>NC_091103.1:19992500-21382500 GCF_024713975.1 Paralichthys olivaceus
TGCAGTTCTGGAAAATGAATAACCTCATTGAAGCACTGTCCTGAAATGGTTTGATTTTAAGGTCTTGACCTTCTTTGTAAAGTGCCTTGAGATAATGTATATTATGATTTGGTGCTATACAAATAAAATTGAATTGAATTGAAATACACACACGGGTCAAACACTTTGATTAAAATAGATGCAGCAGTTCACCAGGAAATTATGAACATGGAAAATAGAATGTCTTCTTTGAAAGGGCTGGTTTGCTCAAATTTAAGAGTGACATGTTTTAATTAACCTCAAGATTCAATTTCATTTGTTCACATTTTAAACATCATAGTGTGTTTTGTTTTTAGGCTAAAAGAATTAAAGATACATTTACAATAAAAACTTGAAACCATTTTTTTACCCCTACCTCTTCTATAGGAATCCCACCCTGCCTGTTGAGGGCAGAAAATAGTGTATCGTAATTGTTCAGTAATTTTGGGTGAACTGACCCTTTAAAAAGAAATCCAAGGTCTGCTTGCTAATTCATATCCACACTTTAAATACTTTTTTTTTTTATCAACTTGTATGTTCAGGTCAATGTGATTGCTCCTCTCCATGCTGCTCACCTGGACTATCTGAACTCATCCACTTTCACTTGTTTCAGATTTTGCAAAGATACGTTCGATAAGAACTACAAGGCCACGATCGGAGTTGACTTTGAGATGGAGCGGTTCGAGGTGCTGGGCGTTCCTTTCAGTCTCCAGCTGTGAGTTCGACTTGCACGTTTATTACAAAGAAAGCAAAAGTAGTTAAAACCGACGAACTGTTGCTCACCGGTCACACTTTCCATTTCAGGTGGGACACTGCAGGCCAAGAGAGGTTCAAGTGCATTGCTTCCACATACTACAGAGGAGCCCAGGGTGAGGGATCCGTCTGTTTTATGGCAGCGGAAAAATAAGAAATATACTAAAGACTTTTCTCTTTTCATGTGCACATTCAAGCTAAAAGCTGTGTAAAAATGTAAACATTTCCTTCACGTGGTTTTCTGTTCCTCCAGTTGTGATCATCGCATTTGATGTGAACGATGTCGCCTCTTTGGGTCACGTCAGGTAAACACATTCATCACCAGCAGATTGTTTGCTGTCTTACAGTTTTTTTCGTTCCCAGCTGGAGGTTTCATCCTCGTGTTTTTTTTTTTTGTTCGCAGGCAGTGGCTCGAAGACGCCTTGAGAGAGAACGACCCCACTGCCGTCCAGCTGTTCCTGGTCGGCACAAAGAAAGACCTGAGCGTACGTCTTTTACTGCTTTTAAACGCCTGTGAACTTTTTACTTGTGTCTTCACTGGAGTCAAATGTGAATAGTTTGGATTTTTTCCAGCAGCACCAAGCGTTTGTGTCCAGGCTCAAACCTCAGGAATGTGGTTTCTCATCCTGCAGCGGAGCCAAAATAATCCCAGACCCTACTCACTGTATGTTACAGTGGTGGGAAGCAAAAATCATGCTCATTATCAGAGCAGTTCTTTATTGTTTTTCTTCTTGAATTATCTAAAATGTCCGTTTGACTTCAGCTTTACAGACTTGTTCTGATTGTATCATGTGGGTTTTATAATCATCCAAACAGGAATCCCACAATCTCCCAGAGCCCTGTAACATCAATGAATCTTATTGTTTCAAAAATCAAACATATATTGAGTTTACAATGATATAAAATTGAGAAAACCGTCAAATTGACTTATTGTCGCAGCACTAATTGGTGTAGTTTGGATACATTGCAGGTAACTGAAGTTTACAGTGTCTGTCACCTGGGTTTACTGACAGTACTAGAAAGCAGTGATGCTATATTTTTACTCAAGCTGCAGTTCCTGTTCTTGTTTCTTCTTTGTCTATTTGTCTAACTGAAGCAGCTAATTTCTGTGTTGTTGCCTTTTTAGTAGAGCTGCAATTTTTAGTTCAAAAATGGATAATTGAATTATATTTCAGGGCATTTTGTAAATAGTTGGTATAATGAAATAAACACTTGGGAAGATTTTCCTCTATCATCTGACATGTTATGGGCAAGATAAATTCTTGATCAATAGTGAAAAAAGAATATTAGTAGCTACAGTCTAAGATTAGAAGTAGATCTGACATTCCTTGTTAAGTTGATAGAGAGAAAATCATTTGTTATCATTTTGATAATTGATTAATCCTTTGGTATTTTGAAGCAAATACACTAAAGGTTCCCTTTTCCAGGTTCATAAATGTGAGGAGTTTTTTTTGTTTTATGTAACATAAACATTTTCAGTGTCCTGTTCAGATAAAAGTAATCTGAAGGCCTCAGTCAAGGCTTTAAGACACTAACAGACATTTCTTCTTATAGACCACAGTTCATCAGATTGATTGGTAATGAATATAACGGTTATTTGCAGCTTTTAGCATAAAGATTTGATTACACCATATTTAACCTGGTCACCTCTGGTTTCTCCGACAGTCTCCTGCTCAGTATTCTCAGATTGAACAAGACGCTCTCAAAATTGCACAAGAGATCAGTGCAGAGTACTGGGCTGTTTCATCACTCACAGGTAAATACGCTCCACCTGCTCTGACACCATCTTTTAACTAGCGACTGTTTGAAAACCATTAGTTGGGGGAAGTGGTGTCAGACAAAAATGTAGTTATTGTTGTAGCTGGTTTATTCATAAGCTAATGCCAGTTAGTGCGGTTTTATAAGATTAACATTGAATCTTACCTGTTGTTAATGTAAATACAGTACATTAATCATAAATATATATATATATATATATGTATAATATAAGTTTCATCCCCCATCTGCACTCCATTGATTTTCCCACATTCCCTTACTGAACTTTTTCTCTTTTCTGCTGTAGGGGAAAACGTGAAAGAGTTTTTTTTCCGAGTTGCATCGTTGGCATTTGAGACCAACGTTCTGGCCGAGTTAGAGAAAAGTGGATCAAGACAAATTGGAGAAGTCGTCAGTGAGTATCTACACAATCTCTCTGTTACCATGAAAACCAGGACGTCCGTCATGTGGTTGAACGCCCGGCTCTGCATCTGTTACAGGAATCAACAGCACGTCAAACAGTCTGTATGCTACATCCAAGAAGAAAGGGCCCAACTGCTGTCAGTGAGGGAGGGAGCAGGAGTTTTAAAGTCTGACTGAAAAAACTGTGGCTGCTCTCCAGCTCATGGGAGGGATTTCTGTGGTCAAAGGAGGAGGTGGGACGTAGGAGTCTCACTTCCTGACGTGTTGGAGTTTTTCCTGGACTGCCACGACTTTTCCTCCGTGGGATGTGGATTCTTGTGGTGTTACAGAGTGAGTGTGGAGTTACAGAGTGACACATAAATGTTCTGCTGAGATGCCAAAGTATGACTGTGGTTGATTTTGACATGCTGTATGTGTGGACGCTAACTTTACATAGGGCTTGAATTAAATATATCCTATTGCTGCTGTAGTTTCATAATAATACTGTAGTTTACTTTAGAAATGTTTTAATGAAACCGGTACTTTGCCTCTTTTATGAAACTGTAGATTAGAGCTTCAATTCCAAGACAACAGTAAAGATTTGGGAAATTTTTTGTAACAGTTTTTTTTTCTGCTTTTCATCTCTCGACCCTGCAGATTGAGAACCATTGTTGTAATGCAGATGCAGCCTTGAAGAGTTTTATCTGCAGCGTATGCTTCATACGTATTTTTGCTTTTTGTTTTCAATGAAATCAATGACTGAATATCGATGTTCATTTTTGTATCAGAAACTGTGTTAATGTCTGATCATTCATTTTCCTTAAAAAAATCCTCATCAAATGTCATACAAATGTAATAAAGGGAAAATAAATCAAGTCATCATCATCCAAGAGAACATGTATTTTGATTAAAGCTAAACATAATCATAATAAACAGGTACTTTCCAACTAAAAAAACAAATACAACATCTATGTCTCAGTCTTATGTAAAGTTAGATTTACTAGTTCAGCTGTTGAAGTTTTTGAAAGATTCAAGATATTTCTGATCTACTTGGCTCTGCAGCTCTTCAGGGATGCAGTGAGAGAATTTGTAATTTTCTTTAATCCACTTGCCCCCTTCAGTGTTTTCTATAGCTACGGCTACTACACCTGCAGGAAACAGAGCGAGACGTTCACAGTTTAGTGTTAATTCATTAAATTATCATAAAATAATAATAACAACGTGTTGACTGACCTGAAACAGTGGCTCCAAGCCCCTCCACTAGCTGAATGGCAGCTTTCATTGTACCGCCAGTCTCGATCCATTGGTCCACTAACAACACCCTCATCCCTGCAAGACGGAGAGAAGAACAACTAGTACTACTTATGTTTAAGGGTAAAGTTAACAAATCATATTTTATTTGTCTCGCTTAAAAATCTGTACAAGGTGTGACATCCTTAACCCTCGACTAGGGTAAGTAAAAACTACCAAAAAAATCGATCTAGTGCCGAATACAAAGCAATTTGATATAGTAAGTATTAACATTGAGGGGTACTTAATACTCTTTATACTTTGTACTTTATCTTTTACTTCATACGTGGAAATGATGCAGGAATAATTTACCTAACCACCAAAAGTACCAATACAACAGTCAAGCATTTGAAATTTCACTCGAGTTACAAAGGTACATGGTTTAAAATGTAAAAGTAAAAGTATACTTCTGATTAATTGTTTTTCTATTGCATTACTCAATTATCAATACTAATACCTCAATGTCTAAAGAGCGTAGGTATAATTACTATGCAGTTATGTTATGTACTTTGTGTATGTGTAATTTTCTTTAACCAACACCAGGAGGTGCTATGTGAGAGAGGGAATCATAGACTCTATATGGAGGGAATACATGGATTAAACCTATGAGTGATGAAGGTCCTTCAAACATCTCAGACCTGAACATTGTTTGAATTATTCACTTTGGCTGTAGAAAGTTGTCACAGACATTGTTCAGTATTTTCTGACAATTTATAGAAAAATATAAACCAAGTAAATGAGAAAATAACCAATAGAATAATAGATGAAAGGATAAAAAGACATTAGTTGACTTTGGATCTAATTCATGTTCAAATCATCGATTTATATATTTGAATTTGTTAATTTATTTTACATTATTTGAAGTTTTACATATAAATACAACCATGCTTTGCTTACCACATGTAAACCAACACTGTCAGGGTTCCTAATGATGATCTAAGTACATCACTGCAATCACAAATTGTGCCATGGTGACAGGGTAAAAAGGAAATGAAGATTAACCTGGTCTTATGACGTCCAGTCTTATTTCCATATTCTTTTCTCTGCCTGTGTAGTCGGAGTAGGTTTGGTTCTGGGTTGCCACACACAAGTGTCCTGCTTTACGAATGGCCAGGAAACCTTTCCCAAGAGTGTTGGCTATAAATGCCCCTGAAAAACACATCACACTTTCACGCAGGCTGCATCAGTGTTCTAGAGGACAGTTAAAGTTTTTACTGGCCCTGTCTGTTGCTTTAAACAACCACCACCACAGACACACTGTCCCCCAACCCCCACCAGCTAAAGTCCAGGACTGAGGGTTAGGTTTCCTGAGCTGCCTCCTAAAATAAAGTTAGTGTGACACACTGTGACTTGCTCTTAAACTACCATTTACATATAACTTCTTAAAATGATTTGCTGTCGTTGTCTCACCAAGAATGAATCCCATTGCATCTATCCCAGCAACCAGGTCAATGGTGTCACTGTGGAATGGACTGAGAAGGTCTGAGACACAGTCTGCAAGAGCCTGGATCAAACACAGCAAACCCACAAAATGCAAAGTGTGCATGAGAAGACACTGCATGTACATGAATGAGCTTTATACAAACTGAGTCCATGTAAAAGAGTGACGACAGAAACAACAGTATCAACAGAGCTGAGAGACTAGAAATCTTAAAGCTTCCCATCATACCAGGGAGTTGCAGTAGATTCTGGACGGATCCAACCAGGCAAACATTGGTCCTTTTGTGTTGGGTGCCATCAGAGAAAGGTACCATCCTTTACTCCTGACTGCAGGAGCAGCCAACACGTCCATTTGTTAACGCCACAGTTGTCTGTGCTGTTTCAGGCTGAAAGAATCGGACTGGGAGTCGGAGAGAGTGGCACTTATCAGGTTCCAGTGTGGGTGAATGGTGGGTGGGAAGAGGGCTGTTAATAACACTGAGCTTAGTTACCTACTCTGTCTGTGGTCAGTGCAGGAGCATTGATCTGCTGAACCGTGTCAACAAAAGTCTCTGTCAATGAAAGGTTTAATGCAAAGAATATAATATATAAGATATATATAATATAAAGGATAGATATGTGTTGCCCCCTGGTTTTATTAGTTGCATCTGTGTGGACTGTGCACTAAAAACAAACTCAGCACTGTAATCTATTGAGAGCAATTGAGAGTCGACACTGGACTAAATGAAGTGAGACGTACTCATCTCAATACGTATTGATCTCATCAGACTTTGTATTGACCTGCCCTCAGTTCACTGCTCATAATATACATGTTTAAAACTGCTTGATTCTTGACTGATGCTTTTTTCCTGGTTTTTACTTGCTTTCATTTACTATTTTATTTGATTGTTTTTACATACATATTTGTATTTTTCCCTTCAATGAGCTATATACATGAAGAACATTCCTCCTATGATCCTATGGAAATATTTTCTCTCATCCTGAAGTCTTGAGGCGTTTGCCTTCAGATGACCGGCGTGTAAACAGGCTCAGGTTGGTGCTCACTGCAGGAGACACAGAATCCGTGATGAAACTGTGCACGCCCCAGTGCTGAGACTCAATAGATTATCACTGTTATAAAATAAACTCATGTCTGAAATTTCAGTACATTTTTTGTGCAAACAGAGATCAAACTGAGTGTTCACTTTTCTGCCAAGAGTAACTTTCTCACACTTCTGGTTTATGTGTTTCCTGAACCCAGTGCACTTACTGTACAGTTCATTTACACATTTACACATTATCTGCACACGTAAGAAATTTACAGGACAATAAACCTGACAAGATATAAATGATATAAACCTGTTTGACTGATTCTGCTGTTTGAGCTAATGGAATTAAGAGGGGTTGAAGTATCTTACAAAGAAATGCTTAGACCTGCTACAATACATGTGTTTAGCCACCTAGTGGCAGTGTAAACAAGAGAAAGTGTAAATAATTTAACATTCATTAATATCTTGACCAATATACAAGAGTTTTTACTTCATGATGCCTTTTATATTTTATGTAAATCTCTTTGGTTTGCCTTAATGTCCAAACACTTTACTTTAACTACTGCATTTAGCATCTATACACAGTATGTAAAACGTCGATGAATGGTTTATTACACACAAAAATGTAGTAAGGAAGTATTACTGTAAAGTAATAAATAAAAATGATCAAAACATCTGGCTTAATAACAATTGATTTATAAGATTTGTCTTTTTTTGGTTTGGTCAACAGTCAAAACCCTCTAAATTACTTAAATGATAATTTACTTACCAAAATTGCTGTCATGTACAGTGGAGGTCAAAAGGACCCAACAAATCCAGCCACAGCTACAAATACATATTTTATATTACTGCAACTGTGCTTTACTGTATTGTCATTTATTATTATTTTTATTATTCATTCACATAGGATACTTCACAAATGCATTAATAAACACTTAGATCTTTATATGTAATTTACTAAACTATTGTTGTATACCGCTCATATATAAACATACAGCGTTACTGATACATTTCATACAGATCAACAGCTCGTATTTTTATGAAGTCACTGCATTCACTAACTTAGAAGAGTCATTTTTTGACACTTTGCAAACACATCTGGTCTCACATGGGGCCCTGATACCTCAGCTCATCCAGGGGGCGCTGTTCTGCAGCTGCTGGCCTGTCTGTGGATGAGAACAAATGTTACCCAGCAGGAATCCTAAAGTACACAAGTGTAGGCTTTCAGCTTTCTGCTTCACTGGGTGATGTCAGTTGACTCCAGATACTGGTATCTCCTGATGAACAGCAGGATTACTCACGTCTTCTTGCTCCAAATCCCTCCTCTACTTTAATTCATGAGAAACAAGTCCCCCCCCTCCCTCCTCCTCCTCTCTCAAGATCTGGTCGAATGTTGCCTCTGGTGATTTTACATCATTTCTCTCCGCCTTCCAACAATCCGATTTCAGTGCCTTGAGTAGGCTGGATCTCCGCCTCTAGAGCTCTGGGTAAGACCAGCCATGTGACAAAACACTGGGCTGATTAGAAAGATTTTCTTTTCTCTGGGGAACAGTCACTTGTTCACAGAACTCTTCATCGTTCTTTACACTCATACGTAAGAATATATCATGTGTAAGCCCACAATGATATTGATCAGATACAGATCTACAATAATCGAATCCACAAAACACGTTTCCTGGCTTAGTGGATGACATATGGGTTAGTGCTGTTTTTTTCTTGAATAGTTGTGTCTATGCCCGGTGTGCAGGCAGGTTACTAGACACCACATGTCGGCCAGATCCTGATCCACATTTCCAAATAACAAAACCACAATAAAGATATATCAGGTTTTTAGATCGTAGGTCTTCAAACGTCACCAACTAAAGAAATACTACATAAAAGCGGGGCAGATAGAAAGAAAAAACCTAATTCAGCAAACATTAACACTTGGAACTCTTACAACCTTTCTAATTTTTACTTACCCAGCAGCCGGACACACATATGTTCAGTAGAAATCAAATATGTGTTACACATGGTTTGTAAGTCATCAACAATCTTTAGGGTACCATGTCAGAATAATGTGTAACTTCCAGGCTCCATTAACTTCAGTTGCTGCAGGAAAACTACTTTAAGTGTCTTTTTCTTGGCAGTTTATACACTTACCTTTGTGCCAGGTTTGTACCAAAGATTGTTCATTGGTTTCAATTTAATGTGGTCATGAGTTTTTGGATGGACACTTTTGATTATTTCCATGCTTGCTTTCGAACCTTGTTTTCTGCAAGACCCTTTGTTTAACCTTTTTGTTTTACCACCTGAACTTTGCTTCTGCAATTTTGGGTCCATCTGCGCACTTTCTATTTCAATTCTGACAAATGTTTAATAAAAACAGTAACAGTTCTAAAACGTTTGTTCACATGGAACATTCAGAACTATTTTCATGACAGAGGAGAGAATGCTAATTGGAGCATTTTGACAGGGAACTGTTTGATTGATGTAATGAAAGTTACAAAATCCATCAAAACGAACATAATTGTCTTACACACAATTAAAACTGATAAAAAGGATCAAATAATAGCCACCTTTAATTAATGAATTAATTTGTATAATTTAATTAATTTGAGTAATAAGCGCACAGTCATTATTTTAATGCTGAGTTTCTTGATCACCATCACTTCAGTATCAGCCTCAATCTCGTGGGGCTGCTGAGATCTCTCAGTCAGTCCGGGAGGTTTGCGTGCAGCACCAAACCTTTCTCCACATTCCACAATGAAAGAGTTTTGTCCCTGGCGCGCATTGTGATTTAGGTCATCGCCAATTCAGCGCCTGTTTTGTAGCATCTGAAAGATGTCCAATCTCCTGGGTTGGCACAATCACCCCATGCCTGTTACCATGGGGAGCGGGGGCAAGCTGGAACCTCCTCCGTGCGCGTTCCCAAAGTAAATCTCCACTTTCCTGGGGGTTGAGGCTGAGGGGGTTGGGAGGTAACTAGCGGTCATATCTCTTCGCAGTGGAAGGAGCTGGAGGTTCATGAGCCACACACCCACTAATTAACCCTCTCCTCTACTTCTGCAGGGCTTCACTCAGTGGGGTGATACCGATGGGTGATGTGCGCATTGGCGCTCAGTGTAACAGATAAAGATTCCCTGCCACGATGGAAATCTAAAGAGGTTAATTCGGCTGACTCCTCCCAGCGTTGCCATTTATCGTATTAATAATCGCACGACTTGTGCTTCGCCTTAAAAGTAGGAGGGCTGCAAGGGGCGCCGGGAATTCCGCGAGGAGCTGTCTCCGTTACGCATGGTGCTGAAAGTGCCACACGGCGCATCATGTGGTCGGTCTTCTTTGTCTTTCTGTCTTATCTGGACAGAAACTTCGTCAAGGGCGCGGAGGAGAGCAAAGAGATGTTCTCAATGCTCAACGGCACCTTTTGCGCAAAAATGTCGACCGTGGGGGAGAATTTCCTTTACCAGGTGTCGGACGGAGCCGAGGTGGTGCGCTCCGTCGTCAGTCCCTCCGGCAAGCTCGTGAACTGCACCGTCATAGTGAACCAGATGCAGGTGAAATCCTTCATGCACGAGTGCAGGCTGGGGCTGAAGGAACAGAGAGCCGGGCGCCAGCTGGAGACGCGTTTTGAACGCATGGATGAAGCCAAACAGGTGTGCAACGAGTTCACAGAGAGGTCCGGGCGCAGCGTAAAGAGGGCGGACAGCGATGACTCTTCGCTGCAGAACAAGGTGTTAAAAAGATCCAAGAGAGGCTTCACTTATCCCGGGACACTGTGGTGTGGAGCCGGTAACATGGCTGATAACTATGAGCAGCTGGGTAGGTTATACCACTTCAACATGTTTCAGCAAATTACATTCTGCGTTGTGAGAGTGTGTGTGTGCCCGGTTTACAATCTGTGACCTCGTCTTTGCAGGAGACTTTGCGGAGACCGACAGCTGCTGCCGAACTCATGACCACTGTCCTCATGTCATCCACGCCTTCTCCTCAAATTATGGCCACACCAATTTCAAGTGGCACTCCATCTGCCATTGTGACTGTGATAATACGTGCGTAAATACAATACGTTTTATTCTTCTGTCAGACTGGCAGATATGTCCATTTTAATCATAACAATATTGCAGTTATCATGTGGTTATGATGTCTGACACCTAAACAATTGTTTTTTGTAAAATCTAAATTTCAGATATAATGACCATGGTAATTTGCAGATGCATTGCAGTATAGGATGCATGACTAGAATAGTTAAAATAAAGTCAAACTGCAAATGTTCCTTGGACAATTTTAGTTTCTCTTCCTTTTTCATTTTCTTGAAACAAGACAGATTTTTCATTCTGTCTCTCTCTGCAGGTTGAAAACTTGTCTGAGGAAAGTCAACGATACATCTTCCAGGGTTGTTGGTCAGGCTTTCTTTAACGTTATTGGCGTGCCTTGCTTTGAGTTGACCTATGAGGAGCAGTGTGCAGAGCGGCACTGGTATGGCCTGTAAGTATGGAGTTAAATTTTTAAGTAGCTTTGCAGCATACTGAGCAGTATTACTCCCTGACATCCACACACTAACCTTCCCCTTTGCTCTCTCTCTCTTTTTTCATAGCTGTAAACGATATGAGAAGCTCCCCATTGCTGTGCTGAAAGAGGCGGTCCCATATGACTTTGGTGGAATTGATGTCATCGATCAGCTGACAGTGGCTCCTCCCAAGAATAAAGAATCCTGGAAAACCGAAGAGGAAGAGAAACCGGAGAGTCCAACTCAGTCAACCATGTCAGGCCCTGAACAGCCCTCACTCACAAACGTCGTCACCGCTGCAGAGGACTTCATCAAGGTCCTCGCTACTGTCTCCACCTCTCAAAGCTCCACCAACGACTCCGACAAAGAGACGCAGAGCTCAGAGAAGAAGAAGAGGAAGAAGACAGGGAAGAAGAAGAAAACCACAAAAAAGCATAAAGGAAAGGGGAATAAAAGAAAGCAGAAAGCAGAGGCAGGTGTTAAAACAGAGGACAGAGCTGCGGTTTCACCTCCTGGCAGCAAACCAGGGGACGTCATCGCCCTGAGTAACTTCATCAGTGACTCACACAAACATGACCAGTCAAGTCCAAACAGAGCTGGTGACACTGAATATGAGCTCAAAGGAAAAGAGGAGCCCTCCAACGAAGTCATGAAGGATGAACCAGCTATAGATAAAGAGACGGTTTCCATCACGCCATTGATGATAATCCAGAAGAAGCCAGCAGATGAAATCACTCTTTCTTCAACAACAAACACAACCACTATACCACGTAAAGCAAGAACCAGAGAGATAAGAAAGAGGAGAAGAAAGAAGAGTAAGAAAGTTCCTCTTCCTTCTGAGGAGGTTGTAAGGAACACAGCAGATAACTCAAGTAACATTTCTGTCCCCACCTTCATTACCATAACTCTGATGGCACAACCCAGACAACAAAGCCTTGAGAGCAGCACTAAAAAGCAACCTGTCGTCAGCACTACTGGTACCCCCACTGAAATCACCAAAGTCAAAAGGAACAGGTCAAAGGAGAGGGGAGACAGAGTGGAGAGAAAAAAAAGGAGGAAAGTCAGCTCAGCTTCCCCCATTGTGGCTGTTGCCCATGAAAATTCCTCCGTGGACTATTTGAATGTGATCCCTCTTAATGGGGCTTCTACCGTAAGATCGGTCTCCACTGCAGAGATGCAGGTTTCTCACCGGCTGGACATTTATGGAGGGAAAACATCCATCCACAGTACAGCTGTGAACTCTTCCTTTAGTGTTTTGAAGAGGCAAAGATCAAAGATGAGAGGACTGAGAAGGAGGAAAATGGCCTTACCTTTTGATCACAACATCTCTGACAATTTACCCCCAATTCCCACAACTCCAGCCATGGGTAGCAACACAAGCCCTCTTGCAATTAGATCCACAGAAAGTCTTCTAACTCAAAGTGTATGGAGGCTTTTTACAACAGTGCCCCCTGCAGTCAGTGCAAAGCGACAAAGGCAAACAATCAGGCGGCAGAAGAAATCAAGACAGAGAGCGGAGCCCGCAGCTCTTAGTGTCGGACCTTCTGTCCCTGAACAAACTGAACACATACCAATGACATTTACAACCACATCGTCCAAAATCACCACTGCTGATGAGTTCAGTCCACACAGGTCTGACAGGCCCCATGTCACCACCTCAGCTCCTCCCGTCATGAGCCCGATTCAGTTAACGATTGAGAAAGCAAAAGCACAATTCACCAGGAAGAAGAGGAGGAAAGCAGCAGTGCTATCGATCAGACAACAATGAGCCATGTGGTATGAGAACAGTGGGATATGCTTCAGAAAGGCAACTTAGCTGGCTACGCTAGCTTCTGTCAATCAGATAAATCTGCTTGTTAATGAGATAAATTATACATATTCAAAATATAATCTTCTTTGTTCAACATTAAAATCACAGATTTGGACAAAAATCCTTTTGATTGTAAAGTGTGAATCACGTTTTGTTATACTTTATTCTAGATGTGTGTAATACATTTTCTGAATGACTATGAATGTATCTCACAGTGCTTCCATGTAGCTATGTCAAGTGATAAAATAAATAAAAGTAAAATATTTCCTTTTTCAACAATAGTTTAACATTTTGAGAATAATGCCTCTTTTTTACATTGTCAAGAGTTAGAGGGTCAATGTTAATTTCATTCTTGTATGCTAGCTACCACACAAACTACATGGTTGAATATATTGTTTATTTACACATTGGGATTTGCATGAATTAAACAAACTAAATCTAATGTGTTAGCAAGTTTTGTCGGAACCTTTCTACGTACTGTGCACAGAAATCATACCAAGAAAATATTTGTGTGTTTACTGTGCTATTTTGCTCCAAGGACTGAGGACTTTGATCTTATAGCTGCCACCTGCCTGTGTGGTTTGAGTCAGGGTCACATTCTCCACACAGATTAGGAGCTAATTTATACACTTTCACCCCTCACCATTGAGGGTTGTAACACCCAGTGCACAGGCTGAAATCCTCCAGGTCAGCTGATTCTCACACTGACCAGAAGAATTTATCTGGATGTGTTTCAAAGGCAGAATTTGTTCAAAATTAGACTCACAGAAAATGCATGTTGGCATTTTTGAGGAAAGAAGAATCTTTTATGAGAATATTCCCGTTAAGTCTTGCAAACAGTGGGAACGATGAAACAATGCAGACTT
This sequence comes from Paralichthys olivaceus, assembly GCF_024713975.1. NCBI lineage: Eukaryota > Metazoa > Chordata > Actinopteri > Pleuronectiformes > Paralichthyidae > Paralichthys > Paralichthys olivaceus. The sequence goes on from NC_091103.1 coordinate 20,006,352, forward strand.
TCATGCTGCAGCTCAAGTTTCCAGATTTTTTGGAGGACATCCAAGCATTCAAAGGAGCTTAGCATTCAGACACAATCATAAGCTGAAATGGCAAAGCGACTAACACAATTAAATGGGTGAAAAAGCAGATTCTCACAGAGGGAAAAAGTGGCAGGACATTTAAATTCTTGTGTAAGTGAATGACCTTTAAAAATGTGTTTTGGCCTTGTGGTAAATTTAGATGCAACATCATCAAATGGATTAAAAGTGGTTTTAAAACTGAAGTGACTGTGGATGTCTGCCAAAAAATATCAACAAAAAAATCGTGGTATATAAATCTTCTGCACAGACATACAGTAACAGTCTAGTTCACTTCAAAGATTCAGTTTGTAGAATTTAGTGACATCTAGTTGTGAAGTTGCATGTTGCAGCTGAATACCCCTCACCTCACCCTACCCTTCCAAATATGAAATAGAACCTGCGTTAGACTTCAGTTGTCATGAAAACTCAAAATGTGTTTAGTTTGTCCAGTTTGGACGACAGTAAAAAAACATGGCGGCCTCCACAGAGAGGACCCCCCCCCCCCCCCCCCCTTCATGTAAATATAAAGTTTTTAGATATAAAGAGGCCATTCTTTGGTAAAGAAAACAACATTTGATACAATCTCCATGAAGCACACCAGTGAAAACATCACTAGGATTATTTTATATTCAATTTCTGCCAAAAATTCCTTTCACCTAAATCTTACACACTGAACCTTTAAGTCATGTCAAGATGCCCAGTATTGAGTAAATGTACTTAGTTACCTCCTACCATGGATTATTAGTAAAGCAATATACATACTGCAATATCCTGTACCTTGCTGATAGGTGCAGCTCATAGCGCATTCATACTATTGTTGCTGCGGGGATGGCTCTGAACATCTGAGAGTGGGCTCACACACAAAGGAATACGCAATCTGTGGTATAGAGAAGGACACAGTAATGAGAAGACATACACTCAGTGGCAGAGGCTCCAATAACCCATTACAGTCCCCAACAAAGGGGAGAATTTATTGATTGAGAGAAGCAAAGCAACAGAGGTTAAATTAGCTTGTGTGTCATTGATGGATGAGGAAGTGTACGTTATTTTCTTGTTTCTCAAATGAGGAGCAAGGTAATTTTTTTCTTGTTAAGGGACCTGAACCTGTTTAATAATCCACCCACCTTTCATCTTCTTACCCTGGGGACATCATGCCACCCATGGCCACTCCTCTGTCCACGCCCCTGACAATACAGCACCTGATCGTTCTCCACTTCTATAAAAACCCAACAATCATGTTTTATTTCTGGCAGGAGATCATGGCAGATCAAGACTACCCACATTTCTTTGACACACATTTTCTGTTTGGGTGTGAGGAACCGTGGCCTGGCACTGGAGCTGGTTCTTAACAAAGTGGAGTACGTAAGGAGCAAAGTGCATTGTGGAACATTTGTGTATTCCACAAATGTGCAGTCTCCACACAAATAGATGGTCATTAACATCAGAAAGATGGTAGGTGGTGGTTGGCAGTCACTGGTGTCCCTTGGCTCTCCGTTGGACTGGAAGCCGAGCAGGAAATTCACTGGCAGCTCTCTGTGGCAGGAACACAGAAATAGATTAAAGTTGGTCTCTGTCTGCAGAAGCTTCTTTTTCTTATTTTGTAAAATGGCAGCTTGTGAGTTTGAGGGAACAGTTGAGTTGAACATATGACGCATAAAGTCTTGACATAGTATCATATACAGAATCAGTGTCTTTGTGCTGCTACAAATTGTCCATTCTGTCAACAGAATTCTCCCTTTCTATCACAACCATTGCATTTCTGAATATATATGTGAGAACATTAGGAAATATAAAGAAAAATAAAAGTCTATTAATGAAAAATGTCTTCAGTATGTTAACATGAAGTGGTGGAAAAAATATTTGGATCCTTTTTTATGTGAAAGTACAAAAGAGTTATAAGCAAATTGTTCTTGTTCTAAAGTGAAACGGCTTTTTCTTGTGACTCATGTATTCACCAATGATATTTTCACCAAGGATATGTTTTCCTTGGTGTCCTTTGTTTTTTTAACATTGTGAAATATAAAAGTATTAACATTGTCAACAACATGCACCATATATGTCATTCCAAATTATTCTCCCTGAATCATTTTCGCTGATCAGATTTATCCTGCCCACTGGAGGGAATAACCACTAGACTAAATGAGTTAGTTCAAACCCTCTTGAAAGTTACAACAGAAAATGTTACTTGTACATATATTTGTTAGTACTGATGATCTAATAATGTCAGAAGTGAAATTTCAGACAGGGTCCCTTTCCTGTAGAGAACAAGTACATTTCTTCTTGATACTCAAAGAAAATTTAGCTGATTATTAATTTTACCTTTTACAGATGAATACATTTAAATACTTCCTCCACCACCTACTGCTAATTCTATGAGTGAGAAGCAGGAGATCAATAACCTGGTGTTTAATATTGTGCTTGTTGCGACCTCTAGTGGATAAAAGCTTAAATAATGTTGGTCAAGTTACTCATTGGAGAATCATACTTCAATCAAGCAAATACTCAAATAACATCTATAACATGCCATTCACACATGATGAATAATGATCCATTGATATATTGGTATAGTAAAGAGAATACAATTTTTCTGCATTGGTAACACTTTTTATATTTCATTTTATTTGCAACTTAACTTCACTTACTTCTATTTAATTTCATTACTTCCCATGATAAATTGGCATTTGTTCAATCATACTAATGGTTAATTGTATCACAGTTGAAATACAATTCGATGTGACAACTATGTTATCTAATCTGAAGCTAAAGTGCAAAAAAAAGTGTTACTCCGAACCATGAACCTAGATCCTTTCACTTAAAAACACTTATTCTGCAATCAGATAACTAGCTCCACAAAATCATAAAAAAGTCACATGAAGCACATGATAGACATCCACAGGTCGCACCTGAATGTCCAATCTGAGAAAAAAGATATATGCATTATATAATCACTGTATTTAAAGATTGACAGGGTAAAGGGTAAGTCTTTATAGAAAAGCACTGGAATATGTACATGAGATAGAAAATCACATACCTGTGCATAGGGCGGGACACGTATGTAACAGCATTCATAATGCTATTGCTTCCAAATGCTACAGGTAAAGTGGAAATCTAAATAAAATGGACTGTTCCAGATGCTATTAATAGAGTTCTTAGATCAACAATTTTTAATATTGATATTAATAATTTTACATTCAATTTAAAGTACACAGCAGCAGCTTTGTTTATGTTCAGAATGTCAGTCTCCATACTCAGTGTTTGTTGAGTGTGAGGTGTCCCAGAAATCATAAAACTGAAGCGTGGTGTGTGGGCAGGTCTGAGGGGTCGGCCTACCTGTCTTATAACAGGCTGGTTTCTGGCATCGTCATCGTCCCTTGAAACAGTCAGTGCAGACAGACATGGACACATGCAGGACATTTGCAATGGTGCTTTTACCCATTTTATTTTTGCTTTCATCTGTCGTGAAGATTGTCTCAGGGTCAGGTATGTTCATGTAATTAAAAACAAATAATTATAATTCTATGAAAAAGTGTAGTGAATGCATTGTTTGGATATGTGATAGTTTGTTAGTCAATGAGTTGCATGCAATCACATATTATTCAACTGAAAGTGTTTATGTTTTTATTCATTATTAAGAAAAAAAAAAGTTAATCTGCTGTTGTTCTTTAGATTGGTGCTACCAGTCTCAAGTCGCATGCAGTAGCACCTGTAAAGGTAAAGCTCCAGAAAAGCCACCGACACTGAGCAGTTTTCAAAAATGCAGAAAATAGTGTATGCAGTAGTTGATTTACCATTATTTCTATCCTCCTGCCTTCACAGGTCCAGAGACTTGGGGAGTGGTGTCTCATCATTGCAGCGGCAGATCTCAGTCTCCTGTTAACATCGTGATGAGGAGAGTATTTCCAGATGAACGCCTCACTCCTCTTCACTTCACGGGCTATCAAGAAACTTTTCATAGCCGCTTCATAAACACCGGTCACTCTGGTATGTCTTTGTGATCACTGAAGGTTTATCTGATTAAAACAAAAAAAGATTGCTGGTTAAAAGACAACAGGTGACTTCTGGATGGTTTTAATCAGTTGGAAATATTTGATCAGGCAGCAAAATAGTCTTAAGGCAACGAAAAGGTAGAAAAAAATGAATGAAGCCCAAAGAAGCTGAAAAACATTACTAATATTTTAGGATATGCCCTCCACAAAGAGCTGCCAACTCTACTAAGACACAAAATACCACAAACAGATGAGTAAATATAACCACTGAGGGAATCAAATGACAAAGCTGACACACAATGATCACAACGAGACACAAAAAGACCAGAATGATTAGCAAGACCACACAAATACGCACATTCACACTGTTGTGTGTCTCTTTGAGTCTGGGTGAGGTCTCCATTAACCTTTTTGTTCTTTTTGACTGATGTTTTGTAGTTCAGCTGGAGTTGCCCTGCAGTATAAGGGTCAAGGGAGGAAATCTGCCTGCGACGTACAAGGCGATTCAACTTCACCTGCATTGGGGCAAAGATGGAGGGCCAGGTTCTGAACACTTAATCGATGGAGAACAATTCCCAATGGAGGTATGCAATGTGTTCTAACCATCACTGCATGTGATAAATGAAGGATTAATTGTACTTATAAAAATATAACATGAACTTAATATGTCACCTACAGATGCATATTGTTCATATAAAAGAAAAATACGACTCCATATCCCAGGCTGTCAGAGACCGCACAGGTGTGGCTGTTCTTGGATTCTTCTTTCAGGTGACAAAAATATTTTATATTAAAAACATATACAATATCCAGGGTTTTTCAAGAAGACGTCATGAATTTGCAGCAGACTGAGGAGCAGGACTTTATGCTCATGAAAGATAAGGATGGCACGTGGTGGTTTAAATTCAAAGATAACTCTTAAATACTAATAAGGAGATTTGCTTAATTGAAGTAACTGCCATCATCAATGACACCCATTTTGTTGATATTTTAAAACACTAAGCCTTGAGGAACACCAATAACGTTTACACAAAAGAATGACTGTAAAACATAGAATTAATTGGAATTTGCAGGAATGAGTTAACCAGTAACTTTACAATGGACAGTTTGTTTTATTGTTGTGTTAATTAAGGGGAAAGTCAAAGGTAATAAACTCTAATAAAACTTTAAAAAGGTGATTGTTTAAAACCTGATCCCGGTAGGATCTGATATAAATCCTTAAATAAACTTTATTGTTCTTTGTCATCGGCGTACACAAAGCATCATTTTACTAGCCAAAATATATTTCCAGGGACTGAGCACTGCTTCAGTTTGCATTCCACTTCTAAAAAGTCCCTCATGATTTATCCAGCTTTTCCAACAGTATTTATTTGTTCATCTATTTAAAATTTTTTATTTCAGCTTTCAACATTCTATCCTTTCATTGCAGGAGTCTGGATCTGCAAATAAGAAATTTGAACCCATTATAAAGGCCCTGAAATACATCCAACAACCTAGTAAGTCTTTTCTGATGACATGGAAAAAGAATATAATTGTGCATCATTATCTTAGAGTGACATCAATCTCATTGTGCTGCTGATGTTCCAGCATCAGGCTAAAGTGCAATTTTTGAAATAGCACAGTGTCATAAGACACCTTTTGTTCTATCTCAACAATAAATTGATTACAACAATGAATCTGTCACCTTGAACCTCTTCGATTAATATTTGATTGTCTTGTTAATGTTTAATAAAAAACAGGCAACAGCACCACAGTGAAGGAAGTGTCCCTGGACATGTTCACTCTGCCGCAGAAAAATATGACCAAGTACTTTCGCTACGAAGGTTCGCTCACTACACCCAGCTGTGCTGAAGCTGTCGTCTGGACTATGTTTGAAAACACTATTCCTCTGAGCAGGAAACAGGTAATTATGTTCAAGTTTCTCAGCTGAAAACTGGAAAACTTAACCTGTTAGTTTTTCATGAGGAATTTCAAATATACATTTTTGCAGATTTATTTTAGAAGCTATAGAAAACAACAGATGTAACAAATGAAAGGATTAAATGACTTAAGAAGAAACAATGTACAGTATGTAATCAAAATTACCACTGTGTAATAAGACACAATTATTTTTGTAGCACTTTAAAAATGAGCAGTTTACAAATGGAGTGTGGTCCAGACATCCAGCAGCACTTTTCCAGTGGTCAGGCAGTTCATTTGAGAGGTGTCCTTAATACCTGAAAGAGCTGAAAAGACAGAGAGTTCTAAATGAATGCATTAGCATATGATTTATTAAGCATCGATTAGGCCATAACAGTCTTCCTCTTTTTGTCTCTTTACTCTTTTGGTTCACCGTCACAACTCTTATAGTCATTTAGTCAAGCATTCATAGGCTAATTACGCCAAAATACATTTAATATTGTCACTACATATAACATATGAGTTCATACAGACATGGATGTAAACTCCTACTTAACAGAGGCATGACACCCTGAAGTGATTATTCCAGTGTTTATATTTTTGTATTTATCTAATTTGCTAAAAAAGCTGTCTCATGGAAAAGACACTGATGGAAAGTACAGGTAACAGGACATAATTCCAAAACAACGAGCTCAAAGGTGATAAAATGCTCTTTAGGTATGAGGTGAACTGCAGCTGAGTGGCATGTAGTACAGATATTGCCTTTCGTTGCCGTGCACATGCACATGCACATGCAGAGTGATGTACATTTTACCTGTGTGCTGTGATTCCCTCCTTGTTGCAGCTCACTGCTTTCTCCCAGCTTCAGTTCTCTGACGGAACGCAAATGGTCAGAACCTACAGATCAGTGCAGCCCTTGAATGGGAGGCAGGTGTATTACTCAAGAGGCCACGTGGGAGCAGTAAGCACTGTGTTACTCATCCTGGCAGCGCTGGTGCCCAGTGCACTCTCCCTGCACACCATAGCATGAACCTTGATGAATGAACCTTTATGAATAAATACTGCTGACACAAGAATTGCAAATGAAGAAATGTATTTGAAAGTAAATGATGTATGTGTAAGTCTACTGTATGCACTGTCTGTGATGTTACGTTTGGGTAAAAAGAATGAGCATTTATTTTATTTGTTCTATACTTTGTGTCTAATTCGAGTCCTGTATTTAAGTTGTAGATTACATTTAAGCCACATAGTTTAAGTCTTTATTTGATTTCTACAACAATTGCACTGCGTTTGAAATTATTGATCAATTATTTGTTCTTTATCAGTCTACACTACTTTTGATTGCACCATGTAGGATGATCCAGAGTAACAGCTGATAATCTTTTACTCTTATCTGATATGTTATCGCGGTTCATTTGAGTTTCCTTCCTGTTCTGCAGGAATTTGAACTCTGAAGTGCAGTTTTTTTCTCTCACCTGAGTGATGGTACACATGTTCAAGCTGTCGAGTTAAAACAGGTTCAGCCTTTGGTGCGCCCAGTTTGTAAAACATTATGTTACCAGTAAATAAAAAGTTTGATTCCTGTGTGATTAAAAAAATTATTTTCCCATTTTCCTCTCATCTTTTCTCATGGGGCTTAAAATATTTGTTTATATTTTGTGTATGTGTGTGTGGAAATAAAGCCGAATGTGAGGCTAAAAAATATTCACCTTTAAAAATCTGTTGGTTATATTTTTGAAAGATTTCTCCATTACAGACTACAGCTCGCCTGGATATATTTCAGTGTCACCTCCACTAACATCCACAAAGTGGCAGCACCAAGCCAACTGTATGGTTTCAGGTAGCAGTTGGATTGTGTCATGAATGTCCCCAGACTTTTTATTTCTATCTTGAGGAGTCATGAGGAAGTTTCATCTTTTGTGGCAACAATCATGATGTAATGAGAAAGAAAAAGAAAAAGAAATGTTGGATACTAGGTGCAGAAACACAGCTGGTAGAGTCATAGGTTCCAGCAGATGCTCCCAACTGTAAAATATGATTCAGTCAAAAGCTCTTAATGACATTGGTTGAATAATACACATTATATTAATTTGCAACGCTACTGTTACATAGGAGATAAATATTGATTTCCTGTCTTTGATCGATCATCAAAGGTGAAACATAATTCAATCAGTCCTAAAGTGTGACCTGCAGGATTATACCCACTGGTGTCATTAGATGCTGCGCTTGTTTTTGGCACCCTGACGTTATCTATATCACCTTAAGTACTCAAGCAGATCACTTTGGATATAATCCCATGTTGCACAGGAATAGATGTCTGATGCAAGCACAGCATCAGTGCTGAGATAATCTGAAGGATGCACAGTCATGGTCGCCTGCTGCAGAGCTCCATCCCCTGCTCTCTTGGACAAGAGACAAAAGCATGTGTGTGCATGTGTTATTCATCGCGGAAAAGGCTAAGCACCTGATTCCCTGCAGAAAATTAAATTTTGTTATCAATACCTGCATTTGCAAGCTTGCCTGTGTGCATGTCTTTTCTTTTTTCTCACAAGGACAGCTTTTCTCGGTTTGTGCAAAGAGCCCATCCCCCACTTCCTCTTATTTCTCTTGGTGTGACTCTGAGGTTTGTGTTGTCGTGACAACAGAAGGCACAGGCTCGTCTCTTGTCTATTTGCAAAGTTTCTGTTGTTGCAAGCATATTGCACATTTGCTGCCAGGATAGGGAAGAGCCTCACACCACCATCCCCCACCCATACCTCATCAGATACATGCAGGCCTGAATGAGTTCTCAGAAATGTAAAGGAGATCTGAAGCTTCCTGTTATCAGCACAGAACATTTTAGACTAAGAGTAACACTGAAAAACAATATGTGATGTGATTCTCATTCTCAATTTGCTAATAAACATTTAACAGCTCCAGCATCTTTACATGAGCTTCCACAATCTAATTTCAGTCTGTTGAAAATCTTTGATTTATCATAATATTTGTATCTTCAGTCAATGTATGCCTTTAACTGCTGCATCTATTTCTATGGAACACGTTCGCATCAATTATTATCTGGATCAATATTTATCTGCTTTAGTGCCTAACTACTTTTTTAAAAGCAGGTGTCGTCTCATCACTGTACTGTTTGTCCTTAAAAGGGATGAGCTCACGCTGCAGTGGTGCAGTACGGCCAGTCGTAATGGGCGTAGGCTTTGAATTTAGGCTTTTAATAAGTGTGTGTGTGTGTGTGTGTGTGTAGACAGATTAAATATGTGCACTTCACAAATTATAAGTTAAATTCTGAGACACTGGTACTTTGCGAATCTCTATTACTGTAATAATTCAATTCAATTTTATTTGTATAGTGCTAAATCATAAAAGACATTATCTCGAGGCACTTTACAAAGAAGGTCGAGACCTTAGGAATTATAGAGAAACCCAACAGTTCCCACAATCAGCAGCACTTTGGCAACTGTGGAGAGAGGAAACTCCCCCATTAACTGGTGAGAGGAGAAAAATGGGGAAGAGAGGAGAGCTGGGTGAAAAAGACAGGAGAGAAGAGAGAGAGAGATGGGGGGATGGCAAGGAGAGGGGGAGAGAGAGGAGAGGGAGACCAGGAACTGTTAATACTATGAAACGTGTTGATTTATATATAAGAATATAAAAGATATATAAATAATACTATGAAACATGTGGTGATGCACCTCCAGAAATGTAAAGTAGTTGGACCGATAATCACCCGCAGCAGCTACAAGTTCATTTAACAACAAAAATTGCCCTCTGGTCTGTGTGAATGCAGACACATGCATGTGCATTCACTTCCCTGTATGGAGACTGTGTGTGTGTGTGTGTGTGTGTGTGTGTGTGTGTGTGTGTGTCAGAGCTTTTCCTGTTTAAACCACGTGGCCCAGACAGGGTTAATAAAAAGATCACGTTCACTTCTGGGTTTTCTTTCTTCTGCTGAGTCCAGACACTGGTAAGACCTTGACAGCAAGTAACTTTTTACAGTAACATCTAATTGCTAATTTTGTTTTAATTGTTTTATACTTCCTGTAAAACATCACTAACGTACTAATATACAGGAAAACTTTTTCTCATGACTGTCCTATTTCAGCATTTTATTTGGCAACAATGTTGAAGGTGCAGTTGATGGAAAAAGTTCACGTTTTTCATGTTTCTGTTTGAACATGTTCCTTGTGTCATATCTAATTTGTGAACACTTGACATTATTCAACCCATTGTGACTTCAGCATTCAGGGTGAAGCGACCAGGAGCTACTGATGTACAGTGTTGTCACCCATAAAGTAGAAAGCACTACTAAACTTCTCTACACAGTGTAGTGTTTCCTACTTTATGGATGAGTATACTGATGGCTGCAGAGGATAAAAGAAGAGACCAGCAAGTTGCATGAAAGCTTTTTAGAACCATCAGGAAATCCGGTTTAATTTCTCTGTTGTTTCCTTTTAAGATTTATGGTAATTTAATTTATCACAAAATCATATGATAATGGTGAGACTAACATTTTTTGGATATGCAGTAAAATCTTGTACCAGTACAAACAAGTAGCTGAGACGTGGTTAAAAGAACACAGGCAAACGTTGGAACTTTTTTAATTTTTATTTTATGGTTACACTGGAAACATAATCAGAACATTAACAATTTCCTTTATGTACAATTTTTGCTGTATTTGTTTTTACATTAAAGTTGCTGTAAAACTCAAAAAATTAAAAAAAATATTTCTTCCTATGAACTCCTGTATGAGCTGATAATATAAAATGTACTGTATAGACAGAGTATAAGGCAAATATACAACTAATACACTAGGGTCTGCAAAAACTGAGACTTTAAGTGTATTATTAAGGCTAAAATAATCTATATATTGGGAACAGGTTTTTTTACAATTAAATATTAAATTTTATCTTTTTGCAAAGTCAGACAGTTACTCATGTTGGGTTTTGGTTCAAAGTGACTTTTAAACATAATTTTTGTAATTTTCAGTTTTTTGTTTTCTGTAATAAATGATTTGTTATTTTATACAATAAAATATATTTTCTGAGATTTGTATGATGAGTTTTCTCTTTGCAGAACCTGGAACAACACAGGTATGGTTAAGACTTGGCATCTGTAGCAAACATTGTGTGTCCTGGCATTTTCTATTAATCCCACGGAAATGGCTGCAGGAAGTTTGATGGAACCAAACCTCGCCGTCCGTGCAAATCCCCCTGAAATTAAAATGAAAGTAAAAGCTTGTGTGAAAAAGCGTGAACAAAGCAGCTATAACTTAATTTAAATTGTAAAGATGATGCTCACAAAATAAAACCCATCTTGATCCATGTCACCTAACACATAAATAATGTCTCCTGAACGAAAGCCAAGTTCAGCCTGTAAGGGAATAAAAGTCAGGTTGAGATTTCTTTTAAAAAATTGATTATTAGAATAAAATCATGTGATTCATGAGGGATTGTTATAGCTTACTTCACTGTCCACGTTGGGTGAACTTTCCCATGGATCATAATCAAATAAGGCAACCATTCGTTGAACAACCAATTCATCAGAGATACTGGAAACATCGCTCAGATCTGGTGTTGGAGAAAAACCTGTCAAAATGCAAAAAAGCTCTCCTTGATTTGAAACTTAAACAAGATTAACGCTGAAGTAGAAAATCAGATAGCACACACATCAGTGAACACATCCGATCTGCTGATAAACCTGTCATAATGTTTCACATAAAGATTCGTGTATCGCTTTACTACTTATATGTTGTTGGATCTTTTTTTAGGTTTGGAAACTTGTGAAAGTTGAACACTGTTACAACAGGAAGCAGCTCAGTGCTCATTATACATCTGCTACATAAATAAATACACTTTTAACTTCACTTTATGTATATAATGACAATTTACTTTAATTTCATATGAAAAATATGATCAACTTATAAGATATGATATAATTATTCAATATTTACATATGAATCACCAATAAGAGAGATGAAGTAATAAAAACAGAAGAGCTCATGAAGTCTCAAGACAATATCTTTCAACTCGTCCTCTGTGTAAAAATTTTTTCTACTAAATCATCTTTAATTCAACACTCCTTTTGAAATACTATTACTTAGGATGCTTCAAGTACAGTTTGGTCATATATGGTATTTTACTGAAAATGATTTTTGAACGTATGGCTTTTAGTTGAAACAGTTCTGTCAGTGTGTTCCAGCAGAGTGTTGTGCAGAAGCAGGGGGTTCATACCCGTGTGGTCCACAGGGAGGAATCCCTGCTGCATGAGTAGATGCTTCAGGTACTCATCATCCACTGGGATCTCAGACACCATGTTACTTGGCACATAACCGGAGAGACCACCGGACTCCCCGTCATAGAAACCATCACAGTCTTTGTCTCCAAACACCTAACAGATGCAGAAACAGGCGTTTGGTTAAAACAAGTGAATGTGTGTGTATTTGCATGTTGCAACAGTTTTCAGCTTCAGTTATAAGGAGGCAACATTTAAAAACATTGACAGGAAACAGAAAAAAAAGCTCACGTCTTTGCACACTTTCATGTGGCCTGAATCTACAGCACAAACAGGAAACATCATCACGCTCTTTCAAAGAAGCTGATGCAATGAGAAAACACAACTCAAACTGAACTGTTCACTACAACGTGTAACTCGGACATGAAATTACAAAGGTAAGCGACGTCACATGGGTTTTACCTTGATTATCTGTCCTGGTACAAAGGGCAGCTCCTCTGCAGCGGTCTCATAGTTGGGAGACATTGCAGCAGGGTTGTATGGGTAAAGTGCCACAAAGAGTCGCACGGTGGGTATGGACACCTGGCTCGCAGTCTCAAGCTCCCATTCCCTGAGATCCTCCGGAGTGGCAAGCCTCACTTCATTGGGGTAAATCAAAACATCCAGCTCCAGCCTCGTCTCCATTGACAGCAGCTTGACCGCTCGACTGTCCACTTGGCAGACAGATGGCGGCTGTAGACAGAAGACCTCTCCTTACCCTTATCCTAATTTGAAGTAACTCAGCTAAGCAGAAGGACCAGTAATCCTCTTTGAAGGAAGTGGACATTGATTAGTTCAGCACTGCCTGTTGCACTACAAGACTGTACGTGCAAAGTAATGGGAGCAACATTTTTTCTGTATCGTTATCATTATGTTATATTATTTTATTAGGCTGCTTCTAACCGACATGTGGATACTGAGAGATGTCCTCATTTGTCTGTTAACAGATGCTTCAGCAAGAATTTGCTTTAGGCCTCCACTGATATGAGCCTCCAAGCTCCCGTTAGATTCCACCACCAACTCTCTAAATCAATATTATTTTGGTAAGGACACTTAGCCTTTAAGTCTTAGTTTGTGATAATTACACTTGTACATATGTCTCCAAACTGTTTCTGTCACTAAATATCCAACTAGAGGCCTTATATTGTATATTTACATGGCAAACAAGTCTTTCAACTTGTTTGCCATATTTGTGTCTCTGTAACTTTTAGTTCTGTGTCTTCTTCACTCATTCTGACTGTTTGGTTGTAAATAAAGGGTTAAAAGAGTTGAAGAACAGTAACCTTTGTGTTTGATAAATAGCTAGTAATGAAGGGTGCTAAACAGAATTGTAAGGAATCAATTTCCCCCAAAAATACTTGACTTTAAATGAGAAATAGACTGATAAAAGTAATAGAATACATTGACGCATAGGGATACTTTCAGATTTTATGCATAGTTTCAGGTCTTATAGGCCTGACTTCATCTACTCGGTAAGAAATAAAATACTCAAGCAACAAAAAAACAGAAGAGTAAAACTAATTATCCTTCTATAGATCAACTACTATAGGTACAATATTCATATGTGATTAAGTGTGAGGGAGCAGCGATTTTATAAAAATCTTTTGGAACCAACTCTTTCTGTCAGTGACTTGACCCAGTTTACGTGTGGCTGAAAGTCAGCACTTCCTTTCTTGAACTCAGAGCAGGTCAGCAGGTGATAATCTCCTGCTGCGGAGGAAGGGAAAGGTTTAACGAATCAGTGTGTGTGTGTGTTGGTTTATACGTTTTCTACTTGACACCAAGTGTTTGCTTTAAGAAAATAAAATCTATCGCTGTTCAAGTTGGTTCCTTCATTTGTATCTTAACTGTAATTCTAATTTAAGTTGACTCACCCCTCGGCCTTTGGTTTTATTTATCTCATAGGGGAAATGCCGACAATCGTCCCAAAATGAATAAATAAAGTTGAACTGTATTGAATTGTCCTCTGCCCCTGAGGTTATTCTAGGTCAGAGCTTCTAACCTGATAATGGTCTCTTGGTGAGAAAACATCTTACCATAGAACATCCCATCCTCACAGACTTTCACTTCCATTTTTGTCCAGAAGAGGACGCTGTAAGCTACTTTCTCTTCATCTACTACTTCCTCTATATCTATATCTAAAGTAACTCCTACAGCTAAGTTGCTAAAGGACTCTATGCAAAGATTTGAATGACTCATTGAGCTGACCAGATTCCTATGGAGTAGAGGAATTATTTAGATCTTTTTTTAATTAAAGTAACCCTTTTTAAAAAAGTACCCCACAAAAATGTGCTCTGGGCCTCCACTGATACGATCCTCAAAGCTCACGTTAGGTTCCACAGCCAACTCTGACAGGCTCTGTCTCCAGAGACTGAAAATGAGCACCAATTTCAACCTGTGGAGCTGGTTCCAGGTAAAATTCAGAGTTTCATCGTGATATAAGTCCCTAGTGCAACAGCAATGTAGCCTCACTGACGTATTTGTAATGATTCTTTAGCAAATATTTTAACTCAATTGCACAGAAGAAAAATCTTGATCTGGTTTTGGATGCACTCGTTGTTGGTTTGTGTCTTTACATTGGATTTATTGACAACTTCTACCTTCAATAAATATGAATCATTCTGGAACATCATTTCCAATTCAGTGCAAAGAAGTACAGCTTTGCAATTGTGTTAGTCATTATATAGAGAAGCTCTGAAACTGCACTTTTCTCCACCACCTCAAAATGAGTTTTCATAGATCATCAAATTCTATATTTGACTGCAAATTGATGTATTAAAAAATATACAAAACAAACATGAATAAATATAAAGACTGCTCCTGCTTCTTCTTCTATTTCTTAAACACCAGCAGCAAACTGATGTACGAGCAAAGTGGTTCACATAAAGGTGGTGTCATTAATATCATTAATATTAAACAAAGCACTAATTTGCAATATGCTTTATGTGAGACTGTACCTTGCATGTAAACCTGCTTCTTTACCATCAACTTCTTGTTCTTCACTAGCCTGTGAGCTTGTTTTAAACAGCAGGCTGCGTTTGACACATTTGGCACGTCAGCTTTGGCCTTTTTCAGCTTCACTTCCCTTTTCTGTTCTCCACCAGGTCTTTTCATTCTCCCCTTCCTCACTTACATCCCGTGATGTCATTCAAATAATGTGTGACGTTCTGCGTCATCATGCTTAATACAAGTCGGTCATGATTAAGTTAGCCTACATCTGGAAGCTGTAGTGTCATTCTCTCTTTTTAAAGAGATTATGTCGCTGGTGCTTTCAGCAGAACAAGCAGAACAACCAACCAACAATCTTCCCATGCCTCCTGACTGTCCACTCTGAGTCTCCATGGGTTAGCACCTGGCAAATCTGCAGAAATGATGTGACGTCATGATGCCAGCATGAACCAGGACCTCAGAGGAATGTTTCCAATGGGCTGTGAAATTTATTCCACAAAGATCCAAGGCCACACCCATGATGAGAACAGTTCTTTTAGTGCTCAGAGAGTACAGATTCTATAGGCCTCCCTATGATCAGTCTTATCAGGCTCCTGACTGCTCCTGGCTGCAGTGTGGCACACAGGACTCCATTTCCCACAGGGCCTTTCGCCCAGAGCTGCTCCCTTGCACCCATCCGTCCCTGTACGCCTGGCCCCTCTGGTTCCCATGTACGGGGTGTTACATCACTGGGACAGACACCCACCTTTCTGAGAGATGACGCAGCTGAGGGAGAGTGAGCGAGGAGGAAGGGAGGAGGGAGGGAGGAGGAAGGGAGAGAGAGAGAGAGAGGAGAGGGTGTCCCGTCTGCGCGGAGCATAGACAGACAACAGGGAACAGCTGCAGCGTGAGGCTCGCGTAGGATTTCACTGCATTGCGATTGAAAATATCAATCATTTCATCCCCAAAAAGCCGAGTAGAAGCGGCTCTGCACAGCAACCAAACCTCATCCACAAACATGGTCGACCGCGAGCAGCTGGTGCAGAAAGCCAGGCTGGCTGAGCAGGCTGAGAGATACGATGACATGGCTGCAGCTATGAAATCGGTAAGTTCATTCAGAAATCATCGTGAATATGACACAGACGCGTGTGAAGTGTGTGTTTTTTAACCGCTGCTCTGCGTGCGTAAAAGGCGCGTCCAGCTGTCTCCACCGCTGAGTTTGTGGCTGGGTCTCACTCGAAATTACCGCACTAAACAAGCAAGGATCACAGGAAAATGTTATAATCAACGTGTTAATTATCTTCTCCCGACTTCATCCACAGCCCAGTGTGTTTTATTTTATTAGTTTTCTGACGAGGAGAGTCCAAATCGTCTGCTCCTTGGGCGGTGCCTTTCTGTCAAGGCACTTTACAATGAAAACGCGCACCGGCCTGATCTCGATGCCTCAGTTAATAAGGGGGCTCTTATCATATAATGGTCCCTGCTCCATTGTATGTGCTGCGCCCCCCCCCCCCCTCCACTTTTGTCACCCCACCTCCCCTCCTTCCATTATACTGAATTTATCAGCGCCTCTGCTGCTTGGAGCCATGTGAGGTAGGTTGCTCGGAAAAAGCCTATCAACTGCTGCTACCCCCTCCTCCTCCTCTTCTTCTTCCACCTCCACCTCCTCCTCATCCTCCTCCACCTCCTTTCTTTGTCACATTAATTAAAATGATATGCATTATCAGCATCTGCCTATGTATCCCTGTAGAATACAAGACTTCATGTGCTTCACTCAAAGAAAGAAATCCCCCACAAAAGGAGTCTTGAAGCTGCTCTTTCCTCCAAACAAACGTAGGAGGCAGTAGAATCTCTCTAGAATATTCTTTGTCATATTGCAGTGAGTCAGTATGATCAGATTTGATTGTAGCCTTTGTTTCCACCTCGCTCGTCCACTTTATTCCTCATATTTCTCCACGTCTCAATCTGGGGATATATGCACATTCCTCCTGATATCCAGCAGCAATTCAACACCATTGTGGGTTAATGAGTCTGATGAAGTTTTGTTGTATTGGAGGCATAGAGGGCGATGGATGGCCTGGCTGTAGCAGAATTCTCAGCTCTTTTTTGTCAGCGGACATAGCCCTGTCTGTTTTTCCTCTTCTTCTTTTTTTCTTCTCCTTCCTTGTCTGTCCCCTTAAGAAATTCTGGGAGCTTGATTCACCAGTAGGTTAAAAAAAACTGCTGTGTCACACCAGCTCATACTGGAACCAATTGCACCCTGGGAGTGGCCCAGTTTGAGGTCACGTATGATCAGAAACCATCATATGTTCTTTAAAGAGGAAGAACATTGTGTCTTAAGCTCCTCAGGAGAGATTGAGCGAGTCCCCCGTGGATCGTTTGTCATCGAGGGTTTCTGGTTGCAGGAGGTGGGATGATGTGTGTGCAGAGAGGGATTCCTTTCCCTTTAAACAATCTGCCATGTCAGTGCGGTCCAAACTGGGCCCTTTTGCAGGGGTGTGTTCTCTTATTCTCTAATCAAAGGGAATCCCTTGCCATTGCGGCCAGTTATGACAAAAACGAGAGGCTGTCACCTTTGTGTTCCTCAGGAACAATATGTCTGGATTATTTTCATGTCAACAACCTTTTATGCAGCTTTATAAGGACATGCTAAGGTGGCAGCTAACAGTTATTTCCCATGGTCATCTCTCATATCTTCATTTGTTTATCCAAAACTCAGATTTTTTTTGCCAACTCTTTGTACAAAATATGCGCATTTATGAAGCAAAAACTTTTTTTTCTATTTCCCATAATAAAACCCTGATTGATTATTAATTTTGTGGCCTATTTATTTTCTGTCAAACAGCTAAATTGGTAATCAGCTAATATTTCCGCTCTAGATTACATGTTAGTGTTTAGCTATTGATCGTTATTGTTTTGTATTATAAATTATTGTCAGCTAAGAATATGATACATATCTGTGTCAGTCACATCCATCCATCCAGTCTCATCAGTAAATCATCACAACTCGAAGCGGCACAATATGCTTCCTAATAATCACTTAATTATATTTAATGATGTATCGGTCATTAGTGTAATAGAAATCTGCTTCCTTTTACGGTAAATGTCACACATATTGATGTGTGCTTCAGTTTTTTGAAAGACAGATGAAGGCCACTCCATCTCTACAGGTTCAACCCTCCTCTTCATCCACTCAGCTGTGTGACGTCGGCGATCCTGCACCATCTTTGTGCTCCTCTGTCTGAGCAGAGAATGTCAGAACTGAGAAATGTGAAACGTTTGCACATCAGGGAGATTTTCAGATTAAAAACACCCTCAAGGTTAAAATATTAGAAGCCTATTTCTATCAGTATATTTCAGTGCAGTCATTGATCTGACAAGAGCCATGTTCCAATGCTGGGCTGCTGTTCCAATCAAATAAGCCTGAGTGATGTGTCCTTTTTATAGCAACGAACGCTCTTTGACGACTACCTGACTGTCGTGCAGATCAGTCAAAATCTAAATTTAACAATCGAGCTGAGTGTGATGTCATGGTGTGGTGTTTTATACAGGTAAAAAGGTCAGTTACAGCCAGAGAGAAGGTCACTGGGACACGTTAACCGCCTGTGCAGTGATGGTTTTCATTTACAGTGCAGCTGCCCCTCAAGTGCTTGTGGGAACATTTTAGCCACCTCCAGCCCTCCTTTCACCCACTACCCCCACCCCCACCCACCCTTCTTCCTGTCCCAACCTCCCCCCGCTGCTGCCGACTATCTTGAATATCATTTCTCACTAGCTAGCATAAGCTGTTGTCCACGTGACAGCTGGAGCTACTGGTGCACTAAATGAATGGATTGCCATGGAAACTGGGAATTGTACATGACAAGTGAAATATTGCTCATCTTCTGTCTGCTGCGGACTATAGCGTTACTCCAGATCCTTTCATGCACAAACACTGTGTTTTGTTATAATTGGGGCTGAATGATGATAATTGTTATTTTCATCATTGTTTTATATTTCGATAATTTTCTTTATTACTTGGTTAGATCATTGGTTTGTGAGGAAAAGTGTATACTGTATTCCGGAGGTGAATGTGACTTCCTTTGTACATTTTCTTGGGATTTTTACGGCTCACAGACAGTTGGACTCTATTCAAGGGCGTTGCAGTTCATGGTTGGCGTATTAACCCCCAAGCTGCAGGGACGGAGATGTCCCTTTAGCTATTGCAGTTTTTTTGGTCCAAATTTTAAAACAAAGAAATATAGCTAAAACACTTGATTTAGCAAAGCTGGTGTATTCAGCTGTTATGGCTTAAATAGCTGCCAATGTATTTTCTGTTGTTCCATCAATTGTTTAAAAAATAGTAATAATGCTTTTCGCACATTAAATGTTCTTATATCGATTGTCTATAATGTATATCCAGTGTAGTGTTGTTTCAGCTCCTAATTTTTGGCTAAATGTTCCATTTTCTCCATCTTCCAGGTAACAGAGCTGAACGAGGCCTTGTCCAATGAGGAGAGGAACCTCTTGTCTGTGGCTTACAAGAACGTGGTTGGTGCCCGCCGCTCCTCCTGGAGGGTGATCTCAAGCATTGAGCAGAAGACCTCAGCCGATGGCAATGAGAAGAAGATTGAGATGGTTAGGGCCTACCGGGAGAAGATTGAGAAAGAGCTGGAGGCCGTGTGCCAGGATGTGCTCAACCTCCTGGACAACTTCCTGATCAAGAACTGCAGCGAAACACAGCACGAGAGCAAGGTGTTCTACCTGAAGATGAAGGGCGACTACTACCGGTACCTGGCTGAGGTGGCCACAGGCGAGAAGAGAGCCACCGTGGTGGAGTCGTCAGAGAAGGCCTACAACGAGGCCCATGAGATCAGCAAGGAGCACATGCAGCCCACCCACCCTATCCGCCTGGGCTTAGCTCTCAACTACTCTGTGTTTTACTACGAGATCCAGAACGCCCCGGAGCAGGCCTGTCATCTGGCCAAGACCGCCTTCGACGACGCCATCGCCGAGCTCGACACCCTCAACGAGGACTCCTACAAAGACTCCACTCTCATCATGCAGCTGCTCCGAGACAACTTGACACTGTGGACAAGTGATCAGCAGGATGACGAGGGAGGGGAGGGCAACAATTAAAGAGAAACCACACTTCGAAAAAAAATATGAAGGGCCGGTGGACTTTGGCAGCCGCTTTTGCCGATGATACTACCGCAGCAGCAGTTCTTTATTTTTCCATGTGTTAAAAGAAAAGAATCAAAAGAGAGGTGAGAGTGGAGGTTAAATCTTAGTTTAAATATATATAGAAATATATATACAGTTGAAAGGGGCCTCCGTCTTCTTGATTTTCTCTTTGACATTTGCCAAAACCACTGATATGTCAGTCAATCAGCCTGAAGTGGTTGTTGTTGGATTGAAATGGCAGCCTCACACTGGCATAGGAACTGATCTTGTTCTGTCAAGATAAGCTGCTTAGTTAGGTTTTCGCGTGATAGAGATGCATTTGAGTCACTTGAGAGAGAAAATGCTTGAATGGGAATGCCTCACAAAAACTAGTTTGCATTCATTCCAGCAGTTGTCTCCATACAGTATGAGAACGGGCCCTGAAAGGAATGGATGTTAAACTCACACCAACACTGAGAAAAAAGAAAAGTTTCAAACTGATAAAAATAAAAAATCTAATTAAATATCCCCCAAATTTTAAAGGATAAATTACATGGGAGCGTTAATTAAGAATGTTTAGATAAAACTGATACCCCTCCTTCTGTCTAAAGTGTATTTGGCATCTCACAGATTAGTCTGTTTAGTCACTGGAACCATAGATTCTTTTGGAGGTGAAGATTATTAAAGGCAGAGACTTAACGATATAAAATGATTTAAAAAAAAACAAGACAAAAAATGAAAATAAAAGCAGCTTCAGAGTTTGTGGTTTACTTCTGTGTTTGTTTTATTAAATGCACTTGCCTACAATACTGTTTCTTCAGTGTACGATGATGACAACAATAATATCGATTATTCAATATTGTGCATGCTGGTGATGTATTTATATACAGTAGCTTGACTTTATTAACTTATACTGTGCGTGTTAAGTATTCATATGATTGAGAAAACAGGCTTTGTCTGATGTTGATTTCTAATTTATTTCATTTTATGGTTTTTGATTTGCTATACCAAAATGGTGATCGTAAAATTGACACTGTAATGGGCGTTGCTATAGTGACATGCAATAGGTGTATTTAATTTGTTAATAAAAGGAAAAAAAAAGGAAAATAAAAACCCACCAGTGATCACTTAATCTTACCAGCTGGTGTTTGTCACGATGACGTATGATTATGATATATTTTGTTCTTTGAACAGTATTTCAGTACTTTTTTCTGTCATGCTATCCAGTTTTGATGATGGTGAAGTTTTCAGGCTCAATGTTTCTGTTATGATTCACAGACATGGACCATATTTTATTTCTGACAGTATACATTTTTTTTGTTTGTTTGTTTTTATACCTTTTAGCTGTTCCTGAGTGACAAAATATCTTGAATGTGAGTCATTATGTAGCAGTTGCACAAGAACCGAAATAATAGCTATGATAATAAAAAAGAATATGACTAAATTATACATGCACCATTTCTGTGGTGGTCTAGTGTATTGTTGTACTGTCACCCATAAGTACATTTGTTTTTAAGGGAAAACCATTTCATTGAGAACATGTTTTTAATGCTTTGTTTTGTGCCCTAAGTACAGTATGTGCTTTTTCTTTTTGTGCCTGTATTATTATTTAATATGCCTCATTTGCAAGTTAACCAGAAAAAATATATATATCTGCCAGTATTTTAAGTTCATGCAAGCATGTGTGCAAGATGTAACGCAACATTTTCCCATCAGTGGTTCAATGTGTCTGCTCTCTGTACAGCACACACTGTAGATATGAATATTCAACACCAATGCACAAATACAGTCACAGAGAAAACACAGGCGATTCACTAGAATTGGTTATTGATTAGTCAAATGTGAGAATTCACAAAACAAACATTTAGACACTACAGGAAGCTGCGCAAGAGCACAGAAAGCTGCTGAACTGATTTATCTTCATAATGCTGCTAGTTCTATAGATGATTATATTAATATATTCAGAGGGCAGGTTATTTTTCCTTATTAATGGCAGTTTAAGTGGACAGTTTTACTTTTTCTTCAGACGTGATTAAGAGAGAAACCAAAAGCCTTAAGGTCAGTCACACACCCTTCATGTTTGCCAATTATGTCACCATCATGAGTCAGCCTCCATGAGCTCACATCTATGTCACAGCTGCTTTGATTTATTTTTAACGTCGTATAAGGTTGGCGGTCTCGAAGGCTCTCCTGACGATTCACATAAGATCCCAATGCCAAACTGCTCACACAGCTTATGAGTATTGGAACAGAGTTGAATCCTGTACGATTTCATTTTTAAGTCAGGTGTTTTAAGTGCAAACTGAATATTTCTCACGTTTTTGTTTTTCTTTGTTTCAATATTTTTTGCAAAACCATGTCAGGAGACTTTCACTCATTGCCAAGAATACATGCATTGTGTTCCTTTTTAATTCTTTTCCTTTTCTCAGTGGTTTGTGTTTTAATTTTGTGTCATTATTTCAGATGTTGTTACTTGTCTCAGTGACAGGAAAACACAAATACAAGCTCTGACAAGGAAAGAATAAGATTAGATAGAACTGACCTACTGGAAATTAGCAAGCGGGGGGACAATAGCTGAAAATGGGAAATAAACTGTATGCTCTGAGGAAGTTTTGTTTGCCATCTGTTGCCCATTAAAGTTATTTGTTTATCTGTATTATTCTATATTTTCATTTCTTCCCATATTTTAGCCATTTACAGTCATCACCGGAAACACCGCAGCTCATTCTTTCTCATTTTCTGCGTTAACGACTGAGGAGACTTTCCACATTTCTGTCGAGGTGTACAGCCTACACATTGATCGAGAAAGTCAGTATGACCTTATGTAACCCGGTATAGGTCAGATAACTGCTGTGTGTGGTATGCGTGAGTATTTGCATCCATATCTGGAATGGTATGTGTGTGTGTGCTGTATGTGCCTGCACCACTGCATGCGTTGAGTGTCTGTGGCTGAACATATGAGATGGAGTCTGTATTAGCTGCAGTGCAGAGATGCTGCCAGCTCAGAGCACAACCACAGTATGTCTTATATGAGGCTCTTTGCTAATCATTAACTAAATTAGTGCACAGATGAGAGAAAGACGCTTATAAAAGACGACAGATTTTATGATCACACAGAAAAGCGCTGCAATAAAATAATAATAATAAAAAATCCTGCATCTCTTGATGAACAATGGATGGAGGGAGCTGCATGCTAAACGTTTCACTTTACATCCACGTAGTTTTACACCCACGGGTTGGGGGTTTATCTTGTTAATAAGCATATATGTGTTTCAAATTGGATTGATTGAAGCTGAAGTAGCGAGCTGCTGGATCATCCACCCTCAGACTGCAGCCTCCTGCTGCAGCTTGCTGCACTGAACCTTTCATGAGATGAAATTTTGTGCTTTGAACGGTCCTCCTTGCCAGCCAATAGCTGACAGGCACACTCTCTGCAGCCACCAATCCCGTTACTGTTGCTAGGGCTATAATAAGTATCCCACTATTAGCTGGCTCCTTGCTGCACTGCTCAGACACCTATTGCATCCTGTAAAAAAAATGAAAGCTCAAAGCACACAGGAGGTATTAGGATTCAGCACCAACCTATCTTCCAGCCTGTGTTTTAATACACTGCTACACTTTCAGAGACATTGGTGTCATCTTTATTAGTAAATGTTGGTGACATTACACACCCCAAAACACTGGGGCCTCCTGATGGTCATGTAATTCAATACCCAGCAGCTAAAAATTCAAGTTTGGGTTTTTCATGTCAAATTCAAGTAAAGTAAATCTACATTTCACATGAAATAACAAGCAATTCAAGCTAGTTAGTTACAATATACATATGTATCCAATTAAATCAGTTTATTTAATGGATGTAATCTAGATCCCTGGAGATGATGAAAGGTCACATTCACAGGATATGCACCAAACAGGAAAGTAATGCTGCCATGTTCCACTTACACAATAAACTGCTCTGTCAGATAACTTTCATTACATGAAACACTTTCTTCCCAAAGGGGAGGCCTGGATGTTCAGGCACAAGTGACCATCAAGCATAATTATGTCACCTGAAGGCGAATGTCCTCTATATCACCGCATCGATTTTCTCTTTTGCATCACTGGACAGCCACTGTGATGCAACTTTTCAACAGTCTTGTTGATAAGGTTTGAATAATATAAAAGAAACAATAAAAAAAGGAGCAATTTCATGAGCTCTTTACAGTTTGTCGAAGGATAGTTCAAGACCCCCCCCCCCCTTTTCTTTTTTTTTAGGTCAGGATGACGTATTCACGGGAGGGAAATGTAGGTTATGCATTGCATTTAAAGGAATAGTCTAACATTAGGATTTCAGCTTTCTTGCTGAGACTTGGAATTAATTGGTACCACTTTTAGATATGTTTGCCACTGCATGCAGCTGGTTGCTGTAGAAAGGTTTAGTCCGACAGTAACAATATTAACTTTTTGTAGCTATTTCAGTCAAATACAGTTTTGCAAATTCAATTTTCTCATGACAAAGTTGAACTCAACTCATACTTTTTTCTTCCTTTTATTTTACTTTGTACGTAGAGGTCTTAATAACAGTTGATCCACCACTTTCAACTGAAGTACTACAACAACCTAGATGGGTTACCATTTAATTAGACATTTGTGGTCCCCAGAGGATGAAACCTGACTTTGATTACCCTTTCATGTTCCCTCTAGCACCACTTGCTGGTTGACATGTTTTGCTTGTTGTGAAAAACCTTGGCAGTTAATTTGAGTCAACATGCAAAGGTAAGATGATAAACATGGTAAAAATCATATGTAGTAATCATCAACAGTACCAACTATAGCACAGTACAACTAAGTACAGCACTTACAGATCTGCTATCATAGCCAGAGTCTTAGTGTACTTTGAATTCAGTAGAGGCCCTAAGTTTTTTTTTTTTTTTATACATCTTTCTTGGTTATTTCTGGATTTTTAGTTTACCTGATTTTCTTTGGGCCAAGGTTTCAGATTCCATCCATCCCTTTTCTTCCACTTATCTGGGATCGGGTCGAGGAGGCAGGCATCTAAGTGGGATGTTCCAGACATTCCTCTTCCTAGCCATAGTTTCCAGCTCCTCCCTGGGGATCCAGATGCGTTCCAAGGCCAAATGAGATAATGCAGTCCCTCCAGCAAGTTCTGGGTCTAAGTCCAAGGTTTTCTGTACTTAATTCAGACAACATAAGTTCAGTGAATTCTGTCAATAAACGATGTCACATGGTCTGTTGTTGTAGTAGAACCCCTTACAAATCCAACCTCAGACAAATAAACAACTATCCATGGGCAATTTATTCTACAGAATTTCTTGATTTAAAAATCTGCACCACTCAAGTATTCATTCATGTTGGGTCCTCTACTCTCCACCTTGTGGCCCTTCTCTTCTAGAGAGACTATATAAAACATATTAAATCATGAAAGCAATTATCTGTCAATCAGCTCTGAGATCCTGGTTGGTCTCTTGGTGGAGAGTCAGTGGAAAGAAAATCTTTGCTCTGGGGACAAGAATGATGTGGCTAGTTTTGGGGCTGTGGGTCTTGCTGAATTGACTATACACTGATTGGCAGCAACAAGAGAACTTAAACCATTGTAACATTATAATAGAAATAACATTTTGGACAATCTTGAAACAGGATGGATAACTATTGATCGCTCTGGAATTCAGCCGAAACACAGCAGCTCAGGACCGATCAGGTAAAACCTTGGATTCATTCAATCACTGTTCTTTAGCACTGAGACCATGCAGACACGATGACACCATATTTCTGCAGCGCACACCCAACACAGACACTGATAAAACAGACACGTCAGAATTTTGAAAAGTTTGAGATCCGACACAACGTGATCTGCACCTCAAAGATGCTAAGAAGATAATAGCTGCACAGCTCCCGAAATATCAACCCATTAGAGAGAGGGAGGGAGTGGAAAAAAAAGAGACAGAGAGAAAGAGGGGACCGATGTAGAAGCAGAGAACGGAGACAGATCTATAAATAGGCCTCCCTGCAGCCTGTGAGTAGACAGTGAGTAGACCAGAGACATCAATGTGACAGCCTCTCCACTATAGACACTATCTGCCTCTGTATGGACCACAAGAGTTCATATCTTCAGTTACAGCCTGATTCATCAGTTTTTTCCTCCAACTGAGCAAACACATGAAGTCAAATTACACAGGTAACACAAACAATCAACAGTGATATCTGCTGTTTTAAAATTCTTTTCTTTGCATTACGTTACGATAAGATTTAGACCACTGCCGACTCTTTCAGGCACAGAGACAGCTGTTATGCATGACTGCTGCAAAATGAATTATTCATGCTAACATTTAGACTTTTATATTATTTAACGAAAAGTGCCACAGCGTTCTGCTGAAGGTTTTAAGGGACTATTTTAAGGAGCACTTGTCCCAAAACATTGCAGGATACATTGCATGTGATCTGATAGAAAGCCTCGGCATCAGCTACAACAATGCTGTCTTTTTGCTTCATTGTGTGGTTACATGTTATTCACACACCATAGGTGAGTATTCAAACATTTTTAAACTAAAATTAAATCACCCCTCCAATTGCTCCCCCACCATCTCGTCTCACAGCTACATCACACTTCATCTTCTTCCAAGGCCTCCCCATGTTCCCTGACAAAATAACACAAGCATGTTCAAACTCAATTATTACATAAGATATTAGGACTTTTTACTTTATTGAGAAAACAAATGATCATTATATCAACTTCCTCTAAAATATACTTTCAGAGGATGTTTTCTCTCTCACTGAGTATTTTCTTTTCATGCAACTTTATATTTCTACATTATAACATTCTTTTGAGTAGTAGTTCCTACTATCTAAGCTAAGTTTTTTAATTAACAGATCATAAAATAGGATCCCATTGTTAAAGTCTCGCAGACTATTAATTTACTAACAGCTTATGTAATGGTTTGCTGTTTTCCATTCAGATTCATTTAATAATTTTGATTTAGTTTGATTGATTTTCAGGCTGTTGGCTGGAGAAAAACTTCTTCAAGGTATCACCATTTTCTCATATTTTACAAACCGAACAATCACATTAATTAATGGAGAACATTTAGAAGCTTAATCAATTAGGAAAATAAATAGTTTACATCATCCTACAGACAGTTATGCATTAGCACTAATATAATGATATTACAGACACTGTGTACACTTGGAATGAAGTACTTTTACAGTGGGGTATACTTACTTTTAGTGTCTCATAATGTTGAAGACATTGTGAAGCAATATGTGAAGTTTAAGATGGTGAGACCAACTATTTTTACTAACAAATGTGCGTTAGACCTGTTCCAATATTACCGAATGGCTCTTATGATTTTGGGAAAGTCACTCGATCCTAAAGAATTCACATCCTCTCTGGATAGTCAAACAGTCGGAGTCAGCTCACTGTCAGAGGGGGTGACCTCTCCGTGTGACCTCCTCTGACAGAGCACTGACCGGGGGGGGTGATAGGGGGCGTCTGCAGCAGGGAGGCCTCACAGTGAACCAGTTATAATGTGCTAAATATAGCAGCATCTGTATTAGAAAGTTATTATTTGTTTCTTTTCAGCTCTGGTTTTTTTCTTAGGACTTTGCTCATAATCACGGATGTTGTCATACATGGATGAAATTATTTAATTTATATGAAATATGAAGTTTCTTTATTTGTTTGGTGATCTGTAAATGCTGGATTTGATAAATCCTTACAGAGCAGCTCTGAATGACATTTCTTCCTCTTTACTCTGCGTTGTGTGCGTCAGCTCCTCAAAGTGCGTCGTCTGTGAGTCCTTTTACCTTAAACACCGTCTAGCTAGTCGTGCTTTGTTTTAAAATTAGCCCTGCAGGTGCCAACTGGTTGACAAATTATATCTTCCAGTGTTTGTGGGTCTGCCTGACATTTGAGGAGGTGACTCATCATGAATGTGGGCATGGGGAGTTTCCTTACAGTACGAGGAAGAAGCAGGGGGAAAATAAAAAGAAAAGCCTCTCTCCACTATGACGCCTGGGAGAAATGTACAGTTCAGTTAACAATTGGTCAGTTGGGTCAGCTGCGGTGAAAAACAGGCAGAGGAAAGGAGGGAAGTCACATGGAGGCCAGTTGAGGCTACGGCTGTAAGACGTGGCGTGGTGAAAGGAATAGAGGGTTAACAGAGCGATGTAAGGGTCAGTGTTTAGCTAAATATCTGAGGCTGAACTGAAGCTGGCTCTAGATTTGGAAACTGAGGCGAGTCTGGGTGTGGAACCAGACGCTGAGGCAAAGTTTCCTCTGCCCATCAATGAAACAATGACACCACAGTTACAGCCCAGAAATAAAGGCCCTATTATGCATTTGAACATACATTAAACAGAATACAATACAATACTTTAGAATAGAATAGAATATTGCATTGCTAATCAGACCATGTGAGCCGAGGAAACAGAGTAATCGTACAGTGAAGTTATTACTCGGTATGAGCTCAGTATTGTGCTGTTGCATGGCAACAGTTTCCACAGAAATCTTTGCTCAGAAACACTCCTCGCTGGTCTTCACATAACTGCAACGAGCAGAAAAATGAGCTGAGTGCAGGAATACAAATGGTCTCATGAACCATTTTAGCTTGCATGGTCGAAGGGGTTGTATTTAGTGTATTTTAATTCAGCTAATATGGACACTGTAATGTGAGAGTTCATGTAATTCAATGATTTTATAACAAAGCCTTTTTGTTTTGGGCCTGCACTGTATCACAGTCAACCCAGGGTGCAGAATAAAGGCTTAGAAGATTGGACACTCTTATATATACAGTATATATATATATACAGTATAACATGCAAAACCACCCGTGTTACCAGTTGTACGATAATTATCGTACAATCTTAATGCACGATATACGATGATTTTATCATTTTGTGACACTTAGTATTATCAGTTGAAATCTGGATAGTAAAATAAGGATCACGTCTGTGCTTACACATATCTTCTCACATGACGCTTTCCAGCAAATCATGCATGTTTTGATGATGAATGTGAATATGGACCCCTAGGTCTGTATTTACGCATCTCTTCTCTCGTGACGGCTCGAGTCCTGTCAATACACGCTCAACCAATCACGAGCTGTTTTCCCCTGCTTCAAGTCATAATGCTAAGCTAAGCTAACCGCATGGTCTGTCTTTTGGATGGGGTTAAATGCTTCATTAGTACATTAATCTTGGCTAGGATTAGCTAAATCATGCTCAATTATTTCACCACGAATCAGTTACAATTAGATTTTTGTGGTTTTATCTTGAGCAGCAGATGTGTTCGATATCATTTTTGCTGTGCTGCAAAAAAACCCATGATCTTGTCAGTGCCATTGTTTCCTTTCCATCCTGATGATCATCAGATGTTCCACCTACCACACACTCCTCCACCTGCAGGCCGCCTCAGTGAAGCCTCTCCACAGCTGATGGTTTTTTGTGCAGACGCTCGGTGAACGGCAGTGCTGTGATGGCAACTGCCAGTGGCCCTCATGCGCAGGCATTTCACATTTTGCCGCATCATGCCTCCTCCTCCTCATCCTCTGAACTGAAACATCTATTTTCGCAGCACAATCAAAGGAGAGAAAATGAGCAGTGGTGGGATTTGCATTTGGCCAAATCCTCTAGTAGCCTATTAGTACTTTGAGTATTACATATTTCTGTTACTTCATACTTTATGTCGCCACATTTCCGAGGTAAATATTGCAGTTTTTTCTCACCTTTACCTTGCAGCTGTGGTGACTGGTTGATTTCCAGATTCAAATTGTGAATACAAGATATACAAAACAAAAACAAATTACTATGTGATAGCATAATATATTATATACTATTATAATAATATATCATAGCTTTAGCAAATCATCAGTATATAAAGTAGTTGGAATTAGCCCCACCTAATGCAGTATTATATAACAGTGTATATCATTGGTGTGTATTACTCTAAAATACTATAGTTTTGCACATGTACATTCTTTATACCACTTTTTGATGCTTACACTGTACGTTCACTTAAATGAGAATTCTAAATACATACATTTAAAAAAGTAAAATGTTT
Source organism: Paralichthys olivaceus (assembly GCF_024713975.1). NCBI lineage: Eukaryota > Metazoa > Chordata > Actinopteri > Pleuronectiformes > Paralichthyidae > Paralichthys > Paralichthys olivaceus. Next base: position 20,036,688 of record NC_091103.1, read on the forward strand.
TTTTACACTGTGGTATTGCTACTTATACTGACATATAAAAAAAATATTTCTTGTACTTCTCCAACTGGAAGTTTTAAATGAAAAAAAAGAAAGTTATTGCTGTCATCAGGGTCTCAAACTCAGGGCCTATTTACTCACAACACCATGCTGCACTCTTCTGGTCTGGAGAGTAAAGTGCATTTCTTACTGTAAGGCATTGAAATCAGGCCTTGGAAATAAATCTGGCTGCAGGTTTGGTGTTTAAAGATGTGAGATCCTTAGTGTAGCCCCAGAACATCTCTGGAGGTTTAAGAATGCACAGTGATGTAGGAATATGTATTTATAGGCAGATTGAATAGCATTTTTAAGAAATGTAATGGTAAAATACCTCAAATCTTGTGCAAAAGAAAAGCACAGAGTGTTGCTGAATAGGTTGATAAGGGAATCTAAGGACAGAAAAAAAATTAAAACAATACACAGGCTGTCACAAGGCTGCCATCTAGTGTTTCAGCAATAGTTTGTAGCAGAAACGGCATTTTCACAAAATCAATGACTCTGTTCTGCAATTACTCAAAGTTACTGTTTGAAATTCGATTTTTTTATTTTCTTCAACAGCTGTAGGAAAATGTAAAAATATCTTCTTTATCGAGCATATTTAAATTTTAAAGAACAAATCAAAGTAAATAAATCATATTACATTCATGAACCAATCGTTCCATCTGTAATTTAGATATCAACTGAATGCTAAACAAGGAGGAAAGTGAGAATAACATCCAGTTTCAATTGCAACCTTTTAAATCTATTTATTGCACTATCCATCTTTTAAATGTTAATTTTATGCACTAAAGTGATACAATTTTTTTTAGCACAGTAAGCATGACAACAAAGCATTAAGATTTCAGTCTGCATCAATGCATGTGTGGATTTAGTTTGTACACTCTGTGAATGTGTCGACTTCATACAAGTCCTCCAGCTCTCCGTCTCTGCTCCCCTCGTTGCTGACTTTCCTGTGGACAAATACTCTCCGTCATGTTGTTGAAGGGAGGAGAAGGAGAAGGGGTGGAACAGTAACACTAGACTAAAATGTTACAGAGAACATGTCCTCCACAGAACAGCTCATCACTTTTTATCCACATTAACCTCAAGAGGACACAGGAGAAGGAGGAAACACAAAGCACTCAACAACAACCCTGTGTGTGTGTGTGTGTGTGTGTGTGTGTGTGTGTACAGTTATTTTAGGTACAGCTCGTTGTTGAGAGATTTGTTGTCTTGTCCCTCTTAAATCCTCTTAAGGTTGAACAACTGATGCATGTGTGTGTGGGTGTGTGTGTGTGTGTGTGTGTGTGTGTGTGTGTGTGTGTGTGTAACATATGAGAGCTCAACCTAAATGCTTAAAAAATTACCTCAAGTAAGGATGAAGCTGAGGCGAAGACCTCAATAAGCCCCAAGAACCACTGCAAGAAGGAGATGTGATGTTATAGGCCAGAATCACAGAAACACTGGGTTTGCTTACATTACTGGTAAACACAGATTTTATTGTAGCAGGACTGTGGCAGTTTAAATGAAGAGTCAAACATTTTCACAAATAAGCTCATTTGCTTTTTGCAGACTTCAATGTTAACGTTATTACAATACATATAAAGCTAATATAGTTTAGCCCAAAAACTGTGAATTCACTTCTCTATGTTTAAAGCTGACAACGTCCATCAAGAAATCTGATTGAAATGATTATAGACTATATATTTTTGTGTTTAATCTGCACAAACACTGAATTATAAAAACAATTTGTTGATTTTCGTCAGGGATTAAAACGAATAATGATTAATAATACGCTAGGGTTTTTCTAAGAAATGAAACCATCAAGATCGAGCATGTTAATTAGTGAGCTTCAGACATGCTGACAGGCAGATTTTGTTGTCTTTGAACACAGCTATTCTGTTTCCAGCCTTTATACTGAGCCACAGGCTGTTTGGCTGCAGCTTCATGTCTTCCAAGTCTCAGCAGGACAGGAAATACTTTTACAATTTATTTCCAAAAGAGTTGTTTCCTTTAAGCTTCAGCATTTAAAATTCTAAACTTTTATAATCACACCATCATCACGAAATCTGTTGTTTATAGTATAGCGCCCCTATCAGGCCAATTGTGTTTAAGCTTTTGAGAAGATGCCAAAGTGCTAAATAATGAATGATTTAAAAATACTTAATGAAGTAAATAATTATGAATAAATATGATAAATGCTTTTTGGAACTAAGCTAAATATCTGATATGTTATTTAAACTTGCTTGTTTATTGATGCAAGAGTTTAGTTTCTTGACCAATGGCATCAATATGTTTATTTAATTTGAGCATTCTACTCAGGGGAGGACATTGTTATATTTAATCATACAAATGCCACAAAACATCATCCCTCCAAGAAGATCAAATTTCAACATTTTGATCTTCTTAATCAAGCAGGCTGCAGCAAACTACTCCTTTCAAATAGGGAAAGTAAAGTGCTCAAAAACAACTTTAATATAACCATTATCAGCTAAGTTTTCATTCTCAGTCCCACCTGCTGTCGGACCATTTCCAAACAGAATCACATGATGGACAGACGGCCTGGTCTCCACAGATTTCAGTGTGTGGGAGACTGCAGTGCTGTATAAGCTGTAGCTCTGGTGGTGGTGTGACTGTGTGGAGGTGGATGTAGCTGCAGTTTCACATCTCTTTAAATGGATGTGTAATTAGCTGCTGTCCCCCTGGATTGTTAATGGAAAACTCCAGCAGCCCGACCATTATTACCACTGCTGCTGCTGCAGGGGTTTCCAATTAGCTAATAAGAATAGGACAAACCCTTTTATCTGGACCAAAACAAACTGAAACATAGCACGTCACTAATCAAAGATTAATGGCGTCAATGTGATTGATCTAAAATCTTCAATGTGAGAGGCATACTATAAAGTGTGAAGTTTTCTCGACTGAGGGATCTATTTTTGCTCAAGCATCTGCTCGCTGCTTTGTGTTGTTGGAGGCCTAATCGCAGAGCTGGCAGTTTGGCAGAGCGGAGCGGAAAGGATTTGCAGAGTAGGCTACTTACGTAAGAAGACCTCCAGGGGCAGACATGGACCTTTCTGCCCGTCTGCCGTGACACTCAAAGGGATTACTGAAAGAGCGCTTCCTCAGCATGGACTTCACCACAATCTGCAGTGGACATCACACAGTCTCAGAGAAAAGACTCCACAACAAAATATACTCTTTTGAATATCTTGATATCCATTAAAATCTCATTATCTAATTTTATCTCAATCTCATTTATGTCCCCATCACCTATCCTGTAAATAATGCTGAGATGTCACAACTTGACATCTATATACAGATTATGTTATAATAAAATAAAGTGCAAGAGATTTGTGGAGGTAAATGATTGTGATGCAAAAAAAAAACAAACAATCTGAACCCAATATGTGATAAACAAAAAAGAAGAATCAGTATCTCAGACTGTAAATAAAGATGGACTATGCATTTCCACTTCCTCTCACTGTACAAAAAATGAAGCCAAAATATCTTGACAACGGGAGCTGCTGTCCTCTAATGATGACATAATTAGGAGCCAGAGAATGTGCAGTAATGATCCCAGGGTGGAGCCGCGGTATCTAGGTCCTGTCAATACACGCTCAACCAATCACGAGTCACTCTCAGCTGTCAATCATGACGTTCCGCCCCGTTTTTATAATCATCAAATCACCAGGGGGGCGATGAGATGTTTTGGCTTCACTTTTGAGTACTGTAATGTCATCCATCTTTATATACAGTTGATGGTCAGTATGCTTTTAAATGACCGATCAGCTGAAAGGATTAACAGTATATATTTCCCACGACTGAGTGATCTTTAAAGTGTTGACTAATGAAAGACAAGCAGAAGCTTTTGGACTCACCACAGCAGAAAGCTTGGGGATGAGCTTGACGCTGTTCTGCACCTCCTCCTCAGTGACTTCCAACGCCGTACAGTGCTCTTCCTCCAGGGGGAGAGGATTCGAGCCGTCCTCTGTCACCCACGGATGAAGCTGTAGCAACATTCACAAAATACCTGCATTATGACAAAGCAGCACAGATGGTGTTTTACATCATCAGATGAGGTGAATCCTCTTTCTTATGTGACCTTAATTTCAGGGATGGTGATTCTTGTTTCAGGGTTTTTATCCAGCATCCGTTCAATGAGCTCCTTCAGTTCACTACTAATCGATGGTCTGTGTACATAGGACAAGAGATATTGCACAATTATTTTTGCAGTTTTACAGATAAATATGTTTTAGCTGTGGCTGCAAAACAAGCACAGGATTCATAAGAAAAATGAGAACTGGAAATTGTCTGTGACACTAACTGGGTTAGTTATTAAATGATTACACCATTGGTCAATGCAAAATGATTTGAACAGTTTCTTTTACATCATCAGCAAATGCAGCTAGTTTCTGTCTGCCGCTTTGATGCCATGTACAGTATTATGTTCGATACTCAAAGGATTTAAAACATTTAAACTTTCAATGATGAGCATGACAGAAAATAGGAACAACTGTAAACACTCAATAGGTCGACTCTTTACTTACGTCTCTGGAAAGTCCACAGGTTTGTTCTTGATTTTGTTGTGCAGGGAAACGATGTATTCGTCATAAAAAGGACACTGAAACAACATCAATGATTTAATTATTAAAACTACATGGTAAAATGTTATGTTTATTCCATGTGCGTTTTTTGCTGTGAACGAATTTACCTTCCCAAAGACAAAACAGTACAGCGTGACCCCCATCGCCCACACGTCTAATGCCTGTAAAACAAACGCACGTCAGTTCTGAAAAGCTCTCAGAGGGTGGTGAGACCACAGTGTGAGTCACAGTCAGACCCCATGTAATTCACTGATGATGACCACTGTCTGGTCGCCAGCCGACCAGCAGGGGACGGTTTGTCTCACCTTTCCACTGAAGCTCTGCTCGTGTTCGGTCATCATCTCAGGGGCCATGAAGGCCGGGGTCCCCGCCGTGCTGGACAGGAGGGCATCCGCCCCCTCAAATTCATTGCTCACACCAAAGTCTGCGATCTTTATATGACCGTCGTCTCCCAGCAGCAGGTTGGAGGGTTTGATGTCTCTGTGGATGATCTTGTGATAATGCACTGCAGAAAATAATCAAGCAATAAAAACATTATTATTTTCAACATCCCCTGAACGTTATTATCAATATGAATCGTAATTTCTAAAGAATTCAAATGTACAATGCAGCAAATTAAAACAGATAAAATCATCAGATTTAAAAAGACAGTAGTTACAGAATACAAAATCAGTATTGCATCACTTTACTTAACATTCACCTATTTAGAATTTATAACCACTATGTATATAGTTAATAAATACACAGCCACATTATAGCGGGTTGTAAACAATTCAATACATGTGTATATACTACTGAAATAGGGGTCTTGACATAAAGCTGTCTTTGCTATGTGATATCTAATATCATTATAACTTACAGTACTCTATTCCCAGGACGATGTCTCTGAAGTAAAAGCGAGCCTGCTCCTCTGTGAACGGGTCGTCTGTAGGCACCTCCATCACCGGGCTGACGTCAGCATGAGAGGTGGAGAAAAGTAATTCAATATATTTACTGTATGTCATAGTGGAATTACCAACTCTTCAAATATTAGAGTGATCTCCTGTCAGATTTTGAAAAAAACATGTGAATGTACGAAAAAAACAACATACCCTTTAGTCACCAACTCGAAGGCTTGAGGAAAAATAATCAGATTTTCATGTCTTCCTACGCTGATATTGAGTTTATCGTATCGATACACAAGCAGCTAAGTTCAGTAACTGCAAAATGGATAAATGAGTCCCTACCCATATGAAGTCCATCTTCATCAGGATCATCAAGCACCTGCAAAACACATTATTTCAGAGGACTCGTGTCCTGTCTTTTTTACACAAATCCTGTCGTTCATTTGAACTGTAGGAATAATAATCATGTGATTTTAAAGGCCATGCATATCTGTGGTAAAACTCTTCTCAGGTCTCAATGTAAACCTTCAGCAGTAACATCATACATAGTGTGGTGACAACATATAATCCAATAAATACCACAATAAGAAAACAACAACACGTTTCTCTGCACATCTCTTTTGTTCAGACTCCTGTGTAGGATTTAGTGATATCTAGAGGTGAAGCTGCCTATTGCACCCAACTGTAACCCCCCCCCCCCCACACACACACACACACACACACACTCCTCCCTATCCAAAAGCGCAGGAGAATCTACGGTGGCCTTGTATAAACATGTTGGTGCCAGAGTTAGTTTGCCTATTCTGTGCCACGGAAGAAACTCGGCAGTGTTACATGGCAGACTGTGTGGAAGAGGACCCGATATAAATATTTAGGATCCATTTTTAAGAGAAATAGAAATATTACACACTCGTTCTATAAAATGTAGTCGTCTGTTTTGCATGAGTGTATCACCTCTTCTTTTCTTTGCACCATTTGTGTATTCACAGAATAAAACTAAAGTTATGCCATATTTTACCTGCACTCCATCACCATATCCTTTTTCTTACACAAACATAGAGGGGGATAATTCAAATTAAGCACGTTAGATAAACATGTCTGTCGAGCACAGAGTCACGTGACTGACCTCCACCAGTTTAACAACATTATGATGGTCCAGTTTCTTCAGGATAGCGATCTCTTTGTACACTTTCTCCAGATGCAACGCAGCTTTAGGGAACGGATCCTGTGAGTTTGATCCCGGAGGAGGCAGGCGGCCTGACAACAAACAATCAAAAACACACACACAGATTATCACCAGAGAAATTACATTTATTCAATATTACAAATTTAAAATGTTAGAAGACAAGGAGATATAGGCTCACGCAGAAATCCACACAGCCTCATCAGCTTCTTCTTTGAAACGACCTTCATCGCCTGAAAAAACAAGAGTCGTTGGACAAATTCCTAAATTCAAACTTTGACCGTAAACGCACAATTTAGAGCTTCAACTCACGTAGTATTGTTCAGAATCTTCATCATAAGCTAACTTCACCACTCCATATGAACCCTGCAGAGTAAAAACAACCAGTGTAAATAACTTTGTTTAAATTGTTAGTCATCACATCTGTTTCATCTGGATCACTAATCGATAGCATGTTTGTTAATCACCTTTCCAATCTCATTCTTTAGCTTGTACTGGTTGAGCTGGACACAGTCCTGCAGAGTTTGAGGGGAGAATTCAATCAGTGACACATTTTAGGTGTAATGAGTAATTTTGTAAATGATGCTTGTGTAAGGTCAGGACTCCTCACATCAGCATCTGTGATGGACACACGTTTGGTCTCAATGGTGGGCTGCCGGGCAATGCGGGACCCTCGCTCCTGCAGAGACAGCTTCCTGTCTGAGAGCCGAAGTCTTTGAGAGCTGCTGGGCCTCGGAGCACCGGCCCTGATGCCGTTGGGCGGAGTCATGCGGTTACCAGCCATGTTCATGGCAGCCACCAGGTCGGCCAGCTCACCATTATGCTCCGAGTCCAGCTCTGCCCTGCAGACAGTGTCAGCACTCATGGTGGTTCGAGCTCCTTCACTTACAGCTGAACGTCCCAGAGGTGGTTTGGTAGAAGTGCCAGAGGATGCATCACTGCACTGAGATGTGTAGGAGCAGAGATGAAGACATGAAATCACACACACAGTAAAGAACCACAAAGCTGTGGTCAGTGATTTGACACCTGCCTGACTACAGTCATTTTCATTGTTGGTTGACAAAATCCAAACTCCTGAATCTAACAGTCACCTGATAAATCAACTTTTTAATGCAAGAAGCCACATCAATGCTTTCTTCTAATTTTTTTATTTTCTATATTTCCGTTTTTTACACCATTGTGTAAGCTCAATATTCCTCTCAAGCATGTTTCTGCTCTCTGCAGATGTATCTTCATGCCAAACATGAATGAAAATCACCATCTGAGCTGGATGATACAGAGTCAATATAAACATGCATGGTATGTTGAGGGATCTTTTGCAGCTTCAGAGGAAGCTGCATGATGCCTGATTAAACGCCTTGAGTGATGTCATTCGAGTCAGCAACAGTTGGGCCTGAGGATTTTGAAAATTAAGTAAATCACACACATCACACAGGAATGTGAGATTTATTTTGTTTTCAAAATACAATTAAATTATCATGTTTGTAAATGGACATATATATAATTTAATTTATTATCCCAGATAGATAATTTGGCAGTAGTTTAATGTCATGATGAAAGAGTAATGAATAAATAAATATAGTGGTTTAACAACCCAGCTGACGTGCCATGGTTCGGTTAACCTTCCTTATACAATGAAGGCATAATAATAGTAACTGTTGTTTGCCAGTCTCAAAACTTCAAACCATTTTTCTTTTGAATTATTAACACTTCATGATCTGAACACGCATAGAAATGTATGATTTTCACAATGAACTGCTTTACTCGCTGTTTTGTAATGGTGGAGAATTGAAAAGCCTCTTATGTAACAAAGAAGGATTTTACAGGTAAGGCAAGCGAACTCACAATACTTACACACAGCACAAAACTCACACAGTGTGAACTCTCTCTGTAAATATATATGTATATATATATAAATTCATGCCTTTGCAATAACTCAATCTTTAAAATTGGTCTATTAAAAATTATAAACAGGAGCAAAAGCCTCCAATTCCTCTTAATCCCATTCAACATATATGATACAAATAAACTAATACAGACAAGTTGAATATAAGAGGTAAATAGTTGACTGGACTCACACAGTGGAGTTATCCTGTGTCGAGAGCGACTGGGGTTAATCTGCATATCGTCCTGCTTCTCTCAGGAGGGGAAACTCCTTCACGTCTCAGTGCAGGACTTTCACTGCTGAGCAGGGAAGGACCTCAGCCGCGCTCGTATTAAGGATTAACTCAGGCCACATATAGACCAGGCAGAGTTATTCTGAGGGAGGCTGTGTTCCCTCCACCAGGCTCCTCCCTGTCTCATGCAGGACAAACACTCCCAAGAGACAGGGTGCAAAAACATCGCCACCTCACAGTCTCTCTTAACAGGTTGTTGATATCACACATCACTAATTTGTTTACCAATGCTTGCATGTTTCAGAAATTATGCCCAAAAGAATAAAACCCAAACTTAAAAGTATATATCTGCAGTAGGGAAATGTTGTTATTAACCAACTGAGAATACATGATTTTTTTTTATCACATTATAAAAGATCAGGACAGGTTAATTAAATCAAGATAAACAAATGAAATAGATGAAGAAATGATCAATTTGACCTGAAATTAAACAGAGAAACAGAAGCAATATCCCCTGTCCATCATCACTGAATGGATTGATGACAAAAGACCCAGTTTAACACCTATGGAAGATTTGACCATCATTAAACCCCAAATGATGGAATATCTTTTGGAAGAATTGAGCTGGCAAATCAATGCCAAGGTGCATTGAAGCTGTTCTGGCCACATGTTGTGTTTTATCCTTTTATTTATCACCTGCCTTTGGATGTTGTTAATTTTTGGCTGATCTGCATCCTCTAAAGAAGTGCCAGGAGATATTTCTAATTTGAAAGATGTAGAACAGCATTGGAAAAACAAAACATGCTTACAAAAATGTGAAAATCAAGAAGTAAAACAACCACAGAAAGACACAAAATGACTTAAAAGTGACAGAGGATGATCTCATGCACAAAATGAACATCAATAAATGGAAAAAAAGGACACAAAAAGAGAGTTTGGAGAGTTTTCCGACAGTCCCTGAATGCAGCACTGACAGCTCACCTTGCTCCCCAGCTGATGCATCAGGTACCAAACTCTCAGCTCCCAGAGAGGAGGCTCATCATGTCTCTGCCGGAGGTTCAGCTCAGAGGTTTCAGGACCAGAGAGCTGCGGGAGCTGCTGGAAGACGAAGACAAAATAAATCACATCATCAGCTGCAGTGAGAAGGTGAGAGTCCGACAAAAATCAATTCAGCTGAGAAATAGAGGATCTTAATAAAAATAATTTAGCTGGCAGAAGTACTATCCTTTATATATGGAGAATCTCATTATTCCATCAATTTACCAAAAGGGAAATGTAGCCAAATAGACATAATTTCAAATATATGGGAAATGTGTGTGCACATATATATGCATTGTGTGAAAATATACTTAGAAATTGCAGGGGTCCCACATGTGTTTAAATCTTGCTGGATTTGGCTATAGCACAACACTTTGAAGAGTTTTAAATGTGTGCTTGTTTCCAGGTTCAGGGACTTCAGAAAGCTGTGGAGAAGACGTTGGTTTCAAATCGAAGATTGGCAAAGTTCAGTCTTTCCCAAAAACCAAACTTTGTAGATGCTAAGCTGCTGCTTGCGATGAAATACAAGGAACTAGAAAAACGCAGAAGCATCATTCAGGCCAAACAAGAACAACTCGGTGAGTTTTTAAATGTATTACGATAGATTTTGTCCTGGCTGTTTTAAATATGCACTGCCATTGTGAAGATAGTTTCTCCTCCTTCTGCAGCAGAGAAATACAGTGTTCATTATGCACAACTGTGTCTCCTGAAAAAGATAAATCATGCAGAGGAGGAGAGTGAGGTAAGGATGCACTTCTGTTTTAAAAGTCAGCATATTGGCCTCTAATGTAATTTTCTTTAACGCTGGATGTATTCAAGCACCTTGAGAATAGTTTGTATCAATAAACAGAAGAAGCTGCCTAATCCAGATGATTTCAGGGAATATGATTTTACACCCTCTGTCAAAACAGTAACAAACCACTGTCCTTCAAAGGGCTGGAGAGGAGCAGCATTTGGGTTTAAGGACAATACCTGAGTAACAGGGGACAGGAAAAATAAGCTGATAAATAAGATCTTAAGTTTAAGCCAAGACGATCAAAACGTCAGAAACTAATGAGCGGTCTAATATGGTGAAGGACAATAATGAATATTTCTCCTGACAGCTGCTGTTCCAAAGGTTTGCAGAGAGGAAAATGCATCTGGCAGATTTCTTGGATGCTTTTCTCAGCTTGCGCGGACGTCATCACATCAGGTTGATCATGTTGAAGAAACTCAAGGAAACGATTCAACGTGGAGAGAAAACAAGACTCAGTGAGTTTCACCCTGAAGCTCAGGATTTCTCAGTGATCTTTCCTGAGCAGTTCCACAGCCCCTGCCTCCCTGTGTGCAGTCTGACCACAGCTGTTGTCTTACCCTCCTGCTGCCACCCTCCTTTCCTGCTCTTTGGTGACCATGGAATCTCTGCCCGATTTCTCTCCATACCACACTTACCGATGTGTTTTGATTCTGAGTCTTTTCGTCCTGGGGAGCACAGACGAGGCCCCAAACGGCCGACAATACCCGCCCGTCTTGAGCCACTGAAGGTGAAGCAGAGGATGCACCAACAGGCGCCACAGTGACGATTGATCCAGTCTTAGCGTGAATGTTTTGCTTAGAAATATTTTTATCCATCTTAATTTCAAACCAATCCAACACAAAGTCTGGAGAAAAAAAAAATTGCTTTGTCCTCTTGAGATTTGTGATTTTCTACATTTACCAGCACTCTGAATAAATGTTCAGTTTATTAAAATACCAAATCTGTCCTTCTGATGAAAATATTTGGCCACTTGGTGAAAACTGATCAGTTTTAATGAACCTACATTTAATATCAAATAAACTTGAAGTTTCCGCTAAATAACAATAATTAGGACTTACACATATCTTCTTGTATACACAGAACATTTACAATACAATATATTTACAATATATTAATGAGACTAATAGAAAAATCTAATCTGTCCAACAATCCTGAAGAAACAATTTAGTGTTGAATAAAAAAGCATAAATACCTGTGTTTCCACTGCACCTGTAAAATGAACGATGGCCAGCAAATGAATGATGAAAAACTTCCAGGACTGAAACTAAATGCTGGATTGTGAAATGTTAATTTGCTCACTTTTCTGATTTGTTAAAGAAAGTGCTTCATCGATAAAAGTTATTTACCGAAATCCCAAATTATGATAATTTTCGTAAATATTTATCACTTTGCCACTGAAAGGAGAGAACCGCTCTGATAGATGATGGTAAACAGCACAAAAAGACAACTTGACTAATGCCTGTTGAGAACATATGTGTTTCATAGAGGCAGAAAAATACTGAGCACATCAATGAACTTGAACTGATCACAGAAACTTGATATCTCCTGTCATTAGTGAGCACAGACTCCTGCCAACGTTAGCAAAGGACCTTTATCTCCACTTTTTTCTTTAATCTGACCAATACCCCTCTTCACCCTAACATTGACCTGGACATATTTTAGTTCTGACAATAATCCTGTCAAATCCATCACTAGTTCACCATCTTTGAATTTTCCCTCCTGGTCGACTCAGCTGGACTCTGGAGAAGGTTACCCAGAGTGCCATATGGCCCGGAAAAGCACGCCATACCAATTCAACCATGGAGGAACCTCACCGGCCCGACAGGAGATGATTAGCAAGGTGGAGCGTGTTCATGTTACACCACAGACTTCAGTTACATCTTTTGTCAGCGGCTTCTTTTGTCCCACAAGACTCAAATTGGGCAATTTTCTCATCTGTCAGCTCATCGTTTTGTGCTTCTCACCTCATTCACCTCAGCGTCTCTATGATGACTCGTTGAAATGCTCCAACAAAGCCGACCTACATTGAAGAATATACATTCAAATTATTTTCTGACTATAGAATATGTTCTGAAAATGGGGTCCCATATGTTGACCCCTTTTTTTAATCTGTTCTTTCAAAAGGAAAATAAAACACCATAATTTGATATTTTTGGTTCATTGCATTCATACTTTATTTCATATGTGAAATTAATCCCATGGATGTGGTTCCAGTGTCCTGTTTAATTCCTATGATTCACATAGTGTGCAAATAAAAATATGCATATTTGTATTTGATATAACATGTAATCATTCACAGTTTTGCATAATATAAAAAAAACATTTGTCATGTTTTCTGGATTTAAATTATTATTCACATAGCAAAACCTATAATATTTACTTTTGGCTTTGGCTCATTGCTAATAGAAGGGGATCAATACAACACAACTATTTTAATGATCATTTTTTCATGCAAATGATAAATATTTCCCGGTTCCATGTTTTCATTTGTGAGAATTTGCTGCTTTTATTTGTCTTATGTGACAATAAATGCAATATTTTGGGGAAGTTGGGCATGAGACAAAGACAACAAATTTAGTTTTTTAATTGTCATGACCAATTTTAAAGTATTTATAATTTTTAAAGACTAAACGTTATTAATGTAAAAACTAACCACAGCAGCGAACCTAATGGCTAAATGTGCGTATTAAAGAAAGTGTTTTGTCACATTATACAGGAACATTTTCCCTGAAACCAGCCATTAGATACAAAACCCCAACCAAGACAACCTAGAAAAGAAGTCGACTGACAGGAGGAAACCTTTAATCCTCACCCACACCAGATTTACTCCGTGAATTGGCCTTTTCACAGCTGACATTTTGACCTGTCGTAGTACAGGCACAGTCATTAACAGCATGGATCTGCTCTATTCAAGAGTCCCAGTCCCTGCCGTCCTGCGTCGTCAGAGCCTGGGATTTCAATCACATTTTAAAATTGTACCATACTCTTATCAAGAAGAAAGAAAGAACGGAAAGCTACTGGCATGGGGCCTGATTAAAGGTTTCTGACAATGGTTTCATTGCAGTCTCCTGAAAAAAACTGCTGCTCTCTGGGCCCTAAGGCAACTACCTGCCTACTCTGTTGTAACGCCTCCGCTGACATACTGTATCTACAACTTGGGAAATCAGATGTTGAAGCTGCTCATGAAAACAGACGAATCCAACTCCTTTTGCAGGGACTAGAACAGTGATTGGAAACAGGGACCCTGCTCAGACTGAACTCTGAAGCAGCTAAATGGAAATGAATTTCATCAATTACTGCAACATGTTACAATGTCCTCCGTGAAAAGGCCAAAAACAGCATTAGAAAACATGTTTAACAATGTGCGCATGTTATGAACAACCTCATCAACATGAAACATCCCTGCAGTTCGTCTATAGGGCCCATAGAGTCGCCTATAGGGCCTCTCATGTTCAGTACAGTCAGTGCAGATGTACAGTTTCATCCCTGAGGAGGAACAGGTCCAGACCAGCAGCAGATATAACCACACTGTCTCTCTTTAGGAATGTCCTGCTTCATCGGCCCAGTGCCACAGCAGCTGTCACACAGGACACAGTGAAGACTACCAGGTCTGCTGAAATCTTACCACCGCCCTCTTGATCTGCTCGTAGCTCACAAACATCACAATGTTCCAGGAACCCAGACGAAGAAACGAGGGCATAAATCTGAAGAATTTAGAAGAAAAAAAAATATTTTTTTATGCTTCGTTTAACATACGACTTTGCAACAATGCTGCAGCAGTAACATACCCCTTATAGAAAGCTGTGGGTCCCTCTTTCATCAGCATGGTTACAGCACAGTTGGTGGCACCGCTGTACTGCCCGGGGACCGAGTTCATGAAGCGCGTTTTGACCACGTCCACCGGGGACGCTACGATGGTGGTGCAGAACCCTGCTGCGAAGGCTGCGGTGAAGTGACACGGCATGTTGTCTGTGGAAAATCAAACACTTGATTGAATCAGGGACACAAAGAACAAATAAGTATCTGCATTGTAACCTCACTGTAATCTGTATTTTATACAGTTTTATTATATCTTAGCTGATTTTTATCTTCTATATTGTTTTACTCTTACGATTTATTATATTGCCTTGTGTTTTTCTTAATCCCTTTTTATGTGTAGCAACAATAAGGTGAAATGAAACATCTGTAATGTTGAGGTTTGTACTCGTAGAGTGAATGAACTCACCTGTCATCAATTTGTACTGCAGGATGAGCTCTTTGATGATGTCGTACGTCACCAGCTCGGAGCAGTTCACGATGGCATTACGAGTAATATTTGGGAAAACACCTAAAGAAAATAAAAAGGTTTTAAGATTAATATTCAACCTGAAGGACTTTGAAATAGTCCGATTCAAATGTTTTTTTTCCTTTTCTAAACCTTGTCAAACCTAGCCTAGATTACCCACGATGCAATCCACACAAATTCAGGTATTTCACGAGATGAATGTGTGTAGTGCAAGTTTTGTGTCTTTGCTCAGCTCTGTGACTTTCAGGCAGTCATGTCTACGTACAAAGGTTGTGGCCGTGAAAGATAATAGAGTGATCCATTGACTCCTTGTATTTTGTTTAATACACCTTCTTAAAACCACAGAGAAAATATAATAAATATAAATAAAATCCAGTAAGTCAGTGCTAACAAACTAACTTCAGAACAACAACACCGACAGTACAGTTACATTATATCCACATTTGAATGCACCTTTCCAGAGCCCTTTAACCCCTTCATCCCTGGCTATGGTCTTGTAGGCTTCGATGGTGCTGGTGTATCTCTTCATGGAGCCGCTCTCCGGTAGGCGCACCTGAGCCTGGAACCTCACTTTGACCACATCAGTGGGCTGAGCGATCGCTACCGCCATCGCCCCCGTGGTGCAGCCAGCGAGCAGCCGAGTCCCGATTCCTACGTCTGTTGCAACAAGGAACATGCATTAGACTGCACAAGTTAACAGACTGCAGGGTTTTATTTATTTATTTATTCATATGCACTTCGTGAAATACTGATATACAGTGCTGTATATTTAATGCTGAGTTTATCACTATCATTATACTCAGCACATAGTCCATATGGTTCTATCTTCTTTTATATTTACTCTGTATTTATTTACTCTATGTTTCTCCCTGCCATCCTCCCTGTAAGGTAGGGCCTCCAGGATAGACACACACGTGTCCCCTGGGAAAGGAATCTGCCCTGTGACCTACATCCTGTGGCAGGTTGCTGCAAAACCAGTTCTTAGCAGATGCAGCTCTTACTACAGCTAGTTACTTTTTATTTTTTCATTTACTCCACTGTAGGTGATATTTTCTCACATTTGGGGACAGTGTTTCTACAGCCTGAGTGTAAACTGATCCAAAAGAAGTTGTTGTCGAAGCAACCAAAGGCTTATTTCTGTTTTGGGACTTATTTAATTGTATCCCTATTTTATTGTTTTCTTATACTATGTATATTGTAATAACCCAGTCTGACTTGGGTCAGAACCACAGGTTTGAATAAGAAATCATTCAAGCAGCAATCATTATTAAATTGAATCATCAAACAACAGAAGATTCATCTGCAGCTTTATCTATAAGTGGTTATTATTTTTGCAGAAGTAATTTTTTCAAGCAAAAATCTCAAACGTGATGGTGTCTGTTTCTTAAAAGTGTCTTAAACTGTAGTAAACTCAATGTATTTGGCAAATAGCCTCCTGATTCATTAATAATGAGACTTATCATTGGTTGCAGTAATGTTGAAATTTAACAGTCACTGAAAAGTGTTTAATAATTTGCACAATGTCGTATTAGAAAGTTTCCATCTGTTGTTGAAAACTAAACTGGGATATAGATTTGAATGGAAACAGACTTCTGTGGCTGCACAGCTGGACTGTTTGGTGACTTACTCTCTGATCCTCTGCTGTAGACCTGCTTGATGGTGTCGTAGAGGCCGATCCGGACCGAGGCGAAGCTCATCTGTCTCTGCAGCCCGGCCACCAGTCCACTGTACAGACTCCTCGCACCCTCGGTTTTCACCATGGTGAAGATGGTGCCGAACACACCCCTGTATCTCGCCCTCTGGACCACTGAGGACTTGGATTCACCTTGGATCTGGAGTGAACAATAAAATCTATTTAAGACTTATGCTCCTCAACTTGGGTTGAAGTGAAATTAGCTTAGCAGATGTCTGCTTTAACAATTACAGCTGCTGTAATCACATCAATTCATATACAACCATACAAAGTTTAAGTGTTGCATCATTGATGATGTACAGTCTATGGTAATTTGGCTGCACGTGGTGGGATACTCTTGGAGCAGGGCTGCAAATGCCACATGGAGCATCTCATCTCTCTGTGTGTTTAGCAACATGACAATGTTCTGTTATAACAATAACAGGAATTACATTATGACATTACGCTGAGTTTCCATGGGTTATTAAGGAGATTATTACACTTTGGGATTGTGAAAAGTGCTTTGACAACATACAGATTATACGCAGAGAGACTTTTAGAAACAGAAATGGTCTGACAGTTGATTCAGAGAAGTCCAAACATATACACGAGTGTTATGTAATCTGAAATACCACTGGGGGCGGTTGGACCTCACCTGCAGTCTGACTTTGGCTGTGTCCAGGGGGAAAGTGACCAGGTCGGCCACACAGCCAGCCGTTCCAGCTGAAAAGATCTTGACACCGGCTGAAGGGGCCAGATCGACAGTCCCTCTCCCGACCATGATCAGTGACTCAGCTCAGACGATCAACTAAATTGAATTCACCTCAACACCGAGCCCAATCAATCAATCAATCAATCAATCGGCAGCAGATAAAGCAGCTTAAAACCAGTGTCCTCTGCATCGTGTCCCAGAACATCGACTTCAGTCCGGGGATCAGATGCAGGTGAGCCAGCTGCTTCAGCCAGAGGCAAGTCCCGGGTAAGAAAAGTTTGTGTGTTGTTAAAGCAGGAGCGCAGGTGAGCCATAAAAAAAACTCGAATCTATCAAACCACTACAAAATATTAAATTAAGAATAAAGCAGAAAGTCGTCTGCCTCCTCGAGTTACCGCTCAGCGTCTGAAACAGCAGACTGAGTGTAAAGACACACCAGACTCTGCTGCAGCACCCAACGTGAGCAGACACATGACAGGCTCTGCTGCAGCTCTATGAGGAATGTCAAGAGGCTCCTACACCACCAGAAAGAATGTAGTAGGAGAAAGTAGTAGAAAAAAAGATGTGGAGGATTCTTTTTTTTTTTTTGCAACTTCAAAAATAAAGTTGAAATGTCAACAACAGTTTAAAAAAAGTTGAAATGTTGAGAATAAAGTCAAAATGTACTGTCACTTACATCCCCTCCCACCCCCACAGGGCAGGGCTGAAGTTATTAGTGTCTCATCAGATCATGTGCTGTAAGAATCAGACCAAACTGGAATTAAAAAACCAATACAGAGATGAGAAGCAGGTTCGAGATTTTCTGGTCTCAAGAGAATAAGAGTTAGTTCTGCTGCACAGTTGGAAAAGATCTGGGCTTGATCCAAAACAAACACACAAACAATGGACTAACCTCAGGCAGCAAAGCAATCATCCAAAACTAAAGAGACCTTCCAGAGTTTCAGGCTGGTCAAGGAGATCACAGGACTTTAACCTGGCAGAGCAGCATTTCTTTTCCTGAAGCAGAAACTTGAGGGAGAAATGCCACAAAACAAACAGGAACTGAAAGAGGGTGCAGTAAAAGACTGGGGAAAACACTGATGTCACAGGATTGATTAATTGCAAGTAAATGTTATATAATGGATCATTAAATGTTACTCAGTTTAACACTGTGTTTCTTTACCTAAAAATGGTGACAGGCTGATACAAAAGGTTCTTTCCTAAGTTGTTGAACATTTCTAAATGTCAATACCAGGGAATGAAGTATGAACTTCTGAATATTCTTATCTTGAGTTTAAACTAAAATGTCTTCAGTCAGTTGAAGGCAAACAAAATAAATGCCATCCCTGTTCTGAAGTTTTTACTGCTATCAAACGTAAGTTAATAAAAGCAGAGGGTCAGACAGTCAGGACAAATCTCAACATGAGGCCTGTTCCAAGAAACACACACAAAACAAAAAGACAGCAGACATCCCTCTGACACCCACAAATCCTCGAGAGCAGATCATTGGGTGCTTTCCCTCTGTGATAAAGAACAGAAGATTAAAAAAAAAAAGTACTAGCCAAAGAAATGAAATATGTTTTTCCCAAAACATTCCCAAAACTTTGGGATTATTAAAATTGTATATTATTTTGTAGAAGAAAATGAAATGATTAGATAAATGGATGGACTGATCACTAATATCACACACAATTATATACTGGGGAAATAACAACACACAAATAAGGCTTCAAGTGTTCAAAACAGAGAATATTTATTTATAAAAAATACAAAATGTTACATTAAATTAACATGATCTTTTCACAGCCTGAAACCAGTGACGATGAAAGAATGTGACGATCCTACAAAATACACACTAATGACTCTCATCAAAGTGAGCTGCAAATATTTTTGCTATTCTTTCAGTCTCTTTCTTCATGGACGATGGCGACATGTCTGGGCGCTGTGGACGACCTCTGCGATGAGGAAAACTCTGGACTGAAGAGATCTGCCCCTAGAATGCACAACACTATTTCATATTGTACTGAACATGCGGAAGATAAAACAATTACGAGACGCAATCTAAATAAGCAACACTGACTTTTCAAGGGGATTACACATTAATGCACAAGTTACCACTCAAACTTCCACATGCAAGACTTTTTAGGAACAGTTGTACTTAAGAGCACTCTGTCAAACAGGCTTGTCAGGTAGAGTACACAGTGTTCAGACTTCACATCAATTGC
Source organism: Paralichthys olivaceus (assembly GCF_024713975.1). NCBI lineage: Eukaryota > Metazoa > Chordata > Actinopteri > Pleuronectiformes > Paralichthyidae > Paralichthys > Paralichthys olivaceus. The sequence continues at coordinate 20,056,198 of NC_091103.1, forward strand.
CACTTTAAAAGGTCACACCTGCCACAAACTGTGACAATAACACGTTCTGTATGTCTCCTCCCTCTACACGCTCCATGACACAAGATCCATTCCAGTCGTCAAGAAGCTCATGAGCTCGTAATGACAGGCACTGACATAATGAATCAATAATGATGTATTCGTATTGTCTGTATTATTCCATAATGAATTATTTGTTCCAGCCAGCTAGATGACGATTACAAAAAAACAAGCCTAATAACTAATGCTCGTAATCCACAGATTACATAATGGACACACAGACACTCACAGACACACACACACCTCAGCTGAATTCTGCTTGTAACAGCTTTATATTTTTAACGAGAATCAAAGAAAGCAAGTAATAGAGGAGTGAAAAGAAAAATGGAGGGAGAGAAAGTCTCTGAGTTACTTACTGGGTCACTGGACGGGTGGGAGAAGGTCGGAGCGAGATGAATGGCTCTCATAGAGGCTTCCAGTTGGTGAGAGGGGAGGAAAAAATTTGGGACGGCCACTGGAGCCGAGCTTCAGGTAAAACGTTAAAAAAAACATACACAGAAAACACGATGGTTTCATGAATCTTTGATCAGACTTTTAAAACAAACAACAGCTTAACTAGTTTGACAGACGGACACATCGGCAAACACTGATCAAGGATACGTTTGTAGCTGTGAATCTTGGTCGTCTAGAGAAGCATCAGGGGTGCCTGTGGTGTGCTGTAACGTGGGTGATGAATCTTCGTCGTCTGACTCTTGGTTGGGGCTTTGGGGCTCTTTTGCTTGTCTCTCACTTAAAGCTTGGAATGTCCTTTCATCGTCTGTGTCTGAATCGTCTCCTGATCCATTACAACTCTCATTTTCCTCTCGTGTTGTACTTTGATGTTTTCCATCGGAGTCGCACGTTTCCAGATTTACCACCGACTCCATGTCGTCCTCGTCCTGGCTCCGGTCGGGCTCCTCTGGTGTCTCCAGACTCTCCAGTGACACCATGTCAGGGTCTGAGTGGATGCTGGTCCAAGGACTGGTTTTGTCTGTTAAAGAGGTCACCTCATTGAGATGCCTCGGCTTCACCACAACCTCCTCATAGTCTTCATCTTCCTCTTCGTCATCATCAACTCCCTCGTCCCTTGCACAGGCTGTTCCATCTTCATCTGATCTTTCTTCGTATTCATCCTCAGACATAGTCACTTTGTGGCCGTCCTGTAATTCCTCAGGCCCAGAGTCTGGATGGTCGTCAGACATCTTTGGAAGAGGGAGAGACACATCTTGTTGGGAAGAATTTGAAGCACTGCGTAGACTGGAGATACTCTCAGGAATTGTTTGAGGGTTGTTGTCTTGAACAGGGGAAGTTGTTGAGTTGCTCTGAGAGTTGGAGGGAATTGCTTCCAGGTCATGTCCTCGTAGGGCTACATGTAGAGGATAGTGAAGATTTTAGCTAAAATGCTCTTGTGAGGATCAGTATTTTTTTTGTTTGACTTGTTTTTCTTTGCCATTTATCAATCATTTAATCATCAATCTTGACTTGATTTTACTTTTCTTAATAACTAAAACCATTATTTCATAACCAATGGAATAGCTGAATAATTTTCTATCAACTGACTAGAACACTAATTGGTTTATCTTTGCAGCTAGAAAAAAACAATAATTTGCTTAATCCAGAAAATGATCAGCAAAATATTCTATCATGAAAGTAAAAGTTAGCCACAGCCCTGCAAGTACTAAATCATAATGTGATATAAATAGCAGCTGCACTTTCAGTGAGACAGCGATGCAGCGCTGACTTTATTCCATTAGCTGACATTTCAGCACCGCTGGTCGTTCAGAGTGAGTTCAGTCTGTCGTGCCTCCTTGTATGGAAGCAGTGAGCTCGCTGCACAGTTAAACTGTCCTCTGTGAACCCTGGGTCAACTACTGAGGTTTGAAAAACCTAGAGCACAGTTAACCTGCCAAGAAGGATCTTGAAATGGTAAGGTGATCAATTAACGAGCTGCTCACCACTCATGATGTTGTTGACTTCTCCGACCAACAGGTTGGACTTCAGAAGAAGCTGATTTGTGTCCGTCTCCGACGCCCTCTGTTCCTCATGTCTGTTGTGACGGTCGTGCTCAGTCACCGACGGGAACGTGGGAGCGGAAAGCTTACGACTGAAATATCTCTGGATGTTGTCAAGCTCACTTAGTTTTTTCCTGTTAAAACAGTCAGTCAAAGATAAGATGAATAAAATGCAAATAATTTACAAACTAAAGCTGTTGGTGTGTCTGAGTACTGATACCTGAGTGCTGAGAACAGGGACGAGCTGGAGGGACTGATGTCAACTGCACTGCTGCTACAGGCCGAGTGAGCTGCTGATTGTTCCTGCAGATGCTGATGGTAAAGACGTACCTTGTCCATGTGCTCCAGGTGAGAGTCTCTCTCATTGGAGCTGGGTTACACAAAAAAATACACATTATATATTTATACACACACATATATATATATACTAAAACATGTACTCCACAAACCTTTTAGGAAAGAGCCTGTCAGTGTGGTCAGGTGACGATATCGTCTGCTCAGGGTAGCGGCTGATGTGAGAGGGGAAGCTGCTATATGTGGCTGTGGTATGATAGCTGAGAGGAAGGCCTTGGAATAAAGTCTGTTAAACACATTCATCTTTTTTAATCTTCAATGATGAAACATTGTATGTGATTATTTTATTCTGAAAGGTATTCTGTATATCTGAATAAATTCTCTCACAGTTGAGTTTTTGGCAACTTCTTCATTCACAGATTTCCTCTGTTCTCTGAGTTCTTGGACCCCCTTCAGCGGAGTGACAGACACTTTGAGTTGGCCGCGACATTGACCACTGAAGTCTGTGATGTTGTACCAGCCACACACTGAGTAGAAGCCACAAAGTAAAGGGGACAGGTCTACGGATGCAAATCCCAGCACCCTCTCAATTTCTACAGAAGCAAAACAGAATGAAATAAAGTATCAAACAGAGCAGACCATTGTTACAAAAATAATAAGTAGAAAGTGGCTCCCGTACCTCCTTTGTGCCAGACTTTGAATACAAGAGATTGTTGTGGATCAACCAGTAGCTGATTTGAAAGCCTGGGAATTTGAAATGAAAACATCATACATGCATACTTTTTTTTTTTTTGATTCTACATAATTTTGAAGATTTAAGTTAAAGTGTGTTATATGTTTAAACCTGCACTCCTGTTGATGATCCCATATGGGGCAGTCAGTGTCCGCTATGACAGCTGTGGACACTGGTTCAATAGAGTCAGCAGTGACGTAGGAAACACAGCAGCATGGTGTCCCTTCACTGCGCTCTGCTAGGGGACAGCCTGCCAGAGAGGGACATGTTTTTTTTCACGCAATTAAGAGGGATAAAAAAGGAAATCAAATATTGGATTATATGCTCACCTTTCAGATTCAGGTGCATTGCCTGGTCCACTGCGACTGTCACAGGGAAAGATTCATCCATGCTCATTTCTGTGTGCTGCACAGATGTAATGTCTGGAGTGGTTCTGGAGGTTTTAGTCTTGTGTCCACTTTGTGCAGATTTTTTGGGTGTATTAAGTGAAGGGGGTCGATCTGTCGATCTATCCTCTTCTGAAAAGTGCTCCCCCTGGCTGTCAGAGTCAACCTGGGTGTCAGCTCCAGCAGATGCCTCCCCGGGGATAGAAGCTGCCGTCAGTGTGATGTGCACCCTAAGAGCTGCCCCCTGCAGATCTGCTGCGGAGCGTCTGAACAGTGGGTATACACCTGTGAAGCCACAAAACAAAGATTAATCATACGAATATATCCATGATGTTATTTAAGCAGCAATTAAGTTATGACACAATTCAACATTTCTTACCGCTGAGAGTCAGCTTCTGCTTGGGCATCTTTGCAAGAGAGGACAGATCGACAAATGCTGAGCCAACCAGCCGGTCTGTATCCGTGGGTCTCCTGGTTTTGTCCTTCTTGAAGGCAACCCACACCTGCACCTCCAGCTTCTCCTCTCGTAGATACCACAGTAAAGGTTGAGTCCTCCTCAGCTGCAAAGTCTTACTTCCCTCAAAACTCACTGTGGCCTGGCTGTCCTCCCCACCCTCTACAACAGAGGGGTGTTTCATCTGTGAGCAGAAGGACTCCTGGTCATAAAACTTGTACCTGAAGTAGCAGTAGGTGGAGCGCTGAAGATCACTGTGGCCTGGCAAAAGTAGACAGTGGACTGGCATCCAGGCTCTGGGCATTGAAAAGGTCAAGGAGAGTTTCTTCATGCTTTCTTCCCACACTTCTTCTTCTTCATCCAGCATTTCCTGATCGCTCTGGGTCATTACCCAGCCCAAACCCTGAGCCGCTTTAATGACTCGTTCTCTGTCTGAGTGGTGGGTAAAGTTGACAGAGATCTCTAGGCCCCCAACCAAGACATGCTGGTGCATATCTTGAGAGCTTGTTTCCTGAGGTAAGTACACACCAAACCAGCCAGAAATGCCTTTACAATTGGAGAAGAAAAACAATTATGGTACAAACACAACGTTCAATGCATAATGTTCGTTTATTTGGTCAACAAGTATCTAAGAGTTCAACATACCTGTTCTTTTATGGATGAGATCAACTAGTGGTATTTTCACTGTACCCAACATCACATCTTTAGGCTTGGAAATGTTCACCGCTGCAACACACAAAACCAAAAAATAAGATCTTAAACATTTTCATAATTAAACAATGAACAATTTTTCGATTATCTCTTCATCAATCTTTTGGTCAACAGGATGTTATAAGAAAGTTAAAAATGTCAATCACAATTTCAAAACGCAAAAGTTGACATTTAAATGGCTTTTTTTTGCATTTACAATCAAAGAATATTAAGAAAATCAGCTAATATTCACAATTGTGAGGCCTAAACCAATTGAAATTTGGCATTTTTAAACTATGACCTGGTAAAAAACGAAAAAATAAATACCGTTTATGATTGATTTTGTCTTGAGTGACTAATAGGAATAAATAGGAACAGGTAAAATAAAACTGGATGTCTGACATTCTAATCTGTCTGTAATAGTGCCTAATAGACATAATGGGTTCTCTTGAACCTTTGCGATTGTCTCTGTTCCAAACAGTAAAGACAGCAGAAGCCTCCTCCAGCTGCTCAGCCAGGCTGTACGTTTCTCCAGTGCTCCTCTGAACCAGCAGATCACAGGACATCTCCATGTGGTGGTCGAACTCAGGGCAGAAGCTCCTGTCTACTATGCGCGTACACCTCCTCTCACTCTCGGGCAAGACAGAGAGCTGGACTGTGACATAGATGTTCACTCCCACATCAGCAAAGTAACTGAACCGCTCATCTTGTTCTGATAACAACCTGCGACAGAACATGCAAATACCTTCATTTTGATGATGTAGTGAAATGTTGATACAGGCTCTGAGTCAGCAAATGAGTTGTAACTAATTGATGGTCAAATAGCATGGCTTCATATATGAGCATTTTAAAGAGTAACTGAATGCTGTACTTTAGCCTTCACAGACCACTTCAAAGTTTTTCCATCTAAATAAAGTGGTGGAGATATACCTTGCAGCTGCCTGCAAACCAGATGCTCTGTGCACTTGAACCACAAGTGTCACAACACGAGAGGCAGCTCCTCTTCCAGTTTGTCCTTCACGTCTCACAGGCCGGTGCTTGTACCGAATGCAAACATCTAGAAGGCCTGACAAACAAAACAGACCAGTCACAACATTAAAGACTAAATATGTGTAATAAGAACAGTACTGAACAGAATGTAACAGTAATAAGATGCCACTGCTCTGTGAGTCTGTGTACCTGACGGCTGGGGCTGATGTCCTGTGAGATTATCTGTCCTGGGAATCAGGGGTAATGAGAACATGTGGGCCTCATTAGGTTGCTGTCTCTGCATGGTGACCATGGCACACAGCTTGGACAATGGAAGCAATCCTTTGGCCACAAGCTGATCTCTGACATTTGGATAATAATATCTGCAGAAACACAGTTTATTAATCATTGAAATATGACAAGTATGAATTAAGATGAGTGTTAATTTTGTATTAACAGTATTGTATTGTAGACTATTACATTTCAATCAAAACTATATGATTGATAACTTTGACACTAAAGCATCAGGCAGTTACACCATACAGTAGATGTGTATTATCTGACATTAACTTACATTTAGACCTTAAGTAATTGTTAATAATGTTACTTACAAGACTACTTGCTAATTAACATTACATTTGTTGTATAACAGAAAAGGAGGCTGTTTGTTTTTCTTCAGGAAACAAACATATTTGCAACTTTACATGGAGCTACATTGGGTAAAAGAATACAACAAAAATGCATTTTTAAGGTGGTACACATCAGCTGCAGTGGGACTTTAAACATTCTTTGACACAAATGCACGAATCAGCACTATTCACCTTGGAGATAGTGCCTTCAGAAGTCAAGTTTTGGGGTGAATGTCACAATCGTAATTAACATTTTAGCTGTAAGTCATGTCAACTTGAAATTCATTATTAGGTGGATTGGGAAGCAACGACCACAAACCTGCACCACACTTCGAACTGGACACCTCCCCCGCTGCAGAGGCCTTGACTAGAAAGTGAGCTGAGCAGCAGCCTCTGGACGGGAACTCCTTCAGGAACCACAAGCACATGAGTCTCAGTGTGGCCAAACTCCGGGTCGGGGACACAGAGAGTGGTGGTGGTACGAAACGGCTTCAGGTTCACACCTGTCAGAGATGAGATAGAGTGATGCAGAGAGAAGAAAAACTTCTCAGGTGATTTAAGTATGTTTTTAAGATCTAAAATGGCTTTACTGCTTTCTACGAGGTTTTGGTCCAGTGTTGCAGCAGCGTCACCGTCCTGACAGGGGAAACTGTACTGGATGTAGCAGTCAGCTTCACCCCACACTGTAGACTGCAGAGGTGTCAGCCCATTGACTTTCTCCACTTTTATCACAAACAGATGCTCTCTCATAGCATCACCTTTTGCCGCCATCACCTGTGGGAGGAAGTGTTAAATGAGATTGTTTATCATGTTAGTATGAGATAAGAGATTCTTCATGCTTGAGATAAAATGCTTCAAACGCACTCCCTTTTTTAAATGTCTAAATAAAATCAGTGTTACACCAAGTCCGTCAAATCTTTTCATCAATGTCCATTTGTTTATTTGGAAGCAAGATTATGCGAATACTACAATACAGATTTCCACAAAGATTGGTGGAAGGAAGTGGTACTGTTCAGGGAAGAACCCATTCAATATCGGTGCAGATTTCCCAGGGAATAATAAAAAAAACAAGCATAATTGGGGGACTGATTTCTTTTAGTGTGTGAAACAGTCACATACAAAAATGCTGAAAACATTATACAGCATAGCAAATATTAACACAGACCTTTGTTTGTGAACGTGCCTGATGATCAAGCAGATGAACTGGTTTCACAAGATGAGATAGATTGTCGTATTCCTCGTCCCTCGTCCGCTGCAGGGCAACTATCTGCTCTGATCCCCCCATGGCCAAAACAACCCTGAGGTTTCCTTTACAACTTCCTGAGAACACGTCAATGATCGGCATGTAGCAGTCCACCCCTAACACAGGATACTGTGCCTGGAGAAGAAGGTGGGCAATCTTTGGATCCCTGGAGAGGAGGAAAAGAAGAAAGGGTTACTGGTTTCATTTTGACAGGTGCATTTTAGTTCATACTTAAAATGCAGTGCATGCCAAATTTATGTTCTATCCGGAGCATCAGAAACTTTTATTGTGAATCAAAACTATTTTATTAGATTTGAAAATGTATATAGTAAACCTGTTTAAGCAACTGAGAACCCCTGAGTAAGTTGATTAGCTTCATGTAAGGTAAGAAAGAGTAATACATAAGTAAATAAATATCCTTGTGATTTTTCTTACTATGCACAGCACCTTGCCATTATTTTATAAAAAGACAGACATCATATCATTGTGCACTGCAGTGTCACTCAAAAGAGGTTAATATACTGTTCTCCTTTTTACTTCAAGAAACACTTTGCACTCTGAGAAGGCAAGTTAAATAAAAAAGGATGCAAAAAAGATTTTTGTCTGCAATGAATATGTCAGATATTACATTTGTACTTGCATTTCAATGGCTGCAGCATGTGTGTGTCTTGTCTTTCCCTGACTTACCTAAATGACATGTAGAACTGGTGAAGAGGTAATTTAACAAGACCGAAGAGTCGGTCCTGCCCTGAGCTTCCTGTTTTCTGCCACACTTCAATCACCATCAAGTTATTCTTCATCCGCTCCAGCAGCTTAGTTGTTAAAGCCACAGGAGTCACCTACCACAAAAGATTAAGAAAATGACTTGTGGGTCAATAACATCCTGAATTCACATCCCCTCATAGTTTAATTTTCTCATTTAGATAATGTTACACGACTGATCTCCAGGACTGACCTGAGCAAAGTTGAAAGAAGGATTAGCCTGACCCCAGCTGACAACAGACCTCGCCATCTCATCACACCAAAAGAGTTTACAGTTCAAGTACACGTTTGGAGTCTGCATGGGCCCACAGCTGAAGTTCTTTCCATCTGGCACCATGAGTAGGGTATGCAGCAGGACCTTGGGGTCCTCGTCCACCTGCTGCCCTGATTTATGAGGAGATGTGTTGAGAGCTTGATGGGGAGGGGGTTCTTTTGAGGGTTTCTGTGGACTCCAAACATTTAACCTGGAGTCTTCTACAGCAGGTAACTCTTCTCTGCCACTTTGAACAGGATGAGACCTGAAAGAGGTATCTCTCTGTGGGCTGTGTGCAGTCTGTGAGGGTGATGTCTCTCTCCGAGCCAACTTGCTTTTGCTTTTTCCAGAGAAGAAAACTTTGCCATCTGCTGCTAGTTCTAGTGAAACCTAAAAGGAAATAACAGTTACTATGACATTCATTGTGGTCACAAGCATCAGGCTTTGCAAACATTAAAGAAAACCATGGTAACTTTTGCTGAGCAACAGCAGCCTCTGCTGCCACAAGTGGATATTAAATTAATTCAGGCTGCGTAGTCCCACTCACTGAACTGAAACAGTCCAACTGAATTCTATATTCTGAGTGAAGAGCTGTCAAACACACCAAACTCTTTTTGGAATTCCTTATATTTTAAAAATGTCATTACTGGATATTGGAGATATTCGCTTTAAAAATACTTGTGTAAGTGATCAACAGCTCAACATTACTCTAGAACCTACTGAGCCTGATACAGTTTGAGTCACTAACTACACTTCAGCTCAGCACTTTGACTAGAGGTCATATACCATCACATTTATATAAAGCTTTTGTTCTATAGTAACACCGTCTCATTATGCTGTTTAATTCCTAGGATAAAAAACAATATATTACCACAAGAGGTCCAATCTCTTGCAAATCACTGTTTCCTTCCAGGCTCTGCACAGGTAAGACAACAGACTGACTCAGCTGCTTGCTTTGCAGCAGACAACACAGCGGATGAACTGCTTTACCGATGGGAACAGCCTGCAACAAGAGAAGTCATTCATTTATATTGTGATGAGGTTATAGTTATGCAGATCTTAATCCAAGCATTTAACAGAAATCAGGAAAAGCTTTACTTAAAACAGCAATCTCACTGAAAGAAAACATTATTATAAATAATAACAAAACTTAATTTTTTTTAAATCAAAACCTTCACACATGGCTTTTAAAAGACTGCACAGTGTCTACTAATGTTGAATGTCATTATTATTGTGTTAACACTGCAGTAATAGATTCTGAACTGTGTGTGTTGTGATGAACATTACAACTCATAATGTTAATTTATGAGCTACTTACTTTCTTTTGGTCGCTCTTTCGTGAGTAAATCTTGAAAACTAGATCAGTTTGACACCAAAGTTTAGCTGTAGCTGTGCTGAAGTGGACAGGAAACACAGAGTGCTGAAGGAACTTCACCACTTTAAAACAAAAATAAAATGTGTTTCAGATACAGCTGTAAACCAGGAACCACAGTGACACAGATCGGTGGGTTTCATTAAAGCAGATTCTAGCGGCTCATACCTCCTCCTGTGACTTTACTAGAAACAGCCCTGATCACCTCTCCATCTCCAGCTTTACCACCATTATGTCGACTGGAAGTAGATGCCATTGGTAACACGTACTCAACAAAATACGTGCTGAAAATAAAAAAGAGAGGAGATTGTTAGTCATAAAAACAGTTACATTTTCAAATAAGATCAACGTTGTAAACACGCTATTTGTCCTACCATTTTTTGCTGGTTAATGGTCGAGGAGGTTTCCCTTTGCTGGAGGTTTTCCTGGGTGTGGTGGATTTGCTGCGTGTAGGCACAGTCAGGGATTCAATGGTCACTCTTGCCTCTCTGATCAAACTCAGCAGAGTCAACTGCTCTGCACTCAGGTGAGGAAGACCACCAGCTTCTGGAGACCTCTGATGCTCTGAATTTGGACTGGACAGAGTCAAGATAAGGTAAAAACAATAATAAATGTTCAAAAAGTCAGAAGAGTGCATCTCAACAGTCAATCATGATGACTCATCCCATTTTAATAGAACTGAATAACTAATTAAATTATCACAAAAACCACTAGAACATAAACCAGTCAGATGAGACCTACAGAAAATGACAGGAACCACTTTTGGAGAAAATATTTGGTGTGGACTTTTTTTTTTTCTCCTACTTTTTCCTTATCTATCAAAAATGTTGCAGATGATATGAACAATACTGCAGCCAGCCACTAGAGGGCAATCAAGATGTTTTGGATTCACATTTGGGAGATGTCATGTGACCATCTTTATTTACAGTCATTGGTTAATTGTGTATGTATAATGTTTATTTTGTCCATTATATACATGTTATTTTGGCACCTTGTGCTTATCCCATACATTACATGCAACTGGTTTATTAACCTGGTCAACTTATGATGAAGACACATCTTTATAGAACAAGGTCACACTGTCACTATCTTCTCATTAAGAACTTTACAGGTGGAAGGATGAAAAAAACAAAACTAGAAGGAGCTTTTCGCTGTCCAAGCAGCATGAATTAAGACACATGTAAAGGCCCTTACCCTCCACTAATCCTTGGTCCAGACTGTGTCAGCTGTGTTGGCGGACTTCTACTCAAAGACACTGGTCCTTGACCCTCTGGCTCTGTGTCATCTGGTCTGATATCTAACATCTGAAGAAGACAAGAACGCTTTTAAAGAAACTTCTTCTGGAAAACCAAGCAAACTGACATTAATCCTTTGTTGGCTAATTTTAGAGAATCTTCTACTTACAGGAGTTTTGTAGAACAGATTTTCCAGTAAGCTTGTATCATACTGTGGATCATTGAGCTCACTATCCAAACAAACACTGCTGTGGCCAGACAGAGACTCAGGCAAGAAGCCTTCTCCATCCCAGAGAGGCAGAGAAGATGTGTTCAAGCTAAAAAAAAAAGATCAAATGTTGATGAAAAAAAATCTTCACAATTTCTGCCACAATTGAAAGTAAATGCAAAACCAGGTACCTGCCGAGGAGAATATCTATGGCTCTGTTGTCTATATCAGCGACACAGTCTAAGTCGCAGTCAGATACTACTGCAACATCATCAGAGTGTTTAAGATATGAATCAGCATGCAAAATATTTTGAAGAAACATTCCAGAGGGAGAGGGCACAGGCCTGTGGACACAGAAATGAATCATTATAAACAATATCAACAAATAGTGAAAAAATGATGCAGTTTATTTTTCTGAACTTTTGAGACACTAACTTGAAAGGTGGTAGGATGTTGTCCTTTGGGAGCGGGAGGGGGGCATCTTTCAGAGCTGGATCCATGTCACAAGTCAAAGCTGATTGCACAATGGTGCTTCTTAGCTTGTTCCCACGCTCTAAAATAACTGAGGGGAAAAAAGTGTCAGGGTGTCCACACACTGTTAAATTTGTCCATCTGATGTTATGTAGCACTGTGACCAACCTGAGAAGATATTATTGGTAGTTTGTCCACAAGGCTCATAACTTGAAGGATTCACAGCCTTTTGACTGTTTGTTGTCGGCATCTGATTCTCCAAAAACTCTTCTTTGCCTTCATCTCTTTGGGGTTTTTGGAAATATAAGTGGTCTTTCCCTCTGAAAATATGACAACTATACTGGTGAGATCTTACAACAAAACACAGGTATTTGATAATGAATAGCAACCACATTATGTCTTGTTCAGACCTTGGTGTGTTTCCGCTGCTGCTCCCAATCGATTCTTTCCCGCTGCCAGCTGAGAGTGATCTGGGCCGTGAGGGCACAGTCAGTGTGGTGACTTGTGGTTGTTCAACACTGATATCTGTGGGGGGAGCTGAGCTGCTGCTGTCATAGGCTTCAGTCAGGGGCTCCAAGTTAAGTGAAACCTGAGGTAGTAAACAGGTACAAAACAATAAAAACTGTTTTGAAGGGTATTCAGTCAATGTTTCCATTCATTACCAACACCGTGGCAGCCGGCCATAGTCTTATTTGTCCTGCAAAAGTTTCATAGTGAAACAATTTTTTTACACTTCTTATAAAAACAAATTAAATTCCCTAATTTTGTGTATTGCACAATTTCAGATTTGTGAGCCAACACTGCAACACACAGGGTTTTATGTGATGGCAAAATAACAGTAGTCATATAGTTAGTATTCCAAACATAACTTGCAGGCTGTAATACAAAAAAGCAGTTTACAGATTGCAGTTAATTCATATTTTCACTCGCCTGTAGCTCTCCCAGCTTTTCAGACGTCGGAGATACAAGGGTGTAAAATCCACTGATGGGGTGTGACAGAGAAAGACGGGAGATGCCAGCGACCTGAGCCCGTGCGATCGGCAAATGATCCGGTTTTGTCAGAACTTCAAGCACCAATGAGCCCATATCTGTTCATGAATGACAGATTAGTTGTAGATTCAAAAATAGACATTTGCATTAGAGCCTACTCAGAAGTAGTTTTCGCCAGTCGATGGCGTAATTGCAACAATTCAAGGTCATAACACATGAAAAATAAACAGAGGTCTCCCAACTTTAGAAAAATTGCTGTAAAATCATGCATTTTATGACAACAATTTTAAAAAATCTGATTGTTCTTCTATAATTCTCAGTTACCTGTAAGATATGAGGTGAACTGCTTTGGACCACAGCAGATGGCAAAGCGACTTGTGATCTTGACGTTCTTCTGCGAGAGCTGCGATGCGTCTCTCGGGAGGAAGTGTGTGCCATTGGATGACTCTCCCCACCAGCGAAGCCTGACAAACGTTGAAGGCGGAGGCTTGTGAACCGTCCATAATATTCGGCTTATTGTCACCCAGAGGAAGCATCTCAGCTGACCCTCCACCAGAGGAGGGAGGCTAGTGGAGGGGGACACATCGATGGGGACTGCAAAAAGAATTCCAAAGCAAGACAAAAAGGCAAACATGGTAAATAGTAACGTCAACATATAAGGGAACAGGTACGAGCTCCATGTTGACAATCTTTACCATTCATTAGGACTGGGCACATTGTATTATTGTTTATGGACTCTACAGTGCACAATACAACATTCTGAATATTATTGTAATGAAAATTTCAGCCAGGTCAACAAACACCATTATAAAAAAAGTAACAGATGACAAAGAGTCTACAAATGGTGAATGTATGTGATTAAATGAGTTTATATAAATATATATAACTCATTACTGCTGTACTGCTCTTCTTTTTTTTTTCCTTTTTACCTTCAGAAACATACTGTGTATATATTTTTATATTTATATTGTTAAATTTTAAAACTTGATTTTTTTATCTTCTTATATTTAGAGATGTCTGACATGAACCAACAACAAATTCCATGTATGTGTAAACTTGGCAATAAAAGCTTTTCTGATTCTGATAGTACAGAACATATACCAATACATGCATTTTGCACAAGTATTTCTGTTTTACTCTACTCACTCTTCCCTTTTATATTCCCAATGGGAAATATTATACATTTTTAAATCCACAATATTAACTAAACAGCTTACAAGGTTACAATCTTGTGCATACAAAAACTATTACTGAGTCATACATTATGATGCATTTAGGGATTAAATACTCTTAACAGTGCAAACATTTGATACAATTAGTTGAACCTCTAAAAGCTACCTTAAATGCTTGAAAAAACATAACAGAAATATTAAATAAAGGACTTATTTCTAGGTTGCACCATTGTCACTTTAACCTAAGGACAAATATACCATATGATTTTTCTTCACTAATTAAGCCGAGAGAAAAAAAACTTGATAAAAAAAACTATTGCAGTAGAATTGAAAAACTATTTTTTTACCACTGAAAATGTGATTATTTCTAAAGTAAAAGAGGTAAAATAATTATAATAGCTTACAATAGGGAAAAATTAAATAAAAAACTTTATCAACAATAAATTCAAAACTTTTCCCTTTCAGCCTCTAGGTCGAGGTCATTTTTTATCATATTTCATCCATTAAGTTATAAGTCGCAGCATCTTTAGCCAAACCAAAACAAACTGCTACAAAACCACTGGCACAGAGTGAAAATGAAGCCAACAAACAAGTAGCGTTGACATCACATGTGAAAGAACAGAGTCCCACACACCGAGAGGAAACAAACGACAGACTCACACAACAGACGAGGCTAACGTGACAGTTGGCAGCTACTTAACAACATTAGCGTTAGCGGCTAGCGGAGCTAACAGCACTTTACCTTTCTTTCTGCCGCTTCCTGCTGTGGTCGCTCTCTGCCTCCTGCTCTTCATCCCTCAGTGAAACTCAGGAGCTGAACCTCCTCCTGCTCCGAACAGCGTGTGTGTTGCTGGTGCTCATCATTTCAGCTCACTGCGAACAAACTAATAATCCGTTTAACAGAGAAAACACACAAACACAAACACAAACACACACACACACCCTCTGGAGAACTTCCGTCCCGCTTTCGCTGCCGCTGCCGTTCACAGAGGCATTCTGGGAAACCGAGTGTAACGTGCTCTGTTTTTTATTTAATTTAATTTCTCTTCCTCTTTATGAAGAATGAAAGAAAAGTAATACGCAACTATTTTGATGATGAATACATCATCTTACTACAGTAATTGAATGAATCTATTTAAAATATAATAGATTTATAATAACTTTTTTTCTAAAATATAAACTGGAAGCTTTATTTACAAATCAGTTTTCAGTTTTATTAACATGTGTTTTTTGTCTATATTGTATGTAAAGCACTTTGAGCTGCATTTCTCGTATGAAAGGTGCTATACAAATACATTATTATATTATAGGCAATTAAATAAAACAGTAGAGTAAAAAAAAAAATGTCAGGGCTGAGTGTGATTCCATTAAAGACATAAAGACATGGCAGTGTTTCGCTCGCCCATATTGTGCAATGACATACAAAATACAGCACGCAGCTTTGCATCAAATTAAATGAACTGGTGTGAAACTTTAACCATAAAGAACATGGTTATTTTAATAGTGAAGCCTTCTCTACTGTCGCCAGCAGAGGGAAGCACTGATCTTTCTATTACTCTTCAAAGCTGCTGACGTTTCTAACAAGTAAATTTCTCTCTGTCCTGGACCTGTTGCATTTATATTTAACAGATATGTTCCAGTTTTTCAGTCAGTCACTTTTCCTAAAGTTTGGAAGTTTACCAAAGTGTTAAAAAGTCTGGCTTTTAAGTGCAGTTACTGTATGCACTTGACAATATGCTGAGGTTGACCTGTGATGTAGGTCAGCCGGCTCCTGCTTAGCAAACAAGTCCCTCTGCAGCCATGTTTGTTGTGGTTTTCATGGTAACAGCGAGGGCCGCTGAGGGAAGAATGCAGAATGAAGCCCTTTGAATTCTGGGAAAAATTGAGGTTTCAGATTGTAGGATGCTCCTGTGAAAATTCACTTATCTGACTTGTAGCTGCAATGTGTGTTTCTATCAATCAATGTAGCAGTTGTAGGCATTCCAGTTGCAAACAACTTGATGACAATACTGAGTCCATTTTTATAATTACTTAACTTTAGACTTAAAAACTGTTATGAATGGTACAAATCTCACATTAAACTGCAGTGAAACAGATGTGAAAGAGCTTCAGAGAGGCAGCGTCCTCATCCATCGGTTCAGAGGGAAAATAATCAAGTCCTGCTGTTTCGTGTGTACCCAGGAATGTGTATCATGTATATATGGCCCTCGCTTATATTTTCTGTATGTTAGTGTGTGTAGAGTGTGTCTGTTTGTGCACACTATAGTGAACTGGAAAGAAAACTTGTGATGCTGTGACGACTTTCACCATTGCAAAAAAAGTCAAATATATAGACTTCAGCTGTTTCCTTGAGCTCATATGAGTCTTAACACTTAGTGCGCCCCATCCCACATTGTTTTAAGACGTGTTATGACCTAGTTAGACACAGATATCTCAGATGTCTGGGTGGTATGCGCAACAGTGTTGGTCGTGTGAGTCCAGACATGAAATCTGGAGCGATCACAAGGCGTGCAGACCAATGATTAATGGTGACTGGCCTCTGAAACTCCATAAGAGGATGACAGATCTGGTTCATTTGTTCCATTAGACAGTTAGTTACATGAATTTTAACTGAGAGAGTCTTGCACAGGCAGCGATGACCACATTGTTCAGTCAGCTGGAACTTAACAGGCACACTCACGGTGACTGGTTCCTATGACTCATAAAGCACTGGTCTGAGCTGCAGTCCTGAGCTGTGAGATGACCAAACACAGAGAAACCTCTGTAGATAAGTCACGTTTTTTTTGTTCTGTGTAAAACACATCTTCTGTTACATGTCAGTAAAAAAAAAACAAATCCAGAAGAGACATTTATTTCTGTCAACACCATCATACACACATGGATATTTGTTAATGTCTTGTGCATCTGCTTATGCACACTTATTCTGAGTATCCAAGAAGTTCTGCTGTGTTGATTTGTAATGACAGACCCTTGAGTGGGGCCAGCATAGGAAAGGAGCTGCATGAGAAGTTCAGTTTTTAAGCAAGCGGGAGGTAAACAGCCTTGCACAGTTAACTGAAACCAGCACAGTGTGCGAAGGCAGAGGCCTCTCTCCATCTGCAGAAGCAGAATCTGGCCTCTGGGGGCCCAATTTCCAACTGCCCCACTCTTCTTCCACCCCGCCTCTCAGCGCTGTGTGATCCATGTGCACTGCAGCAGTGTGTGCTCCAGGCTCCCTGGGTGCAGGGGCTCCAGTCACAGATACAGCCCCCCCCCTCCACAGCTCTCAGCTCCCCTGCCTGTGTGCTCACTTTTTGGCTGCCTCCTTCTCTTTGCCTGTAAGTGTGCCTCTCAATTGTAGAGGCCGGCTCTTGTACTCCGAGGGGCCCAGCTAATGCTCCATGCCTCTCACTCTTCTGGATTCAGGCTGCAGCGATGTAGGAACTCTTGACCATACTCATGGATCCACTTGTTTGCCACTGGAGGATACAAACAGATTTAAAGTATGTTTATATATATTTCAAGACAAATAGAGATTATCCTTGCACATGCATTTTGCACAAGTATTTCTGTTTTACTCTACTCACTCTTCCCTTTTATATTCCCAATGGGAAATATTATACATTTTTAAATCCACAATATTAACTAAACAGCTTACAAGGTTACAATCTTGTGCATACAAAAACTATTACTGAGTCATACATTATGATGCATTTAGGGATTAAATACTCTTAACAGTGCAAACATTTGATACAATTAGTTGAACCTCTAAAAGCTACCTTAAATGCTTGAAAAAACATAACAGAAATATTAAATAAAGGACTTATTTCTAGGTTGCACCATTGTCACTTTAACCTAAGGACAAATATTTGCTAAAGCAACACAGCCAGTGAATGCTCCTGCAGCTACTTTGTGATGATTAATATCCTCCTGTTATTTTAACTGGGTCTCTGACACACGTCTCAGCATTGGGAGTTTGATGGCCTGGGCCAACCAGCAGCAGATGTTCAACTTCCAGGATGAGCTCAGTGTCTCAACAGTAACATTTTTAAATGAGTAATGCGGCACAGATGTGGCCGAGGTGTACGTTCACTCCTGTATGACACAGACACTGGAAAATAGAGCATGATGTAAAAAAGCTCAATAAGGTCTCATAAACCGCCGTGAATTCCCTTTTCCCATGGTTACATCACTGTTTGGCTCCCGTTGACACAACCACCACATCACACCCTGAATCTACTGAGTCTTACCCCATTTATCTCCAATGAGCACGGGGCAGCCGGCGTGCAGGGTGTCGACGTCTCCATCGCCATTTCTGTGGAGGTTCCACCAGAAGATAGCAGCTCTCTGTGATAAGAAAAAGACAAAAAGGAAAGTTGAAATGAGATTTGAAAATAGTGCTTTAGTCCAAACTGAGGTTGGACCAAATAATTATTTGAATAATTGATTAAGCTCACTATCATCTTCATGGTTAATCCATGAATCAAAATGCACAGAGATAATCAGTTAACCATAATATGCAAAACAAAACAAAAATAAAGTAAGAAAGTAAAATCCTCACCAATCAATTATCCAATGATGAATTCGACTATACATTATTCATTATTAAGTTGGCTGAGCGATGTTGTTTTAATAGTTGAATGAAAATCAATCAAATTACAAAAAAACGTGTTACAAAGATTGAAGACAAAGACATTAATTATTTCATTGGTCATTTTATCAGTTTATGAGCAGCAGTTATTTTCTGTATAAACAGCCAGGAAGTGAGGTGTCAGTTAAATTAAAGGTGAAGGGTTAAACCCCAGGAATGGTCTGGAAAACCTTCCACTGTAGCTCATTTATCAGCCCACGAAACACCTCCAACTCCACTGAGGCTCAACTACACAACCGCAGTACTGTGGTTTAAAAAAAATCTCAAGGCTGATGTTGCTATGATGTGACCTTTCAGCATTTTGACAGCTGAACCAGAGAATGTGAGGGAGGTGAAAACGATCGCGCTGGAGGCCAAAATGAAATGAAGACAAGAGAAGCTCAGCTCGGTGAATCGCAGTGTGTTTACCTCCACGACAGGAGCGCTGAAGTTGGCGTAGATGAAGGCTGTGGAGCCACCTGCCTCGACAGAGCTGAGCTGTGGAAAAGGACATTCCTTCACAGTAGTGTCTTGTGTTTATGTGCTCCTGTTAGGGAAAAGCCACTGTGTCCGCTGCACTGTTTCCAAAGCCTCACATAAAGCCAATTTTACTCAGATGTCCACATTAGATATCAGTGATGATAATATAAAACAGAACAAAAGGGACATTGAAAGGAAAAAAGGAATTGGTAGACTGTGTAATGCAGTTTGAATATGAGTTAGCTGCAGGTTTGTTGCATAATATAACATCAATAATAATGTACTTCGCATCCAGTTAGGGTTTCCAGTCAACCTGACCTATCTTAACTTAGACTTAAGATTTATCTTATCTTATCTTCTCTTATATGATCTTATAGGAACCTCTGGCAGCTGACTAGTTCATTCAGGGTCAAAAGAAGAAGACCTCACTCACATATATCATGAATGTTGCCACTCGATTCCCAGTTTTCAGCTTGAACACAGGACTGGACGGTGACTGGTTGTGTGGAAATGTAAACAGATAGTAGAAAGCAGCATTAGAAATGTGATCAGAGTCAATGTGCAAACTTTATAATAAAACAGTACAAAAAGATGAGGCATGGCATTTTAATTGATAAATCACCTTTCATATACAGAGGTAGATTAAAAGTGTTGTAAAGGGTCATTACAAAACAGCATAGATACATAATTAAAAGAAAACTATTTAAAATCTGAAAGCACATTTGAAAACAATTTTCAGAGAGTAGTGTAAAAGAGATAAACAATATTAAAAGAGGTAAGGAAATAAAAACAATCAATCTGTATCAATATTGAAAAATAATGAAATAAAATAGAATGAAACTTTGTAGAAAAATTTAATATAAATAGAATGAAACACAACAAAAAAATTGAAATGGAAAAGAGTGTTAACGATCAACTTACTGTAGCATGATCAAAGTGAGGCTCATAATGGCCACCAATCCCATAATTCACCACTTGGAGGTACTCGCCATACGGATGCTGCACGTTCAGGCCTGTGAGCATAGAGATCCTCTGGTCCAGCTTCCCAACGATGGCGTGAGCTGAGTTCTTCAGCCAGGCACTGGAAATAAAACGTTTTTATAAAGTTATCAATCATTTGCTTTCTTGTTGATTACCTCTGCAAATGTGTGTAACCAAGACTAACCATCTAAACATGTGAATACAGTAACTACCCTAATAATAAACAACGTGTCATAAGTATTTTCAGTAGTTTGTACCTCTTGCTGATGCGATACTCTGCCGTTGCTTGCTTCTCTCCAGTTGCCACCACAGACCTTCTAAACTTTTTAGCAAAAACAGAAAACAGCATCTCATGTTTGTGATTGTTACAGGAGCCAAGCTTTGACATTCAGCTGAAACAAATGTGAGTAGCATGAAAATAGGCTCCAGTGACAAAAACTGAGAGCAGATATGAGAAAATAAACAAAAAGTGCAAATACAGTTGATTTGCATGAATCTGTCCATTTTACTTTGAATGGTAAATTATCTTTCTCGACTGAAACCAACCAGATTACACAGATTCACAGATTTCCTTACAGATAACGGATTCAAGTTTCATTCTGTCTCCCTGAGCAGTTTGTCAAAGTGAATCAGGGAGGGAGTCTGGGTGAGTCCAGAGGTTTTGGACCTAGTGTTCTTTTCTTAAAACTGATCCTCTGTGATTTATTTGTACAGCAGAGTGGTCACACTGCATTCTGCTCATATCGTACATGTTTTCCAGTCTGGGTACATCACTGGTAGTGTTTTATAGAACAGTAAACCCAGGCATCTTATGACCACCACTTACGCTAAAGGTCAAAAGACGCGAAATACTGAAAAGTCGACTAATTACTTCACACGTCAGTTTGTCATAAAAGTCGAAACAATGGCTGAGCTGTTAACTCAAAACAGACCTGTGTTCTTCTAGGATCCAGCACAGAACAAAGTGTAAACCAAGCTCATGAGGTCCTGGGCCTGTTTTCAATCAAGCCACAAGCTGACATAATGATGAAATAAGTAAAGGGGTTTCCATCTGAACACAGGATGGAAAAGTCATTGAACGAAGCCAAAACCTCACAGAAACTATAGGGTAGCAGCGGAGTTAGCCCACCAACTATTCGCTAAGTGAGTCAGCAGCTCTGAGCTGTGCTGTTCAACTTTCATTTTTTTGATGGTCCAAGTTCAGAGAGATGGCGAAGCTCATTGACAGTTTCGAGACACTCTGCCAAGTTTTCACAGTAATGCATCCCTCATTCCTTTAGGCCGTGCTAAATGGTTGGAAGCGGACCAACTCTTCCTCCATAGGGTCTTTCCAGGATCCGTCCAGCAGGAAAAGGTACATGGCTGACTGAGACGCCAGCAGAGCCCCACAGCAGCGCATTAACAGGAAATATGTGCAAAAGTAATATTTACCAAAAATAAATTGAAAAAATGACTTCACCTCTCAAGTTCATTTTCCCTTTTAATGTGCATTACCACAGGAAAGTTTGAAAATTGGTTTAAAATGCTTGAATTTGAACTTTATGTACTGGGAATTTAGACAATTACTAATGAACATATTTTAATGCTGATAATGCTCTGTGCATAAAGTCTTAACCTGTAAAGTGAAAACAAACATAAAATACCCTATAGTGGAGTAAAACAGTAGCTGTGATGAGGATGTGATGGATGACCAGTGATGCCTGGTGGGTATTAGAGAATAACAGTTGGATCCATGTAAATCCACTGTTCCTTCCATGGCACACTTGTAGTAGCCCCAACAAATTGTATACTGCACCGTGTGCCTACTAAAAAAGATTTAAAGTCCACTTGAATACATGGACTTTAGTAATGATCTCCATGTCAGATTGCCTTGAAGTCAAATTACAACTTTATAGCCCTGCGCAAAGGCTGCAAATATGATGACACACAAACATCTGGGATTGAGGAAAATAAAAATGTGTTGGGAAACCACCTGAGCTCAACAGTAATAAAAAAAACCACAAAGGCAAAATATATTCTGAAAACTGTGACCCACTGGTTCACTGTGCAATAAATAAGATCTGATTCTCAAACGTGAGACCAAACAACAACGCGTTCACATGGCAACATCACAAGACGTTAATGTTAATCCACTTGTTTATTTCAACAAAATCTGTTGAACTCATACAAACTTTGCCGCTTTGTGAGTCCCATGTGGAAGAAACAGCACATTTCCTGTTTTTATTGCGAAAACGTTATAAAACATGGGATCAAAATAAAACATGAGAAGATTAATTCAGATCGCTCTTTGTCTTAATTCTTAGAAATCTGTCATATTGGACAAATTTATCATCCCTCCTCCTCAAATTATCAAATGATGAGAAAACTGCACAGTGCTGACACTTACTCCTGGCTGGGCGACATGCTTGATGTCTTCAGCCTCTGAGCGAGTGATGAAATCGTGGTAGAGGACCACGTACGGCTGCAGGCTCAGCACCTCTCGCCTCACTGGCATCAGCAGCAGGCCGGGATTACCATTGGTGAAGTCGTCGCAGAATAGTCTGGGGTTTTCAAAATGCATTGGCTAATAGGAGAAACAGAAAATCTGAGGTCCATTAACAAAATCAAAGAAATTATAGTTTTTTTTCCCTTTTCATGCACAAACATTAATCTTTGCATTTTGTCCGTCACTGCACATAAAGGCAAATATGACTTTGGGATTGTTATTGTCATTTTATGGTCAAGGGAACTCCAACTGAAAACTTGGATCTTGATGAACTCTTGGATAAAGGATGGAATTTAAGAGCTCTGACAAATCTTTGATTAACTATGTGGAGATGTTGGAATGAAAAACATCTTACGTCACGGGTTTTTAAATATTCTATTAAAATTCTGTGGTTGTTGTATTAACTCTTAAATGATCCCTTTCATACATTTTTCTTAAACAGTGCGTGTCCAGAATTAATTGTGCTGAATACCTGAGAGCCTTGGGTCTGACAGAGTTTCTCGTATGTGTCCCTGGTCCTTAAGTGATCGGATGAAGGTCTCCTCAACCCGTTGCTCCTGGGTGGACTCGCAGACACCAGCAGCTTCTCGTATTTCTCAACATTCTGCAGAACTCTTCCATTCTTTGGATCTAAGAGGAAAAACACATAGAGTCACACTTTGAATCAATGTAGTCTTAACATCTACTCAAGAGTCACAGTCACCCGTTTGAACACGCTTCAATATCTATAGAGTGCCCCAGTATCACACACCGACAGCTCAGCATTCAGGGGACATTTGGAGTTCCTGGCTGGAGGAATCAGAAACCGGACCACCAACCTCCTGATTAAAGGATGACCCACTTTACCTCCTGAGCCACCATTCACTGAGGCAAAGCTAAAACCTGTACAGAAGTTGTGATTTTTTATGCCACACGTGCAAAGCTTTTAAAAAGATTTACCGTGATGCAGTAACTCCTGAGAGAGACTCAGAGCGTAGGAGACGTTTCCTGTCTGAAACATCGAGAGCAGTTTAGAGCAGCTCGATCCTTCGGTCGAGTTATCAATGTGCATTTTGTGAGTTTCCTTCTTATACTTTAAAGTGAGAGAAGGCCAGGTGATCCAGAGCATCCTCCAAAGTGCCTTCATTCTCAGGGCTCCACTCGACTCCTCTGAAGAGACGCACCGACTCCTCCAACCACTGCACCGAGTGGTAGTAGTCCTCCTGCTCGTAGGCCACCTGTGAACAATAACACCACGGTTACATTTGATCAATAGTGGGTAACGTAATAAGAATTTGTCTCAGGACTGTAGGACCAAACATCGGCCAGATGTTGCATGCAGGTCTGCCAGAGTCTGTGAGGTCTGGGGGATATTAGACTTGAGATGATTTTATTGAGGATCAAATCTGTTCAGTGAGGCAGCATCAAGAATCAGACACATTTTTTTCTGCCAAATCTGTAACGTCATGCAGCTGGTATAATTATATATGCCCAGTGAGCAGGATTCAGACTGAGTGAGTGAATAAAGACAAATAGCCATCCTATTAAATTACCAAAAAAAGCATTTTCCACTGATGGCAGATGCAGACATGTGATGTGGAATACTGTATAATTTGAAAGTGTTGTTATGGATGAAAAGATATACCTTTGATTGGTTTTAAGTAATCATTCCGTTTTTAGAATATCAATCCTGCACAATGCTTATGTGAATTTCTTCAAAAATTTATAATTTATAAATTTTTCTATTAATGGATTAATTGCTGCATTTGCTCAACCTGAGAGTTTTTCATTTACTGGTTGGGAGTGCAGGTTCCTCTGATGCCAATCCTGCAAGTTTAAGACTATCAGCAAGAGGCAGCATTACACGCCTTTAACATCACAAAAACAAAAAAAAAGTGTGTGACTGAATTATAATTGGTTGCATGAATAAAAAGTTGTCATGTTTAGACCATAAGATCCTGGACCTTTTTGGCCTAGGAACTATTTTCGAGTAACTAAAAGATTCCAGTGGCCAGTTACGTTTTCACTGCCATCGAAAGACGAGCGGAGAAAACTATCCTGACGTTTGAACACGCAAAAGCTACAACAAGCTGTTCTAATCCAGGCCACCAGGTGGCAGTGACACAGAAGACTATACAACAATATCAGAGTTCATCACAGAAGTTATGAATTCATTCATAATATTTTGAATTAAGGCAAAATTAATCTTGGCTTCTCAGTCAAATGCACTAATGATGACGTTACCTAGGTGTGTGGAGAACCAGTAAAACAACGGGGGTAGCTTTACATGTAGAAAGTCAGGAACACAGGATTAGCTCTTCACCTGTTTTTATACTGAGCTGACTGGACTTGATGAAGTAGGTGCTGAGTAAAGGTCTGACAGCACCCACACAGAGAGAGGCTCCTCCCACCACAGATTATATCCACAACCCCTCCAGACAGCACACAAACACAAATTCCAGTGTGGCATTTGACCCCGTAAACACACACACACACACACACACACACACACACACACACACACACACACACACCATTCATCTAATCAAACAAAGTTATCCACTCTACAGGTTCACACCCACTTCTCACTATAAAACCCTCTCATTTGGAAGCTGTTCATCTCAGCAGCAGTTTAAGAACCAGTGATTTCTTAAAGATAGTTTATAAGCTTCAAACTGTTTTAAAATTCCTCCCAAAGAAACTGACAAGCTTCAAGTTTCTGTTAACACGCCCTGTTGGTTTAACGACCATATAAAAGCACGTGCAGGCGGCCCTTTTACTGGCGGCACCCTAAAACCAAGCATCTCCGTTTACACAGACTCTGAGATAATCTCAGTGAAGTGAAGACAAACTCTGCCGGCCTCCCCCCAAACACTTCTCAATGTCTGCTGCATGAGATAATATCTTTTCCATGCTCAATGCTGACTCTCCCACTCTCTGCCCCGACTCATCACCACTGTACATAAACAGTGGAATTTTTCTTCTTGTAGAAATGTATATTCATCTTCACATGAAATGGATTCCCAGGCACACAATGGGAAAAGTTCCACTTTTTACAGACGGACGGTCTGGATTCTTACCACCACACAATGATTGACAGTTTTGGAAGGGGCCGTTAATCAGGGAGGGAAACTTTAATGTCGTTCACCCTTTCTAAGTTTTGATTTGTTTTTACGTCTGTTTATTTTACTCAGAAAAGGGACCCAGCAGGACGACAGACAAGCCAACACACTTACACCACTTGTTCTTTGCTAAATTTCAGGAAATAAGCAGTTGTGGAATAAACAAAATAGATTTACTCAAGGTTACTCAACTTTAGCAGCCTACAATTTGGGGCAACTAGTTCTGTACTATTTCCATTTTATGTTACTTTAAACACTATATTCAAGAGGGAGAGAGTTTACTTTTGTTTTAATACACCACATGTATAAGAGAGCCATAGTTACTAGTTACTTTGCAGATTAAGTTTAAGTTTATTATTAAATCAAATACTTGTAATAGTGAATAATGAAGATGATGATGTTGATCTTTTTTGGTTCATGACCTGTTAGACATCTACTAGGTGTTACAATAGTCGGTAAATGAAGATAGACAACGTGTCTCCACATCCTCCTATTGTACAAAATGAAGCTAAAATATCTTGTACACAGGATGCAGGAAATCTTTAAGAAACATTTATTTTACATATACTCAGACTTAATTAACTTCATTGACATGGAGGTTTATGAGCTATATTGCAGCTATATTGCAGCCAGCCACCAGGAGGTGAACAAGATTTGGCTTTACTTTTTAGCAGCTGTCATGTCGTCCATCTTTATATACAGTTATTATCAAAGAGTGTAGTATTTTTATTAAATTTAGGATGTGTGTTCTCTGTAGAATTAGGTTAAAACATTGTGGGGAGCCAATAATAGGAAAATAATGGCTTGTGTACCTTTCCAACCAGAAAGCAGTCGTCACCAGACAGTGGCACAGAGACTGCGGGCATGCAGATATCAGCAGGCTTTCCATTTGTGACTCTCTGGAAGCGACCCCTCACGAGGCTCTCAACCTGGAGACCATACACATCCTGCAGCCTCATCAGCCCCTTGGCGGCCCCCTGGAGGTCTTCCAGTTTGGGCAGTTCAGCTTCTTCCTCCTCGTAACTGGACCTGAGGGCTGGACAGCAGAAGGCCAAAAGGTGAGCGTGGGGGTTGGGTGGTGACAGCAGAGAAGAAGGGTGGTTGGGGGGGTATTAAGTTATCACCACCAGATGTGTCTGTGAGGAGGCGGTGAGTAAACCTTGTGCGTTCTCCGAGGCTTCGCTGTTGTAGATGACATTCAGCCACTCTGAATGCAGCCGCTTGATCAGGGTGAAGGCCACCAGTGGGTTCGCCATCGCAGCTGCCGGGCCTTTATAAAGTCCAGTGTGCAGGTCAGACACTTTGGTGTAAAAACTGTGTTACAAGAACATGGAGGGTGGTTATAAAAGGAAAAGAAGAGGACAACTAATTAGGATTTGACTAAGGTGCTATTGAGCTAAAAAACTGTTCACAGTAAAGAAATATCCTTCAGGCAGATCCAGGACAGGAGTTATACTAAACTCTGTTATTCAGGGACAGATCATCAGGGTGGAAATACTAAAAACACAAAATATTATCACGCACAGTGGTCAATGATAGATTACCTGGAGATAGATATCTGCATCTTATTACAAGCATATACACTATGTATTTATTTATTAAGCTCTTAAAATAGCTGCATCCTTTTTACATAACAGTTAAGCTTACTCCAAAGCAACTCACTATATACCCCAGCACTCACCTATCTGCTTTTATTTATTTGTCTTTATTCACTTAATTAGATTTTACTTCTCCACATCTAATAATAGCGACCTTTCAAGCATCTGAGAGTTCACTGCTGGGTTGAAAGGAAACAGCTTTTTGTTCTGAGGCCAGAAGAAGAAATAAAAATGAATCTTGGATGTTGACGGATCAGTAAAGCTGATGCATGACATGACTCATTTTCCAACTACACCACAAAAACACCACAACACTGAAACTTCAGTTTACATTTTCTCTTTTTTTCCCACAGGGAAACTGTTCAATCATCAGCATAAATTATTGGGTAGTGACTTGATGAGTCTTGTTCTGCATCAGTTAGGCTCTTTGCAGCATGATGAAAGTTTCTGTCCAAGACAAAGAAAAACTTTAAAAGCTATGATTCTACTTGCACAGTTAGCTGATGTTGTTGTGTTCTTGGAAAGAAAAACCATAAAACAGACCTTTGAACAGTTAAGTTGAATATATTGAGCTATCAGGATATCAAG
This sequence comes from Paralichthys olivaceus, assembly GCF_024713975.1. Lineage (NCBI taxonomy): Eukaryota > Metazoa > Chordata > Actinopteri > Pleuronectiformes > Paralichthyidae > Paralichthys > Paralichthys olivaceus. Next base: position 20,083,949 of record NC_091103.1, read on the forward strand.
ATATATAAAGTGTAAATGCAGGATTCCCAGTTTTGCATTTGAACATATTATGTTACACTATATGTATTCTGTTAACATTGTAGATGATGTTCATACTTATCAATTTTCTCTCTTTTCATCTTCATTATATTGTATCATATCGTATTGCATCGTATCATATGGTATTTTATTGAATTGTAGCTTAACTTCTCTTGTCTCAACTATTCTTGTCTTAAATTGTATCATATCATATTGTATTTCATTGTATCCTATCGTATAGTATTTTATCCTATCCTATCATATTATAATGTATCACATCAAATTGTATTGTGTAGAATGGTATCGCACCTTAGTGTATCGTAGCATAATAATATCTTTCAATATCAAGTTTTCTGGTTTCAACTTGTCCTGTCTTAACTTTTATCGTATTGAATCAAATTGCATAGTATGGTATCGTAACATATCGCATGGCATGGTATGGTATAGTATGGTGATGTATCTAACTGTATCGCATCATATTGTCTCATATCGAATGGTATCGTCTAGTATGGTATTATATCTTATCGTATCGTATCAAATAATATGGTATCATAACTTTTTGTATCGTTAAGTGTTGCATCGTATCGCATCATATCATATCGTATGGTAGGATATCGTACCGTAACGTGTCCTGTCTCAACTTGCCTTAAATTGTCTTGTCTCCTCTTACTTATCCTAACTTTCAGAACTTTTCTTGTGTCTCGTCTTAACTCGTATTATTTGATCATATGCTTGTGAAATCTCTCCACAAACATGTTACATTTCCTTTGTATGGAGCAGCTCCAGGACTCTTCACTGTGAATTAATGCAGATGTTTCTGATGCAGTTAGAGAATTGTTCATAATTGTTCATAAACCATCCACGTCCACTTTGTCACCATCACTCACCGCCTGATGTCCTGCAGCCTCTCAAACTCGTGGTCAATGTAAGTTCTCAGGTCATCGATCAGCTTCCGTTCAACACTGATCGCCTGCCTGACGTTCAGCAGCGATGTGTACATTTCTCCTGCGGACACAGTCAGGAGAGCACAGCCAAAGAGAACACGTGTCAGAGGACTCATCTCCACAGCAACAAAAAGAAAAGAGCTGAGAGTTAAATGTCCTTCCTCCTGCAGCAGCTCCACAGTCTGAGCTCCTCTTCCTCCTCCTCCTCCTCCTCTGTCAGAATCAAACCTGCCTCCAGATCCTCCTCACATCTGAGCTCAGCTTTCACCCACGGCCTGAGGAGATGAGTTTTACACCGTTACATAAATCAGACTGGTTTATTTCCTCTGCAATAACAACAGGAATACACCAAACTTTTATTTAGGTTGTTTCTGCAAATTAATCTGATAAAATTATTAGATTCGAGCCTGGTTGCATGCAAATACCTTTTTGCATGATATACTACGATCAACTTGCCGTCTTTATTATAGCCTATGTATGTAATTATATATTTGATTTATTTGTTTTAAGGTGAAGATAAATCACAGCTTTAGGTGCATATGGGTATTCAATTTGGAGTCACAGCGACCTCTGCAGGCGACAGTGCTGTACAACAACCCATAAAGCTCCATAAACTTTAGAAGAGAGATGAATCAATTATCATTATTATTGTTTTTATTATTATCATCAACAGTAGTAGTAGAATAAGTATGATTATTATTATTTTGTGATTCCATGTAGGATGTGTCGCTGTGAAGTGCATATGGTGCTTTACACCTTTAAAGGTTCAGTGTGTAAGATTTAGGTGAAAGGGATCTATTGGCAGAAATTTAATGTAGAATAATCCTCATGATGTTTTCACTAGTTCATTTCATCTAAATTGTATGAATTGTAGTTTTCTTTACCCCAGAAAAGGCTCAATATATTCATATACTTTATATTTACATTGAGGGGACCCTCTCTACGGAGGCCGCCATGTTTTTTACATTAGTCCAGACTGGACAAACTAAACACATTTTGAATTTTTATGACAACTGAAGCTACCACAGTTTCTCTGTTATGTTGAGAAGGGCAGGGTGAGGTGAGGGCATAGACGGATTATCATGACCACGGGCCCTGGACACAAACTCGCCACAGGCCCCTGCCTACACAAAAAAAAACCACAACAACTCCGAAGGCCAAGGGCCCCTATTGGCTCTAGGGCCCTGGGCATACACCCACTTTGCCCATGCGGTAATCCGTCTATGGGTGAGGGGTGTTCAGCTGCAACATGCAATTTCAACACTAGATATCACAAAATTCTACACACTGCACCTTTAACTAAAACATTTAACACACAAGGAATTAACTGTTAATCACTTTTTAATACCTATATGACAATTTGGACACATCTTTAATAGCATCAGCGTAAACTTGCATTAAGGCTACTTACATACATGTAAATAAATATTCAAATGACAGTTTTGCACCTACAGTACACTGATTTGTGCATTCTGCAAACATATATGGTATTCTAAGTTTTTAAATATTCGTTATAAAGTCTGAACCTCAGTCAGCAGTGCATGTTCAATGGGAGACTTAGAGGCTGAAGCCAGATTGTGTCTGAACAACTAAAATGAATTTCTTGACTCTGGTGGTGGATCTATAAATGTGTCGATCTTGAGGACACAAAGTTTAATCAGTGTCTGGTTATTTCTTGTTCAGAGTTTGTACATTCTGTTCTCTCTGTATCACAAATGTGTATCTTTTAATTACATCAGTGCAACTTAAAAAGTGAACTCCCTTGATGTATATGCAAGAACAGGGTTGCTGCAGATTTCATAAAACTAGATTTAAGACAATTAATTGTCACATAGAAACCAATTTAATACTTTTAAATATGTTTGATGATCACATCGGCACATGTTTGAAAGTATGATGGAAAACCAGCTGGGAAACATTAATTTCAGGACTCATATAACAAACATTTTAACTGATAATAATCATTGAGTGGATCCAGATATGTTTCATGAAATGCGCAATGAATTAAGCAATACAAATTATCTTCAGCTTCTTCTTACATTTTCCATTTTATGAGACAATGAGCATCTTATAGCAGCAGTAATGACAGTGTTTGCTGCAGATCTGATGCTGCAAAATGACACAACACAAAAAGAAATTGAAGAGTCTTCTGCTGCACATTCAACTGTTTCCCCCACATTAAGATACAATGATGTTTCATAACCAAAATATCTGTCTAAGAACTTGAACTTTCATTTTTGAAAGGACTTGTCATAACACACATGGCATGCACATTTACCCAGAAGAACAAAGACTGTGTGTTTCCCCATCAGTGACAATGAAAGTGCATTTGAAAGGGTCTCTTAAAGGCCAGTGTGAAAAGTAAGAATATAAACCTGTTCCAATGTTCATATGGGCTCCTGACTTTTGTTTTAAGACAGTCTTTAATTTCATTTTATTCTACGACCAGGGTTTGACTTTCTTTGAGCAGCTGAAGAATGTTTTCCTGATGCAGCCCCTGATACTCTGATCTCTGAAGCCGTAGATGAGCGGGCTCAGAAAACGTGGGATTAGGATGAAACAGAAGTAATTAAAAAAGGCGACGTCCTCTGGCTGCCAGTTGGCGTGCAGCACTATGAGAGATTCAGTGATGGGATGAGTGAAGGCCAGCACACACAGCAGCAGCTGAAAGCCGTGCAGCAGCACCGTGTGCATGGCTTTGCTCACGGACACTTTGTCCTGTCTGAGCTTCCTGGTCTCCAGCAGGATTGTTACATATGTAAACAGGATAATGACAGCGACCACTGCAAAGAAGAGCACATTGACAGCAGCTCTGAACAACGTCTGGATTGGAGACGGGTTGACAACAGCAGTTTTGCAAAGCACAGGGGTGGAGAGGACATCCACAGCAGGATCATGTTTCCCGATGGAGAAGTCAATGACAGGGAAGATGCAGCTGATGAACCAGAGAGACAGAATAATGATCCAGATACGGTCTGAGCGCCAGGAGGCCGGGCGTCGCAGGGGGTAGATGATAGCAATGTAACGCTCCAGTGACATGGTGGCCAGAATTAAGGGTGTGTTCTGGAAAGTGACTGTGGATATTAAGTATAGGGGAACACAGTATACCAGAGAAAACTTCACCTGACCCATGACAAAGAGGAAGAGCAGCACAGAGGTCATGAGCTGGAGGGTGTCATTGACCAGCATGTAGGCGAACAGGATGTAGCGGGACGTGTCCAGGAACTGCCTCTGAGACGCAAAGATGTGCAGCATGACAGCAATGCAGCACAGGAAGATGCAGAAGAACGGGATGACCACACACACCTTGATGATCACAGACAGGCTCCTGTGGGAGGTGCCGTTGGTTTGAAGTTCAGTCAGATTCTGCATTTTGCAGCTGTGGAGGCCGGGAGCACAAATGTTGAAGCACTTAAAGGTCCATGTGCATACTAAGAAATAAAATGAATACACACACCACGAATGTCAATCAATTCACATAAAAAAACAACTACTTGATATCTGACAGAAAACCTCCAACATTGTAAAAAATAAAAATACTTAATTGACTTTAAAGCAGTTTGAACGTTGTCTATATGAACATCCAATATTCATAATAATGAAGCTCTTCATTCACCTCAGAATATCTTCGTCTGTCAGAGGAGTTCAGGTTTCTATTCTTCTCATGATAAGATGTGTCTTCGATGAACGTTTCAGAGACACTCTCTCTCTAATCTCCGGCCTCATTTCTATATGTTGTGTCTGACAGGCCCGATTCCTCCAGAGATAAAGTAATTTCATGCTTTCATCATTAAGCATTATGATTCTCATTATCAACACATTACATTGGGGAGCTGGACTCACAGTGGAAAGATACATGGAAGGAAGCTCTGAACATGGACAGTGTTGTGACATGAAACTGTTTTGCGGACGAGCGACTCCACAATGTGTCACGATAAATCAAATTTTCTCAAATCATAGTCACTTAAAATCATAACAAACACGTCACAAGTGATGTTCCACTGAACTTTGTCAGGACCCTGAAAACCCCTTCAAAATAAAGTAATTAAACCAGGATTCTTTTGAAAGTATTATTTATTATTTAAAAATCTTTCAATACATCATTTATATCTCCAAGCCAAAGTCTTGGTCGAGTGTAATTACTTTTACAATAATTTCCAACATCATTTACAGTGTTTGCTTCTAAATACATTGATGATCCACAATCTCAGCACTGTGTTTAATAATCTGATGATCTACCTTATTCTGAAGGAGACATTATTTTGAGTATGAGTTGCTAATAGATTATTTGTATTCCTGTTTGCATGCTATAGAACATAGTCTGATTATGATGTCAATCAGTCGGTAGCTGTCGTATACATGATGTCTCAGGATGCTGTGAAAACTCTAATAGGACGTTATAATGCGATTAAGACGTATACATGTGTATCATGCAACTACTCACATGTCTCAATCTAATTATTGCTTATTCTGGTTATGACCTTATTGGGTTTAGAATAATTAAAGCATGCTGTTTACATGACAGTGCCTTATTTAGACTTTTGACTTATTAGGGTTATTTTGGGATATTGCTGACCATGAAAACTTAAAGGTTCAGTGTGTACAATTTAGTGGTGTAGTTGCATGTCGAGCTAACACCCCTCACCTCACCCTCCCCTTCTAAACATAACAGAGAACCTGTGGTAGCCTTCAGTTGACATAAAAACTGAAAAGGTGTTTAGTTTGTCCAGTCTGGACTAACGTTAAAAAAACATGGCAGCCTCCATAGAGAGGGTCCCCTCAATGTAGATATAAAGTATTTAGATATAAAGGGCCTGTTCTAGGGTAAAAAAACCCAAAACAATTCATACAATTTAGATGAAACAAACTCGTGAAAACATCATGAGGATTATTTTATATTCAATTTCTGCAAATAGATCATTTTCAGCTAAATCTTACACACTGGACCTTTAATATGACGAGTGCTATCTGTCATTGCAGCAGTGCATTTCTGTTATCCAGCTGTAGCACTGGCTGCTCTGGTTTGGGGAGCGGTTAGATGTTAGCGTGAACTTAAAGTGTATTAGTTTTTAATGTAAATCAGTATGAAGAGAATCTAAATTAAACCAGGATATTAAGAGAACCTGTTTGAACAGAAAAAGTAGTGTTTTTAATTAATTTATCAAAGCATTATTTATTTTTTGCTGATGTGGTGCTGTCACGCAACTGCATATGGGTATTCAATTTGGAGTCATAGCGACATCTGCAGGTGACAGTGCTGTACAACAACCCATAAAGCTCCATAAACTTTAGAAGAGACTATCATTATTATTCTTTTTATTATTATTAACAGTAGTAGAAGTAGAAGTATTATTATTATTATTTTATTATTCCATGTAGGATGTGTCGCTGTGAAGTGCATATGGTGCTTTACACCTTTAAAGGTTCAGTGTGTAAGATTTAGGTGAAAGGGAACTATTGGCAGAAATTTAATGTAGAATAATCCTCATGATGTTTTCACTAGTTCATTTCATCTAAATTGTATGAATTGTATTTTCCTTTACCCCAGAAAAGGCCCTTTATATTTAAATACTTTATATTTATATCGAGGGGACCCTCTCTACGTAGGACGCCATGTTTTTTACATTAGTCCAGACTGGACAAACTAAACACATTTTGAGTTTTTATGACAACTGAAGCTACCACAGTTTCTTTTTCATGTTTGGAAAGAGAGGGTGAGGTGAGGGGTGTTCAGCTGCAACATGCAATTTCAACACTAGATATCACAAAATTCTACACACTGTACCTTTAACAAAAACATCTAACACACAACAAATTTACTGTTAATCACTTTTTAATACCTATATGACAATTTGGACACATCTTTACTAGCATCAGTGTAAACTTGCATTAAGGCTACTTACATACATGTATATAAATATTCAAATGACAGTTTTGCACCTACAGTACACTGATTTGTGCATTCTGCAAACATATATGGTATTCTAAGTTTTTAAATATTCGTTATAAAGTCTGAACCTCAGTCAGCAGTGCATGTTCAATGGGAGACTTAGAGGCAGAAATACAGCAGCTGCCAGATTGTGTCATAACAACTAAAATGAATTTCTTGACTCTGGTGGTGGATCTATAAATGTGTCGATCTTGAGGACACAAAGTTTAATCAGTGTCTGGTTATTTCTTGTTCAGAGTTTGTACATTCTGTTCTCTCTGTATCACAAATGTGTATCTTTGAATTACATCAGTGCAACTTAAAAAGTGAACTCCCTTGATGTATATGCAAGAACAGGGTTGCTGCAGATTTCATAAAACTAGATTTAAGACATTTAATTGTCACATAGAAAACAATTTAATACTTTTAAATATGTTTGATGATCACATCGGCACATGTTTGAAAGTATGATGGAAAACCAGCTGGGACATTATGACTTACAATCATTTAATACATATTGCATTAATTTCAGGACTCATATAACAAACATTTTCACTGATAATAATCATTGAGTGGATCCAGATATGTTTCATGAAATGGGCAATGAATGAAGCAATACAAATTATCTTCAGCTTCTTCTTACATTTTCCATTTTATGAGACAATGAGCATCTTATAGCAGCAGTAATGACAGTGTTTGCTGCAGATCTGATGCTGCAAAATGACACAACACAAAAAGAAATTGAAGAGTCTTCTGCTGCACATTCAACTGTTTCACCCACATTAAGATACAATGATGTTTCATAACCAAAATATCTGTCTAAGAACTTCAACTTTCGTTTTTGAAAGGACTTGTCATAACACACATGGCATGCACATTTACCCAGAAGAACAAAGACTGTGTGTCCCCATCAGTGACAATGAAAGTGCATTTGAAAGGGTCTCTTAAAGGCCAGTGTGAAAAGTAAGAATATAAACCTGTTCCAATGTTCATATGGGCTCCTGACTTTTGTTTTAAGACAGTCTTTAATTTCATTTTATTCTACGACCAGGGTTTGACTTTCTTTGAGCAGCTGAAGAATGTTTTCCTGATGCAGCCCCTGATACTCTGATCTCTGAAGCCGTAGATGAGCGGGCTCAGAAAACGTGGGATCAGGATGAAACAGAAGTAATTAAAAAAGGCGACGTCCTCTGGTTGCCAGTTGGCGTGCAGCACTATGAGAGATTCAGTGATGGGATGAGTGAAGGCCAGCACACACAGCAGCAGCTGAAAGCCGTGCAGCAGCACCGTGTGCATGGCTTTGTTCACAGACACTTTGTCCTGTCTGAGCTTCCTGGTCTCCAGCAGGATTGTTACATATGTAAACAGGATAATGACAGCGACCACTGCAAAGAAGAGCACATTGACAGCAGCTCTGATCAACGTCTGGATTGGAGACGGGTTGACAACAGTATTTTTGCAAAGCACAGGGGTGGAGAGGACATCCACAGCAGGATCATGTTTCCCGATGGAGAAGTCAATGACAGGGAAGATGCAGCTGATGAACCAGAGAGACAGAATAATGATCCAGATACGGTCTGAGCGCCAGGAGGCCGGGCGTCGCAGGGGGTAGATGATAGCAATGTAACGCTCCAGTGACATGGTGGCCAGAATTAAGGGTGTGTTCTGGAAAGTTACTGTGGATATTAAGAGCAGGGGAACACAGTATACCAGAGAAAACTTCACCTGACCCATGACAAAGAGGAAGAGCAGCACAGAGGTCATGAGCTGGAGGGTGTCATTGACCAGCATGTAGGCGAACAGGATGTAGCGGGACGTGTCCAGGAACTGCCTCTGAGACGCAAAGATGTGCAGCATGACAGCAATGCAGCACAGGAAGATGCAGAAGAACGGGATGACCACACACACCTTGATGATCACAGACAGGCTCCTGTGGGAGGTGCCGTTGGTTTGAAGTTCAGTCAGATTCTGCATTTTGCAGCTGTGGAGGCCGGGAGCACAAATGTTAAAGCACTTAAAGGTCCATGTGCATACTAAGAAATAAAATGAATACACACAACACGAATGTCAATCAATTCACATAAAAAAACAACTACTTGATATCTGACAGAAAACCTCCAACATTGTAAAATATAAAAATACTTAATTGACTTTAAAGCAGTTTGAACGTTGTCTATATGAACATCCAATATTCATAATAATGAAGCTCTTCATTCACCTCAGAATATCTTCGTCTGTCAGAGGAGTTCAGGTTTCTATTCTTCTCATGATAAGATGTGTCTTCGATGAACGTTTCAGAGACACTCTCTCTCTAATCTCCGGCCTCATTTCTATATGTTGTGTCTGACAGGCCCGATTCCTCCAGAGATAAAGTAATTTCATGCTTTCATCATTAAGCATTATGATTCTCATTATCAACACATTACATTGGGGAGCTGGACTCACAGTGGAAAGATATATGGAAAGAAGCTCTGAACATGGACAGTGTCGTGACATGAAGCTATATCTCCAAGCCAAAGTCTTGGTTGAGTGTAATTACTTTTACAATAATTTCCAACATCATTTACAATGTTTGCCTCTAAAATAATTGATGATCCACAATCTCAGCACTGTGTTTAATAATCTGATGATTTACCTTATTCTGAAGGAGACATTATTTTGAGTACGAGTTGCTAATAGAATATTTCATTCGTATTCCTGTTTGCATGCTATAGAGCATAGTCTGATTATGATGTCAATCAGTAAGTGCTACAGCTGGATAATAGAAATGCACTGCTGCAATGACAGATAGATCTCGTCATATTAAAGGTCCAGTGTGTAAGATTTAGGTGAAAAGGATCTATTTTCAGAAATTAAATATAAAATAATCCTCATGATGTTTTCACTAATGTGTGTCATCTAAATTGTATGAATTGTAGTTTTCTTTACCCCAGAAAAGGCCCTTTATATTTACATACTTTACATTTACATCGAGGGGACCCTCTCTACGGAGGACGCCATGTTTTTTACATTAGTCCAGACTGGACAAACTAAACACCTTTTGAGTTTTTATGACAACTGAAGCTACCACAGTTTCTTTTCATGTTTGGAAAGAGAGGGTGAGGTGAGGGGTGTTCAGCTGCAACATGCAATTTCGATACTGGCTATCACAAAATTCTACACACTGTACCTTTAACAAAAACATCTAACACACAACAAATTTACTGTTAATCACTTTTTAATACCTATATGACAATTTGGACACATCTTTACTAGCATCAGTGTAAACTTGCATTAAGGCTACTTACATACATGTATATAAATATTCAAATGACAGTTTTGCACCTACAGTACACTGATTTGTGCATTCTGCAAACATATATGGTATTCTAAGTTTTTAAATATTCATTATAAAGTCTGAACCTCAGTCAGCAGTGCATGTTCAATGGGAGACTTAGAGGCTGAAGCCAGATTGTGTCTGAACAACTAAAATGAATTTCTTGACTCTGGTGGTGGATCTATAAATGTGTCGATCTTGAGGACACAAAGTTTAATCAGTGTCTGGTTATTTCTTGTTCAGTTTGTACATTCTGTTCTCTCTGTATCACAAATGTGTATCTTTGAATTACATCAGTGCAACTTAAAAAGTGAACTCCCTTGATGTATATGCAAGAACAGGGTTGCTGCAGATTTCATAAAACTAGATTTAAGACATTTAATTGTCACATAGAAAACAATTTAATACTTTTAAATATGTTTGAGGATCACATCGGCACATGTTTGAAAGTATGATGGAAAACCAGCTGGGACATTATGACTTACAATCATTTAATACATATTGCATTAATTTCAGGACTCATATAACAAACATTTTAACTGATAATAATCATTGAATGGATCCAGATATGTTTCATGAAATGCGCAATGAATGAAGCAATACAAATTATCTTCAGCTTCTTCTTACATTTTCCATTTTATGAGACAATGAGCATCTTATAGCAGCAGTAATGACAGTGTTTGCTGCAGATCTGATGCTGCAAAATGACACAACACAAAAAGAAATTGAAGAGTCTTCTGCTGCACATTCAACTGTTTCACCCACATTAAGATACAATGATGTTTCATAACCAAAATATCTGTCTAAGAACTTGAACTTTCGTTTTTGAAAGGACTTGTCATAACACACATGGCATGCACATTTACCCAGAAGAACAAAGACTGTGTGTGCCCATCAGTGACAATGAAAGTGCATTTGAAAGGGTCTCTTAAAGGCCAGTGTGAAAAGTAAGAATATAAACCTGTTCCAATGTTCATATGGGCTCCTGACTTTTGTTTTAAGACAGTCTTTAATTTCATTTTATTCTACGACCAGGGTTTGACTTTCTTTGAGCAGCTGAAGAATGTTTTCCTGATGCAGCCCCTGATACTCTGATCTCTGAAGCCGTAGATGAGTGGGCTCAGAAAACGTGGGATCAGGATGAAACAGAAGTAATTAAAAAAGGCGACGTCCTCTGGTTGCCAGTTGGCGTGCAGCACTATGAGAGATTCAGTGATGGGATGAGTGAAGGCCAGCACACACAGCAGCAGCTGAAAGCCGTGCAGCAGCACCGTGTGCATGGCTTTGCTCAGGGACACTTTGTCCTGTCTGAGCTTCCTGGTCTCCAGCAGGATTGTTACATATGTAAACAGGATAATGACAGCGACCACTGCAAAGAAGAGCACATTGACAGCAGCTCTGATCAACGTCTGGATTGGAGACGGGTTGACAACAGCAGTTTTGCAAAGCACAGGGGTGGAGAGGACATCCACAGCAGGATCATGTTTCCCGATGGAGAAGTCAATGACAGGGAAGATGCAGCTGATGAACCAGAGAGACAGAATAATGATCCAGATACGGTCTGAGCGCCAGGAGGCCGGGCGTCGCAGGGGGTAGATGATAGCAATGTAACGCTCCAGTGACATGGTGGCCAGAATTAAGGGTGTGTTCTGGAAAGTGACTTTGGATATTAAAAGCAGGGGAACACAGTATACCAGAGAAAACTTCACCCGACCCATGACAAAGAGGAAGAGCAGCACAGAGGTCATGAGCTGGAGGGTGTCATTGACCAGCATGTAGGCGAACAGGATGTAGCGGGACGTGTCCAGGAACTGCCTCTGAGATGCAAAGATGTGCAGCATGACAGCAATGCAGCACAGGAAGATGCAGAAGAACGGGATGACCACACACACCTTGATGATCACAGACAGGCTCCTGTGGGAGGTGCCGTTGGTTTGAAGTTCAGTCAGATTCTGCATTTTGCAGCTATGGAGGCCGGGAGCACAAATGTTGAAGCACTTAAAGGTCCATGTGCATACTAAGAAATAAAATGAATACACACAACACGAATGTCAATCAATTCACAACTACATGATAACTGACAGAAAACCTCCAACACTGTAAAAAATATAAATACTTAATTGACTTTAAAGCAGTTTGAACGTTGTCTATATGAACATCCAATATTCATAATAATGAAGCTCTTCATTCACCTCAGAATATCTTCGTCTGTCAGAGGAGTTCAGGTTTCTATTCTTCTCATGATAAGATGTGTCTTCGATGAACGTTTCAGAGACACTCTCTCTCTAATCTCCGGCCTCATTTCTATATGTTGTGTCTGACAGGCCCGATTCCTCCAGAGATAAAGTAATTTCATGCTTTCATCATTAAGCATTATGATTCTCATTATCAACACATTGCATTGGGGAGCTGGACTCACAGTGGAAAGATACATGGAAGGAAGCTCTGAACATGGACAGTGTCGTGACATGAAGCTATATCTCCAAGCCAAAGTCTTGGTTGAGTGTAATTACTTTTACAATAATTTCCAACATCATTTACAATGTTTGCCTCTAAAATAATTGATGATCCACAATCTCAGCACTGTGTTTAATAATCTGATGATTTACCTTATTCTGAAGGAGACATTATTTTGAGTACGAGTTGCTAATAGAATATTTCATTCGTATTCCTGTTTGCATGCTATAGAGCATAGTCTGATTATGATGTCAATCAGTAAGTGCTACAGCTGGATAATAGAAATGCACTGCTGCAATGACAGATAGATCTCGTCATATTAAAGGTCCAGTGTGTAAGATTTAGGTGAAAAGGATCTATTTTCAGAAATTAAATATAAAATAATCCTCATGATGTTTTCACTAATGTGTGTCATCTAAATTTTATGAATTGTAGTTTTCTTTACCCCAGAAAAGGCCCTTTATATTTATATACTTTACATTTACATCGAGGGGACCCTCTCTACGGAGGACGCCATGTTTTTTACATTAGTCCAGACTGGACAAACTAAACACCTTTTGAGTTTTTATGACAACTGAAGCTACCACAGTTTCTTTTCATGTTTGGAAAGAGAGGGTGAGGTGAAGGGTGTTCAGCTGCAACATGCAATTTGGATACTGGCTATCACAAAATTCTACACACTGTACCTTTAACAAAAACATCTAACACACAACAAATTTACTGTTAATCACTTTTTAATACCTATATGACAATTTGGACACATCTTTACTAGCATCAGTGTAAACTTGCATTAAGGCTACTTACATACATGTATATAAATATTCAAATGACAGTTTTGCACCTACAGTACACTGATTTGTGCATTCTGCAAACATATATGGTATTCTAAGTTTTTAAATATTCGTTATAAAGTCTGAACCTCAGTCAGCAGTGCATGTTCAATGGGAGACTTAGAGGCAGAAATACAGCAGCTGCCAGATTGTGTCATAACAACTAAAATGAATTTCTTGACTCTGGTGGTGGATCTATAAATGTGTCGATCTTGAGGACACAAAGTTTAATCAGTGTCTGGTTATTTCTTGTTCAGAGTTTGTACATTCTGTTCTCTCTGTATCACAAATGTGTATCTTTGAATTACATCAGTGCAACTTAAAAAGTGAACTCCCTTGATGTATATGCAAGAACAGGGTTGCTGCAGATTTCATAAAACTAGATTTAAGACATTTAATTGTCACATAGAAAACAATTTAATACTTTTAAATATGTTTGATGATCACATCGGCACATGTTTGAAAGTATGATGGAAAACCAGCTGGGACATTATGACTTACAATCATTTAATACATATTGCATTAATTTCAGGACTCATATAACAAACATTTTCACTGATAATAATCATTGAATGGATCCAGATATGTTTCATGAAATGCGCAATGAATGAAGCAATACAAATTATCTTCAGCTTCTTCTTACATTTTCCATTTTATGAGACAATGAGCATCTTATAGCAGCAGTAATGACAGTGTTTGCTGCAGATCTGATGCTGCAAAATGACACAACACAAAAAGAAATTGAAGAGTCTTCTGCTGCACATTCAACTGTTTCACCCACATTAAGATACAATGATGTTTCATAACCAAAATATCTGTCTAAGAACTTGAACTTTCGTTTTTGAAAGGACTTGTCATAACACACATGGCATGCACATTTACCCAGAAGAACAAAGACTGTGTGTGTCCCCATCAGTGACAATGAAAGTGCATTTGAAAGGGTCTCTTAAAGGCCAGTGTGAAAAGTAAGAATATAGACCTATTCCAATGTTCATATGGGCTCCTGACTTTTGTTTTAAGACAGTCTTTAATTTCATTTTATTCTACGACCAGGGTTTGACTTTCTTTGAGCAGCTGAAGAATGTTTTCCTGATGCAGCCCCTGATACTCTGATCTCTGAAGCCGTAGATGAGCGGGCTCAGAAAACGTGGGATCAGGATGAAACAGAAGTAATTAAAAAAGGCGACGTCCTCTGGTTGCCAGTTGGCGTGCAGCACTATGAGAGATTCAGTGATGGGATGAGTGAAGGCCAGCACACACAGCAGCAGCTGAAAGCCGTGCAGCAGCACCGTGTGCATGGCTTTGCTCAGGGACACTTTGTCCTGTCTGAGCTTCCTGGTCTCCAGCAGGATTGTTACATATGTAAACAGGATAATGACAGCGACCACTGCAAAGAAGAGCACATTGACAGCAGCTCTGATCAACGTCTGGATTGGAGACGGGTTGACAACAGCAGTTTCGCAAAGCACAGGGGTGGAGAGGACATCCACAGCAGGATCATGTTTCCCGATGGAGAAGTCAATGACAGGGAAGATGCAGCTGATGAACCAGAGAGACAGAATAATGATCCAGATACGGTCTGAGCGCCAGGAGGCAGGGCGTCGCAGGGGGTAGATGATAGCAATGTAACGCTCCAGTGACATGGTGGCCAGAATTAAGGGTGTGTTCTGGAAAGTGACTTTGGATATTAAAAGCAGGGGAACACAGTATACCAGAGAAAACTTCACCCGACCAATGACAAAGAGGAAGAGCAGCACAGAGGTCATGAGCTGGAGGGTGTCATTGACCAGCATGTAGGCGAACAGGATGTAGCGGGACGTGTCCAGGAACTGCCTCTGAGATGCAAAGATGTGCAGCATGACAGCAATGCAGCACAGGAAGATGCAGAAGAACTGGATGACCACACACAACTTGATGATCACAGACAGGCTCCTGTGGGAGGTGGCGTTGGTTTGAAGTTCAGTCAGATTCTGCATTTTGCAGCTGTGGAGGCCGGGAGCACAAATGTTGAAGCACTTAAAGGTCCATGTGCATACTAAGAAATAAAATGAATACACACAACACGAATGTCAATCAATTCACAACTACATGATATCTGACAGAAAACCTCCAACACTGTAAAAAATATAAATACTTAATTGACTTTAAAGCAGTTTGAACGTTGTCTATATGAACATCCAATATTCATAATAATGAAGCTCTTCATTCACCTCAGAATATCTTCGTCTGTCAGAGGAGTTCAGGTTTCTATTCTTCTCATGATAAGATGTGTCTTCGATGAACGTTTCAGAGACACTCTCTCTCTAATCTCCGGCCTCATTTCTATATGTTGTGTCTGACAGGCCCGATTCCTCCAGAGATAAAGTAATTTCATGCTTTCATCATTAAGCATTATGATTCTCATTATCAACACATTACATTGGGGAGCTGGACTCACAGTGGAAAGATATATGGAAGGAAGCTCTGAACATGGACAGTGTCGTGACATGAAACTGTTTTGCGGACGAGCGACTCCACAATGTGTCACGATAAATCTAATTTTCTCAAATCATAGTCACTTAAAATCATAACAAACACGTCACAAGTGATGTTCCACTGAACTTTGTCAGGACCCTGAAAACCCCTTCAAAGTAAAGTCATTAAACCAGGATTCTTTGAAAAGTATTATTTATTATTTAAATCCAGTGTAATTACTTTTACAATAATTTCCAACATCATTTACAGTGTTTGCCTCTAAATACATTGATGATCCACAATCTCAGCACTGTGTTTAATAATCTGATGATCTACCTTATTCTGAAGGAGACATTATTTTGAGTACGAGTTGCTAATAGAATATTCGTATTCCTGTTTGCATGCTATAGAACATAGTCTGATTATGATGTCAATCAGTCGGTAGCTGTCGTATACATGATGTCTCAGGATGCTGTGAAAACTCTAATAGGACGTTATAATGCGATTAAGACGTATACATGTGTATCATGCAACTACTCACATGTCTCAATTTAATTATTGCTTATTCTGGTTATGACCTTATTGGGTTTAGAATAATTAAAGCATGCTGTTTACATGACAGTGCCTTATTTAGACTTTTGACTTATTAGGGTTATTTTGGGATATTGCTGACCATGCAAACTTAAAGGTTCAGTGTGTACAATTTAGTGGTGTAGTTGCATGTCGAGCTAACACCCCTCACCTCACCCTCCCCTTCTAAACATAACAGAGAACCTGTGGTAGCCTTCAGTTGACATAAAAACTGAAAAGGTGTTTAGTTTGTCCAGTCTGGACTAACGTTAAAAAAACATGGCAGCCTCCATAGAGAGGGTCCCCTCAATGTAGATATAAAGTATTTAGATATAAAGGGCCTGTTCTAGGGTAAAAAAACCCCAAAACAATTCATACAATTTAGATGAAACAAACTCATGAAAACATCATGAGGATTATTTTATATTCAATTTCTGCAAATAGATCATTTTCAGCTAAATCTTACACACTGGACCTTTAATATGACGAGTGCTATCTGTCATTGCAGCAGTGCATTTCTGTTATCCAGCTGTAGCACTGGCCGCTCTGGTTTGGGGAGCAGTTAGATGTTAGCGTGAACTTAAAGTGTATTAGTTTTTAATGTAAATCAGTATGAAGAGAATCTGAATTAAACCAGGATATTAAGAGAACCTGTTTGAACAGAAAAAGTAGTGTTTTTAATTAATTTATCAAAGCATTATTTATTTTTTGCTGATGTGGTGCTGTCACTCAACTGAGCTGTTTCCAGCTGCCAGGGGGCCGGCTCTTGTATTGATCACTGTGATGATTCTGCTGAGAGGACACTTCCATGTGAGCTGGGTCAGTCGCTCCAGCTGTGTCTCGTCCAGTGCAGTTTGTGAACTGTTGAGCAAAGTGTTTTTGGCAGCAATGCTTTTTACTTGAGCTCACACAGCTGAAGTCAATGCAGACAGATGTGAGCTGCAGATTTCACTGAAGTCAGTGAAGCTGAGTCTCTCTCACAATGAATCCCTTTCTGCAGGATCAACTAAGAGTTGCTGGGCCTCGTGATAAAACTGTTAGAGATGTTGAGATTCCTACTTTGTAATTGTAACGGGAATCAATGTTGCTTGTGAAAGCATTGAGTGTTGTAACTATCACTGCAACTTTAGCACTGAATTACTTAATGGCTCCTATGTAGGGATAAACTGCTTTGAACAACAGATGAATTTAGACTCTGAAGTCTATTCGTTCCATCTAATCTATTGTTAAAGTCTATATTTTGTCTGCATCCCATATGTTATATGCTAAAAAATCACTTATGTATGACTGTCTATGATCAGGAGGCTGTTGATGGACTCAAACACTAAGTTTACACTCACAAAATATTCCGCCCCATATTCCTAAAAATGCAACATTTCTACTTCTAGAAAAACTACCAGATCACTACTACTAGTGTGTTAACATGACTATTAACTTACTCCACCAATATTCCTGTTTGCATGCAGCCATGGTCTGATTACTTTAAAACAGTGTTCTTACTTGATTTAGTGTAAAGTGTTCAGAGGCCAGACCGTCTGCAAACTGCCCTAAAACCTGAGACCTGTTTGAGACACATGTTCCGAATGCACTGTAAACATGAAGGTTGCTCCTGAAACACAAACAGCATGATCACCTCATGTGTTTCAATCAGAAAATTCTTATTTCAAATGTCAAATTCCGAACATTGTCACATTAAATACGAATAAAATATAGAGACATCAGCACTGAATGGTGAAAAAAAAAACCTCAGGCACAAAAACATGTGTAACTGTCTAGTCCACGTTGGTTTACATTGGTGCAAGATGGTTTAACTCAGGGTTCGAGGACGTTTGACTGTATGTTGAGCATGTACGAGAGTGGGTAAATATTATTGACAGTCATTGTAAAGATCAGTACTGTGCATTTCAGCACTGTTTACTTGTGCTTGATAAATGTGTTTTCTTACTATCCTGGAATTATGCTTATTGTACTATTACTATTACTATTAAGTAAATTGCTCTAGATTAAAATTTAAGAAATGTGCAAATAGTAAAAACTATTGAATCCAGAACTACAGTTTTGGATTCAGGTGCTATTTTACTTTTTGGACTATTATACTGTATATATACTGTATATATATATATACAGTTATGTATATAACAGAGTTATTATTCAAAGAACAGAGTTATTATTCAAAGAAAGGATGAACCACATGAAGAGCACTTTCCTACACGTTCTGAGCTGCTGTAGTGTGCGACATCTCCAGAGCATAATTAGAGATCAAGTCTCATATCCCCTGTTTAGTAATTAACAGACTGGCTGATTATTAACTTAAAGCTCCTGAGTCTAATTGTGCAACCTGAAGTTTTAACTTGCTTGGCAAACAAGTTGACTCTATAGAGAACAACTCGCAGGGGCTCGTCCGCTCTTTACACACGTCCTGCGTCAGTGATCACGACTGCAGAGGATTGGACCAAAGTGTCCAAAACAAACTTTCTGCCTCTGAACCCCAGAGAATGTCAACTCAGCAAATAAGTTATTTGCAGGCAATTAGACAGAATCAATACTCTTACTTATCTGTTGGCATCAAGAGCTTTAGTGAGATATTAAATGGCCAAATATAGTTAAACCATTTTCAGTGAAAGAAAACTTAAAACTATAAAAGGGTGGGTTTAATAAAGGGTGCAATACACAAAGAAATGTGGTCTCATTATCTTACTTACAGTACTGATGGTAGAAAAATAAGACCTTCATGATGCCATCATGATGTCTAAAGAGAATTCTTCAGTGATATGAATCAGTTGTTTTGAACTTTTCTGTGTGTTTGTTTTGTTCATGTTAAGGACATGTTTGGGAATAGTCTGCCTCCGCTGTACTTTAAGTGTTAAAGTTCATCTGATGTCCAGGTTTCAGCTTTTTTACAGACGGTTTGCATCATCAGCCCCTTCTTTTTTTTAACTGACAAATACTAGGAGTTGGGCCTCTTGTGCAACCAAATGCATTCTCAACCATTATCATTT
Source organism: Paralichthys olivaceus (assembly GCF_024713975.1). Lineage (NCBI taxonomy): Eukaryota > Metazoa > Chordata > Actinopteri > Pleuronectiformes > Paralichthyidae > Paralichthys > Paralichthys olivaceus. The sequence goes on from NC_091103.1 coordinate 20,103,466, forward strand.
TGGAATGTTATAGTATTCCAATACATTAACTTGCTGTATCAGTTGTATGTCATTTGTAAAATGTGCCAGAGCTATATATTTATAATTGTATGCACGAGAGTCAAACTAAAGAAAAAGCTAGTTTCTGATTATTGTGACCCTGACGGTGAGTGTTGGTCAAACAACCAACACATCAGGTTCTGCAGCCTGCACGTAGTTCCTGTCTCTGTGGGCTTTTGCAGATAACGCTACATGCGCACATTTGCAGGCAGCGTCAACAGATCAATGCCTTTTTACGCAATGAAATGTTTCTGGGGCCTTACAAATACCCAGCGGTAGTAACAGTCAGCACTAGACCAGCAGACTGAAAGCTTCTTGACAACTAGAAAAATCTATTTGTCTCTGTTTGATTTTAGAAAAGACAAAGCAGATTAGTTTGAATTGGTTTGAAATAGAAGACCTGTAGCAAGCAACTCATTTTATAGAGCTCATAGCAAATACATTCCTCAAGTGTAGCAGTTAGCAGTGATTCATCTGCAAAATGCAAGTTGTTCGTCAGTGTTCAGCGTGTGCCAGTCGTGCTGCTGGAGGATTTCTGCGAAATCAGACAGACATTTCACTGCTGCCGAGCAGGAGAGGAGCAGTCTGCAGCCGTGACCTCAGGTGAGTTATTTAAACAATGTTGTTTTTAAGATTTTACTTGTAACTGCCAGTCAAATAGTAAGCACAACAAAACTTTGAGATTAACCTACTCATGTAATTTCCTGATGTCTGTACAGCAGCTCTGAGAGTGGCCCCTTGAGCAGCAGGAAGTCTGGAGTCCAGAAGTCAGGGGAATGGACAAATGCTGCAAACATGAGCATTGCATCCTTAAGTGTTGCCCGTGGACTTTTTACACAGGTAAGTGAGTCTCCTATTAGAGATAATGCAACATGGTACATGCACCATTTGATCACTCCAAGTGTGCAAAATTTGGGACTTTTTTTTTTGTTGAAATAGTGAATTTCTCCCCTGTTTCACCTCCTGTTTGTAGCAAGTGGAAACACTCACTCACGACTCCCTGATCAGAAGAGCAGTCTCAGTCGTCACAGACAGTTCGAGTACTTTCCTCTCCCAGACCACTTTGGCTCTCATAGACGCCCTGACAGACTATTCTAAGGTGGGTTTTAATCTTATGGGAAATATTTTATCCTTTCTTTGATTTCATACCTCAACCTGAGAGGGTAATTTATCATTAGGAAGAAAAACTCTCACACTACATGAGACATACTCCAAAATCTCTTCAGCCATACATGTATTACTAAGGGGATGATATGTGTGATGAGTTCAGGACCATAAAAGTAATAACCCTTGTCCTCCATGTTTCATTAACTTACTTTCTTTCAAAAAACTTTACAGTGAGGTGGTTGTTTTAAAAGTTGCTCTGTATATTTCTTATTTTTGCTCACAGGCTGTGCACACACGTATTGCTGTCCAGAGACGGTATTTGGCCTCAGTGGGAAAACTGACCCCATCAGAGGAGGACTTACTCAAGCAGGCGATCAATGACCTGCGTGCAGAGGTTAGTTTGTGTACTTATCATACATACTTATAGCATTCAAGTAGCATATTTATATATAACTAAATGTATGATACTGAGTTTGTCTCATCTCTGTGACCTGACAGGTTACCTACAGACTAGATGAATGCAAACGTTTTGAGTCATCCTGGATCAATGCTGTCAACTTGTGTGTAATGGCAGCTGAGGCAGCGAACACCTCAGGTGAGTACATCTATTATCATGATAATAATATTATCATGATAGAATAAAAAAGGATTCAAATCCTAAGTATATGCTGGACACTCAGCTGAGCTTTATTGAAAACACAGTGCCTGGTTAAGGTCCACATCAAATGTTTGAACTCAAGCTGGTATTATGACGACCTTTGAACTTTCACAGCAGTTTCTCAAAACCCATGTTTGCGTCTGTGTGTTTCCAGGAGCCGAACAGGCGTCTATCACAGTGAGGACAAACATTCAGGTGGCCCAGTCGCAGGTGGAGGAGGCACGCAGAGTGTCGGCAGATGCAGAGAAGAAGTTGGCCGAGACTAAAGTAGAAGAGATCCAAAGGATGGCTGAATACGCTGCCTCCTTTGAGGATAGTGAGGAGCATGAGGTGCATGAAGCTTATCTAAGAGAAGACTAAGGGAAATAGAGATATTGTAAAACAGTAAGAGCCTGTCGAACAGATTCGGCTTCCAAAGCTTTAACCGAAGTGTTATTTCCATAATATGTCAGTCTCGTTTATGAGCCTGTGAGATGATTACATGTTAAATAAAGAAAATCAGAGTTTGCAAAATGAATATAACAATAATTCTTTATTATTACATTAATCACTATTTAAGAGTATTTATTTTATTAGTGAATATGAGCTTTTGTTTGCTTGATTATCAAATCTTCAAAATGTCATTGAAGCTTATCCCATATATATATATATATATATAATATTGTTTGTATCATTGTTTGTATCATTGTTTGTATCATTGTCTCCAATAAAATAAATCTATTTAATTTGATAAATATTTTTGATTGGTCCTTGTTTAAGCCAGATCTGTGTGAAAGCATAATGGTTTACTTTACAGATACAAGTTCGATTTTGCACAAAACACAACCTATGACTATCTGTGCCGTTATTGGACAAGAACAAACATCCCTTAAGTGAATCATTATGAACAATCATTACAGATATATAATAGTATCCGTACAATACATAGTGGGTGATTTTGATTTCTGCAGATTCATGTGTCATACAACTTTACAACTTCAATATTTATAGCATACATAACAAATATGAGGCACAGGAATGACGTTGATTCTAATATAATACTTCTTTGAGTCATATCATAATACGTATAATAAGTATAAAATAAATCATATTTGCTTGTATGTTTAAAAGGGTATTTAATCAAAAACTTTCACCTCAAATTTACAATAATGCACAAATAAAACTTAAGTTAAATAACAATGTAATGGTTCACTCTTGAATGGTGAAAATTCTGTTGCGAAATTATTGATTTCCTTGTCAAATCTTTGTTTCACACAAGCCAAAAGATAAAGTGTTTTTCCGTGCTTTGTATGAGAGGACTCAAACATTTTGGTGCAAGATTAAACATTATGTATTTAAAATAGCAGATTCTATTGAATAGTCTGAAGTCAAGCTGCAACAGTCAAGTGGAGAGATGTGTTAGGTGGATTTCATGTATGTTTTGTGCAGATGTTGTTGTTCTAGCTGTTAACGCTGTTGCGACACGAGGAAGATCTACAGCTGGGTGCAAATATTTTTCAGGGTCACTTCAGGTCGATGGTGGAGAGTGATGCAGCCTGACATAACTTTGTGAGGGTGTTCTAAATTTCAACAAGTTTCACAATGACAATGCTGACATGCTTAACTCAATATCTCTACTCCCACACCTTATAGTCCTGCTTTGTATGATATGCAAACTGGATTTAATGCATTATCCAAAGTGTCCTAATGTGCACCTACAGGCTGTATTATACGCCCTCATGTTGTGTCACTGCAGTGGTGCCTCACAGACAGAAACTGCTCTGATCTTCAGCCTTGGTGCAGGAGGGACTTTGCACAATTAATGATGCAGACACATACAAAATATACATTTAACAGCATTTATTTTCCAGACAGTTTTCATGGTAACAAATAAAGATTATTTGATATGTAGAAACACCATTCATTCCATTATTTACATAAGCATGTTGAAGTTCATCTGATGAAATGGATGAGTGTCTTTATTGTGTGGCTGAGTTTAATACAACGTTTGCAAATATTGTCAGTTAAAATACAGGTAATGGAATAGGCTATTAATCAATGGTTAATTTCAACATCCTCGGACATATCTGTGATTTATTGTAGCATTTTGGTTGTTAAAGCCACCGTAATATCTCAGTTACATCTTTTTATAAATAAAATAACAATATTAATTAAGCCAGAGAAGCAATGAAAACTTTTTTTTACAAATAAAACATCATGACAATTTGTTAATTGATTCAAATCTGATCATTGTTTCCGATACAAACCACAGACAGCTAATTTTTTCAGTGCGTGAAAAAACATTTCATCCCTGAGACCATAAATGAGAGGACTCAGACATCTTGGAGCAAGAGTAAAAGTAATATAATTAAAGTACCTGACAATGATAAATAACATGAAATTGATTTGAAGCACAGCAGATTCTATTATTGGACACCACATCTGGATGAGACACAGGAGCAGCTGGAAAGCATGAAGCCCCACAGTCCTGAGTCCTTTCCATGAGGACTTTTTGTCCTCTCCTGATGCAGCTTTGGCCACTCTCATTATCTTTACATAGGACAACACAATAGTGATGCACATGATCAGGAAGTAAAACTGATTTATAGCTGATCTGAGGTGACCCTGCCACATGTGAAAGATGAAGATTTCCACAGAGCACACTCTGCCCTGGGTGTAGGAGCCGTGGGTCACCGATGCAAAGAAGGTGGAAAGAAGAACGATGCAGGGCACAGAGCTGAAGCTGAGGATGATGAGGTTGCAGTGCAGAGTGTTACGTGTGGAGCACAGCTCTCCGTGACGCAGGGGCAGGCAAATGGCCACATAGCGCTCCAGGGTCATCGCTGTCAGAGTTAACGGTGTCACAAAAGTGTACAGCGACAAAACCATATATATAATAATGCACAACCACATTTGTATTGTAAAGTAAAAGTAACTTAAAATGAGCAGGAGGTCAGACATGACTAAAAGCAGACTGTCAGACATTAGTGTGACAGCAAATAAGATGTAGCGCATGGTGCTGTAGAAGAATTCCTTGGTGAAAAAGGTCATAATCAGTAAAAGGTTAATGCAGAGAAACAGGATGACTAAAACCTGAACAAAAATCACCTTATCATTGATCAATTTCACTGTGGAGTTACTAGCTGCCATTTTTCTCTCTGTTACAACCAAATGAAAAAAGCTTTGAGACACTGCCACAAATAATTTAGCTCTGAAGCAGGATCCAGAACTTATGGACGAATGCTCAAATGATCTCAATCTTAATCAACAGGTATCAAACACAATACACATTATTATAGTATCACATGCATTGACAATTCATTTGAAGGAGGCATATGAGACAGACCCAGTTTACCAAACCATCCCTGGAGTAACATGACCGGATCATTGATGAAGGTCTGAGCTCTGTGCAGCCTTCTGAGCAGGAGCTGTGTGTGAGGACTTTATATTGGCAACTATGACACAACGTCAAATGAACGTGAACTCACCACAGTCTCATGTACATTTGGTAACAACACCTCATAGGCAACAGTAACTATAGTTACTCACTTTATCCACTGGAGCAACTCACACTCAAAACATAATTGTGTGTAAAATGGCGACTTCATGTATTTCAACCATTTCCATGTAACCAATTGTATAAGTTGAATGTATAGGGTCACATTTAAGATTAGACTTAATTGATCCCACACCAGGAGCATCTCTTCCACCTCACATTGAATTCTTGTTGGCTTGTTGTCTTTGGCCAGATCCTGGGATTGAACCAGGACCCTTCAGATCTTCAGTCGCTCTCCCAACTGAGCTATAAAGCTGAGGCGATTCATGTAATAATTATTTTAAGAGTCACAACAAACAACCCCTTTGTCACATTGTCACTGTTTCATGTTCTCATTTAATACATTTGTGTAAAATATTGGTTATATTCTGTCATTTATAGCCACTCTGAGCTTTGGCATATTATAACCTGTGGATTTAACTACACACAACTTTGCTTTGATATGTGGTGACAACCTCAGGACAGCAATTGAACCCAGAAGAACAGAAAACGATGCTGTAGTAACAGTTAGTGTAGGTAAACACTGAGCTAGAGGTGTGATGTTCAATATATAATCAGTGCTCTGCTATAGGAGTGGATGACAGGAGATTAATCATATAATGGCAGTAGCTGAATAACATTTTTAATTTGGATTGTATCTAGACATATAAATAATACATACACTTGTTTCCTCTGAAGTTTAAACATGACACCCACATAACCGATGTGTCCATGGAAGTAAAGACTTGAATCGTTTATCTCAAACATAAATGTGAGAAAACAAAAAACTTGGGCTTAGATTGTAAAAACCATCGTACATTTTTGCAATCAACTTGTATTGAATCGTTTAACAGATGGAACTGGAGCAAAACATACAAGCAAACATATGTCCTAACAATTTCAATTTATGAAGTGGTGAAGGTTGTTAGAGCTTGTGTGATTGAAACCAGAAAGATGGTACAGCAAAATTACCAAAAGGTTTAAAAACAGCATTTCTGATCTTCCCTGTGGATGAAGATTTCTATTGCAAATGAAAAGCATGTTTCATGTGAAGGCCACAGAGAGATTGTTGTATTTCAGGAGGAAATCTTTTCATCCCTGAGGCCATACATGAGACTGCAGTGGTGCCTCACAGACAGAAACTGCTCTGATCTTCAGCCTTGGTGCAGGAGGGACTTTGCACAATTAATGATGCAGACACATACAAAATATACATTTAACAGCATTTATTTTCCAGACAGTTTTCATGGTAACAAATAAAGATTATTTGATATGTAGAAACACCATTCATTCCATTATTTACATAAGCATGTAGAAGTTCATCTGATGAAATGGATGAGTGTCTTTATTGTGTGGCTGAGTTTAATACAACGTTTGCAAATATTGTCAGTTAAAATACAGGTAATGGAATAGGCTATTAATCAATGGTTAATTTCAACATCCTCGGACATATCTGTGATTTATTGTAGCATTTTGGTTGTTAAAGCCACCGTAATATCTCAGTTACATCTTTTTATAAATAAAATAACAATATTAATTAAGCCAGAGAAGCAATGAAAACTTTTTTCTACAAATAAAACATCATGACAATTTGTTAATTGATTCAAATCTGATCATTGTTTCCGATACAAACCACAGACAGCTAATTTTTTCAGTGAGTGAAAAAACATTTCATCCCTGAGACCATAAATGAGAGGACTCAGACATCTTGGAGCAAGAGTAAAAGTAATATAATTAAAGTACCTGACAATGAAAAATAACATGACATTGATTTGAAGCACAGCAGATTCTATTATTGGACACCACATCTGGATGAGACACAGGAGCAGCTGGAAAGCATGAAGCCCCACAGTCCTGAGTCCTCTCCATGAGGACTTTTTGTCCTCTCCTGATGCAGCTTTGGCCACTCTCATTATCTTTACATAGGACAACACAATAGTGATGCACATGATCAGGAAGTAAAACTGATTTATAGCTGATCTGAGGTGACGCTGCCACATGTGAAAGATGAAGATTTCCACAGAGCACACTTTGCCCTGGGTGTAGGAGCCGTGGGTCACCGATGCAAAGAAGATGGAAAGAAGAACGATGCAGGGCACAGAGCTGAGGCTGTGGATGATGAGGATGCAGTGCAGAGTGTTGCGTGTGGAGCACAGCTCTCCGTGACGCAGGGGCAGGCAAATGGCCACATAGCGCTCCAGGGTCATCGCTGTCAGAGTAAACGGTGTCACAAAAGTGTACAGCGACGAAACCATAAATATAATAATGCACAACCACATTTGTATTGTAAAGTGAAAGTAATTTAAAATGAGCAGGAGGTCAGTCATGACTAAAAACAGACTGTCAGACATTAGTGTGACAGCAAATAAGATGTAGCGCATGGTGCTGTAGAAGAATTCCTTGGTGAAAAAGGTCATAATCAGTAAAAGGTTAATGCAGAGAAACAGGATGACTAAAACCTGAACAAAAATCACCTTATCATTGATCAATTTCACTGTGGAGTTACTAGCTGCCATTTTTCTCTCTGTTACAACCAAATGAAAAAAGCTTTGAGACACTGCCACAAATAATTTAGCTCTGAAGCAGGATCCAGAACTTATGGACGAATGCTCAAATGATCTCAATCTTAATCAACTGGTATCAAACACAATACACATTATTTTAGTATCACATGCATTGACAATTCATTTGAAGGAGGCATATGAGACAGACCCAGTTTACCAAACCATCCCTGGAGTAACATGACCGGATCATTGATGAAGGTCTGAGCTCTGTGCAGCCTTCTGAGCAGGAGCTGTGTGTGAGGACTTTATATTGGCAACTATGACACAACGTCAAATGAACGTGAACTCACCACAGTCTCATGTACATTTGGTAACAACACCTCATAGGCAACAGTAACTATAGTTACTCACTTTATCTACTGGAGCAACTCACACTCAAAACATAATTGTGTGTAAAATGGCGACTTCATGTATTTCAACCATTTCCATGTAACCAATTGTATAAGTTGAATGTATAGGGTCACATTTAAGATTAGACTTAATTGATCCCACACCAGGAGCATCTCTTCCACCTCACATTGAATTCTTGTTGGCTTGTTGTCTTTGGCCAGATCCTGGGATTGAACCAGGACCCTTCAGATCTTCAGTCGCTCTCCCAACTGAGCTATAAAGCTGAGGCGATTCATGTAATAATTATTTTAAGAGTCACAACAAACAACCCCTTTGTCACATTGTCACTGTTTCATGTTCTCATTTAATACATTTGTGTAAAATATTGGTTATATTCTGTCATTTATAGCCACTCTGAGCTTTGGCATATTATAACCTGTGGATTTAACTACACACAACTTTGCTTTGATATGTGGTGACAACCTCAGGACAGCAATTGAACCCAGAAGAACAGAAAACGATGCTGTAGTAACAGTTAGTGTAGGTAAACACTGAGCTAGAGGTGTGATGTTCAATATATAATCAGTGCTCTGCTATAGGAGTGGATGACAGGAGATTAATCATATAATGGCAGTAGCTGAATAACATTTTTAATTTGGATTGTATCTAGACATATAAATAATACATACACTTGTTTCCTCTGAAGTTTAAACATGACACCCACATAACCGATGTGTCCATGGAAGTAAAGACTTGAATCGTTTATCTCAAACATAAATGTGAGAAAACAAAAAACTTGGGCTTAGATTGTAAAAACCATCGTACATTTTTGCAATCAACTTGTATTGAATCGTTTAACAGATGGAACTGGAGCAAAACATACAAGCAAACATATGTCCTAACAATTTCAATTTATGAAGTGGTGAAGGTTGTTAGAGCTTGTGTGATTGAAACCAGAAAGATGGTACAGCAAAATTACCAAAAGGTTTAAAAACAGCATTTCTGATCTTCCCTGTGGATGAAGATTTCTATTGCAAATGAAAAGCATGTTTCATGTGAAGGCCACAGAGAGATTGTTGTATTTCAGGAGGAAATCTTTTCATCCCTGAGGCCATACATGAGACTGCAGTGGTGCCTCACAGACAGAAACTGCTCTGATCTTCAGCCTTGGTGCAGGAGGGACTTTGCACAATTAATGATGCAGACACATACAAAATATACATTTAACAGCATTTATTTTCCAGATAGTTTTCATGGTAACAAATAAAGAATTTTTGATATGTAGAAACACCATTCATTCCATTATTTACATAAGCATGTAGAAGTTCATCTGATGAAATGGATGAGTGTCTTTATTGTGTGGCTGAGTTTAATACAACGTTTGCAAATATTGTCAGTTAAAATACAGGTAATGGAATAGGCTATTAATCAATGGTTAATTTCAACATCCTCGGACATATCTGTGATTTATTGTAGCATTTTGGTTGTTAAAGCCACCGTAATATCTCAGTTACATCTTTTTATGAATAAAATAACAATATTAATTAAGCCAGAGAAGCAATGAAAACTTTTTTTTACAAATAAAACATCATGACAATTTGTTAATTGATACAAATCTGATCATTGTTTCCGATACAAACCACAGACAGCTAATTTTTTCAGTGAGTGAAAAAACATTTCATCCCTGAGACCATAAATGAGAGGACTCAGACATCTTGGAGCAAGAGTAAAAGTAATATAATTAAAGTACCTGACAATGATAAATAACATGAAATTGATTTGAAGCACAGCAGATTCTATTATTGGACACCACATCTGGATGAGACACAGGAGCAGCTGGAAAGCATGAAGCCCCACAGTCCTGAGTCCTTTCCATGAGGACTTTTTGTCCTCTCCTGATGCAGCTTTGGCCACTCTCATTATCTTTACATAGGACAACACAATAGTGATGCACATGATCAGGAAGTAAAACTGATTTATAGCTGATCTGAGGTGACGCTGCCACATGTGAAAGATGAAGATTTCCACAGAGCACACTCTGCCCTGGGTGTAGGAGCCGTGGGTCGCCGATGCAAAGAAGATGGAAAGAAGAACGATGCAGGGCACAGAGCTGAGGCTGTGGATGATGAGGATGCAGTGCAGAGTGTTGCGTGTGGAGCACAGCTCTCCATGACGCAGGGGCAGGCAAATGGCCACATAGCGCTCCAGGGTCATCGCTGTCAGAGTTAACGGTGTCACAAAAGCGTACAGCGATGAAACCATATATATAATAATGCACAACCATATTTGTATTGTAAAGTGAAAGTAATTTAAAATGAGCAGGAGGTCAGACATGACTAAAAGCAGACTGTCAGACATTAGTGTGACAGCAAATAAGATGTAGCGCATGGTGCTGTAGAAGAATTCCTTGGTGAAAAAGGTCATAATCAGTAAAAGGTTAATGCAGAGAAACAGGACAACTAAAACCTGAACAAAAATCACCTTATCATTGATCAATTTCACTGTGGAGTTACTAGCTGCCATTTTTCTCTCTGTTACAACCAAATGAAAAAAGCTTTGAGACACTGCCACAAATAATTTAGCTCTGAAGCAGGATCCAGAACTTATGGACGAATGCTCAAATGATCTCAATCTTAATCAACAGGTATCAAACACAATACACATTATTTTAGTATCACATGCATTGACAATTCATTTGAAGGAGGCATATGAGACAGACCCAGTTTACCAAACCATCCCTGGAGTAACATGACCGGATCATTGATGAAGGTCTGAGCTCTGTGCAGCCTTCTGAGCAGGAGCTGTGTGTGAGGACTTTATATTGGCAACTATGACACAACGTCAAATGAATGTGAACTCACCACAGTCTCATGAGCGACAACATTTGGTAACAACACCTCATAGGCAACAGTAACTATAGTTACTCACTTTATCCACTGGAGCAACTCACACTCAAAACATAATTGTGTGTAAAATGGCGACTTCATGTATTTCAACCATTTCCATGTAACCAATTGTATAAGTTGAATGTATAGGGTCACATTTAAGATTAGACTTAATTGATCCCACACCAGGAGCATCTCTTCCACCTCACATTGAATTCTTGTTGGCTTGTTGTCTTTGGCCAGATCCTGGGATTGAACCAGGACCCTTCAGATCTTCAGTCGCTCTCCCAACTGAGCTATAAAGCTGAGGCGATTCATGTAATAATTATTTTAAGAGTCACAACAAACAACCCCTTTGTCACATTGTCACTGTTTCATGTTCTCATTTAATACATTTGTGTAAAATATTGGTTATATTCTGTCATTTATAGCCACTCTGAGCTTTGGCATATTATAACCTGTGGATTTAACTACACACAACTTTGCTTTGATATGTGGCGACAACCTCAGGACAGCAATTGAACCCAGAAGAACAGAAAACGATGCTGTAGTAACAGTTAGTGTAGGTAAACACTGAGCTAGAGGTGTGATGTTCAATATATAATCAGTGCTCTGCTATATGAGTGGATGACAGGAGATTAATCATATAATGGCAGTAGCTGAATAACATTTTTAATTTGGATTGTATCTAGACATATAAATAATACATACACTTGTTTCCTCTGAAGTTTAAACATGACACCCACATAACCGATGTGTCCATGGAAGTAAAGACTTGAATCGTTTATCTCAAACATAAATGTGAGAAAACAAAAAACTTGGGCTTAGATTGTAAAAACCATCGTACATTTTTGCAATCAACTTGTATTGAATCGTTTAACAGATGGAACTGGAGCAAAACATACAAGCAAACATATGTCCTAACAATTTCAATTTATGAAGTGGTGAAGGTTGTTAGAGCTTGTGTGATTGAAACCAGAAAGATGGTACAGCAAAATTACCAAAAGGTTTAAAAACAGCATTTCTGATCTTCCCTGTGGATGAAGATTTCTATTGCAAATGAAAAGCATGTTTCATGTGAAGGCCACAGAGAGATTGTTGTATTTCAGTGAGAGGAAATCTTTTCATCCCTGAGGCCATACATGAGAGGACTCAGAATCTTGGAGCAAGAATAAAAGTAATGTAATTACAGTACTGAAATGAATTTAAAGTACAGCAGCTACCACAGCTGGATCAGGCAGAGGTGCAGCTGGAAAGCATGAAGCACCACAGTTCTGAATCCTCTCCATGTCGACTTTTTATCCCCTCCTGATGCAGCACTTTCATCATCTTTATATGGAAAAACACAATGGTGATGCACATGATCAGTAAAGCTGACCAACAGCAGACCTGAGGTGACCCTGACACGTGTGAAAGATGAACAGCTCCTCAGAGGAAACCCTGTGTTGACAACATTATAACCCCAACACAAAATTATACAATACCAGATTTGCATGGTCAAATGAAAATAGTAAAAGATGAGCAGGAGATTTATTCGAATCAATATCAGACAATAAGACAATAATGTATTAGCAAATAAAATGTAGGGCATCATTGTGTTGAAGAAAATCTTGTTGAAAAAAATTTTGTTTCAGAGGAAAAGTGCGATTAAAATCATCTATGAAAACCATCAAAGAGCGATTTTTAGCCATACATTTCTCATTTGTAACCACAGTAAAAAGTTTTCTGAGACCTGCCTTGTAAGTTCAATAAAAGGAGCTCAAAGCTGCGGCTAGAATTAACAAAAACAAAAACAAAAACCAATACACATCAGAAGTATATGAAAATTACTGTAAGTTAAATGTGACAAAAATAACAATATGAGATTTATTTTTACTTTCTGGAGTGACAGGGCATTCAGGTGATGAAGATGATCTGCTGAACTTTGTGACGCCTTCTCAACTGTGTACAAAGTGTCCTGAGTAGTTGGGCTTCTCCAAATGTGTTTTCAACAGAAATTTCATATTTAAAGCTCTTGGAAGATTAGAAACGTTGGTGTGCTAACTATTAAACTAAAATGTTGAGTATTGTAAACATTGTACCTGCAGCATCATTGCTTAGCATTGTCATTTAGGTCCCTGCACTTTGCTTGAAACAATTTAAAATGAAATAACATCAATGTGATGATACACTGACTTGGAAAAGGGAGAATAACACATTTAATTCTGTGCCCCAACATCTGTTCTTGTCCTGTAACTTGGGTTAAGCAGACTTCCTGTCACACACCAACAACTACAAGAAGAAGCTAGCCCAGTCATTCTTTTTTCGTTTAACCCTTTGATGACTTTACATAACTGATGAAGTTTGTGAAGTGATGTTTGTAAGTTTTTAAAGTTTGGCAGTTTTTGAACTGTGACTCTCATCTGTGCACCCAGCAGAAAACAGATATGTCATGTGGGAATATTGCACTGATGGGGAAACTCTGCAGTCATTTTTTCCCCATGTGGATTTAGACTCTAAACACCACAGTGATCCTAATGAGCTGATTAGGATCGTTATTCTCTCATGACAAACAAATGCCTCTGAAACTCATCAACTTAATTGGTTCATTAATTATTTAAAGTGTTGATGTTGATCTTGACTCTGAGTGAGGATGAAGGACACAAGTTCAAGATTAGTTTTTATTTGTTTTGCAAAACTACTAAAACTGATGGTAATGAGAGTGAGTACCAGACTGTGGTGGACAACTTTGTCACATGGAGCTGTAAAAACCACCTACAGCTCAACTTGTCAAAGACAAAGGAACTGGTGGTGGACTTTAGGAGGTTGAAGGGGACAGTGAGCCCTGTCACCATCCAAGGGGCCTGTGTGGATATGGTGGAGAACTAAAAGTACTTGGGGATGTACTTAGACAATAAACTGGACTGGTCAAAAAATGTGGATATGATTTGCAAAAGAGGCCAGAGCCGTCTCTATTTTCTGAGACGGCTCAGGTCCTTCAACAGAGACAGGACGATGCTGCAGATGCCAGCCATGTTGATGGAGAGGAGAACTTAAAGACAATATTGGACTTTCCACCACACCCTCTCCATAATGTCGTGATTAGCCTCTGCAGCTTCCTATGGCTGTCAAATGGTATAATGACAACCTGTAAATTATAAAGATTAATAATGTATACTTTGTATACTTTAAATTTAACTCATGCACAAACGTAAATCTATACATACCCGGTCTTTATTTCTACATATGTATATCTTTTATTTCTTTTTAGCCTTACTTGATTTTTATATTGCTATGTTTATACCTGCTTTTGCTCTTTCACCTCTTTCTCAGGGGCTCTATAACGTTTGAATTTCCCTACAGGGATTAATAAAGTACTTGTGATTCTGATTCTGATTCTGATTGGTCTTATTGTCTGTAAGAATACAGACAGACATATTTTCTTGTTAATCAATTGATTGTTTGTCTGGTAAAATGTTGAAAATAAAGAGAAATTTAAATCATCATTAACCAGAAGCTGATTGTGCCTCCTCGCTGTTTATCTTATCTACATTTTACATTTACATTTAGTCATTTAGCAGACGCTTTTGTCCAAAGCGACGTACAAGGGAGAGAACAATCAAGCTAAGAGCATTAAAAAAACCTGGTGTAACAATAAATACTGCTTTTAAAATGACATAGAAAGAATAAAAAAGAAGTGCGGGCCTGTTACTGCTTAAGTGCAGGTTAAGCCAAGGTGCCAGTTAGGAAGGGAGGTGCTCTTTGAAGAGTTGGGTCTTCAAAGAGCTTATCTACTCATACAACATAAAAACTATTTGAAATCTATGACAATTATTCAAATGATTCTGGGAGAAAAGCAGCAAATTGTCAAGAAAACGGATCCATGGATTTCTGGCCTTTTCTTTGTTTCTTTTTTTCATAAAAATGACCTAAACGTTTTGATTAAAGCTGATGCAACTACATTTACGTTCATTTGAGCTTGTTCTTAGTTTAATCTGTGACAAAGCATCATAATTCACTGACCCTTCATGCAAAGATCTTAATTTGAAAATGAAGTAGTAACCTCAGCTGTCGAATATAAAGTGGAAAGTAGAAGGAAAACACAACAGAGCATATATTATATTATATGAACTGTTGTTTTCACCAGGAGGGGGCACCGGTGTTCAGTGTTTACAGGCGGAACCTTTGCTCAGCGGGACGGACACTTTATTGTGACGGACTAACATGGCCGCACTCAGAAGGGGCGCCGCCTACTTCTTCAGGTGAGATGTTTATCACAGAAACATCATGTTAAACAAACTGAATGAATCATTTCCTGTTTCTTTTACACCGAAATAAGTGAATGTTAAACATGGCGAGCTGTTGTTGACTCTAATGTGTGAGAGTGAGAAGGTTCAGTTTGATAACAGCGCTGACGACGGACCTGACTCCTTCACTCGGTTTTTCTTCGCCTTACATTGACATAACTGTGTTTATTGTTAGAGAATCATGCACAAGTGGCTGAATTATGAATATATTAGATGTCTTTGTCACTATGTGAGGACTTGGTAGTATCTTAGTATTATATTCTAACTTATTCGCATCCACACAGTAACTTCCTGATTGAGACAGACCAATATAAATGCTATAAATGAAGGGACAGTAGATGTAAACTAACACAGATAGGGACGTGAGTAACGACTGGATGTTCTCTGAGGAAAGGAGGAGTGAACTGTACCATTTAGTAAATACTGGGTATGGACAGGGTACAACGCAGTGAAAAAGAACTGAAGTGTTTGGGGGAGAGCTATATTTTTTATTATGATAATAATGTTCATATTATTTCAAACAGAATAGTTTTAACATTTGCAGGTTTAAGCTTCTCTCGTGTGATCATTTGCTGCTTTCATTTGTCATTTCTGACTTGACACTCTTTTTGTATAAAATAAGTCGTTTGAATACACCACCTTGAGTTTTAAGAATCTATTACAGCAGATTAATTAAAATGGATGTTATAGCTTTATACAAACTATAAGAAAAATAGAAATCAGCCACAAATTATATTACAGCCCACATACCATTTTCTTACTGTATAATTAAAATGATGATTATGTTCCTAATTTAACATTTAAGTTTAGCTGTGTGTGATTAAATAAAACATGTATATTTATTTTATTACTTTATTATTTTATTATACAGTTCATTCTCCTTGAATGGCAATGGAAACCTTTCAATTTCACTGATTATCCAATGAAATATGACAGTACATTCTTAATTCTAAATAGTGATAATAAATCCCTAATCCTAAATTTAACATGAAATGACTGTTTAGATTTAAAACTGTTGATTTGTTTTTCTTCAGGAGTTCTGCTCGTGTCCTGTTCAACTGTAAAAATACTGCGGTGCATAAACCGAGGAAATGGACAAATGTTCTGTACACAGGTATAGCATCTTTAGCTGTCGGCGGCGGGCTGTGTGCTGTACCTTTCAAACAGGTGAGTCTGTCACCGGTCAGAAACAGAAGCATGTAAAAATGACAGCAGTCGTATACAGTTTTCAACTGACAGGACACATTTATCTTGTGTATTTTTTGCAGCAGTGAAAAGTAAGTAAGTGCAAAACTTTAGTACAACTTGAGGTATTCAAGCATACATTTGATTAGGAAATATAGCTGTCACTTGTTACTTTGCAGTGTAAAATTTTTACACAATATTTTTCTTTTTTCCAGAATTAATCAGTTCTATTTCAATCCATTAATTTAGATGCACAGGGTGCATTTTTTTCTCATTTGTGAGAAAAATTTAAAAATGTCTTATTGAGATTGGGGCTCTTGTCTTACTTTTTTGTTTCCCTCTTATGTCTGTGCTGCAGGTTGAACAGCTCTCTCATGACTCTCTGATCAGACGAGCAGCATCTCTGGTTACAGACAGTTCAAGCACTTTTCTCTCACAGGCCACCTTAGCTCTCATAGATGCCATCACTGATTATTCAAAAGTAAGTCTTCATCTTTTGGTCAACATTTTTTTCTTTATTGAATTCTTATGTAGGTAAAATGTTTTGTTATATGTATATAAACTCATATCTGTCAGATATTTAACCCTAAACTAAAAATATTTCAGAGATTAAGAGCAGATTAGATGAGAGTTGAGTTGTCTATATGTCACCCAAAAAAACACCAATATTTATAACTATATACTGTATACACCAATATTTATAACTATATATTGTATAAATAATTCCACACTTTAATGAAGGGATAAGCATTTTTGAGAGTTGTGGTTTGATTCCAGATTGGTGATCTCTGTGACTTTGGTTTCCACTCCAATATATGAGAGGGGGAAGTAAAAGAAAAATCTGAATTTATAAACTACAGTTAAAGAAATGTCCATATTCCTGAAAACCTTCTTATGTGCTTCTCTGTCACCATGGTTGTTGTTTGATTTAAATGTAAACTGTGCATGTTCTCCCTATGTTTGCGAACAGGCCGTGCACACACTAGTTGCTCTGCAAAGACGATACCTGACCTCACTGGGAAAACTGAGTGCAGCGGAAGAGGATTCAATCTGGCAGGTGATCGTTGGCCAGCGGGCAGAGGTTAGTTCGTTTATGTTGTTCTCTTTGTTGAAAAGTATTTCTAAACATGTCTGTTGTTCAGGTAATTTATTGAGAGCCACTATGTAAATATCACAGCTGACCTGTTTCACTTGGGTTTTATAATTCTCTCTGTACTGTCAGGTTAGTGACAGACAAGATGAGTGCAAGCGTTTCGAGTCAACTTGGATCAGCGCGGTCAAGATGTGCGAGACGGCAGCGGAGGCAGCATACACATCAGGTGTGTAAAAGATAAAATGTGTGTGTTGTAACTCAAGGATGTTTGATGTTATGATTTGCAATGTAGAGGCCTGTATTCTCAGGATTCCTGTAAAGCTGTATAAGTGTAAAGCTTTGAATCATCCTCTCAAAGCTTTGTACTTTGTGGTTTGTGCCTGTTCCTATTCATCAGCTGTCAGTCTTACACTTTGGACAGTGTACGGATCATTTGCTGCCAATCAGCGGAACTTTGTGAAAAGCAGAATGGAGATGATGGACAGCGGCGTCTCCCTAATGCCCTAACTCAAGGTGGTGTTATCTCAACCCTTGAATTTTGTGTTTACTTCTATGTGTTTCCAGGAGCCGAGCATGCATCCATCACGATGAATACAAACATTCAGGTGGCCCTTTCGCAGGTGGAGGAGGCACAGAAGCTGTCTGCGGACGCAGAAAAGAAGTTGACCGAGACAAAAGTAATGGAGATTGAAAGGATGGCACAGCATGCTGCCTCCGTACAGAATAATGATGAGGAAGAGATTCCTGAAGCTTATCTGAGAGAAGACTAAAACAAACATGCAGATGTATCAGAAAACAGAGGAGAGTAAAACAAATATTTTATCATTCCTACACTGTATTTTTCCATTTTGGGTCTATATATTTAATTTACAATGTCTCATTCATCATACAATGTGCTCAAAGTGACTCTGAATCAAACGATCACAAACATCCCACCAATCATCAGGTTTGTTTACTAAAGACTATCAACTGCTGGTGCGGGACTGAGGATTCTGTTTTCTCTCTACTGTTTATTGTGTTGGGATTTGGATTTTTGTTGACATGTTGTCAGAAATAATTGTAATAAAGACAAAACACAGTATAAAGACATAAAAACGTTTGTCTTTTGTCTTTACATGATGCAGTGGCATCAGAAAATGTAAAGATAGCATTTCATTTCATGCTTACTAGATGAATATTTTGTTTTCGTAAGTGATGCGTCGATCAGATTCTGTGTTGTGATGCAACTGTTTATTTTTGTGACGCTGCAGACTCAAAAGCATGTAAAATATTGAGCAAGTACAAAAAAAGTGACAGAAGCTACTTTATAAACACCTTGAAACCAAGACACAACACACACAATTGGCCAAATAACATTCATTCATTGTTAATGTTATGTAGTGTTATGTTGTGTTATGTTTTGTTGGTGCAATTGAATTTCCCGCTGACTGCCTCTCACCTGTTCCTTTGAGACCATCATCCATAAAGGTAGTGTTGCTTTACTTGTTATTTGTATCTGTCTTTTTCACTCAACAGCTCTACCCTCACTGCAAATTACCCATGGCCTGACTTTCTCCCGCAGAGCTTTTAGGCTGTTCCTCAGCTCCGAACTGTCGTCACTTCATTTACAGCCTCATCTCTTTCTACACTTTCACAGAACAGAAAACAATCTGGCCCTCTTTTATTAACCGAGAGAATATATTCCATAACTGGACAGATTTGATTTGGGCACATGCTGCACAATTATATTGATTAGTCTAGTTTAGGCGTATGTGTGGGAAAGTAAGTGAGATGAACACAGACTGGCCTCAGTAGCATGCAAGTAGAACTTCACAGGCTGCATAACAATTTCCCAGATTAACTCATGATGCAAGTTATTCTATTATCGTCTTTTACATGTCCTCTTTATAAGTTTAATGATAGGGTCAACATTTTTAAAGTCTGTCTTTCAAAATTGTCAAATGCCCTTGTGAACATTAAAGTTGGTTTTACTGGCAGTTAATGTCTCACCAATCTGAGGGTGACAAAAAGTCCTCGTCCTGTGAAAACCTTTTTACCTGACCACTGAGGCCTCTGAAAGCTTCAGATGGATTTTGGAAGTGCGTTCTGTTCATATGGTCACGTCTGTGAACCTACCCTTTAATTCCAGCAGATGGCGATCTAAATCTACAACATTTTTATGTTTCTGCATCAACTGAAATGTATTTAATGTCATTATTATTTCATGTTACATATTTTTGATAATGAAAAATATGACCTACACTTTTTTCTTTGCCGTTTACTGCAGACCCTGGTGCATACACCTACATGTGCAAGTGTTTTTTTAAGCTAGTGCATATAATATAAAACAGCATGATTGTTCATGAACTAATCTGTTTAAATCCAAACTCTGTAATTAACTTCCGCCATCTTCACTTCCTACTTATGCTCCTTTAGTGCATAGATATTGGAGAAACTAGATTTCAAAAAAGATACATGTAACCTCCATGTTTGCCACCATATACAGTTGCTATCTTTCATCAGTGTTAATATGCTCTGTAACAGGTACGTTCTCCTAATTGTATCGTATGCCTTCCAAAGGTCAGCATGCACTGCAGAGGGTCATTTCAGAGGGAGCTCATTATGGGGAAGACCTATGTGGAGCTGCAGGCACGATTGTGTAGCGACAGCAGTGAGGTGACCTCTTCCTTCTCTGGATGGTCAGGACTCGGCAGGGGATGATTGTATGTGTGTGTGTGCGGGTGGGGGGTGGGTGTGTTTGGTGTGGGAGGTTTGAGGTGTGCAAGGACCGGCTCACCAATGTGACTAGTGAGGAATGTTGTGTTTAACAAAGACTGTTTTCACAGACTGTAAAACCAAATGTCCCAGACAGTCTGTGCGGACATGCACACACTGGTCACAGGAGAGGTGGTGCCAGTGCAGCCCTGCCTGACTGGAAGAAAATGCAATAGTGCTTACTGAGAAGTATTTTTGCAGCATAAAATCTAAATGAGGTAACCACAATTACAAAGGTCATGGGCTGTAAATGCTCATAAACTATTTAGTACTACTGTAGGGGGACTGAGCATTTATGCAGCATTTATGCAGCACAAGTTTTGCCTGTGGTATGAAATGAGCCTCACTGAAAGTTTTTCATCCAAATCTGTGATATCGTTAACACATTAATTGTTTTGTGGAAGAAAATAAGATGTGATTTATCATCTCATAAAGACACAAGCCTCCTTGCTGCACTGATTTTACAGTTCCAATGCAAAGTGGCCCAGGAGGGGAGATTGATTGGTGAAAAGGGCAGCACTTTCACCTGGGGATTTATAGCTCTTTGAGGATATAAATAAACCACCAGAGGGTATAAAGGCAGGGGGTACAGTGTGGTGACACATCCTGGGTCATGCTTTAATCACAGTGAAGCTGGGCTGTAGAACTCAGAGAGTGAGCACGGTGAATTTTGCCAAAGATGGAGGCTCCCTGCAGAGTTTTCATCCCCTCATGAGGACTCCTACACTAACACTGGTCATGAAGATGCCACCGCAGAATGAAACAGGGAACTCAATATGAGGGAACCACATTGAGACGAGAATTTCTGCTTATCTTCCGTGACTAAATATGATGTCCGCCTAAAACTGCTGAGGGAGCAAATTTATCAAGCTACAGTGCACGATAATAACACCGTGCTGCATGCGGCGCTGGATTACTGAATGTGTGAAAGCTGTAATTATCTCAAAGAAAAGAACAATGCAGGGGAGTATTTCATTACCACTTTGTTTCAGGGCAGAGCAGTCACAGTGTGTCTGTGTTGAAGCTGGTGAGGAGACACTTTTTCACTCAGTCTTACAGAAACAGAAATCAGCCAAGTGCCTCAGTTGCATTTGGCTGTTTCTTCCTTCAGCAGATCATCTCCTGGGGTTTAAACTAACTTTCACATTCACTTCCTAGTATTTTCCCCCAGAGTTTTAGAATAGTTTCATGACATTGGTTACACATTTATAAAGAACATGTGCCTCAGCAAACTCCTACACAACTATCACTTCTCTTGTTCTCATCGTGTTAGTGTAAAAGCTATTTAAAAATATAGATGCAATATTCTTGTATATTTTATGTTTCTCCTCTTTGGCTGTTGTTTAACTTTCTATTTCTTATCACTTTGTTTATGCTAAATAGACTAGTAAAGGTTTTGTAGTTTTACTTTTCATTTTAAGTAGCCAGGAAAGCTTGTCTCTATTTAAACTTGTGTTATCCATGTTCTGGCCAAGATGTATCCTGCCAAGACAGATATAGGTACAGTGGCTCCTTGAGCAGGACAATAAACCTTTATCTGTTCAGTCACTGGTCTGAACAAGATCAGCACAGTAAAATAGGAAATGCTTGTTGCAGTTTAGTGTGTGGGTCGTTTTTGTGCCTCGAGGAGAAGAATAATTCCCAACATCGATCTGAACAAAGTTTCACTTTTTTAAATTATTTCTATGAGATAGAACAGACAGTTTACAGCAACCACTGAAATAAATAGGCGTTTTAGATATTTAGGTATAGGGCATAAACTAATGGGTTTAGTAAATAGTATTTCATGTCAAATGGCTGCTGTGAAAAGAGTCTATACAAATACATATCACTATTTTATTATCCCCTATGTAAGTCCTAAACATCGATCCATCCAGCACAAATTTCCATTTGGTGGGGTTCACCCTGAGCTAGTCACAGTCTTTCACCGGGCTGACGTATAAACCACCATCCACACTCACATTCACACATATGGGCAACTTTGAGTCTTCAGTTGATCTACGTGTGTTTGGACTGAGGGAAGAAGCCAGAGAAATCCCACACGTGCACAGGGGCATAAGGAGAACGTACAAACTCCACACAGAAAGTTCCTGGTTGGCCATTAGGGTTTGAACTCAGAAGTTTCTCGCTGTGAGGCCACTGCACTAAATTTTAAACAGTTATCTAGTGGTGTACTTCTATTCAGTCCTATTCCGAGTGGGATTAATCCTCTATGGGCATATCCAACCCTGTCCCTCCCACATTCTGTGTAAGCATTAATAATGAATGAATTTTATTGGGCCCATTTTTAGCATAAGTACTAAATAAACTGACATGATATAGGCCTTAAAACTAGACTTGACATCATCTCGTCTACAAGAAAAGCCTCAAATAAAATTTGAATAACAATGCAGGTGTCAGTTCAAGGCTCTAATCATTTCAGTTTGTATTGTGCTTTGGGGTTCCAAATGATATTACCAAACAAATGTTCGATTAATCAGATTTCCACAAACGGATTGCCACATGGTGAACCAGGGGTCTCTGACCCCCCCTGAGGTTTGGGGGCCTTAAGGCAGCTGCTCAAGTTATCCAGCTGGTAATCCGACCTTAGTCGTATCCCACAGCAAAAGTCAACGCTTTTAAAACGTGTAATGAATGAGGGACAAGCAGGAAACAAATCTGTTTCATCCATCTTTGATATAACAATGTTTGTGATTCCTTCCACTACTATGACTCTACTACTACTACTACTACTACTACTACAACTACAACTACTACTAGCCTTACACTATTATGATAACTATGTTTTCTTTTACTACTGCCACTGACTTAAGTACATTTAAGTGTACTTTACCTATTTCACTTGAGAAGTATCTTGTGCAACTTTACGATGACAACAAAAAAACACAAATGACCTCATAATGACACAAAACAGCGACAGAGACTCAAAGTGACAACAAATACACATAAAACTAGCCCAAAGACGCTCAAAACAACTATAAAGAGACACAACACAACAACCAATAGTTGAAAAAGAATAAAACATCGGCGCTAAATGACCACAAACAGGCAGGAATGGCTGAGAACAAAACAAAGGGGCTACAAAGAGGAACAAAGTGACCACAAAGAAACACTAAACAACCACAGTCGCAAAGACACACCAATGACAACAGACAGGCACAACAGGGAGACACGAAAGTCAAAAATGACAGCAGCCAAGCAACCTAAAAAAGCTTTATTAACATAATAAACATAACATTTAACCACCATAATTGTATTGGATGTGTACAGATTTGTAGGCATCAGACAGAGCTGAATAAAAGGTGACTGAAAATAAAGATTTGATGGATTAAAACAGAGAAAAGTTAACATGGTATTTTTTTCCATAAAGTGAGTGGAGGAAGCCAAATGACAAATTTCCTCTTGACTTGTACTTTCCAAGGTATGATAACAGTGTGTTGGACAAGTTCATGTCTTTTGTTTCTCATGTTTGTACTCTTTATTTCAGGGGCAGAGCCACGGGGCACTGTGGACCCAGCTGAAAGTGGATTGGCCCCTGAGGTGTCCCTGTTCTGACAGTAGTCTCTTTTCTTATAAATAAACCAACCACTTACTGACAACACAAACAATGTAATATGTTGATTTTTTAACATAAAAAAACAAAACTAATCTGAACAGTCTAAATAGTGGGGCCCCTCTGTGGCCCCTGATTTGGACAAAACCTAGATCCGCCACTGTTGAATAGTGTGGTCGATATGAAGACAAGTAAAATCAGATGGGAATGGTCAGGACGCGAGTGTGTGTGTGTGTGTGTGTGTGTGTGTGTGTGTGTGTGTGTGTGTGTGTGTGTGTGTGTGTGTGTGTGTGTGTGTGTGCAGTGGTACAGCCCACGCGGCTCGGTCGCTATGGAGAACAGAGTGAAGCAGAGAGCAGCGGAACACTCTCTCACACACACACACACACACACACGGAGTCATGGAGGAAACACCAGCGCTCAGACGGACTTTCCCACACGGAGGACTGCGGCTCCTCACGTCGCTGCTCACCCTGTGCGGACTCACCTGTGAGTTTACGGCTTCTTTATCGGTTTTTTGTCCGCGCTGCTCTCGAAGCCAGCGGCGGGGCAAAGTTGCGGGCTGTGTCCGTCACAGTCACGGATTCAACCCTCCGTGTTGAAGGGGTTCCGTCCGCAGGCTGCTAGCTTCTCCCCAGCTAACGGTTCTGGTACCGCGGACCCTCCTGACATTACGTCGCCGGGAAAGTAGCTGCTCCCCCGGCGTTAGTTCAGCCAAACGTCGCTCGCTCGTGTGAACTGTTTCTAACAACAGTTACCGAGAACTTAGAGCCACACAGCGAACTGCTAATTACACATATGAGCTAACGTGGTTCCAACCGGACAGGACACAACTTTAGAGGCAGAGTTACGTTGTTTCTTACGCTCAGATTTGAGCTAGTGGTTCTGAAAGAGTAGCGCCAGTGTGTCGCATCATGACTTAGCTAGCGTTACTCTGAGAGTGTGTATGTAAAGGCATGAGGGCCGATCTGGGTTCAGTAGTCATTGTGACGATATTCTGGCTCCTCACGGATTCAATGGTCTGTTTGAGGGTTAAGACCCAGTTTCAGGGTTAGAAATAGGTTTAGATTGTTAGGTTAGGGCTGGTATGAAGTTTTGATGGTTACATTTAAGCATTTAGTTTTGATGGTTAAGATAAGGTATGAAGTTTTGATGATTAGGGTTAGGTATTGTGTTGAAGGTTAAGATTAGGTATAAAGTTTTGATGGATAGGTTTAAGCATCTAGTTTTGATGCTTAAGAATAGGTATTAAGTTTTGATGGTTAGGGTTAGGCATTAAGTGTTGATGTTTCTGGTTCAGTGGGTTAGGGGGAGAGCATTATGCCAACTATAGAGAGACAAGTGTGTGTGTGTGTGTGTGTGTGTGTGTGTGTGTGTGTGTGTGTGTGTGTGGGTGTGTGTGTGTGTGTGTGAGTGTGTGTGTATGAGGAGAAATACTGGCTGCACATCATAAAGTAGTGCAGTAATGACTTTGCTAACCTTACTCTGTGTGAGCAGGGATATACCGGCTGCCTTCTCTCCCTCTCAAACGACTCCAAAGTCACAGAGAGGCAGCAGTTGTTAGCGGTGTCCAGAAATAGAAGTGACATGAAATAATATGGGTGTCGCTTATGGGGAGCAGAGAGGAGCTCCTTTGTGAAAAGTTTGCCAAGTGGTTTGAGTCAGATGGAGATGGAGGTGGTGGTGGTGGTGGGGTAAATGTTATGTGATACAGGAGAGGAGACAGCAGCGCAGACCTCCTTCGCTCTGGGCGTGAGGGGTGGCAGGGGAAATGAAGACATATTTCACGGCATGCACTGCAGTCGCACAGTCTCTGGAAGTATTGACCCGCAGTTGGGCTGCATGCCAACCAGAGCACCCAGCCTCCATACCGTCCCGGGCCGTGAGGCTGAGAGGGGGGTGGCGGTGGGCCCGTCTATATCCCAGTCCTGAGCTGGGATTACAACACATGTCCTGCAAAGACAAAGGAGGGGGCAAACACAGATGGATGGAGACCTAAGTAAATACTACTCAGGAATGCACCATTTGTTTTTTTGTGTTCACTTTGCAACTTTGCAACTCCCACCATCTATCAAGTGCCCATGATCAATGATGATTTTTTATGATTAATCATGGGGTAATTCTCTCCATTTATCGCTCCACCCTTTGTCTACAAATTCAAAAAATAGTGAATAATAAAGAAAACTCATTATTAAATCACAGAGTACCCTGAAAGTTTAATCTCCCATTTGGCATTTTCTCTTTAAAAAAAGTTATTCAAAACAATTATTTGACTATTAAAATGGGCACAGATTGATTTTATGTTTATCAGCTAAGCTGCCAAGTAATTTCTGAAGCTGAATGAGTACTGGATACTTAAAGCCAATACTGATATCTATAGATAAAAGTTTATAGTATTTGTGTACATAAAGAGCCAGACTGAAATGGATATCTGGGGGCCGATGTTGATACAAAGGATATTAGGGAGTGAAAAAGTTTCAATCCAATATATCAGCAAATCTATTTTGAAAATGTTTGGCAGTAATTGTCAAGACATGATCAAACCTATATGACAGAGAAATTGAGCCTTGATATTTTACAGTTAACCATAACCTATATTCTAAATATCTATAGATAA
Organism: Paralichthys olivaceus; assembly: GCF_024713975.1. Taxonomy (NCBI): domain Eukaryota; kingdom Metazoa; phylum Chordata; class Actinopteri; order Pleuronectiformes; family Paralichthyidae; genus Paralichthys; species Paralichthys olivaceus. The sequence goes on from NC_091103.1 coordinate 20,130,051, forward strand.
AAAAGAAACATAAACCTAACAAAATACATAGAACTCGAATTAAGAAAATAAACATTTTTAAGTAAAGTATAAACATAAATGCAGCTTTTCTCAATTGTTTATTCTGTAAAATAAAAGTATCGTTAAACGCATATCACTTTATGTAGTTTTTATCGGCCAACCTTAGGTAAACGCATACTTCACCAAAAAATGTTTGATAAACATCATTAAAAGTATTTTTTAATGAATTGTGCACTAAAGGCATTTTCTATATGGTGATAAATTGTGAATTGGAGACACTACTTGCCACTATCTTTGGCCTCTGTGTTTTGCGATTTGCAGTTACCTATCAGCAGAAACATTTTTAGACGAGATATATGAGTGACAAGATACTATTGGCAGATCCTTTTCCTTGATTTTATATTTGGTCCAGCAGATTCATCAGTCAAGTGTTAGTATGTATTGTCTCTACTGCTGGCACTAGTGTCATCTCTGTCTCACGCTCTCTCACACAACACATACTTTTACAGACTCTTCTTCATACCAAACTTTTTTTGTCTGTACCCACAAAACACTGGTTCATAAATCAACACAGCGAACTGATAAACAACTCTCTGCTGCAAACTAAGCGGATGAGCTTCCAAACATGTGTTGCTCGGTGCTCTGGATGTGCAAGTTTTCAGTCCAGATCGTCACCTTGACAGCTAAATTAGCATAAGGTTAGTCTTGTTGTTGTATTTGGAACAGAAGTGTGTGCAAGTTTTTGTCTCTCAACAACACATGGCTAGAGCCCATGTGTCTCAGGCATACTGTTGTGCGTTAAGCAGAGCACAAGTGTTCAGGGGGAACTTTGTGACACAAAACACTGTTGTCAGTTTCCTTGACTGTGTCATTATCAGATTCCCTGTCATGTTGAAGGGGCTGTGAGGAGGGGATTCATTTGAGGCGTGGCTACAGGCTGTGAGGTCTGTAATTGAAGACCATAGTTTTGTGGTTTCTTCTTTCGGGGCCGCATGATTCACAATCTAAATAAATAATGTAGTAATAGAGCCACCGAAATTACAGACTCAAAACAGAAATAGATTTGAAAAAGGAGCGCACTGACTGAGCAGATTTGGTCGTCAAACTTCAGTTAATGTGCTTCATTGGTTGATAATTTACAGGAAGATGCAGCCAAGAAATGAAAATGTCATTCTAATTCTAGCGTGCTACCATATGTTATAGGGCAGATAAGGTCATTTTTTTGGGACCTTTTGTAGTTGTTGGAAAACGTATTGTTTCATGCAAATTCAAGTTATAAATGGAGATATACAGTTATGTGGCAAAGCTAAGAAATCTGCAGTTATGATATATTTTACTTGACTCAGTTGATGTGTTTACTGTCTTTTTCAAATGATAGTTGATTATCCATAACTGTGACTTAGCAAGGTAGCCAGACTTGTGATGTACTGACTAAATATATCCACAGATGCCAAAACTTCACTGTTGGTTGCTGTTAATTATCCACCAGTCATGTGCTATATCAGGAAAGTGCTTGAAAGTAAGTTTGAGCAGCACATCCGTTGGTCGCAGCTGCTACATCCAACTGAGCCGCTCATTTGATGTTAAATCTCAGTTGTGAAGCAGCAGACTGAAAATGCCTAATCACATTAAATGCATGCAGTGTTTTCTTTTTGAAGGAAGGCCATCAGCAGATGAGTTTCTGCTTTGTTGTGGGATGTGGAGGCTGTGTGTGGGGTTCAGGGAGCAGGCTGTGGTCACCAGCTTCTGTTGACTCCACCCTTTTGCTTCCTCTTCCCCCGACAGATGTGACTGACTGTCAGAGGCTCTGAATGGCAAGTGGCTCCCTGGTGGTCCATTAGAAAACTCAGAGCTGTGACCTCCAGTTTTGGCTTTAGCCATGGACTTGGCTGTCACAGGGATAAATAAAAAGACAACAACTTTTATGACACTGCAGTTGGTTGTTGAGTACTTTGAGTCAACTGCTTCCATTAGGAATGAGGATAAATTAGTTGTTTTGAGCACTAACATGAGTGACCCTGACTAAGCACTAAGAGGAAGTGGAGATGTTTTGTACATCTTTATCTAGAATCTATGAGTCAAAGCCTGATATGACTTATTTCTTTATTGTGATAAAATAAGCATTATGCTCTCACTGACTGATATGTGCCTGTATCCTAATGAATATGGTCACTTTCAGTTATTTTGAGTCAATCGAACATACAAAGTTCCAGAGCCACAAATACAAGCTAGCTCCAAATTTGATGTAATGCAAACAACCAATCCAGAGCACATCTACTTCTGTCCGAGTGAAGTTAGGGTTAGGGTTAGTAACTTAAAAGGTAGTAACTTAAAAAAATAAAAGCTCAATATTTGTGACTTCTTTATGACTGAGTGGGTTTGGGGCTGAGTGCCACAGACAGGTGAGGGAAGTTGGAAAGCATTAAGAGAGTAAGAGTAATAAGAGTAATGTTGAACTTTCCATGGGTACAAACGACCCAAATATAGAAATGTGCCAGCCTCAACCTTTCAACCCAACTGCCTGGTTTCATGAGCCAATTATGGTGCTTCTGGTGGCATTAATTTTTGTCTCTATTTCCTCTTCAGACCAACATAGGGAGTTACCCACCATTAGGGAAAACAGTATATGGTAATTAGCCGTTTGAAATTCTCAGGAAATGGGGAACATTTAGAAAAATACTAAATGCTAATATTAGCAGTGCTATTTTCACTGTGTTTTCGCTATTATGTCTTGTCTGTTGAAGACATCTTGGAAAGAAAGGAATTGCCTGCTTAAGTCACTGAGTCTTCGGAAACAGCCCGGTATAAATGGTTCCAGATATTTCCATGGTTAATTAACGACTGTGAATGAACAGAGAGAAACATTTTTTGCCTGCTGTTTTCAGGAGTCAGGGTTTTTCCCTCAAAGAGCAGATCGCAGTATGTGACTGAGGTTGGGGTCACTCGGATACAATGTGGCTTCACAGTCCATATTAAAGAGGTATAGATGCAGGATGTGCACAGTCAGCAGTCGAATCCCCCAGGAGAGGAGCACTGGGGTTATGGGAAACAGGTGTGGCTGCTTTTCACCGCTCAGTCTTGTTTGTTTGGGTCACTCAGCTGTCGGGTGGTTATGATGTTTGGGATGAGCACACAGTTGCTTGTATGCACTGACACACCCCCTACCACCCAGGTGGGAGATTATTAACACCCACCAGTCAAATACTGGCAGTGCTGATTGTAGAGAGTAAACTAATCTGTAGTGTTGTCTCATCTGGTAGTACGCAAAGAACAGTGACATACAGTCAACTGTAGCAGATGAGAAGAATCTGTTTTTTTAACACCAATGTTTTCACCACACCTGCAGCTTGGGTCGCTCATCTGCTCTTTGTAAAGTCAGGATTACACCCACCTACATCCCAGCGCTGAGCTGAATGTTTATCTGTCCAACCCTCTGATCTGTGGGGATGGGCATTTCAAGCAAAAATCCTCAGAGAGAGAGTAAGACTGACCCATTCAGACTTCACTACATTTATTTTATTTTTTTGAAGCACATACACAGAACCTTTTGGCGACTGTATAGTCAAAATTTACTGGTACCTGGTAGTAACATGTACTTGTTTAATTACAGTTAGCAAACAGCTTTTAGGTGCATTACCACCACCACCACCATAACAAATTAGTTACTATCAGGTGTTCTGAAAAACGCAATAATACACAATACAAGACCCTTGTCGCGTAAAGTATTCAATGTTATAATTTAATGTTTTATAAAACCCTGACCCATCCTTATCACTGAGGATGGAGATTTTGTTGAAGAAAACTGGACAATTTCAGCTAACCACCGCTCTGGCTTTTGTTGACGACAGTTGCAATACTCTCGCAAAGTTTATGTTGTCTTCTCTACCTGTCAAGTGAAGCATTTATTATGACTGATCGACAAATATTGATGAGTTAAACCATTTGGCTGTGACATACAAGCTATTTAAGCAATGAAAACACACTTAGTGTTGGACTTGCTTTCCCATGATCACTAGTCCAAAACCATAAGTGAGCAGGAAATGTTCACTGCATGTATTATTTACAATAATGGACTCACCATGAGTGATGGTCCACAATTCTTGGAGCTTTCCTGAATTTCTGTCACTGTGTTTCTCTGAGTGTTTTCCTGTGACAAATAAAACCAGATATGATGTGTTTATATTATTATATCAGAACTAGGTTTTTCTAGGCGTCAGCTCCCCTGCCTCACTCCTGTGTCAGATACCATCACACCCAGCATCTCTGGTGCTTGATGCAGAGATGTCGCAGTAATGGCTTGAATAGCACAGCTGACTCCCTGCTGGTATTCAGCCAAATGTTTCAGTATTCCCCCGCCATCTCTGCCACACTGCTTATGCCCACCATATGCACTTACACATACGTTTCAATGCTTCTGTTTTAATAGCTTGATGTTAAGACTGTAAGGCTGGCAACATCTCCTGTCTTTTATTCAAGCTGTAACAAAGAGGATCAAATAGACCTAAGTCATTGTTCAGTATTGATGAAGGTAGCTGGATCATATCTGTCTTTTAGCTGCTCCGTCACACTGGGACGAGTGGTAGATTACTGCTCTCCTCTGACAGACATTATTGTTCAGTGTTGTATGTTTTGCCTCTACACACATTGTGAAAGGATCAGAACAATACAAGCTGACAGTTCTATTTAGGCTTTAAAAATAAAGCACAGTTTGCATTATACCAATAGTAATGTTTACACTACAATCCAGAGTGGTCAGTAAATTGGGTAAAAATATTGGTCTTCTACATCCAAGTGAGCTGTATATTATGGGAACAGTATGTCAAACCATGTAACATGAGTCCCAGAAAAATACACTTGTATGTTGTCTTACTGATTCTCTTCAGTCTTTTAAATAATTTACTCTTTTTGAACTTTACACATGGAGTAGTGGGAGGACCACTTTAATGTCTGACTAGAAGGTATGTCTTGTATATATACACTTAATAATGGACCGTTTTATAATTACTCTTTGAATAAACTAGAGGTAGGTTTATGGGAAGTAGATCAGTATAATGGCATCATAAACAGTATATGGGGGAGTGGGTTTGAGGCTCTACTTGGCATGTTCTTCAATATATTTTTGTCCTTCTGGGGGGTCACTATAGATCAGTTTTTTCCAAACTTGAAGTCAGGACCCATTGAAGGGGTTGTGAGTAGTTTAAGTTCAAAACAAACAGGAACAGCTTATTTTAGCCATAATTGTTACAAAAGGTCTTTGCCCCCTTGTGACTGCAGTGGTGATTATTAGAGATTAGCAACAGCTTCAGTTGGAGCAAATCAATTTGCAGCACCACAGGCAACATTGTGCCATGTTTTTGTGTGAACCAGCTCAAAGCTGTATCATTTGTATGTCTCAGTCACTTTTAGGGATAATTGCAGTTGCAAGGCTCTGGCACCTTTTTATTTTTGGGGTCAAAGGCGGAGAAGTTTGAGAACCTCTGCTATACATGTGCTTTAGTCAGCTTGGATTTTTTTTTTGTCAACACAGAAGTGTCACAAGTGACCTAGCCTCCTAAATCTCTCTGTTCTTAGTGTTCGAAGTGGGTGGTAAGTCTAAATCAGTGCTGCTTTCATCTGAAACAGGGTGAGAGTGTGTGTCGGGAAGAGTGGGTGTGTCGGTAAAATGACCTCTGTCTGACCATAATAATGTTGGTAAAATGCCACACTCACCAAACTACTTACAGTTGTTATTGACCAGTGGATACACACAGTACAGAGGCAGGTTTTTGTTTCGAAGTCGTCTGGTCGCTCAAGAAAGTCTAAAGCAGCTTCGCCCATCAGAGACTAATAGAGTCTAGACTGATTTATTAATGAAGGGTGCAGCAGTCAGCATTTGTAAACCCCAAAAACAGTTGCATTCATTCAACAGGATAAATTAATGGTTATGTTAAAAATGTAGAAAGTTGTCTCTATCTCTGCACCATCATACAAATCTGCACATTCAGAAGCCCAGTGTCCATAGCCTGCATGTAAAATTCACTAACCCTAATGTAGATCCTTTAAATAAACAATGTTTTTGCTAGTTGTTGGCAGAAATAGGCATCATACGAGAAATCTGGACAGTTATGGGAATCATTTGAAAGAAAAACAAGCTAATTCCCTCTGGGGCCACTCTGGCATGTGGGAAACTGAGTAACCTCTATGATGTTAGAATGGCCTAATGAAAGTACAGAAGCCCATTTAGACCCAGTCCAGGGCAGAGGAAACTGAAATTTGTATAGAAACAATTCTCTCCCAAAACTCCACCACCCCCAACCAGAGCCGAATCTATTTGTCATAATGAATGAAAATGTATCAGCAGATAAGATAATTTTCCAAATGACAGTGACAAATAAATGTGGTTTAAAAACTATGTGTACTTCTCGAATGGAGCCGCTCAAGTCTATTCTGCCAATTTTTATGTCTCAGGTTCGTTGCTGGTTAGACGAGAGAGAACACACTACAGGACATTTGTTTTTATCCTACACTACTGTTGGCAAACTGTGTTCGACATGATGGCGCTTTTACAGTAGGTTTGGGAACCAACGGATATAACAGCAGTGAGGCAAAGCTGAGCAAATGCCAGTTTTGACTATATGAGTCCAACATACAATTAATCTTTTATTATCACAGAGGCTAATGTGGAGGGTTGGACTTCCAGTTATCATTAGGTAGCCTGTCTATGCTGTCTTTGTTTGGCTTTAGTGGATGCTGTGAATAATTTACTGAAATCGATGAAACAGATTCTTGGCTGACCATAAAACACCACTTGTTCTGAAAGTATAGACACATCAGTTGTGTTTACGTGATATCTGGCCAATCGTTTTATATAGTGAATGTCTGGACAATACATTTCTGTCAACTTCTGAGACAAGACAAAGATTTATTTTTTTAGCGCACTCGGCTATCTCAAAAAGGACAGGAACAGTGAGGACGACCCAGACATGAACAACATTTCTACCCCAGTGCAGTTTTCTAACACTATTTGGGAGCGATAGTGAGCACAGTGGTGTCTCTATTTGCATCTACATGTCATGGATCTCATACACTTACTCTAATTGAGTCTCTACCCTTAAAAATAATTCCCTCCAAATTCCGATTCTTACTCACACCGCAGGTCGAGAAAAATACCATCCTTTGTTTGTTTGTTTTTTGTGAGTGTCTATGGCTTTTTCAAATTGTCATTTCATCTATTATTTTTACCCAACTCTTGTCTCCATAGCATTTTGCACACGTACTGCAACGCCACAAAACCCCCATAACAAACAATAACAAATCCCACAATAAGGCAGGATGCTGCAGGAATGTTTGTGTAGCTTCAGTACACGGTTGCAAACATTGTCCTTCACAAGTCCTACAGCATAGCTATAGTTGACTCTGATTAGAGGTTGCAACCTATCCTGACACTCTGTATGTCAACACTATTGATCTTCTTCTTTTAAGCACTGATCTTTAATCAAATGTGACTTGGATGAGAAGGACACAGACTTCCACATTACTGTGGGGGAGCAAAAAGAAAAGGGTCCTGAAGAGGACAGTGACATGTGAAAAGGGGCCCGCCTGCCCCTTTTTAAAGGCCTGTCAGCCTGTGTTTGTCTCCAACATGAATTAGTCCACTGAAAAAGCCTCACACCCTCACAGGATACAAAGCTAGGAAGGAAGGGGGGAGATTAGAGCTGGTGTAGGAACTAATGATCGCTTAGCACTGCACAAATATTTCTTACGATAAAGACATGCTACAAGCGGCAAATCACTGCTCGGATCATCCTGTCTAACTGATTGAGACAGAGTTATAGGCTTCACACAAAATAAACAAAGGTTGGGAGTGTGTGTTTGGCATATAGGCATTGTCTGATATTTAAATCATTTCTAATTTTTACAATTGTACTTTCCAAACAAATGCCCATTGACCTGTTTAACTCTGCAGTTTAAAGACAGCTGACTCTCAGTAGAATGCAGACACCTGTGGAAGATTTATCAGTAAAGTTCCAAAGAGGAACAGAGAACTGTTAATTTTAAAAGTAATTTTCCCATCTGGCTGCTTCTGCGCTCAAGCGATCTGTATTTAAATGATTTATCTCAAGGTTTCATCACTTTATTTTTTTGTGTTGCCTTTTTCTACCTTAAGCATTGGGGGTTATTTCATGGGAAACATTTTTTTATTGTGAACATAGCTCATGTTTAATCCACAATCAGAGATCCATTTGGGTGTTTGCTTTGCAGTTAGCAGAGTTTGCTAATGCAGTTTGCAAATGCATGTCAATGAACATTTGTTTGAAATGTGACCTTGATAATCAGATGGAAGTTTAGTCAGCTAATGTTACCATTAGATTATCAGTGCCTGTAAGGAGTATGAATTACTGTGTTCATTAAACAGCATAAACACTGCCCTTCAGCCTGTGACCTCCTCCTACACACACACAAATTGCCAAAGCAGAGGGAAGAGGGTGAGGCTATGTTATGTCTTCATGCCAAAACTATCGTCTTCCAGTTTTTGGTGTATTTTCTTGAAATACAGAGCGTGTCAACATTTTGCCCAATGTAGGTGATGAATTAAACAAAGGAAAAAGTTGAGACCGAAAGTGATCATTGTAAACATTATCTTAGACCAACTTCCTGGTTCACCAGTGAAGTGCCATCTATGCTGTAGATTTACACATCCACAGATGTGCTATTTACGTTAAAAAAAGAGTAAGAATTAACGTACTAGGCTCTGATCATCTGAGTGATTGTGCCTCATGGTAGCAATGTTGCCATGTTCCCAGCCGTCTACTGTTGATTTGCTGAGAACATGCACAATGTGTGTGCACTCACAAACAATTAATATAATGGCCCAAAGTGCAGAGAAAGAAGGAAATCTTTTAAAATGTCAAACATCTTATCTTGCAAATTTAAAGAAAGCGACAAAACAATTCCTGTATCCACCCCTGCCAAAATTGATGTCCGTTCCATCCACCGAGTCACTTAGTAAGATGTTTGGTATTTTTTGCATAATCCTGCTGACAAAGAAACAAACAGACAGGGATGGAGGAGTGGTAATAACTTAATGACGTGAATACTGTACTGCCCCTGAAGTGAGATTGCATGATTAAAAACATTTGCACAAATTAACAATCATGTCTGTGTTATACATGTTGAACATGTAGCATTGGAGTTAAGCTTTGACCTTGTTCAGAAGCATACATGGTGGTCTGAACCTCTGTCAGGCTGTCATTGCCTGTCATGTGCTGATATGACTTAGTAAAAAAATCATTGACCCAGCTCAGTTCAATGTTTATATCCATCCCTTACACGCCTCACACTCTTGCTGAACTCTTCATCTGTCCACCCCGGTTCTTTTTCTCAATCACTGCTTCATTTCTGGTTGTGTGTCCTTATTCATCCTTCTCTCAACTCAGAGTTTCCTCTTGCTTTCGTCCTAAACCGCACTCCCTCCTGCACAAATCTCATGTCTGCATTCTTCCCCTGTGAGGTCTTCAGATCAGTTTCTCGTGAGGGCTGTTTGACATTGTAATCTATGCGTGGAGTTTGTCTACATGAACATGACACATTGTCCATTTTTTTGCAGCTCGTGAATGTTTCTGGCCTTAGATTAGTGTTGTCTCAGGGGGTTCTGACACTGCAGGCTTCAGTGTGAGGATCTCTCTCTGGCCGGGAGACAGCCTCCTCTCGGGAGGTCAGGCCTGATGCTAGGTCAGGTCTTGGTAGGTGGAGATTTTGGCTCATCGAGTGGCTGACGTGGAATGTTTGAGTCCGTTGCCAAGCAAAGAGGAAGGTTTTGATTTGCCATTGCGTCTTTCGAGCAGCTTGTCGCAATTAGTGATGTCAGTAGGAAAAGAAACAAATATGAGCATTTCTTCAAAGGACAAGCATATCCTTCCCATGAGTTCATTCTTTCCTTGGTATTCTCACGGAAAAGAGGGTAAAAGTGCAGCTTATTGCTCCACAGCCGAATAAGGTTTTGCAGGCCTGGGTTCCTTTTGTTCTCTGGGGCAGGGTGTTACATTTAGAGTTGACTAATTGACTTATGAAGCATAAAAACATCAAAATGGATTATATATTAACTTTTAAAAATCTAAACCATTTTTGTTTACTAGATGTGATGCATAACCAGCAATAAAATGAGTGACAGTCCTGAGCTGTGCTTCAGTTCTGAAGCTATACGCCTGTTTCCTTGATGAAAACAGTGTGACAGCTTTGTGTAGCGCACTGCTTACATTTCATTTGCCTGCAGTATTTTAGGTAATATTTCACGGCTCTCTAGTTTGCGAGCCCTGGCTGTGTTGTTCATGGTCACAGCAAGCAGTGCCAAGTTTCCCCACTCTCCTCCTGGCTGTAGGTATCCCATGCAGAGGCCATCTGTCTCTCCTCCCCTAATGGTAAGGGTGGAGTCCTCTTTAAACACATCCCCCCTTTCTCTCCCTCCTTTCCTGCTTACTGTAAAACAAACAGAACATAGCACGGACAGAGTCTAGTTTCTTTGTATGCTTTGACAGGCCTGAAAGCTGACACACTGAGATAGACAAACTACGTTCAGTAGCAGTTGGAGTGTCGTGTCACATAGCTGCAGTATGTGGAGCATGTTACGGAGAAGCCTGGTCGGAGACACGTGTCTCCATGCATCAACACAATGTCACATATGCCAAGCATGTTAGTTTAATGCTCACCCAACCAATGTCGCAGCATGAATTTGTCTGCCGTCTACATTGTCGCTTCAGTTATAGATTTATATTTCTGAATATTTATGTGAGGTTTTTGTCACAGCTGTATGAATAGCAAGCAAAAACAACTGAGATGCACTAGCAAGGTGACAACAAACAGCTGTCGTGTCAGCTCAGATGACAGTAGATAGAAGTAAAAACCCACATGGCTCCGACCCTGATTCTCCCCCACACCAGTGCACTGAGATGACTCTGGCAGACGCAATGCAAACACAGGGTATCACATTCAGTGCAAAGCATATTATAGCTGCACAGGCTCTTTTTTTTATTTCATAGATCGGGTCACGATGCAAACGTGGGAAGCAGATGTAAACATATCTCTAAATTATTGTGGAGAATGGAATAATAACCCAAACTGACTCTCCCAATCGTTTCCCCAAAGATGATGACAAATAGGGCAGGCCGAGTTAAATGCTTGAGGTTAATAGGTTAGAAGCCTAAATACAGTGTAGAGCTATGCTAGATTACTTTACACAGCAAGACAAGAAACACAAGGAAAACATTTTTTAAATGTGGGTCAGCAGAGAAAGTAAACAAACAAACAGGAGAGCCCCAGTGTCCTAGCACAGCATGAAAATTCACAACACAATGCAACATGCATTTAAAATGCAGCAGCCATTCAAACAAAATGCCTGACTCTTACACATATGGTCACACACTTATTCCTTATTTTGGAGGAGAGAAACTCTCCCTGTGTGTGTTTGTGTGTGTGTGTATGTGTATGTGTGTAATCACTAAAATTACAGGGGATGTAATGGAGCACAGGGAGCCTCAGCCTCCTCGGCTATATTTCTCTCGAACCAAGATAGCATTGCTGTGGCTTACCGCTTGCATTCATGCCAGAGACTGAAAATACCAGCCAGCGGACCACTTTTATAAGCTTTACTCCATACACATCCGAGACGATGTACAAAGTGGAAATTTATGGCTCCCAAATATAGCTTACTCCAACTGCAACTGTGTCAAGAAAACTTAAACTGTTTTGAATACTTTGAATGAAATCACCTTTTTTTTAAATTCTAATCCATAAATGAAACATTTTCCCAAAGTTTAATGTGGATCTACTCTACATTTCAGTCTGGACCACTGTTGTAAATCTTTGCACAGCCTCAATGAAAAAAATGTTAACGCGTGCGTATTTCTATCAATGACTCATTTGTGTGATTATGCCGCAAAAACATTTTTTATTTTTCATTCAGAGCGGTATCCATGACCTTTAATTTAATATGCTGCATTCATTGCCACTGACTTGGTTATTTTTGTTTACATTTTTTTCTGTTCAACTCAGTTGTGCATCCATCAACTGTGACATGTAGATTACTGTCCATCCAGCTCACACATCATGAACACAACCACACTCCCTTCAGGGTCTTTCAGTCTTTCACTCATCTTGTCTTGAGTTACAGAACATCTGCAATTCAAAATGTCCGTTAATGGTCAAAACAAAGTTTATATATGTTCCATTTGTTTAAAATAACTCTGGTGGTGGGCTTCAAGTCAAAATAAGGGCCTTATAAAAAGAAGGAATAAAACCATTAAATTGCTTGTGTTGTTTCATCTCCTTCCAGATTTTTTTTCCTTTCCTGCTTAAAAGGTGCTCCGATAATTAGCAAGAGGGACAGTCTGAGTGTCCTGTGGTGAAAGTGTGTTGCTTATTAAGGGGGAAAGCAGAGCTCTCAGAGTTACCAAGTCTGGTGTCCTTTTCAACCACAGGAAAAACATGTCTGAAACAAATGATGGCTCTTAATCTGACCAAGGGACAACCATTTATATTGATGATGGCAAAGGAGAATAAATGTATGAAGTAGTTTACTTCAGCTTTTAGAGAGATAGTCAAGAGTTTCCTTTTAATCTAAGTCAAACTGCTGCTTTGACTTCGCTGACAAAAAAGGAGGAATTGTACTGTCGTTGGTTTGTGTATTTTAACACCAGAATACACAGGTTGCAACGGCAGCACATGTTCAGAAAGCTTTAGATTTTCATGTAATCTCACTTGATCGCTTGTGTGTTGTGTCTCACTGTGTAGATGCCATTTCAGTATCTGCTAATGTCTTATTTCCCAGCACTCCAGAAAATCAGCAGTCTTCTCCCCATTCACTCCCTGGAATATCTCAGCAACTGTACCTTTTATGTTGTCTGGTGAAAGCACAACGTCTGTATTGTTACCACTGTTGCAACAGGCGAGCAGAGACATACAAATTTAAGATGCGTAGATTTTAATTCCCTGAAAACGTTCCTTTCACCATTGGACACGTTTTCTCTAATCTCTTAATTCAATCAGGCGACACTGTCATGAGGAATCCAATCTTCCAGTTTCATTATAACTGCTGCAATCATGTGTTGCTGTTTATCTGAATCTTATCTTAAATATCCCTTTTCTCTCAGCAGGCGTGAACAGTAACCACGTGATCGTTCCTGAGAAAGTGAATGCCGTGCTGGGGAAGAACATCACATTGGGCTGCAGAATAGAGGTGGGCTCCAACCTCAGTCTCACACAGATCTCCTGGGAACGTCGTCTTCCTTCAGGCACTGTTACCCTGGCAGTATTCAACCCCAAGTATGGAACCTCATTCTCGGACGAGTACATCCAGCGCGTCTCATTTGTTTCCCCTTCAATACAAGATGCAACCATCACCCTTAAAGAAGTTGGCTTTGCAGATATCGGGTCCTACATCTGCAAAGTGGCAACATTTCCTCTGGGCAATACACAAGCATCAACCTTCGTCAATGTATTAGGTAAAGTAAAGCCATGTTACTTCCACCTTCATTGCTTGTAGTGCTTCCTAATGCTGTTCTTAAATCACTTCCCAAAACATCTTCAGTTTTGACGAAGAAGTTTTGGTGACCGCTTAGTGTTCTGCTTGGAGGAAGAAACTTCTCTCCAAAGCCACCAAACTTCTAAATTCATGCAGAAATCCACTGCTGTCTAGAAAAGTTGCCGTGGTCTCACTCATGCCACGCACTTCAGCGTTACCTGCTTTTTAGGCCACTGAGATATTAGCACATATAATACACAACAGTATAAACATTTGAATTAGAAGGAGTCTGTCCTCATTTATCAAACACGGTTAAAAAAAACTTCAAACTTTCCTTAAGTGAGGCAACTTATTTTCACTTGACAAGTTTATTGCAGGGTGTGACATTAAAGCTGTTTGCAGACATGAGCTCCAGAAAATGTGTGGAAAGTGGGGTTCTAAACTTTTTTTGACTTTGCCTTTCACAAGAAGAAAACACAGCAGGAGATTCAAAACAACAGTTATTTCTCTGCAACGTTCTAATGAGGGTTGGTGTCTATGTAGAGCATGCAGGAGGCAGGAAATGGTGTATTAATTTGATCACATGTGCAGGAGAAACTCAAGAGATTGAGATGAACTAACAAGCTCTGTGCATTTCAGCATTGGACACATACTATACCCAGATCTGTTATTTACTGCTACCACAAATCCTAATATGAAAAACGTAATATGATAAATTGATGAAATCTGTAATAAACTGTTTTATTCCCCTATGTGTACACGCCTGATCCACACTGTATCAACACAATAACGCCTCCTTTCTGAGGAGCCTGAATGTTGAACTTTCTGCGTGTGTCAGCATTTGTTTCATACCTTAGGTGGCTAGATCTCAGGCAGAGCAGAGAGAGGAGATTGCACTGTAGGCAGTAGCTTCTTGCCTCCCTCACTGGACTGAGAGAGACTGACGACTAATGAGTGGTACATTAAGCGATGCTGTGACGGCCACAGTGTCTGGGACCTCACCGAGTTCAATTACACCTTGCTATCTTCTCTGAGCAGTTTCTCAGGCATGGTTTTTTTGGAATTAGGGTGTGATTATGTGAAAATATGTGTTCTTTGCAATTCAATACATGTCATGTGGGAATCAGTTTATCCCGTGAGTTATTTCTGTTGGAAGAGCACTTCACAGTTCGCAGTTACAAGATCTAAAGTCAGCACATTCAAGTCCCCAAAGCTTCCATCTCTGCCTGGTTGTAGTTTGATGTGTACCTTTGTACCTCTGCCAAGAAGGTTAGGTATTCACTTGTGTCTGTTGTTGTTGGTTTATTAGTTAGCAGCCATAGCAGGTTTACGCAAAACTCAAACTATTTCCACCAAGCTTGCAAGAGATGGGGCCTGGGCCTGGGAAAACCCCATTAACATTTGGTGCAGATGTGGATTAAGGGGATAAACTTTATTTTCATTGATGGGAAGATGGACAGCAAATGTGAAATGGTGAGAGAGAATCGGTGAAGATGCAGCAAAGGACAGGGTGGGAACTGAACTTGCGGCTGCTGCTGGAGGACTCAAGCCACTGTATACAGCTTGCGTGTTTCTTCTGGTCAATCATTTGTAGGACTGTTCAACCCTGGTGAAGGAATCTGCTGAGAGCTGGTTTAGAAGGGAACAAGTTGTGTGTAATGCAGAATTCTGGATATCACGTCAGTATGAGCAAGTTATTTATGTAAAACTAGAGTTAACTAACATAGTGTTCTTATGTACAGAATAGTTGTACAGTTTTGTTTTTTTTTTCAGTTTAGATTCACATTTGAGGTTTATAAGAAAACACCTGATTTAGTTTTCATTCCTTTCAAATGAGATAATGAAAAGCAAAGAAAAAGCTCTAACCGATGAATAATAGACCACGACATTGTAATGATTAACAGGTGCACAGGACATTGACTTGATTTCAAAAGTCACACTTGATAGAAACCTATTCCTGCATTTAATCAGTATCACTCAACATATGGTATTTGTATTGGCCCAACACTTTCATTTACTTCATCTTTTATAAAAGGCTTAAGCAATAACAATATCAGCAGGAATTTTAGCACTAAACCAAAAGTCTCCACCAGTTAGCAAAGGGAAGGAAGCAGATGAGGAAATATAACATTGAATGACCCTTTGTTTTAAACTGCCAACAGGTCAGTGGGAAATCTACTGAACAACAATTGACTGGTAAAAACAACACATGCACACACATTAAGTTGGCAAGATGGAAGTGATAAGCAGTACCACTCCACATAATTCTACAGCTACGTCAACTCCAAGCATTTGAGCGTCATCCACAAATTGTAAACCACTTTTGATTTAAAGTTTGCTGCTCTTTCATGTGGCCTGTAATGCAGCTCTTTTGCTGATTTATTAAACTGAAAAAATCACAGAGATAAAAAAAATTGCTCACTGATGGGAACAGATCTGAACAGTGTCATTAGTTTCCCTTTTGTGAAAATGTTTTTTCGGTTCTCCTTTCTGTCTCTTCACGTGATTCTGGATTTTCCCTACTGTCTGTGTAGTGAGTCATAAAGTTCATCATTTGTTTGCATGAGTCCTCTTAGTCATCCTCTTATGAGACCAGCCTCAGCCAGCAGTTGACCTGCTAATACTTTCATTAAGGGGTGGCTTCATTTGCACTGAATTAGCTTTTTTTCATCACAGAATGCAAAATTGTAATGGCTGAGCATTTCAAAAGGTTATATGTTATCATAACAAATGGATTCATTTTCATATTGAAAATACCAGTTAATTGTTTTTGGTTGCTAAATCTCACTCAAATAAATGGGCAGACGTGATGCATGCTCATCCAGTTAAATCCCTTATTTATTGGGGTTCCCACTCTGACGTCAGTGTTCCACATGGATCAGTGGGGATTTGGGCACTGAATGGAAATCTTTCCCCTTTTCCCTGAAGCATTTGCACTCATCCAAAGCGTTCCCCTCCCTTCCTGACAGCGACTCCAAATTAACACGTCTCTGATTTAGTTATTCGGGAGCTTGAGCCAGCTCGTCTCCGAACATAGAACAACTACTGTTTATAGTGCGAGGCCAGTGAGGAGGGGCAGAGAGAAGTGAGTGAAGAATGTGAGGTGGACGACTGAGTGCGGCGTCCCCACCCTTGCACTGGGTACAGGAGACGCCAGGTTATTTTTGGGTGTCAGGAGTTATTTCAATTTGTCATTGGGCTTCCTGCTCGACCTGCATGGAAGGGGCGGGTGGTAGACGAATAGAAAGGTTATGACCTCGACTTGTGGATTAGGACGGTGTGTGCCCCCACGTGCCGCCTTTAAAACTGTCACCATAGCTGTAAGTGGAACAGCTGTTACTGCTCTTTTAAGGGTCAGACATGGAGGAGGTGGTGCACTGCGAGACAAAGAAGAAGAGATGCACCTCAGAGGGGAATGTGATAGCCACGGTACATGGAAGTGTAACGTTTTGTAATCTGTGTTGCCACTTTACTTCAATACCTTGCAATTTTGTCACCCCCTCCCAGAAGACTCTCTTTTGTATTTGGACTTTCCTTTGTCCTACTTTGTCTCGCTGAACTGTCATTTCTGACACTGTGATTATTAAACAGGGCCTTGTGTGTTTATTCTAGACCAGTGCAGCAGAGGATTTTGTGTTGTACAGTTTTGCACAACAGGTAGAGTCGGTTGCATTATTCTGGTCACGTCCCTCTTGTGTGGATCAAATTTGCTTCTCTGTTGAGAAAATCTTTGTTGCGTCTAAACCGCCAGTTGTTCTCAGGAAGCCAGTGTAACATTACCCCAGCTCTAAAGCACAGAGGGGCGTACATTAACTTAGCTTCTCATCTTCCAGTACAACACTGTCAAATATAAACACACGACAAGGCTGACTGACTGACAGCGGCCTCGGGTTCTGAAATATCAAAGTTTTTCTCTCCCCCACAAACTTCAGGAACTGATAGGCTTTGTTATAAACTATACTACAGTAGGACTAATAGATGCTTCTGCTGTGTATCTCTGAAACACATTATATTCTGACAGACAGCAATAAAAACAACTACAGTATGTCTCCATTTAAAAAGCCTCCATATGATTGAATAGCAAGGTTCATCAATTTTTAATGCATATGTGAAATGGAAGAAGTCAATCTGTGCTCTATAGCAGTTAAGTACACTTAGACCACTTCCTTCTGTATAACATGAATATACAGCATGATGTACATTATTTATTCATATACAAAACAATCCATATTCATTCTGTGATATTTTCTCCATTCTATCATCTCATTCTTCCATTTCTTGTCTCACTCAATCCACAGTGGAGCCAAAAGTGTACGTGTCCGCCGGCCCCACAGCTCTGCTGGACAGAGGGAACGAGTCGCTGGTGGCCACTTGCATTGCAGAGCGTGGCCGTCCCGCTGCTGAGGTTTTCTGGGAGACGGAGCTGTACGGGCGAAGTGAGAAGCAAAGTCAGGATGAGCCCAACAGCACCACCACCATACATGTGCACTACTTGTGGCAGCCGAAGAGCTACGCCCAGGGGAAGATGCTCACCTGTGTGGTGCGGCACCCATCCCTACAAACAGAGTTCCGCATTCCCTACATACTAAATGTACAGTGTAAGTGTTGCATTATAAGACCTCCTCAATTCCTGTGCTGTCTTTTCTCTATTTGAAATGATAAATCTGGTGATTTTCAAGGATCCCTTATTGTCAAAATATCTTATGATCGATGAAGTGATCGTGCTACTTCAACTAAGCATTGAGCTATCAATCTGTAAGACTGTGAAGCCTTTTAAACTTCTACTTTAACACATAAGAAAAGGACATTTCAATCCAAAGCTGCTCGTCAGGTACAAAGATGAAATGTTTTGCTCCAAAAAGTTTACTTTCCTCAAGTTCTTTTTTTGTAAATAGTATAAAAAGGTAAAACACAAATTAATATAATATACAGTATTCCTTTAGTGTGATGAAAATAGATTCAGATGTTTACTTTGAATCACTCCCACATACACCATCCTGCTGTAAATGATCGCTAGCACATTGAATTCGCATTCAAAAAGTCAGCCAAAAAGTGAACATATATACTCCTGACACTTTTTTGAAATACAGTCTTCAGTAGGAATGAATGAACTCTGAGCCAAGAGCAACACATATGTTCAGGAGGTTGGAAAGTATTAAGAGGTAGACAAGCAACAAATTAAAAAAACAAGTGAAAATGTGCAAAGACACAAATCAATTCAAAGGTTTGTCTGGATGGTTTTATGGTATAAATTTATAACTTTCAACACAACAGGTTAAGTTAGGTGAAGTATAAGGTCAATTGAATTTAGTTGTACAGTGTATTGACATTTTCTGACTGAAAATGAATATTATTCTAGTCAATTTGCAGCAAAATTAACTTGTTCCTGGGAAAAATAATGTTAATGATTATGGGGTTTAACAAAATAAGAAGTATGATTTTAGCTCAAATGTTTTAGTCCTTAAAGGCACAGTATATCTGCATGATATCTTATGATATCATCCCACGCTGGGTTCTTGATTTATGAACAGCCTGCTCACTACCCTTTCTCCTTTGCCCATAAAAGGGCCATTTAAGAGTTATCTTAATAATATAATCATTGATGCGTACTTCCTTGGCGAGCAGTATGCGTAAGTGTGTTCGCTATGTGTGAGTGCAGGCTAATGAAGGTATTTTATGAAATATTGATCAGACCTCAGCTGGAGCACAAATAGCAGGAGACTGTTGGGGGCAGCGGATGGAGACACAGAAAAACCAAGGTTAATACAGGAAGAATGAAGCTTTCCAGCTCAATAAATCATGTCAAATGCAGAGGCAAGGGATTTTAAGTGCAAAAGAAGCACAATTTTAACGTTGAACTGCATGAAAAGGGTCAGTGGACACGATGAGCCGAGACATCTTTCCGTGCGCTGTAATGACTTCCTCATTTGTCCTCCAGGGAAATCAAAATGAACAATTGGATATCTAAGTCAGTGTTTGCCGTGTTTTATTACAGTGGCATGTGCTGGGTTTCATTTGGGCACCCCCCTGCCTTCCTTTGTTGTTTGATTCTTTGTCATGGTGGGTAGGCAGTAGAGTTTATTATGAGCTGCAGTATATCTACTGTATGAGTGAGTCTGTCATATTCTAACTTTGCACCAACCCAGAATCCTTTGTTTGTTAACTTGGCCAGTGTTCACCAGCAGGTCCTGTAACTATCTACAGTCCTGCACAGCTTTTGTGTTTGTCTT
The DNA here is from genome assembly GCF_024713975.1 of Paralichthys olivaceus. Classification (NCBI taxonomy): domain Eukaryota; kingdom Metazoa; phylum Chordata; class Actinopteri; order Pleuronectiformes; family Paralichthyidae; genus Paralichthys; species Paralichthys olivaceus. The sequence continues at coordinate 20,149,776 of NC_091103.1, forward strand.
CACTCGCTACAGTGCTTATAATGCAGACATTGTTCCTTTTGAGAAAGCTTCTTTGTCATCAGGCTGCTGCGATCACAATGACTGATTATTATACTCTTTTACCTTTTGGAAAAAATAAATAAATAAAATGCATTTTTGGTCACTATTTTAAGTAACCGAGGCCAGCTTTGGTGTGTAGGATCCTAACAAAAAGCACCGCTTACAGACTAAAACATATTATACCATTTTTGCTCTTCATAACTTGTTACTTTTTTGTAATTATAGCCTTTTTTTATACTTATTCTAATCGTAATAGTTTTGGTTTGTTTTACAGTTGCTCCAACGGTATCAATAACTGGACCTGACAAAAATTGGTATGTGGGTCAAGAGAACGTAAAGTTCACCTGTGGTGCCAAATCTAACCCACCTGCCCGTCACTTCACATGGATCAGGTCAGTGTCCCCCAAAATATTCCTTCTCCTGAAAACCCTTTAGGTAAACCTTTCCTGTTGCTTGTCATAGGTGAGGATAGATGTTGTAAGAACAATATGATCCTGATTCATGAATTGTGAGTATTTTGTGGACACTGCTACATTATCTCTCATAATTCCACCTCACAGTGCTTTGTATTAACTGCAAACAAAATACAAAATCATACTGTATCTTATACTCTACAGTATAAAGACTTGTTGGTATAGGTGTCTCAGAAACCAACCTTTAGATGTTGTAAAACTCTAAGCCTGGTTCTCTTTGCTGTGTTACCAGCGAAACAACAACTTGTGCCCTTTGCACTGTAGCTACACCCGGTCTAATAGTTTCTTGTAAATGTTGCTGTCTCTGTCACTATTTCAGGGGACACAACTATTGTGTTGTTTGCAGTACTCAGTGGTATAGTTAGAGTACAGTCATACAGATGCATTCACATACAATCTGTAATCTCGAATTTGGGAAAATATTTTGACTTTTTTTTCAAGTTGTCAGCAGCTCATTTTAGGTTAGAAGACATGATCTGGACCATTGAAGAAGCTATTGATGAATGTGAATATTGGAAGCCAGGCAGAAACTCACTTTTTTGGGGTTTTTAGTTTGAACAGTTGAATTTTTATTCATTGTATAGTTTTTATTTTATCATTTTAATGGGCTTTTATACACATACATACACAAATCTACAGTTAACACTGAATGATCATCTCTACAAATGAGAAGGAAAAACTAAAAATACACAAGCAAAAAACAAACCAGATAAAGAGCTTAACAACAAATATCCTATGTTTATCTTCAGCTTTTGTAATGTATAAAATAATATATATGTAAATATATAATACAAAATATAATAATATTATATTTTTTATAAATTATGTTTAATTAAGTTTATTATTGACTGTTCTCTATATATCTTCATTGTTCTTGTTGATCAACAGTTTAGCAACAAACACGCAAAAGTACAACATTTTTACAAAGCAACTAATGTTATAGCAAATTTTAGATATCAGCTGCTGATGGGTCAAGTTGCATTGACCTTAACTGTGTTTAAACAAGGCTAAATTCGGCAGTGAAGAGGCTTCGTGTGTAAATTACTTCCAGCGTAACTTTGGAGCCTGGACACTGGAGCTGTTGAATGCACTGCTGCACCCATCGAAGACTGTCTGCTATAAATAAAAGATTCCAAATGGTTCATGCATCAGAGCAACAGTGGTCTATTGGCAGCTCTTTGTCATCATCTTGCTTTACAAACCAAAAACATGTTCTCATTTGAGCCGACAGCAGTCAGTGACGTCTAGACAGCCAAGCTCTTTATTTTCTTTTTTTTTTTTTTATGCCTGCCTTGTGTTCATGTAGAAATCTTTCTGCCTCTTGGTTGATGGAAGTGCCTCAGTCGTTTCATCGTTTAATAGTTACAACAGGCCAACTGAACAAACACAGCAGTGATGGAGAGGTTGGAAAGTTGTGTCTCTGAAACATAATGTATGAAGTTGAATGTTTTGTATGCATGTTTGTCTGTGATGTGCTGTACTGAAATGTTTACTGCTCCATTGTTGCACAGGTTGGATGGATTAATGCCGGATGGTGTTGAGATCTCAAACAATACCTTTGCTTTCACTCGTCCACTGGAGCGCAATGACTCTGGCGTATATCGCTGTGAAGTGATGAATGACATCGGGCTCCGAAGTCAGAATGTAAACCTCTGGGTACAAGGTACGTTTTGACCTCTTCACTCAGTTTCCTAAAATGTTAAAACAGATGCTTTTTTCTTTTCTAACATCTGCTTACTTAAATAAATTAACTCTAACAGCTAGAATATCTGTTTGACATTCATGCCTCTCAAATGTAGGATTGCGCGCTCGGTATGATCTGCCCACTTCAACACTTGTAGCAGAGCTAAGCCTCCGTATAGATGTTCCAGCCCAGATCCACTTTCAGACATTCCTGGCAACAGCGGAGCATGGAGTGCAGATAAAGAGTATCGGTACCAAACCTGTTGTGTTGTGGTTTTGGCAACATTAGATTTCTCAGATAAGGGAGAGGGCATCTACCCCCGTTGATTCAACAAAGTGTGCCCCCGTGTAGCCTCTTACTTTTACTCTGTTGTCTTTAAGGTTGGGTTTCACACTGGGACGTAATGAGTTGTGTTCACAGGTTTGCAGTTTACAGAAGTACTATGTGTACCCCTGAAGTGTTGTTCAACATGATATTGTACTTCTCAAGCAGTTCTCAACAAGGGGAGAGGGGATTTCCGTAAATCAGAAAAATTTTGTGTCCTTGCTAATGATTTGTTGAATTCTGTCGACTTGTTGACATAAGTCCTAAGAAAATTTGCAGCATGCTAAACTACTCCTATCTGCTTTGTCTGTCTGTCCATAGCTTGCTACTTGAGGTCATCATTGTAAATTCAGGGTGTGGATCCTGAGAACTCTGCATATTATTTTCTTCTCGTCTCTGCTCCTTTTAATCCTTTTCCAAACAAAGCAACTGCTGCTTTTGGATACATACTCTGCTAACACACACACACACACACACACACACACACACACACACACACACACACACACACACACACACACACACACACACACACACACACACACACACACAGTGTGAGTCCTTTTGGTTTCTCACTGTCGAGAGAGAAAAGCTGGAAAAGCCCCAAAAAAAGTGCTGTCAGTCTCCATCTGTGTTCAGGCCTGCTTTGGAGTCCCACTCCAAACGAAAGCACAGCTGACATCCTGTCCAGAGCGGACTTGCACCGAGCAATTATCTTGCTTCTCTTGTCAAATATTAAGACGTGGGCATGCGGCCTCTGGCCTCCCTCCCTCCCCTGCAGAGATAGCCAGGTTGAGCTCGACTATATCCCCTCTCCTCCTCCCCCTCCGTGGCTGCTTTGGTGTAGCTGTTTCACATTCCCAGTTGTCTCTGCAGCCTTGTGGTTTTTGGCTGCTTTCCTCTCAGATGATCAGCTACATGGTTACAGATGCTCATAACTTTTTAAAACGTCCCCCTGCAGGGTGGGAGTGACTCTGACTGACGATTTCATGAGACGGTCGTCAGTGTATAACTTTTTTGACCTATATCTGTTTCTGTTGTCCTCTCTCATTCTTTAACATTTACCCCTGATCTTTGAAGCTCACACACAGTGTATAATTGCAGGTAATTAGATTGTTACTCAGTTACACAAATTGTGGAAATCATTATGGCTCAACAGGGATTCCAGTTTTGGTAACTCTTACCCGAATACCTCCTGGAGATGCAGACCTCTCTTAGTGCGAGTCATATTGCTTTGTAGTTGGTTCTTTTGATATGCCAGTGCAGAGATCAACTTGTGGTATCAGGCTGCTCTTAGCCCCAGAGGCTGGAGGTCAGAATGGAGACAATTATCCTGACCTTGAGCACCACATAGCTCCTCTCTCTGCGGCTCTGGCTGCTATCACAAACGTCGGTCACAGGAGGACAAATCAGATGCAGTAACCTCACATCGATCACACAGTGTTTCATCTTCTCACATGACTTCCCCATTGCAAGGTTTCGAAAGATAGAGAGGGGGAGGGGTGATCACAACCACTCAAATGCTCATGAGTGTGTGTCCTCTGTCCTCCTCCCTGTCTCTATCATGCTCACACACATACATACACATACTGACATTTAGCACCTAACCTCTCTCTTCTCCTCTCATTCCTTCCTTTTTGCTCTGCAGCACAGCTTTCAACAGATTCTCTTGTCTCAGGAGAGACAAGTCTCTGCTCTGACACTGCACAGTGATGTCATAAATTCATCTGAAAACCATTCGCACTTGTTTTGTCAGTTCTTACAGAACATTAAGTGCAGTCTCCTGCTTAGTTTATAATTTCTGCCATCCTTCCTCTCTGGTTTCAATATTTGCATCACATTTGTTTGTGTTTGTTCACTCTGTAGATCCTCCCCCCACCACTGCAGCCCCCAGCACCACTGCATCCCGTCTCCACGACACCTCTGGAACCAGCACTGCTGCAGACCAGCAGAAAGCCCTGTTCACGTCCCCGACCCTGGCATCCTTAACTGACAGCAGCCTGGGTACTATAATAGGCGGGGCAGTGGGTGGAGTTCTGTTCCTGATCCTCTTGCTGATCCTGGGTGGGGCATGTTTTATGCGCCAGCGCAGAACCTTCAGGGGCGACTACTACACCAAACAGTACCTGGGACCCTCGGACATGCAGAAGGAGTCTCAGCTAGATGTGCTGCAGCCACATGAACTGCAGGAGGTCTACGGGGACAAAACGAGCAAGGGCAGCCAGGAGCTGAAACCAAAACTGGGTGGAGACATCATTTACCCCGACTATACCCCCGAACGCAAGGATAGGGATGACTGGGCTGACAAGGGAGACGTCCACAGGGTCCTCAAGGAGGGAAACTACTACCCTGATCACTACAACACCCAAAATATGCACCCCTGCGGGCCTCCCGTGCACAGCCCCAATGTGAACAACGGCTCCCCCTACTTACCGGAGGACTGCTATGACAATGGTACAGACAGCGACTATGTGTCCCACATGGACGGATCCGTGATCTCACGCCGGGAGTGGTATGTTTGAGTGAAGGACCAAGGGAACAACAAACTGACGAATGACTGAGGATAATTTAACACTTGACGGAGAAAAATATCATTAAAAGTTGTGTCATTTCAGTTAAAGGATGAATAAAGTGTCTATGCTGAGTTTCACATTAAGCTCTTCTATCAATACTGCTCAGCCTTGATTGTAACCCCTTCACCTTAAGGATGTGTTTCTGGATTGTATTACACTTTTGTAGCATTTCACGGATCTACAAATGCGCTGGACTGTGCAGTCTTCAGAGGCTTTGACATTCAGAGAAGTTTGAACTGATCTGAATGAGGTTTTGTATTCTGCTTGTTTGTGTTTGCATCAGGTCACTGGTCAGGTGTTCAAACCCTCGTTATTGAAGTATTTATATCCCCCACTGACCCAGCTCCGCTCCCATAAAACCTCACAACTTCTGGCATTTCAAAAGCTGTCTGTGGACAGCGTTTTCACACCGGTGATATGTTCATGGCCACAACCGGTATTTAAAGCAAATTCTTTTGCATGATTTTTCTTTTTCGAAAACAAAAATATATCATCAAGCTAAAGGGAAAGTGACATGATTAAAAGGGAGACTTACACAGGCGTTGTACTGCTGGAAAAGAAAGATGAGACATTACCAAAAAAACACTAACTATCTTCTGTAAATTATCCATGAAGTGGTAACTGTGTCACCTCACAGAGAGAGAGGTCACTCCCAGTCAAAGTAACTTTACTTTCAAACAGTTGATTAATAGTTTTTTGATCAATACAACTGTGATCAGATTTCATTTCTCCACACAAAAAACAGGAAAGAACTAAGTTGCTTTACAGAGAATCAACAAAAAATGCTGGAAATTCTTCTTTTTTTCATTTTGCAGACGCACGTTCTATGAACAATAGCAGTTAGTGCTAACACTTGTGTTTCCTGTGGCTGTTTCACAATAAGAGCCACTGTGTGTTACATCAGCGGAATACTTTTAATGTGAAGCCTCAGAAGGATGCCTGTGTTGCAGCAGCAGCAGTAACATTATGCAGCTACATGTCTTTGTAGAGAGGAAACAGTAGCTGATGTATTTGAGTTGGATTATATGGATGAATTGTTTTTCTATCGATCACTTGTGTTTAGGTAGTAAAGCTGAATTCAGCTGCAGCCTCCACCCACAAATACAGCCACATAGATAATTACTGAATGTAAACGCATTAAATTGCTGCTGTAGAGAAAGTGTCGAGCATGGATAGTATTAAAAAAAAGAAAACGTAATGGATTTTAATATTAATCAAATACACTATTATCAGTATTGACATGTGGTAATGCAGCCACTTTCTCGCAGTAAAATAGCACAACTCTTATTACACTTGTCAGCAAACTTCAGAAGAAGCCGACTGGGCCTTAGCGTTCTCCACTTATCCATGATAACAGGCTACATCTCTGTCTTTTCCATTTTTCCCTCCTTCTTATCCTCTGGGCTCTGTCTGCAAAACTAACACCGATTGGTCATTATCGTTTTTTATTTAAGCACAGGATCAAAGCAAAGTGTTATAAATACCAGCTGGGACTACAGCAGCTGTCATCATCCAACATTATGTGGCTCCATAAACCACCAACAGTTTCACTGCTCCCGCTCAACACGCCACAGCCATGATTCATGAGGGTAAATAAGCAAAGAATTGAAAGTTATTGAAGAAGAAAAAGAAAGCAGAGACGCACAAAGTCAGACTTCAGCTTTAGTTTGGATGAGTTTGAAGTGTATTCAAATACATTGGAAACATTGTGATGGTCTGACGTCACCACTGATCACAGAACAGGCTTTAATGTTGGGGTTTGGCTCCTCGGAGGATGCACGGCAATCATGGAAACTAGAAACTTAATCCACGAGTGAAAAGAAACTTGCTTCAAGACCCATCTAGGTTAGAGCTGCTGCTGTAATGGCTCCCCAAGGGATTTATATGTATTTTTCTCCGTTTCCTTTACAAACAACAAACCCAGCCACATTGAGCTGAAACAAAAGCGCTGACATCATCAGTGATCTCATCGCTCACTGAGTGATTTGACCTCTCACTTTTCCACTTTATGCGTATGTTTTTCCCTCAGGAATGACATGCGGATCAAAGCGGCCTCTGCAAATCCTCACATGAAAGAGCAAACGTACCCTTTTTGGGAACATCCCCGTTCAATCAATCAGGGTGTTTGTTGGAACCATATATGTGTATAATAGTGAGATCAGGGTGGGGGGAGGGGGGACGGGTGTATTTTGAGGTCTCCTTCTTTCATATTGGGGTTTTATAGATTGTGGGTGCACTTTCTTTTTTAACCCTTCTCCACCCATGTTTTCCCATGCCAGGGCTTTGGTGGAAGGTTTAGATGTCTCAGAATAAACCACTTTAATCTGTGCAGCTCGCTCTTGCTCTCATCATCACACACACGTGCACACACACACTCGGCCGCCACACATCTGCCACTGCAGCCCACAGTCAAAGAGCTGTCCTCACCTCAAACCTTCAGCTTTTTAATTAACTCTGTTTCTCTCTCCCTCTTTTATCGCACTCGGCAACAAAAGTGCTTCAACTCTGATACTCTGCACATCCTAGTCTGCATGGACATGTTTTTTTTAAGGGGCTGATTCGTAGCTGTCCACTTGAATAATCTTTTCTCCGTTTTCTGCCTAATCTCTGAAAACAAAAGCAAATCTAGCTGAAGCAACGAATGTTCCTTTTGAATGAGTTATGATTAACTGGTTGCATGTAAATTAAGTTATTCGCTGCCCACTGCGCTCATTATTTCTCATCACTTCTGTTTATATACATGTACATAAGGCTAATAGGTTAGCGTAGGATTAGCTGTCCTCTCGGTTTGATTTTATATGTTTGTGTACAGTTTGTTCTGGACTCCCCTACTGAATAGTCGGTGCCTTAGAAGGGCTGAGCAATGCACAGAAAACTTTAAAAACAGAAGACAATTACAGAAAGGATTTACGTATTGACGATGTTACTATCAGTGAACTTTGATATTTAAGATTTGCTGTTATCAAAACATCAGATCAGACAAAAGGTTGATTGTCATGCCTTATACACTTTGAAAGGACACATGTAACAAGTTGGTTACTGAGAAAATATAAATGAGTTTCACTGGGAAATGAGGCAAGCCAGATTCAAAGAAAATATTATTGTCCTGTAAATATGCTGGCTGTTTTTTTTATTATTATTATTGATATGAAATCTTATTTTTTGTATGAGGTCTGTAATTTTCACAGAGTATTAGCTTATGTTAAAAGCATCCGAGGAGCTTGTTTCTCATGATAACGTAGAGGGTGATCCTTTTTTCACTGCATTTTTCCGGTTGTTTTCAAGCGTTTCTGACCAATTGTTTTTGTATGTTGTTCTTTGAATGATCGATGTCTCACAGGAATCAGAGATGAAAGTGCAGTAGCTTGTATTTTGTTCCTTTGTCTGCAATAAAAGACCATTATTGCTCTCAACTGTGTCCTGGAACTCTGCTTTTTAATTTACTACACAAATTTCTTTCAGTGTTGGATTCTACAGGTTCAGTTTAGCTGTTCCTTATTTTTCTGTGTTATTAAAAATGACACAGTCGTCCTCATTTCTACTGAGAGTCTGTATTGTGACTTCATTGAAATCTGCAGAACACAAAAAAGAGTGGGGAAAAAATTAGGCTACTAAACGACGTTGAGGTGATATTATTAGAAACATACATCTGATTATATTAAAGTCAGGATTTCAAGGACAGTCATGAGTGTAGACGTGAACCACTCAATCAATTTATCAATCAGCAGTTTGATAAAAAGCTTAATATAAGGTTTAGTTTTCTCTGGGAGCTTTCAGGAACATCTCACGATCATGTCAGTATATAAAGGCCACAAGATTTGGTTGAAAGCTCTTGAAAATAATAACGGGTTTCAAAATGAGAATTAGGCATTTTTATTATTTTTAATTTATTTTTGACTCTATTGGATAACAACAGTTAATCTTTTTTCAAATTCCACATCCTCCACCACAGTGTTCAGAAGAAGCAATTTCAAGATAAATACTATACATATATATACAACACATATGGTTGTTTCTGTCAATCTAATATGTAGATTTGCTGCTTACTGTAATCTGAACATTTTTGGATTGTGGACTGTTTCAAAACCAGGAAACAGACTAAATGATTGATCAAGTAAAGTGACCAGTGCCAGTCCAGCATTCACTGTTTTTTATCAATATTACATCAAGTCTTTTACAGACTGATGTTTCTCCCCCTGTGAGGACGAGCAGTGACTGAGATCATTGATCATCAGTCTCTGTCACCTTCAGCCTCCTCCACTGTCCACACCTGTGATAGTCACCAAATGACCCATTTCACACAACTCTCCATCCTGTCTAACTCAGCACCCTCTTCATCACGGAGGGAGGCTGTCGGGTCTTTGTCACACCTGCGTCGACTGGAAGGTAACTGACCACCCACATCTCCGTCCCGTCACCCATCTGTCCTCAGAGGTGTCTCCCCTATGGTTGAACTTCTCAAACCTAAATGATGCCCTCAAAACATTTACAAAGGAATTTACGATTGCATCTCTAATCCAGGCCCTCTTGCTCTTAAGTGGCTCAGTTTAATTCCCAGTGTTAACCTGGCTTTGGAGGTGGCACACACTATCAATATTTGTTGTTTTGCACCGGGGGACAATCGTCCCCTCTGGTCCAGAGTAAGCACAGGAGGAGAAACCAGATACTTAATCCTCTCAGGTATGTTAGACAGAAATCTCCCTTCTTGGACTTCACTTTCATCACTTCAGCGTCCATGTCCCCCAAGCCCGAAAGCACTCACTCTATTAACCTGGCTTGGGTAACCTCGGCCTAATCCATCACTGCTGCCGTCTGCATGTTTGTGCAGGCGCTGTGGGTAAATAACGCTGTGTTGGTGGGCTTGTATTACCGCTCCTTTTTCCTTTCTTAAGTTTTTGGCAGATGGCTGCAAGGGGCATTTTTTCACACTTAATGAATCTGTCAGCAAATGCGTTTAGTTTTGTTACCTCGTAAAACAGCAGCGGTTCCTTTCAACATTCTTTAAAGACCCCACCCAGAGAAGTTCAAGATATTCCGCAGCATCAAACTCTAACCTTTAGAAACTATTCCTGTAAAAATGCCTGTTTCTTTCTTTCTGGCATGTTTTCTTTTGTTGCTCGTCTTAATTCATTAATCCGGACTGAAGAACACAGAGGTGGGCACGTCCACTTTGTGCTCCGACCCTCCTGCTCCTCTCCAGAAACACTGATTGTTAGCTAATGAACACGACCGCAGCACCGGGGGAGCTCACATCAAAGGCCACAGCTGACTGAGCTGAACAGACAAATTGTTTGAGCTCATGGGTTCGGAAATAATGAAATGCTGCAGAGGGTGGGAGAGTGCGGAGCAGTTACAACAAAAATGTTGTCACATGGCCTGCGGTCTCGCTGGCCCTCTCCGTGGTGTGAAGTGCGTGAGGCTTCAGAGCAGCAGCCACCTGTGGCAGAGACAGTGGGGGAAAAATGCCTCTGTTAGTCATAGGCTGATGTTGATGTTGCCTCTTTATTCAAGAGAAGACACCAAAGCTAATTCTGTTGTATTGTCTGTTGATAAAACAATCCCTCAGCAAGCTCCCTCTAGTAGCTTTAACCTTAAAGGTCCAGTGTGTAAGATTTAGGTGAAAGAGAACTATTGGCAGAAACTTAATGTAGAATAATCCTCATGATGTTTTCACTAGTTCGTTTCATCTAAATTGTATGAATTGTAGTTTTCTTGACCCCAGAAAAGGCCCTTTATATTCAAATACTTAATATTTACATTGAGGGGACCCTCTCTACGGAGGCCGCCATGTTTTTTATTATTATTAGTCCAGACTGGACAAACTAAACACCTTTTGAGTTTTTATGACAATTAAAGGCTACCACAGGTTGTTTTTCATGTTTGGAAGGAGAGGACGAAGTGAGGGGTGTTCAGCTGCAACATGAAACTTCAACACTAGATATCACAACATTCTACACACTGTAGCTGCTCTAATCAATCTCCTCATATTGACAATAGATCAATGACGACTTGTATGTGAAAGGTGTCACATATACTGATGAACCCACAGAGAGTTGTCACCCGACTCTGTAGTTCCTGTCAGTTCTGTGCAGCCTTTAAATGTGGTCCAGCTCATTGATTCAGTGTCCAGCCTTTAACTTTGCTGTTTCAGATCGCTCTATCTATTTCCTATCATTTTTGGCTGCAACAGTCAAAAGACAACTCTGTGACGCAAAGCGTATGAAGAGACAAATATTTCCCTCTGATTTTGGTGGAGACCAAAACAGAGTAAATAGGAAAGTCAGTATCAAAAAAATGAAGCCAAAATATCGTGGATACATGATACTGGCTTTAAATTAAATAATTGAAATCCATAATCTGTGCAGTACTGATTGTGAAAAGGAACCTCTGTATTGAGGTGCTACCAGTTCACATGCTCAGTCAGTCTCAGTCTCAATCATGATGTTTAATACTAACTGGAAAAATCAACACTTAAACCTACATCAGAGTGGTAAAATCTAAAATGACAAAAAGCATCTTTGAGAAAAATTAGTTTTTACGTGTGTTTTGACCTTTTAATTTGACCCTTTGTCTCATCTGCTAACACGGTGGAGGCAAGATTTATTATTCATTTATGACGATTTCCCAAGGACAACTTCTGCTGAGGAAAATTGTGTGATGTGACCTCAGATATCAGACAGCTACGAAAGAACACTGAGATTAAGACTTTATGACATGAAGTCAAACAAGACTCACAACTTGATTAATATGTAAAGTGCCTTGAGATTACATATATTATGATTTCGAGCTATACGAATAAAATTGAATGGAAATGAAAACAAACACAAAGCCAGTGGCCTGACGTCCGTTTGTAGACTTCTGCTGTTTCGCTCTCCTTTTGTGATTCATTCACAGGCCACAAGTGCAGCTTTTCATTGTGATGTACAATGGAGCATTGAATGCAGTATATCACTGACACGACAGTCGTAAAGTGTCTCAACTATCTGTTGACCTCTGAAAACTTTTTTCCAAAGGAAAGTGAAGAATAACTAGTTTTGCTGATAAAAAAAAAACTTCAGGGTGAAACGTTTTGTCGAAACATCCTCCTACACGTCTCACCTTTTAGCAGTTGTTTTGACTTGCAAGGGGGAGTACCTCTGACAAAGACGAGAGGTTGGACACTCTGACAAACCCCCTTTTGTGCGGTGACTCCCATGAGACTACGAGCAAAGACAATGAAGGTTTTCATCAATGAGCCACATTGTTACTCTAGATTGCACTGAAGGCCATTCACAGAGCAGATCCTGTGTGCGAGCTGTTCTCAGCCCGCTCCGCTGCGACGGAAAAGCTTGCTGCTCTGAAGCCCTGTGAGGCTGCGTTTCTCTCTGCTGACTCAGAATGTTTTCCAGAGACAGTTTAAAGAAAAGTACTGAGAGCAGCATATCTCATTGCACAATATGAAATTAAACTGGGATGATAGAGTGGTTTTCTCTGGGGTCTAATAAGTAAGGTATAAACATACAGATTGGATCATGTGCATGGTAAGAAAATATCCTGAGAATCACTTTTCCCTTTGGCACAGTGACCATCTCTGCCGCCCAGCGTTGTAACAGTCTATGGTTGTAACAGGCACCTCTAAAGACAAAAATCACACACATGTTTCAGTGCAAAGGGCAGACAGTTACATGGTTTTACATATGAGGCTCTGAGTTTTTCTTATGGATCAGCCTCTAATTGGGCTCATGGCATGCCACAGGCTCTGATCAGAATGGGTGGGCGTCTGTCTTACTGGGCCGTGACAGGGAGACCCCCACGTCCCTCTGCATTGTTCTGCAGTGCTGAGGCAGACATAATCTTCAGTGAATTTTAATCCCTGCAAAACAATGCGTTCCCTGGGAAATGTCCATAGGGTATAAAAAAGGAAACAACAACACACAATTGAATGGGACGGAGTAAAATAAGACTGCACAGAACCGGCTTCTTTGTGCAGGATGTGTGCAGGAAGTTTACATTAACATTTGCTTCTCTGTGAGGCGTAGCATGCTAACATATATGCATTGAAAATGCCAACATGCTGATGGCAAACGTGTAATGTTTACCAGATTCCCCGTCATAGTTTTTTCATGTTACATTTGCTAATTAGCACTAAGCGCACAATACAGCTGATTTAAACGTTTCCCCGATGGTGGCGGCGCTCGATATAAAGTCATAATGAACACCTGGATCAAATTTCAGAGTAATCCGCTGAATAGCTGAATCAGAATCAGCTTTATTGTGTATGAGCACAGACACAGGGAATGTGACTTCAGTCTTTACTGTTGATCTCAATGTAAAGAAACAGGCAGCGAAACACCAGGGCTGCAAAGCTGAGTGAAGATATATAATGTTTATATACATATACATTAGCAAAAATTAACAAAAAAAATCTATATATACTTAAAACTACCTTTAAATAGTTTCTGTATATTGTAAAGAAGCATATATGGGGCAAATAGTGATAAATACATGTGAAAAAACCATTCAATAAATATTGAATGGTTACTGTCATAGTTGTGATACAGGGTTCTTATATTTATATATGATTGTGATTATGATGATATGTACATGTAAAGCACGGTGTGCATTTATTACTGTAATTTGTAAGTAGATGTTTTATTCCACGGTGTGAGACTCTGCAGGGATTGTTCTGCCTATTTCCCCACTCGGAAGGTGTGAAAGTCTTGAATGGAGTCCGTGGGGGGGGGGGGGAGCATTTCAATAAAAAGCAAATATGTCAACCAACTGGTAGCGCAAGAGGAAACATCAGGACCCACCCTAAGTCCTAATAATTCTTCCTGCATGACACAAAACTTCATGACAACTTTTTAATGTTGCCCTGAACAAAACATGTCAACCTGCTCGTGACAGTGAAGGGAAAGTCACTGATGGATAAAAGTCATTAGAATTTTCTGGAAATAAGAATGTCTGTACAGGATCTGAGAATCCATTCAGTAGATGTTGAGATAATTTGCTGTTAATTGGACAGTTGTCTTGGTGATTCCTAAACACTTTGATTATCTGTAGGAAATTTCACGCCAATCGATCCAGTTATTGATAAATTTCACTCTAAGATATTTCAACCTCTTGGTTGGATTCAAGAAAAAGTCTGAGGACCACCAAAGTCTCAAAGATTCATACTTTGCAAACCATGAATGTCAGTACAAGATCCAAGAAACTATTTCGAAGATGTTGAGATACCTTATCATGAAATCTTTGACTTACGGTTGTCATATTGATTCCCAAGGACCTTTATTATCTGTAGGGAATTTTATACCAATCCACCACTCGTCATCCAGGTATTTCTCTCTAAAATACCAATTTCAACCTCCTGCTGGCGCTAGAGGAAAAGTCTGGGGATCACCAATGTCTTTAAGATTCATACTCTGGGGAGCATGAATGTCTATACAAAATGTCATAGCAGCCCATCCAATAGCTGAAGTATTTCAGTTATAACATAAGTTGTGGACCAACACCGACACCGACATCCATGGAGCTGTGCCAAGAATTTCACCATCTATCATGTTCAGGGACTTCTGTCTTTCTATCTGTCTGTCCGTCTGTCTGCTTCACTCTGCGTCCACTATTGTATTTTTAGAGCCAAAGCTCTGTTTCTTTCACCTGTCTGCGTCCGTCAGTCTCTGACCTCTACAAGGGCCAAGACGTGGCACCTAATCCGACCGACCAGACACCCTCTGCTCCCTCCGCATGCTTCCTGTAAACAGCTGGACCCGGTGGTGTGGATGCAGTCTGACAGCCGGGTCTGCCAACCACTCTGCACCCTGCTACCACCAACTGTGTGCGTTTGTGCATGTGACGGTGCTCGTCATGTGACCGTGGCCCGCCTTGGTGTCAGAGCTCATGCAGCCAGCGGACCACCAGGCTGTTGTTGTTGGTTCTTAATCCTTGAGTGGAGCAGATGAGTGGTCATGGAAGTCAACCTCACGTTGAGCCCCTGCAGGATCAGTCTATTACATATCAGTTTGTGTTTTATAATGTTTGATCGTCTGACTTGTGTTTGCTTCCTCCTGGTCTTTTGTCTGACGGGGAGACGTCCCCTGACTGGGACAGATGAGCCTGTCACACTCAGCTGTTCGTCTGGATGATGTATCACTGGTGCTCGGGCTTACAGTCAGAACATGTGCTCTTTTGTTACAACTACATCACAGCGGCCTTAACATAACTGGTTTACAGGTCTGATTTACTGCAGAACCTGACAGCTGTCACATATCTGAAGCAGATAGAGACCTGTGTGTATCACTGAGGGTTCATCCTTGTTAAATTCGTGACTCATGACGACATAACTTTATTTCAATACCAGACTTTTTTTTACTCATTGAATCTTCATTTTGTGTCCATTTTATTTAGTATTTTACTTGTGTTAGTGCTTCTTCAGTTCACTCTTATTGAAGTGCATGCAAAAAATATTTCTGTTTGCATTACAAAAAACATCAAAGTGCGTTTATAATCTAAAAAAAATATTCAAAAATCATACTCAAACATTATATGTCTCTGGTAACACAGTGCATTTAGATAAGAAATGTCTACCTTGAACTGTATTGTGCAAAGCTATCAATAAGCAAGCAACATAAATAAACTGAAACAGACGGTATGTTTTATATGTTTAACTCCTGTTTTATCTCATTCAACAGTTTTTGGTTTTTCTATCTATTTCATTCACTGTATTTTATTTGCTTAATCTTCTTTTTATGGGGGTGAGGATTTTTTTCATTTTATTATTGCTTAATGATCCTATCCAAAGCCGAGCAAACCAGGCCAAGTCTTTTTCTCTAAATTTGTTCATTAACACTTAATTGTTGTGCATGGACATAAATTACAAATATTTCCTTCATCTTATACTGTCTAATTTAGATGTTTTAATTACCTTGTTGAAGGCCACAAGCCAAAGTGTATCAGTCTCCAAGTAAAGTTTGTGTTAATGCTATGGTTGGGAGTTAGTGTTGCTAGGCTTCCTCAAGTTTCCATAAACTAATTATACCTACACAAGACACAGGGCCATCATTAAGGACCCACATTATATTTTTGCACCAGAGGCCCCTGGAGGGTTAATCCGCTCTTGGGCCTGTTGATTTATCTCGGTATTTTTAAACATGTTGACATGATGATGCACTCAAATGAATGTGTCATTGTACCAACATTTATCTTTTAAAACAAAATGAACTAATCTGAGAAGTTAGTGACATAGTTTTGTGTATAGTGGAGTGAAAATCAACAGGAGAAAGGCACAGTTTTCATTCACCATTCCCTCTCTTTGTCTTGGACCACTTGACTTCCTAATCATCTGAGCTCTCCTTCAAATGGAGGCACTTTTGACTTAATTAAAAACAACTACGATCATACACAGGAGCGGAGATGACAAAAGCAAAAGGAGACAAAAGGAGGAGAGGAACTCCATTGTTCCACCACAACACAGGCGTGTGTTGCAGGAGGGTCAAGGATGAGGTGAAGCACAACACACGTCAAATCGGATAACTGATCTTTAGCAGGGAGGGACGGGGGGCTGCAGGACGCCTATTTAGGAGCTTTTAAAGTAGAACAGCATGACGTCTTCTAATTACTGAATCTTAACACTGGTTCTGTGCTCACGCTGGGACGGTCAGGAGTTGGAGGCTGCTGCCCCCGTGGCTTAGGAGGAAGAAGAAAAGACAAAAAGCTGAAGACATAACAGAATATTTTCTCTGTCTCTGCCAGCAGGAGGGAAAATAAACGTTGATTAAATGTAATTTCTGGACTGTTAGATAAAAGTTACCAGGGCCTCATTTTGTTGTCCAGTTGCTGTTGCATAAGGTGTACTTCTAACAAATTAAATCCTTTTTTCTACCCTCTACCCCGCCTGTCAAACTCAACCTTCATGCACATTCGCATTTATTGGTGGTAATGATCCCAGGTTGCTCCCCGCTGACCAATCACATGTTAGTGCTTGCTGTTCAGATGAAACAGTGAGGGGATGTTTCTTGGAAAAGGACCAGAGGAGGTGAGAAGCTTAGGTTTTTTAGTTAGACAGCTTGAATAAAAATAAGGAGATGCACGCTGACCTTTAATCCTTACTCCCCCCCCGAGATGTTTTTAGCCCCACTTCACCGTTTGGTAGATCATTTGGACAGAAACAGATCATATTGAAAACTACAGGTCTAAAGTCCTAAAGATTATAAAAGGTGTACTACGTTCAATTTTATCAATGATATTGGAAAATTCTGCAAATTAATTTCTATGCAGATGATACCCGTATTTATCCAGTCACCCTCTGTCTTAACCAAGCTATTACTACTACTACTCTACTTTTATTGCAACTACATTTTATGTAGTTTTTTTTTTTAATATGACAGCTTCTGACTCTGCTGCCTATTAGAGTAGGTATTCAGTTTAGTTTACAAAATATATAATATTGATTAATAGGCTGAAACACTTGATGACACCAAAGTACAATTGAAGATATTGTTTTCATTACAACACCAGTCCCCACATTTTTTACTGAATTGAATACCTTTTATAATAATTTATTCTTCTTCTTGCCGTAGATTTTTTGTGTGAAACACTTTGTTTAGATAAGTGCTATATAAATACAGTTATTATATTATTTTTATTAAAAACTCTTAAAACTCATGTATATCAAAAATGTAAAAGTATCTCAATTCTGTTTGAATATGATAATATTGCTTTTGCATTTGGAAATACTCAGCATTGGCAAGTTGAAATGTTCTCAACAGTGTGTGGCTGCTCTTGAACTGTGAAAGGCTGATAATCATAGAATGTTGTGGCATCTGCAGAGATACAGCTTTACAGTCCCTAGGGAGAATGTCCGGAGGGTCTACGGAGTTTATTACGTCTGACAGCTATTCCTGTGTGGTCAACAGAGGGCGCTCTATGCATTTAACTATGGTAATCACTGGCAGAGAAGAAGTTGTCAGCACGTGCTGAGTTCTTGCAGGTCATGCGTGTGATACCTGAACAGTTCAGAGCTGAGAATAAACACATCCCAGCAACATTGTACATCAGTGGAAACTCTGAAACACTGATGATGTAAGTTGTCATGATAAAGATGGCGTTATTTACTGTATGAGCTTAAGCCAGTTAATGTAGCAGTGTATTAATATGGTCGTGTATTGAGAGGTGAATGCTGTGACTGTGTGAAAGATGGCTGCATAGAGGAAAGTTTTATAGGGCCTCTGTTTCCTATTGTGTCAGAGAAATATGTGTGTATGAGTCATACTAATTGAGTTATGCTAATCGTTGGTAGCATGCTAACGATAAATAGATGAATGGATGTATGGCTTGATTGACTGATTGATTGATTGATTGCTTTATTGATCCCTGGAGGGAAATTAGATAAAGTAATACTAGGCTACTTCTTTGCTTTCTTGTTTAAGTGAATGAGTTTCACTGTGTTACAGTTTTTATTGGTAATATCTGTGTACCTGCTAGAGAAGGTACATTTCAGTGATGAGTTCATGCACGTCATGGAGAGCGTCTGAGAGCTGAACTGTATTCTTTCCATTTTCTACTGAAAATAAGTTTGTTGAATCAGAGTGAGCGCTCCCACCATTCCTGTCTCTGTAACATATAATTTCTTATACTTAATAATTTGAATAGTCCATTCTCTATTGTGTATTTAAACACAAAACATTAAAATAAAGTTTAATGAGGAATGCTACCTGCTTGAATTGCCAAGCTTCTCTGTGTGAGAATGAACCTTGTGTTAATGTGTACCAATAAAACCACTCAGGGGGGTTTTAGGTGTTAAATATTTAAGCAGGATATCTCTTGAGATTCACTGTCTGCTTTGGAAACATGGTCAAAACAGCAGCACAGATTAGAATAGTTTCATTGTGAGTAAACACAATGTCAGCTGATTTGAGCTGCACATCATTCTGCACAGTCAGAGCTCTTTTCTTTCCCAATTAGCTGAATATCTGAGCGTCTCCCGTGGTCATATCAGAACAAATGTCACGGGGCATTCTTCCTCTGGCCGAGGTACGTGTTTGTTCTCGTATAAAACTCTCCCCGGGCTGTGTTACCTTTGGAGGTCATGCATTGGCCCTTCAGCAGTCATGAGGATCAGGGGCCTGGTAGCCGTGACAATACACTTTCATTTCAGGCAGCTAGTATTCCCACAAAGCAATAAAGCTGTCTGGCCTCCTTGTCTGGCTCCAGTGAGACCAGCTAACTCACAAAAATGCCCCCTCTTCCCCAATATTATTAAGCAGAATGTAAATCTCCAAATAGAAGTTTAGAGGCTGTTTCTCTTCCAAAATCCAAGACGTCATCAAGCAGCTGTTGGCCAGGAGAGAGACTCAGTAATTATATAGAGGGAGAGAGACACGTGTTATAATAAAAGGAATGCATCTTGACCAAACCATCAGGGACCAAGGTCACTGCAGTCTGCCCAGGCTGTTTCAGTTGGCGAAGGAGTTGCAGCTTTATGCAGAAAGTGTGTCTCTGGGTTTATACATTATCTTACAGTTGGTGTCGGTCAACTTTTAAAAACAAACAAGTAACCTTTATACTCTCCTCTACTGTCTCGTAAAGGTTAATACAAGCCATTGCATATACAGTATGTATGTAAATTATCTTTAAAACAAACAAAGCGCTGACAGAGCAAAGTTAGTTATAATGGACATTTATTTACACATCCAGCAGTTAGCAAATATTCAGTCCTTCAGGAGGTGCTTACCACCCCCAGAAAGTAATATCTGGAAGTTAGGCTACAAAATGCACCAATGTGTTCTCTAGCTTTTTGATGTGTGTATGTACCGTTTGGTGTGGAGCAGGTAGCGTGCAGTGGGTTTTTAGAGTTTTAACCATGCAAAATGTTTGTATGTTGTGGCAAAAACAACAGAGGGCGATAAAGTAAACTTGTGGGCAGGAAAGATTAAACAATGAGCTGAAACTCTGTGACGATCCTCTTTAGGGTCACCGTTTGCAAGTGATCCTCTTCACTTTGTTGTCAGATTATAAAACTGGTGGTATTGTGTATTTTCTATCATTTCAACAAACCCTGTAGCCAAGTCTGATGCAAGTTTTATATTTGTTCATGAAGGAAAGTAGTGGACAAATACAAAACATAAACCTCATACTTGCAATTGATGAAAAGAAAAATGAATTACCCTGAAGGGAACATGATCTCTGTAGCAAATGTAATTATGGTGGGAGAAGAGGATAATTAGTAACATTCATCATCTAGGGATCATGAATTCTGATCTATTCAGTAGTTTTTGAAATATTATTATTACTACTAATACTATGAAGAAGCTAAAAAGTCAGTGCTACCACTCAGTAAAAAAATGTGAAACCTTGGCTATTGATGATTTCATTTTCCTTCATACAGATCAGATGAGCCTCAGTCTGAGTCACTGAATTCTCAGCCTAACGCATTAACCTTATGCCCTTTATTACATATTCAGTTTGCGTGTGAGGTTTTGGCCTCAAAATTACCCTCTCATCCTGACACCATCAAAATCCAATTATGAGTAAAAACAGGAGGTCACCTGAGGTGAACTGAAGTGTAATAGTTTAGACCGTATAACTGAGGACAAAAATTCAAATAAAGACATTTTATAAAGGAATGGCTATAATTTCTTTATGTGAATAGAAATTCTACCCATGAACTTTATATTTATAGTTAGACAGTATAAAATACAAATTTCTTTTCAATAAAAATATATGAATCCAAGGCTAAAATGATTATCTTTTACAATAAACATATATGACCAAAATTTACTGCTCATCGTGAAGCTGTTGAAGGAATCATTAAGACTCTGATCAGTATTTTCAAACTGTTTTGAATTTATGGCCTCAGACTGCAGGCCTTTAAAAATGTGGTTAAGAGGATGATGGACTGAGCTTTGACAAATGCCCCTCACACCCACTGAGCATCACCAGCAGCATAATCACTTAACATTAGGAAGAAAGTGCTGAGTCAGCATAGGTGCGATGAAGGTCAGGCTGTGTGCCACTGGCAGAGGCAGAGAGAGCAGTCACTCTGGGACATGGCGGACCCCTCCTGATACAGTGTTTATTGATAACTTTCTTATTTTAGATTCCAAATCTGTGGGAATGCCCCTTTCGATTGTGTTGAAACTTGTGTTAACATGGGAAGACCTAGAGTACAATTTGCTGCAGGAATGCACCGGTTGAGCGGTCATTGCATACACAAGAGGCGCCACAGGGATTTCTGAGGGCCCCCATCCTCCCTGTGTGTGTGCTTGTGTACCTATCAAACAATGGTCCTTGCCACCATCACACACTTGCCAACAGTGGACCCTTGAGGGGATGTTTTGTAGGTCCACTCTTCTTTCTGGCTGGATGGATATGATTATATCTAAAAACCTTCTGATGAAATTAAGTTAAGAGGGGACCTAAGCTTCACACTAACCACTGCCCCCGCAGGTTGGAGAAGGGACTTTGTGACTCACTGACATTATTTCACACTGACAATAAAAATCTTTGAATCTTTGAATCTTGAATCTCCAGGCTAAGGCAGATTGTCCGACTGCAGAGCAGGATTTCAACAGGCTACGCTGAGGGAACAACAGCAGCTCATAATTATTAAGGTTAGGTCACACATAAGCACCACCATATCCATGTTATAGCAGAAATACTGCTGGTAGGTTCTATGCTAATGTGTTTTAATGCATTGGACATCAGAATTTGATTTAGCTACATAAGAATTGAACTCACAGCGTCAGATTTTCCAAGAAGTACTCAAACAATCAGTTGATTGGTTACACAACTATGAATGACTCTTACTTCCTTGAGCCTTTGAATGTTCTCGTGGTGCTTGACTTCAAAATTCACTGCAATCCTGTACCTCCCTGACATACACTCACTAAGCTCTATATTGGTCATGTACACCTGTATACTGTATTCAATCAGGTAATTATGTAGTAGCCTCATAATGCATCAAGATAGAGGTCAAGTGCTTCAGTTAATGGGGTGGCAGAATGCACACAACACATCCAAAACCTTGAGGCAGAGTGGATGGAAAAACTAGTCATATTTTAAAACAAATAACCGATACGAAAGTGTAGAAATACTCAGTTTGAAGTAGAAGTATTAAGTATTAGCATTAACAAAAATATAATATTTTTTTATGAAAAAATTAGAATAGCGTATAATATCTAATTAAACTGTAACTATAGAAGCGTTAATGTCTTTATCACTTCATGTTGCATCTAGAGGGTATGGTGCTAATTGTAACTGCTTTGCTACTTTTGAA
Source organism: Paralichthys olivaceus (assembly GCF_024713975.1). Taxonomy (NCBI): domain Eukaryota; kingdom Metazoa; phylum Chordata; class Actinopteri; order Pleuronectiformes; family Paralichthyidae; genus Paralichthys; species Paralichthys olivaceus. Next base: position 20,172,120 of record NC_091103.1, read on the forward strand.
ACTTAATGCAATATAATGCATCATCATTTATTTGTTGCTTATATTTTGTTTAAACAGCCTTAATGCTAAAAGTAAGTACAGTACAAATAAAGTTTCTTCATCTGGGATGTTTTGCATGTTTTGTAGACATGTATGTTGAGACTAATCACATTAGTGTTAGTTGCAGCAAAACTCTTACCAGTTATCATTTCTGCCCATAGGTGGCAGCCATGAATTCTGTTCAACTCACAACCCTGTTGCACAAACTTCGCATCAAGCTTTTACATTTGTAACCAGAAACTCCACAGAGGAATGTGTAATGCACTTGTGTAAGCTATAATACCAGATCCAACCATCAAAATAGAGACTTGACATCAGCTAATGGAGACGGAAAACATAATCATCTCCATCACAGCATGTGTGTGTGTGTCTCGCCTGTCGTCTCTCCTGAACCGCCTGAAGACAAGGATGAAGGAGAGTAGCAGAGCGATGAAGGTACATTTAGGCGTGATTCAGGTCTATAAAACTGTATTGATTCTCTGCCTGCCTTCCTGCACAGTCCCTGCCTGGCGGGTGCCAGAGTAATTTGTCCCCCGGGTCTAAGGTTGCATGTGAATTTTTCTGTTGTGTCAGCTGAGTTTAGTGCAGTGCATGCTTGAGAGGAGGTGAACTCTCATTATCCCACACGGCTTTAATTAAGAGCTTGCTGTCGATGAAAGCAACATCTTTTACTCATTTAGTACCTCCTACAGTAGACATCTCCGAACAGCAATAAGCAATATTTCATCTTGCACAGTAGAGTGCAAGCAATTTTGACATATGAAACAAATTTTACAGAAAATACATTTTTTATTTAAAACTACATTGTATAAAGTGTCGAAGAAAGTAGCTTTGTTGTCAGGTGAATCAGAATATGCACCTTTTTGTAAATGATCTTTCTTGAACAGTAATAGTCACCTCGTCTTAACTACTGAGACTGTTTTCTGGCCCTGATTTTCTGTTTATGGATATTTACCTTGGTTTTCCTTGTTTTTGGATTTGTTTGTGTTTGGTTGTTTTTATTCACTGTGTTCCCCTTTTCCTGTTTTATTTTTGAAATGATGCTCTTTGTGTCTGCCCCTGTTCCTAATGTGTTTCACCTGTGTTCAATCATCCTGCCTCCCTTGTGTACGTAAGTCCATGTGCTTCCCTTTGTCAGTTGATCTTGTTTCCGATGTCCTCTTGATCGTCTGGTTCCTTGTCTATTTCAGTCATGTGTTCCAGCCATATCATGTTCCTTAGTGTTTTTCATGCTTTGAACTTCAGTTAATTTATATTGATAAGTGCTGGTATTAAACATGTTTTTTATTTATTTTTCTCTGGCTGCTGCATTTGGGTCCTCCTGCTTTCCTCATTCCAGACAGTGTGTCTCATATTGTCCTCATGGTGCTGTTGAGTTTCATCAAAAAAGGCCTAAAAAGTCAAATTAAAGTGCAAAGCAACCAATGATCCATCTTTTTGAAGGTCAAGTGTGACCTCTTGGTTCTGCAACAATATGAGTACACACGATTCAAATGTTCTCCTTTTATTTATTGTGTGAGAGAAAAATGACCCCTAACCTCAGGTACAAGTTCTTGATTTTAGTCCTGATAGAGACCTTTTTTTTTCTGGGTATACTGTAGATGGCATCACTTCCTTAGATGAGCCTCAAGAACTCGCCTCCTCCCCTGTTTAGAGATGTACAGGTTGCGTTAGCACAGACTGCTGCATGAAGAGTCCTGTGGTGGAGGAAGCCAGGACGAGTGCCAGGTCTGGAGGGGTGCACAAACCCAGCCATGCTCAGCTTGTCCAAAACAACCGGTGCAAGAACCAGAACCATCTGCTGTCAATTTCTCTTACATTCTCATTTTATGCTCTGCCAGCAGCAACTAATCCTCCCATCCACGCATAAGCCACGGAAGTTTTGCCGTGGACACCGTGGTTCCCCCTCTGATGTTTGTCTGAGAAAACAAAGGAACGGAAAGAAACATCTTTCAAAGCAGAATACATTTACACAAACCGGCCCACATGCTCAATCTTCTACTTCCTCTTATGACCAAATCTGCCTCTCCACTGTTCTCTTCCATCAACTAAATAACCATTAAGCACTCACAAGTACTCTCAGCTGCTGAAGTACATAAATGGCCTGAACATCATATGCATCATCTTCAGGTCTGCCACATCACTGTTTGAGTAATTTCCTCCAATTAAATAACCATTAAGCACTCAGCTTACTGGCCTCGTCAACCGATAAGACACATCTAGTTGCAAGAAAAGATTGATCAGAGATGTTAACGTCTCATTGATAAAACTGTAGCAGAAGTTGTTTGTGTTATCTTAATCATCTTTTGTATAGAGGAAAAGAAGTGTGTATTCAGTTTTTACTTACTCAACCTTTTTGCACTTGCAGTAGTTTCAGTTCTGAGCTGAATCACAAGAGGTGCAGCCACGTGTACGTTCTGTGTCCTTTCAGATCTTTTTTCTGTCGGTTGTGAAACTGTTTTTAGTATTTTAGTACGAGTCACCACATTATACCAACACACAACTATGTGATCATAGAAAACTATTACTCAGCAGGATTCACATGATCTGAGGGAAAATTCAAGCTTCCATTTCTGGCTGATGTCACATTGCTAAGTAATGGATTTTAAAAGCATGAAAAGTAATGTGACTTATCAGACATAAGCTCATAAACAATTATCATTCATTATGGATGTATATTATTATGAGGCATTATGTTTTACAGGAGCTGATAAGATGTATAAGTAGCCACTGTATGCCCCATAAAAGTAAGGTAACAGAGAATTGTGAATGAATTTAGGTTGATTTGCATGGATTATAGAAATTAGACATATTTGCTCTTATTCTGCATTAAAGGGGTTTACTGTTTGAAGCTGCTTTTCTGTGGTCAGCACCCCTGCAGCACTGGTTTGTGCCCCACAGGACTTTTTTGTTCACAGAAAGTATTAATCAATCAAAGTTCAATTTTTATATACTCAATACTGTACTGAAAGACTTTTTACCTCACGGTTTTGACTGCCAATTTAAGTTTTAAAAGTATAGTTTGAAATATACTTTTGTTCACATTACAGAGTGCTTTTAGGTTTAGTAGGCTACAACGTAGCTTTGACACAGAAGCATGAATTGGGCTTTGCATAAGAAGCTATGGCCAGCAAATACAATATGTTAGAAATCAGAAAAGAGTAGCTATGCTAAACCTTGTAGAACTGCTAATCGTATTAGCTTAGCATAAAAGTTGCTTCTCAGTTCAGGGGCTGCATCCACTGGAGGCTGCATTTGAATTCACATGGGAGCGTCTATGCTGTCCCATTTCGAAGGATCCAACAGGTGGATCCTTCTCAGGCCAAATCTATCCCAGGATTTATTGCATGATAAAGTTAACAAGCCACTCAAAGTAGCTATAAATGCAATGGTAAAACTGGGACAAGCCAGTGTCACAAATAGGCCATCCAACGTGGACCAAAACTGATTCCAGTTCTGCCTTTCACAGTCTACGCAGCCTACGGAGGCCGCCTCCTATCGAGGACATGATCTACACCCCTGAATTGCAACACAGCCAAAGACAGCTAAAGACTGGGAACGACTGGAAACAAGGGAATGGCTATAAACTGTCTCGGTCCAAAGGAAAGAACCCTGTAAAAACTCGTTTTTTTATACCTTTTGTTTTGTTTGTGACATTTCTGCATCCACATTCAAGACAACTCTCAACTCGAGAACGTCTTAACTCCTGCTGTTAAGTTGATGCATCCAATTTAGCTTTGCTGATGCTACAAATACTCATGTGCTGTCATAATAAGACGAGTTTCTCCCATGATGATTTGCATTTGGGATCATGAGCTTGAAACTTGGAATTCTTTTATCTTGGAAATTTCTGACCTTTGATGTGAATCAAATGCAGCACTAACGAAACCACTAAGCCATATAAGCCAACAGTCTGTCTGCTTTTGACACTGCATAAAACTTGATAACCAAATCCAGGCTGAGACGGAAAGTGTTAACTTTTATGACAGACGATGGCTTCTTAAGGAGGCCGTTCCGACACCGTGTAGCAAAGGAGCCAAAACAAGACAAATTATTTAAAAACAATACCTGACTGTCTGCCTCGCCAACCAAACTTTTTGTGTTTTCTCTCTGCGAGTGCAGACCACACACGTCCTTACAAAAGTGAATGGTATTAGATTGTACTTGAAGATTTATTTAGCCCAGAGAGAAGCGCATGGTACTGATATTTCTTCTGACTCAGACTGATAGTGGCGTATCAATCAAGTGTGTGTGACAGAGTGGAGTGTGTGTGTCTGTGTGTGTGTGTGTGTGTGTGGGAGGGCTGGGGGCTTCATGATAATTCAGCTGTGAATGAATAACAGCAGGAAGAGATGGTGCTGCAGATGATCTGTGATTTTCCCTCCTGGAGAAAGTGATGATAAGGTCCAACAGAGTTAAGTAGGTTAACACGCAACCCTTCACGGGCAGGTTCGCTGGTGTTTTACTGCACACACATTATTACTGGCTGATCACCAGCCACCTTTTTCCAGCTGTATTTCAACAAGGCCATAGAGGAAGTGATGGCTCGAACGACAGCACGGTGAACGGGACGCCGTTTATACATCTGTAAAATCTATCCATACCTTGTCTGTAAGATGTTAACAGTTCGTCATCAGTAAAATGCATTAGCTCGCAGACAGTAGGGCACACCCGGAAAAGACTGAGTTGTTCCAGACTTCTATTCCAAATTCCCCTCCACCTCCGCCCACCTTCATGGAGTAACCACTTCAGGTAATTTGATTAGCAGGTCCAAATTACCTCCAGCTCCATGTTCGTGTGATTACACCAGGTTTTAAGAGATAGACACAACTCTGCGTCAAGTGATTGCCCCCCCCCCCCAAAATCAAATGTTGCATGTAATTTCGCTGATGTTCTGAACTGTGTTTTACCTTCCGGAGATATGATCATTCGTGGTAAGAATCAAGTTGAGGAGCAAGACTGGGAGTAATCAGAGCTTTAGTCTGTCTTAGATCATCCCCACAAAAGCTCTGTCATCGATCTGTGGCGCAGAAGCTGATTTGGAAATATAGATTTGAAAAGTCCGAATTTGCTTTCCCTTCATCTTTGATTCAGTCTGTATTCAAAACCAAATAACTAAATCAGACTTAAGAGACCAAGATATGATACTTTGGCTCGATTAACACTCTGATACCAATTACTCAAAAGTCTTTGAAGGACTTTCAAATGGAGATTAAATTCCACTCAAACAAGGTAATTTACACCATGTTTTTAGTCTAAATGTCCACTGATAACCGCCTCTGGAGCCGCATTCGTGCATTGATCACAGCGGACACTAAAAATATGGTGTAACTTATGGATAAGAAAAGGCATTTAAGGATTTGAATGGATGTTTGTCACCTGAACATTGATTGAGTGCGACACATTAAACTTTGTTCACAAATATTTTTCAGTTGCCGGTTTCATACTAGATGGATAGATAGATAGTTTCATTAACTGTCATCTTCCTGTGGAGTGGATGACTCAAGACTAAAGCTTGATCAACTTCTACAGGAAATAAGATTCACATTTAAAATTCACAATGAACCGCTGTTTACCGCAGAGCCCTTCAACAAAAACATCCACATTTATTTTTGTTTGCTGTTTTTCTTAGCAGGGTGACAAATTGTGTTCAGCAAATACATCTGACTAAAAAAAACCACAGTGTTCACTCAAAGTGATTTAGAGGAGCATTATACAATAACACAATACCCAGAGGTGAGTGATTTCCCAAACTGCTGGTCGTGAGCAGCAGAAAGTCAGGTTGTCTCTGACGGCCGTGCAAGGACATAAATGTTGCATGGCTTTACCACTTCCCAAGGCACCCTTCTATATGAGGTGACTGAGTAACTGAACAGACACTTCCTGCGTGGCGTCTCAGACCGTGGGCATCTGAGCAGTGAAAACCTTGAGAGACATGTAAATCTGCAGGGACTCCAATGCACAGAGGGACAATTATTCTTTTAGAAAGCTAAAGGGAGAAGTGGTTTTACATACAGATGCCCTGTGTGTGCGTGCATGTGTGTGCGTGCATGTGTACACACAAAGGCACATGCACATCAGTGTCAGCTGCGGAGGGTGTGTACCTATAACCTAAAACCACAGAACACACACTTTAAATGCCTTTTTGTGTCACATACACTCAGTGTATTTCACTCGATGACACCATCATGGGATGCTCGGGGCTGTTGATTTTGGGTCTCGTCCTGAATGTTGCTCACTGCTTGGAAATTCTGGGTAAGTCTGCAGTGCTGCAGTCCGTCTGTTTATGAGCTTATTTTACTGGCCCTGAAGGTCTTATTTAACCTGTGGCATTTCCACTAAACAGTGCAGCCATGGTTTTCCTGAGTGATTAGTCCAATTATAAATGCACACAGACCATAAAGCCACATGCCAGATGCATTTTAGAAAACTAACTTTTTTTTTGCAATTTATTACTAATTGCATGTTGGTGTTGTTACTCTGGCTGTCCGTTTATTATTATTGATCAGCAGTGTCACCTAAAACCTCATTAGTTCGTTTATAGCCTTTTAAAATTAATATATGCGTCGTTAAAATGTTTATTTTTTTCTTTGTGTCAGGGGACAACCCACAGCAGGATACCTTTTATTTAGATGATCCTTCTGTTTGGTTTTGACTTGAGTCTATCTGAGTTCCAACTGGAGATGAAAGTTTAAAAGTGTGAAAAAAGCTTTTTTTACAAAGTCAAAACTCTTTTATTTGTTTACCACTTCCCCTGTCTGCAGAGGAAAGTGTGCTGTGTGTGTGCTTGGTGCTGTGATTGGTGAGAGAAAAAAGTACCTGGGGCTCAGGAAATATGATGCAGAGCATGAATGCATGATTTTTTTTTTATATAGTTATTACTTTACCTGTATCCTTAAGGTGTGCATTTTCCATGCTTGGCTGACATTTATTTTGGCAATAACATGCAAGGGCAAATGAAGTATGAACCCACTAGGCATAATTGAACTGATAGAGCATATTTATTTCTCTCTCTCTCTCTCGCTCTGTCTCTCTCTCTGTCTCTCTCTCTCTGTGTCCTTTAAGGTTTTGGAGTCTCTCCACCTTGTTTCCGTCATGTAAAATAAAACCACCAGTGTTTCAGCCTTGAATTGTGTTTGATGCACGCAGCCTTTTTTAGGCTGCAGCAGCTGGCTCTGTGTTTAATGGTTATCCACGAAGCAGTGCTGCAGCAAGCTGTCACCATTTTACTCATCGTGCATCTAAAGTTGAATAGAAGGTCTTGGCTTCAAGCAGCTGATAGAGCAAACTGTGTCCTCAAGTGCACTTTGATGAAGTCAGCAGAGGTAGCAGAGTGAAGGGTACTTGGTATGCACTGGAGTCTGCACACTGTCCCTTCTGCAAGTGCTAAAACCTGTCAGCTTCTATTAAATGTCCTCTTCTTTGAGGCCTCTAATTGTTGCTGATTTCTCAATGGTGTGGACGGATGAGATTGCTGGAGTCTGGATATGGATCAGGGCGCAACTTTTGGACTGTTCTGTTAATTATGCACTGAGGGGACAAGGCAGACTTTATATAAGCTGTGTCCCAATTCATGGGTCACTTTGTTCGAGGTGGACGCGGCAGAACTGAAATGAGAGAGTCTGGTCTTAGGAGGATCTGAAGCCTACATACTTACATTTAAAAGTGCACCCATGACATTTTGGTCTCATCGTTTGATGCCATTATGTCTTTCTCGAAAACTGTTTTATCATTGGCATGCAATGAATCTTGGGATAGTTTGGCCAGAAAGGGACCCGCCCATTGGATCAGGGACAGGCTAGTTGCGCTGCTGTAACAGAACTGGTCAAATGCAGCTTCCAAAGGAGATGGCCCCTGAATTAGGACACAGCTAAAGTGGCATTATGTGCCACAAATGTCTATTCCTGTCTTTAACTTTTTCGAGGATAATAGGGTTTCTACATGTTAAATTTAATTTTCTGTTTCAAATAAGTGAACATTTACTGACTTGAAAAGCAGAACAGCAATAACTTATTTTTTATTTTCTGTAGCCTTATAATTATCCCCCATTATCCCTTGACCAAAAACATACAAAACAAATGGCATTTGATTAGTTTACATCAGATTATGAACACCCAAAACTAAGATAGTGATAATAGTTCTCTCTTAAACATCAGCACATAAGCATTGTCATTGTGACCTTGTTGACATGCTGACATTAAAGTTTCACATTCAAAGCACTGTTAGCATTTCTTCAAACTCTTAGTCTAGTGTATATTGATTATTGGCACGTTCTAATCATGATAAAATAACTGACAACCTCATGACCACTGACCCGTTTAGTCTGCCTCATCCATCACCATTTCACTTAACCAGGGAAACATAATAGGATGTGCACAAACCCCTTTCAAAGGCACAACAATAGACATTAATCAGCCTGCCGTCTGTCCTCTCAGGAACCAGAACAATCACATTTTCTCCCTCAACACATCACTGATTTGCTTGTGTTTGCAATTTCAAAAACGGCTCAGATGAACTTATGACCTCTCATTGTGCTGTTCTGCATCTCAGGTCTGAGAGAGGAGCCGATTGTAGAGATCACACAGAACGTCACGGCATTCCTGGGAGAAGTCGTGTACCTGAGCTGCAGGTACCTGGGCGACAGTGAGATCCAAAGTGCCAAGTGGATACGTCAGATTAACTCTAAAGTAAAATCGAAGGGACTGGCAGGATTTTCAAATGGTCAACCCTTTAACCGTGGTGACTTCTCGGAGCCGGATTCTCTCACCAACCTCACGGTTCAGATGAAAGTGTCCAGTGAGGACGCAGAGGGAGAGTACATCTGTGAGTTTGAATCAGAGGAGGGATATTTTTCTGACAGCGCTTTTGTCACTGTACTAGGTAAGTCAAGCCAATAATGTCTTATTCTTTCATTCGTTCAGATGAGGTTATGATGTAAATTTCTGGCTCTATGGTCACAACTTCATTTTGCATCATTCTCATTTTAATTCATTTTCATCTTTGACCTCAGACACATGGCTGACATGTTTACGTTTCAATTCGTTCACAGCTCGGCCTGATGTGCAGATCCTCGTGAATGGTGAGACCATAAACGGCACTCACTACCAGTCTGTGTCATGCTCTGCCGTCGGTGGCAGGCCCTCACCTCAGATCAGCTGGGTGGTTTCTGGGCGTGCTCCCTTAGATTACCCCTACACTGTGAGCATCAGCAACACTGCTCACTCGAACGGCACGTTCACTCAGAGCAGCATCCTCCGCTTCCCCACGCACCTGCAGAAAGAGGACAGCGTGACCTGTGATGTTCGACACCCAACCCTCGCAAACCCCAAACTCACCACAGTGAGGGTGGAAACCTACAGTACGCTCGCACTCAGCAGCACTTTGCATCTCTCTTATTGTTTTTGTTGCAGGGAGGTGATAAACAGAATTGTATTGCATCAGCATTCAGAGTTTTGTAATCATGACTTAGCATAAACTCAACAGTAACTGTCTCCCGCTAAATTTTTCACGTTTACCATCACTTCCCACTGCTCCACTAAAACACAGTGACAGACCATAAATCACAATACCAATGTAATGCACTCATGTGGGGATGCATTTTACTGGTTTTAAGCATATGGAAAACCATAATGCAGCTGTAACCTTGTAACTAATCAATCATATAATTTCCTACCAAAGTGCAGGATGCTGTTTGGTGATTCATTCGCTAATCATTCTTTTGACAAGAAAAGTTCTCACACAGTCACATTTTACAAATTTCACAACAAAGTTCTTTCATGTCATAAAGTATTAACTATGCATAGTTAATACTTTGCATATTAACTATGCAAAGTTTTAAACTCAAACAAAACTGTTCCAAGTCACAACCTGCGTGTAGGCTCTAAATTCTCATTACACAATAGACATAATGGCTAGGTGACCATTTCAATTTGGGCTTTTACCCATGAATGCTCTTCTTACACCACCATGCTAAGAGAGATTACATTATGAAAGTCCCCTGCCAGAAGCAATTCAGTACAAATCAGTACAAGTTAAAAAATATACCTCTTTTACTGTTTATTTCTGTGGGCGCAATATGTTTTTGACAGGCCTTTGCATCCAGCTACACTTCAGGCTGTGCAAATCATGCAAATCTCTACATGGATGTTCATACAGCAGGTTTAAGATTACAATCTCATTAGTATAAGCCAGGCTCATTTGTCCATGATGCATTCACAGTCCACTGAATAACTGCAGCTTAGGTAATTCTCCAAATGCTGTGGTAAAATCCACACATAACTTTAGGTGTTAGGTGTTAACAGATGGAAATTTCAAAGCCAAAGTGTTTTAATCGTACAAATCCTTCCCCAACACCCGAGCTATTAAGAGCTGTTAGCTCACTCCTCTTACTCATTAGGGAAGGCTGGCTATAGCATGACACTGCAGCTTTTATGTATTGGATAATAGATTTGATCTCTGCTGAGTCCCTCTATTAAAGCATGTGGTTCTCTCAGCTTTGGTTGGACAGCAGCTGGGCCAGACATCTGCTCTCAGCTGCAGCGTAGCCAACAGATGGGACAGGTGATAAGTCTAAGTCTCCCAAAACCAAGCAGAAGCTCCTTATGGTCTGTGTTTAGCTAACATCCAGCTCATCCGGCCCAAGCTTCCTATTAAACAAAAACACCTTGAGCCTTTACTTGATATCTGACTTTTTAATTCTCTGGAAAAAACATTAGAGCCTGTGAAAGAAAACCTCTTCTCGCCTTTCTTCCTGCTCTGCAGCGAGGCCAAATGTGACCATTAAAGCAGAGATGGTACAGAGAGGAGGAAATGAGTTCTGGGTGGTCTCATGCATTTCTTCTGGAGGGAGACCCGACACTGACATCTCCTTGGCTTTGAGCAACGATGAAGAGCTGCAAAGAGAAAACAGCACAGACTCAGACATGCAAAGAAGCTCGGTCTTCCTCCCTGTAGCAGTGTATGAGGGCCGCAACGTCACCTGTGTGTTTGACCACCCCAAATTTACACACGTCCAGTCACGAGCTGTAACTCTGCCCTCTTTTTGTAAGTACTGCCAGTGTCTGGAAAAACTCTGCTAAAGCTCATTAGGTGAAAGTCACCACAGATAACCTGTTTGATCCACAGATTTGACTGGAGTTCAGTTGTTGAACTCAGAGATGATAAACAACAGTGAAGACTTCAAACACACTGAAAATTTAAAGCTGCAGGAAGGACAGAGGGAAGTTGTCATCGGCCTGAAGGTCGTAGGGAATGTGCCGCGTTACAATATCACCTGCAAAAAGTAAGTGGGAGACACAAACAATAGAAACAGTCTGTTTAAAGGTGCTTTAGTTATGGAAAATTATCCCATGATTTCCTCAGGATTATCTTTAATCTTAGTAATTCCTTTTTTCATTGAGACTTATTTTTGATGAATTTGAAAAATGGCAACATATTAAAATTTTCTTTGCATTTGTTCCCATTTTTCAAAGTTTTACTTTAAATTTCTATATTTCATATGAGAGGGAAGGTCATGGGCAAGTGCTCATGTCATCATAAAACTTGACAGAATAGCAGTTGTTTCTAGTCTCGTCAGATATAGTTTTAGTTTTTCTCAAACAATATTAAAAACAACAATTTGCTTTTCAGAGACAACTGGTTTAGAAAAACATTTTTCTCATGTACATAAAAATCACATATCCTGTGGAGGATGTGGTAACACATTTTGTGGCATCACACCACAAGTGATAGACAGTAGGAACCAGATTTAAACACATTTCCTCATTTAAATTATTATTTATTCAATTGACATTTTTGATCATTTTGAAATTGCTGTGACATTTAAACTGAATCTGGAATCAATGTGTGTCTCTTCAGAGATGATGGGCCCTTGCCCACAGGTTTGGAGATGGTTGACAGTAGCCTTACAGTTCAGGGTCCTGTGGAGCTTCAACTTTCCGGCCTGTACGACTGTGTCGTCTCCTACCATCATCTTAAAGCAACACTGCAGATCAACATCACAGTTCATCCTCATGTTACTCAGCCTGGTAGGTAAAACTGGGAGTGATTTTTTCATGGTGAATTCCCAGCATCATATGTGATGTTAATGTGGCACCTCCTCTCCTCGTTTCTCCTCAGTTCCTCCCACGATACGAGTTGTTTTGCGAACTAAAGGTGGACACCGGGTGATTGAGTGCTCAGCAGCTGATGCTGTTCCTGCAGCCAATGTATCCTGGCTTCTACCAAAGGGTGTGTCTGGAGTCTCTTGGTCCAATTTCACTTCTCATAATGGAAGCCACTCTGTCAGGGGAGTTTTTCTCCTCCCTGCCTGCTCGCCCTTAGAGCTCACTGCAGAGTGTGTGATAAATCACCCGGCATTTGAGGAGCCAGAGAACAGAAGCATAACGCTGCCTCTTTGTGGTAGGTTCAACAAATCAAGCGTTGGATTGGTAGCAGACACATTTGGCCATGCAAACACCATAGATTTGATCTACTTCTCCAACGAAACACCTCACTTCCTCTTGTTTCACTTCTCTATTCCTCGCAGCTCGAACTAACATCACCATCAACTCCAGCACCACGTGGAAAGATGGTGAACAGTTCACGAAGGTCGACTGCACTGCAGACAGTGTTGCCTCTGCAGCAGTTATAACCTGGCATGTTGGAAACAGTGACAAGAGCATCATGGGTAACCTGTCAGAGCCTGAAGTCCAGGCTGATGGTTCGGTTTCAGCCCGTAGCTCCATTCACTTCATGTCATCTCTGTATGCTGGTCAGAATTTGACCTGCATGGTGGAGCATCCGAGCTCGGAGGCATCAGAGAGAAGAACAATACACATTCCTGTGCAGAGTACGTTACTCGTTTATTTGAAATATTTATTTTTGTGACACACACACAACCTTGCAGAGCTGATCATCTTCTTCCTGTCACCCTTTATTTTCTTTCAGGAGCCCCTCTGCTGAGTGTGTTTGTGGTCAGACAGCAGAACTCTCACCTCTGGCTGGGGGTGTGTGAATGCAGAGGAGAGGCTGTCGGGACAAACCTTGCCTGGATTCTTCCTGAAAATGCCAAAGGTCAAACGTCCCTGCACTCAGAGTATGAGGGAAGCTCTAAGAAAGCCAGGCTGATTTATCAGTTTCCTCTGGCCCTTCATGAGGGGCAGGACCTGACCTGTGTGTACCAGTCTAAACATGTGATCTCAGAAAAGAGGACCGTTCATATTCCCAAATTCTGTGAGTTCAAAAGTACAGTCATTCCAAATGTAGAAATTCACATAAATGCATCAAAGATATGAGGTTGAACAGACCTTTCTGCAGATATCTCCGCCGTGAGAGTCCTGAACCACACGAGCCCTCTGCGGAGCCGCTATGATGGTGAACCCGTCATACACAGACTAGCGCTCCAGGAAAATGATCACAACCAGAAAATACTGCTCCGAGTGGAAGGCAACGTGCCACAGTATGACCTCAGCTGTAAGAGGTGGAGTATCATTATGGTCATCATGGGGAAGCACCTGTGCACACACTGTACTGCACTAAATTCAATGTTAATCCCTAACCCATTTCAGGGAGCAGATACTCAGTTAAGAATGATCAGTAAAACTGGATTGTTTCCACAACACTAATGCTGTAGTGCTTTGACATGAATTGCAATTAGTAGATTGACATTTTGCAAAAATATGTTAATTTGCTTTATTGATGAGTGTGAGTGTAGATAAGAAGATCTACAGCCAGGAGATGGTTGGCGTAGCTTATACTGGAAACAGTAAAACCATCTAGCTCTGTCCAAAGATAACAACATTCCCCTTTAAAAGAAGCTTTAAAACTGCTCACAAATGAACATGTTATATCAAGCAGTTTTTTCTGTATTAAAAAAAAAGAAGCAAAAGTGTAAAAAAGGGCTTGTGTTTTTATGGGGATTTATGTGCGGGGCTAGTTCTTGGCCGGGTGCAGTAAACTTCCAGACAAGAGCGTGGTATCAATCTTCTCTGCACCTGTCCGTCCTGGCAATAAAGCAAATAAGCATATTTCCCAAAATGTCAAACTTTTCCTCTGAGGGCAAATTGATTTAGAAGTTACTTGTGTTTCAGGAGTGATGGCTCGTTCGTCCACATGGAGGGGCTGGCTATGGTCTTCCCGGCAGAGCTCACGGAGCGGGATGAAGGCCTGTACACGTGCTGTGTGTCCTTCTATCACCACATGGCCACAGTCAGGATTCAAGTGGAGGTCATGAGTGAGGACAAACAGTTTGGTAAGTGCCATGTTGTGTTTATTTTGCAGTCAGACTGATTTTCTCAAGATATGATCATACAACATTATCTGTTTGATTTGTGTGATATTTGTGGCTTTTGTGTGATGTATCTGTGTGTGCGTGTTGCAGCGCTGGCGACCATGACCTGCGTTTCTTCGGCCATTGCCCTCATCATCATCCTCGTCGTCACTCTCTGGGTGTGCTGGTGAGTTAATTGCCCCCTGCAAGTGACAGGTTGCGACTCTGCAGGTAAATGCCCTCAGGTAAATGAGGGCAACGCTGCTGAAGTCGTATATGAGACAAACAGGATGTGGGGATCGTTAACTGAACTCACCAAAACCCAAGTATCGTGCAGTTATTCATAAACAGGAAACAATGTGGCTGAAGCAGACAGGTACCAGTGTCACCTCAGTCTTCCTTGTAGACAGGTGGAAAATGTTCCCTTTGTCTGTGTGAACAACAAATGTATGTCTCCAGTTTTCTGCTTGGCTTTTAGCAGTGTTACTTCTGCACTTGACTGCTGTTGGTTGGCCTGTTATCATCAATGCCACATTGCTGACACTAAGGTGAAAAGTTCAAAAAGTTCACATTAGTATAATGAAACTCGAGCTGCCGTTCATCAATGAAAAAGAAAAGCCACAAATCCATCTCTTAATCCCAATGCTGCTGGAAAGCAAGACACACGTCTTTTACAACTGATGTGGGAAATCTGTCACGATGCTCCAGCTGCTTTATGGTTTCTGCCTGCAGACTTTTCCACATTTCCACATTCGCCATACGCCAAAATCAGAACTTTTCTCAGGAATGTTACTGAGGATCAGATCAGCCTGTGAGTGAAGCTGGTGGTTCAGAAGCTACTTCAATAGGCCTCCCTCTGTGGTCAGAACATTTGGTCAAGGTTCCATTGGGTGACAGACCCTCTGTCCCATTATGCCTTGCTCCAGTGGGAGGGTCCTCTCCTGTCAGGCTAATTCGGGAAGGTCAGTCGCACAGCGTTCACCAAGAATACACAAGAAAACATGACTCCCTGAGAGAGACGCTATTTTGGGACTAATGTGGACCCCCCCCCCCCATCCACTAACGGGGGACACGTTTTTGAAAACAGCAGGTCTTCATTGAGGTGATGTCAGTAGGGTCATAACATACAAAGCTGCTGCTTCTGACATCAGAGATCAATGATGAGGACTCGGGTCCCCTCTCACCTGCATCAATATTCCTGTCACATAATGTATTTGCACCTGCAACATGTCTACTTGAACTGTGTCAGATTGATCCACAGCGTCATCTAGTGGTGATTTCCAACAATACATCCAAACAGGACTTTTCTGATGACTAATACAAGTTTTTTTCTTTTGTTTTGTAGCACAAGAATTGGCAGGTATCAAAATAAGGTACAATTAAATCTTGTTATCATTTAAATGTACACAGCCTCTTCAGAAATCTTCACTTTAACTTCACCTTGGCTTCTCTGATTTTGCTCATTTATTCAAATCAGGAACCAAAAATAACCTCTGCTCGTCCTCTGACTTCCCTCCTTCTCTTAGATTCAGGGGCAGGAGTCTCTGTCGGCTCTGATGCAGGATCCCGGCTCTCCTGCGGTGAAGAATCCGGAGATGGTAGAAAAGGACAGCAAGGAAAATACTCAGCTGATCAGTTACTCCATCATCATCGATGTGAAGAGTGCGGTGTGAGGATAGAGAGGATGGTTTGCTTTTTATACAGCATTCAGCTTTAAATTCTGCACAATGATATGAAGGCTTCATCTCACTGCAGCACTGTTCATGTGTTCATTGTATTTTATATGTGACTGACTTACGTGACATTATCCAGTTTTTGTTCTTTTTAAAGATCTTAGTTTTAAAAGCATTACGTTTGCACTTTTTCATGTTATACTTGAATTTTGCTCTCATTTTTTATGCACGTTGTTTTCTCAGGTATTTGAAAGTATAATCATGCCTATATATTTTTTTTAGGTTTGTAACTATGCGACTGCACCATAACACATCCAGATATAGTAGACATTAATTAGACATTAAGAATTCTATAAATACAATTCCGAGACCTTATTTGATCCAGATGACAGCAGACTGGACCCACACACCCCCACATAAGGGCACAGTGTTTTTACACCCTCTAGTGGCAGATGATTATGGACACAGCTGAGTGAATCAGGTTTTAACCACTGCACAAATTTCATTTTAGATTTCTCTCGAACATTCTCTAATATCTCTGCCTTTATAGTTTATTAAAATAATATCAAGGCCATAGAATCACATCAATCACTAAATGTCATTAATGCTTAAAAGTAGGTGACTTCACATAAATACATTCTGACATCAGAAGGGTTTTGGAACTGGCATTTGGCGTATTGGGTTTAAATCTGGAGAATTCTGCCCCAATAGCAAAGAAGATTCTACATTTTCTGGTTGAGAAAGCAGCCCCCCAACATAATGCACAGTAAATCAAAGATTAGAGTTGAGACCAGACAGGTTTGCTAAAGATTGTAATCATAAACAAAGTGGATGTCAGATTTATTTGCATTTATGTCAGGAATATGTAGGTGCCTTCCTGTGTTTGTCTGTTTACATGTGTGGAATGAATAAAACAGATCAAAACAATTTAAAGTAACCATACGCTCCTAAAGTTGTTCAACACGCACACACCAGATTCATTTTTTAAGTTTGTATTTTGCATCATTAACAATTGCATGTTAAAGACATTTTTTTTTAACCATATAACAATTTTAAAATTTACATGACATGCCTTTGTATTAAATTGCCTAAATGATCAGGGTACACAGAGTGAGTCATGTAGCTGTGTATGTAGGTTTCACTTCTGACTTAACGATTTATTCCACATCAATCAGAGAATTCAACCTGAGCTGTTTCTGCTCAGAAAGGACACTTCAGGTAAAACAAAGCATGTACATACAATAAACATAATTTAACCACGTTGGAGTCTGTGACCAAACGTGTATCATCAGAATATGACACATTTAAATGAAAGTATATCACTTTAAAAAATGACAAACAGAAACAACATGTTGGAAAATGAAATGAAACATTTTAATTTCTATGAAGTTCTCTAACTTCCTCATCTTTTCTTGTACAGACAAGGCTTCAGCTGAAGTCCAAACTTCTTAACATTTTCTGGAGCATTTCCTGACTTCACACATTCAAAGGAGTAAAAATGAGTGTTCTCCGTATCCTGAAGAAAATAAAGAGACAAAACACAAATTATTCTCAGGCATCTATTACACTACCGGTCAATACTTTTACACCACCCCCATGTGTCCAGCTATATGTATGAGGTTTAATTCACTTAATTCAGGTCAGAGCTGCACAATGTCCAGACTTCTGCCCTAACGAAACAATTTATTTTCATCTTAGAAAGAACATCCGCCTATTTAGCTGCTGAATGAGTCAAAGATGTAGATTAAATGATGGATTAAAGATTCCGTGATTCCTTTTTTAAAATCTTTCTTATTTATTTGTTCCATGCTTAAATTTGATAGCACAACGTGACATTCTAGTCTGTACATTATAGTAAAAACTGAAGGTGATCTAGAAACCTGGCTACTGAAAACCATTTCATGTTCAAGTCTTGTTCTGGTTGAGCTGTTTGCATGATGTTCATCTACCTTTAATACATTTAACTGAGTAACTATGTCGTAAACTATAAACCAGTGCACTGAATCGTCTGTTCCACCTGAGGTCTCCTGACCTCAGCGGACACATTTTCAAGGGAAAAGAAAATGATGAAACCTGTGTTCACAGTAAATACGGTTAAATATTTAATTAAAATAAGAGACAAACATAAAATGTAGATGTTTACATGCCAAACAACCCCTTTGCTTTACATGGGTTCTCATTATTTGCATGTGAAGCTTTTAATGTTCACAACTGTGATACCGCATGAGCTACCTTTGCTAATATTTAAAAATGTATAAGGGAAAGTACACAAATAAGAATGTGTTTCTCTATCCCTGCAAACTGACGTCATCCTGTTTGTCTCACCTTGGAAACCAACTTGAATCCCAGATTAGCCAGAGCAGTGAGGAAGCTCCGCACGTTGTCGAACCTGCTGGCCACTTCTGCTATTTTAAGCACACCCCTGCAATAATTGTGTGCGACAGTTAGACATATAGTTTATGTGCAGAGAAAAAGCACATTTTGAAATCAGTGTCACATTTCTTACCCCATCTTTAAGACTCGATTGGCCTCTGCTAAAAAATCTGCTAGGTTGGTCCCCATGAGGGAGAGGCAGAACACTGCGATGTCCACAGAGCAGTCACGAAGCGGCACCTGTACAGACACACGTAATATGTTTAACTTCAAAACAACAGCAGAGGAAATGTACATTCATTCGCAAAGGGCCAAAAATCTACAAAGTCCAAACTCACGTTGGCCATGTCACAGACTGTGACCAGCTCACAGGCAGCTGCCAGGTCGAAGCTGTGCACCTTGTTCTCCACACTGCGAGCTATTTTACAGTCGCCGCAACCAAAGTCTGCAACCACCATAGAGGGCGATCTGAAACAAATGTTACGTGTTTGCAATCACAAAGCAATATATTTATATTCTGAGTTCAAATCTCAACAGAACCCGAAGCTCATGTAAAGTTCTAATAACCACAAACAGCCAACGAGTTTGCCACATTATTTCATCTTGCTGCTAACAAGCGCATATTCTCACAGCAGTTTACTGTTGGGCTGCATCATCTCCTGCACGACTGCAGTCCTCAGTGCCAAATCTGCAGAACAACAATTTGGGGTTTAGTTTCTTGCGCTGGGACACTCTGGCATCCTGAGGGGAAGAGACAGGGGTAAAACCCCCGACGTTCTGGTTTACCTCCCGAGCCCCAGCCACAGTTGTGTTAAGAAACAAATCAGTTACTTCAGACACTCAAATCTTGAGAAGTTAAGCTTTGTGCCTTCGTGCAACAGCATCTTCTTCATGGAACACGGAGCTGAATCAAGTGTCACGAACTGAAACTGAACTGAACTGAAAGTTTTGAAAGCTCTGAAAAGCTAGCAGGTGGATTTTTGAGCTTTGACTTTGTTGTTATATTTCCTGTTGTTTAATTGTTGCAGTTTTTCAGGAATATAACAAAATCCCAAATAAATGATTACATGCAAAAAATGCTGGATTAAAAGAAATAATGGAGATATCTCACTTTAGCTGAATGTAGGAGATGATGGCGTCCACCGGGTTGGCGGGCCATTTCTGGACCTGTGTGGTGTATCCTCTGTGGTAGATCCAGAAGGCTTGAGGATCCTGCTTGAACATGCGCTTGGCGTCGCCGCTCGACGTGCTGTACAACACTTCGTTAATGTAACGGAAACGGGCCGACTCCAAGCGCTGCTCCATGCGCAACCTGAGGGAGGCGGAGCGGTCGAGCTTCACCTCCTCCACTGGTGCCGCCTGCTCGTCTTTCTGCTCTGCGGGACTCTCTCGTTGGTCTGGTTCTTTGACCTGGAGCATTTTCCGCAGCTTCTCTCGTTTCAGAATCTGTTCTTTGCTCAGCTCGGGTTTCAGTCTTTTATTAGGTAACTGCTGCAGATCATCTGTGATCTTAGCGTGTTCAAAACCACCCTTTGTTTTGTTCTGTTTTTCAGTCCGCTGCTTTTCCTCTTTCAGTATTTCTGGTGCACACAATATGCCACTGTCCTCGTCAGTATGTTTCCTTTTCTGTAGTTTACGTTCTGTCTCACTTTTCTTTTTTGGACCTGTGGTCTCAGTGGGTTTTTGACTGTTTTTGTTGATGCATGAATCTGTTTTTACTTCCTCCTTTGGCTTGTGTTTATCTGCAGATTCTGTTTCATTCTTCTCCTCCGTATTCTGGCGGTATTTATTTTTACCTTTCTTCTTGTTCTTCATCTTGTTTTTCCATTGTTGTCTACTCAGTCTCTCAGTGTCGCCTGGTTTGTTTATGTTCATCTTTGCAGATTTTGTCATTTCTTCATCCTTTGTCTCGCCTGCAGACATGGTTTTTATCTTCCTGGCCACTTTAGGACAAAAGAAAACAGAGTTACATTTCACATTGACATTGTTTTGCTTCTCTGTGCATGAAAAGACAACAAGCCTTTCATCAGCTCATTACTCACCAACTTTGTTGTCTTTACTTTTCTTTTTTGCCACAGGTTTTTCCTTCTCGATGCTCTGATCCAAATCTCCATTCTCCTGCTGCTCCACTGATGTCTTTGCATGTCTTCCCTTTTTCCTCCTCTTCTTCTTTCTCTTGGTTGGTGACGAAGCTGCTTCTGCCTCAATCTCGCTGTCACTGTCCTGCTGGTGGTCGTTGTATTTCCACTCAGGTATTGATCCCAGAGTTTGCAGGGTCCGCAGCAGACTCTTCTTCCCAACAAGCTTGGACTGATCAGGGGAATATAATACATTTTTGCAGGTTAACATAGGGCTTAGTAATACAGTAAAATTGTATGAAGATATGCAGAAATAGATGAGTTTTAATGCTGAGTTATGATTTGCAAAGATTTGTTTCTATGGCGCCAAATTTGCTTCAAACAATATTTGAGCATAGTCTTTAAATGGTTCATTTATTCATTAATTCTATATTTCTCTGTAACTGTAACACATTAAATATGTCCATATATACATATATATATTAAAAAACTTGGTCTCACAAGTATACAACATTATTCAAAACCGAGGGGAAAAAATTAACATATTACCAAATATTCTCTGATTTCTGCATCTCAAATTAGATGATTTGCTGATTTTCTTTATCATACGTCAAACTGAGCATCTGGGTTTTCAGACATGTAGACTAACAGAACATCTGCAAAGTTGTATTTGTTGTAACATAATAATTACTTGGTTGATCAAATTACATTTTTGCTCATTCATAAACGACAGATATTCATGATGTCTTACACAGTCACAACAACAATACTCGAGCTTGTATCAGGTGGATTTGATTTTACCTTGACATCAGCGCTGTTCACCTTCTGTTTGTTTTTACAGACAGTTTGACTCAAAGTTTGAGCGTCTTGTTCGTCACTCCAGTCTTCCTCCTCATTAAACATGTTTCCACGAGGACTGTAAGAAAGACACACACATCTTTAAATAACACAAGCATCTATAGATAACACACATCTGTAAATAAAACACCCATGTGTAAATCAGAAAACCCTCCCAGTGTCCCTCTGCTCATTCTGTTACTCACCAGTTCAGTTGTCAAACCGTTTGTTGTGTTGATCTCGCTCTTCACACAAAACGTTTTCAATATTTACAATCTATTGTGTATCTTCCGTGAATGGATTGAATCTTCATTCGATAACATTCATTAGTTTCTTGTCAGGAGCGAAAGCCACGTTTTGTTTCTCGAGCACGAATCAAACAGCAGTTCAGGCGCGAGTAGATGACGTAAGCACACTAGAGGTTCATGGGAAATGTAGTTTTTCGCGCTTACGTCAGAAAATACACAGTCGAAATGAATGTTCAGTACTTATTCAATGTTTTTAGGTGAACAATAGAAAACAGTAATAATAATAATAGTAATACAAAAGGTCTGCACAACTGTCAGTCAATGACTACAAATATTAGTTTTATAATTTACCTATTTAAGAATTAATTATTTAATCAATTAATCAATTGTTATATTGAGTAATCAGAAATCATTGAAATTAATTACTGAACTATTGCAGACGAAGAACTTATTATCAAAATCAATATTTTGTTTCTTTATCTATTTGCTATATTTGAATTCATATTTCTCATAGACTATCCACCTCCAAACTCTAGTGTTGAGTCAAATTGATTCAAAGTGTATAATAAGCGTACAACAAGTTTACCATAAACTCGCACATACAAAAACATCTGGTCTTTGCATCTGGATGCATTGTTATGTTGTACCTACACACGTTTACACAATATGTTGTTCATTGTACCTATAGTTTGAACCCTATGGTTTGAACCTACAATACATTTTCTGTTTGTCTGCTTTTATGTCACATATAGAATTTCAACACCTTAATCCTGCTATTACATCTGTTTTTTTTTTTAGTAAGTATGACAAATCTATTCAAAAGAAGAAATTATAAAAAGATAGAAGATAGATGAATAGAAGACAGTTAATACAGATAGATAATTAAAAATAGAGTAAGATAGAGTAAAGATAGCCAACAGCGAGATCATTCTTACGAGATTGTTTAAGAAATTTTAAGGAACAAAAACCACAAACAGATAAAGAAATGATTCCTCTGATCACAACATTTTCCACTATGAGTGGACTAATGAACCAGAAACTCAAAAACAATTTTCAAACATTGATACAGCAGCAGGGATTGCTTGACAATTTTAAAGTCATTTCGGCCTACAAGAGGAATAAAAATTTAAATTTGTAAAGTTAAATTTGTGAGAAATACAACTCGTAAGATCAATTTTAAAATCTAACAAACTTTCACACCACAGACATCCAATTGTGTGTAAATTAAGAAAACACCAAAGAAAACTTTGATAAATCCATCTGAACTGAGGAGTCCAGCAGAAAAGTCCAACTGATAAACTGACAGTTTGCAAAATGTCTTGACTGACAACTAGCAAGAAGAAGAACACAGCCAGAGAATGAAGTGAGTGAGAACATCAGAGGCAACACTACCTGCACAAGGGCTTATAAAAACAAAAAAATTACCTACAAACTAATTTAAGTTAAAGCTAACAGCTAACCAACAATATTGTAAGCCTTAGCAATGGTTACTAAGGAGTTGGAACAACAACCATGCAGCCTCAGCAGAGCCCTGGAAACTCAGACACACCACATACAGAAGCTGTTCTTCTCTTATATGCACAAGATCTGAAAAATGAGAGTGCCAGGAAGGCATACAGCCAGAAAGTGTTGAAGGAAAGAGCAGAGACACTCTTCTCTGAATCCTACAAAAACGGAGACATCAGCTACCTGATCTTCTTCACAGAGCAGCCACTAGCATGGCACTCTGCCATAAAGACCCACTACCACTCTGTGAAGAAAGAGGGGATCTGTAATGGCTGGAAACTGAAAGTCAAAGAGGCAGAAGACCCAGACTCCCCCATGACATCAGTCAACATATACAAGAACGGGACTGTCATGGTGCAGGGGAACCTCAGGCAGTTTGAGCTCCAGGAGAGAGAGACATAGTCAGCCCAGGCCTGACAAGACAGCTGGACTCACACCCAGACCACAACCAGGATCCTGGGAGCCCCACACAGAAGCACCAGGACCAAGAGGCTCCACCCACCCAGAGCCACAAGAACCGAGAAGCTCCACCCACTCAGAGCCACCAGAACCAAGAGGCTCCACCCACTCAGAGCCACCAGAACCAAGAGGCTCCAGCCACCCAGAGCCACCAGAATTCACCGAGATCCTCACACAGTGGAGCCCGGTAAACTGAACTTTAGAATACAACCTTATAGATGGACAAACAACAGCAAAGACCACTACCAGAAAGCAATCACACATCAAACAATTCAATTAGACCATTTTATCTTCCCTGACATCTGGAGCAAAGGAATTATAACCCCAATCTTTAAAAATGGAAATTTGACCCAAAACAATTATAGAGGCATATGTGTCGGCAGCAACCTGGGGAAGGTATTCTGCAGCATTCTAAACAGCCGACTGCAAGACTTCCTCAGCGAACATAACATTCTGAGCAAGAGTCCAATTGGATTTACACCATAACACCGAACTACCCTTCACACTCTCATTAACAAACATGTTCATCAAAACAAGAACAGAATTTTTTCTTGTTTTGAAGATTTCAAAAAAGCATTTGACTCAATCTGGCACAGTGGTCTGTTCCTAAAATTAATTGAAAAAGGTATAGGGGGGGAAATCTATGACATAATTAAAACAATGTACACAAATAATAAATGTGCTGTGAAGATCAACAACATAGAAACAGATTTCTTCCTCCAAAGTAGAGGGGTGTAACAGGGCTGCAGTCTCAGCCCCACCCTGTTTAAAATTTATATTGATGAATTGGCAAAATCACTTGAACAATCGGATATCCCTAGCCTCATTCTCTCTGACACAGATATTAAATGCCTACTTTTTGCAGATGATCTAATACTGTTAGCTCCATCTAAAGAGGCATTACAACAGCAACTAGATCATCTGCAAAACTTCTGTGAGACCTGGGCCCTGCCAGTTAATCTAGAAAAGACAAGAATTATGGTCTTCCAGAAACGACCCAGATGTCAGGAAAACCCAAACAAGTTCTTACTGGGCTCCCCTGACATTGAACACACACATACCTACACATATTAAGGACTCAAAATTAGCTCTACAGGAAATTTTAATCTGGCCGTTAATGATCTCAGAGACAAGGGAAGAATGGTTTTTTACGCCTTAAAAAAGTCTACAGTCATTGATATACCCGTTAGAATCTGGCTCAAAATATTCCACTCTATAATTGAACCTATTTTACTGTATGGTAGTGAAGTATGGGGCCCTCCTATAAATTAAGACTTTGAAAAATGGGACAAACACCCAATCAAAAGCCTGCATACTGAGATTTGTAAGAGCATTCTCAGAGTCCAGAGGAACACCCCCAACAATGGATGTCAAGCTGAATTAGGACAATATCCCCTTTTAATTCGGATACAAAAAAGAGCCATCAAATTCTACCAACACCTCAAAGCCAGCGAGCCCAGCTCCTACCACTACAAAGCCCTGCAACGCCAAGAAGAGAGCAAATAAAGGAGTCCCCTCAGCCAGCTGGTCCACCGGCTCAGCTCCTACAGCACAGGGCACCAAGACCGCCCTCACACAATCCGGCCCCACCAAATTATAACTAAAGAAAAAGAAAGAATTACATCAACTATTGGACATCTGCAACCAAAACCCATAGTAAAACTCCAATCCTATTCGTCCCTAAACAGAAAATACTCCATGGCAGATTATCTGAGCTCTGTAACTGACCCCAGACTGAGGAAAACATTGACTATGTACAGACTCAGCAACCACAGCCTGGCCTTAGAGAGAGGCAGACACAGACAGACGTGGCTGCCCAGAGAGGAGCGGCTGTGTCTGCTCTGTCCACACAGACAGGTGGAGACAGAGCAGCACTTCCTGCTGGACTGTGACGCATACACAGACATCAGAACACAGTTCTTCACGAACTTTACACACACAACCCCAAATTTTGACAAACTCTCAGATCAAGAAAAACAACATCTACTGGGAGAAAAAAGTGCCACTGCTGTAGAAGCAGTAAAATATGTGAGTGTCACAGGAGAAGAGAAAAGCTGCACAACAACCTGCACACTGATGTACGTACTGATCACTAGATAGATACTGTTCTGTAATAGTTACCTCTGTATGATACACACCTTTTTTTAAATTGATGTATAGTATAGTTTTATTAATGTACAGCATAGTTTTAATTGATGTATAATATAGTTTTATTGATGTATAATTTATTACTGTATTTTGCTAAAATAATACATTGCTACTGGATCAAATGCTATGTGGCCATCTCTCCACAGGGAGGCACCATCATGACTTCTCCTGCTTGGTATTTAAAGGCGGAAAGGCGGGATCAATCATGTACCTCTGACACGGGCTAATGTACAATGCATTCCACTGTATATATTAGTTTCAATTGTATATATATTTTCTATTATATTTCTAGTTTATACTTCTTTGCTCTTATATTGCATGTTTACTTATTTATTACTTTTACTAATGTCTAATTTTTTACTATCCCTATTATTACAGCACCACAGCCAATCTCCCCCTGTGAAGTTGGGAGTAAGTTTGGCTTCTCTGTATTTAAGTGAGAGAAAAACAGGATCAAAAAATGTACTCTGACAATGTAATTGCAACCTTTTTCAATGCTTTATTGGAAAAAATTGGAATGTACAATCCAAAATGTACAAAGAATCAAGCATACGTGTAAACGAATAAATAATTTAAAAATAACGATAAGAAAAAAACTGAAATAGATGAATTTCTTTCATTGGGAATTATGAACATGAAATATATCTTTCCTGACATTCCTCTTTAAAGACATCAGATTACATTGACACTTGTCTTACTTTTGTGTGTTTCTAAGTTTGATAGTTTTAATATACGGTAGTGATTTAACTTACATACAAACATGTGAAGTTGTTGTTGTTCTCTGCATGTATGTGAGTCAAATATTTAATTACAACCAGTTACAACAAGGCGTCAACGATGTCGTCATGCTACTCTACGTACACTTCCGAACGATGTTTTCAAAATAAAACTCAAACTGACTCATCCGCCGCTTTATACGTCAAGCCTGAACGATCCTGTCTCCGGAACCTTTACTTTGAAAAGACAAAACGAAAGAGTTTGACGCCACTTCCCTTCACCGAGGACTCGCCTGTCAAAACACAACGTAACTTTACTCAGGGAAACTTCAGTCGATTGACGCTGAAGCGTTTGAAGAATACAACTCTGAGGTGATCGCTAGCTACGACAGAGCTAACTTGTTGGTTCAGCTTTTCTTTGGAGTTTTCCGCTCACTCGGGTTAGCCTCTGTTAGCTTATCAAGAAGGAGCTAATGCTAAGTAGCCCAAACTAATTGTATCGGTTGCCCAAAGTTCTCTGTGTTTACGTCTTATTTCTGTCGCTGCGGGTACAATGAAATGTTGATGTCATTGATAACAGATGGACTCATGTGAAACGAGGCTTTAGCTGCAGCTTTATCAGCCTGTTTTAGCCGATTTGAACTATTTTATCACCAGACAAACTAGAGCCACCTTTCTGTGATTGTTAAGACATGACCTCTGAGGGACTATCACTGGGGCTGTTAAAGAATCATGTCAAACACATGCTAAGGCAACAATGTCTAGCATGTTAAGCGTGTTATTAATAATAATCATGATAATCCTAACTTTATTTGTATGGTAGTCTCCTTTCAGAGGGAATGGAGAAGGCTAAACAAGATGCATTCGACAATGCCAGACTGCAAATGATCAAAGATGGCTATGAGAGAGCTTTCGAGTGCATCAATGAGGGACTGACAGTAGACGAGGCCGGAGACAAGGCTCAGGCCCTGGAGCTCTACAAGCGTGGACGCCAGTACCTGCTCAGGGCCATCAGCGTCCCCTCGCAGGGAGAGGAGTGTGTGGGCAGCTCCTGGGAATCAGCCAGACAGATGCAGCAAAAGATGCAGGAGACGCTGAACAACATCACGACTCGTCTGGCCATACTGGAGACCAGCAGTGACCTCGCTTCTGCACCCATGCCAAGCACTACCACTGCTACAGGCATGTCTGCAGAATACCTCTACCCAAAACTCCCAACCAAAGACAAGCCAGAGAGGCCAGCTCCACCAAACGTACTTTCCGGTAATGGCGAGGCAGCAGGAGTTGCTACATGCAGTGGTGCAGACTTCCCACTTTCACCCACCAGACAGCCTGTGGTGCCAGCCGAGCAGCCTCCAGCCTACTCCCCTCAGGCGGCTGATGGCCACTTGTCCCTTTCTTATGGAACGGATTCGGGGGAGATGTCGGTGGTCGGGGATGAGTTCTACAGTCGCACGTCTAACACCACACCATCCCCCCAGAGTATGGGCGAAGAGGGAGAGGAGCTGCTGTACATCCCTCACGGTGTGCAGATATTTTTTGTGACACCTGAAGGTCAAGTGAGCGCTCCATCTTACCCCGGTTACCTGCGGCTAGTCAGGTTTACAAGTGATCACTCTGACAGCATGCCCAACCGGCCACCAGCCTTTCTGCAGGTAAGAGGAAATAAATATTGTGTCTATGTCACCGCACTAAAATGCTCTC
This sequence comes from Paralichthys olivaceus, assembly GCF_024713975.1. Lineage (NCBI taxonomy): Eukaryota > Metazoa > Chordata > Actinopteri > Pleuronectiformes > Paralichthyidae > Paralichthys > Paralichthys olivaceus. Next base: position 20,200,149 of record NC_091103.1, read on the forward strand.
TCTTACAAAGCTTGAGACGACGAGATAAGCAACTCTATTGAGCAATCAATCCAATGGCGGCATGTGAAATGTCATCACTGCTCTGTCACTAGTTCTTTTTGTGCCCTTTAACCTAATTATGTAAGATGTCTGCTCAGCTCATCAAGCCCTTTTTGACTGTCAGTCACCAGCGGCCTGATATAGGTCTGTTAATGATCTCTATCCCTTGCCCTATGGACTTGATCATGTGAGCGTTGGTGACTCAGTGCCCTAATCCTATTGGGTTTATGCATGTGATGTCACTCTCCTGGGAAATCCCCGATCAGGTTCATTTAACCATTCAAAACTGGACAAAGATGGTACACCAGCCATGTGCATTCCATTTTTAACAGGAAAATTAATGGTAATAGGCTGATTTGATCTGATTTAGTTTATCCTCATATTAAGGAAACCCTTGATAGGACCTTGATATTCTTATTTAACTGTCCAGATTTGTATTAAAAGTATTTAAATTACAAAAGAACTGAGGGGTTTTTTTTCAGTATGGTGAACAAAATACACACATTAAATAGTTTATCTGTCAGATTGTCCTGTCTAATACAACAGGAGCCCTGCAGTTCAACCTGCAATTATGAGATTTATCATTTTGAGTTTTTGTTTAAGCAACGTTAAACAAGGTATAAAAAAGAGTAAATGTTCCTGTTTCCATCACTACTGGCTCCCACTAATACATCTGTAACTCTAATATTGTCCCTCACTGTCTATCTGCAGTCAGTTGAGTCTTTCTTCATGTTACGTTTTTGCAATCAAACAGTTCAGGACTATTATGCATTGTGTGTCTGTGGCTGCATCCATGCTACTACGTTTTAGTTTTAAAATGCATCACTGTTGCCGCCCTCTCAACTCCACAGTTTTTGGGCACCTAAAATAGAGAAGTTTGGAATATGGTCATAAAACGCTTATCAGTACACCTGGACAGAGAGCGTTTTGGTTTTAAAATGAAACCATATATGTATGGATGTAGCCTCCACAAACATACATACACAATATAACCAATATAATTCCAAACAACAGCAGATGCAGATGAGTCTGAGCGACTCTCCAGACAGTTTCTCGATCTCATGTTATTTAATCTATGAAAGGCACAGAAACAAACCAGCCAACATTTAGGTGAACTGTTACTTTGTACCCAGTCTGTGATAAGATTAGAAATGCCATAAAGCTGTGTAAACATCCCAGTTTAGGGTTTTCATGAGGAGACAAAATAAATACTTTGAGCAGTTTTGTCCTGCTCTCTGTTAAAAAAGCCAACGCACTGACACTAGTGGGTCATAAGACTGTAATTTGACTGTTAACTGGGAATTTCCCAGGTGCTATTACAAGTGGGTGACAGTGATTCACATGAGTGAAAGTAACTCTAAATCCTGCTTACACTGTCATGCCCTGTAATACTATTAGACATGCAGCAGTCAGGGGGGGAGAAAGTGTTGCACCAATCAGAATCTCCATTAAATAGTCTCCTTATGTTCACTTTACATTTCAAAACTTAAATCCACAGCAAAAATCTCCTTGTAGATCAGTTTTCCTGACCCTGTCATTTTTACCTCCATATAAATTCTCTTATTGTTGTACTTTGCTGAATATTCTGGCAAAAATACACATACACATAACCATGATGTCGTATATTTACCTATTTCTTATCAAATTTTCAAGCAGTCTGTATTTCTCTTTCTTCCTTGCAGGTGTGCGACTGGCTCTACCCACTCATGGCCGTGGACTCTCCAGTGTTGCTGTGTAACACTGGGGTGTTTATGTTCCCGGACATGATGGCACCAGCTCCGGGTTATTATGTCGGGGTGGTGTTGTCCTCTGAGTTGCCTCCTGCAAACAGAGAACTGTTCCAGGACCTACTGTCCCAGATGACAGATCTTAGGGTTCAGGTCAGTTGCTGCTGTGCAGTCAGATCTGCAACAGAACTTTTCTCTACTGCTCAGAGAATTGATTCTCTGAATGTATTTCTGTTACTTTTAGATCAAGTATCCAATATTTGAAATCACCAATGAAATGTTACACAATGCCTTTTTGCAAATCCTCTTGTGCCAGTGGGTGGAAAGAAAGCTATTTTAAGCAAATGCATGTGACGACAGTTGCTTCTCCATTTTGTCTATTCTTTAAAAGCTGAGATACTAAATGGACTCTATTCATACAGAGCTTTTCTATTCTTATCAACCACTCAAAGCTTTTTATGGTAGAAGTCACATTTACAGACACATTCACACAGCGCTTCTATTCGTGGAATTTTTTTATCACATATCATTCATAGAGATCAGAGTTAAGTTAGTGTTCAGTGTGTCTTGCCCAAGGACACATCAGTATGCAGACTGGAGGAGCTGCAACACTAGAATCCCAGAGCTACAAATGCAAATGTTGACTCAGCAAATCATCCTCATTAAAAAGAATGTGAATGTCAAACTGAATAGATTTCCCCTCACACATTAGAATATTTTACGTTCTCTATCTATGTTGTTAGCTTGTGATTTCACTGGTGTGTTGTAGTCCGCAACCACTCTCCACTCTTTTCCAAATCAGACATCACAAACAAATTCTGCAAGAACAGGAATCTCTTCAAATATTCAATATTTTCCACCCATGAAATAGATTGTCGCTGCTGTTTATGTGATGCCTGGCATGACACTCTCGCTCCTACTTACTTCTGAGCTGGCACACTTCCTCAAGTTACCCCTGCCTCAGCATTGTGGGGATTTTAGACAGGCAGGTGAGCAGAATTAATCAGTTATAATGCTCTTATGTGCAGCAGCTAGAACAACCTCTGCACTTCAGCTGAAAGACAAGTGCCAGTACAGCCATGAGTGAGATGCTGGCTCAGATTGATGCCAATCCAGGGCTTTTCTGATTGTATGCAGTAAGGCTATTAATCTTCACTGATGGATGTGATTCCCTATCAGCAAGTAGGAAAATTTGTATTGTTTTCATTTTTTGGGTCAAGTGAAAGAGTTGAGGTTTTCAGCACAAAAGGAGATTGTTGTATTTTTGCACCTTAAAATGACAAACAAATAGTGCATTGTTATGAGAAACAAAGAATAATGAGAGGAGCTATTGTGTGAATTGGCGGAAGAAGAGCATTTGAACGGAGATGTGTACAGCTTGCACAAGTAGCCCACAAGTTTTCCAAAGATTTTGACCAACAAGTAGTTCTTAGTTTACGCCCACGTTGTTGGTCTTACAGTAGCAAACCAATGTGTCTGTATCATCAGGCTCCAGATGAAGCAGCAGATACCATCAATCTCAGTCAGAAAGTGTCCATAGCCACACCTGAGGAGACTGCACCAGCAGAGACAGAGGAGGAAAAACCTTTGCCCGAGTGGAGTGAAAAAGTGGCAAGTGGGATCCTGACGGGTGAGATCACGTTGCGTCTTCAAATTTGAAATTCCTCACATTTCAGTTTGTTAGCAATTCCTTTAGAAAGATGCATGAACGTAGGCTACAGTATATCAGCATGATTTAACTGGGTGTGATCCTGATGTCCTTTCAGGTGCGTCCTGGTTAAGCTGGGGTCTGGTGAAAGGAGCCGAGTTCACAGGCAAGGCCATCCACAAAGGGGCGTCTAAACTCAGGGAGCACATCACTCCAGAGGACAAACCCACCCACGTCAGCCCCACGGTCACAAAAGGCCTCCATGTTGCCAAGCAAGCGACGGGTGGAGCTGTTAAAGTCAGCCAGTTTCTAGGTGACTACGTCATCTTCTTTCAGCAAGTTTTTACTGACCTTGCGTTGTTATTTGGCAGTGCATGTGTAATCGAGTAATGCTGTGTTACGGCAGTGGACGGGGTGTGCACGGTCGCTGGCTGTGTGGGTCGAGAGTTGGCTCCACATGTGAAAAAACACGGAGGAAAGCTGATCCCGGAGTCTATGAAGAAAGACAAGGATGGGCGTTCCAACATAGATGGAGCTATGGTGGTGGCTGCCAGTGGAGTGCAAGGTACACTTTAACTACACTTTATCATTACTAAGAGGAAGTTGTTTATTAGAGATGTACTAAAATGTGCTCACATGCATTTCATTTTGTGTATTTGCACAGGATTTGCAACCATGTGGACTGGTTTAGAGGTAGCAGCAAAGAACATTACTACAAGTGTTGCATCAGAAACGGTCACAACAGTAAAACATAAGTAAGTTTTTCTTTTTTGTTTGCCATTTTACTGGTCTGACAACTGTCACTGGCTTGAATAAACAACAGCTTGAATGTTTTGCTCTACACTGCTCACCTGACATGTTATCGATGCGTCAAACCTGCACTCACTCGTTTTCCTCTTCAATTTGCTTTGCAGATTTAGGGGTCTACAAAACGTCTTTGAAACACCTAATGAGAAGAAGTGTATTTTTTCCTAATTATACACAGCTATTTAACTCTTGACACCACTAATCACAAGCATGGCATGTGTTTCGTTTTGTTTTCTCCCTTGCACTCAAAAGTCACCTGCACTGGCCCAATTCACGGCTCTTCTCTGTGTGGAAATTCACACTATGTTGCTGCTTTCACTGATTTCTTCCAAGTTTCTTGAGTCAAATAGAAATATCACATTCCTGTTTGCAACATTGCTGTCCCAGCTGGTTTTAACATCTTCCCATATTGTATGAATTGGTGCTACCTATTCCAGTGATAAATAGTAAATCCAATATAGTTTGATTATTGATTTTAACATGCTAAATATTAGAATATATATAAAAAAGGATTGTCAAGAGTTTAGCGATAAACACACATTCCCATCTGCTTATTTCCTCTTTAAATTGGTTCTTAATTCGCCATTTGAGGTCATGGGAAAATGTTACATTTATTTATACCATGAAAGATGATTGTATCCATATTGGCCACCATTGCATCTCTGAATCACTGCAGAAGAATAATGAAAATTCCAATTATGGCAGTCAGAAACCTATTAATTTGTGATTGCATGGGTGAAATTCACATACAGCATGGCATCTTTACAATCCTCCTGCAAAATAATTAACTTCCAAATCCTCTGTCTCCTACCTCCCGCTCTGACCTCTCACCCAATCTGACTCCTGATGAAGGTACGGGGCAGCAGCGGGACAAGCCACAGACAACGCTGTCAATTCTGCCATTAATGTCGGCCTCACTGCCTTCAACATTGACAACCTGGGGATCAAAGCTGTGGTGAAAAGGACTGGGAAGCAAACGGCAAAGGCCATTTTGGAAGACTACAAGCTTCAGGAAAAACCAGAGAACGAGAAGCAAGTGGAGAAACTGGACAAATAGCCAACAGTGCCCGTCGATGTTTCCCCAACAACGCCTTAAAACAATGTTTTTATCAAATGGATCTATATTTAATATATTTGATTTATAAAATATATGTAGAAGATTACTACTGTTATATTCATAGCCTCTTTATCCTATTGTACAGCTCTTGAGCACTTAAATTATTATGCAAAATAAGGTAGATGGACCTAAACTATGGAAACAGAAGGTTGCATAACCCAAATTAAAACAATAATCTGCACAGTATACTGACACGATATAATATTCAGGTTAAATAACTCTGCTGTTTCTACTAGGAACTTGTTGAGTGGTTTTTGACTAGACACTGGAATCTCTCTCTAATCTTTAAGCTGCATCTGTGTGCGAGTTGGTGGGGTAAGTGCAATTTAGATAAAAACAAAAGAAAGACAATTACTTGCTTTGTGTTGTCCTGACAATTTCGGACAAAATGACGTTGCTATGATGTTTTTCCCCAAGTAACCACTGCTGATGACTGTGCCTGCAAGTATCTAACCAAATGTGAAATTGAATGTTTTGTGAAATTGATGCTGTCAAATGTGTCCATGGTCTACTATGTATTTTTGTGAACTCTTTAATATGTAGCAGGAGCTGTTGCTGGCTAAAGCTGTACAACGGATGCGTTCTAGAGTCTTCTGTGCTTTCCTGTACATTTCAATTCACTTAAATCCACATATTTCCAAAATGTTAATGTTTGTTCATATAAAAATCTATTTAGATTTCTTTATTTTGATGTATGGACTAAATATGGAACTAAATGTGTGTTTTCAAGTATGCTAACTTTGTTTCTAAGCCAGATATATATATTTTTTTGAGTGAAGTGATATGGTTTGTCCAGCAATTAACATGCTTGTAATTTTAAGATGCATTTCTAGTTTTTGCAGTGACATTTATTCACCACCTGAAAAACTGACACTTTACTGAAACAAGTATGAAACAATAAAATGTATACAAACGGAATAAATCCAGTGGGTTTTTTTTTATATTTGAAAGTCCATTATCTACTTTGTGCCATATGAAGTAAGAAAAAGATGAATTCATCAAGGAGAATGACCCATTTTCATTTTGATTCTGCTCTATCAACTGTTATTATTCAGGCGACACCTAGGGGCAGTATGTTTTACAACATGCTAATCCTCACAGAATATCTGATTAATCTTCTGTAAATTGATTTTCTCCTAAATTGATTAATGGATCACAAATATTTATATTTTTTTAATCATTCAATCTGTGTTTGTAGTAACTCCATAACAATTGTTTAAGTTTGGAATTTAAATCAGGTCAGGCCAGCATCACAAGCTGCTATTTGTATGATTGACAATACAGATATTTTCATTCCATAGATAACAATTTTTATTGTTGAAATACATTTGAATTTTGTGAGACAAAAAAGCAATAGTCCTCCAATAGCTCTGAATGGTTCTGAATGGATATTGGTTTGCTGAAATGATTTCAGTTCATTCAACCACAGGAGAATCTATCTGAGTTTGATGTCCTTGGGTTCAGATGACATTAGTGACACTGGTCTAATCGGGCGGGATATGTTGGGTTAAAGCTCACTAATGAAAGAGCAACGGGGGCCACACCAGGCCTGGAGGGACATTACACAACTCTACATGGCTCTACAATGGGTTGTTGGAAAAAAAGTGGCTCATCATTGCTGATGTAGAAATGAATTGTTGGGTTCCTCCAGTTATTTTCCACAGACTGAAATGAGGCAGAGACTCATTGATCCTGGCACACTGGCAGCATTTGTCCCCAGGGAGCGGCTGACCCGTCCACCAGTATTGGTGAAGCGTGCACTGTGGTCAGGCCCTCAGCTGTGGAAAGCTTTGGATCCATTGTCAGGCGATTGGTTACTGTGAAAGATGGCTGGTTTTCTTGTTTACAGTTCTGCTGCTGAGTGCATCTCTTTGAGAAATGAAAAACGGTGCTCACAAATTAACACAGCAGCCATTTTTCCTGTGGTCTCCTTATGTTTTTCCGCAAGCTGCTCTCTATTTACCTCAAGTGCTTTACTAACCTGTTGAAAATAAGATATTAAATCATGAAAGTCATGTACCTCGCAGTGAGCTCTACTGTGGCTGCTGTGTCTAAACGGTAGACAAAGGGCAGAAGGCCACACTTCTGTTATTGTTAATACAACATCACCTCTTAACTAATTCTTCAAATCAGGATTATGACATGAAACACAAGCAAACAATCACTTTTCAATTGCTTTGACCCCAGTTTTTCTAGAGCTCACATCTCATGAAATAATTCCCAACTTTGTCCAGAAAGAAATTTAGTGAGAGACTTGACTCATCATGCTGTCACATCTAATGAGCTCTGAAGGTGTTGTCCTTAAGGCCCAGGTTACATATTTGACAGGAATATTTACAGAGTTAACCTAGACTTAAGCTTCAAACTCAAATGAACAAACAAACAGTGCAAAGAGATACTGATCTACAGTTAGAAGTTGTGAAAAGAAGAAGAAAAGTCAGTCAACTTTTCTATAAGCCACAAGTTTGTCCAGTATTTGAAAACCTCTGGGTTAGACAGACTGATCAGAAAACTGTGACTTCTTGAAAGTAACCTTCCAAACTTTGAAGTGAATTATGGCTTCCGCAGGCCAGCTGGACAAATGCCATATAAAGTAATGTTTCCATCATGTTGGGAAAAAAAATCAAATTGCTTACAGCCATAAAAATTGGAACGTGTCCTAAGACTTTCTCTAAGATACATTTTTCCTGCAACTATAGGCTTATTGAAGTATAACAGCAAAACAACATTTGCAAAAAAACTATTATTTTATAGATACAAAAACATGTGCAACCAACCATGAGGTGATTGTCTGCTCATTTAAGTGATTTTAGTGAGTTTATCAGTTCCTGTGCTGAATGCATCCTTAAGCGACTCATCACTGTGATTATCAATGTTGTCAGAGTGTGACTGAACCAATTGATTAAATATATCACGGAGCAAAAATTTATATCAAGATTTTTAAGTATTGATGACAATTGTGAATAACTTAAGAAGAAACAACATAACACTTGTTTTATGAATGCCAGCACACAAAAAGCATTCTGGAGAAAAGTTAAGGATTATGTTATTATACACACAACAATCATTCAATTAAACTGTGATAAACCTGTCACTTGTTCAATGCTTTGCGCTTTTCTGTATCTGCATGTTATGTGACTTTTTGCAGCGTCCTCAAATTGATGAGGTTGTTTTCTTAATTTGCACGTTTTTTTTCTATTTGCATGTTTTCCTAATTTGCGGTGCATTGAGCTCTCGGCCACCGTAGGTACCAGAAGTTTTGCTAACTAACGTTAGCGCACTACTATTGCTACTTTTTGTCGCTATGGTGAACTATGTGCAACATCCTGAAACTATGGAAATGTTGGCTGGATATAGTGTTAATAACAATAATAATAATGATAATAGACAATAAATACTACTACTACTACTAATAATAATAATAATAAGAAGAAGAAGAATACATACTACTACTACTACTACTACTACTAATAATAATAATGATAATAATGACATATTTGCTTTCCATACATATAGGTAAAAATAAAAACATTTATATAATAAAAATAATAATAATCCACCGCCTGCCTGTGGGCTAATTGGTTAATAATTATTGATGAATTAATTAACAAATAAGTTAAACACATCACATGAACGCGAAGATTTCCTCGAGTGCGCGCTCTGTCTTCACCGTGCACGAGCAGCGCTGACAGCCAAACGGTCCGGTGTAAATCACTGCAATGGCAGAGGAGCAGGGGAGGGAGGGAGGGAGGAGGGAGGGTGGAGGACACCGGCTCCAGCCCTACCTCCTCTCTGCGTGTGAGCACACGGCAGAGCAGCAGAGAACCATCACAGGGGCAACAAAGGGACGCATGGTTCATCCAGACAGGCATCAAACGAGTAAATGATTCATTGAGACGAGCTGCACCTGCAGACACACGTTTGATTCCATCTGTCCTCACGTCTGAGGTAAGAGAGACTGCAGCAAAACAAGAAAATCTACATGTTCTGTACCGTTTTCTTTTTTATTGTTAATCTATTAGAATTTGCTTCCAGTCAAGATCCTTAAACATGTTTACATTGTTTGTGTTGTGCATCATCCACTGAAAATGCTACACTCATGCATGTGAAGTGCTTTGCTGTAAAGGTTGAATTGAGCCACACCAGCATGAAATGGGTGTGACATGTTACTTCCTATAATGCATGTACTTGCAGCATTAGCAGCATCAAAGCTTGTATCAGGAGTGTGTAGAGAACCTGATTGCTCATAATGTGTAATGCAGTTTAAAATGAAAGAGATTACTCATATAACAAGCATCCTCTTTGTATTATTAGGGTGTGATAGCACTGCACAGTCATGGAGCTGGAGCACTTCGATGAGCGGGACAAGGCTCTGAGATACACCCGAAGGGGCTCAAGAGGGAATGGGCTTCCCAGTCCCACGCACAGTGCCCACTGCAGCCTCTACAGAACCAGGACCCTGCAAGCTCTGAGCTCAGAGAAGAAGGCCAAGAAGATCCGCTTCTACCGCAACGGGGACCGCTACTTCAAAGGGATTGTATATGCCATTTCTCAGGAGAGATTCAGGTCCCTAGAAGCTCTGCTGGCCGACCTCACGAGAGCTCTGTCAGACAACGTCAACCTGCCCCAAGGGGTGAGGACCATATACACCATCGATGGGATGACGAAGATCACCAGCATGGACCAGCTGGTGGAAGGTGAGCAGTGCTCTGAATGTTGGTTAGTTTTCCCTCCACGTTTAGTTTGAGATCAGGTGGAGTGAAACACTTCAACAAAACCAGAAGCTGATTCAAGTGAGAACAACATTTCTGACTTCTGCAGTATTGTACAGATGAAGTAGCCAGTGTCACACTGCCCTGTGATCCTTATCTCTTATTTGTGTCTTTGCTTTTGTTTGTTAGCAAGTAAAAACTCTTCTAATGTTTGTTGTTCCTCGGCAGGAGAGAGCTATGTGTGTGCGTCCATAGAGCCCTACAAGAAGCTGGAATACACCAGGAATGTAAATCCCAACTGGTCAGTTGGTGCTAGGACTGCCGTGTCCATCCGTGACCCTTCTTCCCTGGGTAGCTCCAAGGCGGGATGCCCAGAAAATAGAGAGAGCAAGGACTTCATAAGGCCCAAGCTGGTAACCATCGTCCGCAGTGGAGTAAAGCCTCGCAAGGCCATACGGGTCTTGCTAAACAAGAAGACTGCACACTCCTTTGAGCAAGTCATGACTGACATCACAGACGCCGTTAAGATGGACTCTGGAGTCGTCAAAAGGCTATTTACTGTTGACGGCAAGATGGTAGGTCCATTATCCTTCTACAGAATGCTTCTGAGATCCTCACATCTATTTTTAGGCTGTTTGGTAATAATTGGAGATCATTTAAAATAGCAGTTGTATTTCTATAATTTAGTTTCCCTAAAAGTTCAGCAACATTTTATTCTATGGAAATCAAGTCTAGATATTTTAAATCAGAAGCAAACAATGCACACTGTAGTAAGTCCACAGCTTGTATTATGTTTTATAGCAACAGCACAAGGTGCATACAAATATACTGTGCATCAGTTAAAGAAGGACAATACAGACTTAATTTTCCAAAATCACAAACTACTCTTTGTGTATTTGGATTCATTCGATGATAAAGGTTAGGCATGGTTGCACATTTGTGCCCAACATTAATCTTGTAGGTATTTGAGACGTTAATCAGGGCTGAACAATATGCAAATAAATCTAGTTTGGATTATTTTAATAGAGTTAGCAACAAGACTATTATATATGGAATGATAATTGTAGCATTTTATTTTCACCAAAGATTGTGAAAGTAAGCTGGTGCATATACATCACTGTAGCATCACAGTTCTGTATTGACCTATTTTACCTTTATTAATAACGACATAGATATTGCACTTGTTATTTTGATATATCCATAACCTGCACATTTTATTCACAGGATGCTTATTTCAACAAAAGCCCTAAGTGCTCTGTACCTGAGAGAATGCCATTATCTGATGCCCTTTTTCTCCAACACTATAGTGCATTAATTGCTCACAAGTGGGGAGGATGCAAGGAAGCTTTTGTTGGATAGAAGTCAAAGGAGATGGGCACAACCTTCGGCAATTGTTCCCAGTGCAGCTGATGCGGTGCCTAGATTCATTTGGCTGCGGTGAAAGTTATTTGGGATGTGAACGTTTCCTGCTTTCCATCTTACATGGGGAGTTTTAGCTCAACTCAAGTTCATATATATTTATAAATCAAAGACAAAGAAAACAAACCAGACTGTGATGTGGCCTGTTCAGCTCCTCTTTCATTTCTCTGAGAGTTTCCTCCTTACCCAATAAGATAGGCATCCCAGTAGAGTCAAAGTCAACTGGGAGTATTTGCTAAATGTATTATGAGAAATGGGTTTCTAGGACTCCATCTCATATTCCTACTTACAGCGGCACATGATTAACTGGATATTCACTTAGTGGGTTTGAACCAGACTAACTTTATCAACAGTATTCATTACTTGGAAGTTTTTTTTTTTTTCACACCACATTGCACCTTTACATTATTGTGGAGATGGTTGCTTTTGTTGTGTGTGTGTGTGTGTGTGTGTGTGTGAGCTGATTATTTCTGTTGAAATAGTCAGCTCTCAACTTCAGCTCCAAACCTCTCCATAAACTCTTGTCACCTGCACTCTATATTTTATTTTTTCTTCTGATGGTTTCTATGGTGACATGGTTTCCCGAGCTGGTTGCTAAGGAACAGCCTCTGCGGCTGAGCGGTGCAGTAGTGATGTCAGGACTGTAGGTGTAGTGTGAGAGGACTCGTGTAGATGCAGTGCTTGGTCTGTTGGCCTTATTACACACGTAGCAGGAAGATGGAGCACATGGCTGAGCTATAATCCCAGGATAGGAGCAATTCAGGGAACAGTTGGGAGATTTTTTCACAGACAAACACATCTGCCTTCACAAATCCTCAGAATTATTATTTAGTAGTCATAAAATGGACATGACATTTTACTAGATCAGAGATAGATGTCCTGTTTACTGTGTCAGGGACTCATTTGCTACATTCTCTTGTTTGGTTTAGGGATTTCAATCCCTGCTGCTTGAATAGTTAATACAAATAAACAATTGACTGTTAATTCAAATTGAAAGTTTATTATGTAAAACACATAGTCAATAAAAATTCCAAACACATCTACCCTCATTAGCTCATTTATTTACTTAAAATAGTATAACTGCTAATTTGCCATTGATTAAACATTAAGATTTTAAAATGGATGATATTCTCATGCAGTCACACCCCATTTCTCTGTTTTGGACTCATGGTTCTATTAGTGGATCTGCTCAGCGGGTGGTTCTGCTTTATGGCTGTGAACCACCCATCGTGCTGAGTCATGGTGTTCTGCCATGACAGTCACTTTTAACTTTGACCAAGTATTTAGGAATTGGCTAAACTTTTCTAAAGCTGCCTATAAAGATGAAAAATCAACATTACCCACACTAGCACAACCACAAGATAGAAAGCGATGAGAAACAGGCACCCTGTAGAGAAGGCCCTTTGAAAACATGCCATGGCCTGGTGTGATCCTGCTGTTTTGAATGGGATGGAGCAGAGGGTATTTGCATGACTGAGAGGAGACTTAGCCTATGGCATTTAAATCCCCTCTGTAATGGATGTGTCTCTGCACTGTAATTGTATTATGCACACCACTAACATCTCTGGATCAGCAGAGTCAAAGTCTATGTCGAAATAGACGTCAACAGCCTCCAGAGGACCAAGTCTGGCTCGACATCAATGCAGGAAAGCAGAAGATGCGTCAGTATATGTGATCAACAGCCCATTTCTGCTTTAGAAATGAGATACAGGGTGGAGGTGGATGAGATTTATGGCGCTGAATGAGCCAGGGAGCTGAACCTAGCTTATGTTTTACAAATCACTTCTTCACGTTGACCTTGACTGTGCCATTTCTTGGTTTGGCCTGCATGTGCCCGTAATGAATCTCTGTGGTTCTCTGCTCATATTACAGATGTCCTGTCAGCACAGTGCTCAAAGCCTTTGTAGAGAATCAATTGTTTCACGGACTGATTTTAGATTAACAATTTAAAAGTAAGATATAAAAGTAGTCGTTTTTTGCTTTTGGACAGAGATGGATCATCTTTTGGTACAACTGTAAGGTCTTATTTTGTGAATGCTGTCTAATTTAAGAAATACACTGCTATTGAAATGAATATCTATTGCTGTATGATTTTGAGAGAATATCATTGTAAAACCCTGCCATTTTAAAACCTGTATAAGGTATAAATAACGTGCAACTAAAGGGGAGCAAGATGGCTGGAAGAGAAAGTGAGGCTGTCTGGCTTTCCTCTCACCTCCTGCTGTGACTTGGCTTTTAAACACAGAACAGTGACTTGCTCAGTATCCTACTGCCTTCAATGTGGAGAGGACACTTTCTCTGTCATCCTCTTTTTGTACTGAGTGCCCACAAAATGTGCTTGAGCTAAAGTTGGTACTGCTGAAACCGAACAGAATGTCAGAAGCAAGTACTTATTTAACTGTTTTCAACCGTGTTTCATCTAAATTCTATGAATTGTGGTTTTCTTTACCATAGAACGAGCCCTTTATATTCAAATAATTTATATTTACATCGGAAGCGGGTCCTCTCTACGGAGGCCACCATGTTTTTTACAGTAGCCCTCAAAATATCTTTTGAGTTTTTATGATAACTGAAGGCTACCACAGGTTCTCTTTCATGTTTGGAAGGGAAGGGTGAGGTGAGGGGTATCTAGCTGCAACATGCAACGTCACCACTAGATGTCACTAAATTCTACACGCTGTACCTTTACGTCTTAAACCTTTTCATAAAGATCCATGATTGTTTCCAGGGAAATCAGTGAAAATGTAAAATATCTCACAAAGATAGATAGATAGATACTTTATTGATCCCGAAGGAAATTCAAGCATCTAGTGGCAGTAAAATACATGAAGACAGAGATAAAAAATTCCTGGATCCGCCCCTTGTTATGGATTTGCACCAAAATTAAGTCAGTTCTTTCCTGACCAATATCCCATCCTTCACTCATATTTCATGGTAATCTGTCAAGTAGTTTTTGCATGATCTTGCTTAAAAAACAATGAAACCAACAAACAAACAGACGGGTGAAAACCTAATCTCTGTGGCAGAGACATAGTGACAAAGTAACTCAAAACTAAGACATTATGTTAAGGAACATTTTAAATATGTATTTTAATGTGTGCTTGGGTCGTTGGTGTGTCCGTTTAGATTTCAGCATGGTGGATGGTGTTGAATTGTTCTTTTTAAGGAATCTATAACTCATTGGTCTTTACCACTGCAGTTATTGTCACAGTTTTGTCTTGGATCGTGTCTGTAACTATAAATACATGGTTTTAAAACCCTTTCTTCTTCCTACTGGACACTTGAATGTGCACACATAAAGTACATTACAGCAGGTAATAGACCCTTGATTCCAGAAAAGGAGTTATTTCAACGTTTAAAAAAGTAAGCATGCTTTCTATGTAAGTGTAACAGATGAAGCTGAGTCATGTTTCTGGCCAGCACATTGAGGGGGGGGGGGGGGGTATGCAGTACCCAGCTGCTCTACCTCAGGTTGTGTAATCTATTTTCTCCACCATGGCAGAGATTGATCAGCTCTCTGATCTCCCATTGTGTTTTCGCTGGACTGGATTTCCGAGATAAAATCCTGACGGATATTATAATAATATTTCCACTGGATGCTGCAGCCGGGACCCGGAAGGGGGCTGATGGGTGGGGGTGGTCTAGGGGGGATGGTAGACCTCATGGAACTGCTGTGTCACTGAGCCAGCAGGCACAAGTAATCAATATGAAGCACAACACTCGTAATTTTTTCCAGTTATGCGTCTTGCCTGGACTGATGGTGATACTATTCTGTTGTCTGCAGCTTGTGCTGCTCCGTGCTCCAGATAGGATCTGATCTTAAAGTAGCCGTGTCCCACTCATGCGCTCTAACTCAGCCTCTGTCTCGTCTCCTTGGCAACGGCTGTGGGGGTCTTCTCCCTCTTGGGATCTTTCTGTTGTTTTGATGGGATTGGGGGTGGGGGCTGTCAGAGAAAATACCCATGTTAACCACCCCCTCTGTGCTCAATGTTTTTTTTAAAATTTCATATCTGGATGACCTTTAACTGTTTGGACATGTTCATCCTGCATTTTTTAAACTGAATTAGTCATCTCCTTTGCCGAGTAATCCAACATTTCAACATTTTAGATGCAGTTTATTGAAACTGCATATAATATGGCCTAGTGTATATTTCTTCTTAAGTAATGAGATCTGTACAATAGAGATCAGATCATTAACTCATGATATTAGAAATATGGTTGGAGGGCAGTTGATAGACTGTGTTGGTTTTCTTGTCTGGCCTTTGTTCTTCAGCACTTAAGTCATCACATTAAACTCATGCTGAACTCTGCATGGTTCTTAATGAGACAATTAATAATGTATATACTATTTCTGCTGTTGGCTTTTGCCTTTGTTCCGATTTCAGTTTTCTAAACCTTGATTACATTAGAAAAACTAAATCATGAGTGTTAGGCAACAATCTTGAGTTATGTAATCAATAGCAACATCTAGCATTTGAAAATGGCCCTAATATAAACATATCCTACAATTTATAATCAGTAAAATCAAGCTTAAAAGCCAATTTGAGACAAAACACGTAGTGAATAATAGTTTTAAATCCTGTTTTTGTCGTTGACAGATGTTTTACCGAGTTAACCTCTCGGCAGAGGAAATGAAGAACTCTTCCTCCTCTGGCACTTTGCTGTAATTAAGCATATCAATACGCCTTTTGAGAGGAAGGTCAAGACACCATCAGTTTCTTCATTTATTTATGACATCCACTGAGATGGGCTCCTGTAATAATGAGAGCAGCGGATGTTGTCGTCCTGTTTGTCTTTGTAGAAAAGTTAAAATGATTATTATCTTTTCTAGATTATCATCAATACAAAAAAAATGTGCCGACCAACAAATCCACGTTTTGGATTAAGGTTAAAATTGAATCTCTGACCAGGAAACCATTTCATATTTTGAGCATTCAGTTTTATATACTTTATATATATAAATAGTACTTTGTGTTCCATCAGATTCGATGATTTGTGAAGGATGCTAAAAGATCAGAATTTGGAAAATGCTTCCTTATGTTCATGTGTATTGATGTGATTGACACCTTAATGGATGATGTTAATAAAAACATGTCTTAACAGGATGTTATATTGAATGGTCCTGGACTATAGAGGATAATTGACTAAATCTCTCACAGGGGACGAAGACACTTAAATGACCAGCAGAGGACATTGTCACTGTGACTGTACTGAATATAATCCAGGTTTAAAAGGAGCTCATCTTTTTTTAGTAGTTACCCTAGAGAAACTTTTACTTTCAGCCGGGCTGAGAGGAAATGTTAATGCCATTATTCATGTGCTGTACACAAAATTCATTTCCCTTTGGCAATTATGAATATGCAGTTTCATTGTGTCTGCCCAACTCTATCTCATCCTCTTTTCTTTTTCTACTCTATTTCATCCAGTGGTATTTTCTTTCATGATTCTCTCTTGTACACTGATTGACCTGAATGGTTTTGATCAGAAGTAATACGTATATTTGTATAATTTCATATCTGAGATTTCCCCAAATTGTGCTGCATTTCAAACTAAAAAAGTTAATATTTAAAAATATAACTGACAGAAATATATCAATGTTTCCCAGGTTACCTGTCTTCAGGACTTTTTTGGGGAAGATGATATATTCTTTGCTTGTGGCCCCGAGAAGTTCCGTTATCAGGATGACTTCAACCTGGATGAAAGTGGTGAGTGCACTTTCATTTGTACGAGGCGTGATTCACTCAGTGGAAAGAATTTGGCTCTAAAACTCCCAGGATTCTTTGTTTTGTGTTGTTGGCTACTGTGGCTACACATTACATTGTTTTTTATTAAACTATCCTCCTGTGTGGCTCAAGTAAACACTGAATATGCCAAACATGAAACGTGAAAGGTGTAATATTTGTGCCTGCATTAGGTGTGGTGAGGATATGGACTAGAACAAGACTGGAAAACAGATTTGCTTCATATTGAACCTAGGTCCTGGCTGACCTAGTTTAAGGTTGTTGTTTAATGTGTGTGTGTGTGCTTTATTAAATGTGCTCTCCAGGACAAAGCAGACATCATCACTCACAATTTGTGGCTCTGTGGTTTTAGGCTAATGTACCAGAGAGAAAATAGTCCCCTATCAATGATGGTATATTTACTGAAACAAACCCAGAACCTCAAACTGACATAGACTCAAAAAAACTAGGTAATTCCTGAAATGGTACTAAGTCGAGTGCATACCTATCATCCAACGCCATAGCAATCCTTTTTTTATTTTAGCATAAATAGCCAAATATTATTTCCTGAGAAAGTGAGAACATTATTGAAATTGTCCCGATCTTTTAATATTAAGGAAATTGATGGAAAATTCCTGGATCAACCCCTTCAACCAAACTTCCAAGGGCTCTTTCCTTGCCCCTGCCCCATCCCCTCACCAAATCTGGTGCAAATTGCTTCTGTAGTTTTTGAATAATCCAAATCATATCCAAATAAGATGAATAATTAAGGTTATTTCTATAGCAGCTTTCATACAAGTATTACAGCTCAAAGTGCTTTACATACAATATAGATACAAAATATTTATGAAACATAAGAATATGTTAAAATGACATGTAAAAGAAAAGGAAATAGAAAAGAACTCAAATCAAACAAACAGTAACAACATACATGGGTGAAAACCTAATATCCTTGGTGGATGAAATAAGTTAGTCGAGTTTTTTCATTGAAAAATGTTGCTGCAGTTGCATATTTGTTCATGCATCTTACTTTTTTGAATTTTTTTTACAGAATGCAGGGTTGCAAAGTCTGCATCTTACGGGCGGCTTCCCTCCATTACGGGTCGCTCTTCCCCAAAAAGTGGTGGTTGGTCCCGCAGGAGCAAGTCTCCTTCATCCACTGGTTCAGGTAGCTGCTATCTTTATCACTTTCTGGTTTTTGATGGTTAAAACTTGGTTTTAGGTTCAAGGGTCAGAATCTGATTCGAGTAATGGTTGGTGGAAAGCATTTACTTGTGATTGTTTTTGAAACAGAGAATATAGCCCTCTCCTAAGGTTTCAATATTTCTTTAAATGTTTACATGTGTGCTATGTATAAAAGTGCATTTTATTGTGCAGCACATCTTCATGATGCAGATTTCTGTTTTACTGATAGCTAACGGCACTGCAGGCAGTCAGCTGTCCACTCCTCGATCTGGAAAGTCTCCCAGCCCCTCTCCAACCAGTCCAGCCAGCCTCCGAAGACGACAGGTAATACACATTGATTTTCCTATGAATAACTTTCACTTCTTAGACCATACTGTACCAAATAGGCCATGTCAAAGATTTACATAATTACAGTATCTTCCTCAATTAATAATGTTTAAAACTATTATGGTGACATGGAATTACTGTAAATGAAAATGTTGTTTATTGAACGAATAAATATAATAATCATCGGACCAATTACCAGCAAAATATATGTGAGTGTTAAATATATAAATAAATAATAAATAGTGGTACTTATATTACTGCAAATCTAAAAAAGGTGTAAATATACAGACGTGAAAATCAGCCCGACGTAAACACAAGCTGTTTTTGTTTTGTTTGTTTGTATTCTGTTAAATTTCAGACTTATGTTTTGAATGCAGGCGTCAGCAGCACATTTTCACTGTGTTATCAAAGATCTGGGATGACAAACACATTTTGCTTCTGCGCCACAACTGTGAGCGAAATCCAATTATCAGTGCCACCATCGTTAATTAATCATAAGGCTGGCTGGGGTTGGAGGCTGTGGTGGAGGATTTTATTGCTCGCACTTTTCAAACCACATGTCTTTATGCTGGTGAAAAGCTTACCATGGTTTCACCACACTTTTATTATCTAATCTCAAAGTGCATCCTCAAGGCTGGAACAGTAGAACAAATGTGAGCAGGCACTCTGTTTCTCCTTCCAGGGATCTCAACACAGTGGCTCCTCGCTCTCTTTAGCTTCGACTAAGGTTTGCAGCTCAATGGATGAAGGAGATGGGCCCGGCAGTGAAGGTTAAGATATTGCATGACACGTGAATATTCTGGAATATGTTTATGTAAGTTCACTTATAAATCCTCATTTGTTTGACTCCACAGCTGAGCCAATGGAGGACCACTCTTCAGTCCCAGCCTCCATAACAGAGAGGTACAAAGTGGGCAGAACCTTAGGGGACGGAAACTTTGCTGTGGTGCGGGAGTGTGTGGAGAAATCCACTGGGAGAGAGTTTGCTCTGAAGATCATCAGCAAAGATAAATGCAGGGGAAAGGTGGGTCTGCCTCCACACTGTTATTTCACCACAGAATTTGGTTTAAATTGCTGTTTACTCACTTTAGTTATTTTCTCTTTAGATGATATTGATGTAATTCTGCTTTGGATTTCTTTAATTTCCTTATTGGTCAGTGGATGTGCCATTTCCTCTGGAACAAAAAAAAATCTGTTTCTAGATTTTTCATTTATTACATTTACTTTATTACTCAGGAGCACATGATCCAGAGTGAGGTGTCAATCCTTCGGCGTGTTAAACATCCCAACATCGTACTTTTAATTGAAGAAATGGACACACAGAGCGAGCTCTATCTCGTAATGGAGCTGGTTAAGGTACAACACAGTAATTGTTCTGTCCTTGTTCTTGTTTTTTTACTAGATGTCTATTTTGTGACATAATTGTATGTTTGTCTGTAAAAACAGATTTCTCCTGATCCTTGGTAATACATAGACTCATGTCGATTTCCCTAAACCCACATCCTCTCTCTCCAGGGGGGCGATCTCTTTGACGCAATCACCTCCTCTAACAAATACACAGAGCGAGATGCCAGCTGTATGTTGTTCAATCTGGCAAGTGCCATCAAGTACCTGCACAGTCTCAACATTGTCCACAGAGACATAAAACCTGAAAACCTGTTGGTAAGTACCACTCCACAAAGTTTTCTATTCACTCCTCATAGGCCCATTGGTCTCCAAAATTCAAATGTACAAGCTTCCAATTCAATAAATTAAATAATGAAAATGATGACATGAAATTATTGTACAAAACTCCAAAGGTTTGGGACGTCATATGTCACTGTGGTCATTTGGAACTTCTAAAGTCTGACCTAAATCTGAAATATAATGCTCTGCTAACTCTACAAGACTCAGATTAAAGACCAAATGTTTCTGAAATAAATGAATAAAGTTCAGTCTTCAGACAAGATGTTAACCTCAAAGAGAACTCGGTCACAAATGCAGTTTTTAGTTGTAGTGTTGCTATTTTTTGCGACAACTTAAGTGTTTGCTGTTTTGTTTGTACCACAGATGAATTTGAATGCTCCTGCTGTTGTTTTCACTCAGTTTAAAATGATTTTATTGTCACATCCAGCTCATCAACAGAATCTTTACCCCAGTGAGGAATATTATTTATAATCTATGTGATTACTGTTTCTTGCTTGCCCTTATTGCATGTGCACTCAGGTCTACGAGCACCAGGATGGCAGTAAATCTCTGAAACTTGGGGACTTTGGTTTGGCCACCGTTGTGAACGGGCCCCTCTACACTGTGTGTGGCACCCCCACCTACGTAGCTCCTGAAATTGTTGCTGAGACGGGGTGGGTCAGAGCAGTTGTGTCATCTAAGACATGATCATTCTTGTGAACTGTTGCTCCTTGCAGATTTGTTTAGTTTCTGATATATATATTTCCGGATCATTCTTGTGAACTGTTGCTCCTTGCAGATTTGTTTAGTTTCTGATATATATATTTCCGGATATTCTCCTCTTCAATTAAAGATATGGCCTCAAGATTGACATTTGGGCAGCTGGTGTCATCACGTACATTCTACTGTGTGGATTTCCTCCTTTCCGTGGGTACGTATGTGCTCCTATATCAGAAGAAGTTTGACCTTTTAACCACATCAGTGACATTAGTTTCTTTATCTCAACAAGAAGCAGATTGGCACTCATAGAGTCCATTCGTCCTTATGAAACCACATTTAAGTCACTTTATCCAGATTTATATTTGGAACTGCACCAAATTTCACACACTCAGTAAATAATATCAGTCCTCTAAATATTCATCCATTTTCACAAATGATTCCCTTAGAAATGAATGTAAATGTCAGAAAAAGATTGTTCTAACCTGTGCCTGAATTCAATGTTTTGTTTCTTGACTCATGTCCCATTCCTCCACCAAGTTGAGAGGAAATGTGTTCAGTGGCTTGAGCATAATCCTGCTGACAAACAAACCAGATGTGAAAACTTAACCGAGAGGTAACAAATGGCATCATACACCTATGATATATGTGTTGTTTTTATTTCTCCAGCGGTGACAAAGATCAGGACGATCTCTTTGAACACATTCTGAGTGGCCAGCTGGATTTCCCTGCAGCGTACTGGGACAATGTTTCTGACTCGGCCAAGGTTTGTGTTCTCTCCTCATGTGCCACCTCAGTGTGAAACATCAGAATCTGTCTCATGTTATTAAACCAGCTACTCATGAGTAAACCAACATGCTTCTCTTTAGACATTGATCACTGGGATGCTGCAGGTGGAGGCAGATCAGAGATACACAGCGGTACAGGTGCTCGATCACCCCTGGGTCAATGTAAGTTCAGCATAGTGGGGTCACTCCTCTCACTAGAATCACGTTCAAGTAGTTTTTATTTAATTGTATTTATACCCTGCTTAGCTCAGTTTTCTCTCATGCACCTCATGTTTTGGAATGACAATAATTCTTTTTGAATCTCGAATCTTAAATTGCAGTTTAGAAACAATATGAAGTGTAACGCAGCTGGTAGAGTCGCTGAAGTTTGCTCTTTGTGTTTCTCGAGGATGAGGGTGCGTCAGAGAATGAGCACCAGCTGCTGGTGGCTGGAAAGATCAAGAAGCACTTCAACACTGGACCAAAGCTCCACAGCACCACAGCGGGAGTGTCAGTCATCACAGTAAGTTCTGCTCTGCACTGGTCCATCAGTAAATGAAACTTTTTGTTTTGTGAATCTGCCTGAGGGATGATGCTTTGGACGTCATTACAAACTGAAAATATCTTTAGTTTAGAATTTTGTTCCTGATATCCTTTTATACTTTGGTTTTCATTTGAATTCACTATTTGTATGAAGCAGCATAGAGCTAATACGCTGGGCTTCCATCACAGAGTGCTGGCAGTCCACATTTCCCACCCCCGCCCTCCGAGTCATGGCCCCTTGGTGGAGCCCTTTTCATGTCTCGGCCTAATTTACTTTACTTCTTATTTTCTTTGCCTTTTGTAGCTTTTCCTGGTTTTGTTGAACACTTTACTAGTTTGCAGCATCAAAAGATGAAGTTAAACTTTGTCACAAGAAGGAGAGAAGTTGTAAGGCCAATGCAGTTGATCACATTTAACTGTTAGAGTCGATGCCGCTCTTCATGTCCTGTATTCCTGTGGAGAACCTAACAGTCGCCGCTGTGTCACTCTCCCTCAGACCACGCCACTTGATAAAGAGAAGCAAGTTTTCAGACGTAGACGCCATCAGGATGTGAAGTCCGCCCCCCACCTCCCACACAGCTTCGGTGCCTCCCACGGTGCCACCCGCGGCCTCTCTCCCACTGACCTCACCCCAGAGTCTGAAGACTATTCCCCGAGTTCTGCCGGCACTGTCCGTTCACCCGTCTCTCCGTTCTGAGAGCCTTCCTGAGGCCACAGCACCGTCCACCCCTCTATGAAGAGGTTGGGGCACAGAACAGATTCAACCCATCATTGGGTTCAGTCTGCTGACCTGGACATTGACAGGCTGCACATTTATCTGCACCTATTTTATTTCTTTCCTGCCATAGAACTTTAAGGAGCAGTTCATCTCTGGGTCAAAGAATAAGAGCATGCAACAATTTTTAGTACATTTGTCCTTTCACCTGATTTCTACACAGCAAGCACTGGTTCATAGTAGTAATATAGAGCCCTCTACTGGTTTTTATTGTGTACTACAGGAATGGCAGTCTGCTTCATGAAGCACTTTTTAAAAGAAGTTGTTAACAAACAATACTGAAACCATAGCCTCGGAATATTCATGCTTGACTCCAACACAAACGCTCATGTATCTAGAATGACACTCATATCTCTGCCCAGGCCCAACAACAAGCTGCACCAAATGTCACACACTCGTAGACTCAGTCCCTTAAATGTGTTATCAACCTTAATTTATTCAGTGAAAATGTCAACAAAACAATCAGACACACAATGTTACAGAGAGTAGAGAAAATTAAATTCTAGATCCGCCCCTTTGTTCAAATCCACACCCAAATTTAATGGGTTCTGTCTTGGCCCACTTCCCATCCTTCACTAAGTTTGGTCTAAATCCACTTTGTAGTTTTTGCACAATCTAGCTGACAAACACAAACGGACAAAGGCAAAAAAAGCCTCTCAACACAACAGTCACCGTTCTGCTGCACTGTTTTACATCCAGATTACTTCGCTGTGGCACTTTAGGTTCAGGTGCATAAACCTTAGACACCATTCAACAGAACTTGAGAAGACATGCTGCTGAACTGTAGGAGAAATATTGTGTGGCCGCTCAGTAGCTTTTCCTCGTGGAGATTTGAGGGCACTAATGTTTGAGTGTTGATGGTCCTGTGTGCTTGAGGGAGGATTATTTAAGTGGTTTTGTTATTTGTCTGTGTGAGTGTGGTGTTGTTGGTTGTACGTGCATGTGTAAAAACTTGCCTTGGCACAAGTGGATTTAAGTGCAATTAGGTTTTCTGCCCAATGAGCACATTATGAGACATGTTCTTTCACAATGCTGGAACAAGTGAGATAAAAATAAAGGATCTGTCGCTGGTATTAATGGAGTCCAACACAGTTCTCTATCAGAGGGAAGTTTAATGTTGGTAAACTGCAGTGCTTCCAGGAATATCCATTATTTTACTATTTTTATTCTGAATGTACTGTACGTCCTCTGACCACGTCATATGTCGCTTCACCAAATAATCATAGATGTGAATGTCCTTTCATCCAAGACTGTAACCTGCATGTTTGCTAATATGCATCCTAAGATAAGTTGTTCTGGTCTTTTACTCTTCAATATACGCCTGTCAGATATGAAACCACTTCTGTTGCCATTGTACATGCTGTCTTGATGAATGCAGTCCTGTTAAGACAGACCACAACTGAGTTAAGACTTATATATAAATGTATTTTAACAGAAATGTAAAACCACGCCACTTGCTGTTAAAGGGCTTTTTAAGTTTTGCCAAAAAGCACACCGAGAGCAAGTCGTCATAGTAAGTTGTCAGGAATGTGTTTGTTTTGAAGATAGTGTCTGTTTTTCGCCATCGCCAAAAAAACATGTAATGTTTGTGAAAAATGGTTCTCGAAGAAAACTGGGAATGTCAGTGTTAATGTGGAAGCAGATGGAGAATGTGAATGCTGTATTATATTCATCCATATTCCATTAATGTAAGAATGTTATTAAACCTAAATGAGAAAAAAACAAACTGTAATTCACTTATTTTCAATTCTTAAGGGGAAAATTACAAAGTTCTGACAACGACACACAAACAAAAATTAAATACTGAGTGTCAGTGGAGCAGCCTGCATTAACAAGTCTCCACAGCAGATGGCAGTCTAATCAAACAATGAGCATGTCTTCAGTTCCACCTTGTATAGCATTGATTTACTGACCTATAGTTACACATCCTTTATTACAGAGATTCAATTAATACATGCATCCTTAAGAGGCCTTAAACTCCTGAGACTCGTGTATTTATTCATTTGTATTAAAAACATCAGTTCAATTTAGTTCTTAATTTTGATTTATCACATAAGCAGAAACTATTTGAAAAACAAATCATAATGTATCTTAAAATGTTACATAAAATCAAAGTACACTTCATGATGCCAACAAATTGTCAAACGGATGTAAATTCACAGTAATGAAAAGCAAAGTAAACCAAATGGCTTTAGTAGCTGTTAGCATGCACGACCTCAGCTCTCGGTCCGGTGTTGTCTCATAGCACCACCAGAAAATAAGAACGCAAACTCAAAACATTTGCATATTTTTGTTCTTTTAAATAGTCAGCTCAGGAGACCAACTTCTTGTTTCAGCGATTAAAAAGAGAAACTATAGTTTTTCATTTCACCAAAATAGCTCAGTCACTTTGGGAACATTTCACTGCTCATCATTAGATCATTTTATCGTCAAACTGAAAACATTCATCAGACGTTATATTGCTTAACAATACATGGTGTCACAACAGGATCATGATTTCACAGACTTTAAATGAATGAGCTCATGTTTTGTGCAACAATAGGCAAACTGAAAAAGTGTGGAGATGCACAAGTAAGAATATTCATGTTTGCAAACAATTATAGAATGTCTTAAAAATGACTTCCTCTCTTTGAATATGTCTGACAGCTTCACCGCAAACATGTTAATGGTCATGAAAAACTATCCAAGAATCTAGATTTTAATCCTCTGGATGGGATTCTTTAAGAAACAACTGATGATCATTTTATTGTTTTACTCTAAGTAATTTTAATCCTTCGCCATTAATTAAAAAAAAAAAAAAGTCCTACATTTAAAGTAAGTATGGGAATATCACAATTGATCATTTCTGTTGACGTGGTAATCAAAAACAAATACTTCACGACAGACTCACACTGAATTAGACTTTTCTTCCAAATAGACAATCAAACAACAAATTAACAATGAATGTTGTTTTTTCACATTTGCACATCTGACCACTGTTAATAACAAAGAGCAAACAATGGCCATACACATGTGTCACTAATGTCTGCAGTGCAATGACGCCATTTTGAACATTTATACATGGTTCACGTGACTGAGAGGTTTATAACATGAAGGCTACAGACTAACAGCATTTAGATCTTTATCTCAACCTTTACACTGTCCATATATACAGTTTATTTATTTTTCTAGAAAAGTGAGATATGTATCCGTCATACAAATGTTGTATAAATGTTTTGAACATAAGATACATTTTGTTTTTCACAGTTTGATACAGGAACTTTAAATCTTACATCCAGGTCTGTTTTTTTTTTTTTTAACTTAAGTTGATCTCAGTCTCTCCTCGTCCACAACAACAGATGTGTTTGGCTACGTTCAGCTGGTGCTCAGGTAACTGTGTTCAGATTGTTATGCAAACCGACAAATGGCAACAAGTTCACGTGAGCACACTGTTCTTTGTTATCTTCGCCGTGCAGATGTTGTCCAAACCACTGGAGCACCTCTCAGGTCTGTGGTCCGCTCACTGGCTGTAGGTGTTCCTCTCTGCATATTTGCCTCCCGCTGCATAGTTCTGTCTCCTCAGTAGCGGTTTTGATGCTCATAGTGCCACCGATTGAAATCAATATTAAATGCCACAATACTGCCGGACGCCATGCCTGTGATTAAAGTCCTGAAGAAAAACAAAACCATGAAAATGTGACATCAAATCCCACTTTCGTCAAATATTATATACTTCATGAAACAGGAAAAATAGAAAACCACAGTTTACCCATGATTGTTTCCATGCACGTGAACGTTTTGTTAAAATGTCCATGAAACGAGCACAGTCGCTCATCAGGGGCTGTGACAGTAAATCACCAGGTTTCCGTGACAACTGAAGTAGACCATTGAGTCCCAGTGTCTTTCTGCAACCCCTCTGCCCTTGTGTCCACGGCCGGCTGGCATGTAGGAAAAGCAGCTGATTTCACAGGGTCGTCTTATACTGCTACACCCCGAGGGCTTAAATGCTCCAGCACAATGAACAGAGCTGCAGCAGAATGCCCCTCTGTAAATGACCTTACAGAGCACAACTCACTTGTATTATACCTAATGTCAACCTAATGAGGAAAAGGGCCAATAAATGAATTGAGGGGATCTTAAAATATTACATTTAAGGGGCTTGTTAAGTGATTTTGGAACATATGTTAAAAAATAGCCTGTGATTTCATATTTCAATACTGATATTATTATTTGTGATGGTTTGTTTACATTAAAACTAAATGTTAACAAATCCCATCCTCTATCTGCCCTCCCTTCTCTCACCTGAACAGGCTGGGCTTTGAATCACGGCTCAGACTCGAGTCCAGTCCAGTTAATTTGAAAACTGTGCCTTTGTTTTGTGGTCTGAGGAGGATTTGGCCGCTGGCAGTGATGTGCAGCTTCAATGTTCAGAGTTTCTAACCTCTCTTGGCTGCCAGGGTCACATGATGACATCATGCTTATAGCCCCAGAGTGAACTCTTTCCCCTCCAGGCTGCCATCCAGGCAACTATCGTGACTCCTGACATTATTTAGAACATTGAGATGGAAAAAAATTCTGCCGACCCTCCAATAGCCTTGTGTACATTTCTCCAATATAGTTTAATTTTCAGAAGATACTCCTGTAATTTCTATCTCTACGGCAACTGTAGGAACCATTGAAAGGAAAAGGCAGGTGGATATTCATTCACTGACCGAAACAGCGTGAGGCTTTTTACCTCAACCTTCACACAGTGCAATACTGAAGACGAGTGGGAACATTTAGACATGCACACAAACATACATGTTCCCATGTGAGCCCACGCAGTCAACACGTCTGTAAACATAGAAGCTCACACAATGATTCTGTTGAGACAAACTCTCTGACTCAATCTTATAAAACACATTTTTACTACTTAATTGATCTTTAGTCTTTGTTTGCTTTTCTTTATCTAAACCTCGTTATGGATAATATTTAATACCTGATTCCACCTCATTTACAGACCTCATTGAATCAGTAGATGTAATCGTATATGAGGAGCAGGAAACATTTCCACATGAAAATGGCTCTCGGTAAGAAATCCTCAGTGGAGGACAATACCGTTAATGACCACACGCCTGCCTGCTCTGACCTTTGATCATGTGATAGGTCCATGGCTCGGACACCGGCGTCACACCCCGGGTAGATGTAGAGCTGTTTGAAATCACAAGCCTGCCACACCTCCACCACGCCATTGTCCCCTCCGGTCACCAGGTTGTGGCCGTCGCTGCTCAGGAGAATAGCCTACAGGAGAATGTCACAGAGAAGACATGCAGCAGTGAGGTGCAATTACAGCTTTGTACAAATTTAAGATAAATGATTGTATGATCTGTTATTGATGAAATTTACCTTGATCCAGATGATGGAAAGTAACTGATCCACAAACATACTTGGTGCATCAGTCCGATCGCTTTGTATACTAAAACCATTTTGACAACATTATACAACTCTTTTTTTTTACTTTTCTATTCAGGAACAGTCTTTGAGCGGCACATGTTGATATTAAAGCGCAAAACATCCAACCAACCACTATATCTGCACTGTTAAGTATTGGAAGAGTCAGTGTCTGAATTAACATGGTGCTTTCATCTCTGTTTCTCATCCTGTCAGTTAGCAGGATTACATGAAAAACCGAATCGACAGGAAAGCTGGACATGACCAAAGGAAGGACCCATTACATTTTGGAGCAGATCTGGATAAAGGGGCTAGATCCAGGGCAAAAGCCTTGGTGGTGGTGTGGACTCTAAGGGACCTCCTAGTTTGTACTTAACATCTGTAGCTAGTGAGTATTCCAATCTCTGGAATAGCTAAGACGCAGATGAACAAAGAGACATCCTCATCTTACATGGAGTTTACTGGTGTCAAAATGTGAGCTTACCCTGGTGGAATCATTGACCTCCATCTGTGCCAGCAGTTTTCCATTAATGCTGAAGTTGCAGAAGCGGCCCCTCTCGTAGTAGATGATGCAGTGGCCCTCGCTGGACACAGAGATGAGCCGCGGGCGTTGATAGTGATCCGGCACCTCCAGAGCCCGTAGCAGATCCCCTGTGATGGTATGGACCAGACATGGACCCTCTGCCAAACCAAAACACATTCAAACATAGAGTGAGGATGTTCAGTAATACTGTAATTAAAAGAATAAAATGTTCTTTTCTATTTTTTGTGGGGCACTACATTACTTTCTCTCGGCCCCTTTCTGTTACTGTTCTCGAACACACACTGACCTTTGGCTCCACTGATGACCAGGCCCAGCTCTGCACAGACTGACACACACACAACTTCCTGGTCATGACCGGTCAGGACTGCTCGTGGAGCTGGGTAGTCGGCTAAAGGACGACAGATACAAAACATCCTTAAATAAAATTATTGGTTTTTTAATTAAATATATTTTCTGCATGTGAAAGCAAAACTTCTGAGTAGCATCCCGACCTGCGCTCTTTTTTTTATTCTACCAGTCAATATGCTACATTTCATTTGTCTAAACCACCAAACCTTCATTAGCCAATAAAATCATATGGACACAAGCACAGTGATTGTGACAAACATCTGCCAGCAGGGAGGTCCCTTTGAATTGTCATGTAAATGCAGGGATGCCCAGTCATGGCAGCCTGAGCCACTTGATTTCATCGCCTGCGTCACATGATTGATGACGGCCCGGGGAGAGGTTAGTGAGGGGCGGTACACGACACCTGGAGCCGACCTCGAGTACTGCCAGAATGAGTGAGTATTAAAATGGTAGGTTTTCTGTCACGACTAGTAAAGCTTTGTCTTTTTTCCTAAATACTGCAAGGAGTTACTTCTTTCTTTATCATTCAATCAGTCAATCGACAGCAGCATTTTAGTTGAAGAGTTGAACCCAATAAATTGATTTGTTCTGTTTTTAACCACAGACATACATACGGATATGAATATAGTAATGAAATAAGGAAAATAATGCTATTATGTGTGTTATGAACATATTCATTAACACTGATTATTGTCTGGGTCGACCTTTCAGTCCAATAGTAACAGCGAACTCAAATTCAAACACTTTATGTGCCCGTTGGTGTCCCCAAGTTTCTCCAAGTTCACCCAATTTAGTGAAAGTTTCTCTCTCCTCCTCTTAGACTGTAATGTCCTAATGGATGATGTGGACATGTGTCTGACTTGTCTCCTCCTCTATTATTCCCTCTCACCCCCATCATCTCCTCCACCAGCTCTGCACATCGCCTCTACAGCTGCAGCAGGTCCAGTCAGAGAGCCGGGCTGTGATCGATGCAGCGCGGTCCCTTAGAGACCAGGACCTGAGCAGTGCTGTCAGTCCCACAGCCCGCTGCTGAGGGGGGCTGAATAGGACAAGTGTCAGAAAAAGCCTCCTGGGAGATAAAGGGACCTCGTGCAGCTCACCTACCCGACAAAGGATTCAATCACCCTGCACCGCGTACCCCCCACCCACTCTGAGCCCTGGGGACGAGCAGGATTCAGCCACCACAATTACCCGCTGCAAATATCCCTTGGCACCGGTGTGATGGGCCGAGTCTGAGAGGCAGGGCCATGATTGAGCTGGAAGTTATTTTAATTATTATACATTTAAGACACATTGCAGCCTTTTGGGGCACGGGTGAAATCAATTTCTTGGGCACAGCGTGTCTGCTGGATGAGGGAGCAACAATCCAGGAGGCGGCTGATGCATATTTACACAACCTTCATCCGGCCTTATAGAAAATATAATAGGCATGAAGTCACCAGAATGAGACTCCTGGAGAAGATTGTTCAATTAATAAGTAAGTAAGTAGGAGAATAAAGAGGACGTTGGTGCTGTCTATGCTTTGTGACAATAATGTGAGGGCTTCAAGTGTGAAGATATAAAAATGGTGCGAGCAGTTTATCCCTGAGGGTCCTTGCAAATAGCTGCCGTCTATATTTGAGCATTAATGATATGAGATATTTGAATAAAGCTGTGTAAAGCAGGCACAATGTTTTCTTTCTGAGTCATTCTCCGCTGGCCTGCTCCTGTTCCTTCAAAAATACATGTACATTCCCACATCCCTGGTGCTGTGCAGTACATTTGATTACATTCTGCCATCATGATATATTGATAAGAGATCTGATCCAGTGCAAACACATCCTGTCTTTTGTTTTTAAAGATGAGGTGATGTACCTTCCCTCCCTTTTGTCCACTGAAGATGCATCGTAAGCCCCAGCAGCATGAATATCAGGGGAATTAGGTTTTCTGCTGCAGAAAACACAAGTGCGATTGCCCCTTGCTAATTGGAGGCAACCATGCTGAAATTCTTAATTAACTGTCGGAGCCTCAGTGAAGTTAATTAGAGAACACTCGCAACTAATCTGCAGCTCCTAAAATCTGTGACAATAGGAAACACAAGATCTTCTCGCACACACTCGCTTTCGATCGTCACCCAGAAATAAATTAAAAACACACTGTCATCTTCCTCATCTTTTAGTTTTTCCGCTTCACACCACATATGGGGCTCCTTGCTTCACATTTTCCTAATCCTGACGGATTGTTTTGAACACAGACAATCAGTGAGAATGAGCAACTAAGTGAGAGGAGCAGCACAGATCTCACACTGGGGTTGAGCATTTTGAAAGGCAAGACATCCTGAGTCCTCCTCTTCAATTTTGGATCTGCACCTAATTACACACCTATTACACACTCATAAATATCAGTCCCCTAAAAATGAATGAATGAATCAATACATAAATTATTCGCTGAGAAATTTGATGAAAACTTTAAAGAAAGAGAAAAAAAAATCCTGGGTCCAGCCCCTGATCCAGATCCAAATTTATTAGGATCCTTCTTGGGTGAGTGCGAAATTCTGCTGACAAGCAATCAAACAATCAGAAATCTGATAAATAACGTCCCTGGTAGAAGTAATACGAGCCATAGAACAGATAAGCTATGTTTTTTCAGTCCTCATCATTTGATTGCTCAGGTAGAATTTCATTCTCTTGTATTAAGCAAACATTTTACTTCCAATAGTATACAACTTAAAAAAAATAAAATAGAAGAATTCGAAGAAACTCTAAAAGGTGTAAAAAGAATCCTGTTACTTTGTTTACAGGGTAGTACACGTGCCACTGTACACACTTTGTGTGTGTGTGTGTGTGTGTATGTTAACCTACTGTTACTGGGGTTATCACCGATAATATGGTGCCGCCCGCTCCAGTACCACAGCAGCAGGGTCGCGTCCCTGGACCCAGAGACGATGTAGCAGTCTCCTCCGATGTAAGACTCTGACCTGGCCAGACACGTAACCACATCCCAGTGGCCAAAAACTATCTGGGTCAACTTTCCTAAAGAAGATACGGGTAAGTGCACCATTTTAGTTTATGTAAAAAAATATAGGAATCAGTTTAAATGCAAAAAAATGACTGTGGGTAATGATTTTAGATCCTGTTGACTGTAGCAAAGAGAATATTATATCATTTGATGAATACATGTCTTCAATACAGTGGTTCCCATTCTTATTGGCTTGTGGCTTCTTAAAATTAAACAATGCCTACTAGAAAGTGGTCTCAGTGTGGAGTGAGTTCAACCCACTAGAGGGATTTTTCGGACTCAATTTGTTTAATTTTAAGTCTTTTTAAAAGAGGCTTGAAAGTCAAGTGAAGTTTTATGAGAGACAAACAAAGACTAAGAAAAAATGCTTTTCCTAGTATTCTCAGGGTCAGTCCTCACGTTTGGAATCAATGAAATTAGCAAATATAAAGATTTTTTCCACTCAGCAGTGGGTTCCACTGTACTATAGTATAGTCATCCTTTTTTCCACAAGGCATGTCAGCAGTGACAATACAGTATTATTCCCACCATAGCACTCAGTCCTCCACACATCAGTGCACACCTCTATAGGAAATAGAGTTTACACTGTAACCTACCTGTCTCGGAGGAGTACACACGAAAGCTCTTGTCCCAGAAGCCACACACCAGGATGTAACGGTTGTCAGCTGTCACCACAAAACAGTGTGTGGTGATTTGGATGCTCTGGTCCACCAGGTCTGTGATCTGACGCTTGTTGCTTCCAGTGCTGTTGGCTGTGGGAGAAAAGGGAAACAGCGAACACGTGTCAATACCGGAGCAAAGTTATTTATTAAGCTACAACAAAAAAGTCTGTTCTATTTTATTTTGTTAGTTTGATGTTTTAGTTTCAATCGAAATGGATGAAGCTTACTCACCAACCAGAGAATCCATCTCAATGGGTAAGTGATGGGCCTGCTCCAGAGAGTAGCCTGGTGCTCCTCGGAGACCTGGATTCAAATAGAGATACATCAGGAAATGTATCATTGGTGCAGTTTCTAACCTCAGCACATGCACGCACACACACACTAAACAAAAAAACACAAAAACCAAGACTTTACTTTAAGAGGACCAGCCAAATCACATCCTCACATCATAAAAATGTCCTCACAATGATGATATTGAATCAAAATTGGCCCTCATGACTATACAAATACACACACACACACACACACACACACACACACACCTGTTCCCTTTTCCAGAGCCAACTTCATTCATAATCTTTTCCAGGAGATGGAAGCCTTGGAGGTCCATCAGAAAGATTTCCATCTGTCTTACAAGTTTTTTTTTTTTTCCCAAAGTGTCAAACCGAATGGAGACATTTCATACATGCGAGTGACTTTCTGGAGCCAGTTTCGAAATAGCAACATGTCTGAAAATGTGGAGGCCTTATTATCTTCATTATTTTGAAAAGCCAAACCACATTTCCCTCCTCTGCTACATGATGGCAAGGGTTCTGCAGCTGTGTTCATTAGTGTGGGAGCAGCCAGAGCAGCCACACGGTGTGGACGCTTTGGTCCTGAGCTCAGTGAGTTTCTATAGTGACAGATGGAGACGTGTGAGGAGAATGTGGTGCCGTTGCGGCCTAATTTCCTTGTAACCATTGCTTTGGCCCTCTGACCCTGAGGTGAGGCTGATTCTCCGGGAGGGGCTCTGTGGGTAATGTTGTTCACACATGTCTGAAAAGGAACATGTGGAAACACTCGTGGTCAGCTTACCTGAGAGGTGCTAGCCTCTCACATAGCTGCCTGGCTACAGCTCTATTAAGAGCAGTGAGCAGGTTTGTGCTTGGTAACTGCTGTGGGAGTTCTCACGTGTGATATGGAACACATTTCTTTTTTGCTACAAGGAAATATGTGTTTGATTGAACTTATCACCTGCCACGTTAATAGAGCTCCACTCACCAACAGTGTTGTGCCATCGGTTGACAGCAAAAAGGCGGCTGCAGGTGACGGTGACCACAGCGGGTACGATCAGATGGGGCAGGGTGTTGGCGGCCACGTGGGTCACCGGCGAATTGGATGGAAACTTCAGCACCATGATAACATCCTGCTGCATCTGGTCCTTGAACATGAGAGGACTCTGTGGAAGGAAACACTATTGAGTAGAAGAGAGAAAAGACGGGAGCGTGGGTAAGGACGGAGGGATGTGTGATGGTGGGTAGAGAGCAGGAGTGCAAGGAAAGAGGAAGGGGAGAGTAGCAGAAAGGCAAGGGATGGAGAAGATGAAAGGATGGGAGAAAAAGAATGGGAAGAGCTATTAGTGTGGAGGTTGGAGGAAAAACTGGGATCAGACACAGAGGAGGTCTTCATGGACTGTAGAGTCAGACAAGGGATTGGTCAAACAGGGGTGAGACATGAATGACTGGGATGAAGTAGGTTGTTCATATGAGACGGAGCATACATAAAATGTATCAGGAAGATTCAGTAACAATGATGCATTAAAAATCATTTTCGCTGCTTTCCCTACTGTAAATTTCAACTCAAACTTGAGCTACATGTGTAAAAGCAGTGGAGGAGACAGTAACACTGACAATACTCTGAGAGAACCGCTTCAGCTCTCATCCTTAATACTGGAGGCTTGTGACAGATCTGTTGCAAAAGTAGAAAAATTGAACTAAAAGGTCTCGGAGGGATCTGCCTTACAAACTTTCTTGTAGGAAGAGAGAAACAGAGAGAAGCATGTGGGATAATGAAGGCTGGGCTGGCTATTACATGGATTAGACAGGGAAGAGCAGCTAACAGCAGAGAGAGGGGAGCTACTAGCAGGCCAGTAGGGAGCACTCTTCCCTTTACACCACACTGCTAGCAGGCTGTAGCAAATAAGTGGCCCTGAAAATGTGTTGTTATTTTGCGAGTATGACCTAAATGAGGTGAGACTTCTGAAATATTTATCTTTTCTTATAAAGGAGTGGATTGAAGGAAATAGAGGTAAACAAGAAATAAAGCACATCATCTCAATCTCGTGCTTATACCTGCAAACAAAGGCACCCTAACACCCTGCTCCGCACACACCTCTACCAGAGGTGCAGGGAATTTTCCCAGTATGCTCATTGCTCTCACCAGGTGCATAGCGGAGCTGCGTGGAGGATGTGGCTCAATAAGCAACTGAGATGGCGTCTGTCCAAAGCTGTGGATCTGTGCCTCTGTGGCCTGCGGGAGAGAGAGAAGAGAGAGGGGAGAAGGAGAGAGAGAGAGGGAGAGAGTGAGAGAGCGGCTGTCACAATCAATATGCATCAAAGTGATGGGTCAATGCGTTACTTGACAATGCAAGCAAATCCTAACTCAGCCGTGCCACCGAGGAGGGGGGGAGGCAAAGGGAAAAGGGTGCACTCCAAATCCGCCTTGGTTCTCCCCCTTCCCCCCTCAGCCTGCAGAGTCATCCAAGTGTTAGTATGGAAGAGACAAGCCTTTTCCTATTAACATGCTTCAGTTAACCATTCCCATTTCCAGACGCAGGGGCCCCCACTGCACAAACGTTAACCTGGAGTGACATCTAGCAAGGACTGCAGCAGGCCGCCCGCTTTCAGATGTTATTGTGCTTGAAACAAAAGCAAAAAAGCATGTGTATGCACATACACACACAAACACACACACACACACACAAACACACACGAAAGAGATGCACAAAAACACACAAGCAGACTATGTGGGTGCAGGGACCTTGATGCAGGCTGATTTATGGATTATAAAACCATGAGTCTGGATGAATGAGAGTGATAAAGAAAGAAAACAGTACAAATCACACCTTGAGAGGAGGGGAACAAAACAACACAACACTAGAGGAATTGCTATTATTAGAAAATAACTTCTGTTTAAGTAGACAAAAGATTTCCTTCTCTTCCAGTGAGAGAAGGAAAAAAAAAAACAAGCAGTAAGAGCTGCTGAGCTTGACTGAAAGTGGGGCACTCCACGGTGGGAGTGATTGATGTGACTGGAGCCACTTCCACCATCAGAGGGGAGCTTGTAGATGTCCGTCAATGCCACTGCGCACAATGGAACATACATCGCTCAGCCTTTCGCCAGCCCTTCTGACTGCCTGGGTGACTGGCCCTCATTTTCTTCCGCCTGTACACACCACTCACTATCAAAAGCACCCATTGGGTAGCACATGCCACAGTGAGCGATGTGACACGGGACGTTCGGAGGTGATGCTGGATTAGGACAGGCCACCTGCAAGCCAAACAGTTGCCCCCAATACCCCTCTGGTCGCTTCCCATCTTTCCACAGCACCAAAAAAGGCGCCGTCCCCGCCGTTGAGCGCTGTCGGACAGCAGTGAAAGTTTCATGTGAGTTGCTGAGCACATTTGGCAACCATTAAGTGTTGCTCAGTATTTCTTTACAACACAGTCCCTCAAGTAATAAGCAGCTGACATTATGGCTATTTAAGGTGAGGTTTGGGGTGAGGGTCAAAATGTCGGTTCAAATAAAGAAATTTGATACAAAGATCATAAAGGCTGAGAGGGCCATGTGGAAAACATCACCATGTTTCTTGGGATGAATCTATTACTGCACTGCTGCATGTCCCGTTTTGGTCGTCTCAGACAACATCAACGCCCCACAATTATTTCCATAAGTGTGAGGCGGAGGATTTGTCTGTGTGCGTTTGTGTGTGAGGGTGTGGGGGAGGGGAGGGGGTCTGACTTGTTGAAGGTTAACTCAAGAGCATGTTCCTCCACGTGACGATCAAAACATGTCAATATTTCTCAGGTGCCTCAACACTAATCCTCTCTGAGGTGTGTCAGAAACTTATCTCCATCTCAGTCTGCGATGGAGAGCATTTAACAGGCAGTTCATTAGTTTAAGTCACTTCAGGCCCTGCTTTTTGGCTGATAAGTGACACTTATTGCCGAAGCCATCTGGATGATCTCTCCTCCCAGCAACAACGGCCTTGCCTGGATGAACACCAAACATCCATCATAACACACTGTGTTGGCCCGTCTGTCTCTCTGACTTTGTTCTCATCCGATCTTAGTGCGAGCACAAGGCTTCAGAGGTGAGTGGCTGCAGCTCTCTCTCTCCCCCTATCTCTGTATTTGCTGTCTGCTTCCCAAACTGGTGACAGAGCCTCTGTGGAGGATGGTCGCCCAGCAGCATCCTCCAGTGCACTCATGCAATGCAGCAACAAAACAGCTCTGTCAGACAGAATGCAGACACAGCCTAGTGCTGACCCGCTAAGCAGCGTGGGATCAGGCTGAGTCACGACACCTGAGCTCAGGGTGTTGGTAACTACAAATATGAAGCTGCTGCACCTTTCACCTCTTGATGGATACTGCAGATTACCGACAGCAAAGTACTTCTGGCTTTTGAGATTTTAAAGACAACACAGAAGCAATACAGGCACATAAAACACCAAACAAACCATTTATACAATTGCTCAAAGAAACTGCCCATTTTTTACATGCCAGTGGAAACGTTAAGTTAAGCTTATCTTGATTAATTTCAGTACAAACAAAAATTTCCCTGAGGGTGTTTCCTGACTGACAGGTCAGGAGTCAACATGTGCACATACTACTGTACGTGGGAGGAGAAATGTCCTAAACATTGTGTCCACTGGTAAGTGAACGTCTCTAATGCAGCTCTCATCACAGACAATGCAAACTGAATCCTTTATGATATGCGATACATAAGAAGGCAGTTATTTATCATTAGGGTCAAGCATTCACACACTTCCCTTCGTCCTATCCCATCATGAGAATTTAGAATCAATTTAAAGTGCGTCCACTGCTTTCAAAGCTCTTCATTGGCAAGCCATAGCACACCTCGCCATCTTTATTCATTTGGGGGGGTGGACAGTGGCAGCTGAGGAGGAATAGAGTCCCGCTGATGAATAATTTGTCTGTTTACTTCTGAGTGGCACAGCAGGAACTGAATCAAGGGTTTGCTGTCATGTTTTTCCATAAGAGAAGGCTGTCAGGAGAGGTGTCACAGCGAAGGGCCGCTGTTCCGGCAGTGTGCCCAGTAGAGCTGTCACCCTGCCCCTCATCCAGAGGCCCAGTGGCGTGTCAGACAGAGGAGTGTCATCATTTCCATCTGACACACAGACGGAAATGATCTCTCACAACCTCAAATTTCTTGACATTTCAAATGACTTAATTGTTGTGACTAATGCCAGATCTGCAATTTCACCTGTCAGGCCCGTCAATGAATCAATACCCACGAGTCAATTGTCAGATTTCAACAGACGTTCTTTGGGCCCTTTTCCACTGCTGCACCTTCAGTGACTCAGCCAGGCAGCTCGCACGCTGGCCTCTATGGGTTCAGCGAAGTGATGGGAATAATGGCACAATAAGTCCTTCAGGAAATCAGCTACCAAATCATGACGTTGTTACTTGGCGCTGTGCAAAGTTAAAATAGTTGAACTTGAATCAAATAATTTCCCATTAATATAAGATAGAACACAAGGAGAAATACTGTACTGTACTAAGATTAAATATTAAATATATAAGGTTTTAATTTAGAATACGGGGAGAAAAAGCGTCCGTCTGGAAAGAGAAACATGATTGAGGATATGAAGGCTTGTCTTAATTAGTGCTAATCATATCAACATTACATCAGTTGCAATTAGCTGATCCAACTTCTTCCTCCTGCACAAATACATTCACATGTCACAATAGTGGCTACATCAACTGGGCACAATTAGGGAGTCTGAGTAGCAGGTTTTCTAATGTGCAACTAACTAACTGTGCTGTCATCTCTCAGGGTAATAGTCGGCAGGAAGACAGCTAAAAGCCCCTCAACCTGATGCAAAAACCCCCCAAAAAACAAACAAATAAGGAGGCATCATCTAAGCTCTGAAAATGATATAAACCAAACCTTTCACAATATGTTTTGGCAATCAGATCAGCCAAATCTTCTGCAGGTGATTTGCATAGTGGTCACTTGATAAATAAAGGCGCCCCTGGAAGTGACAGTATATAAATGACTTGTTTTGCAGACAGCAGATGGTGGATATCACAGGGAGAGACGAGCTCACCACAATGCACGCCAGCTGCTGTGGTCTCTGTTCCCCTTTCCCCCGTACGCAATTAAGCTATTCACAAGTAGTGCGGTCGCGCTAATAGATATTCAATTAATTTGTTAAGAACAAGAGGATTCACTCCCTCATCTATTGACTGACTGACCTGTGGTGATTGATCCAGGAGCTCCTTCAGATTCATTGATCTGATCACAGTATATTACAGTCTGCAGTACATACAAGGGAGGAGCAGAGAATCCTGATGTTAAGAAGATCTATGAATATCTTGGACAGATTGTTGAGTGATCTGAGAGGGAGGGAATTCATATCGCAGGTCATAAGGAAACAATGCTTATCTGAAAATAAACTTGATGAGTCAGCCGCTCTGCCAGTTTCTCTCACGGGTTACATTTGCATGACACAATAATTGATTGACAGATGCAATATGAATGCTCCTGGAGCTCCAGCGCATGCCAGGACAAATAGAGACAGGAAGTTGTGCGTATGGTGAACAAGGGTGGGGAGGAGGGGGTAGTCACCATGGTGATGTGCGTGAGAGTGTATGTATGTGTGTGTGTGTGTGTGTGTGTATTTGCTGTACCTCTCTGAGCGAAGGGTCAGTGATACTGTCCAGGTTGACGGAGCCCTCGTAAGTCAGGTAGTGAAAGACGTTGAGGGCGCGCACCGCCTCCGGGCCTCGCTGCTTGTAGCCGAAAATAAGGTCAATCCACTGATGCAGCTGACATGACACAAACTCGCTTTCCAGGGCCTGTCAGAGGTGTACAGGGCAATTAGAGGTGAGAGGCATACCAGCAACGCACGGCATATGAGCCGGAAGACACAACACAAATTGTACTTGCACACAACAGTGACCACAATAATACAATGCCTACTTTAGCGCACACAGATGACCGACCAGGACATTACATCAGCATCAAACATCACAATGCTAATTACACAGAGGCTGTAAGAGAAAATTCACTGTGCATTCAAGGAAATAAAGAGACGTTTTTAATTAGTTTTAAAGAAGCAACACAAAGGAACAAAAGTTCTTTAATGTTATCAGCTAACTCAGGACATTTCTCCCATATCACATTTCTTTGTCCATTGAAAATGCCAACAAGCTATTTCAGCACGGAGACAAAGAAATGGGTTCAATACTAACAGGGATCCAATTTACTATAAAACCATCTGCAGGGGTAACATTGATAAATTACCTGTGAGAGAGAATAGGGAGACTGGATTTCTTGTGGGAGTGTTAGTGAGAGATATGTGATAAGATTTAGGCCTGAGGATTATTATAAATATACCTATGGAAGCTGTGCAGAGGGGGTCTGATGTATCGTTTCACAATACAGTACAATATAATTCCCTTGCATGCTAGTGGAAGGCTTTGCTGGAGGAATTTACACTCCTCCCCTCGCGTCAGGAATAACAGCCATTACCAACAAAGCCTGCTCGAGCACACAGAGGCAGAGTTTGCCACAGGGCATATCACTACAATTGAAAGTGGCACATGCAAAGATGGGAAGTGGGAGGAAGAGGGAGAGAGGGAGGGAAGGAGAGAGAAAGAAGGAACGAAAGAGGGAGAGTGAGGGGGGGGTGCAGGCAGAGAGAGGCACTGACAGAAATGAAATAATAAAGGAAGCAAGAGGATGGCCTAGCTAGGGAACAGAACAAAGGAAAGACAAAAAACGGGGGCAGATGAGTATGATTTTCTGGGCATGTGAACACACTGGTCTGTGAATGTAACAATGCAAAGCAACATCACACATGCATCCTTCAACAGTGAGAAAATATCCACTGAAATCCATTTTTTCAGTCATCCTCTTTCCTTGTTTTGGAGATGCAGACATGCCCCTAACAACTCCCAGCCTCTCCCATCTCACCCTTCCATACTCTGCCAGTGTGCACACCCAACAGAGCTCGACCAGGCAGCTTGGGTACAGCACAGGGAAAGGTCACCTCTGTAAGACCAGCCCAGCTCTGTCACTCCAGCTGAAAAGGTCAAGTGTGTTTCCACAGCCTCTTTTATTCGAGGTCTAAAAACACGTTGGTCCCTAACCTCAGGATGCATAGCATGCATTAAACTTTGTGTCTTCCTGGCATCATTACCGATGATGGTCTGCTGTAGGGAGGAACCCACTCATTAGGCCTTATTTACAAAGTGGTGAAAGATCTTTTTGGATTTTCACTCTAAACTGTGTAAATTAACTTATTTTGCTCAAAATTACTTCTGCATTAACTTCATTATAAAAATAATGACATACAAATAACTTGATAACAGTATTCTGTGTCATTGGTGTAAAGTAATTACAGAGTAGCAAGGCCTGTCAACATGACTGAATATCATTTTTCTTCATAATAAGCTTTTGTTAAAATTCTATGTTACCAAAGTGGATTCATTCTTTAACATTCTGAATTTTAAGAATGTCCAGAATCACACATGCAAAAGCCATTTGTGATGTAACTGTTGTATTAAATTTAAATTGATTTAATTTAGTGGGAGAATAGCTGTTAGTGTCTAAACAAAGTGATTCTGACTTTATCTTTAAGAGACAGATCTCCATTTCTGTCTCTGTGCGACTCCTGAAAACTGTTGGGAGTTCCTACATGCTGACCTGTTGTCAGTAACACACTAGCACACACGTGCAGATAAAAAGGGTCCTGCGCACTGACAAAGTGATTACGGGAGATAACACCATAGGGCAAAGCTGCCCTCAGCCTTGTCCTTCAGTGACATCACACAGTCAGGTACAGTGTTGGTATGGAGCGGTGCACTTTATGAGATGGATCATGAATAAGACAAGGAGAAATGGGAAGGTTAGAATCAAGAGGAGGGAAGTAGAAAAATAAAGTACTGAATAAAAAGGTAGATCAAAATCACACTGTATGTATGTACTGTATCATCCCCTCTAGTGGATAGTCAGGTTATCACTATATATGGTCCATGTGTAACATGACATTGTGTCACACAGTGCTAGTCCATCCATCCCGACATCCATTATCTATGCCACTGATTCTTTGAGGGTTGTTGGGGGAAGCTGGAGTTGATCCCAGCTGACATCACTAAACCTTGAACAGGTCACCAGTGTATCGTAACACCAGGATACAGACACAAATTCACACTCATGTTCACACCTATGGACAATTGAAAGTCTCCAATCTACATGTGTTTGAACTGTTCAAGGAAGTCGGAGTACCATGAAAAAACATGCAAAACATGATAACTAGCCATAGATAGGCCCTAGTCAAGCGAACTGAGAACAAATGATTTTCCCTGGTGTGTGGATCAATAAAGTTTTATCTTATCTTAACCATGTT
Source organism: Paralichthys olivaceus (assembly GCF_024713975.1). Classification (NCBI taxonomy): domain Eukaryota; kingdom Metazoa; phylum Chordata; class Actinopteri; order Pleuronectiformes; family Paralichthyidae; genus Paralichthys; species Paralichthys olivaceus. The sequence continues at coordinate 20,242,914 of NC_091103.1, forward strand.
GCTTAGAGGTGCTTGCACTAACCATTGTATCACCATGCTGCCTTGCTGAATAATAAATGAAGAATATCTACTGAAGCGACAATTTATCCTGATAAAATGATGAATGTTTGTATAGTTTTAGCTACAATTTTATTGTTATTGAATATTATCTGGATAGAGTTTTTTTTTTAAACAGACGATAGATAATAGATAGATAGATAATAGATAAGATAGGGCTTTCCTATATTATATTGTTACTTTTTGTGGAGGAAAAATCCCACTATGTAATTTGATGTTGGACCCATGCCAAACCCTTACCATCCTGTTTATCCTAACAAGGTCTTCAGGCTTCTTGGCCCAGGCTGGCAAGTCCACGTCACAAACCATGCTCCTGTCCTCCCTCATTCCCAGGTGGTAGCCGTTACTGTTGACAAACATCTCCGGGAGGTAGTAAAACTCGGGGATCAGTTCCTGCGTTTGAGAGAAGAGAGATGCTTAATATCACAGTTTTGACCATATAATCGCCAAACAACTCGGCCAAGTGCAATGAATAACTCGTGTGAGAACAAAAACTGTTCTGGGTCCCACTGAGATTAAGTGAGAATTCAAGGGGGAAGGTAACACAAACACACTCAACAGCAGGCCCCGAGGAGGCGGCGAGAGGTGCTAGTCCAGTTATTCCAGGCAGAGGTGTTAGGTGTGTTATATGAAAGTGGGACTGAGTTGGGTTTTTCTCGCTGGTCTCTGGGCTCTTGTGATGGGGTCAGGACCCCACAGTGGAGGGGAAGTGGGTACGGTAAAGGAGCCCCCCCACATGAAAACCCCGGTGTGATTTCATACACTGAAGAAGCGAGCAAATGTTTACACTATTCCTTCAGGATATGTGTTGGATTTTTAACCCTTTAGTTACACAGCATGTACAATTACTGCAGGCCATTTTACTAAACATATTAGAATATAGCATACATTTAAAAATGCCTCTTTAAAAATAATGAGCATAAACTTTCATAGATTTCTAGTTCTATTTACATTTTGGTGCCTGAAGTTACATTTAAAGACTGTAATAAAATGCCCCACATGTTTATCCATTTGTTTTCCAAAAAATACAGCTTGGACTTAAATTGAGAACCTTGAAAGCAACAACACTGGGAAAGTTATTAACTTCTCAATTAAGTAGATCTTATTTTTTATTGTTGACCTATCTAAAAAAAAAGATTTAACTTTCATAGGGCATGGAAATTAAACAGTGACCTCCTAAGGTCAATCAATTTCTAAACTATGGCATGCTTTTTAAGAAACGGTATTTGCCACAATAATTACATATATTTAATGGGATTTTCAAGACTACGCTGTGATCCATTATCATCCTGATCATTAAGCTCAGGAAGGGCGATGGCATATTCAATCCAGGAATGTAGGACCCCTGCTCATTAGAAAACATCCACACAAGACAAGTTGAATGTCGACGTCTGTCTCTTAGACAAAGATTATAAAGGAAGGTGCAAGACAGTTTATTAACTCCTTGTTTTATGAATGCAGTGTTTGTCAGATTCAATGGTGAAATGGAGTTTTATATTGCCTATGGGATACATAACGTGCAGAGCTTTTAGACCTCTGTAAATCATGGTGGTTTGAGAGTGCGAGTTAGCATGACATGCTGCAGGCCAATAACGCTCCTGCTCTGCTGTTGGTCACATTTCACCCTTCGCACATGACAGGGAAGGGAGTACAGCAGCCATTCGTCTCCGTTTCCTTGTCTCTCTCTCACACACGCACATAAAACCACACTTTCCCTCCTCTTTTCGTTTGTAAACTTCCTGCCGTAACTCACTGCCCAGCCGTTAAACCTGCCAGCTCCGTTTTCAAGCCACCCTCCCATGGCAGCCATTAATTCTGCAACAGCATCGTAATGGGCTAACAAGTCAATCACACAAGCCTCCGTTGCTTTACACTGTGTCACCTTAATGACATGTTCGTCAAAAAACTGTCACCGACGTAGTGCTGCTGGACTCCTTCAGACAGCACGGTGGCAGTTTGTGTGTGTGTGTGAAAGCACGTGTGCCCGGTACATCTAAAAAAGAATGTCTGCTTCTCCTTGCCCATCAGGTGGCTGTGCCAGCTTAACATAACTGTGCCTGCACCATGAAATAAATGAGAGGTATGGATGCACATTAATAATGGGGTGGTCGGGGAGGTGAGGCTTGGTCAGCGCAGGGTTGTTTCCATTTGACTTGCTCTTTCAGGAGGTCATCTCCATCAGGGATTAAGCCTCCCTCGTTCTTGTCATCATTACTGCTGGAGGAGTTCAGGGTTAATGAAGGAGAGACCCTGGTAAAAACAAGCTGCCTTTAATCAGAGTCCCGGTTGCTTGCACGGTGTACTGGGCAGTAGCTGACCTTAACCCTAGTCACTACATGGTGGCTGTGCATGGTGTTTGGAGTCTGTCTATATTTACAGGCACCTTATATATTATATTTTTGATAGTATTATGCTAGGCAAGAGTCATTTAAAATATAGGAGAAATAAAAGAGATTATAATAAGAAATACCTGTAATAAATGTTGATAAACTATTCACTTATTACAACTGCACTGCTTCGTAATTTACCCGTTTGCACCATGAGTAAGTGCTTGCATAATATTTCCCTGCTTCTAATACATTATGAAGTACAGCTAGTAATCCAGCATTGTCTTCCACAGTACAGCGCCTCTCCTAATAGATCGGTAGCCATCCTTTGTGTGTAAAAACAAATGCATGCAGACATACAAGTAGTTCAAAGTAGGCTGTATTTGTTAACAGGGTGGCGTTTGACTATCCAGCTCTTTACTGGCTCGAAGCTTTCTGCCTCTGCCTCACATGGATTGTTGGCTGCTCTCCCCCCAGATCCTGGCAAGTAAAAGCCCTGTCCCTACATAAAAGACTAAATTTTAAATAGCTTTTGTCATTAATGCTTTATTAATTGCCTGGGGCAACACTACCCAGTGCGGGGTGTGTTAGAAATGTATGACACTTTGAGGTCAGTGTGTATTCCTGCTGCGTGTTATGCAGTGGGCAAAATGGAGGCGAATCAGCAGGGTTCAGCGTTTTTGGTGACTGCACCGTGGATCTGCAGAGGGAAGGCTTTGTCTTTCTCTCAGACGCAGTCTTTGTTCAGACTCATGAGTGTTTCCATGCACAGATGCAAAATCAGTCTCTGGAATAGTTTGTTTTCTGTGTGAGACAAATCAAGTGTGCATTTCTAAGTGCTTAGGGTACTCCAGTGCACCATGGCGCTGTGTGATTTGCCTTTGGATGAGGCATTTATAATTAATGGTATATATTTTTGCAGTCCTGTTGAGCTACATTGGCTGAGGAGGGGAGCATAACAAGTGAGAGGCTTGGTGCGGTTATACTCCCAATTATACATAGTGTATAGTCGCAATTTTCCTGACAGATAATTTACAATATACAGTACATATTGATATTTCTGATTATTCATCATCCAACACACACAAGTCCAGAACACCAGCCTGAAGAAAGAAAGAAATATAATATAACACATTTTCAGGTCTTCGGATCTAGATTTGTGTTTCCACATTAATGTAATCCATGGACTTTGCATTGCTTTCATTGTGAGTCTCACCTTTACGTCAGAGGTGTCCCTCTGACAGTTTCTCCAGGAGCGGGTAATGGCTGAAAAGGTGCGGTCAGGGTGGTCGAACTTGTTGTTATTGACACTGAGGAAAAATGTGGTGAAGGGCTCCTGCAGAGAAACAGAATTAGACGTCACAAATCATCTCCATCCTTCTCTTCTTTTGATTGAAGTAATAATAATCAATTAATGAGAATCTCAGTATTGTTCTGACCCTACAGGATTACACACTTCACTCATGTGAATAGTCTGAAAAATCATCATTATTTTATTGGTATTCTTTTGTGCAGCAGACTCTCAGTACAGATCAGTCATTCACTGTATCTAAGCCTGAGGGAGAATTAATTAGTGCTCTTCCTGAGTACAGTAAACCATAATGGTAATTGGCTCAAATTCGGTTTTCTCAGCCCGAGATGGCGACCATTTGGTGCGGATGAATCACTCACCAGAGGAAGAAAGAGATTGTGCGAACAAACCCACAGAGGGCAATCTAACTGCTGTCAAGGGAGGTCCCTCAGTTCATCAGCCTCTTTCTACTAATGACGGGGGAGGAGGAGAAATACAGTAACTCCCCGGTAAAGTTCTTCAAATTAATAAGCTGACGTCAAAATCAAATGAATACCAACTCAAAGATGCCGTGGAGGTTATAAGGGCTTATTTTGTGGAGAATAGATTGGAAGTGCGTGTGGCTCCCTCCCTCTCTTCCAGAGTAAATGAGGACAGTGCTCAGTAACCTTGATGGACATGTCTCCAGCGCTCACTGGGTTGCCTGAAACACATAAACCTGTCACAGCAGCCTCTGTAAATCATTACCCAGCCACTCTTTATTTGGTTCACATATGCCGGTTACTGGCCTGTGAAATGTGTTTTCTGAGCACCATTGGTCTAACTCAGGTCCAATCAAATTGAGACGTTGAGCTGCTTCCTGCGCAGAACCCGACAGACCTCAAAGTAACAACATCATCAAGTTTGACAAGTGACAATCAACTAATGCAGAGTCAAAAATGAAAAAATCTGTCTGAGGATGTGGTCTCGACTTCATTTCTATTCAGATGCTTGACTAACTCTGGGATTTTGAACACGGCACAATAATGGAGGCTGAAGGAGAGATTTTACTCACAATTCTGACAAGCCAGTGCAGGGCGGTGGCAGCGGTGGAGTAGTGGGAGTTGTAATGACAAGGCGGTGTCTGGTCGTCTTCCCACGTCTCATAGCGTTCAGCATAGAATGCCGCACGCTTCGGATTCAGAGCGCCAACAGGCTGGAAAGAAAATAAAGAAATAAAAGATTCAGTTCCTGCAGTGAAGTAATTTGTTATTATTCGCCTGCGCAAGTAAAATACACATTTCCTTTCAAATCAACCCCAAAGAAATTACACAAGTTTCCTCTTGTATACTTTTGTAAAGTCATATACTTTGTGAAGCCAAGGAAAACCGATATGCACACATGGTTGTGCCATTTTGATATTTTAACTAATTCTGCAAGCTTAACAGAATACAGGTGGATGTGACCAGTATACTGCAGTCTGATGATTTGTACTGTAAACTGGGAAACTTTATAATTTATCACCATTTACCTACTAAACAGTTTCTGACATTCACCTTTTGGTTGAATGTTACAACTCTTCATAAAACAACCATTGAATCAACTAATAAAATAATAACAAAGCGTAAAGAGAAAGCAGATAGTCTGACTAATGACTTGAATATGTATTGGTAACTATCATTCTCAAAATACTGCAGTAAACCACACAAACAGTGTACAATCAAAGTGACCACATCTACTGCACTCCTAGAATCTTTACTACTATAAAGTATTTCTCCAAATCTAGAACAACGGTTATTGGACACAATGTTTCGCTTTAACATGTATGTGCTTTTGCTTGATACACTTGTGTCTGTGTATTGTTTTACTAATCATTTGGACTTCTGTGCCCTTCATGTGTTATGTGCCTTCGTCCATTTCTTCATATGCCATAGATGCAAGTTAATTGTGCTAAGTGTCTGTGTATGTTTATTTTTACCAATGTGACCAACCTGCAGGGACTGCAGATGAAAACTAGCATGCTAGACTTAAGTATGCATGTTAGTTAATGTGCATTTTCCCTTTAAATAAACATAAAATATAATATTACAGTGCACGAATAGAAAATTAATATTTGGTGTTGATCTTCTTTTTCTTACTTTCAGCTCCAGCTATGTAGCAGCTGATGTGATCGTTCAAACTCATGGCGACAGAGAAATGTATTTAAAAGTGTACAACAATGAAGCTGAAGTACGTCTTTGATTTAATCTTTTGTTGGGTGCATGGTGCAATTTACCTGCTTTTCCATTACTCGTGTAAGCAGAAGGTACAGTAGAGCATAACTGAGCATAATGACAGAGATAAACTTAGTCTCAGTATCTATCTTCCCCATTAGGCTTCATGCAGTGAGGCCAGCAGAGTGGCTGGGGGAGAGTTCAGGGCAGACAAGGAGCTTTACTCTGGGATTTGACTGTCAGACCCCATTATTCTCTTGAACCCTAAAAAGTTCCTGCTGCGCCGTCTACTGTCTGAAATTTCCAGGGATATGTCAGCAGGGGTGAGCAGGAGGCAGCACTGAGGATGGAAGGAGGAGATCTGAGTGTCTCCTGCTAAATGTTGTGGGTAATCCATGTGGATTAACCCTGGCTGACCTGATTTACACCCAATGCACCCACCAAGCCAAACTTTACTTAGCCCTGCTACTCCCTTCTGTGCCATTGGGTGTTACTGGATACTCTTTATAGGAGTAACCAGGACCTACAGAATATAGTGCAAGCTACAATAATAATGTGACGCCACTGTCTTCAAACGATCAGTGAGCAGAGCTCAGAGATGAGCTCAAATCAAATAACATCTCATATTCGTTGCTCTGCATTTCTGCTGCCTAATTATCGCAAAGATATAAAACAGAAAGAGAATCACATCATTGCTATATTTATTTGACAGGTATCCAATTATTTCTTAGTTAGGCCAAACCTTGGATGGTGTGGTTCATTATTCACCCACAGACTGTGTAATAATTTCAGTGTTGCTCTGACACCATCACTGGGCTTTTGCCCTTTGGCGGCTGTTTCAATTTCATGTGTTCTTAAGGCAACAAAATTACTCTCATTAAACATACGTTTAGTGGTGAATAAATTGCTTTCTCTGGCTTTTCAATCACCTCATCCAATATAACAGCCTCGGAGGCATATTGGCAGTCAATATCAATATAGTCAGTGTGACTGAATCGGTTTCAGAGGGGGAAGGGAGACTGGTAATGTAATCATTGGCAGCTTTTCTACCTGAGAGCTGCAGCTCGCAGATCAGAAGAAATAAAAGCCCTCAATTCAAAATGGTAGAAACAAAGCCATTCAAACATTATTAAAACTACACTGTTATTCTTTTGGCTGGTTGAAGTTTGTATGCAACACACACTCTCTTGGTCATTTTAAAGATTAAGGTCATATCCATGTGTGGCACCGTGACCATGCCTAAAGCCTTTAGTCAAAATTTAATGGGACTAGTTTTTCATTCTTCCCTAAAATTTAATGGCAGTCCACATCAGTGTTAGCACAATTGAATAGACTGAAAGAGAAGTTTATTGAGGTCTGCGCAGATTTATGGAGTGATAATAGCCTTGCATGTGACGTCCTGGCCCAGCTGGATCGGGGTGCAAGCCACGAGATGTCTCACACTCCGTAAAACCACTGCAAGTACGACTGAGGCAGGTTAGAGAGCTATAAAAGCTGCAGGTATTGCATGCGTCAGATACAGAAAAGACAGCTACAGGTAATACTAATGATCGTTAGAGAGGGATAAGTAAACAATTCACCAAACATTTCAAAATGGCTAATTGGTAAGGTTTCTGCTTTACAGAGTATATTAAGTGTTTTTCTTGCCCATATCAATATCAACTGTATCAGCAGAAGCTGAAAAACAAAGTGAGTCATGTTATTAAAGGCAAGAGTGAGGGATATGAAATATATAATTGTTTTTAAAGGGATATTACAAGCCAACATTACATTTTTATGCTTTAAATTCAGTATAATCAAACCTCTATAACCCTGCAGACGTCTCTGCCTTTTCCTGAGACTAAACTAACCACAATCACATTTTGAATGAATCACTAGGTTACAGGGACGGGATCCAAGACATGTTTTCTGACAAGTTATTTCCTTTTATTTGGTTCTACATAAATGAGGAAAAAGTGTTCAGTGTTTCCAAGTCACTCAGCTGTGTGAGCGTACTATAAAAATAGAAGAAACTTGTAGTTTACAGTATAAGTAAGAATGATTTCACTTTGTCCTCTAGAAAGGGTTTGTGGTTAGTGAGGTAGGATAATTATACTCACTGCACAGGAAAACCTGTATCGGTTCACCCACATCATTATTCTTCAGTTATTCTTTGTCACAGTGTGCTGTCGTCTTAAAGGAAGTTTGCACCAGGGAGATTATTTTAACACAGATGAATCTGAGATTGTTAAACAGCAAATAACTCACTGAAATGTGGAAAAAAAGGTAAACACAATAAAGGTAAATATGAAGCAAAGCTGACAAATGATCAATTGGCTTTTTCTCAGGCGATAAATACAGATGCATCTGTACACACAACAAAGCAAATACAATGTGAAACTAAAGAAGTTGACGTACAAACATAGATGTGCAGAGATAAATAAAAACAAATTTAACAGAAAAACACTTGAACAGTTTGATACCTAAAATGACAGAAACCATCTTTGAGAAGAATTTCTTTAACACGTACTTTGACTCTTTAGTTTAGCCCATGTCCCATCTACTAACATAGAGGAGGAAGGATTAATGACACATACTGCAGCCAGCCACCAGGGGGCAATTGTGATGTCCGTCTTTACACAGTCTGTGTGTAAACCACATGTCTGTGATTCTCTTTTTTTAAAACAAATCTCATACAATTAACATTCATGTTGATTTTCAGGACATAGTCTCAGTCTAGTAATGCTGTGAAAACAGACCGATAACAGAAACCATGTGAAACAAACTTGACCATATAGAGACTCTCAGCGACAAGAGCATCAAAACTTGGCAAAATCTTGCTCCCAGACTTTAATGTGAGATAAAGTGCAAAGCTACTTTTAAAGATTAAGGCCATAGAAAAACATGGGACAGCCATAAATGTGAGGAGAATGTATGATTGCTTAGCTGTTTATTTGGAAATAAATCCCCAGTTATGATAAGATATCATGATCGTTTCAGAAGAGCTCAAATGTCTTTAATCGTGTCATAAGCACTATCTGTTGATGAGCCCACATCAGGCTTTGTTTACCTCTACTCCACAGAGAATAATCACCTCGTCCCTTTTCCAATTGCCTATCATACTGATCACAGATGCGAGACGATGAACACAACTGGTTCAGACAGTTCCACACTTGCTCCTATCGAATTCATTTCTCATATAACACCTGACCCAGTGAAACACATCAACACAACTAAACAAAGTGTGATCAAACTCAGATTTGGCTTCAGATTCAATCAGGATCATTTCTGCTGTTGCTCTCCGTAGATGCAGGGAAAGAATGATGTTGTTTGAGCGTGAAGAGGGCGCGTCCATTTTTTAAAAAGTTATATCTAAGCTACCTCCCGATGAGATGCATATTGCATTTTATATCTCAAAAGAAATTACATTACAGTATGTTGCTACGGTGCGCTGTCAGGGAGAGTCTGAGTCGTTTTTTGCTTGCCTCGTCACAGGCCGGGTCTGTGTGCAGCTCCAGTCTAATGCAATCAAGCTGCTCCAACTCAAGATGAAGCAGAAGTGCTCACAAGCAGTCCGGCTGGAGTGGAAGTGAGGGTGAAGAAGGATCCATTATGGAATAGAAAAGTGAGGAGTGGTTCTTTGGAGCAGCCAAGTTTGTCTACGTTACTCAGAATGCATCTCTCAGACATGCTCAGCTTTCAGAGACTGTCACAGCAGAAGCTTTCAGAGGGAAACGTATTAAAAGACTTTTCTCGATCTCAGCACGGCTCATTCAGAATCTTTTTACATCGGTAAATTAAAGTTATTGGCATTATTTTAGTTCTTTAAAATAATGTAAAAGTTTATGTAACATGCGTTGACTGATACACGTCACTTTTCTGTGTCGCTTGTCTCTTGAAATTACATTTAATACAGGAAACATCTCATAAGTGTTAGTCAGTGGATGAGGAAGCATAGTCTTGAAACCACGTCTGATTCTATCACTTTTTTTCACAATAATATGAATTTTCATCACATAATTTAACAGCTATGAGGAAGATTAGCTTTCCCACATCTATCGCCTGCTTGTCACTCAATCTGGAAATAATCATTAGAATCTAATGAAACACTTCACTGCATGAATGTATCTGACATCCAAATATGCAGAGCGCTGGCCCCCGAGGCGAAGGACTGCCGTGTTCAGTAGCACTGTTCACAGCTGACTGAATGGCCAACCAGCAGGTAATTGTAGGTAAGTGCAATAGGTTTGGGAGGATATTATTTGGCAGATCAGTACGAGCTTCAGCATTTTCAAACAATGCTGTCCGTCAGGAGGCAGTCACCTGTAACTGCTGAACAGGTCTCAGGCATGACTCTCATCTGTGGGAAAGAAAAGCCTCTCAAGTTGTGCAATACCGGTGTAGGATCTAATAATTATTAGAAGCAGTAATTAAGTGTTAGCGATGCTTCGGTTTATAATATATACTATAATATATACTACTATAATTTAGTTTTATCCAGTGTATTGATCGAAGAGTGTTGATTATGATTTGTTTTCCTAATGCTGTAGCTCACTGAGCTCTGGATAATAATTTTACACAAGGTGATAAGATGTTATTCAACCAGGTAAAAAAAACCATATAACTCATAATGTGGTAACTAGAGTGGAGTGCACACCTACGCCAAGGCTAAACACTCTTTAATTCACTCAATCTGCATCAAATTACTCACACTAAGAGATTTCAGTCCCCTAAACAGATATTGTTTCATCAAGATCCATGAATTATTCCCTGGGAAATCAATGAAAATCATAATCCTGGATCTGCCCTTTTGTCCAGATCCACCCCAAAATGTAATTGGTCTTTCTTGGCCCATATCCCATCCTGACACCATTTTGAGGAAATTAATTTAGTTTTTGCATAAACCAACCAACAAACCAGCATGTCACTCATAGAGCATGTGCCTCCACCAAGGCCCATAATCCCCTTTGATAAAATTGCCCACACTTATAGAAACTTATATTAAACTTATAGAAGTTTAGGAATAAACTAAATATGTCTGTAGTCTAACCTTACCCCAAAAAACTGGCACTAGAGTTAGTTTAGATTTACTATCCACTTCAATCAGAAGGAAATCTTTTTCAATTTAAAGTTAATGTAAAACTGTGTCAGACACCACAGTTTGGATTCTTTTGATAAATAATGATACCCAGCCATAGTTCCTACACACACAACCTGTGTGCTGCACAGCCACACTCACTGGACATACACCTTGGAGAGACAAACAAAGACGTAGTATATGACGAGCAAGTCTCAGGTGCTTCTACCTCTGAACTGTAATTGAACAAAAGGGCAGACCAAGCACAGAGGAGACGTGTGGGAGGCCACTGTCCCTACCTGCTACGCTAGCTGTGAACTTTTAGAGGTAAGAGCCCTGGGGTTCCAAGGACAACTGTCAGGAGACACGGGCTGTGAACCCATGCTAATGAAGGCAGCTCAGCCCTGTAAACAGCATGGGAGGATGTCACAGGAATACATTACAATACATAACTGTCTCCCCAGGGCAGAGGGGCTGCACATGGCTCAGCCCTGATCGCCGCTCCCCCAACACACACACACACACACACACACACACACACACACACACACGCACACCCACACATGCACACTCTCTGGCTGGAGCTGCCAAAAACAGAAAGAGAAATGATGGTGGCGAGTCACACAACTGAGCTGTTTTTACAAAATATTCAGAAATGTGAAGAAGTTTTTCAACACACTGGAAGCTCATTTTTCAAGTTCACAGCACTTTATGTTACTCACTTATGATCTGAGTGTTTCAACTTCATTTCAAAGAACTCCTGCTCTCCCAAAACACACAATGCACACACATGCCTTGAAAAGCTGAAAATTGATTCAAACTGTTGAGAACTGAGGCGACAAAGTGAAGCTCTTAGTCAGAACGTCTGCTTTGAGGGAAACAAAGAGGAATGAGGGAATGATAAAGTGAGCAAGAGAAAGAGCTCAGACAGGAATGCAACTGTTTTCAGGTCAGTGAGCTGCAGTGTGTATGTGCAAGAAGGAGAGACAGAGAGAGAGAGAGAGAGAGAAAGAGAAGGGGGTTGGTAAACTAGCAAACCAGGTCACAGTTTGTGGTAGAGTGATCTGCTGCCTTCTCCTCTTCTGTCAAAGACAGAGCAAACACGACACTGAACTTTATCTCCCAGGGTTGTGGGGCATTAGTGTCATTGTGTCGGAGCTCCGGTGATTTGGCAGCGTTAGCAGGACTCTCCGCAGCACAGCTTGAAGGGCTTCTGACCTGCCACATTCAGAACAACTCTCACTGCAACGCTGCGCACATGACCCACTCTCATCACTCCAAAAAACCTTGAAACTAAAAAGTCGAATCACAGCCGAAATGAATTTGAACCAACGGAGAATTAATTTGAACTACTGCTATGCTCTGTCTGTGACAAAATACAGTTTGTGATTTATTTTTGTGTAAAGATTTAGGCTGGACCTAAAAGATGGTTGATGAGTGCTCAGCAGATTGTGGTATTGGGATCTTATTACCTTCACCAAGGAGGTTATGTTTTTTATTGATTTCTCCAAAAAGAATTCATTGATCTTGATAAAAAAAAAAGGTCAGGCATATTTAGGGGACTGATATTTATGAGTGTGTGCAATTTGCTGCAGATGCAAATAAAAATCCAGTTTATTTAAATGCTGTTTCATAAGGGGACCGTTGAGCCTTAGCAGAGGTCCTCTACTGATGTTTTTTGGTAAAATAATCTTCTGTTGTCTGGATTATTCAATTTACACTACTCAGTATCAATATGTGATGAGACAACACAGTGGACAAATTGATAGACATGCATTTCAAGTTGTTAAAACAGTATTTTCCACTTTCTTCATTCCACATCAGAGTTCAAACTCTGCACACGGTTCCTCTGTCATTAATATGATGTTGTTTCACAGTCTGACTCTTAATAAGGAAATCCCCTGCCATCAGAGCCAGCGGCCACAACTTACCCCCTCCCTCTGCTCTGTCATACAGAGGTGCATTGCCATGAGGCCTCGGTTACCTTTGAGAGATCTCTGAAGTTCCCTGGCAAGGTCAGGTCGAGCTCCTCGGAGTCGTAGTTGGTGAGGACCCACGGAAAGACAGGGTACTGGTTCAGATCATTGTACGTCCTCCCTAGACACACAGAGCAGACAGAAATCTGTGAGTGATGAAAGTTTTGGAGGAAGCAGAGGGGTTGAAAAGCAGGGCAGGGTACACTTGAGGCTTCAGTTACTCTGCGGGATCAGCATGCAACATTCCAACAAGCCCCCAATCGCTGAGACCTCAATCAGACACACTTCCTGTCTCAAACGGAGTCGGCCAGGGAAACACGCACACTTAATACAAAGTTCTCTTCGCTATGAGAGAATTTATATTTCGCTTGATGAGTGTACTTCATCAACGGACTGTGGGAGAAACCAGAGGCCTGAGGAGGGTGTCTTTGAGTCTGTAGAGAAAATACATGTCTCCAAGTTGTGAGGAGTGGATGTAATTACAGAGAAAAAAAAAAGATTCTTCTCCAAATGTCTAAAATGTCACTGAATCTGATCCACTGATTGGCCAGATGTGAATTTCCTCAAAGCTCTGGCAGCAGGAATATGGTTTTCAGATGGCAAAACGTGTCATAGGAAGTCCACGGAAAAAGCCAAGATCATGTACCATCTTGTCATTAATGCTCAACTTTCTTTTTGAAGATGACACTGATCCAGCTGTGAGGTCAGGTGGTGGCCAGTTGTAATCCGGGCCTGGGATATAGATGAATGCTATAGCTGGCTTTGTTGGAATTTTACTGCTGGTAATAAATCAAGCTAAAAAAAGAACATTTATGAGCTCAATGTAAACAGAAAGTAAAAGGCAACATTCTTTATTCTATTAACAAAGAAAAATGAAACCGTAAATGACAGCGATACTAATTTAAGATCTGACCACATTTGTATTGCATACTTTACAAATACAATAAAAAAAAGTTATCACATTAAGTGCCGGAATCCTTTCAGTTAAACACAGTTTCCAGGTTCCCAATATTGATGTTGACTTGTATTTAACAAGTCCTTCTATACTGGAGTTCAGTCGATATCGTTACACAGGGACTAGTGCATGAAATGCACATGTTTACATTAATAGCATTACTTTTTTGAAGTTAAGTTACATTTATGTAGTACTCAGAGGGAATGAGAATATCTTAGATTCACTTTAGCGTGCTCAAGTTCCTTTAAGATGACGTTCTGACTCGATCATTTCATTAAAACCTTCTTGCTTTCCAAATCAAGTAGTCTCAAGAGGTGGCAATGCAAACGTCACAATAATAAAAGCTGTTTTACCATCATGGACAACCCATCTCATCTCCTCTCTGCTGAACTGAGGCAACTCAAGGGCATGTTCAGCCACAAACTGATCCAGCCGTGTACCTCAAAGATCCAACCATATTTTATTTCAAGAACGAAATGCAGCACTTTTCATACTCGTATATTATGAAGAATGGACCATTATTTCTCTTTATAGTATATAGTATTTCGATTTTCATTAATATTTTATTCTTGCTATATTTTTCCCTTGTGCTGCTATTTTCATGTGCTGCTGTGGTATTTGTGAATTTCCAGGGAGAATTGATAAATGTACATCTGATCGTATCTCATCTAAACCAATATTTTCATTGGTATAGAATATAATGAAATTAAATAAATGAGATTGTCCCTATTGGCTACTCTGCCCTAAAGTTTTTAGTGATGACCAACAAACTATTATCAACAACCAATCCAGCAGGTGTGTCTCTGCTCACTCCTGGAGAGCAGCACTTTGGCATTAGAGAGTCTAAATCCAGCTGAGCAAGTGGTAACGCCTGACAGCCGAGTCGATGGGAAGGCTTCTGCAGAGCAGCCAGGGTCTGGGGGAAAGCTCCAGAGCATAATTATCCAGGTTAATGCCACAAAGTGAAGAGGAGGCAGCGGACCGAGTATGGAGGTTGAGTAGGGAATGTTTGTTAGAACCACTGGTGCTGAGTCCTGAGCTGGGGTGGCAGGATGTTAATAGCGGTGGAATAGTGTTTAATTAGAAGACCCCCTCCCATTCACACCTCTTCCCAGCACTTTATGCCCCGCCTGTCTGCTGCCCCACACTATTCTGACATCCCTGTCAGCCTGGGTCATTACTGAAGATTTTAATGAATTTTGAGCATGTTTTTCTGTCTGCCTTACATCTAATTAGCTGACAATAATGTATCGAACTCAAGCACGGGCTAAATATAAATATGCATGAATATGCAGCGAGGATGACACCTCTCAGAGCAGAGCAGCGTGCAGTCGCTCTCGTCTCTGCTGTTAGTTTCACTGCAGATCAGAGAGTCGACAACAGAACTTCTCAGCTCCACAGTCGCGCGCACACACACACACGCTCTCACAAAGCCAGACACTAATCATCAGGTAAAATCGGCTGTGCCTACTCCTGGCTTCAAACAACACACTCCACGAGCAGCAAAGTTAACTCGTCCGAGAGCACGTAGCGATGGCACAGATTCTTAAACAAATATGACAAACCTGAGGCCCACTTATAGTTTGATTCCGGTGCCACTGACACATCACATTTATTGATCATGATAGCTAAACCTAAAGTCATGAGGCTGCAGCGGTGAAGAGACTCACATGGATAATAGATTAAAACTCAACACTTTCACCAAGTTGTAAATTTTCCCCCGATAAGGAAGAAAACAAATCAGAATACATCTATTTAACTGATGGCTACGAAAAAGGGAATACATTAGTTCCTGTTCCTTCAGCTACTTGAACATTAAACCACAGCAGAGCACAGCATCAGATGTCTTTACCCGAAATAGTGTTGAGAAACGTGAGGTACTCGAAGTTGGAGATCTCTCTCCTCTGCCAGCGCTGGGTCATGTTGGAGGATTTGAAAAGCTGTCGAGGGGTGGCCAGGGAGATGCGCCTGGAGAAAACATTCAGAAAATCAGAAGGTTGGTGTTAGTGTTATATTCTTCAAAGTTTTAAACCAAAGAGCCTAAACTGAGGATTGGCGAAGACACATTGAGGTGGTAGAAGAATTAGTAGACAATAAGCACCTCATGGCTTGCTTATAACTTTTATAATTAACATTTTGAGACAAAGAGCATAAAATGCCAAATTGCAAGAAACAAAAATGTGGTATCTGATGCAATGGGTTTCAATGGTATATGATTTAATTTTAGCAGATTAAAGTGGAAAGTCTGTCAGTGATATGTGAGGTTATATTTCACTCCTGTCTATTTGTTTGTTTGTTTTTCAGCAGGATTAAGCAAAAACTATTGATCAGAATTCCATGAAACTTGGTGGAATCTTTTATCACTTTCTTTAACATTACATTCATGGACCTGGATGACAAGGGTCTGGCATATTAAGGATAATTGATATCTATGAGTGTGTGAAATTTGATGCACCTTGATTGAATATAAGGGGACTGTTTGTTGTCATCGTTCAAAATGGTTAGCTTCAAATCCACCCAAGGAAATATGCTTGTTTTGAACCAGTGTATAAATAAGGCCTGTTAGCACAATGAGAGTCTGTAGGGAATCTGGGGTTTTCTCTGTGGTCAGTGGCCTGGCTGCAGCCCTGTTGTACCGAGTCTCCTGTCAGAGAATTAGGTCAGTTCAGTCAGGGTCATTGCACATCCACTTCAGTGACTGGAGCAGTGGGACTTCAAATTGACTCTGCTGCAGGCCACGCCGCACAGATGCTCCAACACACAACCCACAGGAAGTGGGATTACAGTGGAAACATTTAACTGTGTTCTGTTGATTTTCCTTTTGCCACATGTGACCCACCTGGCTTGTGGGAGTCCATAGCTGGTGCCCACTCCCACACGAGGAAGACTGTAGACCACTTTCTTTACTGTGGCCTGGTCAGGAAAGTTGAACATGACCGATGCTGTGAACAGTTAGAGAAAACACTTAACGATGGAGGAAGAGGACAAAAAATCCACTGGATTTTAACAGATATAATTGGCACTTACTTCTGTTGGCCATGAAAACCTCCACTGCTGTGTTCTGGAGGAGGTAACGTCTGGAGAAGACTGCACGGATCTCACTGAACATCCACTTCCCATGTAAGCCCTCAGTGTACGCTAAGACCTGGAAGGACAGAGAGAGCAGAGAAGAATGTCTTCCGGTTATTAAAAAAGTCTAAAGTTGTATAAAACCATAGATCAGGTTACATGTGCTGTATAGAATACCTTTGTCCAGCCTGTCAGATTACTGTGTAAAGGTTCTTCTGCAATGCCACAGGTATTATTGTACATGTGTAACCAGGTATGTTTTTAGATTATGATTTAAATTATTTTATCAAAAGTATTGCTGTTAACTGTGTTTTCCAAACTGACCAAAGTCAGAAAAATATGACCTCTGTGAAATTTTGCAAAATAAAAATACAGACCAATGACTTCATCTTTTGGTATATTTTTATTAACGGTCTTATGGGCATCAAACAAATAGTGGAAAAATGTCTAAATGGACTAGTTATATTTATTTGCTTTTTAGAAAATTGTCGACCACACATAGGTCAAATTCACCCACTCGCACTCACAGCAACATACACACCACTTTTCTATCATACATCATTCACACAGCCTGCACATGCAGCCATGGGCGTTCAGTATCTTGGCATTTGAGTACTAGAGGTTCCGGGGATCAAACCACCCACCTTCTGGTTTGTTGACGATACTGCTCTAGTTCATTTATACCACCTGGGTTTCAAAGCTCGTGAGAAAATGACTGTTGACATCAGGCAACTAAAATCAACTCTTAACTATATTCCACGTGTTTTATTGAAAAGGGAATATCAATACTGCATGAGTACTAGTTCAATCCTCCCTTATAGTCACTCAGACAAGGCATTACAGAGACAATATAGCATAACTCTATTTTTTTTTCTACATGCTATGGAACATTACACAGATTCTACTTCTTCCAGTTGGTCTGGAAAGCAAAGGCCAGTGGTTGAAAAATGAGCCCCTGGGTCAGTGACACAAACATCTGATAAAATCCATGATGCCATGGAGAGCAAAGACCAGTAAAGGATCATTAGTGTATGCAGCACCACGGGGACTGAAGGTCAACACCCAGAAAACTACGACAGTTGTTCTGACAGGTGAGAATGGTCCCCTCACACACCTTCACCTCGCCTCCCTCCTCCTCCTCCTCCCATCTCACTTCCCCCCTACTGAACAATTTTGTCCAACAGATACGAACCAGGGAGCAACCTCATCAACTCCCCAGGTTATAATCACACATAGGAGTGGGCAGGGAGGGAGGCAAGCAGAGTGAGATGTTCAGCTGGGTTAGGTCTGATGCTAATGCTCATTTAAAATAGTGACAGGCTGGAAGAGTGCAGCGCGAGGCAGCCTGCCTTAATTTCTCCCTGGAATAGCTCATGCCCGACCTCCGTGCCACATCCAAAATCTCTGGAGCTCAATTAAAATTGGATTAGGTGGAGATGCTGGATGTGCAGCGCAGCATCTCTGGTGCTGTGCTCTCCTCCCAGTGATGCCCCGGCTTGACACCTCTGCAACCCCCAACTCAAACAGTTGTCATAGAGACAGCATGGCCCAGAGGAGGCAGTGTGCTGACTGGAGTGGGGATACAGAGGGAGGGAGGTGAGACGGAGGGAGCTGCAGGAGCACTGTTGAGGGCCGGCAGCAGCTCACTGGGAGGCAGGGTAGCTTTTATCTGCCTCCTGCTCTGCAACCAGATGTTGTGGAAGTAGTCTTCCGAGTGCAATGCTGAGAGGCAAGTTGTACAGATAAGCACCACACCAAGCCAACAGCTTACTCCACCAAAGCTGTAGTGGGCTGTTATTTGAATGAAGATTCCTCTAGAATCTAGCGTATTGTTCATTGTCTATATTCATCTTATTCATTCTTAAATGTACTGTGTCAACACTTGTCTTCCTGAATTCAGAATATTCAGTTGCAGTTGTCAAAGTAAACATGATGCCGCAGGTTCTTAAGCTGTGAAAAACGTGTGAGAAAACGGCTATAATATGGTGTCTCTGAATCAATTGTCATTATTATAATATTTTAGCACTGGCTGTTTCTTTTTGCTGGGCTGAAGTGAACATTTTGCTGCCATGACAAAGTACAGGCCAAGGGGTTAGCTGTCAACAAAAGAGAGGCTAAAGAGGAGAAAAAAGAGCTGATTTCAGACGGCCTAGATCAAAAAATTTGTCATAACAACAAAGCTTTGGTCTAAACCAACACGCAGGGGCCCCTGTAGACTTGGAGATTTGACAAAGCCCAGCCCTCATTTTTGGAGGCCCAGCTGTAAAAAAT
Source organism: Paralichthys olivaceus (assembly GCF_024713975.1). Taxonomy (NCBI): domain Eukaryota; kingdom Metazoa; phylum Chordata; class Actinopteri; order Pleuronectiformes; family Paralichthyidae; genus Paralichthys; species Paralichthys olivaceus. Next base: position 20,262,108 of record NC_091103.1, read on the forward strand.
GCCATTTAATGAACCTGTCTGCTGAAGCTGTCCCCTGCCTGTCAGAGGTGTCAGCCAGTGACAAGCGCTGGGGACGGCCGCCTCCAGTCACAGACAGGCCTGCCAGCTGGAGACTTCGGCCCCAATCTAATCACGCCACCAGGAAGGGACCGGCGCTCTGCTCTTGGTCTGTCACGCTCAGGGCTGGGGGGGAGCAGCGAGGGGGCGGGTGGACGGGGTCTGGTATGGCCGACAAGCACAGCCTTTTGTTTCCACACAGGTCCCTCCATGCAGGCTCATTAGGAGTCGCGGGCGCATGCGCTGCTCTGCCAGCTGCAGAGAGATGTATACTTCTCCAGCATAATAGCCATAATGCAATTTAACGTCTCTGTCCTCTCTTTCCTTTATTTGCCTCCTCTCCCCTCCCTGATTTGACAGAGGCCAGGCTGCATTCTGCCTGTGGAACATCACAGGCGGAAAACGGAAAAAATATTGTGACAGATGAGATGAGGAGAGGCACAGGTGACACCAGTGTTTAGGCTGAAACTCAAATATAATAATGTGAAAATGCTCAAATGGAGTACATCATACTTGAAAGCGATAGAGAGCCACTTCATGCATGGAAATAGATTCTAATCATTTCTGACTTCCAAATAGCTTTAACCCTATATTGACTGAGACACTATGACAGATAAATTAATAAATAAAACAAAGAAATCTCTAAAATCTGATGCAATTTTCTCCAATATGGAACAACGCTACCCCACAACTGCATCTATACAAAAATAGGTATAAAGTAATATAATTATGTGAGACCTCCAAGCCAGCATGACTGATTTATTTATATGAGACTGTGGAGCACTCTGACAACCTGGTATCACAGCACCTCCGCGGCATTCTTCTCAGATTTGTCTAATAGGCTTCCACTATAAAGCCTCACAACTGCATGGTCCCAGGCGGCTGCAGAGAACAGTGAGGTGGAAGAATAAGGGGAGGATACATGAGGCAGTTCCATTTTGAGTGATATGACTACTCCCCCAGGAGCGAGCGGGATAAATTTCACACATGGCAATTTGGAGGATCAGCACACACTTCGTATACTGTATTCAACGGCTGACCCCAGGCAATATAGGCCAAATCTGTGAGGAGGTTGAACGGTCAGAGGGAGTGGGGAGTAAAAGCGTGAAGCCTGGTAATAGCAAGAGCAGAGAGAGCGACCCTGAGCTAAGTGCAAGAGCCTCATCGGTCACAGACAACATGGCTGGGTCACAAAAAATATTGATATCCAAACATGTTAGATAATTATACATACATTATAAAATAAATTGAATCCGAGTAATAAAATGTTTAATATAACTAATAATAAATATTTTTAAGAGTCTGTTTGACCAAATTACATCACTAAGCCTATGTGATGTAGATACGTAGTGTTGGGTATATTTGAATAGATGCTGAGATTGTAAATGCCATTTGAGTATTTTATTGAAAAAAAATACCAAAAAATATAATTTCTCTTTTTAGAAAATGTCCCTGATTTTCTGGATGATCCATAAAACACAGTGTTAACCAGAAAGACTCTGTAAATGTCAAAATAATCATGTGTGTTGCTCAAATTGAGGTGTGTAGACTACCCATGGGGGAAATTTAACTATTCCAGTAAAATTTTAACAGAAATGTTCGACTTCAACCAAAAGGATCTGCATTGATGGAAACTAGTAGCCATATAGGAAAATACAACTTTTTGTATTTTGGCAACTCTTAAAGGTAAAATGTGGGAATAAATGCTACACCTATATTCTTCTCTCTACAAATGACTCAGGTGTCCCACCCACTGGGAAATTAAACTACAGCTGGCACCTTTAATTTCATTAAGCCATGTGGACTGAAATCTTACTTGCATGACCATGACATGCTCAAATCCACACTTTATTTTAGCTTTAATCCCTTTTACATCCTGCAAAGATTTATAATGTATGCCTGAGCTTCAAAGCATGTTTCTCGTCTGAACCCCCCTTAAAGTGACAACTGTTATGAAGTGTAAAAATACAAACTCTGAAAGATTCCCTCAGATTATGTGAAAAAAAAATCTGCATTCCACTTGGTTCCTCTCTGAGAAACCCATATCTCAACTTCAATAAAGTAGCAAGCTCCTAATGCAGGTATTGAGGGAAAAACAAGACACAGATTTGCATAATCAGTGTCACTATACATTTGGCTGGTAGCTAGAGTGTGGCAAGATGATACAGCTCGGCTGCTCTGGCAAGACCACTGGGATAAAGGAGATGAATATGCATTAAACATGCTGGCACTTCACTGCCCCAAATGTCCAGCTAAGTTTGTCAATAACATTTATGTCAGGGATGGTATTTCATGCACATTAGCAGATCCTGCAGCGCTGTCTGCAACCCTGCCGTGGGAGGAGCTGTCTTCCATGCACGCTCTTCTTAAAAAGTCAAGGCTCTTCAAACGTTATCTGTCTGTGTTAAAATATTAAACCTCAAAGAAATGACTGCGACCTTCACAAAGTTTGATAAAAGCCTTGAGACGCTCGCAGAAGCTTTTAAGATGCAATCCAAAATAAAGTTTGCTCACTTTATGACCTTACTGATGTTGACTATGTTTACTTCTGATACTCTGTATATGTTATTATAATAGATTTTGTATTCATACCTTTACCCCTCACAGCTACAGAGGAATGCAGAAAAAGCAGAAATACAGCTGGCATAAAAAATAATGTTACAACCAAATAAAAAAAATAAAAACACTTTGAGGTCCTCGCCCTGTGAATGATTATATGTGGATCATCATATACGTGGATAACTCTATTCTATAACACTATTCTGATTTTCCAGTGGACTTTGTTAGCGTTTAGCATATGTTGAGATGCGAGTTACCAACTCAATGAATTAAATAATTTGAGTTCAGATTATTATAGATCAGATTATTTTTCCTCTTTGGGTCACTGTTATTAATCTCTGTGTTTTTAAATAACGTCAATATTTCACACTTCTTTCAAAGGTTCAGAGTGAAGGATTTAATAGCAACAAGGTTACATATTGCAACCAACTGAAAATCCATTGCCTCACAATTGCGTGAACAGAGGACCTACAGTGGGCTTCAGGCACCACACTTCCTCCAACTATTCAGAAATTAAGCAAAAATATCCTAGATATGGGCGCCGCCATCTTGCCCTGCAGGTATAATTTGGAGCATGAGTCTGTGCAGTAGTGATCATGGAGGGAAGCTGTGGTATCGAGGTCCCACCGATACAGGCGCTCGACCAATCATGAGTCGGTCTCATCTGTCAATAATGATGTTTCCCCCTGTTTTTATAGCATTTAAATCCAAATTTACCTAAAATAAACACTTGAACATACATGACTGTACTTTGACTTTCTAGTTTGGTCCATGTCCTATCCACTAACATGGAGAAGGCATGGTTGATAAGCTATATTGCAGCAGGCCACCAGGGGGGGCAATCTAGATGCTTTGGCTTCACTTATGGGGGGCTGTGATCTTTATATACAGTTTACGGTAGGAACCTGGGTGTAATATGAAGAAGATAAAAAGCTAATTTCAAGGTGATTAAAACATAAGGATTCTTAGTTTCAGGTGATTACACATTAATGAAAACATAATCATAAATATTGTATTCAATTCCCACTCCCACACACTGGACCTTTAAAGCTGCAAATTATTACAATGATTATGACTCAGACCATTAAGAGCAGTGATAACTAATGGAAATTAGGTTACATCAAAATTCCCACTACAGGTAAATTACTTTCTAATGAATTGATATACAGTGAGTAAACAAAGAAAAGGAAACAACAAATATTTTTAAAAAAGTATGAACATGCTCTAGTGCTGGCCCACCCGCTGCCACATCCACATGAACACTTAGCGAGTACATCATCCAGATAAACAGCCTTCACTAAGGAGCTTGAGAGAAGCAATGCAGTCATTTGGTAAGGGGTCCTTTCAGAGAGCTTTTCCTAATGGGACTTTTTCAAGGACTTGTCAGCCTTAAGATGACTGAAATCTCCCTGGCCTGGGTACCAGCTTCCTCTGGCTGCCACTGAGAGTGCCAAGCTGATCGTTTTAAATCCTACTCTTTTTTTTTATTTTGGTGGTGGTGGTGTGTGGGAGGGATGGAGGCTCAGTGAATACAGAGAAGAAGAAGAGAGAACGAGACAAGGATGGAGAGGTGCAGAGACGGAGGAGGAAAGAGCGAGTGTTTAGACGAGAGGGCCTGATGAGCAATGAGCGCCTCACTCGTCCTCAATTAATCTTGTCTCTCCACCTTTGCTTTGGCGCTTCCCTCAGCACCAAGGTAATAATGACACCCTCATCCATTATCCTTTTATCCCTGTTATTCACAGGGAATTGCTTAATAATATGTTACAGATTTGTCCTTCTTCATATAATTCTTTCTGTCATTCTCGGTATATCATGTGGAAAACACACAGCCCCCTTTCTGCTGGACGCTCTTTGAGGATTATCGTGGGTGACACCTTCGGGATGCAGCCAGAATCTGAAGTATAATTTTTTTTTCAGGCATAAAGAGGAATTACCCTGACTTATCTGTCATTTCCAAAGCACAACAAGCCATTCAGGGCCAAAGCAAAGGTGGAACAGGTTCTTATCGGCTTCTCTGAACGAAAGGACTTGTAAATATATGCTAATGAGGGTCTTTTGTGATCCAGGCTCACCCCTTGGGGCTGAACGGGTTTGTAGGGGATGATAATCTGGCTGTTGAGTGCACTAGATAATTTGTACTTTATCCTCATGTAATTATATAGTTTAAATCTTTTTACCAATGGTAATCCTGCGACACGAGGAAGTGTCTTAACCGCGTCTATGGTTCTTAGAGGACCTAGTTAGCGTGCATCTGACTCTCTCTTATGATATCACGTATAAGCGCCGTGCAGCACCGATATAATTACTCTGACTTTCTATGGCCCATGCTATGAATGCTCATATCATTTTGATTCACCTTAGCAGGCAGGCAGGAAGCCAGCTCGGCAGCCCAGGGGTTGTGAGAAGACAACTCAGGGAAGGTGAAAACATGCAGCGCAGCTAAAAGAGCTCTTCTCATTTCGGTCAAGACTATAAAAAGAAAATGGACTGAAAAGAGTAAAAGTATAGGGTGGCTTTACGCTGTTTTTGAGATCTCTGCTGTCCGGTGGGACTTCAGGACATCTTGTGTGCCTGCCAAAGCCGACAGCCCCTGACAAGCTGCTTGGCGTGCTGTAATTTGACTAATTACACTGGATTAGACCATATTAATGCAAGCTGTTTTCTCTAGGGTCGCTGACCCACCCAGCGAGTCCCTTGCCAGTTTCCCCCTCTTCGGTGTAAAAGACAAAAGACACACAAGAAAGAAAGAAGGCTCTCTGTTATTTGACACTAAAAAAAACTTGCACATGTATCTACATCCCTGACATTATTGTTATAATGGGGGGAATGTGTTACAAAGCAGCAGAGAGAGCAGTGAGATGCAGCCTGCACTTTCCTGAGGCATCACAGGAGTTTTTTTTTTTTGAGAACACAGTGAATCTCTGTCCATGTTATCTCTCTGCTGGAAAGCAAAAATACAGATTAATGAATCTCAGAGAGGTACCAGAGTTCACAAATGTTTTCTACACAGGCACACATGCTGACAACTACAGTGCAATATTTCATTTTAATGTCACTTTTATCAAAGCAAAATATCAAGATGAAATCTGAGTAGCAGGACCCTGTTGTGTGTGTGGTTTGTTTGTCGAGGTTTTTCTGAGGAAACAAAGTGTTGAAATCCACGATTAATATAAATGACAATGAACACATTATTTGTCCGGATTTAAAAATGAGTAGATATACTTAGAAAACCAGGAAGAATACTTATTTGTAAAAAGGAGGGAAACTGACCCTCATTAGCATTTGCAAACCTCCAAAGTGAAAGGGGGGAAATGAGCCATAGAATATGTGTGTTTTAATACAAGTGCTCTCCCAATTGTACCAAATCAATTTAAGTTTCACACAATGGAGAGGCAGCTCCACTGTTTGTATGTGCTCCTCTACCTTGAACACGGTGTAATAATAGTCTTAAACCAGGCGTTATAAAGACAGAATACCAAAGAGGCTTACAGCCTTGGTTTCATGAAACATTTAGGCAAAAGTTCCAAGGGCTGAGGATGATGAAAGAAGGTAAGCTTGAAAATGGGCCTCTGGGATCCACAGCCCTTATTGTACAGAAGTCACATCAAATTAATACTGAGGGCCATTTGCAGCCTTTCTTCTCCTGAGCTTTTCAGAACGGATTAAGCTATGAAAACTCAGAAATTACTAAAGCACCTATTAGGCATTGTGCTCACCCTTTCTTCTCCATCCCTTTGAAAGTCATTGAATGTGCTTCACTTCACTTGTACTTTAATTCACAAGCTGTTTGTCCTCTTAAAAGAATGGCCATTTTATAAAATGTGTCATGTAAAAAATGTATATTTCCATTTTGCACAAAAAAGAAACTTGTCCCCGCCAATTTGTACATGTGTAAAAGAAAACATTTGCTTGTATTCATATTTTACACAGTTCTATAAACCAATTGTTCATCATTATGAGGATCTGTAAAACTGCAATATGTTGTAGTTTATGACAACACAGGCCACAGCATCGAGGCCATTCACTGAAAGTCTCTGACAGAGTTTGCAGACTGATGGAAGAGCAGCATTGCTGAGGTTCTCTGAAGCTCTCTCCACACCCCTCTTTGCTCTCTCAATGCTTCTTCAAAGAAGCGCAAAAGAGTGCATGAATTGTAATTATGGCTCCTAACAGGATTCAAGAGCACCCAAACGATGGCACTTGAGAACCAGGTCGTGTGGAGTTAAACGGCTGTCAGGCACTCAAAGCTCCCCAGCATGAGAGCAAATCCACAAAGGCTGGACGTGTTCACTTCTAGAGATCTGCTATTCACTTTCCCTCTCAGAGGGAGAGATTCAAATCAACTAAGGCCCCTTTAAAAACCCATTCTTCATTTTATTCACTATGCATTTTTCAAGAGGTGTTACAGCTTTTCCAGGTAAGATATGGAAAATGAGGAAAACAAAATAGCGGGAACCTGACAGATATTTCAGTTGGCAGATACAAAAATGAACCTCTCAGAGATGTATTGGTATCAATGCAGAAAAGATTTGGATTTATGCGAAAAAAAAAACAAAACTTTTTGTTGTATTTTCTTCTTCATGTTGTTTATAGTTATTTATAATAAAGTTTGTGGTTAAAATGCAAAATATCAAGCCTCAATTACATTTCCTTGTCATAAGGGTCTGATAACGACATCTTAGGAATCATTGTCAATTTTTCTTTTCTATATATATATATATATATACACATCATTATCAGATTCAGTATCAGGATGGGGACAATAAATCCATATTGGCCAGGCTCTATTGGCAACTAGAAAAAGACCTGCTTGATTTTGACCAGGATAAAGTGTTTGATCAGTGAACTTTCTTTGGTAACATTCAAGGCGAATGAGACAACACCAGTGGAGCATGTGAGAGATCCAGTATTAAGAAACCACTCAACCCACAGTGTCAGATTATCTTTGGAACTCGCCTTCAGAATAACGGAAAAAAATCATCTGTGCTCCCCGGACGGTTTCAATGACTCACCAGGGCACTGGACCCCTCACTAAACATTAAAGAGACCAGCCTTCAGTCAGGCCCTATCCCAACTTTAGCCTCATCCGACTCCCTAAAAGCGCCCAAAAGAAATCAACCTGCAGCGTGAAGTCCCTATGTATGACCCTTATTAAACTCCTAATTGGATTGAGAGCCACAGAGAAAGAAAAATTCAACATTGTTCATTCAGCCAAGGTTTTCTTTAGCATTCCTTCCAGTAGTTTGCCTCCTCAACAATAACATTCAAAATCAAGTTGCTGAAAACTTTTTTTTTAGCCTTTTCAAAACACAAGCTTTCCTAAAAATGGGAGTATAGGTAAAACCTTTTTCACCTTTTCTTTTAAGGCAAAGCGCTATTTGATTTTCACAGGGCGCAAGTGACAGGCTGAAACAAAGCCCAGCGCTGGCCATTGTGTAGCCTTTCACCGTTGTAATGGTCTTAAAATGGCTACAAGCCGGCCCCTATTCAGTGGTGACCAGGCTGCTCGGCTCTCCTCTCCATATCCAACACAAACTCCACTCCTAGCGGGAACTCTGGGGTCAGCTGATGAGTGAATGAGGGACTGAGTTCACTCATAAAAAAACAGTCTGAGTTCCAAACACATTTACACTAATTACAGAGAATAAATAGCTCCAGAACAACAACATCAATCAAGTTCATTACAGAAAATAGCATAATGGCAATAATTACAATAATATCTCATTAAGAGACAGAATGAGAGACAGGGGAGAATTAATAGCAGACAGGTGTACAACACACCGCAATTATGGAACCTGAAATTAGTTCACTGCCTCGAGGCAAACAGAAGAGAAAGGGAAGGTTGTAAGTGAGGGAGTGTGTGTGTGTGTGTGTGTTGGGGAGTGGGTTTCAGGGCTGGGAGTAGGACTGATAGAGAGAGGCTCACTGACGAAAAAAAAAGGAATTGCAAATAAGCAAACAAAAATGTCTTAAATGTGTAAATTAGGGAGAAAAATAAGAGGGAAAAGAAGCTTTTCCCTGCAGACTGGTGCCTTAGATGAGAAGGGAGCAGTGAAACGTGATCAAGGGGAGCTGTGGAGCGGTGCGGCAGGCGTCAAGATGAGCACTCAGCCAGCGAGTGGCAGCTTCTCCTTTTCCAGTCAATCATTCATTACAGAGCCAAGTGCTGTAGAGGAGTGCCTCCTCTTTTTGACCTATCATATTATTGCCTCTGTAAACTCCTAATCCCCCCTTCGTTAGATGGTGTCAACAGCCGACATGCTTCCACCGCCTCCCCAGCCCTGCCACGACCACAGAACTGACACTCTAATAAAACTGTTTGAAATTTAACAGGGTAGAACGGCAGAACTTCATCAGGCTTTTTTTTTTGTGCCTTCGCCCACCTTTTTTTACTTGTTTTTTTTATATCATTCAGATATAGAGATTCAGGAAATAAATTTACCCATTATTAACTTTTTTTTTGACGCAGTATAAGCAACACTAAGAACGTCTGACTTTAGCTCTTCAATCTTTCATCGGCTGGTCTGAGCGGCCTCGCTCTTTTTGCCTAGGGGGCTGTTCCTGAGCAGGTGAAAGCCTGGAGGCGAGGAGGTTGCACATCAGCACTTCTTCGTCCATCATGACTCTTTTCATGGGGAGCCTGTCTCCCAAGCTCCTCTAATGGAGCCCAGTGAGATGACTACTATAATGAGTCCAACAGATGAAAGCCCAGCAGGGCAAAACAACATTCAGATGCATCTCCACACACACCAATCAGGGACTCGCTGTGTGAATGTTGTTATTTAGGTAAACAAAAGAATCAGATGCAAAATATAAGAAACCAGATGAAGCGTCTGTGTTTTGGCTGAACTCCAACACACACAAACAAAAGAAAACAACCAGGTTTATCCCAAGTAAACGCAAAACATACACAACCCTCCTTCATTCAAAAGCATTAGCACAAAGAACCCCCCTATTCACACACATGCACACACATCCGCACTGGGTATAGGGTCCAGATTTAAGCTGACAGATACCAGATAGAAGATACTCAAGGAAATGACAGCACTGATTCAGATTATTTTTGAGTTTAGCTGAACGTGACACTGCCACAACAAAACTTTTACACACAAGCAGCAATGTTAACATACTTCATTTAAGGATCCTTAAAATATTTTACATTATTGGGAATATATGTAAATCTATGAGATAAACTTTGTCACGGCTGAGACACACCTACCATATAATGTGGTTTGAGGGATGATAATGACCGTATAAAATAAGCAATTGGCATCCTGCCCCATATGTCCCACTTTTTCAGTGAGGAGGATGGAAATGAGGTGGGGTAGATTTGATTGTGACATGCTCTCCGTCTGTGCTCCTCGATGTGTGGCTTTGCCAGTAACAGGCTAATATTCAGCACAGCTCACCACCACCAGAACTAATGAAAGTAGACAAAATGTCTCTGCTGCCATCTTTGTCTAGCATCCGCTCAGGGTGAGCCTCCCTCTTTCCTTTTCACCTCCCCTCTTTCCCCTCGCTGTTGAAGGGAGGGTGACAGCGGCATAAAATGGTGGAGAGCAAATGTGCCTTCCATGTGGCAGTAGTGGTGGGGGTGACAGGCTGGGCAGAGGCCAGAGATATCAGCAGTGTGTGGCTGTTGCTTTGAACAAGCTGGATAGTCGCCATAGAGGATCAAGGCCGAGGTGATGAGACGCCACTGGTTACAGACAAAAGCGGGTCAATATCAAATCAAGAAAGGCCCACCCATTCCAAACAGAAAACAGCCAGTTCTTTGATGAATATAAACTTAATTGTCTAGTGTGGCTTATTAATAACCAACTGCACATCACCACTTTATTCCTAAAGGGGGGTTTAACAAGCAGAATCCATTTCTAGATCATTTTCTGATAAACAATTATGCCGGCTTTGATCAAGATGTTTTCATCAATCTCAGATGATTTTAAGAGATAGGGAGGAAAGGGATTCTAAATATAATATAACTTTGTGATTATGTGCATCTTTTTGGGAAATATACATGTTCCAAATCTTCAATAATATATAGAACACTTAAATCTCCACTTTAACTATATGCATAAATCTATTGAACAAAGCAAACTCCCTTAATCCAGCAATTTGTGGTATAGTCATTGAGGGGGTTTGTTAGTTAACCCTGTTCAGAGGATGATGAAGCAAGGGCATAAATCACAGAGTGAAACAAGGCCGACTCCTCCGATTCATTAATGGAAATGATCTGTCAATATGCTGGAGTCAATTCACACGTGTCAGCTGGGTTCAGCACACAATGGGCCAGGCAACTTATGAACTCCCAGCACCACTCCACCGAGTCCATAAAACAACTGGCAACGCCGCTGGGGAGCACCCCAAGACACCACCCTCTTGCACAGACCACCAGATGACACAGATGGGGCGAAACCAAACAAAGACGAGCCTCCCTTTGTACAGAGAGGGACCCCTTTCAAAAGCCATTCATGCAACAAATTGGGGAAATCTGGCCATGCAACACTCAGGGTTTGCTCTTTTATTAGCATGAGCCTTACGTCACAGTAAGTGAAATCAGATTTATCGCTCCCTGAAGTAAAGGTGGTTAAAATCATACACACTTATACGACAAAAAAGTTTAGGAACAACCTGCTATTTTCTACATGACCTGCAGAGTAACAAGCTACTTCACATTTTACTACACTTTTTCATCTTGCACAATGATGAGCACAGCATGTGCTAAAGAAAGGCTAATGAGGAAAACTACACACAAGGACAATGCTGATCTCTGCTTAAGTGTCCTCTCTTCCAGAGCTGATGGATTGTTTAGCTACATATAGCACTAACATTTCAAGACACTTTTATTGTGTGTCATTTTCAAAGCAGATTTAATAGTTTCTACTTTTGTTCAATGCATTAGTTAAAGCAGCACATAGTGATGAATCTTCCTATTCACAGAGACTACGATTATTAATATCAGTCAAGTGTTGTCTAAACAGCATCAAGCTTGAGTACTTTCAAAGTCAGCCCGTCAGTTAAGGAGGTTTGTTTCTATGTAGGTCATTAAATAGCTGCACACAAGCTTTCTCTTATTAGGCCCTATACATTTTTCTTTTCTTGCTCTCTCTCAGCTGCACACCATGCTGCTGCTGCTGCTGCTGCAATCTGCATAGAGAGACATTTGTCATCATTAGCCCTGCTCTGACAGTTGGCACCCGGCACCTCAGATCTCTAGGACTGGCAATTATGAACCCTTCATCCCTTATTTAAGCAACATCGCCTAATTTCATCACAGGCCTCCGCAGCAACATTTGATTACTAGCAGCCTTAAACCTGAAATATTCCACCAGTTCCAACATTCTCTTTGTCTGGTGCTCAGATACACTCCTGCTCTTAGATCACATGATGTGTGGAAGAGAACTGTGCTCACTTATTCTGATATAAGAAATTACGCATCAGACACAAGGACTGCGAGGAGGATTGTAGATGAGTATCATGGGGTCAGTGGGCAGATGATTACAGCGCCCACCTATAGATGGTAGACATCCTCACAGACATTAAGATTAATCACAGAGCTGCTGGTGAATTGTTGCCTTTCACCACAACAAGACGGAAGTCAGACACAGATTCGATGATGAATAGAGAGAAAATGAAAAAGGAGAGCATGATTACAAATAAACTAAAATTAATCGCAATCTTTGCCCTTTTACCAATCTACAGAAAACATATATATATATATATATATATATATATATATATATATCAAGCATTGTTATATACAACTAAATACAAGACAGACCTGTACACTCATAAAACGAGATGAAAACATTAACCAGCTCTTTCATGGCACCTATTTGACGATATAACCTGATGTGCAGGAAAGAAGTGCACTGAACACAAAGTAAGCCGATATTTTCTTTTTATTGTGCAGGAAACTAGACATTTTCTGGATCGTTATTTGGCAAACAAAAGTATTAATGCTAAATTCATGCAAATACATGCATGTAATTTATCAAGAAGGCTGACAAGCATACCATATTGCAGTGAGGAGGGGTGAAGGGCCAAATGAAGCTGAGACAATCAATTAAGTTCCACAATTTACACTTTTCTCCAGCTCTGTGTTTTCTCAAATCTACATCAGGTTGATAAGTTGGGTGTTTTTGTGTGTGCATGTGATATTGATATGATTCACAGTCAATGGAGCCTGTTGAGTTAATCACTGGTGGGTCTCTGAGAGCCTCTGGCTATGTGGTCCAGCTTCCTGACTTCTCCAAAGGAGGCTGCTAATACACAGCACAGAATAAAACTAATGAATGGACAAAATCCAAAGGGGGTCCTCAGTGAGGTTCTGGGCCCAAAAATTAACTGGCCTCCTACTGAGACACCATATTGCTTGGAATAATGATGTTTGGCTATTAAAAATCCCAATGACAATTTAATTTCATGACAAATAAAATTACAGAGAATGTGTGAAAGTGAGCGGTTATCCCATGAGATTAAAGTATATTATTTCACCCAGTTTGAGAGCCACTATTGATGTCACATCTCTGAAGTGTCAGTGCTTTTAATCTGATTTATATAGAAATATGTCATCCTATTAAGTCCACTTTGACTAATCTGCACATTAGCTCTAGAACTAGCTGGTAAACTCCCTTTGTATGGGACATGGCTTGAGATTACTTCTCTTACATACTAAATGACCCCAGAAATGTAATGAAAAAGCCTGGAAAAGGCCTTATTTGTTCTTGTGTAATAGGATTATCAAAATAATGCAGCCTCGTCAATAATTATGTTGCCTAGAAGATTGCTAGTTATCAGGGTCTTGATCCGGCTTAAACTCTGCTAATTGTGATACATGTATAATGCCACTGACTGTTTTGTTAATTGAAATGAGGTAAATCTGTGTGCATAAATCTGAAAGACCTTCTGTTTATAAAATATAGCTAAAGCGAGAGCCATAGAGGGTTTTGTTGGTCAGCGAGATCATTAATATTAGATGAGCATGGGTTTTTCAGTTTTCCCCCTTGTGACTAACTTTTTCAAAATATTATTATCTTTAATTAAATGCCCAAGGCTACATATTGTTTTGGGCATACAATGAAATAATCATGTGTTTGAACAGATTCTTTTTATTTGTATAAGAACAGAAATCTTGCGTTGCTTAAATAAGTATGCTATATATATATATGACAAATTTATGTGTAGTAATAGTCTATGAAGCCTTGGGGATGAAACAAATACATTTAATGAGATCTGCTACAATCAGTGGAACATAATCTCGAGCCACTCAAGGCACGAGCGATGTCATCAAAGGGCAATTTCAGGCATCAGAAAAGTGCCATTGACCATACACGCCTGATCGTGTTAGCAGGATGATCAGTCTTGTTAGAAGAAAGGGAAAAAAGATGGAGGAGAGAACATGAATAAGTGTAGAGGCATGCTCTGGAAACAAAGAAGCCTTCAAAACAGGGTCACATGCTTGTGCAAAATTAGGGGAAGCAGAAGTCATTGTATTGATTTACACATTCATGCATGCATTTTGCTGGGTTAGAAATAGGCCTGTGCTAGAATCACACCCTTATATTTCACACTTGAGTGATATAGCCTGGCGGAATTACAAATGAATCAACAAAGCTTTCAATGTTGCAATGGTGAAGATACTGGTGTAAGAAGATTGGATCGTCTTATAGGCCAGACCTGACAACGGCTGGAGTCTTGGGAGGACAGGGCAGGTTGAGTTACTGTGAGATCTGTGCAGCCACATGCTTTAGATTAAGAGGTGATAATCTCAATGAACACACACACATATATACACACAACCCCACCCCCCCATCACACACAAGGATGGCATAAGGCTAAAGCGCAAACTAAAGAGGTGCAACTGGATTCAGACGTATCTGACTCGCAGCAAGATGGCCTGGAAAGTGAGGCCAGTCTGGTTTCAATAAGAGGCAAGTACCTGCTGGGCCACAGACAGTGGGAGAGAGTGAGGGAAAACACTATCAAAGCCAGGGAGTGGAAGAGGCTTTTTTTCTTATTACCTCTCACCACATGACATTGTCCATGCCGTACTCCACATCCTCCACAAATATATATCAGTGAGAGAATAGAGCTAATTGCATAATTTTATTACAGAATGAGCCTTTATACAAGCCACTATCCAAAATTAGATTTATGAAAAACAAAGGATGCTGCTCTATATCTGTAATTTCTGCCTGGTAACAGTGTGAAAATATCACCGGGGCTTGCAAACAGGCTGCTGGCAGTGTGTCCATGGCAGGCTGTGACTATATATGTGATAATGGGAGTCACCTATCTATCAGGGTCCTTCCCAAACACGCCACCTCCCGCTCAGACGCATCCATGTAGTGAAAGTCAGAGCTGATGAGTGGCGGTTTGCCCCCATAATGTCTGGTCGTGTGCAGTTGTGACGAGAGCAGAGATGAGTGTAAACGCCTTTGTGTTCCTTATCTGATCCGTGCAGCATTATCTTTTTGAAGTCCTCTTCAAAGCGTACACTGTACCTTTAGAGACGGAGTGCCAGTGGAATGATGAGAGCCGGAGAGGGTTTAGTGTGGAGGCAAGATCTCTTTATTGTGAATCACTGTGTCACATCAACAAAGCTGTGGCTAACACATCATCCTTATATAACATGGTCTAGCACGTCAATAGATATATTTTTAGAATTATTAGCAATTAAATATTTTTTTTATCTTATTTATCTTATTTTGTATTTTTCTATTCATTATTGTTTTGTTATTGCTATAATTATGTTCACATATATTTACCATTATAACTGATAGAATTATGTACAATGCCAGTGTATGATAGTGTCTTAATTTTAACAATGTGGAACATTTATTAAAATAATAATTAGTATTTTTAAATATAAAACAATTATAATAGCACAGATGGACACATTCTCTCTGAGGCACATTATTCTATTTTTTCTGTCACATGAACACAACAAAATAAATTCATAACAACTTTTAGTAATGGTAATATAAGCTACTTTTTGCATGAATATCAAAGGTGTTTTGTCTTTCAATATAACCTCCATTAATTAAACGGCTAAAATACATGGCGCATGGAAGCATTGCGCAGCACAGTACAGGCTGTTCCCGCACAATAAGAGCAGAACAAATAGCCTCTGCCTTCTCAATCTGCAGGATAACACACACACTCACATGCATCACAGCCACGAGAATGAATGTGTCAAAGACAATCACAATGCTAAATAGAAAGAGCGCCATAACTTTTCCATAGTTCGGCAACAGACCTGGCTAGACTGTTAAATAATTTCAAAAGAGCCGGAAAAGGTTTAATTGATAAACTAAATCATGATCATCTCATTAAAGCTTCAAAAACCAAACCCACAAATAAGCCAAACCCAATTTACAAAATACAAATATACTCTTCGTGACTAAAACTCCCTAAATTACTCTCTTTATCTGACGCGTCTAATGTGGAAGGAGTTGGATTCGTTGCAGGGAAACAATAAAGATTAAAATGCTATTGGAAATTTAAATGTTTTATTATCCGCAGACATAAATGCATCGACAACCCACCTACTGTTTTATATACGATTCAATATAGCGGACTATTAAAAAAAAGCAGCAGGTAAAGTCCAAGGAAAAGAAATGGAACGCAGAGAAAATGCTGTTTTGTTTTTTCCTCTCTCCAAATGCGTAGGTGTTACTTCCGCTCCTCGATATACTACTACTACCTGTACTTTATTGCTTGTATATAACACCCAAGGATGAATTTGTTTTCGATAAACTGGGAAGTGGTGACGCATCACACGGCGATTGGACATCTTGGCTTCAACTCCTCCCTTATAATAAAGTGTGTGTGTCCCTGTCGTAAAACACAGCAACACCGGGCGGCTGAGTCAGGAGCGCACACTCCACTCTGCGCAATTACGCGGACCCTTAACTGGCACAGTGATCAGAGAAGGACAAGAGGCTTTTTTTTATTCCAGCTACTGAACCTCACAGGGTTGAAATGGACTTTTAATCTGACCAGCCGGTTGTTCAGAGGACTTGCTAAGAGCACTTCAATGCAGTTTACCGAGCCACATCTGCGCATGTTGTGATATGATCATTACGCACGTGCTCCGAGCACAGTTTTGAGTAGTTGTCTTATAAATAGACATCTTTTTCTTTTTAAATAGAAACCTTTCTTCTCTAAAATTGGCTCCCGTACAAACTGCCGCGTTGGATCCCTCGGCTTATTGCGAGACTCCGGTGTATAACCCGGATCTCTGCCCTAATATGATAGCCGCCCAGGCAAAGTTGGTGTACCACCTAAATAAATACTACAACGAGAAATGCCAGTCTCGAAAAGCAGCCATCTCCAAGACCATCCGGGAGGTGTGCAAGGTGGTCTCGGATGTCCTGAAGGAGGTGGAGGTGCAGGAGCCCCGCTTCATCAGCTCCCTCAGCGAGATGGATAATCGTTTCGAGGGACTGGAGGTCATTTCACCCACCGAGTTCGAGGTGGTGCTCTATCTGAATCAGATGGGAGTATTCAACTTTGTCGACGACGGCTCTCTCCCGGGCTGCGCCGTGCTCAAGCTCAGCGACGGCCGCAAGAGGAGCATGTCTCTCTGGGTTGAATTCATTACCGCCTCCGGTTACCTCTCGGCGCGCAAGATCCGGTCGAGATTTCAGACGCTGGTGGCGCAGGCGGTGGATAAATGCAGCTACAGAGATGTGGTCAAAATGGTCGCTGACACAAGTGAGGTGAAGTTGCGCATTCGGGACAGATACGTGGTGCAAATCACGCCGGCGTTCAAGTGCACTGGGATCTGGCCTCGGAGCGCGGCGCACTGGCCTCTCCCGCACATCCCGTGGCCGGGGCCGAACCGGGTGGCAGAAGTCAAAGCGGAGGGATTCAATCTTTTATCCAAAGAGTGCTACTCGCTGAACGGCAAGCAGAGCTCGGCGGAGAGCGACGCGTGGGTCTTGCAATTCGCCGAGGCCGAGAACCGGCTCCTGCTGGGTGGATGCAGGAAGAAATGCTTGTCGGTGCTCAAAGCCTTGCGCGACCGTCACCTGGAACTGCCCGGACAGCCCCTGAACAACTACCACATGAAAAGTTTGGTTTCCTACGAGTGTGAGAAGCATCCCCGGGAGTCGGACTGGGACGAGAACTGCCTAGGTGACCGCCTGAACGGGATACTATTGCAGCTTATTTCGTGTTTGCAGTGCCGAAGGTGCCCGCATTATTTCCTGCCCAATTTAGACCTGTTCCAAGGAAAGCCCCACTCTGCGCTAGAGAACGCAGCGAAACAGACTTGGCGACTGGCGAGAGAAATACTGACCAACCCCAAAAGCTTGGAGAAACTCTGAGGTAAAGACATGTCAGTTCACCTCGTCTTTAAATTTGTGGTAAAGAGGCCAAACGAGCTCATAAACGGACAGAAAAAAAATTGCCAAACAATTGGCAAAGTCTTGTGAAATGTCCTGTTTGTCATTCAATTTGTTTTGGCCTGTTTCAAGATGATTTTTTTTATAACAGTCGAGTTTATATTAATATTCTTCCCCCGTGCACCTTTTGTTGGTGTCAGTATTTAGGAGCAAGTTTAAATTATTGGCCAGCATTAATCCAGGAGGCCACCTCCATCCGTGCCACACGGTTTGCCTGAACCCTGCATTTGCTTTAAAATAAAGCCCCGAGACCAAATTTGGAAATGAAACTAAAAAACACACACATCTGTACATTTTATACTGTAAATACATTCATACATTGTGATTCAAGTGGTCTGAAAATTGTGAATGTTGTTCTGTGACACGTAAATAGGATCCACCTGTTTAAATCTACTTCTGAACTTTTTGTTTTCTCTATCTGGTAGGAACGTTTTTAATTTATACTTGCATCAGTGGTAGTCTGACTCATCTGTTTCAATGGACTTATTCTTTTAACATTTTTGAAAGTTTACATTTTGATGGTAGGCGTGTAAGGCATTTGTTACAATGAGAACATTCCATCGATTTACTTGAATTTTTATTTAAAAGTATTCCAACTTTTATTTTTTTTTAGTTGTTTTTTTTCTACCATGCTTAGGCCTACATGATAAAAAAAATGAAAATGATAACAGATATAGTATATATATATATTACAGTTTAATTGAAAAAAATGCACTTGAAATACACTGGATTATAACATCTGTGATCTGATTTTTTTTATTTCTGTCTTTGGTCTAATTTAAAGAGCTAATAAAACGAGCTGTTTTATAATTGTGTCCCATTATGCTTTTATTAACTGTGGTTTTGATGGAAGTAAAGTAGGCCTAATTAATTTAATGACATTTTTAACTTTGGGGTCTAGTCTCACATAAGAAGGAAAATAGGGGGAAAAATGGAATAAGATATTTTACATTTACATACATTTTGAGAGATCTGTAACCAGGCAGGTCATTATTTTCAAAACCTCAATCTCCTGTGCAAAATATCCGCATTTATGATTATTATTTTTTAAATATTATGTTCACAATCAGTTATGCTGCATAAATTGGATAATCTATCGTGGCTGTTTGATGGCTGACCCAGCATGATAGTATAGGCCTCAGAGGTCATTATAGGGTTTTTTTTACGAATGCATACATAAAACGGGTAATTGAAACACATAAAATAGAAATTAGCCGTAATGATTTACAAAGAGTATATGGCGTCAATTTAATAACACGACAAAGCAAAACAGAGCAGTGACTGACGCGCAAATCCGCTCATATTTATTACAGGCTATTATCAACAAATGCGTAAAATACGGTGACTGTTTATTACCTGTTGCAATGAGATAAAACGGTGAAACATGTCGGAAACCAAACTGCGAGTTTTTTTTACTTAAGCTGCACGCACTGATGCCTGTTACCCACCTTTGGGTCGACCCTCTTGAAGGCAGGGTCATCCTCGTCCACCTCAAAGTAGATCTCAGTGGTGGTGATGGACAGAGTCCCCCGGGCCACCAGGACAGGGGCGACGAGCTGGGCCGGGCTGCTCAGAACCACGGGGCCTGCAGATCAGAGCAGAGACGCATGATCCATCAGCATGTTAAAAAGATAGAAATGTTTCCTAACTCTGAGGTTAATCCTGAAACAGTGATACATGCGATTACAGGTGGTATCACGATGCCTGCAGCGGCCTGTCTGTGTCACACAACACCACTATACGTGCGTAAAGATAAATTATAGGCTA
The DNA here is from genome assembly GCF_024713975.1 of Paralichthys olivaceus. Taxonomy (NCBI): domain Eukaryota; kingdom Metazoa; phylum Chordata; class Actinopteri; order Pleuronectiformes; family Paralichthyidae; genus Paralichthys; species Paralichthys olivaceus. Next base: position 20,281,907 of record NC_091103.1, read on the forward strand.
CATCCTGCGTTTATAAACATTGGATAATTAAAATGAATGACTACAATTCGGTCATATATTCTGCATTGTGACAACTATCCCGTTATTTTTCTTTATTTTTGTAGTAGTAGTGTAGTTTTCACCAAACAAAGGTTTTGGAACGTTCTTTGGTTTATGCGCATTATAATCTGGATTAACCGGGCCTGGATGAAGAAGCATCAAAACATAGGAATCCTAAATGTTTGTGTGATGATAACCTTGTGTGATTGACACACAAATAATCAGAAATATTAACAAATTAAATGTTTAGTAAATTTATATAAAATTGGCTAAATTAATTCCATATTATTCTCGCATGGGAAGAGCCTATATCACTATAATCTATCGATAGTGATATTCAGGGATGTGTTAACATGGACGGTCTGCACGTGGGCTCAGAATATAATAATAATACTACAATACATACAAGTATTACATCCTATACACACGCACAAATACAATAGTACAAGCATGTTTTAAGTCCTCCTATTACTCCAGATGTTGTTTTACTGTGTGTTTGTGTGTGACCCTGGTCAGCTGATAGTGATCACATCTTCATTTCAGTCTCCTCCCTCTGCACCTCTTCATCCACCATGTTCTCACATCAGTGTCGCTGTGGAGCAGTGATCTGTCTGCATGTGAGCGACTGGCTCTCGAAAAAAAACATCAGGATATTTATCGATCCGCCCTAAACTCCAAAGAGCCACTTTAATGTCTCATCAATCTTAATCTGCGCTCCTCAGCCAATTATGGCCGATAGTGTTACAGGAATACAAGTGGATTTCGGTCCCAGAGCGCCCCTTCATCGCTCTTGGAGCTGCACAGTCAAACCGCCCTCCCTGTTTTATTCTTTCTCCTCAGCTCGAGTCCATTAACAGTGATCCTATCTGCTGATGCTATCTGCCTGCAGCCAATACACGGTGCTTACAAGCTCCATATGAGGAGTATATACCTGCAGTAAACTCATGCTGTTTAATTCAGATAACCTGCAGTATATTTGAAAAAGTAAAACTAAATAAAAAAATGCACATCATTAAAAATTATTATTATTTCTGACAACTGATCCTTTTGTTGTTTGGGCTGTAATGAAATACAATTCTCTTCATGTCTCAGCCTCTAAATTACAAACTCATTCACCTCCAACTCGTCCTGAACTGATGAATAGTGCTGCGGCCCTATACTGAGCTCCACGTGGAGAAAGACACCGCAGCCCTCAGTGTTAAACCACAGCATCCATTGCTCTATAGGGAGGAAGAGGATTAGGCAGTAATCCCCTCAGGGATCTTCCCATAATTAGGCTGTATGGCATTAAATTGTTTACATGAGAAGAATGAAATTAAGGCCAAGTTACACAATATGAGTGGTGTATATAGACTACAGGTTTGTTTTATAATGGAAAATGCAAATATTTGTTACATGACTGGCTGGTGTAATGAAGTCTCATTTTGGTGTAGTGGGAGTTTGGGAGAAGTGCTGAGACGATGGTAGGGTTTTTACCCACAATCCATCTGCTGGACTGTAGTGTTTGATTGAGCCCAGTCTCTTTACATTATGAGAGAAATGTAAGAGGAAGTGGGTCACTATGCTACACCTGAGCACCATCACACACACACACACACACACACACACAGTCATTATAATGTACTCAGGGCTGAGTATCTCTCATTCCCACTGTTTGCAATAATTTCTCTTTCAACGTATAACATAAAACACAGACCTGCATGTTAAAGTCTCGAGGAATAAAAACTGCACTGCTCAAATAAAAAAAAATACACAAATACTTAAGTATACAGATAAGTCTAATTAGTCCTTTTGTTTATTATCAATTTATCTCATCCTTATTCTGTTTATATTATATTCTGCTTGTACACATTTGAATAAAAACTGAATTAATTGAATTAATTCAAAAGTAAAAACACAAAACTTTTTAGATATTAAGTTTGTTTTGCGTAAGGCCGGCTAATACACACAGTCTTCCTCACTTTCTTCGCCTGAGATTACACACTGAGAAATGTTGTGTTGGTTTCAGTCTTTTATAAACATGTCAGTGGGGACTAAAATGGACAGAGAAAGGATAAATTAAGCGAGAACAAAATGGCTGTGGCTGCTAAACCACACTTCGGGGTGTACTAACATTCTGCCAGCAGAACAGTCAAATGTACCACCTCATCTTTGAGAAATTGTGAGCTGCTCACATGCTCATCTTACGCTTCCATTTTATCCAATTTTGGTTATAATACATTCATAGAGAAAGGCTTATTTAATGCTAACATGGGCAGCATTTCTAATGTTTGTGGGGGAGCAAAGCTAATCATAGGTTCAGTAACCACAACTGCTCGGGCCCTTGAGTGCAGGCGCCTCCCCTTTGGCAGCGGCAGAAGCAGCAGGCAGTGACCCAGTGGCTGGCAGGAGGAAGACTGTTGTTGACAAGGATCCCGTCCCAGATCTCTCATTAAGGCTGCTCATGCCTGTGATTGGATACTGGTCAAACACTGACAGGGCGCCCTGGTAAAAACATTATCCAAATGTTACAGTGTGAGGCAGCTCCCCTGTTGGTGAGAACATGACTTCAACTCACAAAAAAAGATGGATATTTCTCAATGTTTGGCTCATAATTTCTAACATGCGTAAACGTCGTAAACACACCACAAATATTCCATCTCGGCATTGCTGTTTTGTACAAGGACGTTCTCAGATCTGTGAGGAGAATAGACTCTTCTTGTGTTTTCGCCCTTGTCCTGCTCTTTTGATCGGGCAGTGCGTCTGACAGACAGCGTTTGGCCGCCTGCTGGCCCTGGGACAAAGAGGAGGGGCTATCGCATCTTCCTATGAGATTCATCTGTGGGATCATGAGAGGGGATATGTCTCTGCTCAGCAGTGTCCTTGTTCAGCCTGAGCCTCATTTACCGAGCCAGGATAACTTGGTTATATACGCAGGGCTATGAAACAGAGATAAATATATAAGTGTCTGGGAATCTATAGAGGCACATTTTCATAAATGCTGCACCTGGAATGAATCTATTACACACATACAGCACATTCATACTGTTAACAAGCAAGTCAGTGGCAGCCCTGATCCTGCACATTGGGTAATTTTACAGACGTCAAAAAACAATTCCACTTTCCCTCTACACTGAATTATTTTACTTATATTATATTACTGGCATAATCTAGTAACTAAATCTCTAATATACTGTATACATATATATATATATATATACATATATATATATGTGTGTGTGTGTGTGTGTGTGTGTGTGTGTGTGCATGTTAATAACAAATATAGATACAAATATATAAAATAAAACTTTCCTGTAAAAAGCAATGGTCCAGATTCACAAATTCTCAAAGATGTTGATTTATTTCTTGATATATCATCTATGTCACTATATTTTAGGAAATATTTATACCATTGTAAAATTGATCATGACCATCTTTAAACCACTGTTTGTATGAGGTGTTAAGTGAAGGTTTGGCTTTGATGACAAGTTGCAGCTTTCTTGATTTCTCCTCAAAAATCAAAACACAACTGAACTCTGGATAACTTACTTTCTAAAGCAGCTCAATGTTGGCTTGATCCTTTGGCTCAAACTCACAGCATGATGCTGGTTTCATTACAAAAGGTTCAGGTTCAGGTTTAGGCAAACATCGCCAAGGTGATGGTTGCTGAGTATTAAAGCTGAGTATTAAAGCTGATTTAAGACACTGGATAGAAAAACAATCACAATATTGTATTTGTCTTTCCACAGCTATTAAGGTCAATTAATCTCTTAGCGATTGTCCACTGTTGAGAGAAGGATGGTTAGTTTACCAGCAGAATAATTAACTTGTTGTTTGCTCACATCCACAAAGAAAATACACATTAAGAGTGATTTTCTTTGGAAGTAATAATGTGACACATTTTATTAATTTTACTGAGAAAAGTTATGTGTTGTGGTTTTATATTACCAGTGGAATGGATTATATGTTCTGGGAAATGAATTTATACAGTTATATTGACCTCAATAATTCATAATATTAAAGAATTCATTTATTGGTCATGTTAACTAAACTTGTTTGGTAGATGCACATGTTTGAATGTGTGTGTGAATACAGAGTTCTGAAAATGTTTAATCTGTATCATCAAGATATTTGTAGAAGATTAGAAGAGTTGTTGTTTGATCACTTTGATTACGTTAAGTGACACTTTACTATGGCCTTATTAGAATAGAATATACCTGCCATATAGGGCAAAGGCATTTTCATTACACAGAAATGTTGCAGCATGACTTATTAAATAAGTTCAACAACATGATCTAAACACGACAAAGTCTATTTAGAAATACTTTGAATGGTGTCATCCCAGTGCTGAAGGCCAAAGTAAAGTTAAGAATCAGTAAATAGTTTAATCATTGGTTTCTTGGGAAATCCTAAATATGAGTTGTGACATATCTGGACTGATCATCTTTCCGGTGTTAGTTTAACTTTAGGAGACTTGCCTCTGGAGATAAACACACGAGGAAGGAACAGTGCTGAAAAGACCCAAAACAAAACAGAGAGGGACACTGATCAGACCAAAACTAAAATGCAGCTGTCAAACCTCAGCAGAGTTATCCGGATCCGAACTGCAGGAGCACACCAGTAAACTCACACCTCACATACATCAAATATTAAAAACTAAATACAACTACTATCAAATATTAATAATCTTGCTGGGCTGTACTGATGGATACAGTGTTCCTGTATACAGTAATTTTGCTGTTAGGAAGAAAAGAGATAAAAGGCGAGTGCTTTTGCTCCAGCAGGGGCCACGTTGGGGATAGATGGAGGCGCTGGTGTGCAGACTTACCCCCCATGTTGTCCATCTCCTTCTCCTGCAGCAGGCTGACAGCATCATCGTCTCCATCGAGCATCAGCTCCGTCTCCGGGTTCTGGTTCGACACGGTTTGGATGCGGACGGACTTCTTAGACCGGACAACCTCATCCTCGACCGAGCCTGTAAATTATGCAATATTTAGAAAGAGCACTAATATTGCACTTTCACCTCTAAAGCTCACAGACACACACTCATAAACATACACACTTGTGCAATTTATGTTATTACTCATGTAAGCCACATGTGATATGGCAACAAATCTATAGTCTGACATTTATACATTGAAACCTCAAACTAGTCCTCATTATCACAAAGGCAATGATTTATTCTAACCAAGTTCGGGAAAGTTCAAATAATAGAATCTGCTTTTATATCCTTTTAAACTGTATAACATCCTGCAAAATAAGGAAAAGGAAATAATCCGTAGTCAATCTCTGCATGAAATACACAATGATATGCAGGATGAACCTGAAATGAGATGCTCTCTAATGTACTTGCCATAACACATGAAAGAATGTCACGACACACATTCGCTCACTGAATACATTTCGCATGGTTGAACATCAGAGGTGTTTGAGCTTTTATTTTTAGACAAGGTCAACAATGAAACACTATCTGCATCTTGAAAGACCAACAGCTGTGTCGGGGGATACAACTCCAGCTCGTAGTCGATTAGAAATATCATTTGCTGCTTTTGGAGCCTTGACAACAGTGAGAGTGAACAGACAGCACAATTAGGAGGCTGCTTACTTACACCAAGACTTCATCATATAGCTATAGAGGAGCACGTTTATTGAAAAAGATGTGTTCATACATCCGGAAAAACAAAGGGGTCTCAAGACACATTTATCATCTTAAATCAGCCCATATCCAACATGTGCCTGCCACACGGCCGCTCAAAACGTTCATGTGAATTTGTCTTTGAGAAGTCCAGCGTGGGAAATAACCAGAGGAGAAACTAGCGCGTATGAAAAGGAAGAACACACGTCAAGAAATGGGAGGTGGCTGACACCCGTCTGACATGTTTCCTTTCAGCACAGTTCTTAATTCGCCTCTCCCTCCCCTAAGGAACATGTACCTTGTCTTGAAGAGGTCACATTTGACTGTTGTCAACACTGCTACTGAGAAAAAAAAAACTGCTTCCTGCTCTGTCTCATATCTGGTGTGCTTTCATCAGACAGAGGGAAGAAGTCTGTGAGTTTTCTGAAATGAATTCTGCGTAATGTTAAGGGAAAAAGCCAAGCAGCCGCCAGAGATCAAAGCTGAACTAGTGAAACTTAAATCTGTAATTCTGTAAATCACCATTATGCTCAGAGTACATGAGGGAAAGATCGGCAGGCGGGCTGATGTTCTGATCAGGAGTCTGCACAGGGTTGAGCTGACCAAATAAACTGTGCTGATTTCTGCACGCAAATGGACAAGCTCAACTGTGCAGGGTAGAGGACCACCTTTACCCACAATGCAATTTACGTCTCACAGACAAGGTAATATGGCTGTAAAGAACAAGAAATGATGAGCAATGGTGTGAAGATGAAAGTGTGTGGCATATGACATGAGAAGTAAAATCCTCATGAGCGTTCACTTGGAGGTATTCTTGTATGAGAAGCGCTGTTGTGGAAAGAGTTGCAGTTTGTCACTGTGAAGCCTACATGCTGTGTGGTGGTGTCGAAGCAGACTCATTAGAATAAAACAAAGAGAATATTTGATCTAAGACTCATCAGCGACCTAAAATTAAAAAGAACAAAAGACAAGTGTGGGCCGAGGGAGATACTGTGTGCATACCTAATCAGCGTATACTGAAAGATTTACACAATCTTTGTTCAGAGGATTTCATGAAAGACGATGAAGTTTTAACTCTACATTTAATTTTTATCATCTTTGTGGTTACACTGAACTGAACTGTACTACAGAGAAATGTAATTGAAGATGTGTCTTTTAGTTTAGAAGCCTCCAATTGCGCAAATATATTCCTCTCAAATCCTATGAGATGTGCATTTCCATATGAAATGAATTAGGATAAATTAAATTAAAGGCAGGAAAACATATTTCCTATGTTATTTCTCCATATAATGCTGCTTTACCTCTTAGTATCTATCTAATTAACCTTGCAAAAGCAGTCCATCAGAAGCCACAGGCACTGACCTCTGAACATCTCGTAAAAAAACATTCCCAGCAGTTTCATTTCACGTCTGCTCTCGAGCTCTTCAGGATCAGTGCCAGGAGAAGCCACCGATCACTAGTCTCACGGGTCCCATTGTTCAATCACTGAGTTGAAACTGCCTCACAGTGCACTAATTACACTCAGTAAAGTGCTTTGCAGAGCTTTCCCGAACCCATCGCAGGCTGATAAAGACGCGGCAGCTGTGACCAAGGGAGGCCGCCCCTGAGCACTCATCGCTGGGGTTCAACTGGTATCCACAGTCCTGCGTACCAACCGGTACCAACAGCCAACTGTGGTGCAGTGAAAATCATTTCGAAACCTTACACAATATAATCTAAATGCCAAATCGCAGGTTGAGGGATGATCTGATGGGTCTTGATATGATGACAAGATACATTTAGATTTTCAATTTCAACCTAGTCCAAAAGTTAATAATGACAGTGAATATGAGCAGTTACTGAAACTCTTATTTGTGCTGAGCACATTACCAAGCTCCATAAATGTCATGTTTGATTATGTATGTTTTATTTTGATAATATATAATATATAACTGTATAAAAAGGGATTTAAATGGCCTGTTTTTTTGGATTGGTGTGATTCCTGTTATGTCAGCTGTGGGCAATAAACGCAGTTTGTTTTGATGATGAGGGGAGAGAATATGTTTTTAAAATCAATGGCTACAGTTTTCTAGACAGTGAAAGTATAAATTTCACTGGGTCTTCACCATTATAATGAACAATGCGGCTGTTTCACAAAGGACAAAGAAATATTTTTTCTCAGAGTGGAAAATAAATGAAATTGAGTAGATGTGTTCTTTTGTGAACAAACTGAGGTCCAATTCAAATTATCTTCCTAATCTTTCATAAAGGCTCACACTTTGGAAATACCTCACTGTGCAGTAGTTTTACTATTCAGTATAATAGATAAGAGTTGAAAGGCCTTTAAAATCAACTCTAATACTGCTGCCAAGGGTCCATGTTTCACGCTGGAGAGCTTTGTGGCACTGGCTTTTCATTTTTATAGCCTCAGTTGAGCATGTGTTTTTCTAAGTCTCCTATGTATTATACACCCTGCCCTCAACCACCTCACCGCCTCTCCTCAAAAAGAAAAATCCACAACATCGTGTTTTACTTAAGGTTCATTTGACTTGTACGAGAACTTCAAGCCAGGAGGGGAAAGAAAAAAAGGCTGATCTCACAAATACTCTGGGTAATTCAATATACGTGACTATAAATAAAACACAAGACACCTCGGTTTTCATGAGGAGGCTTGATCAGAAAGGAAAGATCGGGATAATATGCAGGAAAACGGCAGATAGGGAGCTCTCGTAAAAGTCACTGAATGTTTGTCAGTTGATATGATAGCTAACATTTCGGACACAGGTAAAGACACAAAGCAATTGTGACCGCTTTCTACACAAACACTTGGAAACTAGCTTGTAAACTCTAAGCAGGAATGATTCTGTCTCATGTCTCCTTCTGTCAGATCTCCGGAGATAACACGCTCTGGTATAAGCCTCAGCTCCACAGCCTATTTACTCCACTATCTTATAATGTACATTAGTGTTTTGAGCAGTCACTCCAACAGCCAAGTACCGTTAGCTCTACAAATGTTTTAAATATATCTCTTCCGTTTCTCAGACTGTATCTGTTTCAAATCCTGTCCTCCTACACACCCTCTCCATGGGCTCTGCATTCCACATGGAGAGAAAAAGTCCAGTCCCCGGTGTTGCATTACCGCTAGGGCGATGCAATTCTGCCCTCTGCCTCTACGCTTTTTATTTACTCTGTGCTGAGAAATGAAATGAGGGGGAAAAATGACAGCTCCAAACTTCCTGTGATGCAAGCCATCCCTTTTGCAGAGTACGTGTTTTAAGACTGTAAAAGTAAACATAATAACTTTGATGTAGGGAAGTTTATACAGCGCAGACGTTTCCTCTTGGGTTGATCTTTATTTAATATCCTGGGATGTGCAGCGTGTGCTTCTACTGCGCTGCCAGAGGTTACAAACAACCACATCTTCTCTCCACCAAAACATGAAGAGCAGGGTAATAATCCCCATCTGGACCATTGACTGTACACTATAGTATATAAAGATGGACGCTGCGTCGCCACTTCCTCACGTTGGTTATAAAATGAAGCTAAAATATCTGTGATACGGGTGCTGCCATCTTGCATCTTGACTCCATTTGGAGCCAGAGTTTTTTTGCAGTAGTAATTGTGGCATGGAGCCGCAGTATCGAATTTCTGACTGTACACACTCTTGACCAATCGCAAGTCAGTCTCAGCTGTCACTCATGATGTTTCATCCCGTTTCAAATACACATACATGTATACATGAACATGCACTGCAGCCAGCCCCCAGGGGGCGATCGAGATGATTTCCGTCATTTCTTTGGGAACTGTCATGTCATCTATGATCTGAGCGTTAGGCACTCCTCATAACTGTTTCTGAGCATATCATGTCTTTACGGAACAACTTCATTCAAATGTCCAGATCTGCTTGCGAGCTAATGCCCTGATGTCATTTGTTACAGTGTAATAGGTTTGATTACAAAGCTGGAGAAGGTTAATATCACATCACCAAGCTGCTGCCTCTGCAGCAGCGAGGGCCATAAAGATCTGCGCCCGGGGCAATCAGCTCTGAGAGACGCTGCTCACCTGAAATGAGACAGCAAGGACACCCGGAGGTAAAACACCCCGTTAAACACTTGGATCAATATTAACGTGACTTCCATTTCATGCTTGCCCAGTTCCAATCACCTAACAATATACTCTGATACTGGGCCGTGGCTGGCTGTAACAGGGCATGTTATTACAGGCAGAGGGCAGAGACAGAATGTGCTGGCTAAGCTGTCAATGCTGCTAATAGACAACGAGGCAGAGTTTAAGGCAGAGTTTAACCTCCACTCACACAAGTCCACGAACGTATACGCACACTCTTACACGCACACTGCACAAAAGTCATTACAAGGGTTCCAGGATGATGCACCGGAATTGCCAATATATCAATATATCCTTATATTTTAGGAAGAAAGTTACTTTAGATTGTTCTCAGAGGGTGATTTATATTTGGTTTCAACTCGGTAAATGATAATTCCAGGGAAAGATCTTTACCTCCACCAAGGGGGTTATGTGTTTTCCCCTGTCCATTTGTGTGTTTGTCAGCAGGATTATGCAAAAACTATGAGCCCTTCTAGTTTTTCCTGAAACTTTTTTCAAAAAATAGGACAAGTTTTAACACCAAGGTTTTAACTTATTTTTGCCACAGCCACTCCAGTCTAAAGTCATTATCAGATTTCAAGATTCCTTCTGGGAATCCATGCAACAATTTAATACATTTGTCTGACTAATAAAATGGCAAAAAGAGTATCACTGAATATCTACGAGAAAACGACAAGGATTGTGAGACTCAGATGATGTCAAAAAATGATTCACTCACTGTTCTTCATGAAAAAAAACAAAAATAAATCTTCCTCACTTTCATTTTCCCCAAGTGAGCACAAAGACTGACATTTACTGTGAACACAACCGTGCAAGTCTGCCCTCTTCAAACTCAAGATGGTGGCTGAGTGTATTCTGTCATATCCTGCTGTCAAACCAGAAACTGCGTATTCAATTTGGACAACCTACGGCTTCTCCGATAGTCACAGATTTTACAGCTTTAATAACGACTCTCAGGGGCCAACTCAAACAACCCTCTTTGTTTTTCTACTCTGGTGCCTATGCAGCCGGGAACCAACTAAAACGTTCTACAGAGTCCTTGTCAAATCCAAGAAACAAAGTCTGGATGTTTTGACTAATGGATCTCCAACCTCGGAGCCTCTGCACCAGGGTTATCTGCTAAAGACAGGTCCTATCTTTAATACTGTGCTAATTTAAAGTGAATATTCATGAAAAACACACACCGACTGTCGCGGTACATTTTTAAACAAAAACTGCCAACTGTCACTGCCAACGAAATCTACTGAAGCTCTGAAAAAGAACAAAAGCTCCTTCTCATTTTAACTCATAACAAAACCTGGCCTCCGCTGTGCAACCACATCAAAGCTCGCTGGGAAAAGCCTGAGAGTGCAGCTCACCTCTCAAGGAGAGCACGAGGGCCATCCGACCGCAGGCGATCCCTTTCACTTGACACATTTATACATTATTCTGCTCATTAAAACCACCGCATGCCAGCAGGATCTCAACAAGTCTTCAATCAACTGCAGCGAGGCTCTAATGTCAAACAACACAGCTCAAAAACATATTGTGGCTATTTGATGGACAAAGTAACGCGACATGTATTTGTGGCATTAAGTTGAGGATATCTGTCACATAATTCATCAAAAGGAGACAATACACACATAGCAATTTAAGCAACTGAAAAATGGGTACAGAGGGAAAGGATGCATTTGCTGTTTTTATCTTCCGTTTCTAAAATCCCAAAGGCAAATAACTTGGATCCATCCATGTGTGATATAGCTTATCCTTTAAAGGTGGCAGGGCTAGTGAAGGCAATACCAACTGATAAAAGAGCCTAAGAGGGGGGGTACAAGTAGGACAGGTCACCTGACATAAACAGAATATTCATACCCATATTCACACCTATGGGCAATTTAATGTTGCCAATTAACCTAAGCCACATGTCGATGGAGTGTGGGAGGAAGACAAATCCCCTGCAGTAAACCCACACAAGCACGAGGAGAGAAAGGCTCCAGCCGACGGGCAGTTCTGGGCCACTTATTGTTGTGAGGCATCAGTGCTAATCACCACACCACTGTGTGTAGATCTGAATTTTTTGCAGACGCTACATGGACAGATTTCACCAAAGCCTGCTTGGCATGGATTTGGTATATGGTTAAGTTTTTGGACAATTTGGATGGTTTGCACTGTTGCAGGGAGTAATGAGGGTTGAAATCGGATGTTTTGATGACACCCGTTGGTTCTGTTGTCAGTGAAAATGTCATGTGAATAACGCTCACAGAGGTTGCAGCATATGAGAAAGTTCCCACCAAGTTTATTCCAGCAACTCCTAAAATACAGCACTTCTATGTTGCACTATGACCTCCGTGTATGCTTCAAAAATCAGTTAGAAGTAGAGTATTTGTGGGGATGTTTTCCAAATATATTTATTTTGAGGTTTCAAAAAATAAAGTGATAATATGAATTTAAAAAATAATGTGTAAGTGTGAAAAACACATCATATATTGAATGATAGTCAGAGCTTATTAAGCCTTGTACTAATTAGCAATAACGACTGTCATAATGAGAGGCGAAGACAGTTTGCAGCATTTTAAAAGTGTGGATGAACATTGGGGTGGATTGTTCCGCAGAAACGGTTTGAGAGTATTTTTTAATGATGTTCTGATATGTTTTACAGGATTACTGGTATTTATAGGTTGGCAATGTTGATGCAATCCAATGCAATACCTTTGCTGGTAATACCAAAGATTTTAAAGACTGTAAATATTTCTAAACTGAGCTCTAAAGCTGGAACTTTTGTTTACTTGATTCCTCCTCACAACAGAGCCATTGCGTCACCACAAGCTCACAAAATTAGCTTAAGGCTGAAAATAATGGAACCGCCATATAATCTAAAGCAGAAGGTGCAATTACTGCATGTGTGTCTCATGTATGGACCACCTGCAGCTGAGGCAGCAGCTGGCATGTGTTCATCTGCAGAGCTGCCATGATCTTCATACAGCAGCCATGGCAGCGCCGGAGCTGAAAGCAGCCAGATGACATCCTGAACGCAGCCAACGGTCAGCTTCTGTAGCTCAGCACCGAGACACGCATGACGTCAGTGAGCATTTTGCTCATTATGAATGTGTTGCTGTAAGTGTACAGTCATTTTAAAAGGCAAGCCTGACCATAATGCTTTGCCTGTTTTCCATTTCCTATAAATTTAAAAAGGTGCTTACTTCATTTATTTCAAAATCAATACATTCACCCTGACTACATTTGCTCTGTTATTCAATTACAAGTGTGAGGGAGAGTTTAACAGCACCAAGCTGCTTTCCTTTAAAATTTGGTGTTGCATGACATAAGGCAGAATTGACACAAGGTGGTGGGCAACACTACAGACTGCCTGGGTCAATAGAAAAAGTTTCAGGCAAAGAGGAGAAAGCGATAAAGGGAGAGATCCAATTTGTTCCTGAGTATGTATCTATATGAACATTTTAAAAAGTGCAATAAAATAGACGTGTCATGTTCACTTCACAGAACCTATAAATATGTTACCTGTAAAAATGACATTTAACAGATCCTAAGCAATATGTTAAACTACATGCACAAGCCTTCTTCTAAAATACTCATAATGGGTTGAAAATGATTATTAACAAAAATGATCAGCTCACCATATTCCTGCAGTGACTTGCACGTGATGTCTAAGTGGGTGGAGCCAGAAGGGTTTCTAACAAATCTCCGCCTCCGCCGCAGGTCATCTTCCCAGTAGTCCAGACGCCAGAAGTCGTGCAGCTGACTATGGCAGAGACAAGAGAAGAGGCAGGTTAGACAGAGCACGCACTCCTCAGTTATAGTCTAGTTACAGCAGCCACTTTTTTATCAGAGAACATCTTTAGAAGAACAATCAGGTCACAGAAAGTGGATTTATTAGGTTGACGACTGGCATGTTCTGCAGAGGCCCAGTAATGTTACCTCTACTGGAGCCTATAGCATCAGAGCAGCAGGGAGCAGCAGCAGCAGCCGCCGCACACATAAATCACAGGCAGTCCCATTAACAAATACAGCATCAAATTACAAGTATAAATGGCACAGCTTGCCTCCTTTTTTACAATGTTTTTTAACAAGTCTTGTAAATCAAAGGTAGAAACCTCAACGCAGACAGCGTGGGGTTTAATGATCGGGGTCTTGGGGCCGGTTGAGGCATGAGCCTATAAAACAAGCCCCCTCCCCTTCCTGCATATGTGGAGCCATGATTAAAATAATGTGTTGAAATATTCATTGAAATGATTCTCAGAGCCCCGGAGCAACCCGACAGAAAATTGCATTTTTATTCATTATTAATAACAGCGAATTAGAGTTGTAAAAAAAGAGAAAGAGAAAAAAAACAGTTCCAGCATGTGGTAACCATCTCTGTAAATGATTATTCCAACATTAGTGAGGACCTGGGATAATTTTATTGCTTGCAGCTAATGCAAACCATTAAGCACCAGGACTAGCATTAGGTTACTAAGTGCTGCTTGGTCCAACTGTGCACTAGCTGGAGCTATTTCAAAGCATTTGTGCTTCCTTTAAAGGGAAATGCAGCGAAAAGAGAAAGTCTTGCTTTGATTTTTACTCTTAACATGAAAGAGTAATACATAGAAAATAATGATGATTCAAAAAAATGATTGGTGTGCAGTTGACAGATATGATCAGCCTGGTTCATTTTCTCATTTGAAAAATATGGCATCACTCAGCTTCATTTTGTGTTCATCTGTTTTTTTATTGCTGTTAAATACAGAAATATGAAGAATATAATGAGGTAGAGGATGATCTCTTTATGCTGATATGTAAAATGCTGCCTTTACCTCCATGTTACAAGTAAACAAAAATACTAGAAGGAGCCTCCAAACAAATCCAAGAGTCTGGTGTTGTGTGTCCAAATCTAAGAGCAGAGACTTTAGCGTGTGCAGGATACAGGGAGACGTTGGCAAGCAGCCGTCGATTTCGTTGTATGGTTTCTGCCCCCGTCCCTGCCACAGTATTGAAGCAGTCTAAACAGATTAAAGTGTTACTGGGGATCACATCACAAAATACAGCCTCCTTGCTCCATGAATATAATATCTACAAATGTCAGAAATCAAGAGGCTCAGGAGACTTAGCTGGGTTCTGACAGCAACAAGAGCTCAGTTTCAGTAAAGTATCACTCAAAATTCAGCGTGATGAGTGTGTGTGTGTGTACGTCGTATGCACAAAGTACCATGAGCTGCTGTATGTAAAGCAAGCCGTAACGCCTTGAGCTTGTCCCCTGTCAATCTCCCTCAAAGCTTAACGGAGGAGAAGAGAGATGTCAGTGGGTGGAAAGGAGAAACCCACACAAATGATATTGTAAACACAAGATTACACAGTGTGAAAAATGTAAATCCACTGTAGGCAACTGGGCGATTACTGCTGAAGATTATGTCGCCTAATTCCTCGTGCAAACAGACAGAAGATGCCAGTGGGGGATAAATCCGCCACTTTGAAGATTTCTTTATAACAGTATTAACGGCATTAGGTGCATTTTATTTGGTCTGCTTAGGAGTTTGCTCATCTGTGTACCATTTAAAGTTAATCAGTTATCAAATGCATTACAAACGTAACATTCACGTTACAAAGGCTGATTAATGAATCTGTCGGTAACGTTTTGACGTCTCTTCCCCTTGTTTGGTCCTGTGCAGATGGTTTCAGTTTGAATGTGGTGTTCTGCTGCGTGAGTAAGACCTGTGATATTCTAGACTATGTGGTCAGTGCGAGACCGGATTTGGACTGCGCCAAAGTGCCGTGCTGAAGGAACCACCTCTCCGAGGGTGGTCCAGAAAGAGCACAGAGGGACTACACACTCTTGACTTAGATCTCTATAGTTTGCAGCTATTGAGCTCTCACACAATGGATTTGTGAGGTTGCATGAAAAGCTCATCCAAGTCTTAAGAGCATTGTGGGAAATGAGGAACCAGCAAGACATTTAACGGCACACGTTTGTGCCATTTACCGTTAAAGCTAACAATTGAGATCCGTACATTTTCCAAGGCTACAGACAATAAATTTTCAGTATCGGTGATAAACCACATTTCCTGCTTCAGAATATTAATAGGAATCTGGCTGCCTGTATCGTCTGTGTACCAACTGTCCATCCAATAACATTCTTTATTAAGCAGAGTTTGATCGAGTCCTCCTTATTTTCCACATCAGATGTGTCTGGCTTCATGACAAGCATAAAGAATGGCTGTAAGCCGGCCTCCTAGAAAGTAGCGAAATTTATTAGTCCTGTCACCCATCAATCACCCAAATGGATTTCAAACCGCATTTTAAAAGCTAATTTTCCAGCACTGATAACCTACAGGAAACAGGAGCACCATTATTTATGGACACTTCGAGACTTGCTAAGTGCGGTAGGATAAATGTGTAAGAGGACTATCATCTATTCTCCTCTCTTTCAAATAGGTATTAAAAGCACGTCTTTCCTCAAGGAGCCAGCGTTGAGGTTTTTGAGGTGCCAGACCCCCCCGCCCCCCCGTCTGCAGGGAATGTGTTTTGTTTTGTCAAAGGAAAAGAGAAAGCTGACAAGAAAATTTCAAAAAAAAGATGGGGAGGAAAATAAAAATAAAAGGCATGAGAACGGAAAGGAAACTATATCATCATTCTAGAAAAGAGAGATACTTTTGACAGCTGACAACGGCTCATATTGGAGTTAGAGGGAGTGCTACTGTTAGAGACCCTGTTTTGTTTCCTCATAGTTTGTCAGATTATTTGGAGAACAGTGTTTGAGGCAAAGGATAAACTTGAGCCTGTAAAAGGGGGAACTTTTTTTTCGCACTGGCCGTTTTTTATCAGCTAATGATAAATCATTCGGGCTGAAATTTAAAGTTGCCCGTTTGAGATTGCTTGTCAGCTGAAAAGACTGTCTCATGCTCAGGTTATATAAATTGTATAAATAATAAGCTAATTAAAGATATACATTACAGAGTAACTTTGGGCTTGATCCTCAAATTCCTGCATTTTCTTCATGCTGCAAATTGCATAAAATCCCTTGATTTAAAATAAAATCCCAAGATAAAATTATACAACAATTTATTGTCAATAGCAAGAATTAACTTCATGTTTTTCAGGTCACTGGAAGTAGAATAATGCACTCAAACACTAACACGGACAGACGGCAGGAAGACATGGTCTCATGGTTAAAGATTCCCCCTTTTATTCTATTTATGCTCAGAGTACATTTGAGTGAGGCAGCCGGGAGAAAGGACAGGGACATGCTGATTCAATAAAACACCATTATACTCCTTTTAAAAGCTTCCATTGGTGACATGAGCAGGGGGTAATTATAATAAATACCCGTAATCAGTGACAATTCTATTCACAGACATGGTGACTGGTTTCTATCACACACACACACACACACAAACACACACACACACACGGAACTCTGAGGACAAGTGGCCTTTTCTTAAGTTTTCAGTTGTCGTAACTGACTCGGATAAGGAGTTAAAAAGACCACAAGGAATTTGTTTGAAGCAGAAATGCTGCTGAACCCTAAGTGTAGCAATGTTAACAAAAAATGACGAAAATGTATAAACTGACAATAAAATATATATACACCTACATTTATAATAACCTGCCCAAATTGTCCAGACTCATATTCTGTATTAAAATTTGAGACGCAACCTCTCATTTGACCAAAGATATTACTGTCATTAAACGAGTGATACTATAAAAATGACAACCAGATATATGCAGATCTTTAAGTCATGACAACCATCAGAAAATATGGAAGACTTGAAAATCCAAAGGGGGTAAATAGAAAAAGACTTTCTGTCACCCAGTGCATTTAACACCACATTCTTCCATATACTGCTGCGAGATGAAGAAAAGAATACCAACAAAAAGTACACTGTGCACCAGAAAGTGAAGACTGGCAACCATATGGTGATCTCAGTCCACTACTTTCAAAGTAACCTATAAACTAAGAGAAAAAAAATACACAGTGATTTCCCCTATGAAAATACATCAGGATTGATCATGCGTCTGTCAAATGCCAAGTGTTAAGTGACTGTATGGCCAACATCATGATCAGATTATCACAAACAGTACACAAGACTTTCATCTCTGTAATTCCGCTATTTCTTATCATCACTACACTCAACACTGGCTTCAGACATGAGGACACCAAGCTAAGATCCAAATGCTTCTAGTTACTGGGAATGACATTTCGTTTGTAGATTGAGAAATAAGAGAGGACACACGCTGAGGAATGGCTATTGGACAAAGACGAAAGGGAAGCAACACAGCAGCAACAAGATTAACTCCAGGTCATCTGGCGTAATGAAGACAGACATGCGCACGATCAGACGAGGGATGAGGAGCTGCACTGTACGCGGAGGTGAACTCCTCTGCACGGCCAGATTTCGTGGATCCTCCATCTTTCATCGGAAATGGGGCACAGTCAGGCGATGCCCAGCTCTATTTCAGTGCCCGATGAAATTGATGATTGTGTGAATGGGCGTTTTTCCAGAGATAATTAGCACAGTGTGCAAGGTTAAGCAGACCTCAAGGGAATGGAGCTCGGCGTAGGTCAGGGACAAGTGCTGGTTGAGAGGATATCAGCTTGCAAGAACAAAGCAGCATCATGTTTTCAATAAGATTGTACTAGATGAAGAATTAGATATTGAGATAGTGGGCTAAAAAAATGAAAGAGGGTCTGTACATTCAAACGGATTTAGCTTTATTGGAGTGGGCAGAGCAGAAACCTCTGAAGTCTGCATGTTAACCACAGCAAAATGTTGGTACAATGAGGTTCACCAATGTTATAGAGATTTTCTAGAATTACCGAATGATACTATAATCATACTGATTTTGAACAAATATATGTCAATAACGGAATACACAGGATGTTAGCATTTAAACTAGGAGCAAAGAAGATGCACATTCTGTTCCTCTGGACGTCAAAGTGAATCAAATGTTTGAATTATACCTGATACCCTTCCAGGCTGATTTTTGTTTATACAGTCAGGCTCCACCAGAGACCTTGGCCTTTCTCTTCTGCCTCAGAAGGGTCACCAGACCTTGAACCCTCAGAGGCTACGAGGCCGTCTAAAGGTGCTCCCCCTTTTGTGCTCGAAGACGTCTATTAGAATTGATAACCCTTTCAGGCGAGACCGAATACTTCGGGCATATCGTGGGTAAAAAGGTTCATTCCATCACAAAGTTATTATCCACGGCGGATTGTTACCATTCATCACGTGTGAGAGGTGAAACTCACTGTTAGTCAAGGGAAACGGCTGTTTCACTGCCTTGCCGCAGATCAATACGCGCCGCCATTTTCCTTTCTCTCAACCGCTCCGAAAAAAGTAATTATACAGAAGAAATGTTGACAATCAATAGACTAGTCAGGTAAGGTTAAGGTCTGCTGTGGGGGCCAGAGGAGGCTCCTCCGTCAGCTGTCACTGATGCTGCTGATGTGAACATGGACGTCCGCCCGGGAACAAAGGGCGGTTTGTCTCCTTCAGCCCCTTTTACAATTTTGTTAGGCTGATGGTGTCGGAACAATTAGTACCAGAGGAGAGCTGGAGAATGAGATGAGAGTGATTCACAAGTTCAGATTGTGAATAATATGTAGCAGCGTCTCTGTACGACTTTATTAACTGATCTATGTGTAAATAGTTCAAACTCCAATAAACATACATTTTCAGCATCATATTTTTGTTGTCGGTTGTATTAAAATAGATTCTGTGGAGAAGATAATGGAATAAAGCTCATTATTTGACAAAACTATCGTTGGCATGTGAACCTACCACTGAGTCAATCTGACAGAGTATTTTAAACTGAGGATTTCCATATTTTTGTTGCAAGAAACAAACATTTGCTGCTTAATGTACTCTTCAGCAGAGTCTTGTCGTGTGAGAGAGCTGCAAAACGAGAGAGAATTTACAGTACGGAGACCGTGAGGGGGTCTTTCTCGGGCATTATTCTTCTTCTTCAACGAATTTATCAGCTACGCCTTGACATCTACTTTCACTTTAGACGAGCCTGAACTTTATAATCCACTGGCTTGGTTCAGAGGTCAACAGCAGAGGGGACCAGAGGGCAGGGAAAATCACTCTCCACATGAAAAAAAGTCTGACATCCAATTTTCAACTTGATTTATCAGTGCAAAGCTAAAATTGATAGCGTGTCATTACTGGGCAGGGAGCTGTCTCGGAGAGATGTATCAAAGCCTCCTCGTTTTGATTTAGCACAGCAGATCAATACAACCCTATACTGTTTCAATTTGAGGAGTATTGATTTTCCTATGCTGACTCTATACAGGGGGGCATTCATCATCAGGCAAGCATATAGTATGATCCACCAGGCCACCATAGGGTCTGATCTGCTTATTCTTCACTCAGATCACATGACTGCAGAGCAGCTGTTTTGGAGCCTTGAACAGATTATTTTCTTGTCGGTTGTTGTTGTTTCTGCTGCCACGCAAGTTCTTACACTGTTTTCCATAAAGAGAATTGACGCTCACAATAGAGCGGCCCTGGAATTCAGATATTGGTTCAATGGACCAAACCCATATTGTAATTTTACTTCAAAAGCTTTACTGAGCAAGTGGTTTGTCTCCAGTCTTGCTACGTAATCTTATCTAGAGAAAATTCTCCTTAGGATCCCGGCCATCCAAACAGAGCTGGGTAAATCTGCCTTTTGCTCATGCACCAAATGGTTCAAATAAGCTGCAGATGTTTTAAATTTGGAATTATTGCCCTCTCGTGCCATGTTCAAAAACCTTTTAAAATCAATTGTTCAATCAAGTGCTATTTATCTTTCATAACGCATTTTTGCCATCAGTTCCTATGTTTCTGTCTGTTTTGTGTTTTTGATCTGTTGTAGTACGTCTTTTTGTTTTATCTGATCCTGCTGGTATTTCTAATAGAAACTGTTTCCATTCCATTGCTGCCCATCTTGACCACAGCAACCAGGCAGAAATCATAGTGCATCTCAGTGGGACCCTCCAGGTAAAATAAGGGATGAACTAGAATGGACACCAATCGTCCCCTTGAATTCTATCAAGCTGCGACAAACTGCACAAACTTATAGAAATCAGTCATTTAAAATGAAGGGTTCTTTTTATCAAGACCCATGACTAGTCCCTGGGAAATCAGATGTCCAAAAACATATTTCACAATATTAAAGGAAATGAAAAGAAGAATCCTGAATCTCAAAATGAATGGTTTCTTCTATCCTTGCTGGGGATGCTAAACATTTTAAAATGTCAAAATGGATGCATCTAGTGGCAGAGCAGGCAGTTGCACACAGTTGCAAACAAACAATGGTAAAAAATTAAATTATAAATATATAAGTTATACAACATTCTGAATGCTAACGGCTTACAAATATTTATGTTGATAATATATCCAACACAAATGATAAATATCCTACGGCGTGTCTCCAGGCAGAACTTGAACTCGAGTAAAAGACAAAGCAATTTCTGTGCATGGGGGTGAAAACAAACATTAACAAGTCTCACACACACACACACACACACACACACACACACACACACTGACAGCCACCTCAAAATGCTTGAGGGCTTTATATTTTACAACAGCAGCATAAATGGGAAAGTTAATGTAGCATTGAATAAGACTAAGCTGTTGAACTGCAACACTGCCTTGAGCTCGTGAGCATATTGCATCATTTTTCTTCACCAGCAGGTTACCATTAAATCTGAATTTGTTGGAAGTTTTGCAGTATCATTTACAATGCACCCACGCTCAATAACCTTTTGTTTCAATGCAAATGCTTCGCCTCTGAGAGGGGCTCCATAAATATTTGAACAAGAGCCCAGAATTCAATCCAACAGATTCTGTCATGGGCTACTGAGATTCAGTCAGTTTTATGAAAATCTGCACTTGGACACTGTAGACTCCTCAGACTCAAAGTATTTTTTTTTTTTTTTACAATACTAGATATATTTTTGGTCCATGTTTTGTTTCTCTGCATCTATTCTGAAATTACCACAAATGAATGGGCTCTTAGAAATTGAAAGGGACACGGTGGATAAAGCCAAAATGTAGACATCATTATAAAGTAAACAGACGGTTCATTATCGTTCCTAAAGCCATGAGAAAAGAAACCAAATGTTGCTACTTGGGTGGAAACTCTGAATGTCACTTCAAGTCAAAGATCCATGCAGCTGCAAGAATTAATCAGACCAGCTAGAATATTTTTGACAAAATATGAAAGAAACCTAAATTTAGCAAACATGCTCTAACATCTGCAGTGTATTTTCAAAAACTGAACACAAAACTATAGGGCTACTGTTTCAGCAACGAGACCAAATTGGTTTTGACAAATCAGCAGTGGAGGTTTGTGTTACAGAACCAGACGTTCGCTGAATACAGCTCACAGCACACATAAAATAGTTTGGACCACCCCTGTCCATTTGCTGGTTTACAGAACAGATTTACATGAAACTTAGTGGAGGGATGTGGTCTGGGTCAGGGACAGACCTCGTACATTTTGGTGTGAATCCAGAACAGGGGACGGTTTTGGGAATTGTGTCATCACTTTCTTTACCCTTATGAGACAGGGCTACTTTTTACATTTCCACTGTTTTCCCAGGAAATAATTCATGGATTTTGACAATAAAAGCATCAGGCATGTTTAGATTGGTTGGATTAAAGGAGACTAGTGGGCCTGGGTGGAGGTATGGGGTCTACTGAGTACCATTCTTGTTTTTATTTTGTTACTGTAAAATAATGCACCTGCATCTTGTCTGTATCTTTTCTATAAACAAATATTTGTCTTAAAATAAACCCCACTGAAGCTTCCCCTGCAAGCTTCTACTGAAGATGAACAATTCTGTCTTTATAGCAACTGCATGTATGCTGTTACACCTAAAACAATAGATTAAATGTTGTAGAATTTAACGCTCAGTACAACATACAAAGTACATTGTAACACTTCTGATATAAGCAGCTCCACTTCTGTATGTGTGCGACCATGTGGGTGAAGGTAAGAGGTAGAGGACAGCCCGCAGTTATTTTAACAGGGCCCATGGGGAAGTCTGCAACTAACACCAGGTGCTGTGCTGTGTTACTGAGAGGGTCAATGAATGCCTGGACAACACTGTGGAAACACCCCCAACCCCCTTCTTCAACCCCAGTATGTCGGACGACTGGCCAATCAGCTGTCCCCAGGGGATTAAGCCACTCCGCACTGTAATTGCGTTTGCTGACCCGATCACTGACCCTATCGGATCCTGGGAAAATGACATTAACTGGTGGTCCTGTCCCATCACTGCAGAGTTTTCATGAACAGGTAACTTTAGTCCCCTTGGCTGGACCTTACACAGAGCAGCAATGGTTCACGATAAAGACTTAACTTGGCCCACATTGGACTGAACCTGCTCCTTGTGTGTCGAAGTGTAAGAGCTTACCTCTGGGCCAGCGTCCCCCAGGCACCGTGCTTGTTGGTGAGGATGTTGAGGATTTTCTGCTTCAACTGATTGGCCGTCACGTGGTCTCTGTGTTTAGCAGCACTGATCAGGTGGTCACACATCTTCTCTTCTTCTTTTCTATCAGCAGCATACTGGGCGCTGTTGGACTAATTTCAAAAGAAAAACATAGTATGAGCCTTATTGTATATTAATGGCTTTAGCTACAGTACCCACTGCCAAAAGTGATATCTGATATTGTGCTAATAGCATTAGAGAATGTTTTACTTGAATAAAGCCAGAATATATACCCTCTAATGGAGCATTTGTCACTCTGAAAAATGTTATTGCTTCATTCAACACACTTGAGTGCATAAAGATATTAGTGGACAGCTGAGAGATATATTTCTGCTCCCTTGGAGGAGTGTAGTAAATCATGGCAAGCGCATGAAGGCAGCCCATTCCCTTCCTGTGGACAGATGAGGCTCCCTGCTAGGGATACGTGGATGGTGCTATTAGATGTGAAGGGGAAATACTCTAATATATCCACAAAGAACATCGACTGTCAAGGTTTCAAAAGCTACACTGCTCTTATAGCAGGGGATATGTTACTGTTGCCTGATAGGAAGGGAGCATTAAATAAATATGGAGCCTTTTTTTGAACAAAAAGCACCATAGAACACAGTGTTTTGATGATTCTGCAAATATTTTTTTAAAATTCTGTCAAAATACAATGGTCCAAATACTGTTTGAGTAAATATTTAAGAGTCAGATAAAAAGTCATGATAAAATGTGAAAAATTATAATTTAAAATCAATTTCTAGAAGCCAGAACAACTCTCTGAGCGTTCCAGGTGGCTAAAAGTCATCCAGAATTTCCAATCTAACTCGTCTCACTGTGCCACCCGGGGGGGAAACTCCTGCTAATATTCAAAATCTAATTTGCTAACAGAAGCTGGAAGTTAATCGAATTTCCTGCTTCAAATTTGAATTCTGTCAGATATTATACTTCAACATATTCTTCATAGGGCGGATAACTCAATCTCAGGTTGTCACCCCGTGTTACCATGAGATGCTGTGACAAATATCAAATGTTATTTATCACTTTAAAGCGTATGATGCTTCGCCCTGACACCAACTTAATTGTAAAAATGTCTTATCTGCGTCGTGAATCTTCAATCCTGGAGAGCGGGTAATAAAGTAACGTCAGAGCCAGATGAAAAGTGTAGACTGTCTGGAGTTGACAGACAGAACGGATGGGGCCAGGTACACTTCCCCCTTCTCCTGACATTGCATATCTAGCCGTCTCATCCAGTTTATCTAGCGGGTCAAGGATCCTCAAGAACTGTATATCAAGCAGCTGTTTGAGGATGGCTGCTTTCCCCAGATAAGAAACTCATCACTCCACACATGTACAAGCTGCTAACAGAGGCAGCGGAAGTGTGGGTGTGAAGGGTTGTGTGATTACATTACATGTGTGTACGTATATGTGTGTGGGTGTGTCTGATGTTCTACAATAACCACAATCATCTATTTAAATACAAAGATAATTACTTTTACTTATAGAATGTTTAATGTTTTTATTATTTTCTCTTCATAATCTGCTATTTTGTTGATTAGATTACAATGAAAAATAAAAAGTCCATATTTTTCTGTCGTTACTTTCTTTAAGGACAATAATTATAAGAAAATAAAGGCTTAATAATCCTTGCATCCACACATTACTGAAACCTCAGTGGCTTTTCCTTTCTTGTCTGAAACAGGACTGGTTTAATGTGGGTGGGTGGGCTACATCCAGACTACATCCCCAGAGTTGGTCAGCAAAAACTCATGTCACAATCCTAAATTAATATTGCCGGCATACCCCTTTGCTACCAGTAATTACATTACTCAATAAGAGCTGGACGGGTGAGTTGTTCTCACGAGGACACGGAGGAACATGATTACTTTACATTTACAAACTAATGGCTGTTTTATGTGAGCGTAATTTGTTTAGAGTTCATTAGGAGACACAAAAAATAATCCGTTTTCAAAGCAAATTGTAAAACTTGACCTTGTCGAAGCGGTGACGTAAAACAATCGTTGCCAATTATACTCTCTCCTGTACAAAATTGTGACTCTTTGCTCCAACTTTAATGTGTAATTTCAGGTGAAGGAGAGGACGACTACCTCAAACTCTGCGTGTTTGTGGACGTCCTCCGCTCGTTGTCTGTTCAGGATGAATTCAGCCTCATTGGCGACCCGCACTATGTGGTCCTTCATGGCGTGGCAGAGCAACCTATCACATTGCAGACAAAGTTTAATGAGGCACTCTAACATACATATTATTATTGAATTTCCAATATCTTTAATAATGGAAAACACCCTGGCCATTGTGTAAATTACATGCCATTTTACACACCATTAGGCTAGCTTTGTTTTAATTAAAGCAGCCCCTGTTCCTCTCCAGTGCTTGATACAGATTGTAATTTCCCTCCTGTCCCAAGGAGAGGCACTAATCCCAAGGCTGCATTCATCAGCTACTATTGCCTCTTTAACTGTTGACAAGCACTCATTAATAGACAGACGTACAGTGTTTCAAGAGCGAGGCCCACAACGACAACCTTTGTTTTCAAACCAAGAATAGATGAGAAAGCAAGTTGACAAGTGATAGTTGGAAATGGAAAGAAAACATGCACATCCTCTACAACACCTCTGCTTTGGAGTTTTGTACAAAGGAAACACTAATTAATACGATACAATAATCACCCATAGACTGAATTAAATGATATGATTGTGTTGTTCATAGGCTGCCATGTAAAATCAGTGACAATCACAGTTGTGCAGGTCTGAAGGTTGAATGTCCAGTGACTGAAATGAAATAATAATGTGATGACAGAGCAACTCCAATCACATTTAACACGTTTTGTTTGTCTATCATTAGATTTTTCCACTTCCTCAAAACACCATATATTTATCTTAACACCAGTGAAGAAGAGTGAAGACACTGTCATGGCTGTAGCTTTTAGACACTCTCTAAATGGAGCTGTATGCACAAATCTGTAAACACTATACTGATTCAACATGAAGACCTGGGACAGTTCTCTCACATGGATTACTTACACAAACATGTCTGAGAGGAGTGTGACAAGTTAAAAGTAGTTTAAATAAAAGTAAATCCATTATTAGAAATTATAGAAAAATCATCATTTATATGGTTAAAAGTGGTTAAAACAAAGTGACATAATTAATCTGCAACATGCTCGTATTTTACCCACATACCTAGGGAACCTCGCAGTGGTTTTTCCTCATTCGACGAACACTAGCTAATCCTTTTAGCAATCAATCAGTTTTTCAGGGGCTTAACAGGAGCTGTGGTTACAGTAAAGTAAATTGATCATTTACTTTCAGCAATCCCACAGTTTTAATAAAGGGAATTAATATTCTTTGATAGTGGCTTTGGGATTCATGAAACAGACGAACGGCACCCAACTACCAGCGGCAGGTGTTGTTGCACACGCAGCAGATACAGCGTCTGTGTCAGCCACGCCTTGTAAGGCAAACAGATTTACCAGCCTATAACTACCTCTAGATCTGTCTGGTTAAGCAGAGCAGGTGTGCGGAGACTTGACTGGGAAATTGTGTATCTGTCAGCAGCACCCTGGACAGCGCCGTGTGGCCCCGCCGTCTGAAACTCTTTGTTCCAGGGCCAGCGGGGGGGGCACGGTAGTAGAAGCCTGGCTGGGCTGAGACAAGCGCCCGGGCACAGGGAAGGGCCCGGGCAGATGGGTCAGCAGATGGGCGAGGAGTTTGAGCCGCCCCTGATCTGCTCGATGGAAATCCCTGAGACTGGCCACACCCAGAGAGGAAGAGGGAGGGAAATAGAAAGTGAAACACGAACACTGGGATGGACAGTGAAACAGACGGAGATATAATGGAGCAGCCAATAAAAGCAGCTGACTCCGCTCTACTGTTGGTAGTCTTACTTCATCCAGATACCACAGTCTTATTTAGCTTTTAACCCCAAGGGAGCAGTCAACAGGGGCAAGAGGTTTAGAGCTAATCTACGTCCTGCCACTTAATCCAACCAGCTTTTTATTGTTGCCGGGCAGAAAACCAACACACAAACTGAAAACAGAGGAGACACATAAACTGCTGCTGTGTTATTTTCACTAAAATATGTAGAAATGAATGGTTACATTACCTCCCTTCGTTGATTAGCTCAATGAAGGCCAAACCAGCGTTCTTCTGAATGGAGTTCTGCCACTCCTGAAATCAAAGAGTTTTTCATCTGTTACTGACAAAAGCACTGCATCCTAATTTTGATTATGGGCTGAAATTAAAAGGCCAGTTTACTCACTGGAAAACAGACGCAGCATAATACTGACAGAAAAAAGCACTTTTCCCAACAGCATTGCAAAGCACACAAAATATGAATATCAAAGTACCCTTTTGATCCACTGTGCAACACGATCTTTCAGAAATGCATCACAGGAATCACATTTCAGCAACCAAATGTCATTTTTAACTGTAATTTAGATTACATTTCTCAGCTTGTAATCCAAGTAGGTAAAGAAAGCATTTAGTTTATAATATATCCTTTATAAACAAAGTAATAGCTATGAAAAGTTGAAATCCAGCACCACATGTGTGACCATCATTTCTTCCTCTGTGTAAATATCTGAAAACACAGGAGAGATGTAATTGTGGGATGAAACTATATCCTCTCACTTAAATACAGCCATTTCCTCTGTCCCTTACAGTGACAGATTACTGAGCAGGCTCGCCGGGCCCTGCAGTGTGTGCCTGGAAGGGATCCGAGCCATGGGCCAGAGTGCCAGCACTTGCCGTCTCACAACATGCTCTGGAAATGATTAAAAAGCAGTTGGAGAGCGCGCCTTTCACTGTGGGAAATTCAGCTCTCCTGTATCCTCACTGAGGTACAAATGGAAGAGAAAACAGAGAGGGCCACAGTTCAAAAGAGGAGGGGAATATGAAAGGAATAGATTTCCAGACCGACGTCTTTGTACCTGCAACTCAACGTTATCCACATATATAAGTAACATCTGAATGTGACTATTCTAGTGGTTAATTAATTATTAATTTACCTGCAAAAGGGTTAATGCCGATATATAGGCTACTGTATAATCTGTAGTCATACATGTAAAACAATGCTGCTTGTTCTATGTCACTGTCTGGGCAAGATAAGCAGCTTTTGTTGTGTAAAGCACCTGAATAACTGACATTGACATTATTATGTATGGGCATGTGTTTTTGTACGTACGTAGTTGTCTTGCCTGACACATACCGGTTCATGCAAGAGTACACAGCCTGACCCTGTGATGCGTTAAGTCAGGGAGATGGTGCTGACAAACTGCTGAGCATCTGGTCTCCAAATGTTCCCCATGACCCCCTTTCACTGCTACAGTATCTGCCTGGAATAAGCTGTTCTTGATTTGGACAGGGATCATGTACAGCCAGTCTTCCGAGGCTCAACTTGCGCCACGCTCACGTGACAAAAATAAATACGGAAATCAAGGCAGGTGTGACACTTGGGCGATGCCAGGGAAATGGCAGCAGGTCGGTGAAGGTATAGTATGAACTACTCAAATTTGCTATCTTGTCTGGGGTATGCTTGTTGACAGCTGAGAAAGGCACTTCAGAGGCTTTCTTTTTTTCTTGGCTTTTTTTTTTCATACTGGAGAACAGAGCTCCCAGAGGAGGCTGCCTTTGATTGCAGGGATTTTAAAAAGTCCTCTGCTGCCCATTTGAAGAGAATTAGGTCTGACATGCACCTACTTCAAGAGATGTGATCCCTGATGTAAATGTAGACCATGACCAAAGTGAAGCACCTCTGGCCTTTGGAAGTTTGTTTAGTAGCTTGTATATGAAAACCTGAGAATTAATGCTGGAATAATTTAGCTCTTGGCGCTTTAGGGGCAACAGGGTGACATCATATTGTCCCCTTTTATTATTGTTATAAAAACCAGCTGCCTACTAAAAATCTTGCAAGCCTTAGCATCATTTATTTTAGAGACCTGACAAATGTATGTTTACTAGTCATTCATTCTATATTATAGGCTTAGTTTCCTCACATGCCTGAGAAAAATGACTTCCCGGGTTGCTTTCTAACACTGTGTTCACTGTTAAACACTTTGTATACATTTTTGTAAACAAACAGCTGCTGAAAACCTAAAAAAATGTTAATGAGAGCAATGAAACTGAAGAACCTAGTAAATTTCTGCTGTGAATTCTTTGACAAAACATGCAACACGGAAAACGTTGGACAGTGACGGATGAGGCTGTAGTTTACTTGGGGCAATGGTACCAGTCCTCCATCTATCTTTGAAAAATCCACCACCTTTCTGTGGACCTCAAACACCATAAGTCCCATCCCAGCAAACAGCTTGCTGGCCTTGAGAAGATGTTCTCTTCTCCCACTTCCATCTTTGTGAAATTCAGCAGGCCACCAAGTATTTGTGGTGTTTCAATCCAACCTGTCACTGCGCGGGAGCCTTTGCTTTTATCTGCTGCGATTTTCTCTGTTATGCTCTGCACATCTGGAGGCCTTCCATCACTAAATCTCTGTGGCTCCACTCGAGACCCCCGCCCTGTATGTTTAAGCTGTTACAAGAAACAGAGCTGCTTGACCTTTTCATTCAGCTGCCAGAGATGAGGAGAGACACACAGTGTCTGCAGCCGCGGCCAGCAGCACAATGATTGCTGTGATTAGTATGCATAAATAAGAAAAGGCAGATCATTAGCACTAATTTATTCATAAAACTGACAGGTCACAAAACAGAAGGGGACTAAAGGTCAGCTAAATGCCCTCCTCGCTGTCTTAAAACATTAATGTTGAAATATGGGAGGGATATGTTGAAGTTGGCATTTTATAGTGATGTCAGCCAAAGATCACACTTCATCTGAGAAGAGTCGCTGTTCTTTTTAAAAGCACACAGATACTGTGTGTGATACCAAAGACATTATTAGTTAGTATAACGCAGTATACTTATCCGTCAGAATAAACACATTTGCTCATAATAAAGCTGATCTATGAATATCAGCTTTTTCACCTAAAAGAAATAATGTAGAAGTCACCGATTATCAATGATCTATCATTACAGAATGGTTTTTAAATCATATTAGGTGACAACATAACTGGATTCATTACCAATGGTGCAGTGTAAGAATACAGAGCAATGGCTCATCCCTGTTTAAAAGGTTGCAGGAGGACATCAAGCTATATGGTGCAGTTTCAACTTCCCACTGTCTGATCGATATCTCAGCCTGGGTTTCATCCCTAGAGTCCCTAATGGCAGGAACCTCTGGAGCCGCAGTAATGCTATCTGTGTAAAGGGGGGGGGGGTTGACTCAAACCCTTAACAGCACGCTGACGCTCTCATCTGCAATAAATCCTAGATCTGGAAAAAGCAACTTCCCACAGACAGAATAGCAGCACAAAAAGGAGTTCGTCAAAAACCTTGAAAAGCTCAACTATAACTCAGCGCTGGCTTCCACATTTATGTACATTCTTTTGGAGGAGAGCCACTGAATAATGGCCTCCATATAACAGAGGCTGAGCTCCCTGCTGAAGCGGGCTTCGGATTGCGGATACTGCCGAGCACACATAGTGGCTATCCACCTCCTCAAGGCTGTGGCTCTGCAGTCTGGATCCACAAAGAGGCACCAAGTAATGGCTTCCTTATGGGCTCCCAATGCAAGACTGATGGGCTGACAGAAGGTATGTTAAATATCTTCTCTTCTAACTGCTACATTGGGGCTTTGACCTTCTCTAAAACAAGGGCTTAACAAGAGATTCAGAGGGTCAGCTCAGAGGTGATCAGTCACTAGCAGCATTGCACGAGGTGGGGCTCGTTCTCTCGAGGAGGGCTGGGAATTAAAGCTCTGGGGTGTAGTGAGAAAGTCGCTGGATTCTCAGAGAGACCTTTGAGGCTGCATGTCGTCACTGGTTTGGACAATTGGCTGATGGAATATTTTCCAAGAAGAATACACTGATAAGCTAAGCTCCTGCAGAATTTAAACAACTTGTGCTATGTGTCATAAGCAAATGCCCTTTAAGAGTTTAACCAATGATTAACCCTAAATTTATGCATACACAAAACATCTGCAGTTGTGACAGGATAAAGACTGAATCTATTTGTGATTTAAAATATGTTTTGAGTGAGTTATAGCTGCATGAAATTGGACTATTGGCAAAGCTATTTCTGATAGTCCAATTTCTTGTTGTTTATATTCAAAAAGAGATGAAAGAATCTCCTAAGAGATCACTGCATGCCGACAGAAAGATGTTATTAAGAGGAGCGTGGCAGAGGAAGAGGAGAGGATGGGAGCTAGAGAAAGAAGACAAAGAGAATCTGAGAGAAAGGGTTGTGATGAGGAGGAGAAAGAAAAAAAGGCTCACCTGAGAACAAAGCAGCATCACAAGCTCCACCACTGAAGTGCTCGACTTCATACACACTAGACCTGTGGCGACAAAGCAGATGAACAGATATTAACCAAAAAGATCAGTGGGTAAAAGTATCTGAAGGTATAATTTAACATATATATGGTTTCAATAATACAATTTAGAAAAGGCCCCTAAATTGTGCTCCCAATTTGCCTGTCGTAAAAATGCAAAAACAGGCATTTGCATCTGCAACAGAGTAGAGGTGTGCAGAACAGATGTATAAATGTAAAAAGTGAACACCCCTCTTCACACACCTATCTTCACACATGCAGTCAAACACAAAGTGAGCACACACATTCACAGTTTCCTCCCTCATCTCCGTTCTGTAGATGCTGAGCCGCAGAAGAAGACAGCTCTCTCTAATGAAACAAGGGCAGGTGTGAAAAGTTCATTTGCGGAGACAATGGCTACAACCGCTCTCGTATTCTGCACCTCCAGCTCATTCTGCTGCACTCGGCAAGAACAATTAGGGTGCAGTCATTAGTAAAAAGGAAAGCAACTCTGCAGGACTCATTATAAACAGGAGGGAGAAGTCGATGCTACACAGCTGTCTCATGTCTCATGTATGACACTATGTCAATCAAAGGAGAGAGCAACTAATTCTTCATCTAAGATTTATGCAATATATATTTATAAAAACGCGTATGGGCTACACACTGAATATATAACAAATCTATAATAGATATGTATTATCCATAAAAAGTATAAACTGGGAAATATATAACTTTTCTCAAAGATGGATTTATTTAAAATAGCAGTAGCATGATAACATACTAATGTTGTTACTTATACGTTATGTGATACTAATTCTATTACATTTTTAATTTAATGACAACAAAAGTATCTGCATCTTTCTGTAAATTTATTGGAAATCAGTTTCCTAAATATGCCTGATTTTCAAGATATGTGACATTTTTTTTGTTTTCTCTTTTTTAATGTCATTAGAAAACATAGTTTTTGCGTAGCTACCCTGACAAATGAAATCATCCAATAAACAGACAGGAGCATGATAACTCCTTTAGCAGAGTATATAAAGGGAATTATAGATGTGTTTGTAAATTGTGATAGGTTAAGAAACTCAAAAGTTATAGTTATGTATTTGAACTTAACTCAGATGTCTATGGCCGAAACACTTGGGCCTTAAAGGTCACCCAGACAACATTCAGTGGACTTAGTTTTGCTTGTGGGAATGTTGCAACACACAATATAAAATATTAAGGGCACTGGATGGAGCTTGTGGTCACTACTTCTCCATCCATCTCTATTCATGCAGTCTGTCAGAGGGAGTGTATTGTAAATGCTCTGTGTACAAGAGATGGGCCACATCCTCTCCGAGTGCCAAGGCTGACCCCTTGTTATAGCAGTGACATGCTGAGCCATAAGTCAGTCCAGTGTGACACAGGAGTCAGGTGGCCAACTGACCCTGGCCTTGTGCTGGTAGACAAACTAAATGCATTCTATTTAAACATGCCCTGCCAGTTCCTTCCTGTAAACAGGGCAGGGTTAAGGCACGGGTGAATGTGGCATTGTGGGGCAATGTGTCGGCAAGCTGGGCCACTCAGGGGCCAGCAAGAAGCAGGCGGCAGGCATCACAACAGCAGCAGTGTTCACACACAGGCCTTACCCACCAACTCCAAGTGTAAAGCTCAGGGTGCACTCAACATAATTGCTGCAGTGACCACATGTCTGCAGGGGGGTGGAGGAATATGGTGAGGCAAAGGGGCACACAGGGCACGGGAGGGCTCGACCCCGAGCAATCTAAGGAGTGATGGATGGCTGGTAATTACTCGTAAATGGAGTGCCTTTGCACTTCAGCACAGTATTCCAACTGTGAGCCTGGGAGGGCCGGATAAAAAAGAGAAAGAGAGGGAAAAACGGCAAAACTAGTTCAAGCACAACTAGTTCAGCACACTGCAACTCGGACAGACTGAAGTGGATCAACTAAGCTAAAATATTAAAATGCATTCGGTAAATCTGTGCAATGATCCACATCAGGATGCACTTTTCACAGACCAAGACAGGGTTAAACTGGTGAAGAGTGCTGTGGCCTGAGCTGTCTATCTGCAACCTTGTTTGTGGGGTTACACTCTCAGCTCGGCTCTGGTTTGTCAGCTCAGTCAGTCCGCTGACAGACTTTGAGTGAAAGGGTAACAGACATATTCACACTTGTCAAGGCTACGCTACCTGATTTTTCTGAGCTTGTGCAAGTAGCATCAGCCACATGTGCACGGCACGTCTATTTACATATGTACACACATGGTGTACACATGATGTGACGAGGAAAAATAAACTGTTTGTGTAATTTTCACTGGAATGGAAATATTTCTCAAACGGCCTTTAAATGGCTGTAGAGAATTGAATCCCAATTTGACCAATTGCTTTTGACAAGGTTGGTTTATATTAAATAAATAAGATCCTGCTTATGAATGAGATTGGTCAAGTTGTAGCTTTTAGTGATCACATGTTCTTCAAATTTGACATTCAGCTATAAAATAAGCGAGCTAATTTCAAACTAAAAATCTAATTTGATATGATAATAAAATACTAGAAATTAATTATGTTCAGGAAATAGCACATGTTGTGTCAGAGGGCTTTAATAAAGTCACAAAAAGTTATTCTCTCAGTCTGCTGTCAGTCTATGAACATCTGAAATTCATATCAGCCTAGTTTAAAGTTGAAAGGAGAGATTTTGGATTCAAACTGCAAGTAGTGAGGCCACATACATTCTGCACTGTGCGCACACACACAGGTTGTGGTGGCACTATGTTCTTGTGAATATGAGCCAGCACAAGCCTCAGAAAAAGAGTGGCAGTGCCCACACATGCAGACAGAGTCCCTGAGGTTGGGAACAAGTAGACCTGTGAGTGGCTGCCAACCTGAGGCCCGAGGACGGCACCAAGAGCCTCCACACAGCCGACAGAAAATAGGACGAGAGGGGCAGAGGGCAGCAGCAGAGGGATCACACACTACTGCAGACACAGAGCTCAGCCGAGCCAGTCAGACTAGAACTTATATACAAAGTGGCTGATGTAATACAGTTTATAATAAAAATGTTCAGGGTATTATAGTGAAGACATTAATCCTGAAGGGAATCTGTGAGATTGTGATGGAGATTATCAAGTCATTGCTGCAACATTCATGATGCCAGGTTTTAATCACAATGTTTCTATAAGCATCTGTAATTCACTTTACTTTCCATGTGAGCGGTTTTGGATCTAACTCTGCAGAAAATTCTTTATGGCAGAAAACAGAAAAAGGTTAATTGTTCTTCCAATATAAATACAGCTTAAGTTTTCATATTTTCCTACAATGGCATGCAGTCAGGTTGGAAATGTGATCTTAGTTTTGAGAAATATCAACGCTAAAAATATCACAGCAAAAACCTCAAATTGTGGAACACTAACGTTAAAAATTCTACGTCCAGAATTTAAAAATATGTATTTTAAATGATTCATGAAGACCAAAAAAATACGCAGCAAGTATGCACTGTGTATGCATCCATCAATAAGGCAGCCAGGAGTGTACAGACAACAATAGGGTGATGGGACAGGACGCCACATGAAGTTCCGAGAATAAAACCAACATCTATACCTTCTATCAGCAACTCTTGACCATGGCTACCCAACAGGGTGCGTGATAGGAAAGGTGCAAAGTCGACAAAGATCTCTCTCAGCAGGGGTGCTACCTTCTCCAGGGCCCTCTCCAGCTTTGTAGTGATGCTGTCAAGAGAATACATCAAGATAGAAGGTGGGTAATGTGGCTCTTCCATCAAGGGTGAGGTATGAAAAAGACACAAGAGTCTCACAGTTAACCCAGTGCATACAGCAATTAGTTTTAGTCAGTGTGGAATCCAGGCTGTCGGAGTCCTGGTGGGTGCAGAGAGGAACCAACACATTTGAGTGGATGCAAACCCAGCTAGATATGGTTGTTATCACGATTTTTTACAATGTCAAAAACAATGTGAACATTTTTGATTTTATTTCAAAGAGGACCAGTTGTTTGCATTCTTTCTGGAGACATGTAACCAGATATGGGTTCACAGCCGTTGAACTCTGCAGAGGGAAGTTCCTTATCTACACACTCGGTACATGCTGTTGTCTGACATTATCTAAGCACCTCAGAGAAACAGTGAACTGGAGTCATGCAGCTCCGAGTGTGTGCGGGCAGAGATATGACTCAAGCTGCAACATACAGTATCTCCGCTGTGCTCCTTTGTGTACGCCCACAGATATAAGACAACATGAGGGGAGCTGAAGGGTGAATTCCCAGCAAAGATGGACAGAAAGCAGCAGGACAGAGAAAAACAGAGCGAGGGGAGGATTTATATTAGTGTGCGGTGTAATTTGCCTTCCAGCACCCAGGGAAAACACAGCAGAGGGATGACAGACCCGTATAAAACACAGGGTGCAGGTGGTCCATGTGGCTAACAGAAATGTCCCTGCCTAAGACACTGGCCTGCACCTCTGGAGGCTGCATGCAATCCTGTCAGGGAGCTAAAGGGTTGGAGCTCAGGAGGTTCAAGTCCCTGGCGTAGTGGATACTTCATAGTCCGCTTCAAATAAGACACTGAAATAGAGAGAAAAATAAAACTACAGGCAGCACTTGCTTCATGTTGTTTTGTGACCTACTCGTCTTCTAATGAACCAGTTATAAAATCATTTATTTGTTCATCAGACTCTCTGGTCTCAACTCAGCTCGGATATTGTTTTTCCTCATGTAAAATGTAAGTTAGCCGTGAGCGGGGTCTGCAGCGAGATGGTACTATCATTGACTTCACCGTTACGCTAAGTGATGTCAGTTACTGCTGCCATGGCAACTGAATCTCTGTTCCTCCAGCAGAACATGCTGAGGCAGAGAGAAGGAGAGGAAAGGACAGAGAGAAAGAGAGAGAGAGCGAGTCTGGAGAAAGACCTGGGCGTTCAGCAGTCAGTGGACGAGCAAGACTAAGGACATCTGTCACAAACTGTTAGGGCGAGTGAGAGAGATGAGTCAAGGTCACAAGAAGATTTATACAAATACACAACTGCACACAAAGCGTAGACAAAAAAGATTTAGTTTGTGGAATAATGTTTTGACTTCGTAGAGAAAAAGAAAATGTTATCAAATTAAATGAACCATTATTTCATAATGGTGGGTCGCGGACATTCTACAAATATTATCATTCAAACAATGAAGCCAAAGAAAAATAACATAATATGTTTATTAGTATGTTTATTATGTGTAAAGATTATTTTTAAATATAAGCTTTCCATGCACATTAGTGTATATTTTATTCATAAGTCACTAAAACAAATAAATTGAGGTTAATAAATAAAGAAATAAATTAGTATAAGTGCATTGAGAGGACGCTGTTGTACCTCATGTTCTCTACCGTGTCTTCAGGCATGGGGGCCACCGTCTGCACGGCAGGCAGATTTTTACTGGTGGCTCCATTTACAAAACTGGAGGATGAGGAGGTAGAGGGAGCTGCATCCGTGGCTCCTGTAGGGAAGACCAGCAGAGACATGCAACATTAGTGCAGCACAAAAAATATATAATGTATGTTTTTATTAAACTTTAACAATTTTACAGGAACAGTGAGGATTAACTTTATTGTAACAAAAACACCAATAAAGTTATTCATATTTCAAGAGTTTTAATATTAGGACAGTTTAGTTGTCAGAGTTCAATGATGAAGCTAAAAAAAAAAATGAAATGTGTCTCAAGTTTTACTGTCACCTCTGTAGGCAGAGATTATTTGTATCACGCAGACTAAAATAATGGGACATTTATAAAAAACCCAAACAGTCGTCAGCAGTCAGCTCAAAATTCAACCAAGTCAAACAAATGGAAACATGGTAACGGTGTCAAATCCTGCACCAAATCTTTTACTGGATCCAAGTGCACCGAGCAGGGTGTTAAATTCGGAGCCAGAAGGAGAAAAGGCTATTCTGCTTTCCAAAATAACAAAGATGAAGAATTCAGTGAGATATGACAACAACGTCCAGATTGACATTTTAAATATTACAGTTTGTTGTAGAATTAAAGCAAAAATGTGGGTAATGTCCAAGTATAAAACTGTTATCAGTGTCCTTGTGAGAAAGTGGGATCTGGGTGAGAGCCTGTGAATTTAGCTGAACGCACACTTTTAACTTGGACACATTTCTCACATTGCTAAAAAGAGGAGGTTTGGAAAGGCGACAGAGCACATTTAAAATATGTTGGAGCTCCTGATGGTTCTTGGTGCTAAGTGGGTCCCTTCAGAAACCTTGAACAGGAGAGCTGAGGCAGAACCGTGAGCAGAGGAGCCCCAGGAGAAGGAAAGTGACCGCAGGGGGAGGAGAGGGCAGTGATTGAGAAAGAAACACACAGGAAAGCCATGTGCACAAATTATTTTTTAGGTTAAGTGTATATATCAGAGAGATTAAAATTTAGCTTATTATTTGGTTGCTTTAGGAAGACAGAGGTTTTGAGGCACTGAGCTGCTGCAGACACTGAAAGGAAGATAAAGAGCGCCATCTAGTGGTAACAATAAACCCCTGCTGATGCATACCACCTTACAATATCCAGATGAAAGGAATTATTTAATTTTTAATCTTGGAACAGCATCAATAAAGATGAAGAGTGATTCCTCAAATCAAGCTTTTTTGGAAAATGAACCATGTTACCTGAGCTGACCCTGGTATTTTAACTGTGTAAATAAATAAAGTATATTCAAGTTAACTTGTGCATGACCTACCCGTGGTGTTGATCATGCTTTTTGGGGTCGCGGTGGCAGAGGCAAAGATGTTGGGGGTGCTGCCAGCTGTCAGGCCGGCAGAGGTGCTGCTGCTGCTCCCCACTGTGTTAACTGCCAGACTGCCAGGGCACGTTTTCTTCACTGGCACCACCACACTCCTGCAGGACACACACACACACACACACACACACACACACACACACAGTATGAACACACACTAAAAAGGAACAGTTAGAAATAGTAATTATACAGTTTAACAAATGCAATACTACACAACACAACACAACAGTTCCAGGAAAAGATACCAAATGCAGATGGTCACTGAAAAATAAAACTGTGATACTGTCATAGAATTATTCATAAGCTTATGGCCTTGATCTAACAGTATTAAGACTGCTGGGCTTGTGGGTGAAATTTTCCAGTTTTGTAGGAAGGTTATAGATCAGCCAGGTGGGGAGCCAAACTAGCCCGAGACCAGGGGGTATGACCAAATTATCCTTATAGAAGATGAGCTGTGGGAGAAAAGATGTTATAATAAAACCAGACTTTCAGGCATTCCCTTGACTTTTGATTCAAACAGTAACTCTCTAATCCTCTTATCTGAAACACCCCCAGACCACAGTGGATAAAAGAAACGTTGTGCACGTTTTAGAGCAAAGAAACAAAATAGAATAACAATGATCTTGTTGGCCCTGCTACAGCATGGGAATGCCCAGGACATTTGGAAAGATAAACATCCTGACCTGCAACTCCATCATTCAGCCTAGCAAGTGCAATGCAATCACATGCAAGAGGCTGAAATAAATAAACCTGAGGGCTAGAGGCCAACCAGGCAGCTACTACACTTTCCCTGAAATCTGCTCTTGTCACCAGAGGCCCCGTGCTGCCCTCTGCTCTGTTCGGAGAAGCTGGAAACATCCTCAAAGCTAACGACAGGCTCTCCCAGAGGAACTTGGCAGTTGTTACTGACGCACATTTGCATTGCTACCAGCTGTGTTCAAACTGACAGAACTACACCTCATTGCCTATGAGATTCAAGACCTTTCTATCTGGCATTTGCACCGTACAGACACAAAGTGTGAAAGAAAGTACAAGGAGAGTGCAGGTATATATGGCAGACACTCTGCAAGGATTTATATTTGGCTCCTAAATAAATCACCTTTTTCCCCAAGAGACAGAGACTTACTTTTTAGATATACAAGATATGGCACCAAACTGCTGAAAGGTCAGAATTTTGCATTAATACTTAAACATCAAGTCAAGAAGGAACATAGACCATCACAGTGGTTCCCCTTTTATTTGTAGAAGCCACTGTAAAAACAACACATGGCGCTAAAGGAGAAAGCTCATGAAAGAAACATGTAAAGAAAAAAGCTTGAGCAGGCTTAAGATGAAAGTAACACTTGTGACCTCATGTATCGGCACAGGAAAGCACAAACACGCCACTAACCCAGCAGACCTCCGTTCACATGCAATCTGATCGAGCGAGGGTTAAAGATGATGCTGTGAGCTTGACCCTGCGAGAGCTGCCTGACAGCAAAGAGAAGGGAAGCTTGTCCTTATCAGGTCTGCAGTTGGCCTTTGGGTTTGCGAGGGTGCCAGATAATGTCTCCTCCAATCCCCTGCAGTTACTCTGGGTGACACGGGCCAGGCCTTTGCTCTGTCACGTGCTAAACCCGCTGTCGTCTGAAGCAAATCCCCTGAAATCCTTCCTCAACAAAACACAGACTTTTACTGTTTCATGTTCTTATATATCCACATGCATGACGTAAACCACACTGTACACCATGGGAAACAAACCCAACTTGGACGGGATATATTTCAGGCTTTAGGGGGATTCATCTCACATCCTTTTACTGTACAACTCATTTCTCACGAAAAGAATTATCAATGCTTCAGCATTTTGAAGATGAAACAGCTCTTGTTTCTCTCTATGGATCAAACACACACAAAGCAGTAGTATAACACACATTAAGAGACACACTGCTGCCTTGTTAACAACTACTGCACAGGCATATGATACAAAACAAAGTAGTAAAATAAAATATCTGAGATTAAGCGTAACAAAACCAATCAATAACACAAGGGAGCATGAGCAGGAGTGAGAGAGAAATTTGAAAACTCGCTGAAATATTAATCTCTCCGGAGACACAGCTGTGCTCTGAAGAACACTGATGACAAGTATCATTTATTTAGCGGATCTGTGCGCCGCTCTCCTCTGTGAAATCTCATCGGGAGATATCGGAACCTCACTCGGGTTTTGTGATTGCAGGGAACTGGGCGTGGATTTAATCTTTGCTTTCCAAATCTACCCCTCACTCACATCTTCCAACGGAAGCCTGCCCGTTCCTCGGCATAGCAGGGACGTTACACCGGATCTACAGGATGTTGATAAAACACCAATGTCTCGACATGAATTATTCATAAGCAGAGTGCTCATGAATCATGTATAGATTATCTAGCGCATATTTTATTAATAGGATTGTCTTAATTGAGTTGCAGAGAATTAAGCAAGGATTAATCTTGGAGTGAATATTAATGTGGTCCTCGGCTGTCGGAGATGACTGCGCTATAAAGAAGAACCAAAGAAATGTTTCCTTTATGAATCCAACAGACAGAATCTAATCTAATAGTGTTTTAATTCATGAATCTGAGATAGAAACAGAGGAAATGTGTTTACATTCCACTTGCAAATCCAATGACAACCAATTACTGTTGCTCTTCATCATGGGGAAAATCAAATATGAGTTGATTTGGATACTTTTTGGGAAGGAAAAGGAAGTTAAGGATTACTGAAGTATCTCTGTACTGTATTCCCATCTGGCTGATCGGAAATCTGGATGTTGAGCCATTTAAAGCCCTCCTCTATAAAGTTCCCTCTTGGAGGGGCCTCTGCGACAACTGCCCCCGTGCACTCCACTTTAAGCCATTTTTTCTCCCCCTTTTCTTTTTTGATGTTGTCACTCCCAATCTATTGCTGTCCTGACAGACAAATGAAAAGCCTGTCCATGGCTGGCAGCTCATTTCACTGGCAGGTGGCAAACAATTAGACACAGCAAATAGAGGCTGGGGTGGGGGGAGTGACATGAAAAGCATGAGACAAAGTTGTATATGTGGTCAGGAGGGTTTGTGTGAAAGCATTTCAAAAATAATACACTTGGCCGTGGCGACTCATTTCAGGATGCCAGTTCCCATTACGGGTGTGAGCGGTGAGGGTGACAGGGCTGGCTGTGGTGTGGCGTGAGGCCGCTTCTGTTTAATCTGTCATCAACACCCTGGAGACCCCCACCCTCTCAGCTGTCCTCTCTCCACATACTCCTCCATCTTCTACCCTATTCATCAGACTCAGCTCGGCCCAGCTCGGCAGCATGCATGCATTAAAAAGAAAGGAAGCCCCATTGTTCCTTCTGACTCACTGTGTCCCCGGCCTTCTCTCTGCTGCCTGGCTGTGACTACACACAGACACACACACACACACACACACACACACACATGAAAACCCCAGCACATCAGCAGCGTCCAGAGGCCAGGAGGAGTTTTTCAAACTCAACTCAAATTACTCTCAGACAAATTATGATTTTTAACATGTTATCAACCACAGGAGATGGGGATCAGGAGGGAGCAGAAGCTGGACGAGCCGGCAGAAACAGGTTTGTAAACTCAAAAATCCAGACGATTACTGTGTGGTTTTATCTAATCCAGGAATGTAAATAAACCCCAACAGTGCCACGGTACTTCAGAGGCCTTTTCAAACATAGGAATTCTTTGGCATGAGGGATGAGTACAATACAAGTGGCCTGAGATGAATAATGAGTTACATGCAACTTAGAAAACCATTAGTGGTGTACTACATATCTAAGATAAACCCAAAGGATTAACGTTAGTATTCTGGTCTATTTCCACCCCCGTGGCACACACACAAAGAAATGTTTGATATCTACCTCAGATAGTGATGCATTCAAACGTGTCATAACTTAATG
This sequence comes from Paralichthys olivaceus, assembly GCF_024713975.1. Classification (NCBI taxonomy): domain Eukaryota; kingdom Metazoa; phylum Chordata; class Actinopteri; order Pleuronectiformes; family Paralichthyidae; genus Paralichthys; species Paralichthys olivaceus. The sequence goes on from NC_091103.1 coordinate 20,324,185, forward strand.
TTAATCTTGTTTTATATCATACTGATTTGTTTCTAGCTTTAATAGGGTTTACTTTTCATATTAAGGAAAACTACACGTAAGGCTATTTTTTAAACAATAGACGACTGATTTTTACCAATTTCTGTAAGGTATGAAAATCTAATAGCAGACTTATGAGCTCTGCAGTTCATCGTAGTCAATGTCAGTATCACTGTTTTATTGTTATACTTTACCCAGGGATAATAATGGGAATCTTTTAAATAAAATAATGCAGACTAAATGTCCATTGTGATGGAAAGTATGTAAATTATTCTAAATACTGCAATACTGTGTTCATGATATGAAGTAACTGTGATTAAAATGTAGAGACCTCTGGTACAGTTCTTTACAGAAAAACATTTTCACCTGTCAAAGGAGTGAAACTGCATGGGCAACATGGCCTGGGCCTGGGCTTTGGCAGCAGGGTCTGGGTAGGAAACCGGCTCCAGCCCAGTCTCCATTCCCTCCACTGGAGCCGCCACCAGGCTCTTCAGAATGTCCTTGACACTGATGCCCTTGTTGGGCTGGCTAATGCTGCTGATGGAGGAGGGCAGTTTCTGCATCTCCACGGTAGGTGGTTCAGACAGACTCTCCCTGGACTTCTTCACCTCTGAGGACAAGGTTGATATCTGCTCGCCCACAGCGTCCGCCCCTCCAGCGCCGTGATCTGGGTCAGACCCATTAAGGATGCTGGCTACGTGCTCCTCTCCAATCCCAGAGTCCGTGCGGGGGAGAGAGCTCTCTATGTGGAGGTTCTCTGATGGTCCAAGATGATCCTTACTGCTGCTGAATGCTAGGGGTGTTTCTGTAGAACACACACACAGAAAACAGACACTGTCATCAGCTATTTACAATGCTATAATAATTATGACCAAATTATAATTGTGTCAAATTTATTTCTAATCTTTGGAAATATTCTTCACAAGTTTCCATTTTATCATCAATTGTGCTTGATTAATTAAACAATAAAATGAAAATATAAAGTCAAACAACATGCAAATGAAAAAATGTGAAACACAATCCTCACATTTGAGAGGTTAGAACTGTCAAATGTTTGATGCTTTTCTTGGATAAATTAGTTTAGTTATTAAAATACAGTGGTATCATACATAATAATATTTCTGTCACTCACTAACTATATTGGTTAACATATTACTGTTGTGTAATGTATTAATCGTAGTTGTGCACCAAGAACAGTGACTAAAACTGCATTCCAGAGTTAGTTATACGTTCCTCATCAAAGAGTAAAGAGTAAATGTAGTGTGTGTTGACAGTCACCAGCCAGCACAGAAAAATAAATGTGTGAAGACACCAGATGTTGTATTTTTGAGAAAACTTCACACTCAACATCTTGTTTGTAAAGAAAAGTGCAGTATATTATGAACCAGAATAATAGAGCAGCTATCTGACACCTCTGTGTATTAAAGCAGTTCAATAGATGTGTCTCCCAGGGCATTAGGGAGGTGTTGTTTTAGCATAAAAGAATAATAAAGTAGATCATCTCAGCAGAGGATCAGAGTTTCTGGAGAGAGATCCAATAATCTGTGCTGGCTGGTGACTGTCAATCGGGCCAAGTTCATCTCTTTAATGTTTGAAATGAAACATTTGTTGATTCTGCCATCAGTTGGCACAGGTGACCATCTGGTTTGCTTGTTGGTTCATCCGGATCCAGTGGTTACCTTGACGCCAGGTCGAACATGGCAATATTCATCACTTCCCCCCTAACATGGTCAGTAGGGCCTGATTTCACCAGTGAGTCTTCCTGGTCCATCAGACAATCGTCTGCCACATACTGTCTGGAAAATTCCCCCATTTTCTGGTGAAATTTATGAAGGCGGTAGTGCGCCTCTCTCCTCCCAGCAACCTCTATGATCCCATTCTCCTCTGGTGGATTGCTTGCCTAATGGGCACTGACAGATGAGGCTGAAAATAGCAAGCCTGGCTCCACTACCCCAAAAACCCACAGTAGCTAGCTAGCACTGATGCTGCTTTCTCATCTTATCTCCTCTTTCTTCATTTGCTGTGTTCCTACCTCTTAAAATTACACTCATATTTCCTCTGGCCTCCCTTCTCTTTTTCTTGTTTCCTTTATTCACTTCACATTTCATCTGAATGGAATTTGATGCAGTATATTCACTGGAGCATCTCATAAAAGCAGCAGACGTTGTGTTAAACCTTTGTAAGCAGCCACTGATTTCCTTTCATGTGACTTAATGTATGATTTATGACTCAAGGCGTATACTACCTTTTATTTCAGAGGGACTGATGATGTCCATGCAAGTTCATGAAGTACCATCTCCAGCCCCAGTTTGATTCCATGTTTAATTCTGTGCGGTGCAATTAGCGGAGCTCATGAATAAATCATCGGTGAGCCTGTGGAGTGCAGACAGGGTATCCCTGCTATTTTACTGAATGAGCTCTCGGCTCAAGCTGGCAGCAGTGTGCCAAAAGGACCAAGGACCCTGAACATTCATTCATATCAGCTATAGCTCAGATTAGTGAGCAGGAGGGATGGGTGTAAGAAAGGCACAGGACAGCTGTCAACACCTGTGCTGGTCGGTGAGTTGATCTCCTGACGCATGCTGTGGCCTGAATGGCTGCTTATCCTGGCAGTCTCCCGCTGGGGCTCCAGGATGTCGCGGTACTTGGACACCATGAGGACAGAGATGAAGTACACCACAGCTAGAGCCAGGAACTGGGCTTGCTTACTGTCATCCTGTAGAGAAGAATCACAACATGGTCATGTCACTCTCCATATACAGAGGATCCGTTTTCACATAATCCACTGCTGCTGCCTGAAGTGGTTCTCTCACCTTGGAAACACATTCAAAGTAATGTCCTTTTTTCTCTAACAAGTGTCTCATACTTGCTTTGAAATCTATCCATTCAAATTTGGTAGGCTCGTATTTAACAGCAGCTCAGTCGACAAGGTTTCACCCTTTGATTGAAGGGTGTTACATTGCACACCTATGTGTCTGCCAAAAAAAGCTAATCCTATTTTCATCGTCTCTATCTGCAGCCAGGTCTTTGTGACAAACACATGCATGTCCTCCAAACAAACCACTTGCACATGCACAGACGCAGACTGGCACTCACCACATCACGAAACACCACAGCTCGCAGACGATTAATGTCTACATCCTGCAGAAGGCGATCCGGGTCCTTGATGGGAGACAGGTTACAAGGGACAATCTCTATGGCTGTCTAAAGCAGGGAGATAACACAATATGACATGCAACTCTTTTAACTCAGTTAAACACGCATTTACTTTTGTTTTCACCTAATTTTAGGGATAAGAAAATGGACCAATGGAACTGAAAAGCAGATATATGACTCTTAGATTAGTAACACTGAGTTAGCATCACCATAAGCATGGGGCAAAGTGTTCCTGCAGTAAAAAATAATGTATTGACAAAACTCTAAACAGAAAGAAAAGTTATGACATCCTACCTTGCTGGAAGTCAAAGCATTCAGCAGGATTTCCTGAGTCTTGTTGTTGTTGGGAATGGAAGACTTACTTCCCCTGTCTCTGTGTCTCTGCCTGCACTCTAGACAGTTCCTAACAGCCACGCAACACACTGCACTCACACACACACCAGTGACAAATACACATGCACACAGAATACAAATAGGCTCTCATCTCAGAGTTAGATGGAAATTAACTGTTAATAACATGCATGCCCTCTTTAAAACTAATCAGTTATCCATGATGACTATTTGTTCCAGGCTGTAGGGGTGGACACTGGGAGAAAAATCAGCAGCCAGACCGATTTCACACCGAAGCTTGTGATGAGAAATTGCATGTTTGCAACGGGCACACCGTGAAGTCTGACGGCTTTTTAGTACCCCCCTACACCCCAACTGGATAGTCAACAGATTCCACAGATGTAGAAACGGATACAATCATGCACACAGTCTGATTCCTGCAACAAAGAATAGCACTAAAGCAACTAAATAGAAATGTACATTTAATTCAATAAAATTCACATTTTAAGAATTCCTGAATTAAGCAGTTATCTAAGTTGCAATTCATAATGTACATAGGCAGTGAAACACACAATGGTCGAGAGGACCTCATGCAGTCCTATGAGACACAAAGGCTACCATTTGCAAAGAGCACCTGATTGCACTGCAAATTATTCACTCTGTTTGTTATGAATTCCAAAGTGATGATCCTGTTATTTTCTACAGCTGGAAACTGCAGCACTCTCCAATGTAATATACAATTAGCAAAGGGCTCTCAAATTAATTAGCTTTGCTGATCAAACAGAGGCTTTACAGGGATTAGAGAAATTATTAGTGTGTGAAGAGAATGCTGTCATGGTATTTTGTAGCTTATCAGTTTCCCAGTGTAGCAACAAAAAGATGCATTTCACCAAACTGAAATTGGTTCAATCCTCCAAGTGCACTGACTGACAATCTGCAAATATACAATAGTGATCTTACCGAGTCTGAGGCACTGACGCATCAGGCCACCAGAGGACATGTTCTTCTCAGCCTCGATCTCACTGAAGTTGAGGGAACTCGAGAACACCAACACGTCCACCATCACCATGAGACGGGACAGGAAAGTGATAGCGGTCTCCGAGGACATTCCCTGTGTCACCTCGATGTTGTCCAACTCAGTCTTGCACAAGCATCAAGGAACACACCAGTCATAAAAAACAAAATGCACATGAGCAATGTCTTTCTACATTTAACCTGCAGCTGTGATTAAATTTTAGTTTATTTTTAACAGGAAGATGCAAGAAAATACAGAAAGTTTTTAAACAGAAACACTCAGTGGCAGCTGGGGTAGAGAGCAGGATCATCAGCCATTGTAATTATATGAGGATGAGTCTTGTCTCACCCCAGAAATTGTTTGTGTTGTTTGATTAAAAGTTTGATCCAAACCCAGATGACTGCAGTTCAGTCCACCAGGTGATATTTCATCAAAGACGTATTGGGTGACAGTTTAACTCAAGTCTCCTTTGCGGAGATGAATTAAGAGGATTTTATAAGAAAACTATTGTGGAAGGTATGTGTTCAGAGGAATGAAACATTTTCAGATCTATACAATGTGTATCAAGGACAAATAGGTTTGAATGAAATGTGGGATTAAGTGGGACAAATCAAAATGGCAAAAATACGTACCTTGGCACTCTAGACATCCGCAGACAAAATAAACAAAAGAATATGATTAGAATCCATTTCAATTCAAGGCTACAAATTACATAAAGGGAAGTTAATTACAAACAACAACAAAAATGCACCAAAGTGATTTCTTCAGTTTTTATTCTAGCAGGATGAAGCTGGGCAAATAAAGACCCAATTAAAAAATCTTAACTAGTCTTATTTCCCTCAGGTGCAGTGTTGAACTGTTGTGAACTACAACCACAAACCAAGCACTTATAGTAACCTGCCACTAGATGGCATTATACCCCTTCAATAAAGACAGTAGAGTGTACTTACAGAAGGAGAGGTGGCCGCTGAGAGAAGAGGCAAAATCCCTCCACAGGCAATAATGATGTTGTCAACCATTTGTGAAATGAGGTGGATAGTGTTGTGGACAAAAATTATGTTTTCATTACTATTAACAAAGTCCATGACAGATTTGGTAGAGTGGCTGAAAGAAAAGGTGGGAAAAAACAGAATGATTATAGGTACAAGCATTTTTCACATCACAATAATAAAAGGGCAATTTACTGTGGAGTAAAAATCATTTATATAAAAATGTGAATGAAAAGATTGAATAACTACTGTGTTTTGATTCAGAAGGGTAATCAGAGCCCCCCCTCCCTCTCTGTCCCACTAAAATAATCCACTTCACACACCTCCTCCAGACATGGACGTCACTCTCCAGTGCAAACAGCAGGTCAGTGAGCAGCCTCTGGTGCACGGTTGACCATTTGAACTCTGGGATGCGGAACATAGTTGTTCTTGGGCCAGGGCTGAACTGACGCCGCTGCTCCTCTGTCATGGGCATGCCCCTGAAGCCGAGGTCCACACGTATGTCCCTCTCCATATGAGTAGCATGGCGGCTGTGTAGATTCTGTAAGGACACCAACACTAAATGATTGAAGCTACTATCACATATACAATCTTGAGATACTGTACGCAGACACGTTGCTGATCCTATTCTTCTGTCAAGATCAATAGTGCACCCTTAATAAGATGAAAGATGAATTGCCAGATTTGCGTCCTCGGATGACCTCTTTCTGCCTGTGGGTAATAAAGAAAATACAACAAGCTTCTTCTTCTTAGTTCAGCTTATTGGCAGATGGCAACCAACGTCAAGGTGCATTACCGCCAAATACAACAAGCTCAGTGCAACCTCTATACCTAATATGAATGAGTCAGCAAGGTGCTACAAAAAAGCCAGTAAAAGTAAAAACAATAAATTGAACATTAGAAATTACAAGACAGGATGGTAGGGTCTAAAAATAGATCCTGTCTCCCACTGGTTACCCCGTCTGGGCAGAAGAGCCTGACCTCTGAGGAAGAGAAGGGGAGCATCGGACAAATCCCAGGTGATAGTTGCAGAATAATGCTTTGTCTATTTCTGCCTTCCTGTTGGCTCAGCTAACGATTCCAGCAACCCAGTTTCCAGAGTCTCTGAGGGATGTTGCCTGATGTGCACCAGGCCATCTTGTCCCCATTATAAGCAGAGTTGGGGATTGAATGATCCCTATGGGTCTGATAATACAGAATTCTTCACTACAGGTCAACACAATGACTGACAAAGGCAAATGGTCTCCCTCCTCGCTTTCCACCCTTTGACCCTGACTGATATGTATCAGCATTCATGATCGTCCATTGTCAGATTTCCCTCTGGCAAAGAGCTGTCCGGTTAATTTGACTGTGGTGAAGTCAGTGAATCGCTACTATTTCTTACTTGAGTATTGTCTGAGTACTGTCTTGAATTTAATATTCTTGCTTAACTCAATTTACATTTATGAACCAGTTCTATCAAGCAATTTAGCTGCAGACAAACCTGTGTGGTGGCTGTTGTCTGAATCTTCTTTATCTCCTTGTCTTTGCCATCATCTGATCGCTCTGTGTCAGAAGCGTTGCTTGTGGCATCTGCTGTGCTGCTGGTCTTACCAGCCGAGGGCTCCCCGTCAGATGCCACTGCAGCTGTTCCCTTACTGACCTCCGGGCTTTTGGATGAAGCTTCCGTCTCAGTACTGGCCACAGAGCTGATGCCCTCCAAGGCTGCCTGCAGTTCAAACTCATCCTTCTCCAGGATAATAGGTAAGGAGCCAAGCTCAGAGCTGCCTGTCATGTGAGCTAGAAGGCCCAGTTCATCACTGGCGCTGGCGTGCACAGGAGGCTCTTGGCTGGGCAGGACCACAGGCTCAGCTGGACTGAGATCAGGCAGTAGCTTGTCCTCCATGCTGGCTGTCACCTTGCCAAACAGGAAGTTGTTGTCATTATCGATAATGTCCCTGTCATCATCGAGTGTAATGAGAGGGGTTGCATTTTGGTTGTCCACGCTGCTCTTTGGCAACAGCACGCTGTTGCCATTACTGCTGAGCTTTTCCACAGCAGCACAATAAACATTATCCAACAGTGAATCCACCTCCACCAGTGATCCATTCTCAGATACTCCCAGAGTTTCAGACGACAAGTCCAAATCATCCAGTTTAACCTCAGTGGCTTCCACCTTTTCAGCCTTGATATCCACCAGGAGGTCGTGAACTTCGACCCTGACCCCGTCGACCACACCCTCCATTCCGCTCAGACCCTCCTCTGGCCCCTTCCCTTCAGCCAGCAGGTTGCGTGAGTCTGCACTCTCAAAGTCTGTCTCACTCTCAGGTGTCTGGGAGTTGTCGTCCATTTCTCTGATCTCAATTGCACCTTGGATGCCAGATGCCTGAGCAGATAGACCAGAGATGGTGCTGACCAGCCCCTTTATCCCTTTCTTAATGTTCACCTCTTCCTGACGTTGATATTCTTCATACATCTTAGCCAAGTACTCTTTATGTGCCTCAAATGTCACCTGTAAAAAGATGCAAGGATGTTAGCCACGTATTTGCGAAGCAATGACCAGTAAGATCTTTTCAGAAGAAGCTCAATAGCTCAGATATGATGGAATAAAAATAAAACTGGCTCTATCGACAGCAGCAGTCTTTGTTGTACAGTAAAGTACTCACCTTAGAATGGGCTATAGAGAGCGTGTCCACCCACACTCGCCATCCTCCCCACTCATACTTGATGGCATGGTAGAGGAGAATACGAAAGATGTTGTACACCATCTCAGTGATCTTCTGCTCGTCAGAGTTTTTGGGGTTAATGTAGCAAAGAGAAAACATCCAGTCCTGCCAAACAGAGCACTGAAGAAGACACCTGCAAAACACACATCACTTCAAAATCATCACAAATATGCAGCATGCATGACACACAATAACTGAGCGATTTAAGAAAACTTGGCAAGTATAAATTTACAGTTAATGTTTGTGTTTAAAGGAATTTTAATTTTAAATCTACTGTGGCTTTTTCCATCGACATTTAAAATGATTTAGGCTAATTATTTTTTTTGCCTACTCCCCCTCCATCTTTCTTTGTGTCAAAAGAGCACAGCAGTTCTAGAGGGCATTACTATTCACATGACGACAGATTGTTTTGATCATTTGGCCATTCATAAATTCATTTGGTTGTTTATTTGGCAACAGTATCTCACAAAACAAAGTGACAGCCAAGACAGAAAAGGGGCAGCAATTAAAAACCAATTAAGTGTTTTATTTTTTCTCCAATTCAACAGTTTGACTTGACAAAGCACTTCCTGCCTATTAATGTTACGCTAATTATGTTGTTGATTTAGGTCAGTGGTTTCCTAAGACCTTTAATTTAATTGCAATATGTCTAAGAGTGAGTATGTGTATCAGAAGAAGAGGTTTGGTGTGAGAGTGAAAAAGAGAGAAAGCAGGAATGAGAAACTGTCTTCCTTGTCATGGAAACATCTGCTGGACAACATGTGCACGTCCAAGGATGATTTACCATCAATATGAGCCTATTAAACATGGCACATGAGAAGGAACAGTGTCCCTCTTTTCTCTTTTCCTTGATATACTAATCCCTGAGATAATTGATGGAGTAAGCGAGTAAAAGGCAGCTTAAGCTCTGCTCACCGTCTGTTCTCTCTGCTGTTGCTAAACAGTTTGATCATGTCTGCAAGGAAGAGTCGCCGCACCTCCATCAGCTCTGTACTGTTGGCAGAGTTCTTCAGTAAGGTTGCTACTACCTTGAGGATCACTGATGTCACATGCACAAAAACACAAATACAGACATATTGTCAAAGAAAATACTTCAGGAGGAAGTAAAACCCACATGTGACATACAAGATGCTTACTTGGGTTCTGAATCTTGACAGTGGAGTCGGGCTCTGGATGAGGTTTATGAACAACCTGCGTGCACACCTGCTCTGTCAGGATCTGGTGGTGATAAGTAGTGAGAACAGTCTCGCAGTCTGTACAGAAAGAGCAATGGTGCGCCATGTCGGGACATTTGAGAGGAAAATGTGTTGTTACCTCGTATAGAGTGTTGTAGGTTGTCAGCGTCACAGTGTTGGTGTGCAGCATGAGCCTCTCTCCCAGGAGAGTAAAGAGGCTGTGTGTGTGCATGATCTCCACCTTCCTCCTGCGGATAAACACACACACACACACACACACACACACACACACACACACACACACACACACACACACACACACACACACACAGACAACAGACAGACAACAGACAGACAACAGACAGAAAGACACACACACACACAATGGTTAAAGTGGCCTGTTTAGAGCTCCCTAAGCCACTGAAAGGATCAGTGAGTGCCGTCAGCCTGCTACCCTATTCTCACCCACAGGGAGCTGGGCTCTGGAGACAAGTGTCAGGAAGTGCCTGCTGTCATAAATTGGGGGAATTTTCGTCGGAGGTGTGTAGGATAACGAAGTTAGCCTGTCACAAAAATGGCTCCGAGACACAACAGAGGCAGGACCAGGCTGCACAGTGACAAACTATTCCTGCAAACAGCTTAAGGACTGCTGTCACCATGCAGAGCCAGAGCTGCACAACTCTGCTGCAACTGCCTAAGGATGAGTTGGGACTTTACTAATAAGTCGCCATTTCTTTTTTTTATTTTGCAGAGGCTGGCAAATTGGACACTTAGGGTAAGAGTAGTGTTCCTCTCAACTGCTTAAATGTGGAAAACTGGTAGAAAAGGGCAGACTAATGAGGTGTACAACAAATCTGCTCTACACAATCAACATACTGTGGGAGGTTGAACCTTATTGTAAGTATAAATAAGTCAGTTTCTTTGGTGAAATATAAAAATAGGATACATGTTATTCAGTAAGAAATTCTAAGGGTGGAGCATAAACCAGATACAGGTCAGATGTAGGACATGACAGCTTCCCAAAGTGAGGCCAAAGAAACCTCAACGCCCTCTGGTGACTAGTTGGAGTACAGCTCTAAAACCTTGTCTCCTCTATGTTAGCAGATGGGACATGGACCAAACTAAAATGTCAAAGTACATTTCAAGACAAATACAATTGTATCAAAGATGGTTTCTGTCAATTTAGGTAGTTCCTATCACATTCATGTTTATTTCTGAGAAGTTAATATTGTGTATGTGTACAACGCTGTATATCTTATCATCCCAACTATGTGACCCAGACAGATTGACCAATATCGTATGTCACTGAGATAATAAAATGAAATTAAAGAATCACCTCAATAAAGCATTCAACAAGTTTAATTCTTTATGAGCAGCACTAGAGCTCATAGTGAGCCAGCTTTGTGCTATAAAATGTACAAAAGCTATTTAAGTGAAGGGGGAAAGCAGGATTTGATAAAACACTCATGTCCCTGGAGGATAAAGGTCTTTCACTTGTGCCTGGGGTGGCCTGTCCTTTGTCCCTATTCAGCAGGCACCAGTAATACCACAACACCTGCTGCCCCACCACTGAGAGCATAGCACCAAACCCCATATATTCTCCAACCAACAGTGCCATCCACATTTTGAATCATAGGCTCACCCAGAGGCATTCTCTCTCTACTGTAAAGTATAGCTCCCTCTCTCCTCTCCTCTCCAATGTGCAGCATGCAGAGGATGCGCTGACATCCTAGTGGGTAGTTTAAAATTTATTTCACTCTGCGGGACAGTAACTTGGACCTCTTCCACCTTTCTCTTTAGTGAAGTAATGGTTTTGGTAAAATGCCAAGAATTCAGGTGCTCTACAAAGAAATGCACCATAATTTAAAAAACTGGCATCCAGTCAAAAGTTTTGGACTCTTCTAATTGTACAATTTTTCAAATGAGTGACAGGGACAGATGAATCATGTCTCTGAATGTAAAGCCTGAATCATGACATTTCAGCTTACATAGCCTGTCACAAGTTGGACACAGACAGACTAGAAATGAATGAACGATATATAATAGAGGACATCATTGAACATATATGAGACAAAATCTAATTTCTCAAACTATGGTACATGTCCCACTGGTGGTATGTGGATGGATGTGTGAAATATTTACTAAAGAAAATAAGTGGAAGAAGAACTGTCTTCTTGAAGTTGAGTAATTACTCTAATAATGACACATCACAGACGTAAAAACACAGACTCAGCGTATAAGCAGTCGCTATCATTCCACACAGCTGGAAGAGACTGCTGATGTTGCAGATTTGGCCAAATTGACTTTTACATCAGATAAGGGCTTATGTACGTTGTCAATAGTTACCACCATGCTGGACAGTTTTAAACATTATGTCAGTTCCCACTTTCTGTGTGTGTGTAGTTTTAAACATTACAAGATATCTTATTCATTATAAAAAAAGACTTAGACTTAGTGTGTAATTACAATCTACTACACAATATAATGGAGTTACTTACTTGTGGCCCAAGTGCTTTAGGAAATACCCTAGGACTTTGAGGGATTGTACTCGAATGCTCTCACTCTTACAGGCCATGAGCTTGTAGATCACCCTGGAATAGACACAAGCAGCATAAGCTGGCAACTCTACATGATTCTGACATAATAAAATATAGTCCTGATGATGAAAAGGCCCTGCGCTGCTAAGCTGACAACCACTTTCCTTCAGAGTAAATTTACATTAGCAGGAAATGAATGTCCCAAAGAAAGCAGCAGAACGCACAAGTAGTGAGCACTTCACTGTGTGCATTTATATTGCATAAGATCACATGGGGTAAGTTTGATCATCTGTGTCATTTTGTGAAATCAATATGTTAATATTGCTACTTTTCCATGCATAGTTTATTTCTCAGTGAACATATGAATTATTCATGCTTCACCCAGAAGCAGCACAAGTGTTAGGTGCTTAGGTTTATATTGTGAAATCACCTCTTCATTTTGTGCTTGAACAGCAAAGGGATTGTGTTTCTCCCTGAGGGGCTTACCGTATTCCATTTCTCTGGTCAAAAGCAGGGATCATAGAGGCTGGATGCTCAGACATGAGTGCTACCACCAACTGCAACACATCATGCAGATTCTCATCCTGTAAATAAACCACCAGAGAGGGAAAATAATAAAGAGAAAGAAAGACAGAAAAGGAAGCAGGTGAAGAGAGAGAACATCATGTTCTTTGCTCGGTAACTGCAAATGCAGCAAAGATATAGTATGTGTCCTGTTACTGTATCATCTGCTATTGCAGAATACAACTAGGCCCCTGAGGGCAGTGGCTGTACAATGAAAAGTGCACTGGCAATCCAGAACATTAATTTATCCTGGTGATTAGTTTAAATGCTGGAAAAATATACTTCTCCTAGAATAGCAACAATGAGAATGAAATGTGACCCTGAAGCTTATTGCAGCAAAGTGGCACACTAACACACTGAATTCACTCAGAGCGCAGATAGACTGTCATGTACCTCATGCATTGTTAACAAATAGTTCAGGATGCTCTGCAGCTCATCTTCCCTCACACCTCGGTCCTGAAAGAATGCAAAACAGGAAAACATCACATACAAGGCAAATCATTGGAACAAGGTCAATGAAAAAGGTAGAACTTGTCTACGAATATTCTGCAGAAAAGCATCATGAGTACTGATGATGCAGGTACTGGAAACTACCAGAGTAACAATACTGTTTTGGCATCAAGAGTGTGAAGTTTTTTATTGGATGAGTTAGGGATGTACCTGTGATGAGAATTTATCAGCAGCAAAACAAATGAAACAGTTGGTTTGCCTATTTTTGGCAATAGAATTGTAGACAAACCTGTTACATAATATCCTCAAACTCATAATTTAAATTTGGCGTATTACTTGAAAGGTTTTTTATGCTTTAATTGTCAGAAACACACCACCTTCCTAATACTGTCCATTGCTGCAGCTCTTCTTTTCAGCCTCTGTCTGAAACACTTGGTTTTAAGACCCCCCTCCAGATTGAGTCCAGTCAACTGCTTCGACCAAGGGTAGAAAAATACCAGCCACTAGGTGTGCATTGTTTGAATGTGAGGCATATTTCCAGGAAGTATCAACAGGAATACTGAGGAGAGGAGCTCCCTTTTACTTTGGGCTTTGTGAATTTACCATGGCAGAGCCTGTTGTGGAAGGATGATTATCGGCAGACCTGCATATTTTCTAGGGTACAGCTCAAAATCAAGCCATGTGAGGGTCTGCGAGGCATGAACACAGGTGGAATATACCTTCAGGATGAGTTGCTTGAGGAAGAGAAGCATGAACGCCCGCAGAGAAATAATTTCTTTCTGGGTCGGCCTTGGACCATCTGTAATTTTAGGGGGAGAGTGAGAGAAGCAATAAAAATGAGACAGAAGGTTAGTGGAACCAATACGAATGGAACCTGTTTTCTGTTGTCCATTTTCCAATCTCAGTCTTAAGTTCTTCTGATGTTTTCTGATTGATCCGACACATTTCTCATTTTTGCACTTTTGAAAAAGCAGACAGAACAGGAAGTCCTTCAAAGTCATCTTCAGTTTTCTTTCAGTGTTACTGGATTCACCTTGAATGTGTGTATCAGAGGTTTCACGAGGTTTTACCTACTACCTCGACAGGGAGTGGCACATAGACCCAATCTCCCACTTAAGAAACAAAAACAAACTTTTACATTAACGATTGGCAGAATGTCGTTTGTACACAGGGTGGTTTGGGTTCAGGACGGCAATTTAATTAATCATTTCTACTGCATCCAGAGTCTGTGTGCAAGCCTTGGCCAAAACATAGTGCCCAGGCAGCCGGCCCAAGGTCACCACAGTCCCACCTGCCCATCACACTGTCCAACATCTCATTAAAAACTATCCAGAATGAGTCGGCCAACTTAAGGTCACTTTGGCACTTCAACGTTTGCCCCACATTGCGATCAATCCCCGTCATGAATCTCAATCTACATGTTGGCAGACTGACCGCTGTCACCAGGTGTATGTATGGCGTGCAAATAAAGCAGAATGACAGAAATATGACAGAAACTGTCATAACACAGAGCTGCTGCTGCTGCTGCTGTATTGGTTTGGTTTAATCAGTTAGAATTAATTTGGACAGATCCTTTGATATGCTTGATAGCAAATGCAAAACAAAAGCAAACAGTAATGGCCAATTACAACAGCAAAATCCTTTTTGGGGAAAGATGTGCCCAATGTCTTTGGCCCCCCCCGGAGCCTCTGTAAACCAAAACCTGCACCTTGGCCGAACACATGTTCATTTGAAATGGGGCCAGTGCCACAATGACAGATAAAACAGCAGCAGACTACTGGCCATCCTGCTGCTCCAGCAGTCAGTCAGTGTAATCAATGATGAGGCTCTGTGAGGTTGCAGGAGGATAGCAAGTTCCACTGCATGCTGACACTGATTAATAGAGTGAGAGGAGAAAAACCAGTGCAGGAACAGACCCTGACATGGGAGGGATGATAAGAACATTATTACCACAGCTACTGCATCCAAGTTATTCACAACCAATTATTCTCAGCAGCTCTGTGCAGCTCTTGTTTCTCAATCACAGATTACTTTACTTCCCAAGGGCACAGGGAGAAAGAGTTTATTGAAAAACAATTTATGTCGATGTGATTAATGAAGGAATCCTATTTTCAGCTTATGACTTATGATCGTAAATTCACAACAAACACAATATGCATCCTGTATACTTACTACAACATGCAACAGCAATTTTGATTGAGGCAACAAATATAATTGGTTTCCACAATTCTCTTGAGGCTGTAACTCATGTTAACTGCTTACCTACTATTTACAGTATTTGAAATACCTTGTTTTATATTTTGTGAGACACACACAGGGCAAATATGAGCGCAAGAGTGGGGCCCATCTTTCAACAGCTTTTCTAATGCACCACCTCACCTCTGTTTGATCCAGAGGATTTCCCAGGAGTGTAAATCTGTATGAAGGCAGTATTGAAAGAGCAGCATGCATGTGCCAAACCGTTCCCTGACCTCCCTGTTATCAGTAATTTGTGTTTTCACAAGATTCATTCATCAGAATGACGACACACACACAAAATCAATTCAACCACAAGCCTTGATCAGATTATTCCACTGAAGCACCTCTACCTATCTGTCACTGGGGATTTCTACAATAAAGGGAACAAGACAGAACCAGCTTGAATTGAACGTGGTGACTGGCCAAACCACTTTGCTCCTCGTTTCATTATTCATTATTTAGTAAAGTACAAGTGGGACGGAGACAAAGACAAAAGGAGACTGAGATTGAAACAGATTATGTATTGGCTTTGGTGCATGTCACAGGCTGAGAAAAATTGAGCGATGGGCAACTGTCTGTGAGGGCCTGCAGTGATCCTGTGTATAAGCGAATGATACATGGCTTTAATTTGATGGCACTTTCTATTAAGACCTGAGGGAAAAAAGAAAGCACTTGCAGAAAGACTGAGTAGCTGCAGGAGCTTTGTATTAAATGTCCACTCCGTGTCCTAAAATTGAACACTTCATTATCTTCTCTGTTCTCTCCCTACTTATGCCTTTTTTGGGGGTTATATCACAGTTTAGAAGGACAAAGAAAAAAACTGCCCTGCAAATAAAGAGCAGATAAATGGAACCAGGCCCACGCTGAAAATGATGGTGATCTATTTCAAAATATCTCCCCACAAACTCAACCATTTTGTCAGCCCATAACAATCCACCAGCGATTCAGCAATAATCACCACCATATTTATAGCTCAATTTGAAAACTCTACATTTTGGGAAATCTTAAACAGTAAAAAAAGATGGACAATATGTCTCTTCTTACTCCTGTTGTACGAAAGTGAAGCCTAAAATATCCTGCATACGGGTGCTGTCCTCTTGTCCTTTTCACGTCATTTGGAGCCAGAGAGCAATCTTAATTTGTCAAACTTGTTGTTGGAGGGACAGACAGGACTCTACCATGCCATTCTCACAGGGAAATGTAAACTTCTCTGCATCTGGAGAGTGGACTTCCTTAACATCAACCTGTCTACATTTAAAGCCTTTGGAAGTGAGCACGTCACCCAGGAGGTGACAAAATTCACAAACACTCAACAAATTCATTATGTCTGTGACAAATCTTGGTTTCATGTGCATATGCACGGCATTTCTGAATAAAGACCATGATGTTTCCTCATGGGCAAAAGTGGAGACATCACTTCATTTGATATGACTGTGTGAAGTGTGGCTCTTCTGTATAGCATTAACTCGAGTAACTACAGTCAGAGCACTATCATGTGAAATGCCTCAAATAATGCAGAAAATACCGGGTTGGGTATTGGCAAATATGCAATTCTATGTACTGATCCAATACCACATCAAGTGGAAATACATTTGATTCACCCAAATAAAACGGAGAAAAAAGTATTAGTGATTTTACGAGTGAAGCAATAAATAGAGCCAACTAAAATGTAAAATAAGAGGTAGAAGTGTAACATATGCAAGACTTAAGTTTCAAGGGGTGGCAGCATAGCATCGCCTACTTGTAATACATACACACATAGCAAAACTACGCTGCAATGCCTGAGGATCAAAAGAAACAGATTTCCCAAGTGATTTCAACATTAAAATCTATTATTCAGCAGTGGTAATAGCAAAAAAAACTACCTTGAGTGTCACACGTAGTGGACATGATAGAAAGAAAGTCATGACTAAAGTTCCTCTGATGCCCATGCTAAATATAGTGCAACGACCCAGAACATGAGCTCCAGATAGGTTGTGCTTTCATCACTTATTAAGTCCTGTAAAGTTCCATTGCAAAGCATAAGAAGGGATAAGGGACACTGCTGCAGAGTGTAAGTAGATGGGATAAGGAGGAAATTAAAATTAGGAAAAGTGACACTGAAGGGGCTTTTGGTCTGACCTAAATCACAGATATGAGTGCCCATATTGTCCCAGCTAACCTCAGTCTAAAAGGTCACAGCCACTATTAGCATCAAATCAAGACTCCCACTCTTGACAGATCTCGAATGTAGGCCAAGTGCCTTGATGTGGGATGCAGAAAATTTAAGCTAAAATGCTACAACATTCGCCCAGTTCTGACACTGCTTGTGAAAATATAATTTTGCTCTTGCTGTGTAAATAAATGTGAACTTCTCATGTGACAGAAATTGTCAGCAATCCTAACCACGCTGGTAAAAGCAAATCAATGTTTGGCTGGAAGAACTTTTAACCGTCAGGATGTAAATTTCCTCAGTGCAGTTTAAACTGAGCTCTAGAAAAGCATTGGAAATGCATAAAAAACCTAAACAATGACAAAGGTAAAAAGGAAACAGCAGTTCAAGGACACTCACTTCCAGCACAGCCTGCTTGGTGACATACTGTTGTTACACAGACAGACGATGCCAGTCATACTATTGGCCCAGGTTTCAAAGACTTGACGCCCACACGAGCGCCCTATCGAGATGACACTATTGATGTGATGTGTCTTCCTCACTGTCATCTCCAGTGATGGCCACGGTCCTAACAGCTGACAGGCACCGACACTTCCATGTGGAGATGAGTCATTTCAAATGTGGGGGAGCGGCTGCCATTTCAGCAAGACACTTTGATTGCAGGCTTGTGACTTGCACACGGTCGTGATTGGTTCCCACCCTGTGATTTCCTTTCTAAAACGATGAGCTTCACTTGGATGAGCATTCAGATGGATGGGAAACAGTTTATATAAACAACAAGCCAAATCAAATCAAATCATATTCCTGTGCAAAAAGATAACAAACAACCTCCGCTTGACCTATCCTGGAAAAAACAACAACATTTAATTACACATATACTCACCGAGACCCTTTGGTGCGATGCCGCTGCTGTCTGCAGGGTTGACGGACCAGTAGTAGTACTTAAGCGTATGCATGAGCTGAAGCACTGTGCCCACTCGACGAATTGTGTTATAGATGGTTGCCGTGCCAATGAACTCAGCGGACAGGTATGTGTAGAGAGAGAGTTGTACCTGGAGAGGTAACACACAGACGTGTTCATGTTATTAACTGCACACTGTCAGGATCATTTATGAGAATACATAACTACAGTGTAATCCTCTGAACCTTGTAGAATAACCAAGACATTTTACATGTTGGATTGCACTGGATGAGCCCATTATCCTTGTATTTCTATGGTAGGGATGGCCACTGACCCTATATTACTTCATTTCATAGCCGTCACAGCTCCACACTGTTCACTGATGATTAGCGTGTCCTCTGTAATTAGCAACAGACCTGACATGAATTTAATCTCCCCCAGTCATTCTGGCACTAAACACTTTTTTTCCCATATGCCATAAATTATAGGATATTAATGAGTCAAATGTGAGTCATGAATAAAGGCAGCAGTGTGGTTATGATGTGAGTATGATGCGATATGGTTTGAGGCCACTGATATTAAATGCTAGAGATACACCACACTGTTGCTAATGTAATTTCCATGAGAACAGAGAAGTAAAAAGCATGCGAAAAAATCACATTGTCTACTTGGACAAGGTCAGTGAGTCCATGTAATTAATGCGTATTGCATGTCGCCATCGTTCACACAGCTGGCTCTCTGTACCCGGTGCAGCTTGAAGATGGGGACAGAGCAAATGTGGACTTTGTTGCATGTCCTCAGGGACGGAGCCAGTGTAGCTTTCTGTCCTGATGTAGCTAAAAGAGTCCCAGCCCACTTCATTACCTCAGTGTTTCTCTTTTCTCTATGCTCCTCTTTGGAAGAGTGTCCCAAGAAAGCCTCCAGACACTTTGGCATTAATTTCCTCCTTTTATTTATTCCCGGCTTGGACCCACCAGAAACATTCCTGAGGCAAATGCATTTGCCGCGCAACCTCAGCTTCTTTAATATACCTCATCCAGTTTCTTCATGGGTCATTATTTAAACGAAGGGAGACAAAATTCATTTCAGAAAGTTGGTTGAAGTTGAGGAAAGTAAGGTGGACGCAAGCAATGAACCATGCAATAATTTAATATCCTATAAATATGGGAATATGCTGCAGCCGGTGTATGTGCTCCACTCCACTGAGGACTCCTCATGCACTTAGCAGCTGATGGGTGAATGTCAGATGGCTCCTTAACAGAAACTGCCGCAAATGGCTGAAACTGTCCTTTAACGTGACAACTCAACCAACAGAGTCAATGTTGTTTTGCCTTCGGCTCATTAATAAAAGTTGCATACTAGAAAAATATGAGTATTTCAATTTTTCCATCTGAAATCATATTTTACCAACATTTTTCAAAAACACTTGCCATCAAAGAGAATCTTTGGCAATTTCAATTCTCATCTTTTCAAAAACAATGATGATGTAAATGATACATGAAGCCTTCCGACTACATGCAAAGACACCTGTCCCCTCGTGGGCCCTTTGCAGGAGCTTACCTTGGCAGGGGTGTGGATCCAGATGGCAGCGTTGAACAGGATATGGTCACACAGCTGCTTCAGTACTGGTGCCCCATGTGTCAAACCGTCCAGATACTTCGCAAAGGAGAGGAACTGCTCTAGTACAGACCTGGTGATGTGGGCACGTGATGACTGCAGGAAGAAGCACAGAGTCACGGAGAAGCAAATCTTTTTTCATGAAATATCTCTTTGGAATACTCAAATAGAAAACTCTAAATCTCTCCAAGTAAATTTTATCCTATACAGGTTGGCTCTTTTAAGTTGAACAAATGTTAGAAACATTTGTAGAAGCAACAGAGATTTAAAAAAAAAAAACATAATGTGATTTTTATACAACTGTTTGCCAATTTAAAATCTTAAGACCAAATTTCCCATTGAAAATTGGTATTCAATTATCTGATCAGAATGTTCAAGATGAGAAGGTTGTTGACAACACAGAGATGCCAGAAAAAAAAAGTCCTTATGTAGAAGAAGAATGCCTTTATTGTCATTGAATAGGGTGTACAATGAAATTATAGAACATGGTGTACAATTTAATTATAGTATTTAATAGACTTAACAATAATTTGGGTGCTGTTTGAATGTTTCTTGGATTTAAATGGCTATATTGAAAAGTATTTTGAAAAAAACAATGGATCAAATAATTTTGTTTCTGCAAAACTCAGTCTTTTTCCCTGGTGGGCAGGTTTAATTAAATTAAGTTGTGTGTTCTACATGGTCTGCAGTATCATGCTGGTATTGGTGAATGAATCTAAAAAGAATGAATGAACAAAATTAGGGCACTTTTATTAATGCTCAACTTTGAGCAAATGTCACATTGACAAGGACCATTACTGCTCTTGTCTAACACCTGCTCTCCCCCCATGTGGCTGCTTGGTCAGGGCAGGAGAGAGGGAAAATGCAGGCATGGGGAGAAGGGAAGGTGTGGCATAAACAGATCAGGAACAGATGGCGTGAGATGTGGAAATGTGAAACCTGGCAGCGGGAAGGAAGGAAAAAAAAAACTCAGGTGCCGACTGTGTCTGGCTGTTAGTTAACAGCAGCTGAAGCCAGTAGACAGGCAACTCACTGAGTGACAAAGTGGAGTCATTTCTCAGTGACTCCAAAAGAGCCAACACTCTGGGGAGGCCGGGCGAGGTGCTCGATCTGCATCACAAAATGGGTAAATAGAGTAAAGACTGATGCAGAAAGAGAGAGAAACCAACAGGGGAAATAGAGGAAGGCATGTCATCCTGTGGTGTTGTTCTTAAAGCTCTGTCTAGTTCAAAGACACATCCAGGTTTCTGCTGCAGGCAATGGAAGATCAGAGTGTTGACAAGGCTGGGAGAGTACAGACAGGATACAATGCATCTTGATAGTGGGGAAGGTGAAACACTTTTCAAAAACAGAGGGTTGTTCAGTGAAATAACATGTGGAATCTGAATGCTCCCATTCATTTCAAGGAATTAAAGAGTTTATTTGACATTGATTCAACACATGTAAATTTTATATATACATTCAATTTATTTGACAATCAGCAATCATTCATTTTATTCTTTAAACCTGTCCTTTTCTTAGTAAAACATAAACATGTCTGCTGGCCTTTTCATTTGCCTGCAAAAAAGAGAATAATCTTTGGGATGACATTAAATTAAAAATTCTAACTCAATTAACTAATGATTCACTGAATTTGTCAAACAGTTGCAATATGTTATGAAGGCTGTAGTATACTATACCTTCTCTAGCAGGTATCCAATCACCAAAAAGCCCTTTCCCCCGAGCATCTGCTCCTGCATGGCCACGGAGCTCTTGAGCAGCTCAACAAGAAATGCCAGGAGAGTGGCACTGAGAAACAAAAAAATACAAGTTGTCCCAAAGGAATAAAAAAGGAATCTATCCAAACACTCATCAGGTGGTGAAGGAGTTATTCTACAAAGAACAGCGGCATGAGGAGACAGTGCAGCAGAGAGGGAAAAAAACAAGGTCATTTTCAGAGGATGTCAGCCATCAGCTGGGAACTCCAGCTCGCCGCTTTCATCCCTCTTCAATTCAGAGAAAAGCAGGCTCACTGGGCTCTCGAGGAACACATTGATCTGGGGGTTAAAGTTTAGACACGATGTGTTTGTCCTAAGGTCTGAGACCAGTTGGGAAAGTGGTATGTAGTGCATGTGTGATGTGGGGGGAGGGGAGTGCAGAGAAGATTTTTTTTCTCTAGTCAAAGCCTTTGGCTGAGTGACACTGGTGCTGGGTGACACTTATTAATCGGCTTTCCCTCAAATTCTCGAGTGGCCTTCTGCTCCAGCACAACAATCAGTAAGACACAATTCCTCCTGCACAGGCTTGCCCATAGATATTGCACATAGACTGCATACATGCATACAAACTAATTTGACTGACTTCGCTCTGCTGTCTGCCTCTCTACCTTGTCAGTTTAATTAAGTAGCTTCTCAATTCTGCTCCAACTGTGAGGGAACACATACAGAAGTGGAAAACAGTCAGCTCTATGTTCTCTTGGTTTAGACTATGATCCTTTACAGCAAGCAAAGGTCAATTTAATTTGGCAGAGCAGCAGTGGCAGATGTTAAATCAGCACAGTTTGGAATTTAAAGTGGTTAAAAAGTACCATGTGGAAAGATGTTTATTAAATCGATATTCGCCAGTGTGGTTGAGAGGGGCCACAGCAGATCTACAGGCATGGCAGAGAGATAATTGTGGCCGAGGCTTTGAACTCCTCGGCTCACTAGGCTTTAGATGGACTCAGTGCACAAGCCAAGGCAAGGACAAAGTAAGTCTGCATGCTGAAAGAGAAGGAGGGACAGAGAGCAGAGATGAGAGGGAACTATAGAAGCTGGCAGCAGGGGCAGTAGGGGTTTGTGCTGCTATGTGGCCGCCCGCTCCTGTGTCTTTCTAGTCCCACTGCTGTTGCTGACTAACGTGGGATTAGAGTCGAGCTCAGACTCCATTCAGGGCACAACGGGGACGCTTTGGACCATCCAGCTAAGTATGTTGGAACCAGAGGAGTCTAAATCAGGGAGTAGAGACAATAAAGACTGGACAGAGCTTGATCAAGCTGCAGTTTTGAAACCTCTAGTTTGGCCTTTTGTCCAGCGACTTCTTTCTTCTTTTTTTTCTGAAACCAGATGTAAACATATTTGGAGGAAAGGGGGGAGGAACCTGACTGAGAGCAAGGGGACACCTCTGCTCACCTTCACCTGTGACCTGCACCCAATGAAAGGTACAAGCTATACATTTCACGATATCCATGATCTATTTTACTTTAAATGGGACCATAATTTACAAAATAAACATCATACTGGATTGAAGACAACTTCAAACTTGAGATTAAAACATCCATGTTAATATAATATCTACTAATACAGAAAAAAGCACTTGATGTAATAAACACATTAATCATCACACTGTTTATAGATTCTGGAGGTTGAGGCCGTAACATCATGACGTTATGTAACATCTATTCACATCAGCAAACTCAGCACTCCTCAATCCTCACTGTATTTCCCATCAGGATTAATAAAGTCGTAGCTCTCTGCTGTTTTGAAAGCTTTTTTGTTGAATTGTTTTCATGATCTCTGAGTCTTAGTGCCTGTAACCACAACACCACCACAATAGTGATAATAATTTACTCAAGTATATGACATCCCAGAAAGGATATATAAAATGCCTCCACACGTTTCTTTAGGCTGATAATAAAGATGAAAAATACATTTGCAGACAGAAAAATCCACCTTTTTGCAAAACAAATACAGCCTCATAAAAAGTCCTAAGAGGGTTCAGGACATAAATTAAAACTCCAAAATGTTGTCACCTACAATTCCCATGTGTATATATTCTAATGCTTCAACATGCAAAATTCAAAATTGTCGTGTGCCCCCATAATATTTCCATTTCTCACCAAACAGTGGTTTCCACCTGGCTGTCGTTCAGCTGATGATAGTCGAGCTGAGCAAAGAGGGGGAACAGCACCTGGATCCCACCGATGGAGTGGATGGCACTGTGGATGGAGTGAGTCACTGTGGCTTTCACATCCTGCAAGAATAACACAAAACCCCAAAAAACACACCTGTACCATGACATTTTAAAAACCAGTGCAACAGAAATGAAAGAATTACAGCCTGAGATAATGTACGCTGAGTAAGAGATGGCTTGTAGTAAAGTAACTGACCTGTAGCATGAGGGCGTGTGGTGAGTGCACAAAGATGGAGGCGTTTTCTTTAGGCGAGGACTCCAGGCAGAGCTGAGCGTCAGTGGCCTTGGCGTTATACGTGAAGGCGATGGAGCTGGCTAACTTGCCGTCATACAACACCAGCTTGTGATGCTCTGCTAAGTGGATATCACTCTCTGACTTGAACTTAAATGTGCTCTGAAAAGAAAAGATGAAGATGGTGAGAGTGAGTAGTTCCTTACCGTTCATGCAGCCCGTCAGTGTCACTAAGGTGCTGTCTTTTCTTTACAACTTGATTGAAACATGTCAAATTGATAATGAAAAATGACCATGAATAGTAATGATTTTTTGTAGCAGCAACTACACATATAAAAGGCTATGTGCATGGTATGGGTGATGTGAGCCAGGGTAGAAGTGAAATTATCCAGAAACACAATGTAACTTTGCTTAAAAGCGACATTTAAAGTGCAAGAAAATACAAAAGCAAGAAAAACAGGGACTTTTAGTTTAGTTGCAATTAAACAAAACATTCCAATTAAAATGATTGATTTATATTTCACAGTGCACATATATCAATGGCTTTCTTTACTGAAGTAATATTTTTCAGTTTAAATACTCCTTGCGCTTTTGAAAGAGAAGCAGGTAATAAAAGAATTATATTCAATATGGCTGGAAACCCCTTGAGAATAAAACATGATATCAAAATATGGTGCAAACATTTGTTGAGATCACAATAAAGACTTGGTATTTATTCGTCGGATTTGTTAAATTTGTACTTCACGTTCAGTCCACAGACAGAGGAAACAAGAGCAAGAATAAATTTGCACCCTGGAGAGAGTAATCGATAAACCGATGGCCTTAATTCTCATGAGTACTAAATGGAATACGCTGGTGACATAATGACTTCAATGATTAATCTTCTCTTTAGGCATCAATGTGGTGTCTTGTCTTATATGTTTTTAATACGTCATATGTGAAAACGAGTTAGATCTCATCAACATGACTTGATGGCTGCATAAAAAAAACCCTGCAGGTTCCATTAGTCAGTGTCTCAGAAGCACATTCATTATGGCTAACATTAGAAATAGCTGATCGATAACAGACTAGTGCTAATTTACTGAATCAATTAGCTGTTGACAGAGGAGCTGAATTAGTCCGTCAGTGCAGTGTGAATGGAATATGCTTAAAAAGTAAATCAATTCCTCTAATCAGAAGGGTTGAATTAACAATGGATGGAAGAAATGTTTTTCCTTCCCTCTCTGATTCAATGACAGCGAGCGAATGAAGATAAGATAGAGAGCGGCAGAAGCAGCTGAAGTAACAGTGGAGAAACATTCAACTCATTAAGATATGATATGATATTACACAACACATGCAAACAGGGTTCATGCACTTACCCAAATTAAGGCTAAATTCAGGTAGTAAGTGGATTAAAAGGCCAAGCCGAGTCAGGTTATCAGTTGTACAACGATTGTGCATTCTTTTCTGAGTCTTATGAAATAGCAACATTTAAATAGCTGGATACCATTTGAAAAAAATTACTACTTAAAGTTATAGCCTATATTTCCCACAAATACTGAACGACAATACATTTTAATCAGTTTGTCTAAATAGAGTTTCAAATATCAATATCCTAAGCAGAGCTTTATCCTCTGTGTTTCTCATTTTAGCCTGAGAAATGAATTTGGGCTCCAAACGACAGCAGTCAAAATTCTTGCACACTGGCTGACACTCTCACTTGCCTTGCAGCAGTACTCAAGAGTTGTGCAGCAAGGAAACTGAGAGGGTTGAGCCACACTTAATGATGCATCTCCTTCCAGTCAGATGATGAAAAAAGCATAAGGGGTTTTCTGTTCATCTGCCTTGATCAAGTCAACACAACAGCCAGCATGCATCTCATCATGTAGTCTCTAACATCCTTCAAAAGGTTCCAACTCATGGAAACCAAGTGACAAGAAATAACAAGCTCCAGTGCCCTGCACTTTAGTGGGAGCCCTGTCGCAGTGTGAAAATAATGAACTCTAGGGTTTCGGCTCACAGACCCTGTAGTGGAACAGCATCATTCCATGGACCAGCCGATCATTTAAAAGGATTAGAGCACAGTTCCTACTTTCTCATCCTCGCAGCTCCCTTCAATAAACAGAGCAGACTCTTGAAGAGCAGAGGACAGTCCCTTGTTACCTGCGGGCTGAGCATCACTGCAGATTGAGACAGTTTAGTCAATTATGCAATGATTTTTTCAGTTTCAGTTTAATTGATAAAAAGCTCTTTTACGTTTAAGAAATGTCTCTATTTTAATTCACGCAACATGGAGAGAAGGACTCGTGGTTGATCTCCATCATTTTTTAGTTTGAATACCTTATGGTAAACTTATGGTTTCAGCACTGCAGATTAGTTTTTCAAAAGTTAAGTTCATGGATGTCAACCCTGGCCAAGGATTTATTTTGTTATAGATCCAAATCCAAGAAAGTGTTCAGGGTTTTTTTTGCTTATTGCAAGACAGAAATTTGGACCAGTTCATCTATTTCTTTTACTTACTTAAATGAAAAAAAACCTGTGTATCCCAGGGGTGTCCATACCAGTCAAGTGTATTTTGACGCAGTCAAAAACTACTTTTAACATTTTCTGTTACAGGGCCTCATGGGATTTCTACTTGTGAAAAAAACTGTGTTGTTTCTCGGTTGACAGCTTCGAGGCATTTACAGGCAGGCAGCTTTACTAAAAAAATAGTCCTCCATCTGCAGATATATATGTAGACCTGCCTAATATGTCAGACGTTTTGACACCGGTGAGGTTGTCGTGTAATGTTCTACCTCAGATATTGCGTTACTGCATGGCCCCTACACAGAGATAACATTTGTCTTCTCTGACAAGGGAGGGCCAGAACTAGGCTGCTCCTCAGTCTCTTCAACAAGCTGTGGTGCAAACTGCAGAGCAGTGTTGGCACAGATTCAATGAGCTAAGCTGCCTCATGTCGAACACATACAGCAGCGATGAAAGTGAAGACAGAAATAAGTTTAAGTACATGATATGTGAAGACTTCAAGTCATGGCTTAATTGTTTTGACGAGCCAACCCAGTGAGTAAAAGTTTGTGTTCAGTGAAAGTGTCACTGGATATTGCTGTGACGGATCTTACTTAATGAACCGAAAGGGGGCTATTTTACAGAGATGGAAAGCAAAAGGTACAGTACAGCACTTCTCCAGGAAAACACAAGAAAGCTACTTTCAGGTCCAGACATTTTCCTGGAGTCCCCAACATGTCTGAGTGAGCCCATCTGAGGATAAAGCATTAAGATTTCCAGAAAATATGGATGTGCTGTAAAAAACCTGAGATTTCCCAGGCACCACCTCTCATCCCAATGCTCTAGAACCCATCTGACTCAGACAATATCCTGCTTTGTTCTTTAAAAGCAAACTCCAGAAAATGTCCAGACCCAATTCACAGAGTTCATGTCTGGAAACATCTTAAGATGGCTTTTTTAACAATCTTCTGATGAGTCATGTTTGCTAGCATCCATTTCAAATTAAAATCTGGGATTCTGTTGTAGGAATCCTTCAGCCCACAAATTTTGAGACATTCACAAAAGACTTATGAGCACACAGCTGAAGCAGAAGTGATGAATGACAGTCTGAAATGACAGCCAGCTGCTGTCAGAGTCTAGACCTACCACTGCTGCTCAATACTATGTCTGTCTGGTGAGGTTTCAAGTCATAATAGCAATATACAGCACACGTTGTCTGGTGCCATCTGAGTTCAGAGTGCAAACAGCGATATGAGAAGAGCGCGGGGAGCGGATTCGACTAACAGGTCTGTCAGATTTACAGCCATAAATCATAATATGGAGTAGAGAAATTGACCCTAGGCAGCAATGATCTCTGCATTTCAACTAACTGCAGATGTTACAGTTAGATTCAATGCACTGTGTGAGCAAAGGAAAGAGTGTTAAACATCAAACTCGGATGAGGGGACCAGCGATCAGAAAATATATCACGAACCAGCTCATCAATGGAGCTGCATTAAAACAGATATTAAGAAACGTTGATGGACATTGTGTAGCAGCCGCGACCTGCTGCACTCCAGACTCTTCCAAGCAGCTCTCAATTAAAACAGACAGGCCTCTCGTCGTCTGGACAGTCCTCCCATTACAGCAATCAATCAGTGAGCATGACGACTCTCTGACCTTCCTCATCAACTCACCTGGCTGGCTCTGTCCCAGTCACTATTACCAGCCCCGTTTACAGCTTCATCAATTGTGGGTAATTGTCTCCCCGGGACATGCTCTTCATTATTTTGAGAAATCTCTCAGACTGATCCTTTGTGTGTTACCTGACTAATAGAAGGTCTAGAGCCACAATTAAAGAGGGAAAAGGGAAGTCACCAGCCATTAGCAAAAAGACCAAACAATGACTTCTACTGGGAATCTCCAGGCTTTTACAGACCTGACTGAAATCACAAACATCCATCTCATAATCCTCAACAGTGGAGGTTTTAACTTAGGATAAGACAGCTTAATACCACAATGATTCTTTCCTGCCATAAATAAACTGAAAAGCAGCTAGAGAGCAAACAGATGTGGTGTAAAATGGCCGGAGGTGTTGATGTAAAATCTGGGACATATCCTGTGTTTAAGGGTGATTTGCCAGAGCATGTAATGCCTCCTTTTGTGAGAGCACTCTTGATCACTGTTGAGCAGCCTTAAGTTCTTTATATGAATCTTTTTCAATTTTATATACCAGTTTTCAAATTCAATATCAAAATGTATACGTACAAAGTTTCATGACAGGATGTCTGCAACATTTTGAAGCCATACATTTCTCAATGTTTAGGCAACAGTCGGATCTGGGAGATTTCTCAGGCCTGCACCAAGTCATCGAAGGCTTGTTTCAGTAATTGTCAGGGGCAGCTGTTTATGGAATCTTCTGGTATGAGATGGAGCTTGGTGAGTGCCACTTGGTCTGAATAGACTCCTACATTGTATATAGTCACTCTATATATGCTTCCTTTTGGAAATATAGGGAAACACACCATAAACCTAAATTGTTATGTAGATGATACCAAATTACATTTATCAATAAGGCCAGATGAAACCAATCAGCCAAATGTCAGAAATGCCGTAAATTGGCTTTTGTGATATACAACCAACTAAATAAACCTGAGCCAAAATGACCTTTCCAGAGGTATAACCCCAAATAAAAAGAATTTAAATAAAAATATGCAAACCAAATATTCACAATTCACAATCACTCTTTTGGTCTTTGTCCGGGGGCTTGGGAGCGCTAAACCTGCTGCAGCAGACATAAGTCGGATCAGGACTCTATCCCCTCGTAGCACTCGCTGCTTCCCTCTATGTATTGTGCCATTATTTCTCAGAAGTAGGTAATTTATGCAGAAGGTTATCTGGGAGGAAGACCGAAACTCCCAAGATTGAGACACAAGTTGAAGGAACTGCGGCAGGGCAGAGCCGGGCATTGATTTCACAGATTGATAGGTAATGCAAACTGCTTACATGTAATCTAATTCAGTCAGCCTCTGGTACATACCTTGTAGCCTGGCCCAAGCTGATGAATTGCAAATATCTGTGCAGGATTGAGGGCTTCACTGAACACATAGACGGCTCCCAGCTGCCCGCAGAATACTCTGTTAGCGTCCGCTGTCTCAGAGGACCCGAGGAAGCACTTATCATAACTCTGCAAGAGGGACAGAGAAAGAGAGTCTCATTCACTGGAAAATGTCTGGAGCATCCAGACCAAGACGTTGTCTTTTCACTTTTTTTCTTGTTTCAGTGCTTACCTTGACAATTCTCCAACTGAACAATGAAAGCTATGGCTGATTTAGGAAGATATGAAACCTCAATATAACCTCAGAGGCAAGAGTGAGAATATGTGCTGTGATTACAGTTAGAATAAAAATTTAAGGATAACTTAAAATGTCAGCAGCTAATTACAAAGCAGCTGAAAAATCAGTCGGCATAAAAACCTTTACAAGTGGAACTGAAACTAAACGATCAGATCTATTTATAGAGAATTCAAGCTAATCTTTCATTAAACCATGTTAGAAATGCATATCCATCCTGTGACTTTTTCAAAATGATTGATGATGAATTAAAAACATTCGGCAACACAAACAAAATGTCACACTGTACTTATCCAAAAGATTTCTAGCTTCAGTCCAACTCTTGAACAGGCAAGAGCAGAGGCATGGTATTAATCTTTTCATATTTCTAGGCAAGTAACCGTAGGACATGGGGAAAAAAAATCAAAAAAATGGGAACATTTAAGTTTAACATTACAGCTTAAATTGAACCAGAAATGACAAACTATCTACATGTTTAAATCAAATCATACAACCTTCTAACCTGAAACCCACCACAAGCTCATGAGATAAGATCCACATCACATGTCCTACTGCAAGTGTGTAGAATAGTGCTTTATCTGGCACTTCAATGTGGTGGTGTGATTATTTATGACACCTCATTCTATTTTCATAGGTCTTTCACTAATGTTACTTCATGGTAAACCTTCTCCTTCATCCCAAATAAACAAAGTTAATATAAAGTAACATTTCATGAACCACACATATATTAAAACCTATGACTTATGCAACAACCCCATGCACTCAATGCTATAGTATGAAAAACCTTTGAAAATAATATACGGTTACACTAACATTCACAATATTTCCATACATTTTAAAGAAGCAAATAAGTCTTAGTGTAATGATATTTACATCTGCAAACATATACACTGCAGTGGTTACTGTGATTTTGGTAGTTTTATTCAAATCTTTTCTCACATATTCTATATATCAACTTCCATCATTGAGTGCGGCACAACTCTCTAAGAAATGGATATTCAAACTTAGAATGACCCGTCAGTCATATTTATACCCATCGATGTTTATATAATAAAACTTGTTTAGCTCACTGAGCACTATAGTTGATTGATTTTCCCTCCAGTTCCAGCCATTCAAAATGTCAGCATAGCAGCCTCAGTCAGTCTTGTGCCAATAACCAACAAAACCAGGGGGAAAAATGTGACAACAGAGAGGAAGAGTGAAAAGAAATCAACTTACATCATTTGTGTTGACGTGCCATGCCATGTCTCCGTAAGAAACAAGCTGTCCATTAACGTAGCATCTGATTTCACTGTTTCTCCAGCGGCTGTAGATGTGAACGATACTGATCATGTACCACTGAGGATGAGAATAGAGTCAGATCGAAGAGATTTAATAAGTGAGCTACACAGCAGGTGAAGCAGATCTTTGGGAAGGACTGTTATTAGAGCAATATATACAACATTTATGGTCAACACTACAATTTGTTTCTTTTAAAGCCAGAGTTTAAGATAAACCTTACAGTAACTAGAAAGTCATGAGGTTTGTTTTGAAAAATCTGCAGTGAGAGATAGTGAATAGATACATAACAGCACAGGCAACAAAACTAATTTTTCAGTCTGAACAAAGCCACATCAGACAAAAGCTTATTCACTAACTACAGCCAGAGAAGTGACTTTTACAGATGTCAAGTGGGCACAGAAGTGAGTCACAATGATTTCTAAACCACCCTATCTACAAACAAATAACATTTCACATCACTTAAAAATCAAAAAGCAATTATTACTACATTAAAAATGAAACACGGACAAGTTATTCGTTTCAGATTTAGATGTCTGTAACAGCTTTCCCAAATATGATCAATTTTATCTACTCCACTAAACCCTTTTTAATTGCTGGACCAAGTCAATAAAGTGGAAAATATGGTCTTACTGTAAGTGCCATACATAAAGTTATACAAATCCATTTTAAACTTAAATTGCTTTGCTCATATTTTCTAATCTAAAACCTGTAGATGCATTATTCATTCCCACACTTTAGAGCTTCATTTTCATTTCTTCCAAGTTCTCGGTTTTTATCCAAGGATTTATCTCACATTCTGTGCTGCTGATACAGCAGTACAAGAACTGGTGTTAGTTCTTTTGATTTAACATTGAAAGTCTGTCCAAATATTTCTCCTTGCTCTGAAGTGTAAAGTTGGAAATGACGGGCTCAGTTTAGCCGTGTGTCTAGACTTCAAGATTCAGCCGTAAATACTTGATACATAAAGAAAGGCTACAGAGTGACCATAAACCTTTGTGCTGGACAGTTTCACAATCTAAAAAAGAGGTGATCATATGACCATGCATCAAAAAAATTACCTTTCATATGAAAAGATAACATAATTACACACAGTGCTTGACAGCTTCTTAGTAGTGGAACTTTTTTTTACTCACCAACAAACAAATATATATCAGAGGGTTCCTTTTCCTTCACTTTCATATAAATATTAATAAAATACATCAATAAGCCATGGGTAGAAAAATATTTTGAAGTAGCTGAGAAAACATCAACAATGTATAACCAGCCTGGGCTTAATTTATCAAGACATTGTTTCATAAAGCTCAGAAAGGTCAAAACTTTCCAGCAATCCGGAGCTTTTCAGATATATACGACTTTTATCTCCAAGAGTTTATGGGCTTCAATTTTTTCTCTTACGCCATTTGACTTTTCAATGAATCTTGAATCAATGCAATAAACACAATGTTTGCTTGTTATCTGTGTTAACCCCTAACAAGAGCATAACATGCAAAAAAAAGGGACTCACTGCAACAATCCAGCTGCTCTGTATGAACATTGGAGAAAACAGACACAATCACAGCATCTCCTACATGACTATGTACCCACTATTTATTGGTTTGACCATAGAAGGGCACACCGAGCCATCTTTTGAAATTACAACTGCCTGCACACAAGGGTGAGGACACTCGAAAGAGGATTCATGGCTGAGGGGAAGAGGCCCAACGGCCCGGGCATAATTTAGAAAGGCACTTACCTGTAGATGTCTGGACCATAGGTCTGGACCCAAAATCAATTAAAAACTTAATTCAACAGGTTTTATCTTCTAAGAGATTTGACAAAACGATATCTGCGCTGAGGCAGTGGGACTGGGATGAATAGTTGTTCCCAGGTGTTGTGTGAAGGCTCTAATTGTTTGACACATGTTTTGAGCCAGTTTTCCGTCTGTGCAGGGACATGTATGCTACATTGACATTCTACACTAAATTAAGTTTCATTTTTTCATCTACATTTACATCCAATTACACCAGTAAGACTCCTCTGGGGGTCTTTAACACTTCAGGCTCATGTGCAACGTTATAATGCCAATAAAAGACCAGGTGGTGAGTAGGGCAGGGGGATTTAAAAGAGCAGAATGATTTCTGTTTGTAGCAAAACTAAAATCCTTTCGCTATTTGCCTTCAGCTCATCTCACAACCATATGCAATTCTGACATTGTTTAGTTTTATTCACTATTTGATTATATTAAAATTGAGAGTGTGAATTGGCAGGACCTCAATATCATAACTCCATCCCCAGATTGCCTTGACTCCATCTGTACATTTATTACCAATATCCTCGAAATTTCAGCTTGATTTTTGTTCGATGGGAGGAGGCGGAGAAGCATTGTCCATCTTTTGTTTACAGTATATGGTCAAGATAACATTCTCTGATATCTGGACCACGTGAATTAAAACTGAGGCTGGTCTTACCTTCCTTGGCTGAAAATCATACTTCACACAATGCTGGAAACCTTTTCCTTTAGACTTGAGTGATGTCACAATCAAGCAGTTACCAACAAAGTGTGCAGAGTAGCCAATGCCTTTGCTTGTGCGAAAGCTGTAAATGGAGACAGAACAAATTATGAGCTGCACACTTAACAGGTGAAACATAATCAATTTATCAACAAGAAGGATTATTATATTTTAGGTTATTCCAGGTTCCTGAAGACCAGAATTTACATTCTACATTGTTTTGTGCTTTTAAGTATTTGTTTGGATATTTCCTTCTTGGCATACTGCATTTATACAAAGCAGAAACTCGAGGGAAAAAGTTGCTTCCTTCTGCATTATTACATTCACGTCAACATGATATTTGAATGTCTTCAGCAATGTGGACACAAGGCAATTTGCAGTAATGATTGACAGATAACTAGACTTTCTCCTGAGAATTATGATGTTGCCCTTCAGCAGTAAGAGCAGTGAAATACATGAGACAAGACTACAGCCACTGGAAACTTTGCAGGCATAGTACAAAGGGCTTTAGTTGATGAGCATGATTTCCCTTGTGTATTTTACCTCTACTCTGATCTTCTTGACTCCATAGCACTGAAAAATGCCACATATATGGACAATAAGAGCAGAAACTGTGCAGCCCACACTCAAACAACCTTCGAATACCACACTCGATCTCTATTCTTTCCCTGCTTGGGCCAAACATCTTTCTGACTGCAGATATGTTCTCACTACACTCCTACAGTCTTTAGGTCTATAGCAGTCCCCCAATCTTCAAAGCCCTCCACTACCACCACCCACCCACTGGGATCAACTAAGACAAGCAGACCTCTTTGGTAAAGCAGATAAAGAGTGTAGGCTTTCATACTGGTGGTGCTTGCAGGGCCAGAGATGTAGAGCCTCACGCCTTACAGTGGACAAGCCTGTCTGTGATCACACATCAGGAGGAAAGCAGCAACCTTGGTCGGCTTCTGAAGATACAATTCTTTTTTTGTTGTTGTCTACATGCCCTGCCACTGAGCTGTGAGGCCCAGGGAAATGCATAAACAGGATTAGCTAGGCATATCTCGCCATTTTTGTGACTCTCAGAATGAAATTGCTGCCACATGAATACCAACAACTCCCCTTAGCCTTTTTGATGTTACACATCAAACAAACACAGAACAAGTCCTTCCAAGGTGAGTAGATTTTTTAATTCAAAGTGTGTGATCCAGGTGAAGCAACGACAGTCAGCAGATGGTGAACACTGAACCAAGCTTATCTCTGAACGATTCGTGTGAACCGTCTTTCCCGTCTGCCATCTGCATTTTCATCTGTATTTTATACTCTCTCTGTCATTCCCTTCAACAATTCCTTTATATTTCCCTTTCATAAACAGCAGCTGAACATCCCTGTGCTTGAAGGTTATTGATTTTTAGCGCTAATTACCCACAAGACCGTGCAAGAGCTGCTCATGTGGCCCCTTATGAGGCAGATATTCCAATCTAACTTAATACTTCCACAGTGCCTCCCACTGCAGCAGTCCACCTCTGCAACAATGTCAATGTCAATTGTATATAGCACATTTAAAACAACTTGGTTGACCAAAGTGCTTCACAAGTAAGGTACAACAAGAGGACAGCAATATGCAATACAGCAAAGTAACAGCCAGTACCAGTCATTGTAGTTCATATACTTCCCTGGGTTTTAATTCATGAACATTATCTGGCCCTTTCACAAAAATCACATTTCGTTAGGGTTGTCAGAGTGTGTGAAAAAAAATAGTGTCTCTAAAACTACTTTCACCTTGAAAAACAACTTCTAGTCGTAATCCACTAAAATAAAAAAATCCCTGTAGGTCAGAGTATCAAAGATAATTTTGTCGACTAGAATAACCATTTTGCAGTAGTTCTATGCCTTCACCACCAGGTGACATTGCAGTTTACATGTCTGTCTAAACTCAAGTTCAGATAATGTAACTGTGAAATGTACGTAATGGAAACTATCAAGAAATTATAATAACGTGATTAAGCTGAATGGCCAGACAAGTGTTTTTACAGATCATTTTTATGTCACACTGAAGCTGACATTTGACCTTGCTTATATAAAATACCATCATCATTTCATCTCATTCTCCTTTACATAAAATATCTGTGTGAGAAGCCCAGTGACCTATGACCTTCAAATTTTAATCAGGTTGTCTTTGAATACAAGTGAAGGTTTGTGTAAAATTCCAGCGCTTCAGGAGTAAATGTTGAATGGATGGAAAACACAAACATAAAAGACACATTCAGCCTTGGCTGTTGGGAGCAGAGAGGCTTAATGAAGCTGCAAAGAAGGAATCATTTCGAATACAAAGCTCAACCAATTAGATTGTTAAAAAACGACAAAGTGTAATTTTCTTTTCCGTGGCATCATAATGTAGATTAACGGCACCTATGAGCAGCGTGTGTAATTGTGTACCCACCAGTAGAGGTATGGTTTGTCCTTGTCAACGTTGATGTTATTCAAGGGATCCATTCTGAACCAGGTGTTGAACGTAAACCCATTCTGATAAGGCCACTTGGCAATAGGAGGTAAAGCAATGGCCTGGGACAAAAACCAAAACAATGGCAAAAGACACAATTAATAGGATTTTAATACTTATCCATGTACTACTATGCACTACTTGCAATAATTCCTGCTCATGTTGAATATTTTTTGGTGGCAAGTGTCCAGCCTCTTTGACATAAATCCAGGAACAGTTCTAGCCCTTGATTTGCATTTGGATAAAGTTAAAAAAAATCTATTCTTTTGGAAAGAGCCATTTCATACAACCCTTTAGCCAATCGCCACCATAGATTTGATGAAACAACTGTGACACCTTATTTACTTACTTCAAGCATGATGCAAAAAGATGCAAATGTAACATCATCTCTCTTCCTATTTCCTCTGAGTGTCTGGTTTCTCCTGAGAGAAACAATCGGCTCTGCACTGTCTCTACTTCATTTAGAAAAACAAATATTCTTAAAAAGAGTAGGTTTTTATCCGCAGCCCCTCAAATCCATCTGCAGTCCTGCTACATATTTATTATGCATGTATACAAATTTCTGAATAACATCACAATTTCATGATTTAATTTTCTAAAGCATGAGGTCATTTTTTTATCTTTTGCAACACAGCATGTATTATTTATTACTATACAGTGTAGGAGACTGTTTGTTTTGTTAATCATGCACTATTTATCATTGATTTTACCCTGCTAAGCTACTGGGCTACATAGAAAGCAAAAAAACATGCCATTTTTTATGCCATTTTATTTAGAAAAAAGGAATGTATATGCTCACTGCTGCACTGCGACCAGGGAAGTTGAAGAGGGCATCTGGACCGTGTCTCTGGGGCATCTGATTCAACACTGACAACATTTTGACAGCGTGCTTCGGCTGCACAGGTGACAAAGGGAAAAAAATAACAATAAAAACAAGGCTTTTCCCCTTGACCATTTAGACTGCAATCAATACATCTGACACCATGTTCACTCACTCTGCAATTACTCAATGACAGAACACCAAACAGATCAGTGTGATGTCTCTCTGGTATCACTTGCTATCACTTACCCAGAGGCCTCCTTCCCCTCGGAGCATGCTGAAGAGCAACTTCAGTTCTTTAACTGTGATGCTGTAGCTGGCTAGCACTCCCAACATGTCCACTAGCAAGTCTTTGAAGGCAAGATAACATACATACACACACAGACACACACGCACGCACACACACACACACACACAAACACACACAAAAGAAAGAGGACAGAGTGAACAATCTTCAAATGCAGCTGCACATTACAGATATTATAATTCTTCCACACTGCAGAGGAGGTTTTTGTGGTGATTCAAGTATTCACATGCATCAACTCCCGAGATAATAAACGGTTTTTCTTAAGTTAAACTTCATTTTCACCGAGTTCATTGTCTGTGAAATTCCATTATATTTATCACGAAAACATTTCTACTACAATTACACGCAAACTTGACTTAAATCAAAGTGATGTCCATATGGTAAATGGTTTAACTTCAAGGCACTGCAGGGAAAATGCATTTGGATTTCCTCAGCTGAAACATCATTTACAAGTTACACAAGGTACGGATGCAATTTGGACGGTGCAAAATAACAAAAGTGTTGCTGACCTCAAAAGAAATTAGCACCACAACTTGAATATAAACGTGAGGGGCCTATTTCAGAAAGGCCAATATGTATTAGAGATTAAAACAAGAACAACTACCTGACCCTACTTAATGAATGGTCCACAAACCCCTTAGGTAAAACCACAGTGTCCCCAACTGTAACACCTCATTGAAACCCGAACATTCATTTTAAATATAATCTTGCTGATGAATTAAGTATTGATCAAGGATCAATTCTGATCTGATGGTACAAGGTAAATTTGACCACTACACTGTAATTCAATCCTGGATAATTCCTAATCCCTAAATAAACCAAAATATCCAAACAAAAATGTGTCAAGACATCCTGTCAAACACAGCTGTCACTTTTAAATGTATCTACAACAGATAAAAATGTTAAATATTTGTAAAGCAATGATTATCTACCATCAATTAAAACAGTGATCCATTTCTATTTTAACCAAGTCAGTGACTTTAATTAATACTTAATATCTCAGAGAATCGAACAACTGAGATATAAAAAGGGATTGCAGTTTTTAAATTTAAACCAAAAGAAAAAACAATACTGTAAATGCTTCTCTCTGATAACTGTCTCTACCTCCCTGAATTTGTATTAAAAGTTAAAAATACATTTTAAATTCACTCCTGCTTTTATACACTTTTGAAATATGTTCTTAACATCATGGAAAATAGATTTGAAAGTTTGGTGCATTGTCTTTAATCATATTATTGTAGACATTAAGTTATTAAGATGGGGGTAGGGTTGGCTGATGGAATACATCATCTATCAGCAATTGGCTGAGTCCATCTTTGCCACCATCAATTTTTGGGGGTGATTATTTGGGTGATTTGTCATTTCATTTTGCTAATATAATGCTCTGTCAACACCTTCTACTGTATAAATGAACATACCAATGGTTTTGACACCCAACTGAAAGCAAAAACCAAGAAGACATAACCCATGTATATTGTACTTACTACCAATGTAACAATCTGAAAATGAACTACTGAGCAAGGCTCTTACTGTTATCATACCTGCAATCATGTCTTCCACTGAGCTCATTTTGAGCAGCACCTGCTGGATGAGGCCGACCTCGGTGCATGTTTGCAGGTTTCTGACACTTTTTCTGAGCATGGCCGTGAACATGCTCCAGATTTCAGCCTGACAGGTGACGTCACAGTTCTGCAGCAGCTCCACCATGCAACCAATGCTTTCTGCATCCTGGATAATGAAGTTTGCCTCCATGTCGAATTCACCACCGACCAACTGCAGGAAAGAATGGGGAATAATAGCGAATGTTAAAAAATGATTGGATTTTTATACCTTTCACATGCTTTAAAATGTATTCTGTGATCTGTTGATGGAGAAAAAAGGATTAAAATAAACTTTCAAGCCGAGCACTGCTATTTGACCCAGCTTTCAACCCTGGTCCAGATGAGGTTTTTTCTCTAAGGGAAAATTAACCACAAGGACCCTTTCACATATTTTCCAGATCAAAACGCTAATGTTTAATGGCTGACCAGCAATGGAAAAGATAAGTGGAGGTCGCTTTTATAATAAAAGCTTTCGATCAGAATCCAAGTACCAATGGAAATACAGTTGTCTGGTATTATATAAAAACAGGAAGAGAAGAGAGTCTCTGTAGCCCCATGGCTCTTTTTAAGTCACACAAGATAATTTCTAAGAAAGTAACCTCAACAACACAGTTCTTCAAGTCCAAGAAGCATGAAATTATCTCCCTAAAGAACTACTGTATATGGCATCAAAGCAAGTGGATGGAAAATGGGCCATATAGATAGCATTACTGTGATTGACAGGTTATATGTGAGATCAAAAGTGGAATGAGACAGGTCCATGGAGGTATACATTCAGCCTCACCTCAAGCATCATCCGATCTCAGTGCAATTACATCAAACCTATGAGTGTCAACCGGATTTGAAGATTTGAAAGCTGGTCTCTGGTTGTTGTGCAGATAAAAATAAGTAAACCTATTAAAATCTTTCAAGTTAAACACTGATGTGCAGTGAAATATAAATGCTGCACTAATGAACAGAATTTAATTCACAGCTTGAAAACTCATGGGTGGGGATAATAGGCAGTCTGAGTGCATAAGACTCCTGTAAAGCAAAGCAAAGAAGTCTGGCCTCTAAACGTTAACTGGTATGGAAAATTATAGGGCTCATTATCCGTATACAGCCAATCCTCAGGTTCCAACTGCCACCTCCTCCTACCACCTGCCTCACGCCATCATACTTTTTCCTAAATCCCTTTCAACAAAATACTTGGCAGTACTATCCCTATGAAATACTGCCAAGGACATAATCCTAATAATGGAGTCCATGCAATACCTGTCAAGTTCCCTCCGCTTTAAGATGATTCATAAATTCCAGTGAAGGTGCAAGTTGAACTACTTGAAGTGCAGCATTATAAAATGCAGCTGAGAACTTGAGGGAATGTATGCCTCTGCTAACAGGTGCAGTTTCAGTTCTTCCATGTGTTTCTGAAATATTTCATTCACAATAATTTGAGGTCACTGTGACCTTTACCTTTGACCACAGAAATCTAATCAATACATATTTGAAGCAGCAACTGGAATTATCCATGGGAAAAATTGAGATATTGTGCCCAATAGGCCAAAAATATGTGTGTGTGGTCACAGTGACCTTGACCTATAATCCATTTCTAATCAGTTCATCCATGAATCCAAGTGAACGTTTGTATCAAATTTAAAAGGATTCCCTGAAGGTGTTTCTGAGATATCAGAATCAGGTTTATTGCCAAGTGGGTTTACACATACATGGAATTTGCTGTGGTGTATTTGTACAATAATAAATATAGAAAATATAAAAAATAGGAAACAAAAATTGATATTATATAATATATGGAAAAAAAATAGTTTGAGGTCACAGCAACCTTGACCTTTGACCTGTAATCACCAACATCTAATCAGTTCATCCTTAGGTCCAACTGAATGTTTGAATTAGCTTTTGGGAAATGTCCTCACGTTATTATGTTCACAAGGACAGACAAACAACCAAAAAACATAAAATAAACATACTAGCAGTATGCTAACCATGTGAAATATTGCAGAGGACATACATCTAAAATTGTAATCTATATTTGTCAAGCTCCCTCCTGCTTTTAGAGGATTTAAAGATTCCAGTGAAGAAGCAAGTCCAACTACCTACAGTGCGGCACTATGACTTACAGAGGAAGAAAGGGTTATTCATACTCACAAGGATATCCAGCTCAAGGTTCTCAAGACATGACATGACAATAGTGGTAATTTCATTGTTGGACTGTGAAAAATTCTCTATTTTTGAAGAGTCTGTTGTATGTTTCCCCACAGCCAAATGTGTTTAGTTATTACGTGGTGGCATCAGGGATACCAATTTCTCAATGGATAATAAAGAAGCACCTTTTTATGGGTCCAGAGTCTCTCATAGGTTGTTTGGCTAAAAGTGCATTATTACCATCAGAAAAAGGCTCTCCTGTTGCAGTCATCATGATGCATATCCCCAATATTACATGAAAGGAGGGGAGAGAGCCATGAGGTCTAGACTAAACCTCATCATTTTTCAGTGCTGTTGCTATTTATCACACTGTTCACAGGCACGGCACATTCCTCAGAAGTGGTGTAATTGCAGATTTAGATCCTCGGAATAATTTTCACCCATTGTGTGACAAGAGGTAAATAAAGACATGAAATCACTGATTACACACCTCTCAAAGACAAACAAAACTTATGTTAAGTGGCGTAAATCAATGCAGAGTCTGAATACCACTCACTTCCAGTGATGTAAACCCCATTATCAATGTTAAGGAGTAAATGACCTAGTTCTTGTATTTAGGAGCAAAGTTTAATTATATATATTTCAATGGTTAAACATATTTGCATAGTTGCTCCATAGTAAAAGCAACCTCCAAATCAAAAAATCGTCAAGTTCCAAGAAGAGGTATAATCAATGATCAAATAGCAAATATCTCCTTACAGTCCACTAGTTGTCTGCCTTGTATGTCTGCTAAAAAAATGTTTAGTCACAACCGCAGCTCTTAAATGGAAAAGCTAATTTATGGAAAACAAACTAGTTGTGATTAACAGCTCGCTCTCATGCTCTTCCTGAATGACAGGCATCGGAGATGGCCAGTAAACTGACTGGGCTATTAAAAACTTGATGTTTTTGTATGCTTGCTGCAGAATGAAGAAAGTTGTTGAGTGTC
The DNA here is from genome assembly GCF_024713975.1 of Paralichthys olivaceus. NCBI lineage: Eukaryota > Metazoa > Chordata > Actinopteri > Pleuronectiformes > Paralichthyidae > Paralichthys > Paralichthys olivaceus. Next base: position 20,366,123 of record NC_091103.1, read on the forward strand.
GTTGGTGCTTGTGTGCTGGCTGCTGACCTTTCTTGCTACACAGCAGCTTCTATAGTAACAGTTTGCTAACCCCCAACCTATAGCAATACTTGATGTCTTGTTTGCTCATAATTTTTGATGTCTTCTGTCTGTGAAATATATTTTAAAGCTATGAAGAGCTAACAAACAAGTTTGCTTACCAAGATAATATACTGTAGATTGATGCATAATAACAAACCCATGCCAGCTAAGTTTATCTTGCTGTTTCACTTACAAATACAAATGTATGGTCTTCTCTTCTGTCAATGGTTTTGAGTAAATAATGAAAACCAAAATGCAGAAAAGAAAAGAAAATTGGGGGAATAATAAAAATACACTGAAGGTCCCATGGTTGGTAGATCAGAAACAATGTGGTCCAAAGACCTTTTACAAGAACTTGGAGATAAGTGTGTTGTGTTCTAGCTTCATTAGGGCCAAATGGTTACTTTAAATGAGTTTCAGAGTTTCTCAGCAGAGATGGAAGACCTGCCGGAAAGACAACTATCTCTTTAACACTCCATTAATTAGCCCTCCTTGGTAAAGAGGCAAGATAGCTTCCATTCTAGCCTGCCTGGAGTTTACAGAGTTGACCTGGCAGCACAAGATCAAAATATTCAGCTTTGCAATGGTTGTTTTCTGCCATGGTGAAATGGCTGGCTTAGGCTATGCTGTTCAGACAAAACCAAGTCTGAATGTCTGACCCAGACACCGGGTGAACTTGTTTGAAAATCTATGGTGAGACATGAAGCCTGCACATTTGACTATTCTCAATCTGATAAGAAAAGCCATGGTAAAAGCAAAGGACAGGAAGGTGTGATTGTTAAAAAAGGGCGCTCTCAGAGATGCTGACTGTCTAAGTAAATCAAATATTTCGGTGTTTTATATTTACTATATTTGCAGCCTATCTAAAGATGGTACGATTTTGTCACTAAGGTCTGTGACATTACTAAATGTTGAAAATTGTACCTGCCAAAGCCATGTATTTGAAATTCCCCTTGACATTAAATTTTCAGTAGATCTTTAACCAAGCAATTCTGAAGGCAATTAAAAAGGTGTTACACTGAACCAGCTTATGCAACTGTCTAATCAGTACCACGGAAAAGTATGCAAGTGTCTTACAATATCATTTAACAGAGTAAATAGCTTCTGCATTGGCGGCCATGGCTTAATGACCCAAAGAGGTGCAGACGAAGCATGCAGTGTACATATTTGCTCCCTCCAAGACTCAACTATGAGAATTAACTGTTCAATTTTCTCTCTGACTCCCTGCTGGCTCTCCAGGACTTATCTATACCATAACAGCATGAAACTCTGACAGTGACAGAATGTGACTGTACACTCATTTATTTTGCGCCTATTGCTGATAAAACACTTGGTTTGTTTACCACAGTTAAACTCAACGGCGGCTCAGTGGTCTGGTACTAAATCCTCACTGTGACTCAGAAATGATAGCAATATCACTAATCTGCAAACTACAACTTCTGCTCTGGGAAAAATACATGCATCATGAATTCATATGTAAATGAGTCAGGACATTCAAAGAAAGAAAGAAAGGTTAATTTAATAATAACTTATGTACTGATATATATGGTTAGCTTCCTATTCACAAGATCAATTAATTAATTAAAACCTTGAAGACTTGAAGAAATGGAGAAAAGCTAATTCAACAACGAATCATACTATATGATGTAAGTACCAATGTGCTGGTTCAAACCAGGGACTAGCAGCTAACCCATTTCCCTGTTCCCATGAGAGAGGCCCAGGGAATGAAAAAAGCTACTCCTGCAGCTCTGTCTCATCATATAAATTCAATTAAGAATATCTACTCTGCATTATTAAGACGCTCAGTAGAGGTGTGGGTTGATGATTTGGAAAGCAGAAGAAGGTTATAGAAACAACTTTTCAATGTGAGGCAGGAGAGTAATACCACTTTTATTAGACTATGTTCTGGTACATAAGCAGCTCAAGCTTGAGGACCTGTGGGGTTGGTTACACAAGAGTAGTAAGTGGCAGCTGGCTCCTCTCACTGTAATAGCACAGAGACGTCAAGAGAAGGCCTGACCATTCACAAACTAGAGGCAGAACCACATTACTAGTAATGTCGCTCAGTTGCTAACAAATAGGAGAATAATTCACTGAACAGCCCACAAGCTTATATGAGGTTAGTCACTTTGACGTACCTGACCTGCAAAGAATGAGTTTGTCTGATGTTAGAGATAACCCAGCAGAGCTTGCTGTGTCTGAGGAAATGAAAGAAGCTAAGCCATTACAGAGATTCTCTGATGTGCTGGTAAAAGCTTCCCACACAGCAGACATTTCTTTTTCTGTGCTGCTAAAACAAAAAATTGTTTATACAAAAGCAATTAAAGTGTGCTTAGATAAATTGTTCACCCCTGTGGTTCCTCTCTTTTAGCAGGTTTATGCCTTGATCAAGTATGTTTTTTTTCTGCATTAGAGAGACTTCATTTGGGCATCATCACCACTGTATGAGGCAGGGAATTAAGAGTGTAACATGTGAGACCTCAAGAATCCCTCCACTTTCCACTGTTTCTGATTACGCCAGGGCTGAAGGCTCACCGTCACCATGGTGACAGGCAGCAAAGACTGGACTTGCGACAGCATCCAAGAGAAGACTTCAGTGGCCAGTAAATTGGGTGAAAATAAATAGACCTGATGTCCTTTTTACAATGACTGCTGGTGGAGTGCAAGTATTGCAATAAAGTAGTCTGGAGCAGATGTGGAGAGGTGGAATGTTCTCCCTGATATTTTTAAATTAATAACATTTGATGGATTGTGGGTTCAAAGACACATTCATCTAGCCTGCTAGTTTAAAAGGAATACTATAAAATGAAACATGTTCTCTCCCCATTATCAAAATCCAGTTTCTGCTTCTTAATATCACTGCAATCACACTCAATTGGTCACAGTCTTCATTAGACTATAAACTGGCTTAAAGAAAGCCCAGATTCACTCATCTAATGTTTGCCCATTATGACTGTTATGCAGTCAGACCACAATGCTAGAGGCCAGTGTTTATGAAGTGCTTGGAACCCAGCTTTGCGTCTTTTTGGTGCATTAATCTTCTAGCATGGCGCTCCACCATATGATTAGAGTCAGAGTCTGTTTGAATGCAGCAGACAAAAAAGACAACAAAAAGTGGATGCCATCAAAAAGACAATATAACAAAACTGCAGCTGCTTTTTAAAAGCAAATGCAATCAAAGGGATAATGTGTGATGGAAAATCACAGTATGCATAAGTAAAGAGGAGGAAACAATGAACCGACCATTGTGCAGCCAAGAGCTTAGCAGCACCAGAGGGAGTTGAACACAAAACATCATATCCATACAGAATACTTGGATTTTATAGCAACCCCACTCACTTTAGAGCCAGACTCAAAATATTTTTTCAGAAACAATGAGACAAAGGCAGATAATGTTTCGAGTACAGACATGATGATAACACAATCTATTTTTTAAAAAAGCTATATAATTTAATAAGATTGTCACGATTAATATGAATATCAATTTAAGTAGAATTACTCTTTCTGAAATATGCCCATGGAAACATCACTAATAACTTTGTATAGCTGTATTTGATGTCATTTATTATTTGTATGAGTATCAGGTTTAATTATAATTATCTAATAGTAGCAGTAGTAGTCCTTTAATAATGAAACACAATTACATCAGTTTGGCCCTTGTTAGAAAATGTACAGTACATACAGTAAAATTAACAGATCATTATGTCAATATAATAAATATGAAAATAAATACAGTCACTTCAGCCATACTCATTGACTTTGACAACTGTACCTGATGAGAGACTAAAAAATTAAATGAATTTGGGAATCCATTTATGCAGAGGAATCTTCTCTTGCATGATGTCAGGAAAAAATCCACAGATTGTCAACTATTATCTAAGAATATGTAGTTATCAGTCAGACTGCCAAATTGGAGTGTCAGCCAACCACAGCAAAGAGCTAACCCGACCATCATTACCAGCTCCAGTGTGACAATAGGCCCAGTCTTTCTTCAATGTGAACATGCTGAAATTAAAGGAGAAGTTCGTTTTTTTTCAACTGGGTCCTTATTTGCAGCATATGGTACGTATATCTACTCACAGCAGCAAACTCTGTGTAAACAAACACAGCTGATCGTCAGTTGATCTGCGGCTGCACGCCTCGGTAACGTCACCCCAGTGAAAGCCTGGGATGTTAACAAAGCAACGTGGACTCACAGGGGACTAGAGCTGCAGATTCATAGTAAATAAAGAGTTTCACGGCAGATAATGCATTATTTAGAGGCTGTAGTGTGGATGCCCCGAACCCTTGCGTTGTATGGATATACGCCGACCAGGTTGAAAAAAAACTTCTCTCCTTTAATGAGATGTATTCATAATGCATAAAGATATTCAGCACACGATTGCATGCATCGGGACAAAAATGGCACTGCCTCTCTAAGGAACCATACTAAAGAGTAACGCTGGAATCAGAGCCAATCTTTCTTTACTTTCAAATGTCACATAAATAAAGGTCAAGCCATTTAAGAGAGAGGTGAGAACCATTGCAGGGGGGTGTCAAATATGTAACAAATGAGCTTATTGCATCTGAGGTTCCATTTAGTTTGATGAATGGGCTTTACATCAATGCTGAACCATGCTAATGACTGCACTTCAAAAGCCCTATGTATCCACTCTGCTTCGCTGATGAGTTAAGCACAGAGCTGCGTACTGACGAAGTCTGAAAATAATTGTTCTTTTTCTCGTTGAAAAGGCAATAATTGCCTCTAGAGAACATACACACATACAGACATGCAAAAATAGAGAGAAAGACAAAAGAACAATGAGCCAAGTTGGAAAAAATGTGTGTTAATGGTGCATAATTTGCACAACTGATCTCAAACAAGATATTGTACTGATATTTCCAGAGATCTTTGACTAGAAATTATGATGATTACTACACCTCACATCAAATCACTTTGTGTTTTTCTTCAATGAGAAAAAAGCTCCCATCCCTTACTCATATGCTCCAACTTTAAGCACATCTTATCTTTGGATCCAAAAAAACAATCATGTTTGTTCTGTTCTGAGAACACTCACAACAAGCTCAGGGTACTTCCTGGATACTAGAAACATGCACCAGATGTATGATGCATGTGAATTATGATGTACTCTGCATTAACATGGGAACAGTACGCGAGAGCATGAGAGACAAAGAGATGTCTCTTTTAATTATAGCTATGTAAACTGACCATTCATCTATATTTCACTTGATGAAAAAATACGAGGGAGGAACAAGAGAGCTGTACTCAGAAAATGTATGAACACAGGATCATATGCTGCTCCTGACATTGTTGAGACAGTGGAGCACTTCCTCATTTTCAACCAAATATGGATTCATATTGTCATTGCCCCATTCCACTTTCATGTGAAATTGCATATATTTAACTAAAAGGCCAAACATTTAATACTGGCTTTGCAGCTTACTGAGTCACTTGAACAAAGGGATCTTGCACAGGTATCACAAAAATACAAAACACAGCAAGAATCTGTTGCATAGTCACCTGAACATAAATGATCACCAGCAAGTCTGAAACAAACCCCTCTCATTTTCCTACAGAGTGTAAAGCAGATGTGTACATCATAATTGGCAGTATGGTAGATGATTAAGTAGCTCTACCTCATCAGGCGAGAGGAGCTAGACGACATAATGCCCACTGCATAACGGCCAATGCTTTCTGTGACATCTGGAGAGTCTGTTATGTTCTAGAAAGTAGCCTCAGACTAACAGCTTACAAACAGCAGCCACCTGGTGTGTCTGAGTGTGGCTCCTCAGTGAGTGTTTATCTGACACCCATATGTCTGATAGTGGTTTAGCAGTGTAACAAATTGCCAGCTTGTTTCCTCAGAGCTTTGACACCACATTTACTATTTTAATGATAACATGTAAAATGCATGGACTGAAGGGGAAAATACAGTTTATGCAAGGAACAATAAATAATTGTGACTGAACCTAAACACAAGTGTTTGACTGCATTTAAATAGAGATTTAGTCTTAAACAGTAAACACTGGTAGGCTTGGAAGAATGTGACCAGACTTAAAGGTTAACACTTTGTGACCAGACTGTGATTGAGATGTTAGCAGAGCTGCTGTATTGTATGCGGAATCACTGCTGAACATGTGAAGATTACAGTGTTTATGCATCACTTAACTGAATGCCTAGAGCATACAGATGTTGCTATAAAGCCCCCAGGACATGGAGATGAAAGGTGTTTCATAATGATTCAGTCTGTCCATCAATGAGGATTTAGGAAAATATTTGCAGTTAATTGAGCCATGCTCTGTTTCAATACTTCTCTTCGTTTCATTAAAAGTTGCACCAATTAATCATCGGTCCGTAAACATCTGTTTGACAGTTGAATGACAACGTCCTACCTTCTGACTATCAGCTGCCAGCAGCAAGTTCTCAGCTGTCAACAGCCTGATGAGCACTCGACTTCACCGGTTTCAAGAAGAAAGTCAGGGTCGTAGTGGCAGAGGTGGCAAAAGTACACACATTCTTTACTTAAGTAAAAGTACAGATAATTGTGCGTCAAAAAGACTGGTAAAAGAAGAAGTACTGATTCAACTCCTTTACTCAAGTGAATTTTTAACTTCAATGATACACAATGGCTCTTTTGATAACTCGGCAAAATGAAAAAAGTTGTTGGCAAACAAAATAGGATAATTTTCCTCTTTTGTCAACAACCTGCACAGAGCTGGTACAGAGAAAACAAATCACTGGACACAGTCTAGTTTTGCTGCCAAATTTCAGACAGAATAATAAAGACTGAACTGAACTGAGGTCCTGCATGAGCACCTGGATCATTTTTTACAGGGAATAAATGGATAGGGAATGTGCTTCAACTCTTTTTGTCACATGTATTTGTCATTCCTCCAAGTTGCTAACAGCTAGTTTTGCACCCTGGCTTCCTGCTTAAATAATAAGTCTTTTTTTAGAAGAAATGTACTCCTCCTTTTTTTTACTTTTCTTGAGGGAAATCCAAACATTGCTCTACCAAATAGTGACTATACATCTAGAGCCTGACCAACATGATTTTTAGAGCCTGATAAAATCTCGATGAATAAAAAGAAAGCATAAATACAACCAAATACATAGAACTTAACTCAAGAAAAAAAAATTATGTAAACATAAATGCAGAGTATTTTTATGTAAAATAAACATTTATTTTCAGAACATTTCAGCAAACATATATGTCGTCAACAGATATATCTGTCAGCTCAAACCTAAAAGATCAGCCTTTCTGTTTGAACTGTTCTGAAGTCTGACTCAAGATTAAGAAGCTGTAGGGGAGAACAGCTACATCATGCGTTTGTGAGGAAAGTTGAAATCAGGCTGGCGAAGAGCAACATGCTCCACTATGTTTATTGAATTGAGGTTATTCTTAAAAGTGCAGCTGAGGGCAGACATGGCAGATCAACAGCAGTCATATGGAGCTCACTGAGACCTGGAACTCCTCAGCCCAGCAGGCTAAGCCTCCAACAGCTCTCAGACTTAAAGGCACGGCAAAGAGACAGATGCTGAGAGAAGGAGCAAACGAAAGAGGTGACAATGCAACAGGAAGAAGAAGAAATAGAAAGGAGAGTGCAACAAAGAACAGAAGAGTGCAATTAAAAAAGAGACAAGCTGAGATAAGAGAGACGCACAAGTATTCTGACAGAAGGAATCATTTCAATTGAATTTCATTTGAATAGCGCAATCTTGTGGCATACACATTATCTCAAAGCACTTAGGGTCAAGACCTTACAATAGAGAGAAATCCAACAGTTCCTACAGCTAACAAGCACTTGATGACAGTGGAGGGAAACACCAGGAAGAAACATAATTACTCTTGTATATTTATATACATATATGTATTCCAATCATTCATTCATTTGCACTTTGTTGTTTTAATTCAGGTAAAATGGATGAATCTGTATGTCCCTCCCTTGATTTGCTAAAACCAAAAAACTCATCCACACGGTTTCAGACTTTGCATGCATATTCCTGAGGACCCAAGAAAGAGCAGTGAAGTGTGGTGGATGAAAAAAATAAAATAAAATAAACATTAAGCGATGGTTGTTTAGAGCTGGCGATGCATCCACCTAGCCCACATCATCGATTACGAGTGTCGCAAAGATAGTTGTGCCAGATCGAGCATGGATTCCCCTGAAAACAAGTGGCAGCTACAAAACCTAGCACAGGATCATCTCAAGTGTGGGGCTATTTTCGACAGAGACCTAAGCTCTGCAAATTGGAAATGGCTTATCACAGTACTACAGCAGCTATAAGCACGGTCATGTGAAGCAGAGCGCTTTGTTCAAGAGGCAGCAAAAGCACAGTTTAGTTTACTTTATATGCCGACACAAGCATCATGTATTAGCATTATTAACTGGCAGAAGTACCGCTGCTGTTATGGTAATATAACATTTCACCATGCCTTATCTTACACTTTTATCGGGAGTTGTTTATTATCTGTTGTTTAAATCTGCAACTCATTTTTAATAATTTCAGTATTGGCATTAATATGGAAAGGTTACAATGGCACGGGGTGATTCAGTTCATTTACACTCACTTGCCAAGTTGTTAGTTCAACACCAGATAAACCAAATTCTGTATGATACAGCAGCAATGCAATAAATCCTTGATGAGTCATGCCAACATTTTTGGAATTGTGGTCCAGTATTTTCTGATCGGGTATCTGATGAATTGGGACTGTTATTATGACTAATATCTGACCGCAGCAGTGACGTGGAAAGATTATAATGATGATTGAAGACTGAAACAGGTCAAATTAAAACCTACAGTAACACAGAGAGACCGTAAAGAACCAGGGTGGAGGTTTGAATCCAGGAGCTTTCTCTGAGAAGACAGGTCTGACTACAAAACCACCAAAGCAACATAGAGAGAGGACACTGCATCTTCCTGGTGTGATCTTCCAGTCAGCATCACGGCAGAGTGACTGCTCCCCACCGAGGATCATGGTCAGCCCATATATCTAATCTCATCTTGATCCTGGCAGTGTACAGCTGTATGAAATGTCCTGATCTCTGCTCCCTGCCACAACATCAGCAATGTGTCATTTCATTTCTAAGATGGAATAACACAGCTCTGCTGTAAAAGCCAATTCATCCAGGGGATGAAAAACAAACAACAAACCGAACAAGTAACATCTACTAATGTAGCAGTCAAACAAACACACACACGCGGTAAACATTTCCTTTCTTTAATATCTTGAATGAAATGATTTGCCTCCTTATTCCCCAGACCTTAACCATCTGGTATGTTTCCCTGAACTGACACAGCTGCTGAAATTATTTCGATCCTGAGAAAATTATATCAAATAAGCAGTCCTTCTGCAAACTCTAAAAAGCTATTTATGATTTCTTTAAGGGGAATAGAGTTGGTGATCACACAAAAAAGAGCACAGATGCACAGAAACATGACCTGAATATTAAAAGCACTTTCCACTCTCAAGTGTAAGCGGCCTTACCTTGGGAGAGGTGTGAACTCTGTTTTCATCTTCTCTACCAATAAATTAGGGGGGAAATGAAATGTAGCAAATCTCAAAAGCACAGAAAGTGCAATTTATCAAGCCACCTGAACTTAAAGTAAAGTGGTCAGGATGTTTGCTAATGCTTATACATAAATTATAAGTAATAGTATGACTACAATTTATATCTTGAGGTAAATTGAATAAACGAAAATGCATGTCAGGTGTGGTAAAATCATTTAGTCCTGTGTATCATATTAGAGTTTGTTTTTTTTATTTGAATCTGAAAAAGGCGCAGAAAGGATTATTTGATGTGACATCATCATACTAACACATTCACAAGGACCTCTGTGATTTGTGATTAATAAACATACTCAGCTTTTAACCACCCGTCTTATATATAATAACAATAATAATAATAATAAAGCTATGAGAGCATTTGCAGAAAAATGGGTCATAAGAGAGAGTTTTGCATTCATTTTGAAAAGTTGGCTCTACCTGCAAGCTATGGGACAGCAAGATATTATTCAGATCTCAAAAGCCAGAGGGATGAATACATTTAAAAGTTTGAAGGTGAAGCTGGACAACATTGGAATTTGGTGTCCCGTTTTTCGAATATATTTTCATATCTTTTTAACAGATTGACCTGTCCTGAAAAATAAAAAATCATCAACAAGTTTTCACCCCCCAAGGAAATGCTTTCATTTCAACAACTCCTTAAGCTTCACTTACAGAATATGGGTTTTATGGGCCCGGACAGATTCCAGGCCATGAAGCCCTAAGCTCCTGCCACATACAGCTAAATTGTCTTGGTTTGTCTTGTTATTATGTCTTGTTAAGTTATGTCATTTGATGCATCAAACATCATGCATGTGTAAAATGCTTTTATGTGATTTTGTCATGTTGTTAAAATAGAGCCTGAACAATATGGATTTCTGATACCAATTGGTATATGCTGTATATTGGCCAATATAAAGCAAAACATTCTATCGTTCCTAAGATGTCATTATCAAACCTTTACGACAAAGATATGTAATTGAGGTTTGATATTTTACAGTTTAACAATAATATTTTAAAGAAAACACAAATACAACTTTTAGATACAACATATAGAACTTGACTTAAAACCTTTTTAATGTTAAATATGAGCAAATGTTCTTTCTCTATAATCAAAGATACATATCTGGGCATATTGGCAAACGCAGATACCTGTGAAAGGCTCACATCAGGCGATATCATGGGTCAACCAAAAATATTGAGGCTCTACATTAAAGGAGTCTAACATAAAATGAGAATAAAAGCCTAATAATGCCATTTGATTTGAATGGCACTTAAGGTGCATCTATGAGAGCACTTTGTAATTTTTCCACTCTACTAATTAATCACACCTTTTTAGCTGGGCACACTTAGTGGGGCAGTTAGTGGAAAGCCATATGGGTCCAGGGTAAAAAAAAACTAAAAAAAACTCCCCAAGCCACACTGCTTTTCCTATCTCATATTCACAGCTTACTGTGTGGCAACACTGGCCTGTTTACTATTCTAGCGGGTTGTATCATGTGGTCGTTCCTCTAATCCCTCGAAATGCTTGGAATTGTCAAACAGGAGAAGTGCTCACCTCTCCAGAGGGGAAGAGGGAAGAAAATTAAAAGGCAATCTTGCAGGAAATATATCTCGCAGAAGGAAAGAGGTTGTGCTGTGTGAACACATCTACCAGGAAACCTACCTGAACAATAGCGCTAACAGACCCAGGAAGGGCACCTAGCTAAATCTGAGAGAAAGCAGAAGTATCAAACAATGAAGAAACAAAGAAAGTGATCTGAGTGGGAAAACCATGTTAATCCAAATAAGATGCTTCCCAGAAACTATAATTGTGAGAATCAGCAGCTATCACAATCTACTTAAACATTTGACAAATATATACAAGACAGACAGTCACCTTGATGGTATTCTGCACTGCAGCAGTCTCCTCCATTCACCTTCATTGACACAGTCAAGCTACGTGATATAATCCCATAAAACAGGACAACTGAAAAAAAGACATCTTCCTCTTCCTCTTCGAACATGTGTGTCAACCAAGCCTTTTTAATTCCCGGCTAATTAAGCACATTAGATATGCAGCAACAGTTGTGAGCTGGTATTAACCACTGACCTTGAGATAGAATTTGGTTGAAATCAAGCTTGCATTTCAAAGACATTGTGCTGCATCTACACCGGGTGAAGCAGACAGCTGGGCAGAGACCCAGCAGCTGAGTGGTTTTATGATTAGTGTGCACAGTTTTCTCCTGCTGAATACTGCTGTCAAAAAACATATGCTGTCCTGATGTCTCATACACTGTACCATAAAGAGAGAAGCAAGGTGCAGTCATCCAGAAATATCTGCTGCTTGTTTCCATGTGGCGTGAGGTACTGTGTGGTGTGGAGCAGAGCGGAGGGGTTTAAAGGTCCACTACTGATATAAACATCTCTTGCGTGATAGAGGGAGGAAAAGTACACTGCATTGCAGACACCAGACAGGAAGAACCAGAGGTTGAGGTGGACATTCAGGGTCCCAAGATAGGCAAAAAAATGAAAAAGGGATGACAGCAGAGAGCTCTTGACTCTGTCCTCTCCAGATCATCAAAGTGACACTTCTCTTACCAGGCTGGGACTGGGACAAGATGTCCTCCAGGTTAAAAACAGAGATCAGTATGCAGGTCACAGAACTGAGGAGGGGAGAGGAGGAAAGTGCTGGAGACAGCCACTCGCTACCTTCTCTCTGACCACAACACTAATGACACTGTTTCCTCACAGGCGATTTATCAGCACGGTGGCAGCAAGCCACACTGGCTTGTTTCACAGAGTAATTATGATATTGGCAAAATCTCAGATGACACATATCAATACAAATGTTGTCCAGAAATTAACGTTGTTAAACATATAGTGATTACCTTAATGCCTTAATTCCTACAGTGCAAATCACAAAAATATAATAGCAGATCACAGCTCATTCCGTGATTATGGATATAGCAGAGGTATTTTTGTAAATTGTTATTTTCCCACTTGGTCCATGTACAATTAGCTGAGTAAATAAAAAAGAAGCAAATTTCTTCCGGCCTGTGATTCTTACAATCACAGATCCTTTAAATTCTCATAATCTTTCTTTCCTCTAATGTAATTTGTATTTAAATGAAAAACCAACCGACAATTCACTGGCTGTACTTCAAATACCAGAGATGCTATAGCCAAACAGCAATTTTTACATCAATCACATCAACCTTCCTGACAAACAATAATAATACACAATTTAAAAAATGGCCCTCCTCTCCTTTACAGGTTTTTAGATGAATATATGGATATACTGAAAGGGATATGCTGAAGATGATTTTTCCATATTTAATGTCATCTCTTATCTCTGTCTCAGCGTTTAATACTTGATGTAGTAAGCAACTAAAATTATTACTAAAGCACTTAGTACTCATGTGGTGTTAGAGATGCAATTACAAGGAAAACTACAATCTGCTTAATAGTGTGTGAGCTTTCTGTCAAGTGTGCACCAGGTCTTGCAGCTTCAGGCAAGGGCAACATAAAAAGCATAGGGGTGGCAGGTGATGATTAAATGAATGTGGTTCGTCCACACATCAGTATGTACTAGATACCAGTTGAAGCACGCTCTGATACAGGGGTAAGGAACCTTTTTTCTAAGAGTCATTTCAGTTTTTAGAGCACCCTTAAACTAAATTAATGAACACATATCAAACTTTCCACTCCAGTGTTGATGGCTGGAACTGCTCCTCTTTTTCAAAACCTCTGATATTAAGATGGTTGTGATGATGATGATACTCACAGCTGGTGTTAGCCATGGAAATTTTCACTTTTGGTATTTACAATGCTAGCTGGCAAAGTCAGCAATTCCTTCATAGAAATGGCGAGTGATGCTTTTATGGCAGGCCAGAGAGAAAAGGCAGACGATTCAGTCTTTCGAGATTTCAATGCTGTTTTCTCACATGGGTTCTTTCAGACATTCTCCTGATAGTTTACTGAAAGCCTGGCAGAGGAATATCCAGAGCAACTGGAACTCTGGCATTTGCATTCTCTCATACAGCTCCGCATGCTCCATAACAACGAAAAAGTTTCTTCACAAATACACAAATTCCAGTTTCTTAACTTTTATTTCAGTCACTGCCTAAAACTGTCTCTGTCAGAATGTGTGGTCTTTAGAAAGCTGCTTGTTGTGTTAACATGAGTGTTAACTTTATCCAAGTGTAGTTTTCCTTGTAACTCATTGACTTTAGCTGCATGTATACAGCACAGAGGCCAGAGGCTCCCACACTTGCTCTCACTAGTGGCTGATCACATTAAATCAGATGTTCAAGCTCATTATGAGTGCCTTTTAGCAACACAGAGCAGAGAGATTTGCATATTCACGACTGGGGTGAAGCACGGGTCAAGTAGACTACCCTCTCGTTTGTTGGTGAAGGTACATTAACAGCTTCATACGCCCGAGCGGTCCAAGTCATGCTGCAGCAGTAGTGAGGGAGAGAGTCTGCTGCCCTCTGGTTGTTTAATGCCATTGATGTCCATTTTATGATGCTAATTAGTGTCTAATTTCCATGGTAATATGGCCGTTGCTATTTAGAGATTTCATCGGGATCCTGCAGCCTGATTGTGTTTGTCCAACCTTCCTTAAAAAACTGGCAATACTTCAAGACACTATGGCGATTTCTTGGGATTGACAGTCTTGAGTCTGTTCTTGCTCATCATTCTGCACATCATCAAATACCATCTTTCCAATCTGCTCTACCTGCAGGGTACTGCTGGCCAGGTGTTAATCAACCCGCACTGTGTCTTGCCCTCGGCGGCTACTTCTGGCGCCAGCTGCTCTCTCACACCACTCTGTAAACCCCACAAGAGCAGGACTGGCCACTTCAGACAATCTCTTCACCTCTGAGTCCTTGCAATTCTGCCTCTCTCCCCCGTGGCCCTGCTTGACTCACTTGACTTCTCTACTGTTAGCCCTGGACCTGTCAGTCCTGGAAAAATCACGGTCATTACCCAGAGACAAAAAGACAAATCTTATCCAATGCTGGACCCCATATGCTCTACATGATGTTTTGGTGGAAAAGTAGACAGTAGAAAAGAAAAAGTGAGTATTTCAATGTGCTTGTCAGAACTGAAAGTCGAAAATACACCTTTTAATTCACCATCCACTTCAGTAACAGATGTAGAGTTGGAGCTACTTCATTCAACCAGTAACACTGTATAAGTCAGGAGAGAAAGCTTGCCCTTACTTCAACCCCTATATCAACCTCAAGTGTCATGTTCGTGTTAGAAGAAAAGAGAATAATTAATTCAAGCTTTGCTTATGTTCTCTTAGAAGAAAAGCCATGTGGAGATATTCATTCATCGTACAGCACATGTGAAAATGAACTTCATCGCACAAACAAAAAATTCTGTCTCATCTTGAAGCCGACAGCTACGTTGTGTCAGAATGTGTTACAATCAGTGTTGCCATATATCAATTCAAATCTGCTGTTGCTAGACTCTGTTGTGACAAAGTTGTCAGGGGAAAAAATTCCTTGCTCCGATGCAGCGGAGGTTTTCACCAGCTCCGAATGATCCTCTGAACCAAGCCACTGCATAACAACACAGCCAAGTGCCATGCTCTGTTTATATCAGAGAGAGAAAAAGTGCTCTTCACTTTCACTCTGCTTAGTGTCAAACAGGTTACTTATTAAACAAGAGAAAAACCGGCTGAAATCATCAAAACCTGTGAAAATCAATACCAAATCAAGTGCATTTCAGAATGAATAGATGTTCATCTATTGAAGAATAAGTTGAGGTTAAAATTGAGTTGAAATAAAATGTATCACAGCCATAAATATAAATATTGTAAAATAATTCATATTTCATCAAAATCACCCCATGAGCGTTCATGTGGGTACGCATGTGTGTGGTATGGTCTCAGTACACTGATAGCTCTATTATGGTCTTACTTGATCTCCTGTATATTTACTTGCATCATCACAACCTGTCAGCTTCAAACTGTCTAAGATTATAAGCCTGAGAGTTGCTCACTGAAAACAATGCATTCTTCTTATTCACATGCACGGATCAATTCAATGTTGAAGTCAGTGCACTGCCAGCCTATAGCATCTGCAGGGTTCATGAATATTCGACCAGATTTAACTGAGCTTATCGAAATATGAGGTTTGTTTTGAGTGTATAGATGAAGAACCACTTAAAATACAAAGTAATGAGTTCAGCAATCTTATTATTGCATTCACGACATGCTGTTTCATCATGTTGCCTTAGCAATGCCACAGAGATATTTTTGGTAACTGCATCAGGCCACTTGAAGGTGCGTGTTTAGATCAGAATTGCTACCTCCTGATGCTGCCTCCTTCATCTGAGAAAAATTACAGACTGACTCATAAAAGTTATCATGGTTCCTTTTTGTTGATTTCTGAATAGGCACTTTGACAGCATATCACGCCGTGATAAGACACTGGTAAAGTGTGGTAACTGCTCCGCTGCTGAATGTGGCTGCTACCACTGATGTGCAAAAATGTTGTAGATTGTAGGGGTTGTAGGTCTATGAAAATATATATTTTTAAAAGACGAAACATTGCTCTGTATCAATCAAACAATAACATACACACACAAAAATGTTTTTTTTATGTTTCAGTGCCATGTCTCTTTTTTTCCCCAATTGCTGCTGTTTTTGAATACAAAAGAAAATACCACATTCATCTTATTTGTCACTCAACCCAAAACAGTCCAGCTCAGTTATTATCTGTAACAAATGCATACAATCAATCACTGATCACTCTCTCAGTGTTTGCTCTTGATATATTTGTGATGAGACATGTTGACTTTAGTATGTTGTATACCGGTGTTGGAATTCTTGTAAATGTAAAGATCTGGATGGAAATTGTTTGCATTTATTTGGCCCATATCTCAGACTTCTGCATCAATCATAGATGGACTGTTGTGTGGTGTAGAAACCTGAATCTACACAGACAGAGACAGATGGCTGTGAAACAGCAGAGTCACCCTGCAGCGCCAACAGTGGAGTTTACCCTCAGCATGAAGCCCTTCACATCACCTGTCCTGGAAAAACACAGCAATTACCACCAGAATTGGAGGAAAAAAACCTTGAATGCTTCAAGTTGCATTATTTGCATAAAGCCACGAACTAAACAATTCAAGACTAAACTAACTCTAGCAAGTTGCCTGCCAGCTCAAAATATCATTGTGCAACAGGTGCATCCAGGTTTTTTCTTTCATCCATGGATATAAACAACACATCTATGCTTTTAGCAGCTCCACAGTTGAGATAATGACATCTTAGAAGTTAAATGTTTTTCCTTGTCATTTCCTTAAATATACAGGCTACCCGTCTGCTGAGGGGGTTAGAAAATAGCTCAATACAACTACTCCCAGGGGTCAGTGGCTATAAACTTACTAATGATTTATAGTTTTTTCTCTGTTAGTTATTGTTTATATTGATTTTGAATTCATATGTTTATTTTATGTGGTTATACATGGTCCTAATTTAATGTGTTATGTTTGCTAATAAAAACCTTTGCCAGGAGAATTAATGGCACAGATTTTTAAATTAGTGACATATGCTTCTGATCAACTATTGTATTGTGATATGTAGTTTGATATGGATTAACACATGTTCTGCTAAAAATGCCAAGTTCTTTTTCTATTATAGTGAGAATTTAGAGGAAATGTTGTCTTAAATGCAAAAGTACTTGCATTGGGCAAAATTTGTGAAAAGATTTTTATAGTTACAGGCTCTAAACAGTGCTGCTTTATGTGTAGTGAACAGTAATACAGTTGTTCAGAACACCAGCCAGCATTAAGACTGAAAGGAAAGGAAAAGATTGGACAGTGAAGAAACACGATCATTCAGGCAACACACACTAATCTGCAGATGTCCCGAGTGAGATTTGGCCATGCTCCCTGACACATGGCAATCACACGGCTCAGTGCAGAAACACAGCGCATCGTCCACAACGCCACGGACGGACGGACCTGGAAGCACCAGCTGCACTCTGACTGAGAATGAATGTACTGACAGCAACCGACTGTCTCCCGCCTGAAGTGTCATTCTGGATCCCTCACAGACAGAGGGACGAGAGGTTGTTAGGAGCTGAGCTGAGAGTGTTAAGAGCGGCGGTTTGATTCAATCAGTGGCCACGCTTACAGGCATGGAGAATCTCATCCTAGTAAAGAATAATCCAGTTTTTGTGCGTGTGTGAATGTCATGACTTGTTTAGAATAACCTGGTTAAGCTGTGAGTGCTGTCATGAGGATTAAGGTAATTTTATGTAAATCAATGTTGTACCGTTTACTGCACCAGTGTAAACATCTCACTGTTTTTATTTTTGGTCCTACTAAGATTTAAATGATTTGTCTAACTCACTCAGGCTGTAATATGAACTGTTAAACTTGGTTTATTGACAGCCAACAGAATTACTATGTCAAATTGTATAAATATACATATATTTTCAAATATTAATATATTATAATAATAACAAACAACCCATCTCACATTAACTTTTTAATTCAATCAGTCATCAGTCATGTTTATAGCAATAATTTGAAATGGGATTAGTTTAAAAAAAACACAAAATATGTGTAGATATTCATTAGTGTGGTGTTTGCAGGACTGCAACTGATCGTGTGCATATAACTCAAACTCATGAAGCTGAACAGCTACAAATTGCATTATCGCTCAGTGATTAAAACGACAAATGTTTCTCTTCTCCTGCTTACTCTATTTCCTGTTACTACCTTCTTTTTCCCCAGCCAAGCTCAAGATGACCCCGTAAACAACAGCTCACAGTTATCTCATGAACTAGCAAGAGAACAGTGCTTCAAACTTGAAACATGCTTCACTGCTGGAAGCTCAGTAAAGACCACTCACGCTCACTGATAGAAGTGACAGCTGTCAAAGTGCGTGAATGGCCAAGACTTCACCGACATAACACATCAGCTTGAAACTCGGATTCTCAGTGGAAGGTGCTGTATCGGATGTGCAGTTGAAATTCTGACATGTGTTTTCATCAGTAAGACTTCACACAATAAATCTTCTCAGGATTTAGCAGGTGCTTATCATCGCTTTCGTTGCTTAGAATGAAAAATGGTTTTGATAGACATCAGCAGTTGCTAATTAACATTAACAACTTGGCTGCCGCGGTTTATGTGCTCACTGCAGCCGGTGCACTCAACCAAAGATTGTTCATGAGGGAAGTAACTTTACCACTGTACAACCATAGTGCTTCGGTAGTTCTAATAACTCCGACAGTGACTACAGTCACATTCTCCCATACATTCATATTCATTTGATGTATTTAACAGTTATGAAAGATATGATGGTTGCTTTTGCATAATTGCAGGTTTATTGATTAAACCAAGATTAACATTTTGGCTCACCAACCAAACCAGTAAATTACCTGAAGAAAGGTTTTAAGATTATTATTTGAGATAAACAGATACGATTTCACAGAAATCTGTTCAGCAGCCAAAAATGTTTGCATTTAATGTTGAGCCAATGAAGTGGACTGCCCACCAACTGCTAGATGATTTAAACAAAGTTGGAAAGCATGCAAGGAATGTATATAATCAATGCGATCACCTGTATTATACTGCTAGCCTTCACCGATTTACTGACCAAACTAAAACAACTAACAGATACTTGGATGCTGCTGAGTCTTTATTTGCAACCCCGGCTTGCTAAACACAGCCATTATATACAAAGGCACGCGTCTGCAGATTGAACACCAAGGGAAGCAACACGAGGATGCTGAAGATACCCAAACCCACTGCTGATCCTTTATGCAAGCAATAAGGATTCAACCACCACCTCAGTTCCTTTGTGTACTCTCATTAGCCTAAGATGAAGAACATCACAGAAACAGTCTTCTAGTCAGCAAATCACATGGCGCTGTCACTGTTTTGTGTTATTAATAAGGCAGATTTTCTTCTTTATGTGTCTCGCATAGAACACTTAAACTGTTGGACTTTATTCAACCAACTACTCAATGAAGTATCTCATTGTTATGCTCAAACATTTCTGGGCAGAAGTGGTCTATCAATGAAGAGGCCGATGCTCACAGAGCTGTAGATTGTAATAGAAGACTGACAACAGCTATCACTGAGCCTCACAGTCTCTGCAGGCTGGACATTCC
The DNA here is from genome assembly GCF_024713975.1 of Paralichthys olivaceus. Classification (NCBI taxonomy): domain Eukaryota; kingdom Metazoa; phylum Chordata; class Actinopteri; order Pleuronectiformes; family Paralichthyidae; genus Paralichthys; species Paralichthys olivaceus. Next base: position 20,385,855 of record NC_091103.1, read on the forward strand.
AACCATTAAAATCCGGCTTAAAGTGCTGAAAAAATACCTGATGAACTACAGGTGGGTCTAAAAGAGAAAGAAAAGATTTGTCAGCAATGACACGGGATCACTGTGTCATTGCTGACTAATCCGTTAAGCCAGACATTTGATGTACAGCGTTGTTAGACTTGGCAGTGAGAATTTTGCTTTTAAGTCTCAAGGACTTTTCTGGGCCAGTATTGGCTTACAAAATTGCTCAATGCACTTAATAAAGTCAGGCAGGTAAAACCGCTCCAGAGAAATGGCTCTGACTCCAGGGCAGCAGGAAAGTAGGCAGACCAACTTTGGACTATTATATTTCTGATCCGAGAAGAATATTTAAAATTCTAATCTGTCCTATTTCTAGGTCAGCAAATGTATGGTAAGGACATACTTTTGTTTCCTTTCCTTCAATAACTTTTTTTCCCATTCTATTTCAGTCATTTAGTCTGAACATATTGATTCAGCTTTGGGACACCACATAAAAACAAGTTTTACCTTGGTGGTACTGAAAACCTACATTACTACACACAATACTTCTGTAATACCAGTAAAATAAACAGTACACCTGAATTCTCTCCAGGAACTTTACACCCTATATTTAAACGGTTTGCACACAAAAAGCTACAGCAGGGACACAGACATTGAATTCAGTAAACACGTTTACCATCTTTTGTAGAGGTGTAGCTGCATTATTTGTCTGGCTACGCTCTAGTCCCCTTGAAATAGTTCCCATTCATAGAGGTGTGCTTGGTTTACTCACAGAGCTTTTTATTAGGAACACCTTGTACATGTTATTCATGCAAATTTGCAATCAGCCAATCGTGTCAGCAATGAAATATATCAAACATGTTAGTCTCAGCGACTTTGACAGTAGTATGATTGTTGGTGCCAGATGAAAACTGCTGGTCTCATTGGATTTTCATGCATGTCAGTCGCTGAAGTTTACTCAGAATAAAAATATTCAGCGATAAGCAGATCTGCGGACAGATCCTCATGATGGTCAGAGGAGAACTGTCAGACTGGTTTGAGCTGAGCGATCATTCACTGCAATATATGTGATGGAAAATACAAATCTAAAAATATTAAACATTAAACATATGTAACTGTTGCCTTGGAATTAGGCAGATTATCCAACATATTCCACTGTCTAATTGGCTGAGTGATACAAAACATTTTTTGACAAAACTGCTGCTATTATATGATGTAATTATTGGAATATTAATACATTTTTATCATTGGACCACCATCATTATTCTTTGACTTTCTTTCTTTCTTTTCTTCATAAACTGCATGTTCAAAATAATTTTTCTCAAGTGAAAAAATTGCTCGACAGGGGAGAGGAGGGACTGACAGGTCAGATACTGTGATAAAATCAAAAAACAGCCTGCAGCAGTTTTAAAGCTTTGTATGACCAACCTGCTGAGAAATAAAATATGTCCAACACAATTTATAGAAGCAAGCACATAGAAGATGTGTCCAGTGTGGGGTGGGGATTTTCTGCCCAAATCTGGGGAATATGAGATAAAGTACTTAAACATCAATCAAATCTTGTATTATCAGTCAGAAGTATGATGCCAAGATTCAGCAATCGCTGCAGTCTTTCACCACTCCTAACACCCTGTATTCATATTAACAAGGAGAGTGAGACTGTCACACTGTCCCAAGCTGTGTTCCATAAATCCCATCTAATTCCATGCTGAATCATTTTTAGCCAAATGCCACAGCAGTAATCCTTCTCTGCTTGAGACTCTGGAGCAACAGTGAGGCTCTCCAGGCAGATGTTCCTTTCAAAGCAGTCCAAGTCTCACAACTAATAGCATTAGCCCGAGACACACATTCAGCATCTAGCCTTTGCTTAAAATTGGGCTTCCATGAGGCCATGTGCACACGATCCAGAGACTGAGTTGCTTCCTCAAAGCTCCAAAAAGAGATTCACAGTGCAATATGGAGCAGTTAAATTTATCCACTGTTTTTGTGTCACCCTAAGCAGAATTTGAAGACTAGGCATTCAGATGTCAAAAATACATCTGAAATTGAACCTAAACTGCTCATAAATGATTATGAGATTTTATTTTATTACTGTACACGTTTTTTTCTTATGTAGAGAATTAACAAGTGTACTAGAACACTGGTGATGAAAATGAACCAAGAATCAAAATATCCCAGATATAAGAGGACAACTGCTTACGTTCCTGCTACTGAAAAATATCACACAAATGATCTGATTTTATTGAGTGTCCATTTCCAATTCATTTAATTAAACAGAGTAAGTAAAACAAATGTCATTGTCCATTAGTCTCACATGAATCTACTCTTAGTTGTCAGTTTATTAGGAACAGCTAGAAACGTAATGCAGTGTAGTAAAACATTGCGCTGCATTAATGTTAGCTACATGTACCCAAAAAATCCCTTTTGTGCAGAAGATCTAACAGTAAATGGTACATAAATCACAAGTTACGCACCACTGCTTCATTTAAGGACATATATTCAATAATAAACTGGATTTTAAAAGTTAGTGCATTGAACCAAATGTAAAATCAAGTAGACAGCAGACAATGTCCAAGTGAGTAATTATAAAAAGAATGTTAGAATGTGGCACGGAGGATAATGAGCCATAAAAACGAGCGGTGTCTTCGCTCATTAAGCTGATCCCTTAGTATTAATTGTAATCCAAACCCCTAACTCTCAGTAAGCCTTCCATTATTCCCTCCTTTTCTTCAGCTACATTAAATCAGTGTGTGATCTGCTTCTATCAGAGTCCTTCATGCTTCAATATCAGCAGGAAATGGAAACATCCCAGCTGTGCTGGAGCAATAAATATAAACATCTGCGAAATTGATTAAACTAACCTTTATCAAAACCTTCGCAGGATTGCAAAAAAAGCAGGAAAGCGGGCCTCAGTCATCTACAGACAACACACTATGGGCGAAAGAGCTGAAGCACCTTAAGACCAAAGGGGATTGAGTGAAAATGAAAATATATTTTGAAGCAGAATCATCCCATCAACAATGCCTGCTTTGTCAGGCACAATGTAGAAATCTGTATTCACAGCACACACCATTAACTGCCTAGTGGAGCATGTGCAACAGAGAATTATAAAGCTGTCCCTTCCCTGTAATACGGACCTCAGATGTCTTACGTTACAGCAATAAAGTGGGCTACTCTCTGTTGTGTGTGCTATCTGTCACTAGCAGAGATGGAAAAAGAAATTGGTTATAGACCACCTTTCCATGAGGAGGCAAACACTGAAAGACAATGGACATGTATGTACTTTCAGAACAGCACACAACACAGACAGGTCTATTCTTTCTTTTCACAGCCTATAACAGGTGCACAGGATACGGGCCCTTCAATGATGTCAGTTACTGATATCACTTACTGATAAGGAAATATAATTGAGGCTTGATATATTACAAAACCATTTTTAAAGGCAAACATCAAAGTGTGTTGTCTGCATTGTTTGATCAGAATCAGAATCAGAATACTTTATTGATCCCAGGGGGATATTGTGTTTGTTACAATTGCTCCAAGTAAAAGGTAGAAATATAGCATATAAGATTAAAAATGAAATATAAAATAAAATATGAAATATATGTATATGTATATGCAAATGTTTATTCAGTAAAATAAGGTATTTATATCAGCAAACATAAATGCAGATACCAATATCTGTGATAGTCTCTTATCAGCCAATTTTATTGGCGAACTAATAAATCGGTTGAGCTCTAAATGTAAACACATCTAGAAGATTAGAAACTTCTATATTCAAATAACTGTCATTTAAAATTGTTCCATCATAAACCATGCTTAACTTGCTTTTTCATTCACAGCTTGGTTGAAAAATACTAATGAAGCTGATGAATGCTGAAAAAATTGAACGGCTAAAAAGAAGAGCAAAATGAGGTTGACATGTGCAAAAGTGACAAAAGCAAATACTGTCTTTTGCTCTTTATCCACCCAAAACCATTTGTAATGTTTGATTACATAAGGATGCAAAAATTATTTCTTGACCTAGAGACAATTCAAATGAATCAATTGTACCCTGAAATCCAATTACATTGCTGACTGACTCTGGATTTACTTCTGTCAAACACAAGCTACACCATGTCTAAAAAAACAAAGCTAAAATGTTTAATCCGTAATTGCTCATATGTATCCATGCCATCATTCATAAATCCAGATAAGACACAAATAAGACACTTTTTCAAAGCACATATATCATTATATCACATAATGATTGTCAGCAACAGGGCTAGTTTTTCTCTGCACCTTCACTATCTACACATGAAGCAGTGTTTGCTTTTGCTGGATTGCGATGTTAAAACTTTGCTACAGTAACCGGCTGTCACCCTGCTGCAGCAAGCAATATGACTTTGCATGTTTGCCTGATCAAAGATGCAGCTCATCTCCATAGAAATGAGCATGTGTGCACACAGCCTTATCCCAATGGGGGGAGACAACACATTAACACCCGGGCTGGGATTTGGTTTACTGCCAGTACCAGCTCCACCTGGGAGTAAGCCTGAGTATTCACATTGTTGTCACTGCTGCTGATGAGCCGGTCGAAGATCCTGTTGTCCTGTCAATGTAATCTTTACTATAAACTTGTAGAATGGTTTTCCACATCTAAGAGTAAATGTGAGAATGTACAATGGTCCAGTTTTGTCAATGACTTATCTCACACAAAAGAAAATAACATTTCCACTATTTTGGTTTAAAGAGACATTCTCTTCTTTTAGAGGAACAGAGTGATGTCCTTTTGGAGATACTAACTTTCAAATGGACAAATACCTTAATAAATACAATAATCTTTCCATGCTTTTATTGTTTACATTTTTCAGTTAACAGGGAAATCTGAACTGACTAAGATCAAAAACAAATAAGCTTCAGCTCATACTGGGTGTGACTGCACTGTGCTCTTAGGTTTTCTTCTATTTCACTCCATTTCCTCTCTCAACAGGATTTTGAACACTTTTCCACGTCATACTGTGGAAGAGCAACACATTTCCATCACAATGTGAAGTGTGTTGAAGCCCCACAACCAAGAGTCAGCTGTGCCCCTGGTAAAAAAGAAAAATCCTACTTAGCTGAAAGATGTATCCCACAATGCATCCTGACACAAATGTAGGCAGCAGCCAAATAATATACCATCAGCATCTCTCTGGGGAAGAAATGCATGAGCGAGTAAGGGGAGTGACAATAGCAAGAAAAGACCAAGGCCAAAGGGAAAGCAGAGAAAATAGATCTATGGCTTTTACGTAGTCGTTTGACCCATCTCTCCAGCATTTCCTTAAGGCACTGGCAGTTCGTTATCAATGAAACCACAATGGTCTATACCCAACAGCATTTCCAATTTGCTGATGTTGTTATTTAGCCAAAGTTGCAACATTACAAGCAGTGAACAATGGACTTGGGATAAAATTGAATGTAGCACACTTTTAATTTGACAAGTAGGAGCAAAGTAGCTAAAAAAGCTGCAGGAATAAGGATAAAATCCCCTCTCCGTCACTGTGTATAATACAGATAAGAGATTGAAAAAAATCAAAAGGATCAACATAATTAAAACCACATGATAGATAGAAACATTCCAATATCATGGTGCTATAGACCAGAGTGAACAAAAACCTTTGCAGACACAGCAGTCTACACAAAATCTTACAAATGCAGTGCTTCATTTTGTCCTTGGTTGAGGACAGGACAATGCATATCAGCATGGTCCATGAATCAACCAACAGTTCAGGTAAATTACCTTTAAACAAAAACAAATTTGCACAGAATCAGAATTTCAATTTTCTCTCAAATCCTAAGAAGATTATCGTGGAGTAGATCTGCTGAAAATGCTGTCAGCAGAAATTGGATGGCTTAGTAGAAAATAAACTTTACTGAGGAAGCACAAATTTAGCATAGGGGAGACCCCTTTCCATGCACACAGTTCAAACTGGAAACTATAAAAGGCTTAGTAAAGAATTCATGAAGACGAACATGCTATTACTGATAAATGCTGACGAGTTCATTCACTTCCCATACAGCGCATGTAGCTCACTGAATACAATCTAAGGGAGTAACAGAATCAATGTAATGCTTAATTGATTCATGTAGGTAAATTATCTTTCATTGACCTACTCCACATTGAGGTCAGAGAGCACATGGGCTGGAATAAAAAAATACATAATCGTAATATAGGGTTGTCGCAGTCAGTGTTACTGTTGTTGCACGGTTTATACTGTTTATAAAATTGGCCAACCAGCCCTACAGTCTATTTCATTGCTTTCAAAGATGTAAAACTGATTCAATTAATTTTTGTGTATCAGTGGTAGTGCCCACATCCAATTATTAAAATACTCCACTTTGTAAAAAACTCATTATCAATACATGTTACAATAATAAACTGTAAATATCTGCTCGGTGCAGCAACAGATGACAGATAACAATGTAGTGGAGTGAGGTGATCAGGGGAGAGTTGACCAATGACGCAAAAGGGCCGATTTGACGATATTTCTGATTCAACCTGAATTTAACAAAGGGAACATGATGATGTTAATGAGGCAATATGCAAACATCCATAATGGTGGCAGCATCTGGAGGTAACACTTGTACAAATCTTTAAGTGCACAACAAGAGTGAGGCTGTCTGCAGCAAAGACACAATGATATGATGTTTAACAAATCTGGAACCGGAGCATATTGGCAGTAATAGAAATAAGCCCTAAAGGAAAAATAATTGTATATCAGTTATTAAATATGTATCAAGGTAATGGCAAACATACATGCATCTTGTAATTGGTCTGCAGTAAAGTAAAAAAAATAATAATAATTACCTGTTAAGTAACATTTAAGTAAGAGAGGAAGAATAAAAAAAATGTGGTAAACAAAGAACTGGAGTTTGACATTTCCAAACTGTACTAGTGCCCAGAGGTGATATTGATCCAAGATTGATCAAAGTGTGTAACTGACTCAACAGCAGCAGAGGGATACTTACAGTGAAGGCCAACTATAACTGAAAGCAGCTCAGGCTGCACACAAGTCTCAATCCTTGTCTTTTATCTATTATGCATGTCCAGATATACTGGCTGTTCCTTGACAACAATGTGAGCTGCAGACTTCAGTTGTTGTTTTTTTAGGAGCAGCTGGTTAATATTGAGGTCTTGCTTTGGTACAGTTAGGGTTCAAAAAGTAAGTTAGTAATATCAGGGGAGCCTTGATTTCATTTTCACATTTTTCTATATCCAATAAACACTTCAAAAGTGTCAAGGTGGTGTAGAAAGCTATAGACCACACAGGGTGGGTGAAGGTGTCCAGACCAAGAGGCAGAGAGGGTGAGGAGGAGCTGACTTCATGCCCTGCTCCTTATCCCTCCATTCCGTTTTGTGCAGAAAAGAGAGAAGTGTCCCCTCTCTAAAACGCCTCCTCTCTTCTTCCACTAACAGTTTGGTGTGTTGGTGGGTGAGCCATTTTGTTTGTCAGCATCACAACAGCGGTGTAACAGCATTCAAACATGGTGGTTGTCATTATTTCCCTCTCTGACCGAAGTGACGGCTAACCACCAGGCCATAAGGGCACTGAGGGGAGGAGAGCTATCCTGACTTCATCCTCTATGGATGACACCCTGCCATATGGCCCATATGCCATGTCCCATTCCCACCTTTAAAATGGACACCATGGGAGGGCAGGACACCCTCTGCCTCTCCCAGGTGGGCTGCTGAGCAGTGACACCAGTCTTGAAACCATTCTGAGTAGATTTTGGTAGTGAGGGTAGAGGTAGTGTGATTGAATACTCTATACCATTTAAATATTCCAATTCGTCAAAAATTAAAATGCTGGCATAATAATGAAAACCCAAAATTATTTGAGAACATCACTAAATCTGCCCTCGCTCCAATGGCTTCCCGTTTCATCCAGGCCAGACTAGGGACCTGCTAATCATTACCTACAAAACTAGCACTTAGCATTCAAACTTAAAATAGACCTTGCTACCCTGATGCATATGGAAGGCACACAGTCTTTCAAAAGAACCAACTTTGAATTCAAGTTGAATAATGTCTAGAGGTAAAATGACAGCATGCAAGCTCCCCTTTGTACTTCATTTAATTCCTGTGGAATTACATCAACCTTGAAGACAGAACTTCAAAACCTCTCTTATAACACATTATCTTAATTACAGCTTTCCTTTCAAGGAGCATATACATGAAAGATGAATAACATCACCTTTATTTTGTTTTGACCAGAGATAAAGGGACATACTTTTAGCATCTTAGCCATAGATTGGATGAGAAACTTTATCTCCAATGTCCCATACTTAGCACACCCCTCATCCATCACATAACACATAAAGTCGCGAAAACAAAAAAAATCCAGGCAGCTATTATATTTGACGCAGCAAAACGATTTGTTCCTTGGAACTCTAAGTTGTCTGCAGTTTGAACTGGTTGACCATTAATTGTGACTGACAGACACATCAGATAAGCGCCAGTGCTTTCTGCTGACACCTCGTCTGGAGAGTATTTGCATTGTTCATATGCCAACACTCCAGTCACAGGAAACTTATACATGAGGCATCCTGACAAATTTGGCTTTTAATACAACAGGTTATTTTATAAAAGTGTGCTACACCCCACAGCTTTCCCTTCATTTATTCTGTTCTGACTCAGTAAAATTGCTCTCAATAGCATCTTAATCAGACACAGCAAGGATCAGTGATTACAAATCATAGTCCAATGTGCATCATTGCAGCTGTCATAAGGATAATTGGAGAAGCAAGCGTAATGTCATTAGGCTAATGAAAATAACTGATCTAGCAATTATTGGTGATCATATACTTAATGAAGCAGTGAGGGCATATATCAAATACAAAGAATCTGACAGCTTTTCAATCAAGTATCTCAGCAGGCTGGTTTGCCTTCTATTTAAGCTGCCTACAAAATGTTGCATCAAATAAGCAATAGGTGGGTCTCCCCATTATGTGCACTTTGCAAGTTACAGAATAAACTGTAGAATGACACCAATGAAAAGGTAAAACAAAAGATAATCGCCTGTTTTTTTATCTGGAAGTGCTTTTATAAAAACCCTGGTAGAGAATAACATTTCCTCTTTACAGACTGTTAGCCAGCAAGGTGAAACATGTCATAAAAGTGATAATCCACTAAAAATCTTTTTAGTATCCAACACTCACGCCCTCAAGGCTTGAAAGATCATGTTGGTGATTTTGTGCTTCATGGAGAATAGTGGGTCTAGTGCTTGCATTCATTTCTTAAAGTCTCAGAACATGAGTGGGTTAGGGGTTATAGATACACCAAATTTGATTTGGTGTATGACCTATGTTTGTGGTCAGCCCTCAAAAGCAGCATTAGCCATATGTGCAGCTGAAAACTAATTGTTATGGTTCTGATTGAAAATACTTCAAGAGTAGTTGGCCCCCCAAAACATTCCTACCAATATATTCTGTTGATATCATTATTTTAATAATTACAATTACTATTAATGCATTAGAGTGCAGAAGAGATGAATGAATCAAGATCCCACCAATACATACACCATTCCCAAGTCAGTCTCAGCTGTGAGTCATTATGTTTTACCACATTTTCATAGGATTAAATAGCTAATTAAAATTTACCAAACACATTTGCACCCGAACAAACATCAGTGAGATAAAAACTTCCTAAAATGACAGAAAACATATTTGAGATGTTTTGTACTTTGACTTTCTTGGTTTATGTCCCATCCACTAACATGGAGGGGGCCGCCATTATGACTTATCGTCATCATCATCATCGAGATGCTTTGGCTTCACCTTTGGGGAGCTCTCATGTTGTCCATCTTTATATACAGTCTATGGTTGAAATGTATGCTCATAATAAGTTCCCAGGTCCCAATGGCACTAAATATAAATAATGCAGTGAATAATTTACTACATCTACATATGATGAAACCAAAATAGTTGTTAAGTTTGTAGGTATAGAGCTGAGTGTTCTGGAACACGGTGATTTATGTGTTCAGTGTCTAATTCAGTGTCACTGATGTGAGGTGTTTTCCATTTCATAATATACCTGATTATAAAGATCTGACGTACTTCTTTCCAATACTAGCAGTAATATCATATCTACTTTTTGTCAAAATTCCAATCTTGGCCTTTTAAAAAGACGTGAACCTAAATAACAAAGATAAAAGAAAAGACATTTCATGAAAGACATTCCGAACAGGATCATCCAACCACATTTTCCCCAAGACTGTTGGAGATAAACATTATTATTTCATTACTCCACAAATTGGATCCCATGAGATACAGTTAAGAATCCTTCAGGAGCTTCACATCCATTCTACAATAAAAAAAAACTGAAATCATCAAAATTCCTGTAGTCATGACATCTTATAGACATGGAGCTTTCTCTGGCATCTTCCTTGGGTAGTATTATTTATGCACATTTTGTGATATAATTTAGATGAAGAGGCGGATATAATCACAATTACTGTGTCATCTGGTCCCAAAACTGCTGTATTAAATGTGGTTCATTTGAATGCACATAATTCCGATGCAGGTTTTATTTTCGTGTGCAAACAAGTATAATTAAATGTGTCTGAAACCCTAAACCTCTATTAATTAAAATCTGTCATTCAAACGCTTGAGCCCTTCAGATTTTTGGATTAAATGCACATCTACTGTGTGTAGCATGCACAGATTACTTTGAAACAAAATGTGCACAGAGAAAGGCAGCTGGGACAATAATGATCTGCACTCAGTAAGTCAAAATAAAGCAAAATAAAGAAATGACCCACAGAGGATAAGTGTTGGCGATGGGGAAAAAAACACTGTGGACTACAGTGTGTTATACCTTGCGCACTATTCGTGTGAAAATGGCACTGCAAAGTGTGCAGAGGGCAAGGTGTCACAGACCTCAGCTATTGCAGTGCTACGCTCATGTCTAAAGATGCCAAGGGCTACAATTTGTCCCACTACACAAAGTGGATTTCTTCTGTGCCAGAACAGGTCGTAATTAATCTCTAGTGTGCCAACAAAGGGAAGCCAAACACTGCAAACAGGCTCTGCTGTGGTACTCCTGCAACTGGTCAGAGCAAAAGGTATGAGCTCAGTCCCTGTACATCATGTTAAACTGTGACTATGAGGGGAACCGGCTTCATTTGCCAACCATGGTTGTTGGATGAGCTCAAAATTCCAAACCCCTTTGTCCTGACAAACCATTCCTTCTCATTTTCCTCTCATGTTGTTGCGACAAACGGGGAAAGCTACTCAAAAATGCTCCCTGCATGAGGCAATATAAATTCAGGGCGAGGGTATACTCCCACAAGCACTCACACTGTAGTTAGGAGCAGGTGCAGTACCCAGGAATATAGAAGCTGTCCAAATATGCTCATCCAACTCTGAGCAGTTTTGTACATCTCACCTGCAGCTGAATTCTCCATCACTCTGCATCAGCACAAATGCCATTTGAAATCAATGGTGTGGCAGTGAAGCAAAGTTCTCACATTACACTTTAATGTCTGCAGGTATTCACTTCACCTTCACTGACATCATCCACGAAGTCTGAACCGTTTTACAAGCAAACACAGTGGGGTCTGGATTTCAAACTTCATGAACTCACTTTCCCATCGAGCCTTTCCCCATTGTTATCTGAGCTGTTTGTTTATTTTATTACATCAAGTATTTAGCTAGTATTGATTTGGTGAGGCAGTTTATAACTGTGGGTTTTTTTTTGTTTACTTATGCCTTGTAAATAGAAACAATTCTAAATGAATGACTGGCTTTGTATGTGTGTGAGACTTTTAAATGTTTGCTGCTCTGTCCTCTTATTTCTTGTTTGACAGCAGTGCTGCACTTAAGTTAATGGTCATCAGGGTTAAAGGAACCTTGTTGTGTCATATTGTCAACATTATTATTCTGGGTTCAGGATTAACAGGCAATAACGTCCGGATAAAACGGTGACTTACCAAATTCAGCACCGTTTCCACAATATCCCGGTTGCTAACCTCTCCAACCTGGATCAGTCCGATTAGAACAGCAAATTTCATTTTGATATTCCGGATTGGAACCGATGGATTGATAATCCCAGCCGGGAAGAGCACTGGACCCGAGGCGGACATCGTCCCTGTCTCACCGGAGACAGCAGTCGCGTGCTGCCCGTGACCTGGCGGAGGTTGTCGGTCCGAGAGCGACACGGAGCCCGGCATTGCCACCGGTCTCTCGCTTGTCATTTCCCCCCGTCGGCGGCGGGGTGGAGGGGAGAGTTGAGACGCGTTCACCCCGGTGATGTTTTTAATCGCTGCTCTGGAGCGTGAAGAAGAAGAACAAATGAAAAAGACAAGAAAAAAAAAACAAACCCCCAAAACAAGAGCTCAGTCAGTCGGTCACATCCACTGAGTGAGTTCCGATGAGGGAGAACCGGCGTGTAGTCGGTGCCAAGTGACTGACCTGCGCTGAGTGTGTGCGTGAGAGAGTGAGCGTGTGTGTCTGTGTGTGGAAGAGAGAGTGTGAGTCTGTGGTGTGTGCGTGCGTGCATGTGTGTGTCTGTGTTGTGCACGTGCTCCATTCAATGCTCGGGCTGTCACCGCCATGTTGCCGCCCCCTGCCTGCGGCTCCACTCACCACGCCTGCGCCGGATGGATGCGACGCTGCCGGGGCCGGGGCCCTGGAGGTGGAGGGGGTCTGCCCGGGGGCAGGTCCCGTCCACCTGGCGACGGTGAGCAGACAAGTGCGGGGTTGCCCCTATATCTTTAAACATGGCTACTTAGAAAAGAAAATGTTTTTCCACCTACATCTGTTTAGTTGTTCTCTTGTTTGGTCAGTTGAGTTAACCGGTTACACTTTAGGAGCTGGAGACCTGAAGCTAGCACTTTAGAGGCTGCACCAAATCAAAGATGGCCACCGGAAGTTGGCAAATTTTCTGTTTTCCATTGATGTAGAATAGACAATACATTGGGTAAAAAAAGTGAGAGAACAAGTGAAAAATTCGGAAGCCCTAAAGGGTCATACATACATACATACATTTCATTCCACACGTTTTCCCGTGATAACGAGATAATTTTCCTCCATTTTCCCGTGATAACGAGATAATTAATTCGAGATCTCGAGAAAACAAAACGTATTAAATCATTGCAGGAAACATCATTTAGTGTAGCAATGTCAGAGGAGCAGGAGAATACCGATCACCGCATCACATATCTCTTCAATCAAGGCCTGACACAGGCTGAAATAGCTTTATGCCTTGCTATAGATAATGTACACATTAGTGTGCGTCATCTGAGAAGACTACAGAAGCCGAGAACGGCCATCGATTTTTTTTTTAAATTATCTCGTTATCTCGCTATAACAAAGATCGTTTTCTCGTGATAACGAGATAATCCTTCCGTTTTCTCGTGATAACGAGATATTTTTCTCGTTATCACGGGAAAACGGAGGAAAATTATCTCATTATCATGGGAAAACGGGTGGAATAAAATGTATGTATGTATGACCCTTTAGGGCTTCCACCATGCATGCACACATGCTTGAGGCACACTTGACTTTTATTATGATCATTACCTCACAAATGTTTGTAGCGCCATTTACAGTTTGAGCTCTAGATGTGTACAGTTTATTGATCAGACCTTAAGTGGTCCCCTATGCAATCGATAAATCCTGTTATACAGATTATTCTGTTGATCATCTACAAGTTAAGTTCCTAATTAGTTTGGATTTATACATTTAACAGGTACATTCAGGCAGCATTAATAGAAATTCATGAATTGAATGTTTTTTTCAGTATTTACAAAGTTTTATTACTGTTAAAACCAAGTCAAAACAATCACTGCTTTGAATGAATAGTTCTGTTTTTATTCTAAAGAACAGAATGCAAAAGCATAGTAGACATTTCATTATTACTGCCTTAAGTCATAATGTTTTTATGAGACAATTGAGAACAGTAACTTCTCTAAAATCTTATATATGGCTTGTTTTATGTTTTAAGATAAAAATTACAATGATAAGACAAGAATTGTTGTTAATTGTAAATGAACCTTTCTACATGCAGAAGCACTTACACAAATGTATTTTTATGAATACATTAGGAGCTTAATTTAACAAAAAGGAAGCCATCAGATTCCAGCGATTACATAAAAGAGACTGTCATTGACATCTTGGCAACAATCCTGTCAATCGTCCTGACTGACAGCCAGGAACTGAGCCTGCATTTTATGACATCATTAAGCGGTTCTGTGTCAGGATGGCTTCAAAGGTTGTAGAAATTACTGCTGGGCATATGAAGCTGTACCTGTCATATGTGCTGCTCAGTTTTAGAATTTGATTTAATTTGATCTTATGAAATGCGGCATTATTAATAATTAGATCGTTCAACCTACTCACCAGTGAATAAGTTAAATATAATTTCACTGAATTATTGTCAACGTTTTAAAAGTTCTATTGTCCCAACATAGTAGTGTATCTAATTAATATAGTTAATATCAGTGGGGTGAAAAACAGCTTATAGACCATGTTGGGCTCAGTAGAGGTCAGTGGAGTGGGGGTGTTGAACTCCTGATTCACACAGTATGAGCATATACACAGAACTGAATCAGGGAAACAAATCTAGTATCTGTGAGCCAAAATATTGTTGAATTCCATATAATGTTGCTTTTGGTAGGTTGGCCACAGCAGCATCTTTCTGTTTTCTGTTGTAGTTTTGGTGGATGACCCTTTTACACATTCTCAACATCTCTGCTACTTACTTTATTCCAGTCAGGTTTTCAATAGATCTTAGTTTGTGATTCTATTTCAGGCTATTACTTGGAATGTACTTGAACATTTTTCATTTGTGTAGGTCTCCACGGTAGATATCAGTCCTCTCTTACTACCCGTTGAAAAAAGTACTAAAAACATCAATGAAAAGGGGAACTTGATATCAATCACATTGTTACTAGGGAAAATAAACGATTCCATAATAAAAGGAATATTCTGCTGATCAGAAAGAGCCATCTAGTGGACAAAAATTGCAATCAAGCTGATGTCTCCAGCCCATGCATTCCCATCGCATACAATTCGTCATTTTAATAACTATTGTGTTTGTACACAGTGTTGGTGCAGTGGTTAGCACTGTTGTCTCACAGCAAGAAGGTTCAAAAAGTTGCACATTGGGATTACATTGAGTTGAAACTCTATTGACAGATGGGAATATGTGAGTGAATGGTTGTTGTTAGATCTTTATTACGATAAAACTTCATTATGTTTGTTTCTTTACTTTGTCACTTGTTTGTAGTTGAAGGAAGGTTACCATTTAAGTGTGTTCACCCATGTGGACTCCTCTTGTTTCCTTTAAATTGCCAATAGAGGTCGCTGTCCTCCCACATCAGAGAGAATTGTATGTTAAGGTGAATTCTTCAGTGAGGTTACTGTGTCTGCAGTCTTGTGTTTCCTTCAAATGGCCAGTAGAGATCAGTGTCTTCCCATGCGTGTATGAACACTAAACCTTTCTGTCACTGTTTGATATTAATCGACCATAACAGGTATTTGGATTCATAGTAGATATCATTACTGAATAATTGAAATGTCTTGTTTCTTCTTCTTCATATAGCAGATTGGGAATGAGAGCAATCTCACATTTTATAAGTTTGATATTTTTATTAAAAATGATGTCTCTTGTACTTGACACTGCACAGTACAGTACCCTAAAGCAGGTATGAGCAAGTCAAACCTTAAGTCATTCTTTTTACAACCATAGGAGCTCAAGGTTTAATAAAATTACACCCATTGAAAAATGGCAATACTGAAGCAAAGTAAAACCAGCTTACAATTTTGTACCATGTGAATAACAGGGAGGTTGGCACCATAAAAGAATCAATATATAGTAAATTAACAAAATGTATTCTTTATCCCCTCACATATACAATATATACATCTTGTTTGCATGTACAGTATATTCACACACATATATACAGACACTTGAGTGTACATTATAATAATTATAGCTTTAGACCTTGAATATGAATAACATGCTTCCCAGAAGCATTAAGAGCTTAAATGTCCCAGACATCGTAGATTATAGTAAAAGTAATGTAATGACATTATCAAAGATAATAATTATAATATACAGGTTTAGCAACAGTAGGGTAAATAAAATCCTAATGCTAACGATATCGGCAGGATGATTAATTTCCCAATAAGTGATTATAGTCAGCACCTATAACATTTCCTCTTTTGTCATTGTGCAAGAGGACCTCCAGAGTATTTTTACTCTGAGAAAAACAAAACTGAATAAACTGTGCTTTAGTTCTGGGGTCCAGTCTATGCTTTGTGTCTGTCTGTTAGCAATGACTGAAAGACTCATTGTTTATCTCTGAGCAGACAACTGTCAAAGAGTTTCAAATTTTGGTCTCTGGGCCGTCTGTGATGAGTGGCTGAAAGGAGTTGCGGATCCGGGCAGCTTCTGCAGCACAAAGGTGGCCGAAGGCTTTGTTATACCAATCTGGAGACCTTCCCCTGAAATCAAAACAGTATATTCAGTATACTGCACAGACATTAATTGTACATGCATACACAACAGGGTTTAAATAAAGTGTGTCAAAATGCTTTTAAAATTATGAGACAATCATGTAGGACTAACTTTAAGTCCACTCTGCAGATGTGAGTTAGTCTGGACTTTCCAGAGCCACAGGGCTCTAGCAGGTAGTTGGACTCCAGGACAATAGCTCGTACCCCTCCCACAGGAGGACAATCCTCATGCTCTATAGACACAGAAACCAGGGAGCAGGCACCTTTGGGCAAGTCTGTCCTCCATGACCTTAGATATACAGAAAGAGATTCAGTGTAAGCTCTCAAAGAAAGATACATTTTAGCTACTTTTACACAAAGAAAGATGTGATGTTTTCTTTTCATCATCACTCACCTTAAAACGACAAAGTCCCTGCTGGGGTGAGGAGGCATGCGATTGAGGACAGTCTGAAACACTTCTGTCTGCTTGTCCAGTGTCTCAGACACTTTCCACTGTAGCAGGTCAACATCCCACAGATGGCGCTCTCGTAGCACTCGATTCAACACCACAGATGGTGGTGCTTCCACCTCCACAGACACTCTCCATCGTCTCAAAGGGTTCCCATCTCCCACCTGGGTGACGCGCAAAGAAACAATTCATACTTTTAACATATGGATGTGAAAGCAGGAACCATGATTGAGGTATAAAAGAGCATGGCTGATATCAAGTATTTTATTTTCTGTTGTAACCCTCATAGTTTAGAGTTGATGGGCAATTTTATACACTTTAAAACAATAGCAACATAACTCACTAATCACAGGGAAACACAAACCTTCTTATAGTAGAGCTCTGTGTTGTCAGAGCTGCTGCACGAAATCCAGTATTTGGACTTTTCCCGGGCCTCTTTGAGCAGGTTCTGAAGCCTCCCCTCCATATGTGATTGGTATGTTCCATCATCATCTTCTAGCTGCTTGCATAACTCATCAATTGTTGGTGCATGCAAGTCAGCCTCCACGTATGAATTACGTGACTGAGTAACCATCTCATGAGGGATCTAATGGGTGTATAAGAGCATGTGGTAAGACTCACAGAGAGATATACAGAGGGAAGCCTGTGGAAACTGCGTTCAGCCTGAGAAAGTCTTGCATCATCTACTACAGCTTCTCATACCTCAAAGAGACGGTTGCACTCTATGATCATATGAGCAAGGCCCTGTGTTGCTGCTAAATTCTCATTCAGATCCTTCTGGTCTGGTCTGCCAGTGGCATACTTCTTCTGCATGGCCCTGGGGATAATGGAGACGGAAAACTTATTAGGCCAGCAGAGTCCCCAGGTCAACATACTTACAAAACACAGTATATAAACCCTTCCTCCTCTCTGCAGGAAACCCCTTTGATCCCTTTAGCAACGATTTTAACATGGTAAATTAGAGAGCTTAGTGTTGTTTGTACACAGCATGATCTCATATAACACTGAGCTTTAAGAGTCATGTTCTTTTAAATATCAGCCCACAAAGCAATAATCTACTGAACCACTGGGGGTTGTAGCCCATTTTATGTCTGTCTTTATGGAGTCTTAGGTGAAGATAATCATGCAGGAGTTAATAGAATACATGCATGTCTAGTTCATTAGTTCTCTGAGGCACAGAATGGAAGCCAGTGTAGCTGGCTCACAATCACAGACACCAGGCTAATTGCAGGACATAAGAAAAAATATGTACCTTGGCGATAGGTTGTCTTTCTTGAGTATGTTGAGATGGAACAAGGAGGGGGCCAGGCACACAGCAATGTTCATGGGTGTCATCTGGTTCTCCTCCACAGAAGAAGTGACATCGCTGAGGAAACAGAGCAGCGTCTGCAGCACCTCACGGTTTTCATCTGACATCAGCATTATGGCTGCCTGGACAGCTTGCAACCTTTGGTCCTTTGGCACATCTGCACATATGAGGGACAACTTCATTTGTATCATTTCTGCTTACCAGACTTTGTAATAGGAAAGAGGAGCAATTGTTGAACTGTCAAAGGCCATTTACTTGATCTGAGATTGTATTTTAACTCAGCCACATGTATGTTTTCTCAGTTAAAGCTAAATCAATAAATTAAAACATTGCGTCCTTACATTGGTAGATATGGAGGAAGGTCTCCCCCAGCTTGCTGGTGAGTAGAGGCTCGGGTAAATCCCTGAAAAACTGCTTCACCATATCGGCCACATCATACGCAGACTGATCATCATAGTTCACGTCATCTGGAGAACTCTCATTCATCAGCCTCAGAGCTTGAATTCGAGACTTAACCCCTGATTTACGAAAGAGACCCACCTGGAGGCAAAACAGGAGTGTTGGTGTCAGTGTGACAGCTCACAGTGACATGTAATCACATTGTACCACAGTTCTGCCAAATGTATTATTACACCACTATTGCATCTGTCTGCAGCCCCTCAGTTATTGTTCACTAAAAACCTTACACCACGTTATGTAATTAAACCCAAGCCTTTGTTACATCACATGTGAAAATGGAGGTCACATGTAAGCTGAGAGCATGAGTGCTGAGACTGACCTGGTCAAGACACTGGCTCCTCAGGTACCGCAAGGCCTGCTGCAAGCCAAGGGGCAGGGGTTGTCCTGAACGCTGCACATGCACGATGAGAGGGACTCCGAAAACATTCTTATCCTTATAGTCTGGTACCTTCATTCTCTTCATAAACTTAGGCACAGACCTAGGAGAGACAGCAACACAGCATCTTTGAAAATGTGCTCCACTGGTTAAATTTGAGAGACAGAGCCAAATCAAAGACAAAGTACCAAAGTGATCATTTCCAGGTTTAAGATGAATTGAATTATGAATCACACCTTTGGAGGTTTAAAGGTTTTACTTACCACGTCCAGCCATGCTTGTTGGACATGGAGTACTTCTCCATGATTGCAGTGAGACGCAGCAGAGAAAACTTCTGCAACAAACTCAGCTGGCCTGCAGACTGGTTGGTAATCTGCAGGGATGCTACAGAGTGACTTAGACGATTCGATATCTGGAAGCTGGGCCATCGTAACCTAATGCAATAGAAGATGAAACCATGATAGGAAAAAGAGAATAATTATTAATTTTGTACACAAAAGAACTAAACTATTGTGATTTCATATGTTTCAGTACTTAATACTGTTAAACAAATCTTACCGATTGGGTCGTGTGAGTGAAGCACCTACTCCTGAGTCCCTCCTCTCCCTGAGCCTCGTGGATTCTGTCTCAGCAAGTGATACTCTGTCTCTGTCTCTGTCTCCATCACTCGGTGTGGTCTGGCTCTCTGTAACTGAATTTCCCTCAAAGTCCAGTGTGATCTGACTAGACGACTGGAGCCCCACCGTATCCTCCCTCTCGCCAATCATCTGTGCCAGCCCCTCGCCTCCAGGTAACACATTCTTAGACCAGTGGTCCACTATCTGCTGTAGACCGTTGACATGCAGCAAGATATCGTCCAGGTGAGGAAAGAGGTCCTCTTTCTCCAGGTCTATCAGGTCTCCAGTGCTGGCATACAGATGTGAGCCAGGAACATTATCATACACACTGATGCGGCTACCTCTGGAGCAGCACTGGGTGACAGGCCTGGATTCCTTTCTGCATGAAATTAGTGGGGAGTCCAGGTGCATGCTGCCGGTGTGCCAGTTAATAGAGGCCCCATTGGTTGGGGACAGGCTTTCTATGGACAGTGCTTTGGGGAAGGTTCCTGGCTTGTGATCTTTAGGAATGTGGACCACCAGGTCTTCATAGGAGCAAAATTCATTCTTGCGGTTTTGTTCTGCAACTTTATTCATTTGGGTATCTGAAAAGATGTCTATGTCCTCTAAATACATGCCACTTCGTTTGTAGTCTGACCGGTGGGCCTTATGCTCTTTCAAGCTGGGTGTGCTGACCGCACTGCCACTAGAATGGCTGCTACCTTCGCTACCACACTGGGAAGGAGGAACTTTGTTGGACTCCTGAGCTCCACCATCTCCATTTATGATTTCAACACAATGCAGAGTCTTCAGTGCCTGGGCCTCCTCTTGAAGCACTGGAGAACTGATGACTAGCGTCTTACGACCCCTTCCCAGTGTTCCTCGAGAGCGCAGTGTCTCCATGCGCTTCAGGAAATCTTTGGCGCGGATGCGGCTTGTCTTGCTGTGCTTGTCAGACAGTGAGTCGTAGTGAGCAATTTCTTTGGGGATTTGAGGCATAGTGAAAGAAGTGGAGTCTGGCATTGCAGCAGAATCTGAGCAGGTGCGGTTGGAGCAGTCGGAGTCCTCTGTGCTGAGGCCCCTGTGACCACTGCCCCCGCTGCTCTCGCTGTGCAAAGAAGAGACCTCTGGCTCACTAAGGTCTGTTAGAACGCTCTCACTACTGGTGGTGGTTCTCAGAGGTACGTCTTCCCTGAAGGGCTGACCTTCTCTTCCCAGCAGACAGTCAATGTCCTGTAACCTGGACCAGCGCCGGCTGCTCCACTCAAAGGTCCATTTGTCGCTGATAGCATACAGGTCTTCTTCATCAGAGTCTTCACTCTGGAGAGAGACACATAATGTGACGTGTGTTCTAATGAAGGTTAATATTTAGGATCGCTAAAAATGTTCCATGCTCTGAATAGCCATTGCATCGTTTTAAATTTTTAAACATTTGCATATTTTTCCTCTTTGTGTTGTAAGAAGAACATTTTTCAGGACACATAGTATCACATGTCATGTATTGCACAGTTAAATGGGAAATCACTTAAGGATGTGTCTGCTCAATATTAATAACATAATACTATAAGCCAACTGTGATATAACCCCAAACAAGTGATTCCATTGACGTGAATACTTTTCTATAAATAGACCAAGACAGGAAAAAGTCATATCAGCCAACCGGCTACATTACGATGTGGGGACAGATAAACATCATGATACTTGACAGGAATGAAGACAAAGGTTCGATCTCAAATATCATATAATCTAGGCTGAACAGATGAAGCCAGGAGGCGCACGCACAACTTACAGCCATCTTTGTAATGAAATACCATTTCTTACGATGGCAGTGACGTTTGTTTGCTGCAATAACTCTTACAGATATCAAATGAAAAATGATATGAGTCAAGTAATGACGATTTTTGGAGGGTAAAAAACCACACAACGAACCCTTGGAGGTACATACAAGTGTTCAAGACATGAACAGGGAAAATGCATGATATCTGCTTTGGCCTTATTTCCTTCCTGCATTTTTTAAAATAGATACTTAAACATTTTGATATTTAAGGTCTAAATTGAGTGTCGTCGCTTACTTTCTTCTTCGGAAGGTTCACGTCAAGTTTCATAGAGGCGCACTTGTTCAAGGTGTTGAGTCGCCTGAAACAAAAAAATTAACCAGAGAATTAAATACTGTTTTGAACAAACAAGAGAAAACACCAGAAGAGTCTCTTAATGAGCACACCAGAAATAAATCCCATTCTGTTTGCTATTTATGCCTTAACCTGATCAGCCTTTGTTCTGGACGCACAACCAGACCCAGAGGGGAAATCAGTTTCCATACACATTATCCTAAACCTAATGAACGCTGGTAATTGTCAGGTGCTCTGCTCTGTTTCTCTCTGTGTTGGATCAGAACGATTGTGACTTGAACGGTAGCGTGTGTGTGTCTGCGTGCATGTCCATTTGTGTGTGTGTGTGTGTGTGTGTGTGTGTGTGTGTGTGTGTGTGTGTGTTAATTTGAAGAAAGGTGAATGTAAGGTCAACAAGTGGATAAGCCACATACTGTATCTGTTTCAATCACAGGCTGGTTTATTCAGTGGAGACATCTGTAGATCTTAATCTCCAAATGAACCTGTCTTCGATGCCATATTGCACACGGCTCTTGATGATTTTAAGAGATGGCTTCAGCTGCATCTAAAATTACTTTCAAGAATCTACTGTTTTCTTTGAATAGTTCAACCAAAGTCAAATAAAAAACATGAGACATTTTTAAAAATTTGTAATAAAGAATACAGTCTAAGGCTTTTAAGCATGTGCTTAGTGATTAAAGCCTATGAGGGTGTGTGAACTGAGATATATAAAGTAACGGCACTAAAAATTGAACATGAACCAACAATAGCAAAGGGGAAAAGATGACAGCATAACACACCACAACTCACTGTGCCTCAGCTTTAGAGAAAAGGATGCTCATTTGTGGTGAGATAATTACAAGCAGATATTTTATAATAGTCTTTTTCACAGATTGACAGTATTGTTCAGTGACAGTAAAAAGCCACCACTGGAGGACATGACTTTCCTGTAGTGCTGGGGATGATAGGGGTTAGCCACACAAGAAGTTCCCATGATTGTTACTGTAGATAGTAGGAGCTGGCTGAAGAGAGGATTTCTAAGCTGGGGGCCCCTTATTCCGCAGGCCTAAAGAGTTTCGAATGTGGTTGCTAAAACAGGAGGCAGCTTAGGCAGGGATCAGAGAAAGAACTCACATACATGAAATGTCAGTTTTGCTACTATCAGACACCCGCAATACGCTGGGTGGTGTTTATTTTCGCACACACAAGACTGTGGTGGCGTAACTGACAACAAAGCAATCCTTATGTCCCCATAGAGACGCTGGGAAGTCTTGGACAAAATCACGTTGTAAGTGGAACTGTTTCCAATTGTCCTCCATTTATCCCGTGGCTAGTTTGGAATTTAGATGAGTTGCTTTAGGGTTGTTTAGAGTCACAGTATATTGAGCCGTGCGAGGCGCCCTTCATGCTACTCCCGCTTGCCCCTTGGGATGGTTGCTATAGTTACTGTGGCAAGTGAAGTGCTGTTTTCATCCCAGAAAAGTGCATGAGCTATCTTTCCCTATAAGGGAGGGATCCACTAGTTGTTGATTTAGTGAACTTTTATATTATTTATATATTTATATCTGGCAAAGTTACCTCCTGAAAATACTCTTTTACATTTGATTAATTAAACATTTAATTGCTGACAGATGAAGGTCTGATGAAGATGGAACTATTTATTACATTTACTAAATGCAAGACGAAGAAATGTTTGGAAAATCTTCTTTTCTTCATGAGTTTCTAAACCTAACTTAAGAAAACAGGAATATCATGATGTTTTCTTTCTAGCGTCATAATATGAGTAAGACGTTTCACTTCAAAGTTCACATAGGGATTCTTACATATTTCTACTTTCGGGCAAATAAATGTTTTGACTTGGGATAAGCCATCTGATTTAAGTGACAATTAAGTTTCCGGTTACCTGCAAAGAGGTTCCACTAGATCTTTGTCCAGAAAGTCGTGATCTCTTTTCACAGGAGAAATGTCAATGGGAAATTGGGAATCTGTAGTGGGGGGGAAAAGCATAACAACAACAACATTAGAGAAAGATCTGGAAACCACATTCTTTCCAGAAGTACACTGCAGGCTGGGAGACCATCAAACTCGCTTTGTATGTGATGCTAATGAGAAGAGACAGAATTTGCCAGAATGACAGCGCTCAGGCCTGTGTGGGCATTACATCTGGCTCTGGGTATAGGCCTCCTCTTACATAACTTGGGAGACAGCATCCAGACCTTGAATCTGACATTCCACTGCGTTCATGTGAAGCCATTAAGTTTTTATGAAAAGCAGAAGCAGCAGTATAAGAGCGCAGACTGTTCTTTGTGGGGGCAGACATTCAAATATACTTTGAAGCATTACATCATCGATGATTTCATTGTGTCAAGATCTTTTCGTTTTCGAAATTAGTGTAATTTCCTTGACACAATGCCCCAGCATCAGGAGGGAATGCCCATGTCTTCTTTACAACCATTTACAAACTGTCAGAAAAACAAATATATTACACCGAAGCACATGAAAAGTCTGGCGTCAACAGAAAGATCTGAGGGAACAGAGCTACTTTAAGCACTGATAAAAACCTTTTCTTCCCATGACTTCAGTCTTAAAGCACAGAAGACATGTTTATGTAGTAACCATAGCTTGGAAAAGATTAGACCTTAAAAGCAGCTGATGTTCCGCTTGTTCTGTGGTGTCTGGGCGACTGGAGCCCGAGGTCTCAGACCTTCTGGGGACAGTCGTTCTAAATGAGGCTCATTATGTAAGCTATGAATAAGTGGTTTTGTGTAGTATTGGGGACGAGGGCGACAGACCAGATGACAACACGCATCATTATTCATTTGTCTCCGAAAAAAAAACCATTCGAACTATAACAGAGTTTCACTTAACAACAGATGTTATAAATAAATGAAATATAAATATGCCATTTTGGTTTATTACAGAGACCTTATGTTTACTTCATTAATCACTGTATTTTCACCAAACATTTCCCTCCCGTGTGATGAATGTGTGAGGGAGTTTGCCGGGAGCTTTTATTACCTTCAAAGAGCTGAGCATACTGGGGAAATCCTGCTGCCCTCAGCCAGTCGCAAGCCTCTTTCGCCTCGATTTCTGAAACACAGGGAAACGTGCATTTAAGAATAGAGATTAAAAAGCAAAAATCAATGACACCAAGTCATGGTCATGTTTATCAAAACTGTGGCAGCAAAAAGACTCTGCTCCTCGTAGCCTCACCTAGAGACACAACAGACTCAGTGAAACTGAGACCACCCTGTCTGATAATTCTGAGATAACATGAATTTTATGATGAGCCTGTCTGTCAGTCTGTCTGTCTAGAGCGATCCCGGCTCACTCACTTGAAGCCACATGGTACTTTATATAACTGCATGTTATATATTGTTATATAACGACAAACCAAACGTCTTTTTAATAATAGGAAAAAAAGGTAAAATAGTAGCAGATAGCACCACTAAATACTGCATAGAGCCTATACTGTATATACAACAAGACAAGCAAGACATTTTCAGGTCAGACTTCTCCATGACTCCATGATAGAATAAAAACAAGCAAACACATTGACTTTCTGATAAAGAGCTGGGCCCGTCAGTCAGGATCAGTAACTCGCACTGCTGACCTATAGAGTGTCATCTGTAGGCTTCACAGCCACTAATGACAAGGACAAGAAACAGACCTTTGGTATCTTTTTCAATGCTAACAGAGCTGTGTTACAGTGTACTTTACATTGAGAGAGAAAATGTACAACTAAATGTAATAAATAACTTTAGGAAAAAGATAAGAACGAGCCTCAGAAACACAAGATTCTATGGCTAAATTAACTCTTTCATTTTCTGTCCCTGACTTATCTTCAGGTTATTCTGACAAAAGCAGAGATGAAAACAATTAGTTGATTCATAGTTTATAAATTGAAAATGTTTAAAGAACATCACTGGTTCTAGCCTCTGTTATGGTTCCAAATCTGACTTTGCTCGTGTGTGTCGTCTCCAAAAGTAATAAACTGTCTTGGAGGAAAAATGTCACCTTTAGCTCTAGGAACCTAAATTATAAAAAGGAAATAATTCTGTGATTTTTATATACAAAACAATACATTGATTAATTCAGAGAGTAAATTATAAATTTATGAAAATAAGTCTGATGTTAGAACCCTAAATAAAATAATATTTAAATCAAATACACAAGAAAGTCAGTTGATAAACATTAAGAATTAGTTCCTTCGTAGTAAATTATATGAATTATCTCCTGTAAATGTGAAGCGTAGACTTTCAGTCTAACATGAAAATATTCTTACCACTTCCAGTTCTTCTTCAAAAAGCCACACAGCTGATAAATGTCCAACTATCATCACACACACATCTGTGGGTTGAACCAGCTTAAAACAGCACAACCATCGTATCCATCGCGTCCACAGAAGCTGCAGCCACAGGTAACAAACAGCTCTCCGGTCACACACCTGAGACCCGAGTTCCACTCCCTGTCTGTGCCTGTCACACTATGGCTGAAACATGAACCGCGCTCATTCATCACACAATACTGCGTAATTACAGCGACTGTAGCCTCGCAGTGAAGATACTGCTATCACCTGCTTTTCAGAACTGCTGATCCGGGACTCACCTACGCGTCTGAGTCCCTGAGGAATCAATGAAAAGTGACACTGGTCTTCAGACTGACCAACAACTGAGTAAATATTAACAGTTCCCTGTGTCCTTGGATGACAAAAAAGTGTTTACCCCGTTAACCAGCAGTTAAGTCAACATGTGGAGCCTCTCTGGGCAGTTCCCACCTGTATCACCGAGAGGTTAAGTCTCTCCGCTCAGGTAGGCTTCCCTCTCAGGTGGATAATATCAGGCCTGTATTATTCAACTGCAGCGCATAGTGAGAGCGCTGCCAGGTCCTCTTATGTCCCACAGCCGCAGGTTGGACCACTGGGAGCAGGTAACATGAGCTGGGAATTCCTCTCTTTTTGGCATTCTGTAACACGATACCGAGACATTCTGTCCTCTCATCCTCTCTCTAAGGAAATCTCTTGTGGATAAAAGGCTGGGCGGGCATCATGCCAAAGAATGAGAACTTGTGTTTGCTCTCCGTGACCCACAGCTTTAAAAAAAACAAAAAACGATGCACAGGATAAAATAACACGTTTCACAAAGAGATGAAACCCAGTTTTCTTTGACACAATGGCCCAGAATGCAAGGGGCTATGTGCGACTTAAGTATCTTCCTTTACAATTCACTTTATGCAACGATCACTCTCAGGAACATAGATTATGCAATTTGTTGCAGAGATATGACACGTAACAATGTGCTGCGGGAGAAGATATGGAATGATTGAATAGTTCTTGGGCTGAGCAGATGCAAGCCCTGCCAAAATAATGACACTTTTAAAGGCTTGTTCACATTCCACTCTCTCACAGCTAGCGACATGGGTGAAATATTTCGAGGATTTTACGATGTGCTTTGTTTTGTCCTGAGCTGCATCTGTCTGACAGAGAAGCTTTTTGATTAACGCTAACGTGTTTCTGCTCATGTTCTTTCGGAAAAACAAGAATAAATGAAAGCAGATTCATTCATTCGGGCTCAGTGTGAATGAGAAGATAATTTACAGGCATCAATATCTTTTCTCTCCAACCAACAAACACCACAGCTGGTTTCCAGCGACAGATTCTTGTGTACTTACGGGATATTTTCATCGTAAAGATTGAAGAGTGTTTCATATATCCATCAAGACTGTCTCTCAACGTGTCAGAGCATCTTCATTCCCACACTGAGCCACATTCCTGCTCGCTCCCTGAACACAGCTTGTAGTTTGAACTCAGACCCACAGCTCCCTCGCTCTCCTTTCTCCTTCCATCTACCCCCCAACCACCATGTGCCGGTCCCAACACTAAATCTCTCCTTTGACCCACCCCTTTCTGTGGCAGGCTGCCTTAACGTTTACCCCCATCTCCCTCCCCCCTCCAGCTCCTTGTGCCCGACCCTCCCACCCAGCTCTGCCCACGACAACATCTTCATACCCTACTCAGCACATTTTCAAGATCTAAGCTGCAGCCAGTGAGATTTCCTCTGAATTCTGAGAGTCTCTTGTTTTTCAAGGCTTTATTTTTAAATGTAAAGAAGTTACCACCACTCTGTGACTTACTTCTCTCCTTTAAATCTTAAAATGTTCAGTTTGAGGTGTGTTATAGCTGATGCTGGACATGTTTTATTAAAACAAACAAAAGAGGGAGCCTGGTTTCGCAGAATCCATGTGGTTCCAGTAGATGACAGAAAACGGAAAAAAGGCAGGCAGCTGAAGTCGGGGGAAAACCAGTGACATAAACTTTCGGCAGTCAGCAGTGAATCATGCCGAGGCACTCGACTCACAAGACTCTGCAGTAACATCATCACATTGATATTTTCCACTTCACCTCTGTCTCCTTCACTGCGTTACACCAATGAATGAGGAAAAGTGTGATCTGTGTCATCTGAGACACAGACTGTGTTGTTGTGTCACTTGACACGAAACAAAGAACTAATTATTTCCAGGACATCTGGAAATCGAAAATATCTCTATACAACCAGTTCTACCATCTATCAAGGCCTATAATGCAAATCATTAAGAGGAAAAAAGAAGGTCCAAACATAAAAAAATACAAAGAAAATCTATAGAAAACAAACTAGTCCTAAATCAAATCCAAGTCAATACATTTAGTGGGTTAGCTGAATAAATACATTACGTGGAGACAGTAATCTACAGCATCTGCTTCCCGTCTATAGAAATCTATATATGTCTATTTGTTTAAGATTTTCTTTTCAGTTTTACTGAGTTAATAGCCCAGTTTTACATTATTTGATTATAAAATGATACATTATAAAAGGGTGAGATTACAAAAGAAAAGTTTGAATTAGTTTAAATGTGTGGATAAAATGCCATTTCTGGGGTTTGCCATAGCTCTGTGATTACGTAAGGGCATCAAATCATCTATAATTCCCTATAGGGTAAGTAGAAATCCAGATGTAGCCCGCCTCTACTTTGCCAGCCTCCCTTTGTGACGTTTCAACCATTTCCTCTTGTAAAACACTACTCCTCTGACCTAATGAGGCCATGAGTCTGCAAGCACAGACGGAATGACGGCGGAAATCCACTTTAGTCACCTTTACAAACCATTTAACAATAAATAACCTCAGCACATAGCAGAGCTTTGAAAGCAATCTGAAACAAACCAATGAACTTATATGTGCCAACTGTGTGGAGCCCGACAAATGTGTCTGTCCATTCCTCCCCCACACTGAATGAATCAGCCAGACGAGCCAAACAAATATATCAGTCAAAAGCCACGCAGACTATAAGCGAGCGCTGAGAGTGTCTTTATCAAAACCACCTGGAGACGGGGAGAGAGAGACAATAATACAGAGGGAGAGAGATTCCAGTAGTGCGCTGGCTGGTGGAGAGGTGTCATCACGCTGGGAGGAATGGAGGAGAGGCCTCTCTTCCCCTTTATGATGCTAATTGCACACAGACACCAACTCACAGTGAGCAGTCAGCCTTACTGTAAAAGTAAGACTAGACAAACAGCCAGGGGAAACACACTGCCCCCTCCTCTAGTCTGCCCCAAAAACCACAACATCTGATGTCTCATGCACAAATTAGCCTCACATTTCCTGCTGTCTCACAGTTTGAAATTGTGCACAGGGGAGCAAACAGGAAGCACAAACATTCGCGGACGATAAAACGCCGGACGGCATGACAGAGAAGCCACATGATTGTAGATTCATATGTTTTTTTATTTTTGGTGAGAGTTCAGGTCCTCTAAGAAGAAAATGCTGGGCTGGATTAACACTGCAGTGACCCTCCACCTATTGTTGTGGGAATAAAGACATCTAATTTCCGAGAGCAGGCTTTAATTAACAAAGCTCGACACGTCCCTCAGATTCTACATTGGCAGAACAGTAGGTGCCACTCGCTGTTACCACAACACCTCGCAGCATTCTCATCGTCTATGAACCGGAGACAAAGGACAATAGTCAAATCTAAGAGATTATCTGTCCTCAAAGGGGAGCGACAACACAGTGCCTTTGTGGATGTGATGCAGTGATTGACACATGAGCTGGCTCTGCAAGGCCAACTAATTACAGAGTCTGTGTTGAATCACCCTCCGACTTCCAGGCCCCGCATTTGATCTGGCGGGGCACACACAGGGACCCGTCGTTATCCCTCAGTCAGTGCACGGGATGCAGGTTTGAAATGATATCGGCTCCAGGCTGCGTTGCTAAGACACCGAAGCAAAATTTCCTCAAATACAAATGAGCTCGCCAGTGTCGGACCTGCCTCTGCCCTGTGGTCCACGGTGACCTGCGGAGAGAGGCTTTCAGTGGACCACAGGTCTCCAGTAGCAAGTGGATGCACAAAGCAGAGCTCGGTGGCTCCTGGAGGACGGGGACTTGAGGACAAACACAGTGCCAGCCCGGGGAGTGCCACGGCCAAGGAGGCATTAACATTCAGGGCCAGCATATGTCAAGAGTTTTGCAGACATCCGCAACTAATTTAAGGGCTATTTTATGCATTGTAGACCAATGCTTTTTCCCCCGACTGTTTCAAGTAAAAACATAGTCTGGTTTGGGAATTTTCGCATTTTTAATGACTCCTCTGGTGAAATGCTGAGGTCCACCTTTCATTCCACAGCAAACACACACACACACACACACAGCAAGAGCTTATTGATTCTGAGGGTAAATAACATAACTATGTGAGCTGGGGAGCTGCTGTTGTTGACCATTGCCAAAGCCTGCTGGGTCAAAAGTCATGTGGGCTGTGTTTTTCCTCCTGAGGTCCTGTATTGAATTTAAACAAGAGCATCACAGCTGTGGTAACACTCTCCTTCACCTCTGCAGGACACCCAGAGAGAGGCCTCTTTCATCTTCAGGCCCAACAGCCCATTGACTCTCTCAGTTTCTCCGTCTGTCTCTCTCTTTGTCTCTGTGAACACCAGTCACAGTTTTATCGTCAGGTTACTAATGATCAAACAATGCAGGGTAACAGACGTTCATTGACATTCACTTATTCCTGTGCAGTGTCAGTAATCTCATAATAAAGACAGAGCTGATTTATTTCCTTCTCACAGTTTGCCTGAGAACACAGTTAAAGTAGGGGGGTGTCTGCTTGACGTGAGGTTGTACTGTTAAAACTAGAGCCTGACTGATTTATTGGTTGGCTGATGATATATGCCAAGATGAAAACATTATTTCACAGAATAAAGAATGCAGAAATGATGTGCATTTATGTTTAATAATACGTTATTTAAATTAATGTTCTACATATTCAGTTGTATTTGTGCTTCCTTTTTATTTATGTTATTTACAAAAAAATGTATGGTGAAACAATTGAAAATATTAATAATAATATGAAGCCTCAGTTACATTTCTTTGTAATAAGGGTCGGACAATGACCAATTTGGAATCATTGCCCAATTTTTTTCTATATATCGGTCTCTGAAATGTTTTATTCCCCAATGATGGCAGCATCAGCCCCCAGAAATCCATATCAGTCAAGCTCTAGTCAAAAGCATGTAGGGTATAGCATGATGCTGTAAACATTTTTAACTATGGAAAATCACTTCAAATTGTTTCCAAAAATAAACATCATATGCGTTCCAAGTCTCCACACAACAACCTGGGAGAGAAGTGGGAGAGATTATCCTGGGGTCACTGTCTCATCCCACCACAAATAGCTTTTCAGTGAAGGATTTATAAACTACCCCGACCCAAACTGCAAACTGATAGCTGGCTGGATCTGGGCGGGTGTCACAGCCAGAAGACAAATAACTGTGTTTGGGCTGCTCTGCCTCTGAACAAGCCAAGGCCTCAAAGTTCAACCCGTTAGCTATGCAGTGTTTTCATCCAGCTCGTTACAGTGTCTCACATTCGCTCAGTTTTGAGAAAATGTTCTGACAACCACATGTCCATTCCAACCGTGTTGCTCAGCAAACAGCAAAAAGCAAGGGAAAGTGTTGAGTGTACTCCAGCTTCGCGGACAGGTGTTTTCCTTCTTTCCCTCTGGTCACACAACAGGATGCCTTGGCACATGACTTCCTGCAGACACTTGAAAAGATGTGTCCTGGTAGAAAAACCACCTCTGACCTCCAGAAAGGAGGAGACATCTCAGCATTTTCCAGATCCCCAAGTGCCGCTGCTTTACTACCATCAGCTCTGAGCAGGGCAGAAATCAATCAGCAGAGCTCTCTGTGAAATACATACTGCAACGACTTCCAAGGCACGACGCGCGCACTAAACACTTCCAGACACTGGACTGCAGCCATGTTCCCACGCATGTTTAAGTGTTTTGAAAACCATCTCTGAGGCCTTTGTGCAGGCTTTGCTTTCTTTGGTGATAAAAACATCAACTTTGGCTTTTGGGGGGATTTCCTTCTTCATTTCATCCAGGCATCGTTCCCCAAAACCACAGGCTGTGTCTTCAACCCAGACTTATCACTGCGCTGGTTGTTCAGTCGAAGTTATTCACTCTATCTACAAATAAATAAATAACACAGCACAGGATACGTTGTGCAGGCCGGGCAGTGATAACACACATGAAGGACTCATTATCTGTGAGGATACGGAGCAGTTTTCTTTCTTCAGAAATGCACATTTTATCCAAAATGTATCTCTTGTTCTTTATGGTCCTCAAACCAAAAATCATTTTTTGATGAAAGTGAGGCCCTCAAAGTAAATTAAAGTGATAAATCTTCCTATGGAGCATATGAATGATAAAAAAGAAGGCTGATGTAACAGATCAGGGGAGGAGGTCCACCTGTGGGCATCTGTGTTGCCCTCAGTCCAGATGTAAGGCCTGGACACAGAGTTCAGAAAGAGAGATGTTTTCTTCCCCAGCCCAGTTTCTGTCCTCTAACATCCCCTCTTTCTTTCCTTCCCTCCCTCTTCCTTCATCTCCATCTACTTCCCTCTCTCTCAACTCTGATCTGGGCTCTTTCACAAGTCTTTTCAACTCCCTCCTCTCTCTCCCATATGCCAGCTCCATGTGGTCATGCAGTTAACCATATCCCCTTCTTAATCCGATGAAACATGTGCCACAACCTCCCTTTAGGTGTGTTTTGGTGGCTGCGTCCCGATTTGAAGTCTGTGCATGTCTTGTTTTGTGCATGCCCTGCCATGTCACGCTGCATATACCTTCTCATAATATACAGTTGTGTGGCTGTAATTCCTGCTTCCCTTTGATAGCCTCTATAAACACTGTAATTTGGTTTTCCGAGTGTGCCGTATAACACAGCTAAAGTGGGATAACTATGAATTACTGATGCTGACCTAAAATCTTGACTCATGGAAACATGGAAAAAGATTGACTGGAAAGTTATCGACACATGTTTTGTAAGTCCTGGCACCCACCGGTAAAGGCTACAGGCAAAAAGAGGAGAAGGAGACTCCTCTGAAGTTGAATCCTGCAGAGCTCCATTAGGTCCACTTCCCTCACATTTGGACTGGATCCCAGAGGGGACGTCGAGGGGTTCCCGCCTTCTCTGGGAATGGCCTCAGAGTCAGAGGGTAGAGAGGGGGCCAATGTCAGAACAAGTGCCCCTACCGTGAGAAAGCCCTCTCAGGACCTTTACAATAAAAGCATGGAGCCATCCCTGGGGACGCTGGTCCCAATTAACGACATCAAAGTGAAGGGCCACAAGACGGCCCCAGGAGCTGAGCGACAGACTTGTGGGTCGCAGCAGAGATAATGATATTGTCACGGCATGTATTGTTGTGCACGGTGAGGCACGGTGAGGCACGGTGTATAGATTATAAAGAATGTAGCCACAGACAGAGTTCAGGGTTTGTTCTGCTTTATCAGAGTCTCACTCGCACACACGCACACACACACACACACACACACACACACACACAGACACACACACACACACACACAGCATTAATAGCGAATACAGTGCCCATCTGTCATGCCATGTGACAGGCTGTGTTCAGACAGTCACCCTCTGGCTGAAAGCTATAAAGTGAAGCAACAGTAGCTGAATGTCTGTGGTCTGTGTGCACGCTGCCTGTGTGCATGTCAGTTTTTCCAGCTTATGACATGTACTGTCCACCTTTACCACATGAGGGCAGTCAAGCACTGAACAGCTGGTAGACATGAACATATACAGTTTGATATATATATTAGAATAGACTTTACAAGGTCTTTATCTTTACAACGAAATATCAGTTATTTGATCAAGCATGTTATGCACAGCTTCCAACAGGGTTGTTATGTTCGTTTATTTATTTCCGTATAAGCAGCTGTGGGAGTTTGGATCCATTTGAAAAACTTAAATCCATAAACGTAAACTAAAATTTCTAATATGTCTTTACTTAATTCATCAAAGAAGAAATTATGGCAGCTTCAAAACACAAACAAAATGACCAAGACTACTTCCCAAATGATCTTTCTTAGGACTTAAGACTAAACATATAAAACATTAAATCTGTTTTTGATCCTATTTTCTATATGTACGTTAACAATTGTTTCCCTGTTTATTTTCTCTTATCTGTGGAATGGAAAAGAAGCTGAGAACTGGAGACGTTTTCGATCATGGATCTGTTAATATGTGACTTTCTGTTCCTGTTACAGTGCAGGTGAGGCATTTCTGAAATCTGCACTTAGCAAATGATTAGCTCAGCACGTGGTGGTTGTCAGCTACACTCTGACTGGAAACTGCACTGATTCACAGAGTGTTTCATGAGGAACGTGAGCTCAGCCTGCCACCTACAGGAAAAAAGTGGGAGTCCACAAAAGAGCCTCATGAATGTGACCTTCGCTGGAGGTTGGTCGGATTGAGTCAGGCTGTTTCTGGCCATTACAAGATTTGCAAACACTGACTTTTTCTTTATCAGCAGGGCGGGAAATTACCAACGGCTACCAACCAGCTGCTGGAATAGTTTGGCTCCACGGACTGGCTGGTGAACAGTGGGATGGACTGTAATAGGAATCACTCAGAGCTGAAGTCAGAGATCTATTCACATAATTGTGATCTCGTAATCTGTGGCTGACAATCCAATAATATAACAAAATATATGATGCTCTCAGTTTTTATGTTGTTTTACATTGTGGCTTTGTTTTAGCCTTTGCATAGCAAGATACAGCATATGAGACGAATTATCACAACAATCAAAACTAATTCTTACAATATCAAGATGTCATAATAGAGTCTCTGTGAAACACACTACATGTTTACTATGTATTAGAATCAATGCTATGACGAGCCACACCACAGCCTTTGAACCTTGATGTGTAACTAATTTCTGATTCTTTTAATATGCAGTATTTGTTAAACCCAATCATCGCGTCGAAACAAGAGCACAAGATTTAGATTTAAATATTTGTAGTGCGGGTGTTGACAAGCGGCTAATCCCATTGTCAAAATTGCCTTTGTCTCCCTGTCAGTGTTATTTACTGCCCTGTGAAGGCAGCAAACAAAAATCTGCATAACAATCACGTCTACAGTCGAGAGGATCATGAATTAAAGATAAACCTGGCTCCATGTGAACGTTAAGTAAACAACGCAGTAAGCAACATCATCGCTTATTATTAAACCTCCATGTGAGTGAAGGAGCAGTTCAATTTGTTTCACGCGCTGAAGATCTGACGTGCATCATGCTGCAGGAGACCACCGATGAATAATTCAGAGCCGTGCAGAGATGGGAGGGCAGAGTGGAACTAGATTCCTTACACTGAAGAGCCCTTTACTGTTACATCTTCAAAAGACAGAACAATGCAAACCTCTCCTTGGAGCTGGTTTTCTAGCAATTATCCATCCATCCATCTAGAGCTCGTCCTCTGAACAAGCAGAAGTGTTCCTGTCCTCTCTCTCTTTTAAACTCTACAAGTGTGTTATTGTTACACATACTATCCTGCTCACACACTTTCTGCTTCTCCCTCTATCTGCATTCAAACCTTGCAGGTTAAAACTTTGTCTTTATCAATCACTTCAAAATTGGTTTGTATATCACCTTTCATACACGTTTAAAAGCTACAATAGCAATTCAATTTTTTAAAATAAAAAATACAAAAAAGATAAAATAAAATACAGAAGGTAAAAAACCTATAATAATATTAACAGGCAGGTCAAATGGAATAAAATGTACAAAATAAAGCTTTTGTTTCAAATTTTCATCATTTCTGTCTGCTCTCAATGTACGTTCAAGCAGCTTAGAGCATAAATGCTAAAAGCTGCCTCACAAAAGGTTTTATTACTGCTCAGTGGAACAGCTAACAGCTAGAGGACCCAAGGAGCCATAGTGTTTCATGCACATTTAACTTATAAGTTGATGTTTAAAGACATAAATTACCAGTTAAATGTAACCGAATAAAGCAAGAAACATATCTAGTGGTGAGCATGCAGCACTGTGGGCAAGTGACAGTGATATGTGCCAGCAGACGAACAAATGTGGCTGATAGCACGTTAACCTGAGACACACAAGCCTTTCAGCCATGACAGCCAAATAAAAGACATGCTTTGTAACTCCAGGACATACAAGAGATTCAGTGATGAGCGCACAGCTGCCACGCAATAACTTGTGTCATCTGACAAGAGATGCACTCGGTCCTTCACTACGCAGGCGGAAAGCACTAACGACCTCTCCAGGGCAGAGATCGGAGCCCATTGGCTGCAACCAAGGTCAGTAAGTCAAGCGGGGCCACGCAGGGGTCACACTGGACAGAGCGTCTTGTTTGAAACACAACAGCCTCTCAATGACGAAGAGAGCCGAACAGCCAGAGTCAGCGAGCAGGCTTTTAGTCACGGTGTGGCTTTCAGCTGCTCAAGGTTTCCACAGACGTTTCCACAGCTAAACAGGGACACTTTCACAACCAAAAATGGTCTGGTTTCCACTTCCTTTCCAGCTCGGTGTACAAGAAAAACAGCTGAAAACCAGTGTCTAATGCAATCAAATGTGAGTTCTAAAGTATTCGTGGACATATTATTATGAAATGACTCATATTCATATTTTGACATGTGCGAAAAAAATCCCCACTCAATCGTTCAAAATACCTAATAAAACGATACACATAGTAAATGCATAACACAAATGTTCAAGTGCGAACTGTCCACTGAGACCTGAATTGATTAAATATAAATATGAAGTATATTAGCTATAACAGCTTCATTCACAAACTTGAACTATAAAGATCAAATTTGACAAAAAGGGACAGATTTGCTGTAAAATTTCTTTAATGATGATTTGTGAAACACTTAAAGGTACAGTGTGTAGAATTTTGTGATTGATCGAGTGTTGCAGTTGCATGTTGCAGCTGAACACCCCTCACCTCACCCTCTCCTTTCAAACATGAAAGAGAACCTGTGGTAGCTTCAGTTTTCATTAAACTCAAAAGGTGTTTAGTTTGTCCAGTCTGGACTAATGTAAGAAGCATGGCGTCCTCCTAGAGAGGGTCCCCTCGATGTAAATATAAAGTATTTAAATATAAAGGGCCTTTTCTGGGGTAAAGAAAACTACAATTCATACAATTCAGATGAAACGAACTAGTGAAAACATCATGAGGATTATACTATATAAAATTTCTGCCAATAGTTCCCTTTCACCTAAAATAGAAATTTTAAATAGATAGATTTCTTCTGTATGATGTATGAGTGCTCATGAATGATGACCTGTGTGCAACTGGTGTAGTAAGTGTGAATTAATTGGACACTTGCATACAAAATAAACATGAATAAATATGGCATTGTAATATTTATTTTTCTGATGCTAACGTAGCAATACCAGATGCACAGTCTGGACTCCAGATGGGCTGGACAGGGAGGAAGCCAGGTGCACAGAGCAGAAAGCTGCAGAAACACAGGAGCCCTTCCATAGTGATGCAGTTTGGAAAACTCCTCCGAAATCGAAGGACCATTTTTTTAGGCAGGGACAACACATTCCTTCGCAATAAAAACAGGCTCTTTCTCTTGCACAATAATCCCACTGTGCAACACTTTCCATCTTTATTCTCACAGCTGTACATATTGGCTTCACCGATGTAATAACTGAATTTTTGGACAATAGTATCCAGACTTCTGGTGCTTCATCACCAGCTAAACAAAATACATACACACGACGCTGGTGGCTTTGAAATGCCATCAAATTGGAAACATGACTAAGACCCCACAGGCTTCCCTGGAATTCTAGGGGTAAAACAATACATCAGTAACTCTGCCCATCACCACGGCCCCCATTCACTTTCAACCTGCTATGTCAACAGAGCTGGAATGCAGGAGCCACTGCGACGCGAGGAGATCAATCCTGCAGCTCTGCACACTCCTGCAGGCGGGCCTTGAAAATATTACCTCGCTGTTATCTCTCACATTTCACACAGCCATGCATCACATAAGGTGGGACACGGGAATGAAGGAAAATAAGATCCTACCGAGATGAACAATGATCTCGACATGAAGCCAAACTGCCACACTGAGAGAAACGTGGCACTTAAAGCGAATCAGATGAGACACTTTCACTACCAGGATGATGTTAGACGGTTTGACTCAACTGATGACCGCTGAAAACAGATGTGAAAACAGTTACCTTGGAAGAAACTGTGTTATCCACCATGTGCAGAGAACATTAGCAAAGACTGAACTCACTTTAGCAAACAAACTGCTTTAAATTATGTGGGATTCATTCACTGGAAAGTTAATATGAACTTTGCCTCCTCTTAGTTAATGTATGTATATTTCATTAACACATTACATTACATTACAGCGTTTTCTTCTACATTTCCTGCAATTTGATGTTGTGATTTGATCTATTTAGTTGATATTTTTAATGGGGGATGAGGATCTTACTTAGGGCTGATTAGACCGAGAGGAGCCTTTCACAATCAGACTGACATCTGCATTTATGTTTGCCGATACGAAGATGTGCTCTTATGATTACGTGTTACAAAAAATTAATTTTTTCAGTTCTATATCTTTGGTTGTATTTTGTATTAATTTATGGTTACTTATTATGATTAAACTGTAAAATATCAAACCTAAATTACATTTGATAACGACATCTTCATTGCTCATTTAATAGTATATGCAGTGTATTGGCCGATATATGTGTTTATTATTATCAGTCAGGCTCTAATCGTGATTACATGTAATTAGTTGGTATTAAGACAAATTAAGGATGTTTTTAATCTAGGTCAGTTTTACATCAGTAACAGTTTTACATCAGAAGAAAATGCAGAATTATGTAATGAAAGTGTCAAATGAATTAAAGTTAATATTAACCCAGACTGATGTAAAAGCAAAACATATATTTACAAGTCTTTAAAAAGTTGCTCCTGACAATAATTATGAAACCAAAGACTGTTAAAACAGACTTTTCACTCGAATAACAGAATCTGAAAAACCACTTCAAACATGTACATATTTTCTATCCCTGTCACACATGACCTAAATTGTTGGTTTGCTGTCAAACCAGACATCTGTAATCTGAAAATACATGCCGGCAGGTTGCATGACTGCACACGCCTGCAAACATCAGATCATGAAGACCCCCCCCTGAGAACTAGCACACACACACATGCACACACTCTCTCTCTTTCGGGGCATCTTTGACACATCCACCCAACAGTAAACTCTGTGTATCCCTCACATCGTCACAATCCCAAAACATGACTCGTGAGTCGCCTCAGTCCTCTGCGGTGATGCAGGAAATCTTGCCCACACAAGAGGCAGCATTAACTGAGAGGAAAAGCCGAGTCGTGTTTTGCCATCTGATGAAATCGTTTACGGATGACTTCCCTGTTATGAAATGCAGCCACCCTTTGATCCGGCATCACACCTATGGGTGGGAGCAGGCGTAGCTGTGCTTTGTCCTCTCTATTGTCATGCACGCCCTGCCCCC
This sequence comes from Paralichthys olivaceus, assembly GCF_024713975.1. Taxonomy (NCBI): domain Eukaryota; kingdom Metazoa; phylum Chordata; class Actinopteri; order Pleuronectiformes; family Paralichthyidae; genus Paralichthys; species Paralichthys olivaceus. Next base: position 20,425,482 of record NC_091103.1, read on the forward strand.
TCCCAGTACTGACCTTACATTTCCAGGTAAATGCAGAGACAAGAGGCTAAGGACTGTGGAGAAAGCTGAATGAAGGGCCAGACCCTGTTGTGGTTAAAATGAAAAAGCAGTGCTGTTGCTCTCCATGGCTGCAGACAGGAGTCCTCAAATGAGCTGTGGGCTTGTAAATCTGTCAGGCGCCACGTTCATTGGTATATCTTGTTTGCGCTGTGGGCTTATCTCTTCTTACATAACTGATCCTAAAGCTTTCACCTCGGTGTCCGTTGCAATAATTATTTACCACCGTGCACCCTTGACAACTTATTGGCTGAAGGTCAAGTTTGTCTGCAATGACACACAAACGCCCGAACACACAATCGCCTGATGTTATCATTATATTTGTGTTCCAGAGTTTAGGAGTGCCACCTTTATCATAAGTGAACAAGGTGAAAAGCCAGAGATATGGACTGACATTTGAAATCATCTGATCCTGAGCAAACACAACAATGCCCTTGTTCATTCTCCATTTATAAGCTTATATTCATGCTTATGTGTCATCTACATGTTTCTAATACCAGCTCATTTCTCCCAGCATTCCTGGAAGTCTGGCACAGAGGGATTATTCTAAACAAAATACCAGAGTACCAATAGCTGGTTCTTCAGCCAAAGTTTTCTTTTTTTTTCTTTTTAAAAAGACTGATTTTCAACAGATTCATTTCCAACTGCAATCTGAACTGTCACTTCTATCCAAGCAGCTCTCCTACCTCCAGCAATCTTCTTGAGCAGCTGTTGCCTGGCAATGATCCTGCCCAGCCTGTACCCTGAGCGTCTGCGGTGATGGTCCATCCTCAGGTAGATATCCTGGGTCTCTGGGGTCATGCTCCCCAGACACTCGCTGCCTGTGGATTCCGGGAGCTCCCGAAACATAACTTTAAAACCCTGTATCCCAAATAAGCCCCTTGGCCACTGGCTCTATGCACACTGACCCACACGCTCTATCCCCCAACACAAAACTTCACATACAGGCGCAAAAAGCCTAAAGTGAGCTGAGAGGGAAGGCAGAGAAGAGCCTAGGGGGAGGAGTGCCAACACTTCAGTCTTTTCCTTCAGCTCATGTGACCACAGGGAGGCCAATGGCGGGGAAGCAGTGGGAGTACTGCCCACCTTGCTGAGCTGAATCCAGTGTCTGTGTGAACGCTTGTCAACTTCCCCCCTGCTCTGGAGGGAAATATAAATACCATCGGAATGCCTATGAACTGAGTAAGGAGAGCAGGAGTGGAAGAAAGACGGGTGTGGGAGGGCCTAGAAAAATAGTGGTTTTTGGAGCCGCCCTGCACTCAAACAACTCTTCTGCTGTTGCTGGTCCCACAGGTGCCAAGTTTACTGGGCGAGAGTGAGTCTGTGTAGTTAGAGAGAGAGAGAGAAAACTACAGTGGAGAGGGAGAAGTTGTTTTCGTGGCCCGAGAATGCTAATTCATGCTCCCCCACCCCCGCCACACTAAACTCCCGCTTCCAGCCGCAGGAAGGCCTCCCAGCAGGTCTCCTCCGGGTGTCAGCTCCTCAGGGGGAGAAGAAGTTTGAGTTTGAATACATCGAGTGACCTAGATCCTCTTTCAGTCAACAGAAGTAAAGATGAGACTGCAGGGTGTCATCTCTTCAGCTCTGGTGTCTGTGACAGGGATTAAAGGCCCTAGTGACACTGTGACCCTAAACTGTCAACACACACACAAAAATATGAGGTATTTACCAGATACTAATGTTCATAGAATGTCATTTAACATGTCATTAGACAGGAAAGAGATGTGTCCCTGCAGAGTTTACTAATTTAACAATATTTAATACACCTAATATACTGAGTTTATGGCACACAGAACCAAGGAGCTGTACAAACAGGAAGTGATATAAGATGTGTGCTTGTGGACATCAATCAAACTGTGGTTTTGGATAAAGATTAGATTAGATTAAAAAAAAATGAGTCAAGGCCTAAATGCAAACAATCAAAATAATCAAAACTATTAAATTCAAGAAAATATTCAACCGCAACCAGTGCAAACACTACGGCCAATTACAAATCTTTTTTTTGTTTTCTATCTTCCAGGATTTGTTTCACCATCATCCAGTGCCTGTGTGTGTTGTGGTGTGGGAAAAAAACAGTATCCCTCAACAGCACATTTAGTTAATTACAAATGTTTTCAGCCTGGAAGGAAAACAAACTAAAATCTGCTTACAATTATTATGCAATATGTATTTACGACACATGCCTTTATCCCTCATGAATCAAACTATCCTCTGGGAACATGCAAAAGCTAATTGTAATGCTTTGGGATGATCAGTTCTTATGAAAAATAAATTTTAAATTCCTCTTTGTACACCTCAGTAACACGGAACGACAGTCTCCTCACACCTGAAGTAAAATCCATATCCACACAAGCAGACCCGCCCAGTGCTAATTAGAGCCACTCTCCTGGTGACCGTCCCCCGGCCTCTGCATACAGGCCTGCCTGTGCAGCGTATGCATGGCGCCATACATGTGAGTGGAACAAACGGGCAAGAGACCAAGTCAAACACAGCCCCTGTCTGTTCCTCTATACCTGGCTGGCAAACACCGCTCCAGCTTTAAGCTCACAAAGACCACAATTCAGCTGCACACTTCAGGGCCCACTGCACTTCTTCATAAACCTCTCCTGGGTTTAATGGCCCTCCCCACACCCTCAGGCACAGCTTTTTTAATATGTGACTGTTGCTTTTTTTAGGGTATGAGGTGACGGGTATGACACTATTCAGATGATTTCACTGGGTGGTGACTCATTTTTTTACACACACAAACACCTGTGCTCATTCATAGTGTAAAGTGATCGTTTAAGGTGTCGGATTCAAGAATGAGTGGCAGCTTGTTGGCAACAGTCTGATCTCCCTGAACCCGTTTCTCTCTTCCCCCCTCGTCTAGACGAAGAAATCCGCCGAAAGCATCACGGATTGTGTTACGGAATCAATCAGCCACCCCAGTGAAACACGATAATGAATGAGATTAATGCTGTTTCTGCGTCTGTCTGCACTCAAATACCTCAGCGAGGACTGTGAAAGAGCTTTGAGATCTCCAGTGTGCCACTGTGTTTAACTTTGTACAGCATGCCGGGAAGAAATGGCTCTAGTGTGTCCTTTAGTGGGAGTGTTGGGAGCAGTGACTCCAGCCCTTATCAAACTTGTTTCAACATGCCCCCGTCTGGGTTTCAGAGCTCAACTGCTATACAGCATGGCAACAGGAATCCAGACTCACAGTAAACACACACGCACACGGTGAATTTTAAGTGTGATGACAAATTAAGCCAAAAGCTGTGATGCAGGCATTTAAATATGTCTCCAACCGTCACTCACTCTCCGCTCTGCTGCAGCACTGAGCTCCAGCCAGGTGCAATCACAAAAAGGGAAACTTTAAATTCTGAATCAAGGAGTTTGAGCCCAGGGGCCGACAGATGATGAGCACGGAGGCAGCTGAGTGGGGTTTAGACACTGCTCTGATGTGGTGTGATTCACCAGCAGACACATGTAATCTGCACTGGGCAGTCCTGGCTCTGCTGAGGCTATGTTTCCTGTGGTTAAGGCTTAAGAATAGCACCAGTGTGACTGAAGATTTCCACCTCGTGAGCCACCGAATGTCTGAATTCTGAGCTCAGGTCTGGGAGTAAAGTGCACTTTAATCATACTGCAAACCAGTTGAGCTTCTATTCAGGTAACTCGAAGGAGGAAACCCATCAAAGTATTATTTCATTTAGAAGGTGTGCAATTGTAAAGTTCTCAAACACTGAAACTGTGAATCACTCTAGACTCCTTTAGTTATTTAATTATTCACCCTAATCTCACCTTCAGACATAATCACTACATGAAGCTGGAAGGTGTGTCCCAAGATATCCAAGCTTCTCACTCATACATCATGAAGTTATTCTCGATAAATCTGCTCCTACAAAGTCGAAAACATAAAGAAGAACGAAGTTAGAGGTGTGTTTTAGCTTCCTGCCATGAACACAATTAGGCCACTGGTTAAGTCCTGGGTAACAAACTTTTTCTCATCATCTCGTTTTTTCTGTCTCAACAATTGAACGGAGACATATTGAAATTTTATTTCCTTTGTGAGCAACTGCATCATCAGCTCTTATAATTTAAAATAATTATATGCATATCCTGTAAGTGAAAAAAATACATTTGGCTATATACTGTATTTCATCTACACAGAGTATATGACTACCCACATTTGATTTACAGTAAAACTGAATTATGAATATATATGAATATATATATTAATCATAAAAGGGCAGTTAAAGCTAATGCCTTTTATTTTAACAAATATACTGTGGAGTGACACAACACAGCAGCTGGTCACAGATACAGTATGAATTTATAATTCATTAGTATGAAACTGATATATGTGTCATAGGCTCTATACTCTTGTCAGTCTACCAGGTCAGTGCTTTAATGTTCAATCTCAAGATTTTAAACAGCTTTCGATGACAACTGACCTTCAGTAACAACTGTCCATCAGTGTTTGGCTGTAGATAGGTCATCTGCTGCAGGCGAGTTGGATATTAGCTGTCACTGGTCAATGACACCCACATCCAAGGTTCCCCACTCTCTGATTCCCCCCAAATCTGCTGCCTGACCTCCCTAACACATCAGATAATCAAATAGCCCTACAAAAAAAATTATAGACATCCACTTTCAGTCCATCTGCAAAGTCAGCCTGGCCTGTATATTGTTCAGTGTATATAAGCAGCTCAAGGCCTCTGGGCTGCAGACACTTCCAGATGAATGCCACACATCATTGAGATACACACAGAAAACACATGATGAAAGTGTCAAATAACCAGGCAGTGCAGGATTCAGCTGCTGCATCGCTGACGCAGCATGTGTCAAACTTCATGCACCAAATACACAACCTGGGGAGAAGGTTGACCAACAGCTTCACACACAAAACACACCAGAGGGATGAGATATGTCACATCACATGAAACATCTGCTTTCTATCTGTGAGTATCTGCGACTTCTGAGATCCATGAGGCTCCCCCACGAGCAGCAACTGTGGTCATTTCACTGCATCTAGTGGTGGACTTAGGTTACTGCAGAGATCACTACCTTTAACTCTTTACTCCGTGACAGAATCATTGCTCCAAGCATTAACCTCTTTCTCTGAGATTTATACAAAGGTAGCTTCAAAGTTTGCTTCCACACTTTCCCCTAGTTATTCCTTATTTGGATCTGCAACAGGATTCTTTAAAAGGATAACTCTCGCTCTGCATAAGTCCATTCACATCAAACAATGTTTCTCTAAACAAAATCTAGAAAGAAGAGAATCTAGAAACTGAAATAAATGTTCATTGTGTCTGAACAACTCCTCACATCAACACAATGTGTCTCGTCTTCCAGATGAACAGGTGCTTTTTAAGAGGTTGAAGCAAATATTTGGCCGATGGACAATTTTACTGGATTCCCACAGCCAGGAAAGTGCTTCTCCAGGTTTATTCGCAGCCAGGTATAATATTAGCAGACAGAGCTACGGTAGATAAATGTGGATCCATCGATCAAGTTTATATAGGAAACTATCAAACAGTTTGTACTGTTTCAAAGACAAACTGTACATAATCGAAAGATAGATAGATAGATAGATAGACAAACAGACAGACAGACAGGCAGACAGATAGATAGATAGATAGATAGATAGATAGATAGATAGATAGATAGATAGATAGATAGATAGATAGATAGATAGATAGATAGATAGATAGATAGATAGATAGATAGACAGATAGATAGATAGATTGATTGATTGATCTATGGATAGACAGACAGATAGACAGATATGTTAAATATAATATATAAATATTCTCTATCATTCTCTTTACTTTCCATTTCAGTGTAAAATCTGCACATCAGCGCCACCCTGCGGTACAACCAGACACACTGTCGTTTGTAATAGCTAAAGTTTGCGTCAGTACATTACTCAGGATTTTTCTACACGTGTGCAACAATTTCTAAGTAGAAAAACTATGTTTTATAATGTATCTACCCATTGAATTTATAATAACAGGGTATAAATCTACAATCCCATGACAAAGTAAAACCATTTCTAACCTGCATTTCCACGATTTCTTTAAAAATCACACATCTCTGTTGCAGCACTATGATAACACCATGGTTTGTGCTAGTTCCATAAACGTGCATAAGAAAATGAAAAACTTTTTCTCCAGTGGTGGTCGACCCCCCCCCTCCTCCACTGAGCACTCGTCCAGCCGGGCTCTGGTGAGCCTGCGGCGGGGTACTGACCTGCCACCCTCCGCTCCCTGACATTCCTCCAGAGAAGGTCCCAGGCTTTGGACGTGGAGCTCCGCAGCTGCTCGCTGAGGGAGCGCCGCAGCTTCAGCCTGTGTCTTCTAGATGTCATCGCTAATCCTCCACCACCAGGACATAATAACACAATCCTCCTCGTCCACAGCACAAAACCCGTTATGATGAAGTGTGAGGCAGAAAAAAGAAGAACACTCTCCCCTGCTCCAGTGAGTGGTTCTCCTACAGCTCCAGGTCTCCAGACCCAGATGACAACATGGGCAGATTATTCCTCTCGGTCAGAAGTGCAAAATAAATAAAATGAGAAAAAGTTTCACAGATTAAAAAGCACAGGGACTTTCACACTTCACACCAGATGTGTGTGTGTGTCAGTGTGTGTGTGTGTGTGTGTTTGTGTCAGAGATCCACGCACAGATCCACACATCCTGATGTGTTCAAGTGCTGCGGGAAATGTGGGACTTAACAGCTGAGCATGTACAACTGACATGGTCCACCCCCAAAATGAAAAAAAAAAACTTGTGACTGTGCAGAGTTCGACTTTTATACATCCCAGCAGCACAAGACTTTATACTAAACCACATGATGATACTCTCAGAACATCCCCGTCATGTTCTTTCAATTGTTTAGTAAAATCTGTGCTTTTGATTACAGCTGCAAGTAAGACGGCAAGTACTGAACTAAGTACTGAACCCTCACAGTACACACACAACAAAATACTGGACATACAATACAAAAATACTGGACACGCACAGTACACACACAACAAAACATTGGACACGCACAGTAAACACACAACAAAATACTGGATATACAATACAAAAATACTGAACATGTACAGTACACACAGTAAAATACTGGACATGTACAGTACAAACACACAACAAAACATTGGATACATACAATAGTAGAATACTGAACAAGCACAGTACTCGCACAACTGGACACATAAAACACAAGAATACTGGACTTTACAGTACACATGCAATGGATGTGTGTATAAGAAAAACGAATTCAGCCGTGATGTAATTTTGTTAATTTTCTTTCTTTCTTTTTTGGTGTATTATTATTGTGTGATTACAAATATGATATTTGTCTTCATTCATTTTTTTTTATTGTGTCCTATTGTATCAAGTTTCAAATTTTTAAGGTGGACCCCAGGAAGACTAGCCGTACCAGGATCCTAATAAATAAACAATAATCAAAGTTTTTTGCAGTTTGCTACTCGATTCTTTGAATTACACAACTACCAGAAAGAGATTTTTTGGAGATTTACACAGAACACGTGAAGGCATCACAAGAGGAAAACCATTCAATACCTACAGTGACATCACTTGATCTGATAAATCCAGCCTATAATCCATTCATAGTCTTTGGAGTTAATTTCAACTTCAGTAGATATTAAATTATATCTAAGGACTATTATCTGGATTTTTACCAGAATTTCACAGCAGCATGATGTGGTGTATTATTTTAAAGCTTAGTGAGAGTGCAGCGAGTTCTCCTCAGGTGGGTGAGAGGAGGGGAACCCTCGAACAAGGGGTCAGTTTCAGCAACATTTACTTTGTCACAATATCTTGTCCCACATACCGAGCAGAAAAAACAACAGAGAAACAAAAAACTAATCCTCTATAAGAACGACAGAAACTTCTTCCTCTTATTGAGGGTCCATTCAGCCAATGCATGACCTGAGAGCAGTGATATCATATCAGCTGTATTCATTTCTCCGTCACCTGCTGGGATCACTGTTTAATACTATTAAAAACACACAGAGTGATTGGCTGGAGAGTGACAGTTTCTGAAATGAGCGCACCTCTCTCTGACCTCAATTTGCCCTCTCCCTGTGACGCTGAGCTAACATGACTTCATTTCAATAAGAGAAGAGACTCCGTGTGCCACAGAGAGGACGGCTGATTCACACATTATTACGAGGTCAGGTCACATAGTGAGATATCGGTGTATGCCCAAGGAGCGTGCAGCCAAGGGGAGGATATTAATGAAGGGCTCGGATTTCTCATTTCTCGGCACATCTAAAATTATGTGCAGTCAGAAGGACCTGCTTGTACGAGTTAAACTTTCTGCACATTCACAGCGTAATTAGCAGTTTTTCATCTGCATTTGGATCGAACTGAATATGTCACCGCTATTCTCGGATTTAACAAGTCACAGAAAGGAAAATATAGAATCTTGTATTTTTGGGTTCAGTGTGAGTCACAAGTGAGCAGCTCGTTGCTATTTTCAGCGCCACTTGTTCAGGCCTCAGGTTTAAATGCAGCCTGGAGGTCAAAAAATACACACACGCACGCACACACACACTCATGCATGCACGCACACTCACACACACGCTTGTCTACAGAACCAGATTCATCTGATCCTCTGACTTAGGGTTAGGCCGAGTCAAGCATCTTGTTTTCTGCTGGTCCCAGGAGCCAGGAAGCCCACAGAGTAAAAAGTTAATCAGCAAACACAATGTTCCTTAATTCAGGATAATACCCAATGGACCATAAAGAAATTTATTTTCAAAATAACCCAGATTTAAAGAAGCTTCATCTTCCTAATCCGCTGAGTGATTTGAGGGGAGACACGAGCTGAAACCAGGAGAATGAATGAGTGTACGAGCTGTCAAAGTTGTAAACAAGGTATCAATCTCCAACGCTCGCTGATGGACGGGAGTGGACAGACAGACAATGCTGTCCCTCTCAGCACTGGAGAGTGAAAGCGATGGAAGAAGTGCTGCAACGAGGCTCTGACCTCTTTCAGCGTGAATCACCACAGAGGTAAACACAGCCCACAGCCGCCTCTGTCTCCACGTTTACTCTGAGAAGAAAGCCAGCTCTCACAATGAAGACGAGCATTATCACGGCGAGGATCATCGTGGTCGAGACGATGACTTAGCCTCTGGAGATCCTTGGCAGAGGAGGCATGAGCAGATGCGAGGAGAGGAAACATCCATCAGCTTGAGAATGTTTTCCCTTCGCTGACTCATCTACTTGTTTGTTTTGGGCCAGGCGGGTTTTTTTTTTTTAGAAAGCACTCGTTTCCCGTTTTCCCTGTTTTAGTGAACTTTCTTTCTCCCCCATCTCTATCCTCCTCTTTCATAAACACATGCAGATAAACACACACATATTTATTTGTGCGAAATTCCAGAGCATATGTGTGTGTGTGTGTGTGTGTATGTGTGTGTGTGTGTGTCCATGCTTGGTGACTGATGTGGAATGCTGCCCCGTAGCTGCAGTGGGAAAATCCCAGATGTGAGGAAACTGATTTCTCCTCCACGATTGGGTCATGTTGGCCAAGAGGTCTTACACCAGGCCCCCTCAAAATAGTCTGGGAGATTGCTCTTCCCAGCCTAATGGAAACAAGGCTCGGGGAGCAGGGAGAAGGGGAGATCTCCCCTCCACCTCCACCCCGGCCCCTGAGGGCTCGTCCCAGGCATGTGCTATAAATTTCCTGACCATATATTCCCAAGTCAAGTTCATTTTTCCAGAGGAGCCACACATGTGGTGTATATCTGGCTTTAGATTATGGGGCTGGGGGAAGGAGGAGCTGACTTTGGTCCCAATCCATTAAAGTGGCCTCTAATTCTATTTTCTTAAAGCACTGTCCGTCGTAGCGTCATGATTTCTTCCTATAGAGGAGGAAGTTCTTTATAGAAGCATTAATTCCCAAACAGAAAATCAATTACATCACATCTGCTTTCCAAATGGACAAGAGAGTGAACAATAAAAACGTGCAGATTTTCACATGATTTAAACAACATGTTCATTCAAATCCTACAGCTGCAGCAGTTTGTTACTTAACTTGGCTTTGTTATTAAACCACAACACAAAATGGTGTCAAAAAAAAATATGTCAAAGGTTTGTTCCAAGAGCATCTAAAAGTGAAGCTCACAGGGGTCAAAGTTTGTATAAAGAGGCTGCAGGAATGTAAAACGGGCACGACAAGCGTACGTGGCTATTGTTTCATTGAATGACAAAGCATGTAATGCTGTCAGGTCTGAATCTGTTAAGGCTGCATTGCCCACAAAAATGCATGGGAAAACATTTACACCACTGTCCAGCACCTGGTTTCCATTAGAGCAATGAGGATTTAATCACAGAGGTACATTTCTCTCTCAATCACTCTCACCGCCTCGCTGCTTTTCTCTCATTTTCTCACAAAGGTGGCAGATGTAAAATAACCTCATGTTTTATTGATTTTCACTCATTTTCAAGCTGGTTTTAAGTCTCTTTTTTTTCACCTTTCCAGAGATGTGAAATGCACATTAGGGGAGTTTGCTCCAAGGCACCTTCGCGGGAATCATCAATAAATACAGCAGGCTGGACAACTTATGTGATTTATATCGTATGATGCAGTTTACAGCAGCAATGACATTAGCCTCCGTGAAACAAATTCAAGCAGGAAGTGGATGTTTATATTTCGAGACGAGCCCTGTCCCGCGACGGAGGCGGAAGTGAAGGGTCTGACGAAGACCAAAAGGAGAACATGACAGCTGCTTTGATTTAAACCTACAACAGGGCTTGTAGTTTCCCCTCTTACATATTGAGTCCTGTTTGAAATTATTACAGTTTTGCCTCCAAAGGTCCTATCACACAAACCATTTCTGTAGAATAGAAACCAACCTGTAGCTGGTGCTCCTACTCTGCTAAAACACAGAAGAAAACTACAAGAAAAGAAGATAGTTCATAATAAAGAAAAGGCTTCAAGTGAACTTTCATCATCTCTCTCAAAATATCTGAAAATCAAGCATCCGTTTTATCAATGATGCGTGTGTGCACTCGCTGTAATCACCTCGTCCAGTCGCCGGCGATTCTGCTCAACTCATCAGCCGTGATAAGCTGGAAGTACAGCGCAGGTATTGTTTTCACACTGAGAAAAACAAGTCCTGCTAGGCCCTTAACTTTTAAAGCCTTGTGAGCCAAAGAGCAGGGAGGATGCAGGAAGTCTGCTCTGCCTCTGCCTGCTATTGCTCTTTGATTGCTGAGCCAAATTGTTTAATCAGGTCTAAAACCACAAGAAAGCTGCAGTGCTACACTGCCCAGGGACAGAGCCTCTTTTAACTGTGCTTTTTGTTATCTGGGTACAGGTGGAAGTGCACAGTAAATCTCCAGTAGCGCAGTTACCCACGGCCTTGCTTCAGCGCAGAAAGACAGTGTGTTTCAGTGTGAGCCGTGCCACGCGCACGACCATCCTGAGGAAGTGGAGGCGACGGCCTGCAGGCCCGGCGGAGGCGCAGACTTTTTGCCTCCCTGCAACATCTGGAATCTCTGTGGTTTATGTGGGAAGTTTAGGAGGCCAGTGACGGAGCCAATGTGGTTACTGTATCTAAACTGACTGTGCGGAAATGTTCTTGGTTTGGTGTGTGTGTGTGTGTGTGTGAGAGAGAGAGAGAGAGAGAGGGAGATCAATCAATAAAGAGGAGCACCAGATCTGATTTAGTTTTAGATGAGAAAGGAGTTATTGTTCAGATTAATTTGTAGCAGAGTGGTAAGCATTCATACAGAAGGTATACAGTCACTAGCAAATACACACACACACACACACACACAGATAACAGCCGAGTCTGTTGACTGTTAAGTCACATCCTGGTGTGGGTCCCTGAAGTAGTGTGGCCCTTCCTGTCTCATTATTTCCTAAATCTTGTTTCTGCCTTCTTCTCCATTTGGCAGTTGAGTGCTGGACCAACCCGTTAGCTTTTGTGTTGTTCAGACACACACACACACACACACACACACACACACACACACACACACACACACACACACACACACACACACGTCCCCCTGTGACTGGCCTGCATCCTGACACGGCTGCCCACATCACCTTCCACTTAGTTTACAAAACCCAGGCCTGAATTCCTCAAGACACACACATATATATACACACACACACCACCCACAAACACACAGAACCATCTCACCTTGGTCACTTTATGGAAGTGGTTTGCTAACAGCATTTATGGCTACTTCCTTTTTTAATTGGCTGTGCAATAAATTTGTTTCTTCACACGAGGAAACATTAAACTGGCATAAAATACATTTTCTGCTCTAATATACTGTAGCTCTGAACACACACACACACACACACACATACAGACACACACACACACACACACACACACACAGAGACACACAGAGACACACACACACAGACACACACACACACACACACACACACACGCACACACACACACACACACACACACACTGTGACAGTATCAAACTAGATGTTTCATACTGGGTAATAAATTATGCCTGAACAGGATGGGAATGGTTTGACGTGCTGAGCTCTTCCAGTGTGAGGGCCTTGAAGGCATTATTAAATGCTTTTATGTGCTTTTTAATGTATGATAGCGACAATTGCAATAAAAACGTTATCATGTATCAGAGTGGGTTAACAAAATAGTTACTGTAATGTTTTCACAACCTTGACAAATTACTGTATACACAAAGAAAAGACTAGAAATACGACCAGCTACCCCCCCCCACCCACCCCACTCTCCTTCCCTGTCAAACAGCCCAGTTGGCCTCTGCACTCAGGAAACCACAAGTCATTTTCCATCTTTCCATGTGTGGAATTTTTCATGCGCTCGTCATGCCAGCAGCACCCTTTATAGTCTGCTCTGGATCTACAAATGACGACTCGCTTATAAATTTAGCGCATGATGTCACCAATCTGGCACCTGTTAGGCAGCGAGGAGATGTGGAGGGAAAATAACGGCACAATCGCATGAAGATGGATTTTCCTCCAGCTATAGAAAAGGCTTTAAATCAAGACGCTTCACGATGTCCAGGTCGGCCTTTAAATAGTCAAAGAGCAGATGAAAATGCTCGAACCATATTAAAACGCGGCGGTGGAAAATATGTGCTACCTTGCCTCTTCTCTTCTCTTCCAAATCCACATCTAATGCACCACACTTATTTTTCTTTGGGGCAGGGAAGAGGAGACACAAATTCACGCTCCTCTATCTCAAAGTTTAAAAAGTTCTGGGTTGTGATGTCTCAGCGCTCATATTGGCTTCACACAGAAGAGTGAAAGGAACGGGACAGGCTTCGCTCCATCACTGTTATTTTCACTTATTCCACAAAAACAATGCCAGTTTAAAGGAAGCTACAGCCACTGAAGAGCAGTAACTGTTGGTCCAAATGATTCCTACGTATTCATTTTCTGAAATTAGATTAAGCACCTCGAATAAAGATACATCTTTTTGTGACAGTATAATTATTAATTTGAACAACAGCTCACATTCATACACACAGTTTCAGAGGTTGTGATAATGTGTAATAAGGGCAGTTGTGTCTCAGGAGGTAGAGCAGGTCGTTCACTAACCAGAAGTTTGGCAGTTCGATCCCAGTTTCCCTCATTACGTTGAGAAGTGTGAGTGATGTGTGATAGAGAAAGTGCTGCACGTAGATGCACTGTGAATGAGTGAATGGCAAAACTGTAGTAAAGTGAATCTGTTGTTCACAGAAGAAAATCCCTGCAGCATAATGACAAAGACACCTTGTTCTATGTAGTTCACACAGGTCCCTAGATATTCTGTACAATTGGTCTTATTTGAAAGTAATATACAGTACATGTGAGGTATAATGACACTAATTCAACTTTTCACAGTTGGTGCAATAAAATCTTCTGTGGGAATAAAGAGCAACCTCTCGTTGTTTTGTTTTTTTACATCTGTTTTGGAGGCTGGATGAGGGAACGTCTTTAGTTCCAAACCCAACATTGTTTGAATTTCCAATAGCACACAGGACCAGAACTTTTGCAGCTCGTGGCACGACCAGAAATGATGAGTTGGACAATTCCTGTCTTGCATTTGGGGCACGTGGGTGAAAAAGTAAGGTTGACGAGACGTGTACATCTGCGTATAATCTCAAACTGCATTGCTCCGGCACGACTGCAGACTGAAATTGATATAGCATGTCTCCACATATCTTCCCGCTTCTCATCATCGACTGTGACAGACAGCTCTGTCTCCCCTGTGCCCCTGAGCCCCTGTAAAGCAACAGGCGCTGCGAGACGCGTAGAAACACAGAGAAACATTTTTCCAGCTGTGTGAAATAACAACTTTTCATATTTTTCACTGTCGTCAATTAATGTCATACTGTGCAATTTAAAAAGCCTCAGCTGCAAATGACAGAAGAAATCCTGCCTGGGGGATTCTCTGTTTCTCAACCGTTTGCTCACATGCCAGTACAGTATTATCAGAAAAGTCAGTCACTCTATTAATACCACTATTAGCCCATTATCTAAACCCAGTGTCTACCAGTGCAGGCTTGAAATCATTATCCATAGGGCTAGTTCACAAATGTGTTGGTTTGATTTCTGGATTACAACTGCACTTACACTCCCACTACACTCATTATTAAATGCATCTTCACAGACATACAGTTAAAAGGTACATGTTTGTGTAATTCAAGAGAAACAGTATTCCTCTACACTGATCTATTCCTTTAAAAACCTCATGAACCTCCTTAGAATCAGCATGTGTCCTTCTCCGTCTCAGAAAAGGACTTTGTAATAAAAAGCAGTGGTAACAGCAGTGAGGTCAGAATCCAGTCGAAACCAGCAAGTAACAACAGGGTTGATAATCCTGCTACATCCAACGTGACATCTGATTTCAATATTCACCCTGCAGCCCCCCTCCCCGACTCCAGTCGAACATTTCAACAGTGCATTCAACATATATCGTCATTCGTTGCTAAGAAGCTCCTATGATGTGTATACTCTGGTCCCTAACAGGCCCCTGGAGAGACGCAGTGCAGAGAGGGGAAGAGAGGCTGCAGCTGTCTGAGGTCACAATCGGCCCTCACCACCACGCAGTGACCCGGGGTGAGACTGCATGGAGGCCGGGGCTCTGAGAACAGCTGAAGAACATGCAGGAGACAAGCCTTGCTGTAATGCATTAGCAGTCATCGACATTATATAATACCCGTCGGTGCTTCATCTGGTGCTGGACCCGTTTATATAACTGGGAATACTTGCAGGGGCCCCGCAGAGGAGTCATTTCACTGTGAGATGGATGCTCATATTGGCCAGTTTCAAACTGTGGTGGGAGTAAAAGGCTGGTGAATGACTGCAAAATCTGTGGTGTAATAAATCCAAGCCACCAATAACATCTTTCTTTGTGTTGAGTGAAAATGTCCAGGAAAATCTTCATATTTGCACTTACTGTCCATCACGTACAGAGCAAATTATAATGTAAATAAAGTAAAGGATAAATCGTCAAATAGAAGCTATGAAAATATAATAACAGGGTAAATATATAGAACATCTATGTAATTATATAGATAGATGTGAGGAATCAAAACAGAAACAGTACTTAAATAAAAATCTGAGAAACGTAGCATCTACGGATGCTCTAACGTCACCATTAGTAATCCATGGAAAAGTACATGACCACAGTGTTGACACCATTTAACTGAACTCTGATGCCCACACATGCAGCTACAAGCAGTGCCAAAACGCTACCACAGCTCATCACCAGAAATGTTGCCAAAACAAAAATATATAAACCTCACCAACCCCATTTCTTTTTCATCCGAGGCAGTGGTCTGAGATTTGCACACACATTCAGTTTTAAATCTCACTTTCACAGCCTACAGCACTTAGCAAAGATCCTCTCTCAGTCTGCAGCTTGATTTGCTGACCCTGAAATCAGGATCAATAAAAGCAACAAGGCTGCATTGAGGAATCCAGGTGAGATTTAACAGTTACTGTGAAGGAGGGGGGGAACAATCGATAAAACATCTTCTTTTCAGCCTTTCTCCTCGGGAGGCATTCACGCCACAGTGCGAGGGCTTTATTTTACCTTCCCTGCAAATAGACAGAAGCCATCTCGGGATTTACAGAGTTTCATCTTTGTTTTTCTTCTAATCAGTGGAAGGAGATTTTCACACTGAAAGTAGATTACCATAGAGGGGATGTGTGTAAATGCAGATGGTCCTCAGTGGGAAGCCTTGCCCAACAGTTCTGGACCAGAGATAAGCGTTTAAGCCTCAATAGGGGCATTTTCCTTCAGACTGCCATTTAGGAACGTGATGTTTATCATAACAAAGCATGTGAGCCTTTATTTATGCAGGTCAAAAATAACACGCTCTGTTTCTCCGTGGACTCCACATTGACAAACTATAATGGCACGCAGTAGAGTGCATACCCAGCCATGCCCAACGTCCACTTAAATTCAATCAAGCTGCACCAAATTGCACACACACATAGATATCAGTCACTTAAATATGCCTAATTTATAAAAATTTAGATTCATGAAAAATGTCTCTCAATCTTAAAGAAAGTGAAGAAAGAATCCTGAATCAACTCTATTTTTCCAGATAACCCCTTATTTAATGGGTCCCTTCTTAAAGTTTGGAGCAAATTCATTCATAGTTTTTGCAGAATCTCATTGAAAATCTTATGTCTCGCTACAACTAAATACATGTTTTAGGTCAGACTGATAAATGCAGATTCATCTTCCTTATCTGCTCTTTATCTGCGCAGGAACCTGGTTGGATATGGAGCTTTCAGCACATATAGATAGGTAGGTTGATTGATTGATTGATTGATTGATTGATTGACTGTTCTGATTCTGTGATTAATGTCAGTACAGGCAGCAGGGTTTCAGAGTCCTCTCAGCAGAGGAAGCCATTCATTTCCACACTGTAATTAAAGACACTGTGGGGAATATATTTCCATACACATTACGCTGTGTGAGAAGGAATCAGGCGCTTTCAACCGCTCATCTGCTCAAGAGTTGATAAATATTGAGTCACAACTTCAGAATATAAACATTGGGATGAAGGATTAATTTCTTTTTTTCCATAATTTTCTCTGAGCATATCCACATGCAGTTTTAGGAGCTGTTTTTACTTCTGCTCAACAACAACAAGAGGGCTAAAAGGTCTCATCTTTTTTTCCATGGCTTAAATAAATGAAAACATGCAAGAAAAGTTTCCAAATCCCCTAAAACTATTTTTGAAATCTCCCAACATGCTTATTTCTGAATGGTGCAGTGGTTATTATCAGTGTTGACTGTGAGACTAACAAATCGGTCGTTGCTCTAAAGAATTCAAGGCTGTTAAAAGCGTTATAGTGATGAGAGATATGTCAAGAAATGGAAGTTAAACAGTTCCTACAGGCTGAGCCGCTCCTTAAACTATTCAAATGATAGAATCACCACCTTAATGACTCAACGACCACTGTGTTATACACATGTTAGATGATCCAACAAATTCTTAATAAAAGTTATGTCACTTCAACTATTTGATAGAAATATTATAATGATCAAAACCACCATGGATTACCAGGGACAAAGAGCATGTAAAACTGAACATTTGATGACGAATGCAAACACTGCAAAAACAAAAGTCACATTCTTTAAAAAATGAATTGGAAGCTTGTAAAATGCAGGTTAATGGTTTATGGATATAAACAATTTCAAGTGGATTTAGTCTTTGACAGTTTTCTATTTGAACCAAGTGTGAGATTAAAAAAAAGCACTGCACATTAAAAGAGCATAACATAATAACAAAGGGCTTCTCACCGCTGCTTTGCTATTTTGGATCTGGACCCAAAGAATGTGCTTTCCTCTCCTGGACAATGTCATTTTAATGAGGTGGACAGTGTTATGGTCGATACTGAGAACCATCTGGCCGTTTCGTATCCGTCTCATAAAATTAGGTCTCCTTATAGCTCAGCTGTACCTAATGTGTGTGACTCTCTGCCAGCTTTGTCCCGTTCACAACATCATCCTCCAAGTTATTTTATCATGACATTCCAGCTGAAGCCATATGTTAATTTCATTCTCTTTGACAGCTAAATAAAGCTGACAGTGACAGGGCCTCTGGTCTGCTTCGTCTCAGCCTGGATAACCACCTGAAAGAGGGAGCATGCGACTGAACACTATGAAAATCACACGGTGGAAAAATATCATGACAAATGAATTTGCAGAAAATCTCAGCGGTGTGTTGACAAACGCGTTGACGATATTCATGGTGGTCTCACACTTGGGTTCCCAAGAGTTACAAGTCTGGAATGGCCGGCGATCGCTCACAGCGCATATCTCATGCACGCCAGCAGACCACACATTCGTTTACTGCAGCACAAAAGTGACATGGAATCTTTCCAGGCCATAATGTCCACTTGTGCAGTGCCGTCATGCACAACAGAGGTCATGTGAGAGTGCAACCTGAGCTCAAAATGGCATCTACCCAAATCCCACAGCTGCCCCTTAAGGGCCACATCACACCAGGCCAAATATTTCCCCTCAGCGAAACAGAAACAATGATGTGGCACGATGCCTAATTTTAACTGCATACCACCAAGCGACCATAATACATATAGAGAGGTCTTTAAAACAAGAGACCGTGCGCTCGGACATTCTCGGGACACCGGCTGGGAGGCCGCTCACGGACACCTGTGGCCGTCACTCTTATTAACATTGACTGAGGCCCGAGCGATGCCCCCCTGCACAACAACACACAGTGCAGGATCAACTTGCAGGGAGATTTTTCACAATGTGCCAGACAGCAGAGCGGCACTGACTGTAACACTGAGACTGAACAGACTTCCTCAAAGATCAAGTTGTAAAACTGAACCAGATATAAGGTTCTGTCAGAAACACCAAAAGATCCAGACCTAGATGTGTAAAAGAAAAATCCACAAGGCCGCTGTTTTTCTACACGTGAGAATGAAGGTTCATTTTCTCACAACATTTGTAGTTGTCATTTTGAATGTCCAGTGAACAGAAATGTAAAGTATCTCAGTTAATGTCCTCGTCGACTGGACATTCATTTTCAATTCAAGGGAATGTAAATATCATTTTATACTGTATGATATTCGATAAAAATAAAGTGTTTAAAAATCTCTTCTCTAGCAGTGAGTTTTCTAATTTCCATTTAGTCTATTAGGCAATGTTCTCTACATGTGTAATCATTTTTAAAGTCAGTAGGTGCAGAGAGGAAGATAAACGTACTGGACAGATCTACAGTCTCAAGACGGACACAGACACAGACATTTAAAACTTTCCTCTCAATCTGATTATGAAGTGTTAGGGGCAGAGAGCAATAACCACACTGCATCAAAAACATGATAACATATATGAATAATTTCTTACCTGCACCTGCTGCATTGGTCATCTTATTGAACATCTACAAGACAAAAGAAACAACACTATATCAGTGACACAATTGAGAGACACACAACCAGTCCCCTGCATTCAGGAACAGAGGATGTCTCCCTGCATCCTTTGATGGTGAAATCACTCCTGTATTGACAGAGCCAATAAAGAGTCTAGCTGTAGCACTGATCATCACTTGTTAACACTGAGGTTGATGTTCTGTTTTTCAGCTTGTTATTCCCCACAATCTGCTGTTGCTGCTTTAATAACATTTCACCAGGAAGTGTACACTGAAAGGTTGGAGGAAATTTAAGAAGCAGTTCGTTATTAACCTGGAATACCATCGTAGTTTTGGAAAAGTCATGTATCTTGACTTGAGAGCGATGATTCGTATTTGCAACAAAACCTACTTAAACACATCCTTGATTTTAATCCTTGATCTTGCAGATGATATATTAATGATCCTGCAGAGGGTGCAGGAGTGAAAATCGAATCCAAAAACTGGACCAGTCGAGATTCTTCTCCCTCTCTTGCCCAGCTCTCTCTTCCATTTCCCCTGTTGTGCCCCACCGGTCTGATTTATGCCCTTGTTTACTTGCCCCGTTTCCACATTTTTCCACTGGCAAAGACAAAACGCTGCATAAACTCACAACCCGCCTGCTCCAGATACCGCTGACCCACTGTCGTGCCAGTCAACTGGCAACGAGCCCACATGATGTCGGTTCAAACTTCTATCAACGTATCTGCAAATGCTTTTCTTGTAAAGCACAATAAGTTACTTGTGTAGCATGTATTTAACAGTGGAGCCGCAGTGTTGTCATGGCAGCACAAACTCTTGCAGTGTAAAGAATCACTTGGCTGGACGAGCGACCTATAGCGACGCCCCTTCCCTGCGACAACAAAAAAGACCCGATTGGCTGGATCCAACAGGACAGGTGGTTTTGTCTGAACGCTATCCATCTTCGTTACACGCTCGCTGACACTTTTAGGCCACATGGCAAATGAGGTGAGAGGGGCACCAGTCCATTTTGCATTCATTCAGATGAAGATTTAACGCAGAGGGAGACGCAGCCAAGCAGTTCTGGCAGGTCTTAAAACCTGAAAGTGTCCATGTGACTCCAAAGTCAGCGGTCAAAGGCTCGAACCCTCGGCTGAACCCGACTCTGTGACTCTGACTCAACAGAGAAATAAGCAGGTCATAAACGTTGACTCATACCCTGTATGTATGTATTTTTACCTCTGTTTAAACATGGACCAGGTCAGCAGGGCCTGAGGAAACTACGAGGTGCTGCTATTGATGTATCCCTCATAATTGACTGTGAGATTTGGCACAGTCGGGCAGAATTTCATCACATCTCTAAACACTTCTGTAACCGAGTTCAAAGGCTGCGTTTGATGTACGGAACACTTTTGGTCCCTGTGCTTTAAAAATCACATACATACTCTTTAAAGAGAAGGAGACAGGGTTGTCTTCTGGAAATCTGATGGACCTGATAAGTTAAGTCTCCAAAGACAAGCTTAAGACCAAGTTTCAGAGATAAACTTGGGATAACGCATTACATAAAACCAGATGCTCGCCCCAGAGGAGCTGTGAGGATTTGACAGGACTTCAAAGTCTCGAACACATCACTCACTCTTTCCTTTTTTCTTTCCTTCATCGTTCCTTCATACCAGTCAAGAGAAAGTATTTTGATACTGATTCGGACCCATTTTTAAAATGCATTTCCCGAGTTCAGTCCGGTTGCCGTCATGCAGAGGACACACATCAAAGCTTGCAGGTCAGGAAAAGTGATATCCTCCATTCAGGAGTGGCACGGCGTCTCTATCAGGGCTGTTGTCACAGGGGAAACGTCATATCGCTTACACCAACAACAGTGTTTGTATGGGATGACAGGTCTGTGTGTGTTATGTGAGTGACTGATAGCGGCACTAATGAAACCCTGCTTAAGAGACAACAGGGCAGGTACAGGTCCGGTCAGTCTGACGGACAGAGCAGGACGTGCTCCGTCTCTGTCAACACCAATTAAAAGATGGAGTCCTCAATGGGAATACATCTCAGTTGACCAATAACAGAACTCAGTGACTGCTAGCGAGGTCGAGATACAGTCGCTGATATAAGATCACAATTTCATGTTTCTTGTCTTGTGAATTTCATATTGTTTGTTGTGAAGCACTTAGTAGCTTGTATTGAAAAGTGCCATACAAATACAATTAGCTTATTATCATTATCCTCACATTTAAGAAGTTGTGAGTTGAATGTATTCAAATACTCCATGAACTGAAGAGTTTTATCAGGCTCAGAAGAGTCAGACAAAGTACTTTTGTGTCACTGTAAATTAAAAGGTTAAAACTTGGACTTATTTACTTTGCTACTGGGACTACATTGTAGTATAGGCAGTCTGTTGACAAAAGGTGCACACCACCTCGTTTTATTCAAGTGTACATTGTGTTATATAAGGAACAGACAAGACAAAACTCACATTCCAGTTTAGATTAGCTCTGCCTGCATGATGTGCAGCAGATTGACACAGATATGAGGAACATTCCACTTGTTTTTTCCACATTGTACAGAGGCAGCAGGGATTCAGGCAGGTGCCAAAAGACTTCATCCAGATACTCACCTAAAATTGTGATCTATTGACTTGTGATCTATCTATTCAAGCAGGGAGCACTGGCTCTGACTCATTGGACCAGTTTATTCTTAGTCTCCGAGGCTGCGATTCAATCTGTATCGCATTCTCGCGCCCTGCTGTCTTAGACGTTTCATACGAAGTGCAGAGCTCTTATGTAAGAGGGCACAGAGGAGGAGGAACCTCTCTGCATGTGCAGCACTGCTCACATGTCGATTCATCTGATTTCTCTCACGTGTGAACCGACGGACAAACTTGAAGGAACAGTTCGACGTGTTGGGTAATCCACCTCATTTGCATGCTGGTGCTGAGATCAAGTTTGTGGTTAAAACTGGACGGAACCAGGCTAGCTGTTTCCCCCTGTTTCCAGTCATTACGCTAAGCTAAGCTAACTTTCTGCTTGAGTTTTTCCAGACATATATGAGACTTATGTCAATTTTCAGACATCGCTGGCATCTCAGTTTGCCACAAAATGAGTAATTACCAAAAACTTGCACTTCCTTTACATGTAAGATTTTATTTTCTATTTTAAGAAATCAGACATCCCAGTTCTCCATGCAGATACTGATCTCTTTACTTAATTAACCTCCTGTTGTACCAAATCTAAATTTTACTACCCAGACAAGAAGGGTATGTTTCATCAGCAGGATTACGCAAAAACTATTGAAAACTAACAAAACAAATACAAACTTTGGTTCAGGAAAGAACACATTAAAATTCGGTGTGGATTGGTAATTTCTAAAAGAATAATTATGGATCTCGATAAAAAAAGTCTATGTAATTTATAATAATGGATCTAATGAACTGAATGTTGGACCATGCATTATACTATGTACTTTACCAAGCCACTGTAGTTTCAGAAATCAACAGTAGCAGTGTGGTGCTCATGAAACTCATTATTTTGAAGCCTAATAAAAAAGAAAAAATGGGAAATAATTATTAATATCAATCATATAATCATCAACAGCCCAGAACATGTCACCACTGCGTATAGAATGTGATCATATTACGCTCAATGTTCCACTGCAGCCAAAATACTCTCGTCTTCAACATATGTGAACATTCCCAGCTGTCCCTGAGCCAAGTTTTAACCTGTGCCACTGTCACTTTCAAGAGGTAGTTATGGCTTCCACAGAGGAGACAGGTGGCGTCTACTCCGAGAACTGAACTTCATTTCATCTAAAGTATCTGAGCCTACAGACAAAATAATCTCTCTTTGAATCTCCACTCTATGCTCAAACCCGTCTCACCCCAATCTTTCCAGTAGCCCTCAGTGTGATTCCAGTATCCTGCAGTCCACAGAATCCGCTCCATGCTGTGGCTTCATGGAGGTAGCTGAACAAAACAAAACTATAACATAACATAAAACTAACATCACAATGTAACAAGATGCCAAGAATTCACTGAATTATATCGGAAAATATTTTTGATTGCAATTTTCTATTATGAGCAGGTTGTTTTCCATCGTGCTGCAGCCGAGCCATGAGCAGAGCACAAAGCACAAGCTGAAAGGCTTTGAATCCAAACCTGCCCTGCATTCTGCAAATCTCTCAGTTGTCTGTTTCTTTTAGGGCAGCTGAATGGTGACATTTATATAGTTGGTCCAGCTGAAGTGGGCGCTGCTTGTTTAAAAAAGCCTAAGCTGCCTCATTCCCAACGCAAACCTCAAATATTTACAGATGCTGGTGGAAGAAGAGGAGTCACACCGGAGAGACCGTCCGAACTTCAGCTTGTGATTAAATTGTTTTAAAAAGTGACCGAATCTGTTAATTGTTTTATCTTCTTCTTTTCTTCTTTCAACACAGTGATAGTGATATAAGGATTGAATATGAGATTGTGAAACTTAAGATTCACATAGTGTGATTCTATTCATAAAGGAAACTGATAATAGAGCCTTTAAAAATATTGTGTGAGAGGACAGATCTCTTTAACAGATTACGTCATTCTGTTTTTATCCAAAAAAACCCCTCAAACAGTGGTGTCCTCATCAACACTGCTGTGGTGCCCCTAAACAAGGCCCTTAACCTCTGAGCTGCTCAGGGGCCAGTGGATCAGACTCAGGTGAAACTGAGTAGCTTCCAGTTAGCTCAGTGAAACCGCCTCGTATATGTAATATGTTTAAAAGATGCATTAACACATTTAAATTGGATCAAGACGATGATGAGCATCTTTTTGAGAACATAAATCAAATGAGTGTGACAAGCTGTGTTGTTCAAAAAAGATGGACAACAAAATATTAAAATGTCTAATACAATTTAATTATTTTCAGATCAAAACTAATTCCGAGATGTGTAAGGTGCAATCCAACGATG
Source organism: Paralichthys olivaceus (assembly GCF_024713975.1). Classification (NCBI taxonomy): domain Eukaryota; kingdom Metazoa; phylum Chordata; class Actinopteri; order Pleuronectiformes; family Paralichthyidae; genus Paralichthys; species Paralichthys olivaceus. The sequence continues at coordinate 20,449,847 of NC_091103.1, forward strand.
GACACAAAGTGAACATTTCCCACCAAAAGCAAGAACTTTGAATATGCAGGGAGAAACAGAGGAAGTAAACAGATCATGGCAGCACCCCAAAAATACTAAAGCCTGTTTAACCAGTTGTGCAGCTATAGAACTGAAGGAATTTAGCAGTTCACGGGCTTAAAGATGAGAACTGGACCATATGAAGCAGGCACTGTGATATATGTATGATTTTACTGTACCTGTTTGTACCTGTATGATTTCTGAGAAGGTGTAAGATGCCTGCAGGAAGCTTGTGATTAATCGAGAAACCTACCGTCTTCTTGCTTCTTGCTCTTGTTCCCGTTGAGGCGCTGCGAGGAGCAGAAGATCCGTCTCGGCTCGGACATTCCCCTGTGGCGGGTCTTTGAAGAACTTGGTCGCTCGGGGTTTGGTGTAGAGTGGACTTTGAAACAGCACCGCACTGCAACAACATCACATCGACAATCAAGATCGGGGTTGTCTCTGTGTGGCTGAGCAGACTGGGACAGGATGGTCTCAACGGTGGCCAGGGGAAATGAAAACAAGAGGCTGAGGTCAACGGCTGGGGAAGTGAAATCTCCAGTCTCAATTCAGCTCGACAGAGGCGCACAAAGGAGCCTGTATGTGTGGATCCTCTTTGGAGAGGACAGAGATTATGACCTTGTCAAATATCCCCAGTAAAGATGTCTTGTCTTGCCCGGTCGCCTGTCATTAGTTAAAGCAAGTAATAGTGAATGCCTGGGATGGTTAAGCAGATGCCTGGGAGGCATGTGAGCCTCTGTCATCCATTCCTAATGGACCAAATCATACAAACTCCCTTCCAACACAACGGCTCCTCTGTGCCATGCAAGCATGTTTAACGCCAAAGAGCACTTCTGTTCCCGAATGCTAACTCTGGAGGGATATTTCATGTAACACTCCACCATGAGAAGAGCCCTGTTTTAGTTTTCATGGTCACAGCCTCAGAAGAACAACAGCTGTCTGTTCCTGCCGCACCATTCCGACCCGTCTGCAGCTCTGAAGACTCCAGTATCACATCTGAGAGCTGCAGATCGACATCATAAAAACAGCTCAGTGAGACACTGTAAGATGTCCTGACAAAGCCCACAGTGTCACACACACACTGTATCCACATATCTAACAAGTCCATGTCATGGGAGAAACTCACATGAGATCAACACACTATTTTCCACACTGGGTTTATGCATTCACACTGCGTCATTTGAAAGAATTATTTAAATCTAATGTGCAACACTTTTTTTTTTAAAGAATGTCCAGGACATAAAATTCAGCTGAACACCTGTTGCTTACAGGTTCAAATAATCCAAAGGGATTTTCTCTGCACAGAGCAAAGTAAATTGATTCAGTGAAGTTTAAAAAGCATGACCAAGTATGCAGCATACGCTTCACAGGAATGTGTACAGCACAGAGACCGTGACAGTGCACCCATCATTTGAACCTCTGCAGTCCACACGCTGCTTTATAAAGACAGAGGACATGCTGGTTGATGCCAGGCTGTGAGAACACACGCTCACCTGTTTCTTGCGGGAGGTGCAGGGTGTGTTGGAGGGAGACGAGCTTGCACTCAGAGCCTCCTCTATGTCCAGGTTGAGCTGGTCCAGTTTCCTCATCAGCTGGCTCATTGATTCTGACCAGGGAGACTTGACCTGTGGAGACTCCTGTGGGTAATCAGGGGAAGCATCAAGATAAGAGACAAGCTGCCCTGTTATTAGAGAACTGAGTGAGGGAATTTCTCCCAATTGTCAGTGTTTGGTGTTTGTTTTGTATTTTTTTTCACTTTAACCAACATTTCTGATTGTTTTGTCTCAAATCTATTTTTTTACAAAGCATTTTTGCATCATTGAAAGTTTCTGCAAACAACTCACAGCTTTTATAAAAGATAAAGCGTTGCCTTAATGAATCACATCAAATATATAAATAGATGAAATGATGCACACAGGCCCACGTGTGTTTTGAAGTTAATCTCACGTTGATCTGTCGACACGTTATTAAAAATACTTGGCATCTTAATTACATGCTTCAGCTCCTCATCGTTAAAGATAAAGATGTGATTTTCTTTTATTACAAACATGCAGTAAAACCAATGGGGAGTATAATCTGGTTCATTTGTTTGTCCAGTAATCAGCTGCCATCTTTGTCAGACTTATTGGACACACAGGAGCTTTTAGGTTAGACGAGAGCATCTGTCGATTTATCACACTGCCCTAAACTCAAACACGAGCTACATGCAAACCCAAAAAAGTATCTTGTAAAATTGCAGATGCTACAGTGCCGCTGCCACACATGGAAATGTGATCTCCTCAGATGCTTCTCGGGGTGAAAGAGCACAGGAGGAGGGGTCCAGACATGTGTGCCATACAGAGCATGATGGAATTCCCTGCACCGAGCTTTCACTGCTCCCCCGAGACACAGTGTATATAAATAGGCCATCTTCACACAGACAGGAGCTGTGTCTGAGGATCTGGAGGTCCAGCCTCATAAATCAGCAGGATACACCTCAGTCACCGAGGCATAAATTAACATTGTTGGTCTGCAATCTGAGCAGAGGAGATATATCAGTGTGTGTGTGTGTGTGTGTGTGTGTGTGTGTGTGTGTGTGTCTTGCCTAAAGTCCTGGAAAGGGTCACATGCTACAAACTCCTCAACAACATCACTGTAGACTCGGTTAAAGAATCCCAGCATGAAATCCCAGAAATATCAAGTCGCAACTTTTCTGTAGAATCTCTCTTTTGGAACAACATCATGTGTTTCCAAAGAAGCTCCCCCTGGAATATGATTGCTACAGGAAGTCACTAACAGGGTTCAACAGAGAAATTTGTCCCAGCAATTGGACTTTTTGGATAATCCACGTCATCCAGGAACAAAATTCAAGATCACCAACCACAGGATATGAACTGTAGTCTGCGTCAGGAGACAATATCTACTTATATTCTCTTCATTCACCCTCCACAGTGAGTTGCAAGGAGTTGTCATCATGACTGATTCCCCACTTACTGTATCCAAGCAAGACTGTATTGAAGCGAAAAGGAAAATCCCAAACCACTCATTATGGCTGCTCCTTGATCATCCCTCTGAAAACCATCCAGGTTTCATTTCTTAGCTTATTCATTTGATTTATTTGGCTGGAAACAACTGAGACATACAGAGTGATACCATGTGATAACCCCAGCATATCAGATTCATCTGTGTTTCCACAGTCAGAGGTCTTTTAATGTTGATTGTCTCCAACTCAATTTAAAACTGACCTGATCACGGACAATTAAAACCCCAGAGGCAACGCATCACCAGCCAGAGCCAAGATAAACGGTGGAAATCATTTCCTGGAATTTCAAAAAAAAAGACTGAGTCCTGATTACTGCCCGTCACTACTGAATCATTTTCCCATTTATTACATCAAGCACAATTATTTCATTGACAACACCCCCACAGTTTCTTGGCCTGGATCCGAGAGAAGAGCTTTGATAAAATGGAAATTGTGTCAAGAGTTTTTAGAATCACGATGGAATCCATCCATTTGTTTGGCAGAAATACCGTTCACTCTCAGAAATCACAAAAAGTTGTTTGTGTTTGGTTCCATATGTCTTTGAAAATAATTTCCGACACTGTGGCAAATGTCAGTAATGTGACTTTCTACATTTGCGATTATTAACATCTTCCCTCGAGCTGCAAATCATTCTCCACGAGGCAGAACATTTGAATTACATTAGAAATTATGGCACTGATAAACTTATCATATTATTTTTTATGTTCCATTAATTTTCTCTAAATTATGAAGAATTAAGGGTCTAGACACCAGACGCTCCCTCCGCTCAGCTGACACTGGGTGGTCAGCTGACTGGCACTGGGACAAAGTGGCTTTTTCCTCTCAATCCCTGTGGAATGATCTAAATCTGGCCAATCCCCTGCTGACCCCTGGAGCCTGAGGGGTCACTGGGGGTCACAGAGAGGAAAAAAATGAAAGCGTCCCTGCTCTGCGTCGTCGTCCTCCTTCCACCAGGGAGAATAAAAAGTTTGACAGTAAGTTTCAACAGCTCAATCCCCTGAGTCTGCCATACATATTAAAAGAATGAACAGTGATGTCAACACATGAGACTGATTTACTTCAGGAAACAGTTACCAGACATCACAAACCGTATGCTAATGACATGCTACAGCTTCTCCTGAAACATGTGACGCAAGGATGATGTAGATGAACCTCAAACATTTCAATATCAAACTAAGAGATGAACACTGATTTACAGAAAGTCCTCCAGATTTAATAGTTCCTGTTTCCATGTTTTCTAAACACAAACAGTCACACCATAAATATTTGATCCACTGCCACACAAATCCTCCTGTCGGCACCTCAGTGGCCAAAAGTTCTTCCGTCTCAAGTCGAGACGGACTGAACTGTTATGAAATGAGTAAAGGAGCGATATTATTTCGGTTTAAGATCTGGAATAAGTCTCTGCGATGACAAGAAATAATACTGCAGACACAGAGGTTGACTTTGAGCTTCAGTCGATGCATGTTCACGTGTGAAAGTCGGATTTTAACTTTTCGAATCCAGAGCAAAAAGCTGAGGGGCATTGATTTCGAAAAAATCTTGACATCCTAAACATAAAAACTGAAAATATATAACAAAAGGAAACAAAAGACATGTTGTGAAGAGGACTAATTAGCCATGGGAGTCAGAAACAGATGCCCCTTTCTTGCACATGTTCAGGCCAAATCTGGAACACATTCACATCGTCTCTTTTCAGTGACATCCCCACAAGGTGCTACTCAGGAATGTGGCCACTTCCACACAGAATGAGACAAATTCCAGAGCGGGCTTGATGCTCAAGTGAGACACTACCCTTGATTCATCCCTCTGTGCCTTTTCCCTCGCGATCCTGGGCTCGACAATTGTGCAAAGCCCTCCATACCATGGCAACTGAGCTGGTATGAGTCAGTCCTTTAGATAAATGCATTAATGTTATCTTCTACAACAAAATGTGAGCTGGCTATAACTTTATCAGCGCAAATTGGCCACATTGAGAAGCCCAACACTGCGGCTTTGACATGGAAATGAGGAGTTAAGTGTGTGAGCTCTGGGCTCGGTGCCTGGTCTGCGCCACCCACAGAGAGTGCCAGAGATCACCATGGAGGTATCCAAATGTAGCAGCCGGTCATGCGAAAGGGCAACGGCTACCTGGCTACTCAAGAGGAATAAATTACAGTCTTAATATCCTGCAATGCAAGACACCGAGTGAAGTCAGTCATAACTGCAGAGCAGGGGAGACGGATGAAGAAATGTGTTTCAAGGGGGCATTTAGTCGAAGCTGAGATCAATGATGCAGGCAGGGCTGGGAGTCATGACTGTAAACACCATGCATACAGTGCCCTCATATGGTTATTGTTCAGAACTACATCCTGGGATGAGTGCATGAATCCTCTGTGTGTTTCTGCATTTAGAACGATACTGAACCTTGAATCTGCAGTCATGTATTTTATTATTTTTCAGTGACGCCATACAAACCTACATCATTCTGTCATTATTTGGATTAAGTGAAGATGATAAAAGCTCAAATTAATTAATTAACTGGTGAATTTCGTCTTTATGTCTCTAATTCTGTGACTTATAATCAAAATAACTTATTTATGATGGCTATTGATACATTTGCTTCCCATTTGCAAATTGCTTTTCATTATTGAATCTATTGTTTGCCCTCAATTCTGCATAACTGTAACTGTGTTTTCAAAGGTGCCAGACAAATTAAGTTTTTTATAATTATATTTATTACTGTTATTCAAGATTCAAGAAATGAAACTAAGTACTGAAGTCTAGAGAAGCAGCAATGACACAGAAACACTAGAATCTAAAAACGAAGCAGAAGCAGCAAATATATGCAATGAAATTAAAACGATAAAACAATAGAATCTCAGACTAGGATTCAAAACTATGCAAATTAAAAAGGTGCAAATGAGTGTGTGTAAATGATTTGCTCTTAATTGACTTCTTTCTAAGCCCTTTCTAAGTTTTTGGTCAGTGAAATGGGATATTTATGGTTTTTCTGGTTGTATATTCTATCTAGCATGTATGTATATATGAACAGTGTATAACTGTGATTTAACCCTGACATGAAATGACTCTGTGCATTCAGTGTTAGACTATAACATAAAAACAAGCAAAGGGAAGCAAGGCTGAATAAAACAGCTTGTTTTTTCCATGAAATCAATGGACTTCTGTTCTTTCCATTCTGCTGTCTGAAATTTAAGACTTTCTTAGAGTGATGTCCACCGTGTGATAACAGAGCGCGGTGGTGTGACACCATGAGAAGCACCGACCTGCTGTCTTTTGATTACATTTACAACAGACTCCCTGGATTCCCTGCATTCCTCCACTCTTCTCCAAAACAACCCATTCAGAGCAGAGTGTCATCCTGCACATAAAGCTGGCATTACTTCAACATCTAACACACACACACACACACACACACACACACACACACACACACACACACACACACACACACTGGCTTATCTCCACCGTCCATTTACTCTACCCTGTTGACGCGGCCGACTGTTTAGACAAGCATGTGCCATGGGATATGTTCCCTGCAGCTGTAAACATGTTTTAATGGATTTGAACATATTTATAAATGTCCTAATGAAACTCAGTAAATGGGCAATAAAAAAAACAGGGTGGTGACAGGATGGCTACAACCAAGGTCAGGGGGGAGGCTGTGCGAAAGGAGACTTAAATGTGCCTCGACTTGTTGAGGGAAAAGGGAGATGTTCAGTAATGTAAAGCTGATGCAGCCGGCAATGGGCTCTGTCAAAACGCCGCTGCCTGCCGAGGGAGTGAAGAGAAAGAAGAAGCTGTGTGCATTCCTGCTGGATCTGTGTCTCACCAGAACAAATGTGACTCCTACACACTTATACCAGCTATGTATTATCTCACTGTGTAATGGTGTCAGCTGCAGGAAGCTAAAACATATGCACCCTCGAAATTCTGTCTTGTTCTTCTATGGACCTGAAACAGCACTGATGTTCATCAGTGTTACTTCAAATCAGTAAGCAAAGAAATCTGTATTTATATACAATGCATACAAGAGCCTTTGATTAACTGACTTAACTTTTTTTGGGTGATTTATTCCTTTATTTCCCCTTTCCCTTCTTTAACTTGGAAAAAATATACTTGTCTACAACAACCCCAAGTTTTTTTATTTTCACTTGAAATACGATTCACATATTTAAATATATCACATTTGGTAAATGTACATGTCTGGACATAAATTGGATAGAAGTTGGAATTTTTCATGTAGTACAATTACAAATTGATGGGATTTATTGGATGTATGTTCCATGATATATTAAGGTTTGATGACATGTGTCAAGCCTTTGACTGAGGTAATTGATTGATTTAATCTATTGTTAGTAATGTCTTTGCATGCTGTACACCCTTTTCCGTTCTTTAATTTTACTTTCAAAAACATTTTATTTTCTGATTTAAAAAAAATATTTTTACTTCAGATACCATTCACATATTTTTTGCACATGTAGTAAATTTACATATACACAAGAGGTTCTCTGACTCATTATATAATATAATGCACCAGATGTGAAAAGATCAATCCCACATGTTTACAGGGACAGAAACTGGATGTTGAAGGTTGGAAATGTGATTTTGCATGTATCACAAAAGCATGTGTAGTATTCAGTGATAATACATCATTTTGTATTGTCGTGGTTATTTTAGATGAATAACAACATACCTCCTTACAGCTGGTGTCCTCCTCTGCCTCATGTCCGTTGCTTCTGTGATCGGTTTCTGCTCGAGCACTCACGGCTCCTCTCCTCTTCTGTTTGACTTTGCCACTTCTCCTGTGTCTGACATGGAGCTCTCTACTCTGAGGCAACTCTGGGAACACTTCATCGTCGTCATCATCACCATCGTCATGACTGTCCTCATCCTCCTCCTCCTCAGGTGAAGACGCTCCATCGTCAGAGCTCTCGTAAGCGTGGTTCTCGGCGGCAGAGGTGCTAGCGTTGTCAGAAAAGGTGATGGTGCCTGGTTTGTGCTTCACAATGCGCGGGAGATCCAGGAATCTCTGGCCTGAATTGTAGACGGGTTTGGGGACAACAAGAGGAGCAGTGGAGTCTGGGCTGAGGATGGAGCACAGGTCCTCTGGAGGTCGACTGAGGTAGCCATTTGAGATTGGCTCTAAATTGTGGATTTCTGTTTTTCCGCATTCACAGTTGGAGTTCACTGTCGGACCAGTCTGATGATGAACCATCTGGTCTGACTGCAGTTCTGTGACAGGTACAGGAAGTGGAGAGTCATAGCAGCAGTCTTCATTTGAGCTAGGTGAGGAGAACACAGTACATGCTTCATGAACCTGATCTGAGGCCAGTGGACTGTGGTCCAGAAGTGCGCCTGCAGGAATCACCTGGCCAGGCTCCTGAGAGCACACAGCCTCAGGAAATTCAACGTTGTTATGGCTAACAAAGACAAAACTCTTCTTCAGCTTGGTTTCGTCTTGATCCAATTCCGACAGCAAGCAGGTTTGTGCTCCGGAGGGACAATTATCCCCTCTGTGGTGCGGTGGGTCGTTTTCTGAGCACGACTCCTGTGTTGAAAATGCGTGTGATCCTAAAACTGTCAACTGACATCCCTCCGAATTCAACACAGGTGGAACTTCCATTTTAATTTGATTCTACAGTTTCCCATAATTCAAAACATAAATCCACAGGTATTTGTACTTGGTGTACTGGATGGCCATTTTTTAAATCCAAGACTCTCAGTCAAACCACGCAGCAGATGACCTGAAATAAACAGAGAGGAAAATATGTGAATGAAGTGAATTGAAAGATTATTCCCACAGACCAAAAGAAAAAGTAGAGCAACAAAGATTAAACATACTCCTTGGGTTGTTCCCATATGTGTCAGGATGTTACCACGGTTTAATGTAAAGCTTCTAGATCCAGCTCAGAGCAGCTCTGTGTGCCATCCAGCCGAGAGTTTGCTGCGAAAATCAACATCTGGATCAGGCCGGGCTGTTCAAGTCTGGATCTGTTTCACACATGATCGTGGTGACATCACTGCACAGAGGAATCTGACTGCTCTTCCCCAGTAGGTGATTTACAACACGCTACACCTTTCATCAGGACACTCGATGTACCTGTTGGTGGTTAACGTCCCACTCACCCCTTCATTACAGCCTCCCCTGAAACGCACCTTGGTCGGTTCTGAGACATCTGAAGCACAAAAGGAAAAACAAACAATTGCAATGCGGTGCTGAGCGATGATCATCAGCCTGTCCTTTTCCTCAGGAGACATTTTCAGAAGGGACAACAGAGCAAGTGAACCAGGAAACTTACAAAATAAGGATGACCTACAGGAGACCATCAACATCAACATTTTTCCTTCACGTTTTTAAAAGCGAAGCACTTGAATGTGCAGACTGAAACTCTGTGAATTGCATCACTTGAAAATAATCTAACATTTCAGAGTACTTAATAAAATGCACAGCTAAGAGATATTGTTTGTAATTTTGCACACATGGCTCCCTGCTTTTTCTGTGAGAAAGCTGCATTTGGCAGCACCTTCACCGTGGCCTTGAGACTCTTGACGCGCACACAAAACATATATGCAAACACAAACTTTCACACACAAGCAGATAAAGCAGCTCAGACAAGGACAACATTTCAAGTCTGAAGACACTTTTATAAGTCTGGCACAATGACAGAAAATAGCATGCATGCAGTATGCGTGTATTCGCATGTCCATACAGCGACATTACATAATGAGTGAATTAATGCTGTTGTAAAGCCTCCTGTAAAACCTACCCTTACATGGTGAGTGTGAAATGAGTGTACAGGAGATTAGGGCTCCTTCCAAGAAACCCCTCTTTTAAAAAAGGCTATGCAAAGAAGGTCTCATTATTCCGAGAAGAAAGCAGAGCAGATTTGAATGGAGGGAAGAAGTCACAGTGAAAATGAACTGAGGGAGTTGACTGGTAAGGCAAGACGACAACTTATTTAGAAGAAGTGGGGAAATAAAGACTCCCGTGCTGGAGAATTTCAACAGAAATGTCCCGAACGAGTCGTCTCATGCAGGGACAACCTGTGGTGTAACGCTCTCAACTCAATTCCAGGAAAATTCAAAGTTTTTGAAGGAGGAGAAATGAAAAATCTCACCTGCTGAGTGGGAAGGAGTTGTCTGTGTTGTCCCAGAAGTGTCACTGAGACCATGGCACAACAGTGACAGAGAGGCTGGTGGTTCCTGTAAGAGCCGAGAGGGTTGGACACCCCCTCACTGAGCCACACTTATGTCCCTATAGGCCTATTCTGCTAAAAGGCAAGCTTGTCATCACAGCTGCCCCCCCCCCCCCCTGCTCTTGTGTTTCCCTGGGGCCTGTAGGAGTGTTCAGCTAGCAGTGAGTAAACCATTCAGAATATGCGTAAGAGCGAGCAGAATGTGTACTTGTTGGGAGATGGAGAGGGGCGGAGAAATGAGATGGGGGAGTGTATGTGTGTGTGAGAGTGGGGGGGGGGGTTGTATCAGTGGCTGGCACTGTTAAAGAACAAGGTGAAATGGGTTTCTCACAAACAGGCTATGTGAAGAATGGCTGACTTCATCGGGGCGAACTGAGCGGGAGCAAGATGAACCGCCAGCCGTGACCTGACGCTTTAAAACACAGGGTCCAGGAATGCTTTCAAGTCGGAGGGGAAAGATGTGAAGTGATTTACTGAGGCATATTACACGTAGATTGAGATGATATGTTTGTGAGAGGATTTTGACGCTGAGCTGAAACCAAAAACATGTTTTCTCAGCTTTTTATGTGCCACAATTTAGAAAGTTTAAAATCTGCATCGCGGTTAATCTGTGGTGTATGACATTATAAATCCTGACCTAAGAGGATGCCTAAATTAATGTGAGGACAAACAAAAATCATGGAATAGTCAAAGGGACATCATTTGTATTCATGCAAAAAGCTCAAATTTTAAAAGGTGTGTAGGAAAGCAGAGCAGAGCACAACATGAAGTGATTGTGTGTAAAAATGAGTGAAAGTGAGAGATGAGCATGGAGAGTAAACATGAAGGGGGCATGTCTGAGCATCTGCTTGCTCATTGGCTTGAGGACTTGCTGTTTACGCGGCTCCTGGGCTCCCTGATAAGACAGAAGCACTGCGGAAAGAATCTCACAGTTCACACTCTGGACATTGTCCCTGCCTTTATGTCACGGTGGGATTCATTCCCTCTTTTGTTAATTCGCTTGTTCTTTGAGTCTCGTCAGCAGGGGCGAGGTGGTGGAGCCACGGTCACAAATCAACCCTTGGACTCAGAGTGACCTCTGGCCAGGGGCGAGAAAATGAGTGCTGACGGATTCATTCATAAAAGCACTTTGAAATCTGCCGCTGGTTGTCATTCTCTCTCAGCAAAGAACGTTATAACTTCCTCTGTCATCATTTTTACAAATGATCTGTAGCTTCTGCCTCGAGCTTGTTAAAACAAAACATGATGAATTAAGTGGAGATCCCCGTCATTGAAACCTACTGTACTTGCATAATAAAATAATTTTAACAAAACTTCAGATGACATTGAAGACAAAGGTAGAAATATTCAGCAGCCATGAGACAGCTATAAAGCCTTGTGCTGGAGCAGTGATATAAGATCAATCTGTGGTTGAGTGACATTCCTGATGTCCTTGCTGCATATCTGTGTTTACATTCCTCCCATTATATCAATGTTTGCATGGAAATGTTACCAAATTTAAAGTAGTACAACTCATGTCCAAAACGTCCAGAATGACCCAACTCTTTCAAATCATTTTTTTTAATCTTAAAGTTTAAACCAGAAGGTTGAATAGCTTAAAACTCAGGGAGCGCATACCTCTGGATCCACCAAATAAACCAGATCCTCACCAAAATTGAATGGGTTCTACCTTGGGTCCACAAAATTTAATGGAATTGATTCTAGTAAACAAACAAACACAGAGTAAAAAATAAGCTCCTCATGGCGGTGATAATTTTCTTGTGTAGTTTGTTCTCACACTGATACAGACCAAAAATGACAGTGGAGCAAGCAGCAGAAAATGTGTTGTGGGGTTTGTACCCAAACAAAAGTGTGCAGGTCCGTGTGAATGAGAGAAAATAATTAGGAAAAGGTTGGAAAGAGGAACAGACGACAACAGGACAGTATTGGGAAAACAGCAGCTCAAAGAATCGGCTGCACCTAGTGAATAGCAGCCTTTTCTGCGCCTGCTGCATCTGAGCTATGGAGGTGAACAGTCCAAGGCCATTGGGAGTGAGAACAGTCTGGCTCAAACACAGCTGGATGTTCTCACAAGCTGTAACCTGGCAGAACCCATTTGCCCCTTGACGGAGAGAAAAACACACACAAAAAGACTGCTTCTGTTAGAATCGGCACCTGGAGCAGGAGGAAATAAAGGAGAGCAAGGTCTTTGCAAGTTTTAAGGATTTGTCAGGAGGCAATTTGTCAATATTGCCTATCTACGGCAATGCTGTTCTGTAACATAACAGTACACATAGTATCAACATGTATATCAACATGCTAACATTTGCCTAATACACTACATGGGAGTGCCAACGCTAGATGAAGTAAAATTTGGACCTGATGATGAAAAGTCAGGCGATCACTTATATTAGTACAGTTAATCCTGACTGAATTTAATTACAGAACATAATAGCTGAGATGTTTCGCTTAAAACTACAAATTTGAACCTTGTGGTGGAGATAGAGAAAATTCAAAGGTTCATCCTCTGCGGGCCATGAATGCCTGTACAACACTTCTTGGCTGTATAAAGAATTCCTATTGAGATATTTCAGTGTTAAGTGCAATGGTGGACAGACCAAACCAACATAGTCATCGACCATATACAAAGCTAAGTCTACACTAAAAGACTTTGCCTGAAATATAATAAAGATTATAAGGACATTTAAATTCCAGTTTTTGAAAAGCCACGCTAAAATAAACTTTTAAACCTGCAGTCATAAATGTCGAGCTGTGTGGAAATTAAACAGAAACAACATGACGCTTCCTGCTGCCACTCACTGCTATGACAACTATGTCAAGACAGGACCTGGGGACGTGGACGTGCTGCCAAGGAAAACTACCAGAGATGGCAGGAATACCAAGGCCCAGGAGAAGATCCTCTCAGCAGGCGGAGACGCTCAGTGCCAACCGCTCCAGAAAGAGGCAACTGCGATTGTAAGAGGATATTACTGTTTGTTCTTGTCTGATTCTTCAGTGCGATAAGAATGATAATTTTTCAGTCCGTTCAACAGGAAGAGCGTAGGAGACCAACAGTGACAGAGTTCATGAACCACTCACTGAAGAATTGCATAACCTGAGGCTACAGACAGATATAAACGATCATTGTTTTTCTCAAACCAGGCAAAAAAGAATCACTTGTTAGTTTAATATTTGATATATTTCTGATTGTGTTCTGGTGTGTTATTGTTAGAAACTTTGTAAACTATGACAGTTTTAACAAATTTAACAAATCTGACATAAGCTTGTGCAAGATAGTTAAGCCCCGAAGAGCAGAACACCCAGCATCTGATACACTGCAAAAATAGAATCACCAATAATTACTAAATATTAACTTTTATTACATTAATTAATTTTTTTTACCATACATAGATGTTTGAAGTAATAGTTTGAAGGGTTCATCTTTTACCCCCAACCCAGAAGAGAATATACTAGAGTCATACTAATGATGGAAATTATAAGCACACAGGGTTATTGGAGGATTCTATAAACTTACAAAACTAGATGAAATACAATTAATGAATAAAATAGATTTAAAATAATAAAGACTAAACCAACAGAGGTATATATAGTTGTGTTGAGCATAAAGTCAACATGTGGTTACCCTATGAGTAACACAACATAAAATATATATATTAGGATGGACAACATATCTCCACTTCACTCTATTGTACAAAAATACAAAAATATCCCAGATACGTTTGCTGCCATCTCACGCTTTTGACGCAATTCGATAATCGGAAGAAGCTCAGAAACTCTACAATATTTCAGCTCCACGCCCACTAGAGTTTCGGCGGTGTAATTGCAGAGCAACGCACACACACCTACACACAACTATCAGTGCTCAGCCCGCTGCATAGGCTCCGTTTGAACAAATATCCATAAATGAACTACCTAAAATGAAATCTTGGAAAAAAAAATATTTTAAAAGTACTTTATTGTTTAGTCCGTGTCCCATCTACTAACATGCAGGAGGCATGATTCATGACCTACACTGCAGCAAGCCAATAGGGGGGATCAAAATGATTATGCTTCTTTACATTCTATGCATCATACCAATACAAATCATTTAAAACGTTCACGAGAGATTGAATGTGTCATTGAGAACATTTCTAATCACTCAGGACTGTTACTGTAAATCCAACAACTGAATGTTTGATGGTTTGTGAGAATATTTTTTTACAGTGCACAAGGAGAAACACATTCTGCGCTGTCCTTTCTCTCCCTGTCTCTTCTCTCCCTCTTCTCCCTATCATCGGTATCAGGGCGGCTGTCAGGACGGGGCAGACATGCTGAAGTGCCTGTGGTCTTCACATGGTACAGTGAGACTGAAGTCAGGCGAAGGGAATGGAGTTGCTGAAACATGTGGCTGTATGGTCACAGGTTTGTTCTGCCAGCAATGCAACATGTTATTTCTGCGCAGAACAAGAGTGAGTCTGATCCCAAAGATTGACAGTATGGGAAATTATTTTAAAAGAAGTTCTGCTCCTGTACCACTGATAAGATTCACTTCAAAATGGATTTACTTCATAAAGACAGTGTGTGTGTCGGAGCATGAAACTCTGCTTTCGTTTCATGCTGTTGCATTCAGCCGTCTTATGAAATGTGAACAGTTCCCGGCTGTAGAAAACAGAAGAGTGCCATGCAAAACGTAAACACCATTAGAAAACATTCCAATAATACCACAGTCTGACTCAATATCTCTGCAGCGCTTTCGACTCTCCTACAGATTCCGAGCATTCCACAGACCCTGCATGGGCAGATGTTTTGTGTTATCACTTCTCAGAGCTGGTGTGTGTGTGTGTGTGTGTGTGTGTGTGTGTGTGTGTGTGTGCGTGTGTCTGTGTGTGTGTGTGTGTGTGTGTGTGTGTGTGTGTGTGTGTGTGTGTGTGTGTGTGTGTGTGTGTGTGTGTGTGTGTGCAAAGATAACCGCCCATAACCGAGAAGCAAATGTAACACTACATAGGTCAAAATAGAGTAATTCTGCAATAACTTTGTTGTGTAAGAGTTTAAAAACATTTTCTGGGGGGAAAGTCCAACTGGGGTTATAGATAAAAAGGCAAAGTCATCTCATGTTATTTTGTATAATGTGATATACATTGAAATTATATCCACCAATACAATAGTCCACGTTCCCATTAATCCATACTTCCATCTGATCGAGGAGTGTTGCATGTAAAATGGTAAATATATCTTCACGGAACAACTTGTTTGTTTGTCTGTTTGCAGGACTACACAAAAAACTACTAAACAGATTACCACGAAACTTGGTGGAAGGATGCATTCTGGGTGGGGGAAGGACCCATTACATTTTGTTGCAGAACTGAATCAAAGGGCGGATCCATTTTTCCACTTTATTGCAAGATAGAGCTGATATTTAGACTATTTATGAAAAATATAAATACAAATCTGGATATAGTTATTTTCATAAAGGGACTGTTGAGCCTTGCACTGTACTGAGGGACATTCTTCAATAGTCAATAATATTATCTTTATCCAGAATCTTAACACTTCCCCTTATGGACTTCATCACACATTTTGTGTGCAACTGTTCCTGTGACACCAGATTACAACTTTTGTGTTGACAAAACACCGGCTGTTTATCACACGACAGCCACACGAAAAGATGCAAGAACTTAGTTATCTGCTGTCAGCTCATTCCTAAATAAAGATAAGAAGATGACATGTCCAGTGATAATGATGGGGGCATGTAAACATCAACTACAGTGACGGTAAATCATATGACTGCACAGTCTGTCTCTGCAGCTTGATTATAGGAGGAGCTGTGTGGATGAGAGGTGAATCAGCTCTTAACCTTTCATGTGACCGGTGGATTGTCTCTGAGGGACGAGGCAGCAGACACACACACACACACACACACACACACACACACACACACACACACACACACACACACACACACACACACACACACACACACACACACACGGAGTAGCTACAAATTAATTCACTTCAACAACAACCCCTGTCCTCACCTGCTGCAACTTGCTCTGCCAGCACTTGCAATCAACCACTGAATTCCTTCCGCTCTGAGTTGTGAGATGGGGGGAGAGGACGGGGGCTTTGTGGGCTCCGTGTTGTGATTGTGATGTTGTGTAAGTGACAGATGTGCTTGAATCCACTGTCTGATGCAAACACTCCCTTCCCTGCCAGGGGTTGGACAGCAAACACGTTTGCTTCCAAGAACTTGAAAACACATGCCAAGATGACAGGGCCATTCAGAGATGATGGGGTTATTCATTTGGGTGAACACACATTGCGTGCAGCCTGACATTGATCCCAACCATGTGTGAAACAAAGAAATACAATATGTATAGTCCAATGACTTCTTAAAGCCAAGTCCACGTGTGGTTGTTTTTGGTTGGAAATAGTGAAACTGTCTTCAGTCGGCTCAGCTTTTATTTAGCCTGATAAGAGACGAGGACACCGGATCAAAGCTGAGCAGTCGTCAGCTCCTTCTTTTGTCTTTGGTAGGAATGAGCGCACACTGCCGGCCTGAAGCAGCCTCACTCACAGTTGACTCTCAGCCGGAGACTCTCAGCAATGAGGCAGCTCTTGCTTCCACGTTAAACACTAATATTCAACACTAAACTATAATAATGTATTTGCAAGTAATAACTCTTAATAAAGATCAATTTGTTGATCATTTTTAAGTACCTTCTTTGCACATTTAGATTTTTAGACATGCATGTTACTGCTGTTCCAGACTGCCACTGATTTTAATATGCTATAAAAATATGTTGCCAACATATCAAAGTAAAAATCTAATGTGCATTAACTTTTCATCATTGCATCTGCGTATCTCACTGCATGGCGATGCACTCTGCATGTTGAGACAAGTTTGCAATGGAGCTGAAACAATTGTTGATGAACTAATTATTTTAAGTCAGTCAGAAGAAAATAATTTAGGAACTGCTCTGATAACTGATTTATAATTGATTTATCATTCCTCCACAGTACAATATTGTCTGATTCTCTCAATTTAGTTTTTGGGGATTTTTCATCAGCAAAACAAGTGTTATGATGTTGTTAAGATCACATCTTGTTTTTGTCCATAATTTTTATATTTTATAGACAGAAAAGGTGACATTAATTATATCCCAGAGCACAAAAACTGTGCAGACATGATGAAGTTAACTGTGAAGTAAAAACAACTCAAGTTTAATTTCATGCATGAGTCTGTTAATAAATCCTCATAAATAATAGAAAATAAATGATACAGTAGAAAATTAGAGGCAGGGTTTGCAACATAGAGAAAAACAGAGGCTGAAGAACAGATAGAAAATCTATATGTTAACAAATTAAAATAACCTTTGTTTACTGCACAGAGTGACTCAATCTGCCTGCCAGGAAACGTTTGAGTCTCTGAAATGAAAAAAGAGTCCCCTCTCCTCCTTCCTCTCTTCCTGCTCAGGTCAGTAATTGATTTTAGGTCTAATCTCTTCTCTGTAGGAGGGGACTTCTCCTCTGCACCTGGGGCCGGCGCTCTTTCTTTTTTCTTATCTGCCTTAGAGTACACTAGTCCCTCCCAGTGGGGCTGTACTAATCCCTATCCTCACACACACACACACACACACACACACACACACACACACACACACACACACACACACACACACACACACACACACACACACACACACACACACACAGGAGAATCCCTGAGCCGACAGTACACCAGACAGTGCCTTGAGGAGCCTGCCAGCGATGTAAAACCGACAGATGGAGAAGCAAAACCAGACACAATATTATTTTCAATGCAGTGATACAAAAACTGGTGTCAATCTACAGCAACAAAATATTCAACCCCCAGAAAGTGTCAAAACTCTGGACCTTGTAAAACAAACCTGCACACAGGAGAATACAAGAGATCTGGGTAAATGATTTGCTGCTTTGATCGCACCACGTCCCCTTCCACAGAGTCCACTGTCACTCTGAACTGTCACACGTAGGTTTGACGGAAGCGACCTGGTTTCAGCGAGAGGCCATAAATGATCCTGTGTCATTGTGATTAGCCACCACAGCCACAGCACACTTCAGCTTCACAGGAGGGGAGTTGACAGTGACAGCTGCAGGGGGGGGCACAGAGGAGGAGTGGGTGAAGATGGACAAAGAGAGAAAGTCCAGTGAATGCAGAGGAAAACAACTACTCTTATATACTGTAAATACACTTGAAAAGGGTGAACCATTTGTCATGGGTTGAAAGTTGAAGATTCTCACAGTAAAAGCAGCTTTCAGAATTTAGAGGGGGGGAAAAAATGAAAAGTAGAAAAGTATGAAAAGTACAGAATGAAAAGAGTTGGATTTTCACTGGGTCTGAAATGTCTGCAGAGAAAATTGGATTGGACAGCAGAGCGTAGGAGAGAAAGGAAAATTATTCTGTTAACAGAGAGGAGGTTGAGCAGCTCACAGCAAGTAGTACAAATGATAACACACACTTTTGCTCATTTAAATGTTGGGTAAAAATGTGTATTTTATGTACAGTGCAGTTTTAGTTTTGCATTTAAATTCATTATTTTTTCAATTATTATTTTCAAAATTACATAACTTGCAAATGCTTAAAAAACTAACTTGAAAAAAGACAGACAAATGCTCTGATGCTTTGTGAATAATAAGGCTTATAAGTAAAGTCGGACATGGTGCTACATCTACATTTGAATCAGTAATAAAAGGTTTCCAATATAACTATCATAAATTACTTCTGATTCATACACAATGTTTTTCACACTTTAGGATGACAAAAAGAAAATCGTTGACGTACCACATTCTAAATGCTGTTGTCTCCTGGATGTCTCCTATCATTAAAAGAAACTCACTAATAATTGTTCCTGCAAAAACTCACAACCCAAGCAAATATGCAAAATGTGCATGTGTGACATTTTGCAGTGCACGTGTCGAAATTGGTGAAGTTGTTTTCTGAACTTTGCACGTGTTTTTCTCTGTTTGCATGGGTCTTCTCACCTCGCAGGGCGCTGAGCTCTCTCGGCCACCTGAAGGTGGTGGACACCCCTGGCTGCGCCTTTGTGTCACGTCCACTCCACGACAGCAGGTGGCAGCACCAGAGAGGGAGACACACACTCAACATCCGTCAACAAAGCAGGACACCAGGACGTTTATGATGCATGGTTCCTAACCTCAGTGGGAGTATTAAAATGTTGATTCCACAGTTTGATCGCAGGGACCTTCATCAGGAAACATGTTCGTCAGAGAAATGACGGGCCTAAGGGGAATATTCCTGAAAAGAGTCGCTCGGTGGTTCAGAGCAGACTTGACCTCCTGCAGATGTTTCCACGCAGAGACAGTAAGAACGTGTTGTTTGATTAAAGAGGGTTTTCAATCCTGTCGTTTACAAACACTCACCTGGTTCACCTCAGGTCAGACACCAGTCCAGCGACCTTCCCATAATCCACCACGCAGGGTACGTGTGCGACCTCCCCCCAAACCACAGGTTCCCCATGAGCAAGTTCCCCCGAGTTTTACACTTCCTCATAAAAGACCAGGTCATCACACACAAACAGGTGAGTCGGCCCTCTCTGTTGTAGATACAGCTGCGGTAACGATGCTTGTTATCAACAGATTCAATGTCTCCAGTAGTGAATATTAATTGACCTTAATGACAAGTGATCATGAAAATGTTATATTCCCTGTTTTTTTGTGGAACAAGAAATGCAACATCTTCTGTTGATTGGACTAAACATTTATAGCTGCGATCTTTTGTATAAATTAATTTATTAATCAATAAGAAAACAATTTGTGGATTATTTGATCGAGGACATAAGAAAAATCCGTAATGGAGACTAATATTATAAATTGAGTTTGTGCTGGAACTTCTTTAACCAATATTAAAGAGTAAATAAAATTGGTACTGATACATATATGATATATCTATTTATGAAACAACCGATAATTCAGTCAGGCTCTCATATAGATTAAATGATCAATCAATCAATCGAGAGAAAATGACTTGAAGATCGTTTGATCATCAGTATAAACTGACATGATGGTTGTACTGGAACTTGCTGTCAGTGTGATTTCCTTCCTCACAGTAGGTGTGGGAACCTGAAATTGCCTCTGAAGATTTACTGAGCTGTGTGCACACAGAAGAATACGTGACCAACTTCATACAAGGGAGAATAAGTGAGCAAGACCAGCGGAAGACAGGCTTCTCCTGGAGCGAGGGCTTAGTGAGACGCTGTCGATATGAAACCGGTGAGAGGGAGATACAAGTCGCAGATAGATTCACAGCTCTAAGGAAGTATCACCTCCTCATGACCTAGTTTCCTGTTGCCAGGTGGGACCGTCCTCGCTGCTGAAGTGGCTCTGCAGAGGGGTCTGGCCTGCAGCACAGCAGGAGGAACCCATCATGCTTTTCCGAGTTATGGTTCAGGATATTGTCTCCTCAATGATTTGGCCGTAGCTGCCAAACACCTGATGGGAAACTCTTCACCCAGGAGGAAGGTTCTGATTGTGGATCTAGACGTGCATCAGGTACTCGTCTCTGCTTCTTTTAACTTTTTAAGAGAAAAACAAGATGTTCAACTTGTTTTTGCTTTTTTTTGTTTGGAGTGAAACGTCCTTCTTGTGCATCCAATAGGGCGACGGCACAGCTTTCATATTTAAAGAGGAGCCGTGTGTGTTTACATTCTCAGTGCATTGTGGGAAAAACTTCCCCCTCCGTAAACAACAGAGTGACCTAGATATCAGCCTGGAGGATGGATTGGAAGACAAGGACTACCTCTCCACAGGCACGTTAACACAGTGAATGTGAGACATCTTTAATGGTGTTAGTCAAGTCATTACTAAAGGTTTCGTCAAAGGTTAAAATCTGTATTTTACACATTTATTTTCTTTTTGCTGGTTTAAAAAGAGGTAATATCATAAAACTGTAGTATTTAACGTGAGTAAACCATTAGCTTCCATGTCCGATATGTTCTCAACAGTGGAGGCTCACCTTCCCTGGCTCCTGGAGTCTTTTCGTCCAGACCTGGTCCTGTATGATGCAGGCGTCGACCCTCATTGGGACGATGAACTTGGGAGGCTCCGCTTGACTGACCACGGTGAGCGACACGCACACGCACACACAAATCATTTCTAGACTACTTTTGAATGACTCCGAGTGTCTCCCAGGGCTGTATCAGAGAGATCTGTATGTGATGAAGACTGTGGTGAGCAGAGGTGTTCCTGTTGCTGCTGTAATCGGAGGAGGGTATTCAAGAGACATCGACAAACTGGCCCTCAGACACTCCATCGTCCACAGAGCAGCTGCTCAGGTAAAAGAAACACAACTTTCAATACAGAAACCATTATGTAGACAATAAAAACAAAATGTGACGACTGGTTATCCTGAACATGAGTGATAACAATCATGTTCTTTATTTTTCAGGTTTGGAGGGAGTGTGGAATGTAAAACCTCCTCAAGGATCCTCAAAGTCTGATCTTTAGCAGCCAATATTAATATTTACCTCATGAATGATCTGAATTGAACCAACATGTGCTTTGTAAACAGTAGAATTAAATACTGTACATGCAACAGGATTACATTTTTATTAAGAATCGTGAAAAAGATAAGAGACAATGGACTTTAAGTATATTTCGGAAATTGTAATATGTCAAGTTAAACAATTTAAAATGTGTAATTAACTCTTTGACTTTGTTTTGAACTTGTTATGGTTTATTGGAACAAGACTCATGGTGATCATGGTCATTGAAGTCACTAAAATGTTGTTCAACTTGCCGTTTACCTCATCATGACACTGCATCATTACCTCTGTGGTAGTAACAGTCTCTATAACCATTAAATCTTCTGTTATTGAACATTGCACTTATTGGTTTTCACTGGACACCCGCCCACTGAATTATGACACAGTCGTTAATGTCAGTAAATGCAACACAACCTCACTAATGAATAAAAGTATTTAATAAGGACAAATAAACTCAAACTCTATTTTACACCAGGTGACATGAGACATTGTACCAGTGTCACCTCAGAACAAACACAGTTGGTCCACACATACTGTACTGACGAACATATGCACTGTCCTTGGCACAATGTATACAGAGAACCAGCATGTTTCAAGTTTCACCTAAATTTGTCATTCAGCGACATCAAGCAGCGACACATTGGTACAGTGCAATGATTATTCACAGTATAGGAGGCAGTCGATCCGCTGAAACACACTCATGGCATGTTCAGCTTGTTACAAGACGAAACACAACTTTTACAAATAACGACATCGAGCACACACGTTGGTAACACGTTCTTTGAAACAATTGGAGAATAAATCAACGAGCAAATGACGCAAATATTTCGTTAGCTGCTCTGCACAACAATGAGCTTGTTTAACTGTGTTATAGTGTTTGTGATACGTTACACATGAGCCGTTCATCACCCAAAATGTACAAAAACAGATTCTTTTTTAAGGAACGTGCAATTGTAAAACAGGCAGACAGAGTAAAAAAAATCCACATAAGGTGCAGTGTGAATGATTCAGTGGGATCTACAGACATATATGGCAACTACGAATCGTGTTTTCGTTACCTCTGAATCTATTCTGCGGGCGGCTCCTCTACCACAGAATCCGTCATGTTTCTACAGTTACCCAGAGCAACCAAACCAAACAGGCCAGGGGCATTCAGTTGGTTGCAGTATGCATATTCACCAATAGATGTCACCAAATCCTCCACACTGAACCTTTAAAACATAGGAATGGAAGAGTGTACAGTGGTCGGGGGGTGGGCAACCTCTGGCCTGCAGGATCGTTTTTCTGCAATACAAGAAAATGTAGAAGAGGAGTCGGAAGGAAACACGCAGGTAGTTATGTGTCATACCTGACTGCTCTATTAGAAATGGACAAATGATGATATATTTTGAATATATATAAAAAAAAAAAGGCAACTCAGTGTGACAGAGATGAAAAAAATCCAATGCACACTAAATACTTTCCTCCTCTGTGAGAACAGCAGCCCGGTGTTTCGTGTGAATATGCTGGTGAGTGAGCAAAACTCCTCCGGGCATTTGAGAAGTTTCCGGACGTGAAAAGTAAACAAAAGAAGGTGAACACGTGCTGCACCCTTTATTTTGGAAGCAGCTGTTGTGTATGACAAAGCAACAATGACTGTAGAGGAAAGTACGACAACCTGACTGCTCAGACTGAATGTGCGTCCCGAGGGTTCTGACGACGACCTGCTGCTGTGAGCGTAATTCTGTTCATCTCCACCATGTCACATCAGACACCTGGCCAATGACAAACAGTTACAGTCATCACATCTGATAGATTACAGTGATATGTGTAAGGGTATATAGAAATGTAGGACACCTACAGTGCTTCAAGGGTGTTTTAAAAACTGAGATGACCCTTGATAGGAAACGGTTCCCCACCCCTGCTGTGGATCATAAATTCCCCTTTGGCTACTATTTAGTCCAAAGAGGAAAAACAGTGCGTTTCATAACATCTCCACTGCAGAAATTCTCTTATTTAAAAAGTTAAAATCCTGGAAATTGCTGTGGGAAGATGATAAAATCAGATTATTGACATTAAAAAGGGAGCGTACACTGGATATATGGATACTGCTTGTTGGTTTCACTAATTGAAATTGAATAAATACCGAATAATAAATAAAAAAAATTGAGGTGATTACCATTTCAACAATGGTTACTTCTGCACCTTGACATGTTTTTCAGTTAAAATAGTGTTATAATCATCAAATGTGTGATTCAATATTAAAACTTGAGGCAGAGTTGATGCAAAGTAAAAATCAAACGAGTTAAAAATCATATTTTCCACAACTGAACCTTCTCTGCCACCACACACCAGTTGGCATGATCGAAATAAGCGTGTTTGACATGAAGCTCCTCAACATGGCTCTCTATCAGCTCTGCCAGTTCTCCCTCCCTGAAGACGTGATAGTACCTCAGACAGGAGCCCTCCACCTGTCCCTCGCTCCCCTGAGGACTCTGGGTGCTTTCCTGCTGTTCTTTTCCCGCTCCCCCTTCTTCGCTCTCGTCTCCAGACTGTTTAAGATGCTCCCTCTGGAAAGGCACCAGGTCTGGCAGGGCCAAGGAGCCGCACTCCTGGGCTAAAGATAATGAGACACCCTGGTTTTCTGTGCCGTTGTTGCTAGGGGCGTTGTTGTTGCCTCCGCGATCATGTTGTCCCTTGTGCAGGTCTGTGACTGAGTCGAAGACGTCCTCCTCTGATCCGATCACAGACGGAGGAGAAAAGAAGCTGGACACCTGCTTGATGAGGCCGTGCCCTCGCCCACGCTGAATCACCTTGTTCCCCATACTCTCTCCTGTAGGTGAGGATAAAGTGCTCAGCTCTCTGGAGGACGACCTGGAGAGGGTTAAACTACCAAAGTCGAACACAGAGTCCAGAGACCTCGAGAAGAACCACAGTCTCTGAGTCCTCTGCTGCGGCGTGGCGCTGGTCAGGTCTTCTTCGTCTGCAACAGAGGATGTGCTTCTAACCTTCCTGTGCTTTTCAGTGTTATCTATGGCTTCGCTCACACTCTGTGCGGTGGCCCTCCGTCTGGACTTGGCAAGCTCCCTGTTGAGGGCCGACTGAGGGTTGGGGTTCCACGGAACAAAGATGTCCTGTTTCTCAAATTTACGACGCTTCTGCTCCATGGCCCACACGTAGATCATAATGCGTCCTCCCACTCGCAGGGTGCGGGCCATCTCCCTTATTGCTCGAATACGGCGCTCTTTGGTGGACAGGTGATGGATGACTGAGAGAAAAATATGAATTTGTTAGAATTAAGTAGGAGGGTGAGAAGGGATTTACTTAATTAAGATGATGCATCACATTTGCAGTCGACAAACATTAAGTACTCTGCGTACGGCACACAAGATAAATTAAAAGAGTGGGTAATTACTCTCCTGTTGGGGGACACACATGAATTATTTAACTCTGTTGACTTGGCAACGCAAGCTCCAGGTTTGCTGATGTTCATCATATGAGTCCATTAAATCTGAGGCAAATAGCAGCTGCATCAGTTGAGCTTCAAAGGAGGATGCAAAGGAGGCAAAGGAGCTTATTTGTCACAGAGCAACAGACATCAACAACACCTAACCCTCCCTTAAACCATTTGTGTGTCAGCCACCTGCGATAGAGAGCACGGCGTCGAAGCAGCCGTCTCTGTAAGGCAAATGCAGCCCGTCGCACATCTGGACCTCGTGTCCTTGGCACCAGGCATAGTCCACCAGGGGGCGACAAACGTCACATCCCAGCTTGAACACCTCCTGGTTGATGTGGAGATACTTGCCATTGCCACAACCTGCAGAGGACAAGGAGGTCAGCCAGTGACAGATCAGGAATGATTCATGATTAGATTTGAAATACTTTTATATTTTGAAAACTTTTAAGAAGCAACAGCCACACGGAGTGATTCATTCTGCTGGGCTTCGTTTTCTTCATATTTTGGAGATAAACGCTGGTTTTAATGACCTCTAAGTATTTTTTTTAAACTGAGCTACCTTTTTGCATTGAACTTGCTGGACCTGATTCTGACTATCAATGATATCAGTCAGTTCCACATTTCTCACAGGAGATCGTACCCACTCACATACATGACGTACTGTACGTTACATAGAGCAAGAACATAAGTTCAGAGTGAGGAGTGGGAATGAAAGAGGGAACATTCTCTGTTTCAGGTCAGTGAACCATCAGACTCATTTTCAAGCTGCTGTTTTCAGGTAAAAAGATTCAAAGTGGTGCTGTGAGTGAAAACAAAAAACAAAAGAAGAAGCAGAAATTCTGTGATTCATGATGTAGTGTTCATGAGACTGTCAGGATTCCATGTCTGCTGGAGGTGACACCCACCAATGTCGGCGACGATGCTTCCTGGCTGCAGGTCCAGCAGAAACTGCTGTACTTTGGGCCAGGCTTTGTAGCGGCTGTCGTTGAAATACGGAGCGATCTTGTCGTAGACGCTGTGCACGTGTTCCCTCTCGAGTTGGCTGGCAGCCTCCTCCATCATGTTCGTCCAGGGCGCCTCATTCACGCGGCCTCACACCATCGTGCCTGCAGGGACAAACAATCCCCTAACTGATTATTTCCAAATTTCCATATTAGGAACCTCTGAAACTGTTCTGCTGCTTCATTAAGATAATCCCAAAATAGCAATGTGGACCTGAGGGAAACGGCGCAGATGTGTTCCTCTCTCCGCGCTTAATAAGGTCCAACAAGGTCAGCGGGAAACCCTAATCAGTGAAACATCTATCAGGCAGCAGCTAATTTAACAAAGGACCCTCCGCTTTATATGTGAAGGAGCTGCCTCAGTCGTGATCAGTGACCCTTCACATTCATAGTCCTCAGGGAGCATGGACGTTTGCTCCACATACAAGTCATCAGGTTGAATTTTTCATCAATCACCCGATTAAACGAAGAAAAAAAGAAACTGAACGAGGATTATAAATTAAGCCGTGTCGAATTGTGTTTTTTTACGGTAACGCAGAAGCAAAAGGTCAACACGTGAATCATGTCGGCAACAAGATGCACAACAAACATCATCAGTCACAAGATCTTTTTGTTACGCAGATTTTCACAAGCCATGTGAAACACCAGGCTGCTGCTGGGTTTTTATATATGCGGGTAATAAAAGATAATAGCAGCTCACTGTGTAGGAGACACTTTCACTGAAAAATGAGCCTTGTTGCTTCTGAGGACTTTTAATTTCCCTGGAAATGTACAATACACATGTGGGGATGGATCTTTAGTCTGGGGCCATTATTTTCCATCATCTGACAACACATCAGTAGTGAACTGCTTAATCTGAGGTTAGTTCAGTGATTGTTCCCCTGCTAGGGAAAATATATATATATGTATATACAGTATATATCAGGAGTATTTTACCTGTACTCTCAGAGATGTATTATAGAGTTTCAGTCTGAAGTGCAGATTTGGAGATGATGTAATTGTGATGTTTGTGTTCTGTCTGGTTTTCACAGCTCCCTCTGCAGTCATCTCCCTTTATTAGGATGCAGCACACAGCTCCTGCAGTGCTGCTGTGGCTCCCTCAAGCACGATGAGTGTTCCTCTACATTATCATCTGAAGGAGTTCTAGTGGCGTAATGTTACAAAAATAAAGTCTCAACATGCAGAGTTCTCAACTGACCCGTGTGGTTTTCTTTCATGGCGTTTTAACTGGTGGTTTAATGAATTTACCGCCAAGCAAACTCCTGAATAGCACCGCATGCTCACCAGCACATGAAAGTGGAAGTTTACAATCTGCAAATTGTCCCAAAGCTGGAGAATTTCGTCAAACTGTGGACTTTGGGTTTTCAGAAATTAGCGTTTCCAAAAGGTTAAGATAAATTCATTGCATGATTTTATGTTCCCTGGTATCAGTTGGTTGAAGTAGGTCAGAATAAGTATTTCCAAAAAACACTCTTGAAAAAGTGTTAAGGAAAAATAACAGATAAATTTAGTTCATAAATTTAGAAAGACTCAGTTTATTTAAAAAATGTCTCTCTTTTTAAAATATGCTGCAGACTCGGCTGCTCGGACATCTGACTTGTATGAACTCTTGTATCAAATATCATCTCGTCATCATCTCAAATAATGAATTTAACATTTAGAGATAAAGTTACATCTGACTGCTTCTTTGAAATCACTGACAGGGACACAGTGTTCAGATTTCCCACGTGACAAAGATTTTCTGCTCGATATGAGACAGTGGTGATTTGTTCTTTTGAGCCACATGTGATGGATGAAAGTTGTCAGTGCCGAGGCAGACGTCACACATCAGTGCTGTGTGTAGCAAAAATCTGTGAATACAACTCAAAACTGGCCAATATATGAGCAGGAGAGTAAGTGAGATTCTCCAGTGGCATTACATATTCATTTAAAATGCACTTATTGCATTTTTCACACTGTCATTTAATAGCCAAGGAGGTAATGTTCTCATCTGTTTGTATGGTGGAAGGATGCGGTATGGAATGGGAAAGAACCAATTAGATTTTGGTCTTGATCCAAATTAGATTTTTTTCTCTATTGGCAGAAATTGATTATAAAATAATAGAGTTTTTCATCTAAATTGACAAATTGTTGTTTTCTTTATATTCAAATACTTTATATTTACATAGGGAGCAGGTCCACTCTACGGAGGCCACCATGTTTTTTGCAGTAGTGCAGACTGGACCAACTAAACATCTTTTGAGTTTTTATGACAACTGAAGCTACCACAGGTTCTTTTTCATGTTTGGAAGGGGAGGGTGAGGTGAGGGGTGTTCAGCTGCAGCATGCAACTCCACCACTAGATGTCACTAAATTCTACACACTGTACCTTTAAAACATTGTGAAATAAGGTGTTTTGCCACATTTTCATGGATTTGAACAATTTATGGAACTGACTGAAAAATAAATCAGATTTAGGGGGACTGATATTTGGTGCAAATTAAGAAAGAAAAGTGGTGGATGGAGTGAATTTGTTGGGCAGAGGTGTATACTTCACCAGTTAAACTGTGCACTCATCTTACCACTACTACCTGCTCTATCTGTTTTATGTACTCTTCTGTGTGTATCTGTAAAGAAACTCACAGCGGCGTATGTAACCCAGAGCGATACAACCTAATGACCCATGTGAAACCACAGAGCACTTTGCTGATGTTAACCAGAGGGAGGGCGATCACACACTTCCCCTCCACCGCTCTTAGCAGACATTAAATGGATATGTCCTTGAATGTAATGTTCACTGGTGCCCACTGTGCACAAGTGTACACATCAAACATTGCTGGGAGAATTGAGCAACGGCAACAAAAACAAGACCTGCACCCGCACGAAAAGGCAAATCTCCCTCCCTGCTAAGTGGCTGTGAGAGACCTCACTATAGTGTGCATTACCAGGCTCATCTGTAGACTCCTCCACTGGTGAACACAGCGAGTGCAGCATCACATCCTCCTGTCCACAGTCCTATTTCTGGACCAGCATCATCTGCATCTAACCAGCCAAGTGGAAGGAAAACACACCTTATGTAACGTTGAAGTCTGGGCCTCGGTCTGTATTGTGTTTGCTCAATTCTGCCTGAGTTAGCCCCTCTGCTCACTAAACTGTGGAACATGGACATTATGTAACCGGCAGCTGGAGGGGATCGGAAAACTGCCTCTGACAAACAATGGAGGCTACAATCAAGTCAAAGGGACAGAGGGGTAGGACGGAGTTAAGGTCAAACAGTGTTTCTCGTCTTTTTGTGGCTGTGTGGTAGCTTTTCCTGGCAAATATCTAAATAAAAACAATGATGATCCCAATGTCCCCTTGTTATTCTGCATGTAACTAACTTTAAACCTGATGATCCTGCAGCATGTCGACGGCCGAGCCCCCAGGTCAGAACTCAGCAGTGCTGTGATGAGATTAGTGATGAGACACGGCTGCACAGTCACTCTGCCACACCGCTGCCATTTAACCCTCTGCATGAGCACACAACCAACCACAGGGAGAGAACAGGTTCTACCAACGGTGCCAGCATCAACGTGTGGAGAGAGGATTGTTTGCTGAACTTCGACTCCCCTCACTGCTGCCAGCTTTGTGTTCTCACAGGATAATGCACACGAGGGAATATGTTTATCAAACATAATAATAATGTCTTCAGGTATAGGGAGGAATCATAGCAGAGACTAAATTCAGTCAGTCAGACCTAATATGTCAGGGGACAGAGGTATGGGAGATTCACTGGATCCAGGTAACATCACATTTTAGTATATCTAAATATCAATAAATCCAAAATTTCACCTGGACAGAACATAAAGGCTTCTACTTTATGTCCCATCAAAGTTTTATTCAATGGATACATTCAAATCCAGTTCAATAGTACAGGAAATAATCATATTGACCTTAAGTTAAACAGCAGCTTCCAGGAAACAATTAATAATTAAACAGACTTAAAAAAATAAAAGAACAAATGCAAAGTGGGATTGTTGCATGTGAGTATCTGATCGTAATATGATATGATCATATAAGTAGAGTCCACAATCGATACGTGCACATGCAAAGCCACTCACCGTGCGTGTGAACAGCTTCGTGCACAACGATCCGCCTCAGGTCGCAGGAGGGAAACTTCCCTCAGTGCACGAGCGACTCATCGACGCCGTGGACCCGCTGTCAGCACCGGAGGCACCGGGCGCATCCTCGACGGATCAACGTGACACCGGCGGACCGGCACGGCAGCCGGCGGAGGGAGCAGCAGCTGTGAAGTGCGGCCGCCAGCAGCAGGAGCAGCGAACCGGCCACCGGACCGGATCACATCCGCGGCGTGTGAAGCTCCCTCCACCTGTCAAGGTAAAGTAGAGCCACTGAGACACTTCCGCTGAGCTGTGTCAAAATTAAAGCCTCGTGAGTCCCATGAGGTGAAATGTCCGCAAGTAAATATTGATCAGTCGATTTTTTTCTCGACTATATAAGATTTTACTCCATATTATCATTTCACTTGTGTAGGTGAAAACTTCAAGGTCTTTTGAGAATGGTTTTACACATATCTCATAACACCAACAGAATATAATAGAATTCAAAGAATATAGTGAATTACAAGCTCTGATGTTACAACAACAACCGATGTGAAATTAGATGGATTTATTTGTAAGGATCTGATTATTCAACTGATTTATTTCACTCTATAGCAAATATATGTAATTTCATTCTCCTGAATAATAATAATAAACTTTATTTGTATAGCACCTTTTAAATAAGAAATGCAGTTCAAAGTGCAGTTTATACATTATAGATAAAATTACCACGTTAATAAAAATAATGTTTGAGTATATTTATACTGTGGACAACTCCCCACATATCTGCTCAATGCGTTCACATTTCCTTTTATTTTGAAGAACAAGTGACCTGGTGTCTGTCTCATCCCTGATGGCTTGACTCAGCTGATTGGTCAGTCTGTGTGTAGAGAAGATGACACAACTCGCTTGTCATTGGCTCCCAGCCTCACGTGACAACCACAATAAACAACGTGAGGTGCAGGCATCAGCCCACGTTCCCCTCAGGAGCAGATGACCTTTGTCAATAACAAATAATAACTCTGATTAAAAACCAAACTAAATTCATTGTGCACGAATCTAAAAGAGCTCAGAGTTTAAATGTTATGCTTCACCCACTTTGCCATCAGGCTTTAAATCTCTATGAAAACCTTGTTTGTATCCAAGTGCAGCACCAGCAGGAAACTACTGAGAATATATATATAATACTACTGAGAAAGATTTTGAAGCTGGAAATTATATCTATGAGATGTGAATTTATCATATAGCCCACATGGTAATTAAAGTACGATTGATTTGCGGTTGGTTTGTTATTAGGTTTGCTGAGTTGAAAACTTTTATTTTACTGAATAAATGTTTATATTATATGTAAAAAAAAATTATTTTCTTAATTCAAGTTCTATATATTTGTGTTTTAGTTATAGATATCCATAATAAATGTATGTTTAAACTGAAAAAATCAAACCTCCTTTATAATTCTATTGGTATCAGCATCAGTCCCCAAACATATATATATCAGTCATACAAAAAAAACAGTGCACAGCCATGCAGGGTCCATGTCTTCTGTTCCGAACTAAGAATAAAAAACATTGAGAGATGCAGTGACCGTCCCAAATTCTACCCACACAGACATGGAAGGGGATGTTATCACAGAGCAGCAGCTACATGCATATCTATTAGTTCTGTACCATTAAGCAGAAAACAGCTGTCAGCTGCCCTCTTTGTTCCTCACACGGTTAATGGCAGCGACTTAATTGTGGCTCATCACTGCCATTCAGGGAGCACAAAGCATCACGTCCGCCTCCTCTCCCTCCTGCAAGCTCCCTCATAATACTGAACCTAGACACCTGAGTGGAACAAACGCACTCGATGCAGCTGAAGATGCTGAACGCACATTTGTTCCCTCAGGTGAGATTTAGCAAGAGTAGTAGTCAGGCCCCATCGTGCATGTTTGTGTTTCAAATACGAGACATTCAAGAGAAGGAAAATATGTTGTTGATTTAAGACTTGAGCAAAAATATTTAATCATGCACCTTGAAGACAGTTTTTCCTTTTCAGGCTCAGATTAAGTGAAGAAATCAGCGCCAACTATGGAGGAATGGGAACATCAGCCCCTGCTAAGATTATGAATAATGACCTTTCCTGTTTGTCATATCCTGTTGTTGAAAAGCAGCAGGATATTGCACAAATTACAGTTCATGGAGAAAGCCTCGCTGTGAGTTTTAATGAAAGAGAGGACATCTCTTCTTATAATAAACTCATCACCTGATCATAGTAACTCTGTGTTGGCTGCCGGCTCGTCTGCAGGAGGCCAAGCTGTTGAAAAACCGAATAATCTTGTTTCTCAGTGGAAATGAGCTGTTCATTTCCCTGCTGTCGTTGTTCAGTGCTTGTGCAGCGACCCTGGATTCTTCAGGGAGCAGGGTGTTGAGCAGCTTGGGGATTTCAAAGGTCAAAGCTTTTACAGTAAAGATCCAGAAGGCAGCTGCCGTGTGGTCTGTGCTGATAATACAACAGGGTTTTTAAATTGGTTCACAAAGAGATTGTTTCACTCCACAGGAGATTTTCTAACAATAGGAATGAAACCAGCCAAGCTCCTGACACTATAAAGGATTTTATCTCATATCTCATCTACAAAAAGTTTCTGTATAAACATTAGGCCTAAGTAGTTTTTAATTACAGAAATAGCTTCGAAGCTGTTGGCGATAACCTGTTTTAAAATAATGTATTCCAGCAAACAGACTGTTGCCATCATAGTCTTGGTTGTTGAATGATTTTTGTTATTCACACTGATTGACCTCATTTCCACTTTTTTCAAACCGAAATAAATATCCGGGGTTAAGTGTCCAACAAACACAATGACTCAAGCGAGCACATGATGGAAAGTAAAACCCATTCAAAGCTCTTCTTAAAACTGCCTCCACATTGATTCTCTCACATAAGGTCACCGTCACCTCAGGGACACTCAACTGAACAGCTTGGCCTTTATATCGACTAGAAGTCATGGCCCATTTGAACGACTTTGTTTATCAAGATCTCATCATCTTTTCTTTATTAGATTTTTTTAAAAGAACTGGAAATGTCCATGAAATGAATGTCATGCATCTCTCTCTCTTTATAATTTACCAAGGACCCTCGTTGGCAAATGAGCACATACAGATTTCACACAAATATCTTTACTTAATTCTTCTTTCAAAGCTGTTACAGCAGTTACACAAAATCTTCTCAGAATTCATCAGGCTGTACTTTGGCACATAAGATGTGAAAATGTTATGTCCTCAACTGCAGCTTGGCCTGACACATTGGAACCAGAATGTACTGTAGGGCAAGGTCAGCGGTGTTTATAAACCTCATGATCATCATTGATGTGAGGAAAATGCCCCCAGGCGAGTGGAACACTTTTAAAAACTAATTCTCAACAAGTCAACATGACAGTGGTGCTGAAGTCTGTGGGATGTCTTTGTGCATACAACAGGAGGTGGAAGAATGAATGGAGGTACATCCATCTAAAAGACTGCAAATATAAGTAGTACAGCACGATGTTTCAATGTCTGCAATGACAGAGAAGAAATTGGAACTTAATATAAACTAGATCCCTAAAAAGTGACCACTGACAGTCTCAACAACAGCAATAAAGTATTTTACCTATTGAGTATTTACTCCTGCGATACTATTACAAGATGTTTCCCCCAGATCTGTCACTGGAGGCTCCAGTGGAGAAAGGTGAACAAAATCCACTGAGAGCAATGAAACATTTGTGTCAAACAAGGTAGCCTATGATTTCTTTAGAAAGATAACATGTTAGTATGAATAGTTCAAAGATTTGATGTAAAGATTTTCACACTGACTGGGTTGTGATTTCCAACATGTGATTTCCTGTGAAAGTCAAGTAATCAATGCTATCAGACTCCATACTTAGTTATTCTGCTGTTACTGTAATAAGGTTCAATACTTTGTTGTCCTAGTGTTTTTGGTAAACTGGGATATTTACTATTGCTTGACTTTCACACTAAATAGAATCACTTGGAAAAAAACCCTGAAATTGTTGTAAGTCAAATGGTTCTAACATCAACAAATAAAAAAGAGTGATTTCCCTTGAAAAATATAATTTTTTGTTCAGTATAATAATTATAATAATAATATTAAAACAATATCAGTGTGCAGCCACTAACAGTGTGTGTGTGTCCATGGGGCCATGAAAGTTGACAGAAAATGTCAGTTGCTCTGCAGATATCAGGGAACCAGAAGCTGCAGGAAACAATTTTAACAAGTCTGAAATGTCATTAAATACAAACTGCAAAAATAGTGCAGATTGGACTTTTCCTATAAAAGATATCACACATGACAATTTTACGTTGAAAACTTCTTTATAGAAAATACATTTGCTCTCCCTTTACACAAATTTGCACCGTATAAAATTATAAATTAATACAAAGAAACAACAGCAACAATGAAAAATATATTTTGCTAAGCAAAATTATTTGGCTGGTTAAATCCTTGTATCAACTAATGGAGATCTGTTTCTCCTCATCGTCTGCTCTGGTGGGCGTGAGGCGGATCTTGGGAACTCATGACAATGTCTATGGAAATGGGAAATGAAAAGCGATCCAGCATCCGTGCGATCTTCTCCTGGTGAACTCCGTGCTTGTTCCTCCTTGAGGGTAAAAAACAGTACAGTGTGGTCATTTTAGGAAGTGAAGCTTTTCTGAGTTTGCACTGGCATCCAAGTACAATATGATTATTAAGACATCCTACCTCTGAAGCTCATAAGGATCCAACTTCCAGCTGGTGTCAGGTTCACAAAAGTCGACTGTGTATCCTCGCTCCAGGGCCTGTTCAGAATCATTTTCATTAGGATCTATGAAAGAGTCATGAAACATTCCAACTAAATACTGTTAATTAGATCAATACTCCTCATAATATGTGACATCACCACCTACCATTTTGACATATGGCTTCATTTCCCAGGCTTGAATGTTTGTATTATCAATAATAATTGGAGAGCGACGATCATGCATAGCATCTTGGGCTGAAAGACAATTTAACACCAAACAAATTTCAGGCAAGTGTCTTCAAAGCGTATTTCTAAAACTGTTTAGTCAGTGGAACTTTTGTAAACACTTAACTGAAAGGGCACCTGTTTACCATTTCTGGGTTAAACAGGCCTCGGTAACTCCTCTTCATTGAAACTACTGTGTGAACAACTGAAGCATTTTACGTGTTTTGATTCTCATCCCACATGCAATATCATCAGGGAAGCATCTGGTTGGTTTGTACAGAATGACAACCGATCTCAACATTGTGGAGTCAGTCCACAGAAAACTACCACTAACCATTTAGAACCAACTACTTTCCATGTTCACTTAAAAAAGAAAGTGTACCAAGGAGACCTGGTGCAGTTTCACAGGCTAAGGGTGTCACATCAAATACTGAATTCCTCTCGTTTTTTGGCACAAGAGCGCCCTCATTTTAATTTGTGCCTCGAACATTGGCACAAAATCCTTATTATGACAACAACATAAAAAGCGAGTTCCTGAAATGGAGATAATGTTTACAAAGACATCAAAGCTGCATGAGCATTAGAAGAGACGATACCTCTGCTCTGGTTCCATTCATGTGCCTCTCCAAGAAGGTATGGTTCATAGCAGTAGCCATCCTTGTGAGCAAAGTAGTCATCTGTGCTCAGTATTAGCCCACTGGGACCAGTGGAGAGCAGCTCCCTGTGAGACAGAGTGTGTAAATCTTAGAAAGCCCACTCCTTCATATCGAACAATACGCCCACTTTAATGACTAAAGGTTACTACACATGCGTACCTGGCAAGTGTCGATTTCCCAGATCCAGGCAATCCCCTCATCAGGATCAGCACCAAGGAAGAACGGGGAGCATGGGTGTTCTCGGGGGGTCTGGAGTGATGCTGTTGCTCCCAGAGTTCATTTTCTGAATTAAATACTTGGTTTTGGTCATGACCTCCATCAAACTGAGACCATTCTATATTTCCATTATCTGAGTATGCATCGAAGCTGCGAGCCCGTTCATCCCTGTCAGAGAGATATGGATATTCTCCATAATGGCACTGAGATGGTGGTCTGCACACATTCGGAGATGGGATGCGAGAAAACTCCTGATACTGGTTTGCGTTGCCTGAACTGCTCCACTTGTGGTTCACGTGTGGAGGCGGGTTTTGTGGATTCTGGAATGCAGGTGGGGGTGGTGGATGACGGAATGGGGGTCTGTGTAATCCTGGGTTTGGTGGTCTGTCCTGCGGTTGAGGATAACGCCATTGATTCTGAGAGGTCAGGTCCACTCCTGGCCTCGGCCTCCTGGGGTGATACGGCTCATTGTGATACCAGTGTGGCCAAGATGCTGGCCTCTCTCCACCACTTTTCCGCCAGCTGTCCGTTTCTGCAGAACTACTGGCATAATACATTCTGTCGTGGTTTGGGACCTGAATCTGTTCGCTGGTGTAGGTTTCAGGAGGTGCTGGTGGTCGAGCAGAACCTTCCCCTCGTTTCCCTGAGTTCCCATCAGCACCATCGGGCGTGTCGATCTTCTCCAGCTCTTTGTAGAACTCGCTCAGCGTGTCCTCGATGTCCTTCGACTTCGGTGCGGACGTTGGTGGAGGAAATGTGGGACCAATGAATGTGGTGCTGGTGAGTCCGACCTCCTTGGTCACTCGCTCCCTCTTGCTGTCTGGCATGATGCTGTTGCTGTTCACACGTTTAGAGTCCCGTCCTCCGTCTTTACTCACTGAGGACCTTTCCACAGCAGGAGAGGATTCACTACGAGACATCTGCATGAAACCAGATTCAAACCATTAACACACAGGTAATCAACAAAACAATGATAATAAAAGAACCAGTGCAGTTATTTTCATTGATACTGCTTTTTGTGCAGCTATTCCGTGGTTCTAACATGTGAGTGTGTGTAGAAGGACATACACACTCAGTGAGGTCATAGTCGGAAGCTAAAACCGGGTTAGCTAATGTTATGACACAAAACCCGTGAACGTCGACTTTATTACGAAAAATAATTTACTACCTGAACATACAAACATCGAGTAACGTCGCTATACACGAATACTCACTGTAAAAACTCAGGAAACATGGAGAATGGCGGAAAAGTTAATGAAAAATAAAACCGGGCAAACAACTTCCACACCGTTGGCTTGTTTACGGAAGGTCCTCTTCCTCTTCCCGTGTATCGGCTGGATAACTCGAGGCTGAGCGCCTCAGCGCCACCTGCTGGTCTGGAGGGCAACACGACCACACTGCTAATTGAACCCAGTTTACCAAAGTTTTTGACTTAATTATATTTGTGGTCATTAAATTCAGTGTTAAACAATAAGGTCTTCGTGAGTGGTGGTAACATTACATATACATAAACATATGATGATGACACCAATACGAGGGGAGAACAATTTGTGACATCGCCGATAAAGAAATGAAATTGAGGCTTGATATTATGTAAATGACACATGTGTAACCATTACATTGCTTTTTGTTCTTCCTTGCATCATTTAATATCAGGTACAAGATTTTAAATATCATGTGCAGTACTTCAATATCATGTTATATCATTTCCAATATTATTCTACTGATTTATAGCATGTGCAATATTTATGTCTATGTATTTCAATATAATTTGCAATATTTTACATTACCTACTCCTTTATCACTTCATATTGACTTACTGCCACTTAGTAATTTATTCTTTACACTTAGTTTTATTTCATTTACTATACTCTTTTACTTTTACTTCATTTTCATCTTCACACTATTTTTTTCTTATATTGTTCTGTACTGTAATCTTGGAGCAAGATTGGCACAATCCTTCTGGATTTATAAAGTCTTATCTTATGTCTTATCTTATCTTATACACATTACATTACATTTTATTCAACTTACAATAAGTGCATCAACCATGAGAGAACAAACCCAGAACAACAAGAATCAAGTAAATACAATTTGCTTCAAAAAAACTACAAAGTGCTACATGTAAGTGCCATATAAGTTTTTTTTGGTGTGTCTTTAGTCTGAGGCAGAAGATGTTTTCATATCAATGCATATGAGCTGATATCGATACGTCTGTGAACAGCTCATATCTGCCCATATCATCCACCCAGTTAAATCCATTGAGCTCTAATACTGATCTGCTTCACGTATGACTAAAAGAAAATAGAAAATAAAGAGCATTGTTTAGATCAGTCAATTATTCAATCATATTTATTCAGCTTAATTAAAGTCTTTATTTTCCCCCTCACTCCCTCAGTATAACTTAATCTTATCTTAAACCTTAAAGTAAAAAAACTCTGTATCTATTTCTGTAGATCAAGGGAAAGATAGGATCTTTACATAGGTGAAGACTTTATGTTGGATAGAGTTTAAGATAGATAATCATAGGTTCATCATGTTGGTTCCAACTACCTTATAAAATGCATCGTCCTGTAAGTGTCACATTGTACCATTGTTTCTTTACAACATGCAGGAAAAGTTTTCATCTGCTTTCGTTTGTTGTTTGAGCCACAGTTGACAAATCAAACGTGCCCCAGTTACTGACCATCAACAACTTTACTATTGAGGATTCTTTGTTTTCAAATCAGAACTTTTTAGGATAAAATACATTAACAAATAAATGGTCTTGAGCCTCCCATTGCTCTGCAATATCAGTTAAGTTTTGACTTTAAAGAGACTGAGTGTCTGCAGGTGTTAACAGTAGACATTCAACCGAGCTGTTATTTGACCTCAAACAAAGTAAATTTAAGGGATTATAGAGCTTAAGTGGAATTCTGAGCCTGTCAAACCTAATTACAGACAAAAAAGGAGAAAAGAAGATCGATAGAAAGTGATGACATGATTTTACCGTTTTATACTTTTAATTAAGTCCTGTGAGACAAAACATCCCACAGAATATGAACCATATACATCCGTTAGCCTTTACATTCACATTTGTACAGTTTTTCCCAGAGTTGTAGCGTCCTCATCATCATACAGTCTTATGTATCTACATTAAATCACCAACACACAACTTCTGAGTATCAATCATCGCCAGCTCCTCGTCATTCACCCATTCATCTTCCTTTGGTGAGACGACAGGTTTGCGAGCTGGAGTCTGTTCTGTTATTAAAGTGCTTGGTGTCCCAGACCTCCGAGGAGGGTTGAACATCTTCTTCACACACGGAGAAGCCACCGAGCCCAGATGAAAGAGTGCCGGTGGAGACGGGATACGACACAGATAGTCCAGAGCTCTTCTCCTCTTCAGGCTTTTGGGGTCTTTCTCTGTTAAAGACGTTGGTGCAGATGGATTCTTGCTGACAGGTGTGAAGGATCCAAAGCTTCTGATTGGCTGCTGAGCGATCAGCTGCATAGAAAAAGAGTAAGAATAAGAAGAACACGATTTGTTATGAGAACAAATGTATTTAAAAAGCACAAATACAACAGCAGGTGCAGAAACTCACGCTTGTCTTGGCGTCTTGTCTTCTGTCAGTTGCACAAGCTGGGGTTCGAGGGTGGAGAGCTGGAGAAGAGATGGAACTCAGGCCATCGGACTTGAGTACATTTAAAAGTTTCTCCTCAGCAGTTAGGAAGAAGTTCTGCTGATCCTGAAAACACATGATGAAAATTACAGTCTGTTGTTTCCAAACCAAGGACAGTTGGATGGAGAAGAGAAAAATAAGAGCTCTGCATGGTTTACGTCAGAGAAGAGTAAACCCTTGTTAACAATGATTCCAGGCTCTGATTAAATGTCTATCACAAACTTCTGCACACACATCTAAGCATTTTAGTGTGGCTGTAGAATTCTGATTAAAGTTGATATGTTTCAAGTGTGAAAATAAGACAAGGCATTAAAAACTTGTTAGAGGTCAATATGAAACAAAGACTGACAATAGTAACTTCATATTTGAGAAACAGTGTTGTCCATTTTCAGCATTTCCAGTTTCCTCTGTCTAATCTGCACCTCTATCGTATCAGAACTATATTTTTTGGAGCATGTCAGCAGTGTTTGGATTTGTGGAGTGTACCTGCAGCAGGTTTCTGAGTTGGCTGAGGGATTCCTGTAGATGAACCTCCTTGGGGTTCGTGGAGAAGACGGTCAGATCTCCAGCGTAGACAACAGGAGTGGGAGCCAGGGACTGACCTCTCAGCTGCAGGTTGCTCAGAGCCAACAGCACACGTGGTTTTACAACATCCTCCAGGCCAGACAGAGCAAAGCTGCTGAAACACCGCACTTTAACAAAGTTCAGTTCTCCATCAGCCAAATAAAACGCCGGAGAGGATCCTGTGTTCAAAGGTAAAAACAAGGATTTAGTAAAGCGTATGATTATGAAAGAAACAGTTGGTAAAACATAAATAAATCATCTACCTTGTCCATCTATGATACTGATGATATATCCTGTGAGATCAACCTCTCCACACAGCGGCTGGAATTCTAGGTTTTGAAGATTCACGAAACTGGTAGAAACCCTCGGTTGAAAAATTGCTGATAACCATTCCTGGGCCTGAATGATAAAACAAAACATTTTTATCTGAA
The DNA here is from genome assembly GCF_024713975.1 of Paralichthys olivaceus. NCBI lineage: Eukaryota > Metazoa > Chordata > Actinopteri > Pleuronectiformes > Paralichthyidae > Paralichthys > Paralichthys olivaceus. The sequence goes on from NC_091103.1 coordinate 20,490,649, forward strand.
CAATATTTTCACCATCCATCTGATTGACTAAATATGAACAGCAGTTTGCGACCGTACCTCCAGGTCCTGAAACTGTGTTTTCTTTGTACCAGTGAGTTGAACCGTTTCCATTCCGCTGCGTTTCTTTCCCTCTGAAGTGGTGAGGTTATAAACTTTGTATCGACAGCCTTCTTTCAGTAAAGCCTGAAGATCTGAGGAAGGTCTCCAAAGATTCAACTGGTAAACTAGAAACAAGAAAAAGTTATCACAACCAGTATTTGGACACACAACTGTAAATAAGTTGAAATAGATGTTGATGGGTCAAAAAAAGAAGAAAAATGAAGACGCACTGCCCGTCTCGTCCCTAGAGTCAGAAATGCAGAGTCTCCACACAGGTGTGACGTCTCGTTTGGGACAGGTCCCGTCACCGCTCTCTCCTTCTAGAGCACGACGGTATCGATCCTGTAACTCAGCCTGTTTCTTCTCCATCAGAGAGCGTCTGTAGGTTTGAACAGTCTCCAACTGTTGATCACTCAAATGAGCCTACAGCACAAAAGTAAGAAAGGTATGTGACTAAAACTCTATCTACGAGAGAATCGAGTCAAAGACGAGTAAGGTACATTCTCTATCACCTCCAAGTAAGCTGGATCATCCTCCACTGCTTCATATAGCTCCTCTCCATCTTGCAGATTTGCAATATCCTGGCGATTAAATGTGCGTCTTCTGCGTTGAGGTTTGTTGTTACCTGATGATCAAACAACTTGTTAAAACCTCGCCCATTTTAGTCTGTACTTAATATAAGAAAAACACTCCTACCTCTCTGCTCTTTTTCAAATTCAGTTTGAATTTTGGCAAAAAGAATCTCCATGGACTTCTGTTTTTGGCTGCTGTGTCGCCTCGCCTCCTTCTCTTCTGCACGAACAGAACGAAACACAACGCCAGCATCTGGTTTCCTCTCCATCCACTGGATAAACCAAGAAAAACAAATAGACAAAAGGAATCTAAGCACAAACTTCCTGGAGAAAGGAGTAAATCAGTAGAAGACTTAACTCACCTGTATGGGGTAGCTTCTCAGTATGGTAATGTCCACACATCCTACTGGCCCTCCATTGCTGTACAAACTCGATACAGGCAGCAGGAACGGCCGTGGATCTCTGTGAAATCCCAGCTTAGTATCCCACCGTGCAGGTCTGGTGCTGTTGGCACCAATCTAAAAACACAGACAATAAGTCACCATTTCATCTTTGTTGAAGTCGCTGAAAGACAGAACAACCTGTTGTCTCCTTGCACCTTTAACATGAGAGATTCAGGCGCCTCCAGAGGGGAACAAGCATCTTGTGATCCCACCAGCTGAGCCCCGTAGACGATCAGTTTCCCACCGACAGCCAGTCGACCTTCGTGAAGCATGGCAGTCAAAGGTTCATCCAGCTGAGCTTTAATGGCGTACCATCCATCTGTCAGCCAAACTACTGCAGATGGGTGTTCAACCTTGGCATCTGCCCCTTGTGGAGTCTTGGTGTCACTGCCACTCGGTCCGATCGAGGAGTGACCCCTGGAGACGACCCCGCAAACACAGAGAACCAGGGTCTTGGCTGATGTGTCGTCCTTTTCCATGATCTTTCTCAGAGCGGGTCTACGGCTGTGGTCGATCTCTACATCATATCTAAGACATGTAGAGGACAGTAGATGTCAAACTTCAATAATATTTTTATTATCCTGATAGGAAATCTTGCTCTATACTGCACTGACAAATATCTGAAAATGTAACTCTGTGCTTTAAGGTATTGGGACATCTGCAAATTCATTTTAGTATTCAATTTATCAATCAATCGATATGAAAATAATAATTGCTTGCAGCCATAAAACCCTGTCTTTTGTCAAGACACAAAATGGCGTTAGGCTATGTGTAATACTATAGTTTATAGTAAATTTGATATTCAAAAATTATAGTTCTAACGCCACGCACCTGTACTTGAGCTGAAGGAGAACCTGCTGTGGTGTGAGACAGAGGCCGCCCGTCGTTTCTGGAAAAGATCTTTCCATGGAGGCTTGTTTCCACACAATCCATCTGAAGTGATTGTACACCCACTCCTCACTCATCAGTTTAGGATCCACACCTGGAGTGTCACATAGTGCTCTGTGGGAAGTGTAGAACGAGATGATATTGAGTATAACAGGTTTATTACAAAGTCTGATTAAAACTAATTTATTAATTTAATTAATTAATTCAAATACTTATAAAACTCTTCTTTTCCTGCAGTCCCATCATTGCTGGGGATTAGCCATCCTCCATCCGCCAGCTGAACGCCTCCCCCGTCTCTAAGAGCTTCCAGTTTCAGGAACTGATGCAAATTGAAGCGAAAAGCCTCGGCAGTCTCGCTGCTGATGTCAGACACATGTTGATGGACTCCATATCCATACAGCTGAAACATGACATCAAGATGTTAAAACTTTGCCCACACAACACATTGTTGATATTTCAACTCAACCCTTTCTGTGACGAAATATTCTCTGAAGCCCATTGAAAGTTGTGTCATTGCCTGTTTTGAGGTGAATCTCGCAGGGAGCTTTCCATTTGCAGCAGCTTTTAATGGGATCCTTGAAACACCCGAGGTTTTCGTCAGAAACAAACTGCCCGGCAAAGGTCGAATCGTCTGGCGCTTCTTTTTCCTGATTCTCATGTCTTGCATATCCCGTGCCAATTCCACATTTTCAAGATTCTGAAACGTGTCTGTAAACCATAAACAAAATTATTTCATATTTACACTGTGCCACACTGACTTCACGCAGAAAGGTTATACTGCACCTTGGCCTCTGGAAATTGTGTCGTCCTCACGTGTTGCCTTTGCAGCAGAGTCCTCTGAACCACAGCCAACAGGAACATGGTGATTATTAGTCAGATAATCATGCTTTGTGTCAGCCAAGGGCACCTGTGGAATATCTTCTTTGCTTTTATCACCAGCTACATCTGTACTGCTTTGTGTTTTTTTAGTGGGTGGTAAGTAAGTGCTGCTGTTAGCAGGTCTAACAAAGAGATGCTGGTGTTTATCCTCCTGCTGTGGTTTACAGGAGCTCTCTTGGACAATAGTTCTTTGTTTTTTGAAAGGAGGAACAAATTCTGGAGGTGTTCGCATGTTGACTTTGAGGACTGCATTCTTGCAGGTCTCTGTGTTCTTGAGGAAAGGAGGAACAAACGCGGGCATCTTTGAATGTGCTGATCTGCTGCCTCCTGAGGTACTATGTTGTGTTGGTGTTGTGTTTTGCAGTTTGGTTTCCACATAGTTTCTTCCATTCCTGTGAGACAAAATAATACATCACAGAGAGCTGATAACTGATGCCAGACACTTATTAACATGGGAAACGATTCAATCTTACCTGTGTGGCTTTGTGATATTTGGATGAGGAGATGCTTGAAACTTGAAAGCTCTCCTGTCTTTCATTACACCTTAATTGAGAAAAAACACAGTAGAGTAACATAATTTACAAGAAAACATATATGAATGGAACATTTCCTTTGTGCAAATAACTTACTCTCTGGACAAGTTTTTTGTGGATATAGTGTTGAACCTCTCGGACCAACAACAGTCCGATCGAATTCTTCCAGTAATCGTCTTTTCAGGGGAGGCTGACCTAGAAACAATAAGATTTGATTCTGGTTAATTAAGGAGCGTAGAATCACAGCTTTAATTAAGAAAAAGGTCAGCTGCATCAACAAAATCAAGCGTTAAGCGTTAATTTCTTAAAGTATTTATATGCACCTTAAATAATCCAGATTCAATAAGAACAGACACTGAGACAAACTGTGCATCGATAATAACAATAAATGACACGTACCAGTCATTTCTGCATCGTCTCCCAATCTTTTTCCTCTTCCTTTTTGTTCCTCTGCAGATGTGGCTTTGGATTCTTGGTTATCTTGCACTGGCTCATTTCCTGATGTGACTGAGAGACTTTCATCCTCTAACAAAGCTTTAGTGCAGTCGAGAGCTTCCTGAGCCAGAAACCTCTGTTGGGTCTCAGAGCAGCCACTGAGGTTAAGTGAAAATGGAAATATTAGAAATGAGGGCTCCTGCGGCTTTTTGGATTTGGGCCCTTCACTGCAGTTTGTATGGTTAACTTCACAACCCAACATGTTTATTGTTTCCTTTCCAAGAGTGTTGTGGAGTTTGCCCTCCCATGATGTGGACATTTTGCCTTCCTTTACCTCAGATGCACTTCTAAGGGCATTTTCTCTGACAGAAAGGCAATCAGTTTCATTTTCAGGTTCAGTCACCACAGACGGAAAAGATTCAACGACTTCAGGGGCACTTTCCTTAGCCGACATGTCCTTGTCACTCGCTGTGGTGAGAGCAGAATTTGTACTTTTCCCCGTATTTTTAATTTTTGATAGATCCGACTTGCAGGTGGCACGTGGGCTTGTGAAGGATGAATCTGAGGGATGAGTCTCTTCATCTGCAAATTCTTTCAAAAGGGTCTTTGCTTTCAGAAGATTTTTCTGTGACACATGGACTTTACCTCCCCCTGCAGTTGAGAAACCACAACTTATTTTTCCTGCATTATTTTGAGCCTCTTTGTGTTTGTCACTCTTTCTTGTGTCTGAAACAGTTGAGACTTCTGCACTGAAATCGATGTCACTGAAGAGGTTTTTTGCCTTTCGGAGGGCTTCATATGAAAACGCCAACGGTTTACCACTGGTTGCAAGAAATCCATCTTTCCTCAGTGGTGAACAAGAAACTGGCAACTTGGTATCTTTTTCTTTCTTCTGGGCTGAGAGAGCAACTCCTTTTCCACTACTCTGAGGTGTCCCATCTTCTTCTTTTAGTTTTGTATCCGTAAAGAAAGCACTTTCATTTAATAGTGACATTGCTTTTGTCATTGCATCATCTGACACACACACTTTTTTCCCACTGGCTGTACAGAACCCACCACTGTTGCTAAATTTACTGAAGGCAGAGGAATCAGTTTTCTCTGATGTTGTGCACAACGGGGAAGAAAGTTGCTTTGATGGGTTTCCATTGGTCAAATCTTCAAATATCTTCCCATCATCATGATGCAGTACATTTTTCTCATTTACATCTGGTCCCACTGGTCCACGCTCTTCAGAAGTGTTTGTCGGCCTCTGATCTTGTTTAAATTTTGAAAGTTGTTTCTTCTCACTGCCACCTCCACTCACAGGTGCTTCACCGCTGTCATACTTAACTGTTGTTCCATTGTTTCTGTCCCTAATGTCACGGAAAGTATCTGCTTCTTGTACTGTTTTTTCAGAATAAGAACAATTGTCATATTCTTTCAAAAGGTTTTTTGCTTTGAACTTTTTTTTCTGAAACAAGCACACTGTTGCTCCCCCTGCAGTCATGAAACCACCATGTGCTTTGTCTGGATTTTCAGTGTTACCTTGACTGTTGTTACTCTTCTTTGTGTCTGAAACAGCCAGGAGCTCTGAAGTGATAGTGATGTCACTGAAAAGAGCTTTTGCCCTCTGGAGGGCCTCAGCTGAAAGTCCCACAGGTTTGCCACTGGCTGCAAGAAATCCACTTGTCCTGGATGCAAGACCACGAACCGGCATCTTGGAATGAGTTGGTTTTACATCGATTTCATCCTTAACTGCTTCACATTGACTGAACAGTGATTTTGCTTTCTTGAGAGCTGCAACTGAAAAGACAACTCCTTTGCCGCTGGCTGTCTGAAATCCACCATTTTGAATCGGTCCAACTTGAATTTGATCGGCCACATGTGCTGCTCTTAAAGCATCTCCTTCCTCTTTCAGTTGTTTGTTTGTGTCCCCAGGTGCTTGGATTTCATTGAAAAGACGCTCTGCCTTTTTCACTGCATCAGCCGACACGGAGACTTTCTTCCCGCTGGCTGTACAGAATCCACCTCCATTGTTCAACTGATTCATTCCAGAGGAGCCAGAACTCTTTGATGTTGAACATGAGGGAGAAGAAAATGCTTTTACGGTTGAAGAAAGGTTTTCACGGGAAGAAATTGCATTGGTTACAGATGGTGTATTCTTACAAGTAATACTTTGAATCTCCACATTGTGCTGTACAACCTTTGTATGACTGGCAGCTGGCCTAGCAGTCGCTTTTGAACATTCACCAAATGCTTCTTCAGAAAAGTTCTCTTTACGTCCTCGGACACCTTTAAATTTCAAATGGTTTTTCGTGTGACAGACGAATGTAGGCAACTGTTCTATGTTCTCTTGGTGTTTTACAGGCGCACCAGATTTATCGTCGCAGTCTTTGAAGAGAGCATCTGCCTCTTGCATAGCTTTTGCTGAAATAGGAACTCCCTTCCCACTAGCCAATTGGAATCCACTTTGAAACGAAGCTGCGTCCATTTTGCTGTTACTAAAACTTTCTGCAGCATTTTTATGTGTAATGCTCATGACCTGTCGCTGCTTGGTTTGAGCAACAGCATCACTGCTTTGCTTGTCTGCTGACTTCTGATCAGTCAGATTTTCCTCTAAACCTGCAAACAGAGCCCTGGCTTTGCTCATACGTTCTTTTGAAATGCTCAAATCATTTCCTCTCGCAGTTTTGAATCCTACGTCGAGCATCAAAGGGGTTTTGTTCTCCTGCTCGCTTGTCTCAGTGTACCCAGCTCTGTTAGGATTTTGGGGTTCAGCTGACACAATACAGCACCTGCCTTCAGAGATGCTCTTTGAAGAGGGAGGCGCATCTTCAGTAGAGGAATTTTCTTTTGTCAGTGTGGATTTATTTGTCAGATTTGATGCCTCACAGTTTGTCTTACCGTCTGAAACTGACAACATTTTATGCTTTTCAGCATCGGAGCTAAAGCTGTCATCAAAATCAATACCCATAAGAAAATCAGGGTCAAGTTCTTTGTCAACTTTTTGGAGGGAGGTGGCGTTATCTTGACAATGCTGCTGTAGCTTTGCAGTTTTGTACTGTGTAAATTCAAACTGGCTATCTGCTTCTTCCAGAAGAGTGCACAGCTCTGTCACATCAGCTTTTTGTGACGCTGTTAGCTGACAACTAATGTCCCCAAATTTGTCACTCGAAGATGGTGGCTGCTTTGAGTCAGGGATTGTATTTTTCACAGAATCCATACTGATGCTAATTTCTTCTTCAGTGTCATTGGCTCTTTTGGCCGGCTCAGCACTAAAAGTCCTTTCAGCTTTGTTTTCTTCAAACAGATGCTTGGCTCTCTCCAGGTGGGCTGAGGAAATTTCAATAGCTTTATTTGAAGCAGTTTTGAATCCTGATGCATTGATGGAAGGAAGAGACACTGTTGCTCTCTCTGGAAAACTGTCATTACTTGGACACTTGACTGAAGAGTAATTGATGTTATTAACACCTTCTGTTGCACCACTGGGCAGTTCAGTTGATGTGCTCTTTATGTGTAACTCACTCCCTCCCAGTGTCTGGCTTTCCTTGACTGCACTAGGCAGCTTGGCATCCATTTCAGCTCCTAAAATATCATCTGAATGATATTTTACATTTGTAGATAGGGAAGAAGCAGCTCTTTGGGTAGCAGTTTTAAAACCAGTCCATTGTTGACTTTGAGCAATGTTCACTGAGCTGGGAAGAATAAACGATGCTGAAGTCAGATGAGAGATATCTGCAACAGCAGACTGGAATCCACTGTCACCTCCTGTGCCATCATTGATGGAGTAATTTTGAACGGTGGCAGAAACAGGTCTTTTGTCAGTGGTGTGATCACAGTCATTGTTACAGTTAACTCGCCTTGCTCTATGCTTGGCTTGCTTCATGGCGTTCAGACAAGTTGATGGAGAGAAGCCATTTTGAGGAGTATCCTGTGCTACTTCACTTGGTTTCCCGGGGTCTAACATTTGACTGAAGTCTTGTGCAAAATCTCTGCAGAGCTGGGACATGTCAAGATCCTGGGATTTTGGTTGAACAGGAAGAGGTATGTTTTCTTCTGTGACATTTTTCTGTTTCTCATCCTCCTTGATTCTGTAACAGTCTGCTTCATCTTGCATTTCCCCCAACAGCTTGGAACTCACTTTGTATCCTGGAAGAAAGCATGAGGATAAAAAGGGAGAGATTCATTCAGATTTTTCCATATTGACAAAAAGTGGATTATAGCATTTAAAACATGAATACATTCACATGCATGAGAAATGTTACCAGAATCTGGAATCCTGGGGGAGGTGTCATTCTTCAGAGACGGTGTTTCGTTTCGTTGAGTTTGTGTTTTTGGAGTCTCAATGGTGTAAACAAATTGTCTCTTTTTCTTTGTAAATCCATAGTATGAGCCTGTCAAATGTGGCCTGGTGAGCTGGCCAGAATCAGAGTTGCTCCGCATTTGTTCTAGTATAGTTTTTTTGTCTTCTTGTGTAGCATGACAATTATCCCTGCATGAAGAGGCAGGAATTTCAGATAAACTCAATGGAGACCACTGGGTGATTCCAGTATCTCTACTTTTCGGTGGTGGGGGTGAGGAAACTTTGACAGGTTGCCAATCATCTGTAGTCTGTTCCACTGCTGCAGCGTTTTTAGTAGTTGAGATGTCTGTAAAGCTGCAGCCACGTTTTTTTGTCGGAATGATTTGTTTTCTCTTGATTCTGTCAGTTTTCACTTTTCTCAGGGCTGAACTACTGTTGGAGAAAAACATGGAAAGAACATTTTCAGCTCCATCAAGAACACTTGCTATAGTGCTGCGTACATCTCCATCCTCAATAGCGTCCGGGAGCTTCTGTCTCCAAACACTCTGACTTAGATTCAGTGAATCCTGGGGGGAGTTATGGGACTCAGGATTCTGACCAGCCTCAGGGGAAACGACACCTGTTGTTTACAGACAAGAAACAGACATCATTCATTCTTTTCTATTATGCATCTAAAAGTCAGTGCAAAACAAGGAAATATGGTGCACCTTCCACAATATTAGCAAAATGTACAGGAAAGACTCAGTACCTCCGTGAGCCAGCACGTCGTTGTTTTTGGGTGAAACTGCTGCAGTTACGTATTTGTTTGAAAGAGAAGGAAAAAGCTTCCGTACAAACTAAAGAAAGGGGGGAAAAAAGGAAAAACATAAATTTCAGAAGCAATTTAAATTGCAACACAATTTGACCCATTTTTATATTATAATAGCATTTTTACAGATAAAAGATAGATAATACATTTTTTTTACAACATTTTAGAGCAACAATTCTTGATCTATTCACATTTCCAGTGATATGGTGCGCAGAATATTTAGTGTCATTTCATACTTTCATTTAGATAAAATATGGCAGAAGCAGAGACTTGACATAATGATAAATATATATCTGCTGTAGAGTCGAGTTTGACACAATACTCACAACAACATTGTCTGCAGAAATACTCATTGAACAGGGACTCTCATCAGTTTTAGCTGCAACAAGACAAAATAATTATCAAACAAATCACATAAATGGATTTATATTATAAAAAATCAACAATAACCATAACAACTAACTGAGTCGTTTTCTTACATAAAATCAGAGTGGATGGCACAGCTGGTGGGGTGTTCAGAGAACTCGTCCACGATATGTCAGGATGAATCTGTGCACCGAGACTTTCAGATATTTGCTTGGCATAGCTAACCTGTCATTCGTACAAAAACAAAACAAATAAACATAGAGAGTGAACCTTGAGGTCATTAATACTGCAATTTGCGGAATTAGTGTTTAATTGTATACACTTACTGGGGATTTTGGTGAGGTCTGAAGAAAATCTGTACAGATGACAGTGGCAAAATATTAACATATGTTGATCAAATATTTATTTCAATTTTACTTCAAACAGATGAAATATATGAAGTTGCAGCTCACCAAAACTTCCCAGACTCTGAGGCTGGATTCCTCCACATTTTGCTCCAGGGACCCTAAAAAAACATGGACACTGAAAACTGCAGCAGTGATGACACAAAGGACATCAATAGCTCATGCACACATGTGCAGAGACAAAAGTTCTAAGTATATGTATCTCTTTTTAAAGCACAATTCTTCATTGTCAATAGTTATATGAAAATCAGACAATGAAAAACACACTTCCTACTCATCACTTGAAATAAGAACCACGAAAAGAAAAAATGGAATATCTAAAAGTTGTCTCTTTCGAACAGTACAGGCAAAAAAGTCTTGAGGGTTGTTGCACTCACCTCTCCTTTGTCATCTGAAACAAACATGGACTTTGTGATTCGTTCCATGGCCGTGCTTCTTTAGCTAAGGAAAGAAATACAGAAACATCACTTTTAGATGCTACTTTAAGAAAGCTTTTCAAAACATAGAAATTTTATAATGATACATTAAAGATGTAATGTGCAGACATCTACAGTCCTGTATAACAAATATTTCAAGTGCAAGACATTTATACACATAAATATATTAATGGTCTAATTTGAAACATTACCTTGTTCAGCAGTAAATGACTGCTCACCCTCAGTTTCAGGTGACACAACTCGACTGTGTCTGAAAACTTTGGGGGTTGAAAACAGCTGACTGTCCAGTGCAGTTTTGTCGCAGGGCGCTTTGAAGTTCCCCTCTTGGTTAGCGCAGAGGTCGTCTTGATCAGACACATTTCCCTCACTGGTGGACGTTTCTGCTGACAGGACTTGAAACCAGTCTGGGTCCAGTGGTCCCAGCTCTGGATAGGGGAATAGAAAAAGGATTCCAACTCAGTATGAAGTAAATCAACTCCAGGTTCACAGCATCCTGACGGTGGATTGTGTATCACAGTGGCATCTGATTGTGGTGGTGGATCCTGATAGTGAACTAACAACCAGACTGCTTGACACACAATACTCCTACTCACATACTCTACCACTACTGACAATAACTCCTCAATTATATGTCATCGCTGCTCCCTTCATCTCTATCTGACATTTTCTTATGTACAAATACATTCACAAACTTTTCCATTATGTTTCAAAGTGTTTCTTCTAATCAATGTTGTAAATACTGTTATTTTGTTGATGTTCTCAGTTTCACGCTGCATCTATTGCTCTTTTGTCCATCCTGGGAGAGGGAGTCCTCACATGTAGCTCTCTCTGAAGTTTCTGTTTTTTCCCCCCATTAATATTGTTTTTTTTTGGTAGTTTTACTCTTGTTGAGTTAAGAACAGAAGATGTCACACCTTGCTAAGCCCTATGAGACGAATTGTGATTTGTAAATATGGGCTTTACAAATAAAGTCTGTTTTGTTTCCATGACAGAAATTGTTTGTTTGATTATCAGGCAAATATGTGTACAAGCAGTGGAAAAACATCATGAACACGTTTGTAACTTAATGCACAAGTACAGCCCTGCAACAAACTATGTGTTGCTTATAACATTAAATGTTTGTTCTCATAATAATTGTATTAACTACTGTGCAGTTCATAACTTTGACTTTTTCACATAGCACTTATCTCACCTTTCCAGATCTCATCCTTGAAGGTGTCATACATGTTCGGCGGAGATTCCATTCCAGGTGACTATAGGTTGTCGCCTGAGAAAACAAAGTTTTCATGGTGACAAAGTTATGAATCAGAAACTGATGTTAGCCACAGCATGTTAGCTTAAAGGCGAAGGTTGTCAAACTGCAGCTGATGCTCACGACCACACGTTGTGTAGCTGCTGCTCAACTCACGTTAGCTTGCATGACAATAAAACAGCTTGAGACACATCGGCAGTTTTAGCCAACGTTTGATTCCTTGCGTTAGAAGATATGTTAGCAGACTGACAATGTTCACAAATGAACCAAATACAGAACTGCTAACTACCAATTCACAAAAAGTCACGTTACATATAAACGTAAACGTTGCTCTGACTCACCATGACAGCGGAAGAAGGTCTTGACTTTCATGTCTCGATGAAAACGTTCGATAAACTTTATACAACAAACCACTGCGAAATAAAGTGGTAAAGAAGTGTTTACACGTTAGCTAGCTAGCTAGTTAGCTACTTCTACGAAAACAAAACTCGCGCGCCGGTACCCGGAAGTCAAGGCCTACTTCAAAATAAGAGGTTTTCATATAAGGAATTGAACATGATAGTTTTTAACATCAGACGATAATTATTAGAAATTATAGATAGATAGATAGACAGACAGACAGACAGACAGACAGACAGACAGACAGACAGACAGACGGATAGATAGATAGATAGATAGATAGATAGATAGATAGATAGATAGATAGACAGACAGATAGATAGACAGACAGACAGACAGACAGATAGATAGATAGATAGATAGACAGACAGACAGATAGACAGACAGACAGACGGACGGACAGACAGATAGACAGACAGACAGACAGACAGACAGACAGACGGACGGACGGATGGATGGATGGATGGATATTTACTTGACATATAATCTTAAACGTATAAATGAGACACATATACATAAACCTGAATAAAAATAAAATATGGTATTTACACATAAATGTTAAACATAAACATGAAGATATATAAAAATAAGCTATATGGTTCTGTCATCAGCAAAACACATACATTATATAAGCATTGGCAAAATAATCTTCTGCCAGGTGATATAATAGAATATTAATACTAATAATAATAAATCTCAACCTGAAACAACAGTTTGCAAATGTATGTTTTATTTTCATCATTACATAAGTGTACAGAACACCAAAGTACAGTACATTGCAAAGGCGGTAGTATTTACAAGGCGGGAGGCTACTCCTGTGCAAGCTTTACAAATATCTCTTTTACTCCTTATGCAACTCAAATTGTACGTTCATAAAAATACAGTCTTATGAATCTTGAGCGAAAACCCAGCTGCACTATGTACAATTATTCAGCTAAAATAGTTTTCTGTATTTGTTGATAAACATTATTATTACACTTTATAGTACATAGAATTTGCAAGCTTGGCAGATTCCAAACAAAATATTAGTTTTCTATAAATCTAGTCTGATAAAAGCATGTCTTTCTCTTGCAAATAACATAAATATTTTCCCTAATTGCAAAAAGCTGCACGATTAAAGAGTACAGTAAGATTTTCTTTAAGTAACAGATTACCCACACGGAAGGATATCGGTTTGGGAGACATTACAGTAGATTTGCAGCATGTCAGAGTAGTGTGAACATTATTGTTATTATTGTTATTACATAAATCAGTATCAGTAATACCATCGATGATGGTCGTCAGGTTTAGATTCACACACTCAGGCGCCGACACACAAAACACACACACAAACACACGCACACAAAAGACCCACTACTTTAAGCAAGTAATGAAGCCTCCCTTTTTCTTTACTGACAATGTTCATTTTTTCACTGCTCTGATATTCAAATACATTCTTTCAGGACACAGTAAAGGTTTTCCTCTCCCATGACGGATTGCACATTTCCCCATGACAAATAAAACAACGTAAGTGAAAGAGAGTTATTTATCTTTGGTATGTCATTTGTTAAATCTGAAAGTCGTTGACCTCGGTATCAAGTGGTCGCTTTGTAAAAACTTCTATCATTCCGATCCTGGAAACCGGACCAATCCGCAAGCTGTGTGTTTATTTGCTCTTGCAGATTGGTCTGGTGATGCCAGGCTATTAGTGCAATAAAAGCCTCACTTTCTTGACAACGGCAAAGTCACTCAGTTTCTAAAACCAACAGTATTGCTGCACGTCTAAAGATCTGACTTTGTGATGTACTCTGAGTCACAAGAGGAGGTGTTTGGTTATTCCCAAGAGAGAGCAGAGTGCTTGTTAACCACTGAGATGATAGCAGCAACCCCAGACAGCACTGGAGTGTAGGCATAGCACAGGGTGTTGTGCAGGAATGGGCATCACTGCGCTGCCAGACCTCACTCACAGAGTTGAGCCTGAAATGCTGGAGTCTGGGAGGAAAGCCGTGATGGCCCGGTAGCCCTGGGCTCTTCTGATCATGTCTCGCATCTCTCCGTTCAGTTCCATCAGCTTGATGGAGATTTCTGTCAGGTCCTGCTTCGAGCCCACCAGAGCAAAAGTTCCTGTTTGACCCAAAGTTTGATGTCTGAAGAAGATGTTCAGTAAGGTCTGGATCTCCTCCTCAGAGTGGCTGCCGAAGATGTCGTTAGGCCACATAATTCTGCAAAGAAAAAAAGAAAAGGCTGTTCAGTTGACTGGGGGCAATTATTAACATAAAAACTACACATTTTTAGATAAGCAAAGATTATTATTTTCTCACCTGCACTCACGAATGTAGCGGATGGCTGCTTGAAGCTCATTGTTCTTCAAACACTCCAAAATGGCTTGCACAGCAGCCTCAGAGGAGCTGAAAGTGGGCTCAGAGCAGCAGCTCTCACGGGCAGCAGCCTCATCGCTCGAGACCGAGGCCGCAGCCACCCTCAGGTTGCTCTTCAACTCATTTAGCTCTCCGGACATATTTGTCAGCTAAAGGTTGAGAAGGATTAATATTATTACAGGGATTCAATATCGTTTGTCGTGGTTCCAAAAAAAGGAGACAAACAAATGCACAATGCACCTACCTCAGGAATTGAGCTTATTGCATGGAACTGTTCTATCAGCTTACAGTAGGACTGAAAAAGCAGCAACAGCTGAAAGTGGAGTTTGTAGACTCTTTGACAGAGCTCCAGTTGCTGCAAGTCAGAGAAAATTGGTTGTTGGCAAAAGGTTTATTTTATTTTTATGTAATAAACACAACTAGCTACTTGTAAATTGGCATCAAATCTGCTGCAGTTCTACAGAAAACTACAAGACTGCTAATTTTTGATTTGAAAACATAAAAGACAATTTGAAACAACATCCAACTTACAGCCAGAGATTCCATTTGCTACAAAGCACGCATGTTACAGGACAGAAAATAAGGGAGGAAAACAGAGACTCAGAAAAAGGACATGCAGTTCCTCATTAATTTCATTTATAAGGGAGTGAGAAGTATTAACAGAGGTATTTTTATTGGCATGCAAAGAGGTAGGAAAAGTAAGGAGGGATGTATGGGTAAATTTGAACTAAAAGGAGAACAGGTAGTTGACATGAATTAATCAAAAATGAAACAAGCCGAGCCAATGAACATTTTTGCCTGTTAATTGGCAGAAATGCACTCACTTTGGTGGTAATCTCTTATTATTTATTGCCAAGTTTTAACAATAAAATCCTTCATAAGTTATGAAGTGAGCAGAGGTGGGAAGTAACAAAGTACAAATACTTATTTACTTTACTGTAAGTAGATTCAATAAACCCTTGAATCTTATAAGTAGATTTTACAGGTATCTGTACCTTACCTGAGTTGATATTTTTCTTATTACTGTTTTATTTTTACAAACCATTACCTGTACTTTAGACTCCTCCCATTTTCAAAAAAGGCTTGGTACTTTTGTTTTAATGCATTTGAGGGGATTTTTTGTATTATTTTATTGTATCTATGTCCATGACATGGAGTAACTCTATGGAAGAATCAGCCAACATCACTGATAACGTCGACAACATCCACAATGAAACAGGGCAACAAAACATTCCCTATCCCTGGCCTTATTTAAATGAACAATACTACATTATATTGTAGCCTACACATTTCCTCCTGTAAAATGTTTCATTTGAAAAAAAAATATTCTTGTTTGTGGTAAGTTTGTATTAGATTTGAACAGAGTGGTTTAAATTAAATGTGACATGACTCTCAGTTTGTTTTGCATGGATAAAGGTGGTAGAGGTGGCCCTTCACCTTTTTACTTTTGTACTGAATACATTTTAGAGCCTATACTTTTATACTTTTACTTGTGTAAAGAGGTTGAATAAATATTGATACTTTTACTTGAGTCATATTTGACGCAGGTATCTGTACTTCTACTTGATTAAAGAATGTGTGTACTTTTGCCACCTCTGCAAGTGAGTGTATTATCCAGGTTTAATGCAACTTAAGAGAACTTGCTCTCATGCCCGGCGGAGCTGAAAACGATCACAATGCACGCTGGGTATGAGATAATCGATGTGATGCACGGCAACTTAAGGTCATTGGAAACTTCACATTTCTATAGTGTGAGAATAACAAGAGGCAACACTCACAGAGCTACAGTATCACACAGTAATCGTCAGGCAGAAAGTACAGTAAGAAAGGTTAGATGAAATGGCATCCTTAGCATTTACAGTGAATTCAGGAAATACGTCCTTGGTTGAACCAGTATGACAGAGTTATTAATCAAATTTCCTTTAAATTAAAGTTTAACCTTTTCCTCATGCTCCACCGGCTGACATGTTATACCCCCAGCATTCCGGGGAAACGTGGCCTTACAGTTGCACAACCACTGGAGGGAACAGAGACAACATAATAATGTGATTTAAACAACTCAGTGACAACACACAGATGACATTCATACTGTAAAACAATATTTAATCCCCTTACAGTGACAGCAGCTTCCTTTTTGTGGTTGTAAGTATCGAGATACTCTTGAAGTTCCAACACGCTGAATTTCATTTTTTCCAGGAGGCCATAGGATATAATCTGAAAAATTAAGCTTGTTGTTGAATTTGTTTAACTGCCATTGATAAGTCATGTTTTGAAAAATTATGTTAGTTATGTCACTCACTGTGTTTGCATCGATAAATAGAGTCGGGCACTCTGAGCAGGACGTCAGCATCTGAGATGACCTCAAAAACTTTACTCCTAACCCCCTCAGTCCGTTGCCGAGGTAACTCACTGCGTCACAGGTCAAAGAGCAAAATTTGCTCTGGATACTCTGCAAAGCAAAGCAACAGGCTTACTGTGATGCTGTCAGAGTCGCTCCTTCATCGTTTAAATTCCATACATTCTGTCATTACATCGGAAATCCTCCTCTGTCAGCTTTGGTCAGTGAAGTGAACAACATTTGGTTAATGAATCTCTGAAGATTTTCAAGCTGAAAGCATCCTGCCCTCGATTTGCACTTAATCAGATTCCTTGTGAAACGAAGCCTCTTTCTCTAAAGGTTAATCAGTCACATATTTAATCCTGTTACCCTTTCACTTCACTTTGACCAGCCACACTGTCAATAACATTTAGGAGCAGGCCACACTACAATACCTGGAATAGTGAGGAAAACACGTGAAAGGTGTAGACGGCACAGGATCCATCCGAGTCAGACACAAGCTGGTTGATGTGACTTCGCCAAGCCTCCTCTGCATCATCGCACACTGCTGGCTGGAAAGCTGCCAGGATTGCAGAGAAGAAGGGTGACGGTGGCGGGGATGAGCGGGACTCCAGCATGTCGTCCCTCTCCTCCTCTGCGAGACTGAGCGGAATAAGGCTACGTTATTGACAATATGATTTTGCCATAACTTCATTACTTCACATGTAAGCAAGATTACCCTGAACAAAGTTCCATGAAACTTGGTGGAAGGATGCCGTGTCGGTCAAGAGAGAACCCAATATGTTTTGGTGCACATCCGGATTAGGGGGCGAATCCAGGAATTGCTGTTTTTTTTAGTTTTTTCAACATTTTCGTCGATTTCTCTGAGAATAATCCATGGATCTTGATAGAAAATGTTTGGGAGACTTATAATTATGAGTGTGTGAAATTTGGTCTGAATAAATAATCTGGATATAGTGAATTCAAATGTTGTTTCACGAGGGTACTGTTGGGCCTTGGCAGAGGTATGCAGTCTACTTAGTGCCATTCCAGTTAGTGACGTTCTATTGAGAAGCGGGGAGTGTGTACCTGGGTAAGCAGCTGTCAAGGTCCAGTTCTCCTCTGTAATCACTGTGAGCCGCATCCATTGTCAAACTGTCACCGCAGTAAAATTCAGGGGGCAGTTCACTGATGGAGAGAGAGACGTCATCCTCATGGATGTTGGTGTCTTCGTCTTCCTGTGACAACTCATGCTACAATAAAACAAGACGTACACATGCTTTGGTAAAAAGTCATGAGCAGATACTGAGGCAGCATGCAGCAATGGTTATTATTAACTGGAATTATTTGTTCCCTGTTATGCACTTAATGGTTAAACACATCATTTAGTGGGTAAAGTGGACACACTAACCTTGCCATGGGACCCTATGGACAATCCTTGTAGTGTTTTCTTTTATTTGTTAATTTAGTGTGCATGAATTGTGCCAATTCATTTGATTACATGTAATTTCAATGCAGCCATCGATGTGGCCCCTGCATGCTCAGGTTTTGGGACAGGCAATGTGTAAACCTTTCTTGACCTCCCGCATGCCAAGAGATTTTAGTTGTTGCTCAGAGCCACCCACACAGAAGCAATAGGTATACACATTGCCTTTAACAGACAGACGCAGAAAGAGAAAGACTGTTTTTTTCTACGACTGGCTACAACACCCCCTAAGAACCCTGGACAATCCCTGGGAACATTAAAGTAAGGCACCAACTGGCCCTCAGCCCAAAGCGTTATGGTTTGCCCACTTGCAGTTTGAACGTCATTCACCTTTAGCATGCAAACTACTGTAATAGATAATAAAGAAAACTCTGACTCATGCTCTACACTGAAGAGAGGAAATGTAGAAAAGTCACATAAATAATACTTAACATAGACCAAACCCAAAGCACATATAACATCCAAGACATTTCATGAGAAAAGATGCAAACAAACAGCTTCTATTTGGCGAAATTAGTAAAGAAATCTAGTATAGAACTGCGATAGGAATTAGTCGCTCCCAGAATCTCAGACACTCTGAAGCCCTTATTCACCCGCGGCTTCGAGTCCTCTGGCAGTTGGACTTCGAAACTAGGATTTTTGGAGTTCAGAGGAGTTGAGTCAGATGGAGTTGTTTCAAAAAAGCCGGAGGGAGACTCCATGTTACTGATCTCTGCTGATGGAGAGAGGTTGACGATCTGAAAAAAGAAAGTAGAACATGCAACTGAACGTGTATCATTACAAATACACAGGTTTTTTAGAAATCACATCTCAGTCCAATTTTGGTTTTTCAAAAGCGACAAATCCTCAACTGACTCTACCACGGACAGTGTGGGTGACGAATCAGACACAAGTGAGGAGTGGGATGACAGCTATGTGAACACATGGGCTCCCCATCTGCCACCGCAGTTTCTACAAACTTAAAGTATAAGGACCACTCGTCATGGTGCAAAAGTTTAAAGCCTCACTAACTTCCCCAGACACTCAAAAGAAGATAGAGTTGTAAAATCTGGACACTGAAGGAAAACCTATGCAGCCATTAAAATCAAAAGGCAGCATCCCATTTGGAGCATGAATGAGTTCTGCAAATTTAGGAAATTAAATATCTTAAATACAATAACCTGAAGGTGGAACAAGAGGAAAGAAATGTGCACAATGGAAAGAGTTTGTCCTTTACACATCGTCAGTATTCATATTGATAATGACAAGAATATGTTTCCAATGCTTCTGTCATGCAATTTAAAGTGGACTTACAAGCTGTGAGTGGGACAGAATCTGGCTGGTGGTGAGCGAATCTTCTTCTGACGACTCATCCGAGTCTTCGTGTGTGATCTTGCTGAGGCTGGGCATGCTGCTGGACAGCTGACTCTCCTCCATGGGCTGCAGGTCACTCTGGTCCAGACTGTCCATGGAGCGTCTTCGCACACCCCAGTTGAAGTTGTCCATGGTCTCTCCCTGCAACAGAGAACGGCATTGAGTGCCACAAAGTAGAGCTTGATCTCCTCTCTAATGCAAACACATGCACACACACCCATACAGCATTCACATGTTCACACAACCATGCAATACAGGTTCGGGAGGGAAGAGTCTGTGGGATTTCATGCTCAAAGTTTAGAATATAAGGAACACTGGAGCTTTGACAAAGTGTTGTGACTTAACTAAGCTTTAACTGAAATATCCTCAAAACTGCGTTTCTTATTTAAAATGCAGTGTGACATTTGGATATCAGCCAACTTCCATATTCTGCCAAAGCTCTGCATCAACAGAGCAAACAACTAAGGAGACTTCCTGTAGTGACACTCTGTACCGAACCTTGATGGAAAGCAAAGGCCTTGACTTTTGGCCAAATAGCTTCTTTTTAAGTGCTGCCATTACTTTACAAAACTGTCTGTGAGGCACTTCTGTTGACCACAGTAGTTGTTTAAGTCTTTAGACCCTCAAAAACAGCTGACACTGCTCTGGTGTGCAAAGTCTGCAGCTTTAGACACAAAGGTATATTTTATATATTATTTACAACACCAGTTTGCTGAAAACTTAAGATGTTGTTGTGGTTTTCTAAGCTTGGCTATGCAGGAAATATGGATACCAGAATGCAATATGAGTGACTTTAAACCACTTAAGAAAATGTTACTATTACTGTTGTACCATCATGAAAACAGTGTGTGAATCATCAGTATTTTGGTCTCTGTGTCATTTAACACAAGTAGGAGCTAGGTATGAGATGAAGGAGAATAAGCTGAATTTTTGCTCCTTCTCTCTGCATCAACTTACCAAGTACATGAGCTCACAAGTGACAACGGTCTACAGGAGAATAAGTATGTGCATGACTTGCTTTGACATATTGTATAAATAATACTTTTAGCATGATAGTGTCTTGAGTTTCTTCTACTCTTCTACAGATGTGATGTTACTGCCTCTAGATGGCAGTAACATCACATCTGAAATGTACAACTGAGACAGATGTATTTTTGGAAAATCCCCAAAATTGGAAAATAAAGTTAAGTAAAAAAAACTAACCATAAAATGGGTGTTGAGGAAAACTTCACACAGACTACTCGTAATGAACATTAATGTTGGAACTCATCATGTGTGTAAATCAAGCCACCCACTAACCAGGTAACTGTAAGTACTGTGCAGGGAGTTGATATCATACCCAGGACTAGTTATCTCCTAATAAGTTGATAAAATAATGATTCGCTGATTAAGTCAACAGATGACATCATTGAATAAGAGAAATAAAAATGACTGATTCTAGTTATGGATATCTTATGATGACATGCATTACTGTGTGGATTTAAAATAACAAGTCCTATGTGACATATGTTTTTTCCAATAATTTAGGAAAATATCTCTTCTAAAGCACATCAACACTGTAGAATCAGTTTTCTAAATTCCATGGCATGCACACACATTTGCTATGCTTCATCACGAGTGTGTCACTCCACTTAACTATCTGCATCTCATTTAAGAAACACAGCAAATAAAAATGACTTGACTAAACTTACCTGTAGCTCCTGATAGCAAAGAGAATAAACAGAAAGAAGAAAGTCCATTACACAGAGCAGGCACACCCGACTCAACACTGCACATCTGCTACTGTCAGACATGTTTTTCAGTCTTCTTTTGCTTTTCCTTCCAAAGACAATCTGCATTTATCCTTAGTGAGAGGAAAACTCACCTCTCCATCCTCAAGCTCCACATCCAGGAAGTCAAAGTCTCTGAAGACTCTGAACTGCTGCTCCGAGGTGGTGTCATCCATGTTGTCTGGTTCCCGGGTCCCATCGTCGGAGGACACCAGGCTGGGCTGGTGCTCCATGAGGTCCAGCTCCCCACAACTGGAGAAGATCACCTGTAGAGAGAAGCAAGCGGACAGACATAAAAAAAAAGGGTTTCAAAACAGTACATTTTTTAATTGGAGAGATGAAGTAAAAGCACTGAAATAAAATGGTGTGCATCTTACCGAAGGATTTTTTGTGAGCCCCACTTCTTGTCCACAAAGAGACAATACGTGCACCAGTTTTTCACGAGTTCTTTTCTGAAGACGGCAATATTGTTCATTTTAATGGCAAGTTTAAATGAGATAATAAAAGGCATCACAATGTGACATTTGACGTCCTCATTATTAAACTGTTACTTTTATCTCCATGGTTTCAAGAAGACTCACCTGAGAGGACTGAGGCCTCTTCCAGCTGACCGGCACCAGGACGTTGTTGGATGTGGATCCAGAGGAGGTAGACGAGGTGGTCCTGCTCTTTACATCTTGGCCTGGAGAGCGCTGAAGGTCATCGTAACGCCGACCGATCACCGGCGTCTGACAGCATGGACACAAACAAACCTGGATGACTTAGGGAAAGTTTGAAGGGGATAAAGTTCCTCTGCTCAGTCAATCCACGACACAGACCCCGTGGCCGCTCCAGCTTCTTCTCGATCTCGTCCATTCCACATTCAGTGTGAAGTGAAGGGACATTTTAACAGTGTTCAAAGTTTTTATTCCACTTTGCATTCCGGATTCAAGAAGTAGCTGAGGAAAAAAAAAAACCCCACATGTCCTCTGCTTTATCCCTCAGTCTAAATATATCAGGCTATTTTAGGACGTATCAGTGGTTTGTCGAGTGTGTCTCAAGTTTGAATACACATGCTGTCGTCTGTCCACTAGAACTCACTGAGTCAGATACAAAGAACGGCAGCAGAGAGCTGACATCATTTCCTGCCATTCATGAACAACACAAACAGCTCCCTGTCCAGTTCCCACACATGCACCACTCTGTCTGCGTCTTTGACATCACGCTACACCCCAGCACTGCGCGGCTAATTGTGTTTACCTTCAGAGCTTTCAAGCTAATCTCAGGAGGTTGGCTACGAATAAATGTCAGCATTTAGGAAGGGGAAGAAATGTTTCCTTTCCAAAAAGGCTCTAAAAGATTCCACACAACCTCAACAAGCACCACACCCTGGAAAATACAGGAAAAAATACAGAGGCACACACACGTATTAAGCCCTCCTCGTTGTACAGGGACTTTAAAACGAATTAGTTTTACTCTGAAAAGAAAGTCAGAGAATATCTAACCTCAGATATGTCAAAGTGGAAATCCAGAGTTTTCCCGGGCAAGGCCTTGGTGGAGCGTTCCCAGACTCGGCTGATGTCCTCGTAGCAGAGGTCACTATGCGGGGCTGAGGGCTGCACCAGACTGGCCGATCGAGAAACCACCAGCTTCAGGATATTCAGCGCTTCCCTCCAATGGACAGTCTGTATACTCAACACAGACACACACATGCACCAAATTCAACCATGCATGCAGGGAAAAAAACAACAACACAACCATATGTTTAGAAATAAACAACCAAACACGTCTTTCTGTGTGTTTTAATGAAGCTCAGAGGTATTCTGGCAGATTCCTCACAGCAGGAAGCTACAGGAAAATAGATTCAGTTTGAGAGGCCTAGCCTGCGGCAGTAAGGCTGTTTATAGTTTGGGTGTGTCTACAAATTTACTGCCTGACACACGACAGTTTTTTTCCCCCTCACATGAACACTCACAAAAGGAACAAGGAACACAGGACTTTTACTCAGAGAAGGATGGCTTAAGATTTCCACTGATCACATCAGTTCTAACATCCACATTTTTTCACTTTCCATGCAAGTCTGCGCTTCTATTCACAGCATGAATAAAGAATAAACCAAATACCTGCAGCCTGACACATTTTCAGGCATTTAACTTGAACTCACCTGGACAAACTTCTCAATTGTCTTGAGCACCTCCATGTTGAAGGGTTTGGCTTGAATTCCACTCAGGTCCATGTGACTCAGGAGGCTGTAGATGATCTGTAGAAGCGTCTGCTGCATACTGGGTAGGCCTTTCTCCAGCAGCTGGCACAAGATAATTAAAAAAGAAACAAATGTTAGAAGCTGCATCATTAATACTGATCGTACAACCCTTTTATTTGGCTCAGGAAACACATGATCAGCTGATATGGCTCCACAAACCTCAACCATGTAGGTGACCAGGCTGAGGGTGATATCCGAGAAGGCCTCGTGAAGATATCGACACACCACGTTGACCCAGGAAAAGCAGTCTCGTGTGTAAGAGTGCGTTTTGTACAGGGTCATGACGTGAGCGAGGTTAGAGAGCTTGGCGTTCTTCTCCTCAAGGCAAACCTACACATCAAAAAGTGCTCACATTTAAAAAAATACAATTATCTGTGAGAGGAAATGGTGATATAGACGTCAACGGATCCAAACCTGAGCGATCCTCTCAGCAACGTCTTGACAGAAGATTGAGGGGCTGTCAAAGTTCTGCACAAGATGTGGAAGCAGGCAGAGAACGTTCAAGGGGAAACCTTTTGGATCAAAACAGAGGAATTGATTAAATATTTCATGTGACAAATCATTTTGAAGATAAGCCCACTGGAATGTGATTTGTGTAAGTGGATTTAGTTTTTATGTTACCTTGGAATTTTTCTGAAATCTAAAAATACTGTCTAAGTCTAAGAGCATGAAATCCATATTATTCTGCTTCAAATCCACATGCATTGATCCCTACAGCGTACCTATGGCTTGTGATGTGTCCACTACAGGCACTCGTGACACAGGTGTGAGTTGGCAGAAGAGCTGAAGCGTGAGGTCGGTGGTTGACACGGAGGTGAAGCCTTTCAGCAGCAGCTGCTGCAGCCCACTGAAGCTGCTCCATTTCAGCTGAGTCTGCAGCTTCTCCAGCTTTTCCCTGTTCTCCTGTTTATCAAGTGACATGTGGCCCAGCAGCTTATTCAACAGTCTCAAAGACATCTGATACTCAAACTCAAAGTCCGACTCCATCAGAGACACCGCCACCCAGAAGATGGTGGCCAACAGGTTGCTGGGGTGGTTGATGTTGGCTGGGTCCGTGACGTTGTCTTTGGATGAGGACAAGCTGCGGGCCTTGGCTAAGAAGCCTGGCTTTTCACAGGCCTGGATTCGGTCCAGTGTGGCACTGCGGGGGGGATCAGACCATCTGTCCGCCTCTCCAAACTTCTTGGGGACGGAGGAGCTCCTCTGATGTGTGCTTCGCTCCTCTCTTCTGAGATTGAGCTGCCCCGTGCTGTTCCTGTTTGACAGCAGCTTGAAACTGGTCAGGAAATCCGGAGATGAGGCTCTGGAATCGAACAAACAATAAACTAAAGTTACCATATACCCTTTTCTCATATAAACACACTGCACTAAGAGGAGATGCAAACCTCGTCAAGATCGCCATGAGATCATTGTTCTTCAAACATTCAGCCAAGTTATCCACCACAGATTCCAGTGTGAGTAATACTTCCATCACGTAGCCCTGCAAGAGAGAAAAACACATAACTGCAGCCGGGAGATTTTCTTGTATTTACTTGTTTCGACAACTTGATTAATCGCAAAGCATTTCATTACAGGGAAAAGCTTGTCGCTTCGAACTATGTCAGGAATAAATCACAACACCAGCGGCTCAGAGGCTCCTTTTGATCTGATGAAGTTAGAAAGAGGTAATGTTTTCAGTCCGGCTTGTTTTACTCTCTGACTGCAAGATTTGAACAATCTTTGATGGAGATAAGTCCATAGGATATTTGCCATTAGATGATTATTCATTTTAAGGGTGTTTGTATGTGCTCGTAAGAGGAAGGAAGAAAGGAAGGATGGATGGTATTATTTAGTTTTTTAATAACCAACAACTCTGCTCCTGTATTGCTCATTGGAATTCCACAATGATAAATATGCAAAAAAATAACAATACATCGATTATTTTGAAATACTAATGAACTGGCTCTGAAATCCTCATGCAAATACACAAAACACGAACCTGCACTTCTTCCCCATGTTCACCCACGACCTCCACCAGCCTCGAGAGCAGGTCGGACACAGCGTGGGCAGAGATGGGCTGACGCAGGGCTCGAAATACCTGGAAGGAGCGGCCAGCGTAGTGGCGTGAGGAACTGCACAGGGCCGTCTGCAGCGCCACGTCACTGAGCTGCTGCTCCAGGTGGAAATCTAATGCGGACAGAGAGGTGATTTATTCAGTGGCAAAGACAGGGCTCTGTAGTGTGACACATCATTCACTGCAGCGTTACCTGACTTGGAGTCTTTGAACACAGACACCACATGTCGCAGAAAGTTTGTCAGCTGCCCGGTGCTTTTTGAAATTTGGTTCTTTGGTGAAATGTCTTCATGGGACCACAGCGGCCCATAGGCTCTATAAAATAACAGTTAAGTGAAGTTACTAACAACAAACATACAATCTGGTACAGTGGAGGTCTGCTTTGGTAAAAGTACTTCATCCAGCTAATAAATTCTAAATAACCTGCCACTGTGCTTCATTTACCTGTTTAGTACAGTTTCCACAGTTTGCTAGATTTAAATGGAATTTCCAATGTGGACTATTTTTCATGCATCACAACTTTGATATCAAATCGAATCTACCGATAAGAATCTGTTGCACTACATATGCAGCACCACTAGGTGGTAATCTCCATCTAGAAATATGAGAAAGTGCATCAGCGTATCAGTTTTTTTTCTGATTGTAGCTATAAAACTTTTTTGCTGCATGTCATGTTTATATGTGACATAAAAATCTGCCAGCAAATTATTCCAACAGGGAAACAACAGCACATATGGATACGAGTACCTTGTGGATAGAAACTCAATGAGCTTGTTCGTCTTTTCGTCGATTTTAGTGGAAGCCACCATTTCCTCCACCTCCTGCGAGATCTCGGGCAGGTTGTTGCTGCTGCCCCCGAGGCTCAGACTGGACGACGTAGAGGAAGAACTCAGACCAGAGTCTGGTACAGGAGACGTCTGACCCTCCCGCAGGAAGTCAAAACCTGCTGAACACAGCAGAGGAACAAGTGAGCGATCAGAACTGGGTCACAGTGGATGATTTGTATGTACGATTTCATTTTGCTAAGTGCGACATGAAGGGAGCAGCAGCCGGGTTTCAACATCTGGAACGTCTGGAATTTGAATCGATTAGACTTTAGACTGCATCTATTTAATGTGTTTGTCTCATAGGTGTAAGAACTAAGTTGCTGCACACCTTTTTAAATTAACAAATAAAATAAACATGTGAGTTTGGACAATAGAAATAAAAATGGAAGAATGTGATGTGTGGCATCTCTGTAAAAAAAGTTTTTTAGCATAGTGTGCACGTTGTTTTCAAATAATCTCTACTCCGGACGTTTCAGAATGTCTAGACATTTAAAATAAAATTATCATGGGGGCGGGGGGGCAGCCAAACCAGCCTGTCCAGATGGTCCCAAATTGGGCAAAGGGATAAAAATAGCCGCGTGGAATGCTTTAATCATGAGCTTTGATGTCCTCTTTGCTCAGTGTTGCTTTTGGTGCAGTGTCCAAATATTTTCTCCCTTGATAAGACACTTATCTATTCCCAGAAAGGAATCCTGATGTGAAACTTTATCATAAAGTTCCAAACTGCTCTGACAACTGGACCCAGTTGTAACCCAGCTTTTTAGTAAAGTGTGAATGCATTTGTAGTTTTAGAGAGGTGAGTGTGATTTAAGGAGGATATATGTTTTACCAGAAGGTGAATACTCTGGCTGAAGACTTGGTTTACAGGTGAGGGTCTTGGTGCCGTTGATCTCACGTGTCTGCAGTAAGACTGAAGCAATGGCCTGGAAGTTGTTTTTACAGGACAATGTGATGAGCAGATGGAGGAGGAGACGTTTGCTGTGCTCAAACACCTCCGGACGGTAGTGATCCATTCCTGGAGAGAAGAACAGACCAGTTGTTTCTTGTTAGAGTTTGTTTTCAGGTTACCCTCCTGGTTTCACAGCATCGATCTCATGTAACTATTTGATATCACCTGGTTAAATTTAAAAGATTTTCTCAGAAAAAGAACTCAAACTTTGTACTTAATACACAAAAGTCATGATGAGATTCGGACTGAATCACATATAATTGTAGAATAAACTCACCTAAAAACAAGGCATGGAGCAGTAAAGGCAGGTGCATGACCCAGTCCTCTCTCACACTGTGATCCACCACCATCTCTGTCATGAAGATGATTGCTACATTACACCTAGAATGAACAAAATCATGTACAATAAAGTTAAATGTAACACATTGTAAAACATGCACGGCACAAAAAACAAAACACCTATTTGACTTAATAAATGTCAAACATCAGTTTAATGGCTGATCTCAAATGTCCCTTGAAAGTCCTTAAGATTCAGCCGTGTTAAGTGTTGTCTAAAGCCTCGGACACAAGGATCAGAACAAGCACATTTTGCTCTGATGTATGAAGTCATCTTACCTGTGTAGGGGTCCTCTGGGAGTGATGGTCTCTGGCAGAAAGTCCACCAGTGGAGCCCAGCATCCTCCATTAGGAGGCATGGGCAGCGGATGGGGCTGATTGGTCTCAATGACGACTATCAGCCAATCGGCGTAGGGAGGAAGCGGTTCACCTAAACGGTCACAGAATAATGTTTTAATTTATGCTTCCAATCACAAATTAGTTTGTAGTCTCTGCCGCTGAACATGGGTGGCACATGGGCATATGACACAGACAGGAGATGCATTTAAATACTGCTCAATCTATGCGATTATTGAAGAGGACATCAATCTTCAAGGTGGTTTTGTTGCCAGATTTTTCTAGTCTGCGAGACTAATTCAGCCCCAGAGGGTGGAACAAACTTGATTTTGGATCACTGGCAGCAGTGCAGAGGCCCTGGGCTTGACTACTTTTATTTCAGTGCCAGTTCTCACAGAAGTCCTTTGAGAGCCCAAGGCTGCTCTGCATTGCTCATACATTATCAATGACATCATGCTGGTCACCATCTTCCCCTCCGACCCGGCCTGTGTATTCCACACTCACCAGGCTATGACAAACAAAAAAACTCACTCTTATCGTCGTCATACGATCCTCCTGAGCTGTTGCTGTAGCGTGATTCCAGGCGGTTGTGTGCTCTCATTATGTGGCTCAGTCTGAGGTCAGAAAAAATGAATCTTTATGACGGGTATTTCTAATAAACTGTATGATAATTTATAAAATGAGCTTTAAGATCTCATTGCCTCATGTACCTGTCCTCATTTTCCTTAACATTCTTGGTATCATCTGGATCTGGAAAGTTTTCTTGGCAGGCAACAACCGTGTTGCTGCTCGATGTGGTGCCTGGAATTAAACAAGGAAAAACCTAAACACGTATGTTGTACAGTATAAGTCTGAGCATGAGCTCTCACACCAGCCCTGCTGCACATTCCTCACCGGGATCTTTCTAGACCAAACACTATGTATTACTAGTGTGTAGTACATGTACCTGAAGCTGCTGTGGAGACCTTGCTTGTAGCAGTGAAGCGATAGAAAGGAGGGCTATCACAGTGCTGCACCACAGGGTTGACTGGATCCGTTTGCTGTAACTCAAATATCAACTCCTCCATGGTTTGCATGGTGTTGTTCCGGCACAGGTAGATCACCACCTTCTTTATCTGGACAAACGTATCACAGAAAATCCATAAGAAACTGAAAAGAGGGAAATAAGTAGTTACAGAATATTTTCTGGCTTGTCTAAATGATATATATCTTACATATGGCAGGAGAGTGGTGTCACTGCTGACACCACATAAGCTGATGAGAAACTGTAGTGTGGTTCTCAGATTGTTGCTCCACCTCTCATTGCTCACTAAAGCGTTCCAGGCGTTCTCCATCTCTGGTCCAGGCAGCTCGTCTCCATACTGAGAGAGAACACTGCATCATGTTAGCTGCACTGACCCTAGATCATCCTGTGTCATTTATATTTCCACAACATTACTTTACCTTGGCAGTCATGAACATGAGGTTATTTAGAACCATGGATGTGGCTTGCAGGGAGCCCCAGCCGCTGCCCTTTAGCTGGTGCGATGAACCGGTGCTGGTCGTGCGGCTCGAAGCATCATAATCTGAGGTGCATGGCGTGAAGGTCGGGAGCAGCAGGCCGCTGTCCACCAGCTCGATGTTACTGAGCCAGGGCAGGAGGTAGGTCAGCATGATCTGCCTCCCGTTGGGATGAGTGCTGGGGAACCTCTGGCTAACCTCTGGAGCAAGTAGAGGGAAGGCAATACTAACATCAGAATAACATCAGCGGGCGCTGCGGTGTTTAAATTCTACGTGGAAATCAAACATATACTGCAGACTAAGTTTCACCATAATAGCCAGTTTAATCCTGATCCGTATATATATTCAATTTAAAGTGGGGGAGTCCCTCAGGGAAATTAAGCTCCTAGTGTTTCTGTGGTCAGTGGGAGTGTCCACGGATACAGTATAAGTGTAAGTGTCTTGGAGATGAAGGCTTCTTTGGAAGAGGAGTGAGTATTTAGTGGGAAACCATGAGAAGATGACAAGTCTGTGAGAGTATTAAAGCAGGCTTAAATACCACGGTTAACCATGCTGTAACCACACACACACACACAGCACGTATACGAAAGAATCAGTGACCTGAGAATAGAGGAAGCGTGAGTTCAGGGTACATCCTCGCCAGCTGGCTGGACAACTGAGGCAGAGAGACACTGTACAGAGGCGGCAGCGGACCATGGGTGCCGTACAGGATACTGCCCGGCTTCTGCTCTGTGATCCTCTGAGAGTATACGAACAGCTTCGCTTCAAGAATCTGCCCAAAGAAAGAGGGGAATGTGTCACATGCGTCCGTAAACAGGTAAAACCGCTCCGCAGTGCAACACATAGTGGTCGTGGGTCACACCTGCATTAGCTGCATTGAAATCTCATAGATTTCTCTGTTGGTGTCCGAGGCCTTGAAGAGCACCAGATTCAGCAGTGTTACGATATCACTCTGGTAGTTCCTGCTAACAAAGGAAGAGAGAGGAAGCAATAAAGATGAATTCATGTTTCATTATTAAAAAAATCAATGCTGAGTTTTCCACATGACGCTTCTGTTAATGCCTCTAAAATAAAGCACGAGGTGGAAATCAACTTCAGATGTGAGCTCTCTGAGACCAGTGGTTTCCTCACTTCCATAATAAATCGCATGGCAAATCCTTTTTTAGATTGTGAGATTTTGTACCTGCTGCCACAGACTGTGGCGATGGCTTTGAAGCAGCCTGAGGCGAGCTGGTAGGAGCCTGTGTAGCAGCGATCCACGGCCCAGTTGAAGAGGTTGAGCTGGTCAGAGTTGAGCTCCAGGAGCAAGATGACAACTTCGCAACCAAGTTGATGGACCTGAGCCAGGAGCAGATACAGAGACAGACCCCCTTGAATTTCACAGCTTTTCTGCAACTTTAAATGAGGGATTATCCGAGGCATCATTTCACTGTATCTTGACATATCCAAGGATTCAGTGTAAAATTATCCAGTGGCTGTGTTTTCATATAAAATTGGGATAAAAAACCTTTTCTTGGCTACCATGACGACCAATCAAAGCACTTTACATTAGAGATTATTGCCATACACACACACATTGATGCAGCTCATCATGGGCAGCACTTTTTCTATGAGGTGCAATTCGGGGTTCA
This sequence comes from Paralichthys olivaceus, assembly GCF_024713975.1. Classification (NCBI taxonomy): domain Eukaryota; kingdom Metazoa; phylum Chordata; class Actinopteri; order Pleuronectiformes; family Paralichthyidae; genus Paralichthys; species Paralichthys olivaceus. The sequence continues at coordinate 20,521,602 of NC_091103.1, forward strand.
GTATCTTGTATCTTACACTTTGGTATGCAGATAAAGAAGACTGGAATCGAACCACACAACTTCTGGTTAGAAGACAAACCGCTCTACCCCCTCAGTCACAGCTGCCCCATAAATTAATTATTATTAAAAACATGAGGGCATAGAGTATGTGAAAAATGTTTAAAATCAGCTTTCGGGTGTGTTTTATCTTCTGTACTTTGAAAGAAAAACTCTCCTTCACTATTTGCCAGCACACCTGCAGGATAATGGGCGAGCACTTGGCAGGGTGGTCTCGTGTCTGGCTTTCATGAAGCAGACTTCATCAGGCTATGAGAGGGGCTTTCTGGGTCAGCTCTTTGTTTGATCGCACCACAGTGGTAAAGTTTTTGCCACATACCCGCTGATCCTGGCAGGCGAGAATATTATCCAGCCACTTATAGAGGTATCCGTCTGGAGAGAGGCCGACGTTATCAAACACGGGCCCGCAGCACAGCACAGCAGACATGGCCTGCAAGAACAAGCATCGGTCAACAACACATGTCGCAGGTTTTAAAACACAAGACAAGCTTTTTTTCCTGGCTATATCGAAAAACAACAGCAGGATGAGAGATGTAAAAATATAATGTTGGTGCACTTACTCAAACACTGCAGTTAAGGAGAGAGTGTATTTAGGTTTGTGTTTGACTTATTGGTGGAGATGAGTCCATACCAATCAACTGAATTACATTTACTGAGCTATCTTGGCGAGCACAGGTAAGACATAAGATGGGTCTTTTTACCTTTAGGGCACAGTATTGATATCTCGTGATCTGGTGGTTCCTGTCACTGTAGCGGTCCAGAGGTGTGAACATGATGCTGAAAGGGCCGGCCCACTGACTGAAGAGGATGAAGAGGTGATGTCGCAGGCTCTGCTGGGGAAACAGGAAGCGCCTGTGGTGCACTGGGGAGGCAGAGGAGTACGGCTGTCACAGGGGTCGCTCATTGAGAGAATAAAGAGTTTGAAAAAATATTCAAGTGTCTTAAATTATTTACTAATGATGATTAAAAGATGTTGCTTGTCAGATTGTTAGCCATTCGCTGGGGATGTGTGTATGTTTGGCAGCCTGTGAGTCATCACCTCTCTTAGGCGGCTCTGTCCTCAAGCTGCTCTATTTTTGGATCAACTCCCCTTGGGCTATGTCTAAATCAAGATCAATGCCAAGTGTCTTGTGCTCCATCCTGTGCTAACTCTAGCCACATGGAAGACTAATACATAATTCACGATGCACAAATGGATGAAAAGGACATGGATGTTGTTTATTCTGCAATTTATCAATCTGACCTGCAGAGCATTGTAACCGAGTAGCCGGATAAGTGAAGATGGTGGAAAGAATATTTTCCGAGTACCTGGTACACACTGGATTAGGTTAGCCACCATGGCACTGAAGTGAGCTCGGATGTCCTTGAGGATCTCAGCGTCTTTGTCATTCTCAGCTTCCAAGAGCATTCTCGTTAGATCCACATACTCCAGGAACAAAGCGCCCAGGGCGAGGGTGTCCCGTTCCAGAGCTCCGTTTGTACTGTGAGATCACAAACAGCGGAGAAGCCCGATGAAACGCAGGCCCAAACCGAACAGTATGAAACAATAATATTTGTCAAAAAGGAAATTGTGTAACAGCAGGTAACTTTGAAGGTGTTACATCCCAACGCCATGTAGTCAACACTAACCTGTCACTGATGACGCCTGCATCAGCCAGCAGCTCAAAGATCCGCAGCAGCTGCAATCTGAGCAGATCTCGCCGCTCGCGCCGCTTCTTGTTCTACAAAAAGTCACAAAGACAAATTCTTACGGTCAGAAGTCCTGAGAACAATATAACAAAATATTATTTACTGATTAAATAATGATATGTTACTCATTTTACTCATGTTGTGCATTGCATTGTAAATATGATCAACCAACCTCAGGCCGTCTCTCTAACGCCTCCTTCATTAGGGGATGTAACTCCTCGACAAGTTCCCTTTGTGGAGACAGTGAAAATACAAACTCAGTAGGTAAAAATGAAAATTCATCTCCAAACAGCAAAATTAAGTGCAGCAATGCAGAGATTTGAGCTAAAAAAATATCTGATTTCTAGGAAAACATTTCTCTGCAGCTGTAAATGGCGACAGGACACCACTCAACTCAAATCCTCTGTTCATCTCCACTTTATCTCCACACATCCAGGTCAACATGGACTTAAAATATGGAGAAAATAATGGATTGTGCTCTAATTTCCACTTTGCTGGTTCTGTCTCTTTAAGAGACAAAAACAAAACTGAATCTTAAATCACTCATCAATTCACATATTTAATCATGAAATTTAATTGAAACTGGTTTATTATGACAAAAGAAGCGCTTCAGGATATAACATCTAAAAGGCCAGTCTCTGATATACCTGAAAACCAGGGAATTGGTGCGACCGAAGCCCAGAACTAATGATTCCGTCAACTCGATGCTCTCTGCCCTCATCAGAGGAACCAGCTGCTTCAGAAGCCAGGCCACAGACGGGCTCCCGATCACCTGAAACATCACACGCAGAGGCTTCAGTCAAACAAACACATCTCCCGTGCAGCTTTAACACCAGTAATTACACAGCACTGCATTGAGATCCATGCATCTCAGAATATATGAGCTGCATGTTCCATTCATGCAACGATACAGTAGCCGCTGTGTAATTTGATGCTTTGAGTTTTAATGTCAACAAGCTCTGCCAGAACACCTGATCCTGCAGAGACAAAGCACTGGGGGAATTAAAAAGCAAAGAGGGCATGGAGGCAGTAACCTTGTTGTCGAAGCTGACACCGCCATCAGGTGTGGAAGACGTGATCTCAGGTGTCGATGCTCTCAGGTGGCCTGGGCTCATGATACTGGGCTTGGCCACCCCAAAGCAAAGGATCAAGTAGTTTCTCCACAGGGTGATGTACCCGTCCCCACTGCCTGAGGTGCTGGTCTTCTTTGCATACACAGGGTTACTGGTGAATCATTCAGAAAAGAAATATCATTAGATCCTCATTTTTTATGCAATCCAATGGGGGAATTTTTAGTGGAATGGCAATCTGGTATCAGAAACTAACTATATGGTTTTCTTTTTAACTTTATTCAAGAGTGAGGTCTTGTCAACGCTACATCTGGCATTTGATTGATTGGGTTATTTTGACAGATTCATTGAACAACAACAACATCCAAGAGCAGAGACAAAAATCAGAGAGCAGATGAGCAGGAGCTGGAGCGCAGGAGATCTAAGCAAAAGCAGGGTGTATTTGAGTGCAGGCGCAGGGTTGTTTGTGAGCATTACAAAATCTGAATGTAAAATCCACAAGTACTGCTCTCAAACTGCAAGATAAAGAGAGAAGGAAAAAAAACCTAACACTAAGGAGACACGTTAAGAAAATATAGAACAACCATGTCTTCTGGGTTCTCCTGAACTAACCGCAGTGTTGCAAGACACTTACTTTGGATCCACCAGCGGCATGAGCATCTGCATCCGTGTGAAGGCGTAGGGCCAGGCGTAGCTGAGAGCTGTGGGGCAGTGCTTGGGCAAGTTGTCCTGTCGGAGGAGGCTGTACACACACAGCACCCAGGGGTCCTTCACGGACTGGGCGAAGATCCACACGTGCGAGGGGCTCCTGATGTCGTAATGACTGTTGACGAGGAGCGCGTTCCACTCCACAAGCCACTGAAGGTCCACGTGGTGGCCAGCTGACTGCGCGGCCTGCAAACAAAGCAAGTGGCTCAGCGGGGGCAGAGGTCATGACTGAGGTAGATATCCGATTAAAAACACGTCTCTCATCTGACTATTTGTTCTCTAATATAAGTAAAAGGCAATCATTAAGTATCCCATATCAGATATATTTAGAAACACAATTTGATTACGCATACAAGGAGATTCACGTTATTATCCCATTCTCAATAAAATCTGTATGAACATGCCTCATGGTGACAGATTGATGATTACATAAATGAGAATAAAAAGGTCAACTGATTCAGCTGTTCATTCAGTTTCATGTGTTAGATACCTAGCACATAAATACAATTATATAAATAATAATAAATGAAATAAATAAGCCGCTTTCTAACAGTTAAAATAAACACTGGTTTTGTATACCAGATTCCACTTGTGGTTAAATTGTTCAGTATCACTCTGCCTTTCCCTGAAAGTGGCTTAAACAGAAGCTGACACTCCTCAAGAGCATCTCATTTTTCTCTTCTTCAGGTCATGTCACGTGAAATTTGCACAGCTTGAACAAACTTTTACTCAGGAAAAGGAAAACACATGCAAATAACCTGCAGACGAATGTTGACTGAGTTTAAGTTTGGGGCCGAGCCACAGAGAGCGAACCACAAACTTACTGTGTCAGAGACGGTGACGTTGACAAAACTTTCCAGGATTACAGGGCTGAGCTGATCCATGATCTCTATCATTGGTTTATCATCATCCTGCAGTTGACAAAAATAAAAGAACAGAAACCTCAAAAACCACTCGCTGCAACAGCATCGCCTTTTTCTGCTCGGTTGTGGTTTGTCTTTCTCTCACTGCACCTCGGTCTGTCCGATGGCCATGAAGAGACTTCGTATCTCTTTGAGAATGGCGATGGCGAGTCTGCGGGTGCTCAGCTGACAGGAGCAAAGCAGCACAAGGGCCAGCCCCTCTACGGCGTGCAGCACAGTGGAGTGAGGACCTCGCTCTGGAGGTGTCTTCAGACTCGGGCTGGTCTGCAGCAGCTGTGGACAGAATCATCAACAGTTGCACGATTAAATGAACACGTCGTACATGAGATTTTCTGCAGCCGTCATTTGTCACGAGGGCAAAAAGCAAATGAGTCAAATTGCGATGACAAATGATCTAAGTCACAACAACAGGCCATAGCTGACACATTAAGGTGTTTACCTCGGCAGTGTGTATCTTAGCTGTGTCATGGCTCTTCCCTGAGGCGGCCTGCGTCAGCTTCCACTGTGTGAGCAGTTGCAGCAGTAATTTGAGGGACGAATCCAACAACGCCTGGTGGGTGTCGTGCACGTCACGCAGGAGGAAGTTCATAAACCCGAACAGGACGTCATCACGCCAGTCTGGGAAATCCACCAAAAGACTTTGCAAGGAATTCTGGGCAATGAGTCGCAGCTCGTCGTCCATGTGGATTGTCAATCTGACAAGACAAAGACAAAAATATGTGTTAGTGAATATATTTTTTGTATTTATCATGCTGTCTTGCTCCTTTGTGCTAATACAGCTGTGATGTGAATAGCTTATGAAAATAACATTATAATTAAAATACTTGGTTGAAGGGTTGAACTGAGGTCACGGGAAATTCAGGTGTGATTTTTTTTCCAAAACAAAACATGGGTAGCATTTGATTACACGTCAGTTTAAATATATTTCAGATGGCCGTATTGCTGAGCCCCAGATGTGCATTCTTTTTTAAAGGTGACCTACCGTGAAAGCAGGTCTATGAGCTCAGGCTTAGACATCCCATCAGGCAGGATGCGAGGAACAGCAGCAACACACGTCCTGAACAAGTCGATCTTAGGCTTCCTCTCACCTCTGAAAAAGATTTTAGGTTTAGCTGCAAAAACTTGCTTTGGATGGTCAAGTTTAACCAAATTAAACATTGTGATGATAACAGATTATCATACAGAGTTACTTAATTTGAGAAAACACACTTAATAGTGCAAAAATCTGCTTTCGGCTAGTTTGGCCGACTGGATCCGTTTTGGCAGAGTGATGTTTGCACTCACGTGATCATGTCCTCCGGCTCCTTGTTCAACATCTGAGCATTCGTCATCATCATGCAGCGTCCCACCTCCTTGTCCAGGTGTCTCAGGATGTTTTCGATTGCCTTCCGCACATTGAAATAATACTGTGACATCCCTGGAGAAGAAGACAGTCAAACAGTAGAGATCACTGTGACATATTTAAGCTGTGTCTATCTGCAACATGACATTTTCAACAGTCTGTTTCACTAACCGATGACTTTGGCCTCCTCATCCGTCAGTGTTTTGCTCAGATACGTCTTTTTCACTCGAAGCGTGTTCCCAGAGGGCAAAGTGCAACCAGTATTAGGCATGGGAGGCTCGCCGTCCTTCTGCTGCAGTTTATCGGCAATGACCAGGAATGCTCTGAGACCAATATTCATTCTCTGGACAGAAAAGAAACAAAGATGAGCTGCTTGTTCAACTTCAAAAAAGTCAAAAAAAAAAAGAAAAACAATTCTATCAGGTTATTATGGGCTTAATTTCAGTATTCACAAACTGAGCAAAATGCTGTGACACAAAGTTTAGATCAAGCTAATACAAAGTGGTTCATACATGACTTTATGTGACTACTTTTTAATTTTCCCTATTTCTTTGTAAATGAGCTCAGAAGATGTTATCAATTTTCAAAGAATAATATCTTGATCAGAGCTGAAAGAAAAGAAACAGCTTTTTGTAGAAACACACCATGTAAATGATTTCATACCTCTGGATTAAGACTAAAGGCTTTTGCAGGTTTTCCAACACAAAGAAGGTCATAAATAATTTCTTTCATGGCAAAATCGAGTCTTTCCTGTAATGAAATGAAAAAGAATGGGTTAAATATAATATAAATTATTCACCAGTTTTAACAGAGGTTTACATGAAATATAATTTGCATGACGGTGCAGAGAAGCATGTCATTGTGTTCACCTGTGCAATGAACTGGATGATCTTGACAAAGATATTGAGAGGCATGTCTCTTGGTAACACGCTGCGGGATCCTTTGGGGAACAGTGTGGTTATGATGGTGTTGAGGCGACTGTGAACACAAATAGAAAACAGTATTTAACTGTTTTGTTAAGTGCTCCATTAATTAAAAGTTTATTTTGGGCCTATTTAACACATTTTTAAAGTCTGGCTTGACATGTTTGGGATTCCTCATGTGGCTCATAATAACGTCTGTAACCTGCTGACAAACTCTTGTGCCACCGACACTGATGATGTGGTGTGACCTGACCCCTGCTCTCTGGTGCATGTGCATGAAAAACTGATTGTTCTTCTTTGTCCAAATGCAAATAAAATCAGTTTCAATTAGGGATGATAGAAAACTTTTTTATGAATATTTCACATATTAATTTCATACATTTTTAGGACATATTTCTGCCACATTCATTGGAATCTAACAGGCGACGTGGAAATTAACGTGTCAGGTTAAAAAATGGGAATGCAAATAAAAAACATTATGATATTTACCCCTGTGTTGCAGTGTTGCTCTCGCACTTGATCCTGATCATGTAGACCCACAGCAGTCGGTACAAGGACTCCAGTGCAACACGAGCCATTTTAGGGTCTCGACTCTGTAATAAAAGGCAGAAGGGCATCCTCACAATGACAGCTTATGATATAATAAGAATAACATAGATTCAATGTAGATCACTGGAATCACACTAAGCCTAAATAAGGCATAACTGAGGCATTAAGATCATTATCACGATATAACATTGTAAACTTACACGCTTCTGGTAGACAACTGAATTAGAGAAACACATTAAGTGTAACAGGGATGTACACTAGAACTTCATTTATGTTACAAAAGAAATACTCCTCTGTGTGAATTAAAGGCAGCAGATGTCCAAGTAAAATTACCTTGAGATTCGAGAGGCAGTTGTTCAGGAAGACGTGCCATCTGTTGAGGAAGAACTGTTTCTGGCTGACACACAGAAGGCATGTCACCAAAGGGTAAAAAGCCTGTGTAGAGAAGAGGGTATTTAGATTTCTTTAACGTACAGTTGTGACACAAAAACACTTTGAGTTTCCACATACAGTCTAAGGTTGTGCTTTATTTGAGGAATTATATTATCTTTGAGGCGTATCTGCATTAAAGCAATTTTAGACATGAACCACTTTTCTTTTGAAGACAAAATGTTTTTTTTTTCTTTTGTTGTGCTTTTTGCTGACGACGCATCAATAAAATGTGGCTTTCTGCCATAACTGTTTCCTCAGGGGAAAGTAGGGAATCTGTAAGTTGTTGTCTTTCCTTTTCACTGTGAAATGCTTTATTAAAGACACTTTAAGGGGGGAGGACATTAAATGGGTTTATACACACTGCACTGCTTTCATGCTTTAAAAAGGCAGCCTGTCTTCCCTCATAAATTACCTCTACTGTGGACACTGGCGTTCCAACAGGACATTGCACAAGAGTGACCTTGAGATGCTTGAGGATTAACAAAGACCACAGACATCTGGGCAATCTAAGCATTCAGCGGAGGGTGTCAAAAACAAACATTCAGTGACAGTTTGTCTCCTGCGAGTTAACTAACCAGGGAGTGCTTCTTTCGGGAGGACAAGTCCAGGGTTGTGTCGTACAAGCTGTCCACAAAGTTCCTGAGGCAGGGCACGTTCACCTCGTTCTTCACGGCCTAGGACAGCAGCACACACAAGACACAATCCTATCCAGGGTGCTGCTCTTTTTTGAAATGAAGTATTTTGCAATGAATGCAAAGGAGGGAAAATACTTACAGCGGCAACAGGAACCAAAATTTCAACAAAGAGACCAGCCAAAGCATGTTTAATGTCCTTGTCCTTGACTTCCAGGAAATACTGAGCGCACTCCTGCAGATGAAAGGGAAGAAAGAAGTTTAGCACAAAAACAAACTAACTTAAATTATATTTAAATTGAATGTGTAGAGTTAAGAAAAGGGAAAAAGAGCATGCCAAAGGTATGCATTTTGTACTGTGGTGATTTAAAGCTATATTTAGCTGTGTTTTTAAAATACACACACAAAAACAGCCAATAAAACAGTAAAGAAAAAAAAGTTTGATCACAACATTTTATTAGAAACAAGGCAGGTTTGTGATAGATTGATGTCTGTTTTACCTGCATGAACTGAAAAGAGGCTTCAAAATCCTCGACGGGATACATCTTAATTCGGAAGAACTTGACCCCCATGATGAGGCTGATGGTGCTCTGGATGACATATGGACTCTGCTCTTTCTGCCGCTGCTCCTTCAGCTCAGCCATGAACTTCTTCTTCACAGCAGGAAATCTGAGAGAGGAAAGCTTAATGATATTCTATTTAAAGACATCCCGACGTAACCCAGTGATCCCACATCAGCACTTCCACAATAAAACGTCCTCCACTTGAAATTGTTTAACGTGGAGAGAATACACTGGTGACATATTCAGGGAGCTGCCAAAAATATCAGCCCCCTCGTCTTACCCTCCACATGCAGACTGTGTGTCTGTGCCCCAGGATAAACCCCTGGTCCAGCACCTGAAGCCTTGCCCAAACTCAACCAGAGATGGGATTCTTCAACTGGTCTAAATTTAGAGGATAATTCATCAGGAGAGCTCATATGAGCATCTTCTTAGAAAGTGAACACAGCTGTTTCTACATTCATTTAATAGCATCAATCTCTCTTAACTGTGAATCCCATCTGATTAATTGTAGTTGATGGTGAAACCCCCTGACCTCTGTCTTCCTTTCTTGACATTAAAGAAAAATAAAGGCCTCTATAAAGGTCTCTCAGTGAAGTATCTCCTGCAGGAAGTTAAGCAGAGAGGCACTTTGGATGGGAGGTATGTGGCATGCTCCTGGCCATATCTCTATTTTAAGGGTTCGTTCCTTGCTGCAATGATCTGAAAACTTCAAATAAACAGACATCAATTTCCAGTCCTAGTTTGGTGTGAGGGGGACATGTCCAAAAGTGTGCCGTCTCCACATAATGTTCCAGTCTCCTGAACCGGGGAATGTTTTGCAGAGAGACACGAGCAACGGAAACACACCATCACATTACACGACATGACGAGAGGATTAAGAATTAACGGCAGATGAGAAAAGATGGAAAAGGGAAAGAAATATCATGGTCAATTATATAATCGTGCTTCTGTCCTTGCTACTTACTTTGACTGTGCTAATACTCCTATCACTTCAGCATAGAGGTCTGCTACAGTGTGCATGTTGCCAGTGTTAGGACCATGATACCTGTGGGGGAACAACGTTGAACAGAGGAAAAACTAACCTTAGATCATTTTAAAACTGTGACAGAAAGAAGGAAATGAGCTGGAGAAAAACAAGATCTTACCCCTCTCTGTATCTAAAGTGCTTAAAGGCGAGGTTAATGACTTCACTGACCAAACTGTCGAGGACTGGGTGGAGCGGCATCTAGTTAAGAATCAGGAGACGCAATGGCGTGAGGAGGAAAATTCAGAAAAACAGCAAACACACCAATCATGATAAGGTTTATTTATACTTTTACATCTGAGTATTGCATGTGTTGCAGAGAGTTAAGTCAAGTCACCTGTTTTAAAACTTCTATTAGAACAAGAGAGAAGATGAAGTCAATGGCCAAATCCCTCCTTTCAAGTAGGTAATCTCTCTGCTGCTCGTCGCTGTTAAAGGAGAGGAGCAGAAACAAGAGCAACAGGTTTGACACAGTGGCACAGTGCATGTGAGCTTGATGTTCTCATGATTGGTGCCATGTCGCTGCATGCAGAAATGAACTGAGCAATTCTCACTTCTTGGACTTGGTGTTGGCTCTTGGCCGGTACTCGTGCAACTCCTCCTCGAGTCCGCTCTGTCTTTTGTACCAGTCAAACAAAGTGCGCAGGATAGAGGGGAGACAGTACTCAGCCAAAGAGCTCATGGTGCTTATCATCTGTGGGAACAAGACGTATATCGTGCAAATGCATGTTTGAGGGAGGTAGTTAACATACCAAAGTAAGAGATAGCAATCAGAGTTTCCTTTATTTGTTTGTACAGTGATCTGAGGAAAAATTACAAAAGAGTTTATTCATTTTTTTTACAATTTCACATCTTTGTCATCCAAAGAACAGCTATTAAATTAAATCCGAGGCTACATTATCGGGAATCGTAGAGTGAGCTGGTCCTCATTGATTCTGTGCAGGGAGACAAGGTGCCAATGGGGCAGCCTCCCTCAGCCTTAGGGGGGAAGGGAGGGGGAGCGAAAGGAAGGAACGGGCCGGGCACACAGGAAGGGAGGAGAGTCTGGGTTCGGCCGGGGAACACAGCGAGCCCTTCATTCAGCACGAGGCTGGAGAAGAATCCTGGCTCTGTGTGGCTGCTGAATGGCCTCACGCAGCAGCACAAACACACCCCTGTCGCTGTGAAACGGCCCCTCTCTCTGCCGAGCCACAGACCTGCAGGACACACCTACAGCACAGAGCCAGCGCCAGATCTCAAGGTAAACACTGCTGCCCTTGACTGGCTCTGAAAGACCTTTTGGGGATGTGAGCAGGGCTTTCACCCATTTGCTCTTTCATGACACTCGAACAGTATTTAAGACGTGAAACCTGACTTGCCTGGATGCTCACAGGTTGAAGTACAACAGAGTTTAATGTGAGAAATGATTCTCAAATTTTCATTGAACGAACAAAAGCACAAGTTTAGTAAGAAAAATGCTCTCTATCAATTTAAAATGGCTTAAGGTGCTCACTTGGTCAAACTGGGGATCTTCTCCCCTCTGCAGGGACTTCGTTAACGGCTTTTCCTGAAAACAGACAAAAAGACGTAATTTCAAAACTTCTGCAGGTTTTTTTTATTTACAGAAATTCCAACAAAGTTCTTTGAAATTTGGTCCAAAGATCATAACTCTATCTACCCTGTCTGAAGAGTGTGTGTGTGTGTGTGTGTGTAGTATATTTCTGAACAGGGACTCGATGCAGCCCAGCTAATGAGGGGTGCCATCACTCACTGATTCCAGGCCTGAGCAGCAGGGTAAGATATTAAGAGATGGGACATTCATGACAGCACTCATTATTACACTCTTCTATCATCTGACATGAAGGCCTTCATGAAAGATTCAAACTGAATTAAACATTAACATGTCAACTTCCTTAAACATTTTAATATTTGATTCATTTTTTGGGACATTAGGCGCCAAAAGATGAATCCAATTAGTTCAGTAAAGCACAAATTAAACACATATTTTCCAATCTTGACCGAGGAATACAGACTATGGAGTCCTGCAAGGGACAAGGAAGGAAAAAATAATAATTGCAAGATTTTGAGAAAGTTTTGTGAGATCCAGAGAAGTTTCTCTAACTTCTGGAGACTTCATAAACTTTTACTTCTGAATCAGTAATGAACAATGTTACGGAGCAGCGATGGAACAAATACATGTGGGAGAAATCCAGAGATTTTTTTTTATTGATGTAATATACACACATTAAAACAGTGCTTAGCACTATAGGCACAGTCTCACAAAAGTAAGAGACATCTGAAAAATAATGCATTGAAAATTGAAATGTGTGTGATTTCAGTTTTTTAAATATTTAATGTTATTTTACACTGGCCTGATGTATGGATAAATTGATGTTTATATAAAACAGAAATGTTTTCTCTAAGTTTCTCATAATAATAATTTATCTCATAATCCAATGCACAACCCAAAGCATCTCCTTTCTTTTTCCTCCTCTGCTCCTCCACATACATCCCTCAGCTGTCTCTATATAGCAGAAGCAGCACATCGCTTTCTTGATGTAAGTGATTGATCATCACTTACTTGATGATTAATCCAAAATAGCCGACTGTCTGATGTCCCTGACACTGACACTGTGTGGGCTGATTTCACTCTCTCTCTCTCTCTCTCTCTCTTGCAGCTGGAACACCAGCTAAGCTCGATGCTCTGATGAACCTTTTAGCTTTTTGGACAAATGCTTGAATCTGAGGAGCCCAGCTGCCCCGGAAAGTCTATGCCTCTTGCACTGTTGGGCTTTTACAGATTTTACCGGCCTTGTCGTGGGCTGATGCAGCAATACTGATTGTATTCAATCACCTCACATATTTACAATATTATTTTGGGCAAAAAACATTCTCTATAACTTAGATATCATGTATTTTTTCCCTTTGAAATTTCCTTTTGAGTAATTATTTAATACTGACAGCAGATTATAAATTGGTAGATAAATATTCTGTTGATATGACACCGACGTGGACGTTTATGTTTGTTGATATGAAAACGCATTAAATAAATAATTAAAATTGAAATTATTAGAACAAACAATGCAGAAAAGATTCACATTTTGTATACATTTGACATTAAATCAATTATTTTCTTAATTCATGTGCTACGTATTTGGTTGCGTTGTGTTTGCTTTTAATTTTAAATTATTTCTAATAATGACCAAACTATAAAATATCAAGCCTGAATTACATTATTTTGCCAGTGTTTGATAACAATATCTTAGGAATAATTGCCCAAAAATAATTTGAGGGGGTTAAATATATATAAAAATATATCGCTATCTGAAATGTTTTATTCTCTAATATCAATACCAGTCCATCTTTGAACATGAAGACATTGGTTAAACAAATTCACCCTAGTGATGAGACTGAGCAGGGCAGATAACTGCTGTCAATAACTTCAAGGTAATAACTCAGTCAGTTCTCCACTGAGAGGAAAAACAAGGAGGGACACATCCTCTTTGTGCTTCTCCAGAGGGTCTGCACACTTTCCCTGAGGTAATTAACACTTCCCTGCAGACCGAGGCTATAGCGACTAACAGCTCCTCATAAATCACACTTCCTAAAAATGGAGGCTGACTGTCCACTGCAGCCACGAGTAACTTTACACGTCAGCCGTGTGCAAACAGCATCACAGGAGAACTGTGGTAAAAAGATGCTACAGTGCATCAGAAAATAAAGCCACAAGTAAGATGATTGACGGATTCATGCAACATATTTATAGCACTTTTCTTACTTATACAGATCAGCTGGTCATTTTTAGCTGACTTTCAGTGTATGATACTAATGTGGTCGTGGAGCAGGTGGTGAGCGGTGCCCACATTAACGCATGGCGGCTCTTCCCTGTCTGCCTGACTGTCTGCGAACAGAATCGTTTGTGACAGCTGTTGCTGGCCTCATCCTTTGGCTCCAACCTGCACTGGGCAGGAAGGCTCTCGAAGATTTTATTGGCAGCTTATATCTTCATCTATATTTCCAGCAGTGCTCATTAGTCAGTGTCTTTATTATAGAAACAAAGACAGAACAAAACTAGAATGGAACTCAGTAGAGTGCATACCTTCCCCTAAATCCTATACATGTTTGTCTAGGAATATAAACAGGGTGTTCTGATAATCTAAATTATTTATTTTGTGTCACAAAACATATTTTAAACCGATATGCTACTGATTCAGCATCACAATGTTTTGGGTTCTTCCAATTGTAATGGGCTTCAAACTGAATTTCAATGTACTGTACTGGTGCAGTGACAATAAAGTTATCTTGTTATGGATTGTTTTGACAGTATTTTCTGATTTTACGTGACCACCAGTTTTTAACACTGAAGAGAACATTAAACAGGACATAACTTTACCCAGGGCTTATTACAGCAGTACAAGTGTTAACACTGTTGACGCTGGCTAAAATGTTCATGTTTATTTCCCCATGCTGCTTCCTCCATTAGAGTTAATGGAGCTGCTGTTTCACAGTAAACTTCCAGCGATTAAACCTGACAAGGTAGTTAGCATCTTGGCTGCTGAGACTCAGGTGCAGGCTCAGAGCCTTGACAGTAATTTATCACTGTGAAGTTTCAACTGTCATGAACTTTATTAGCGGGAGTCAGGCTGCCTGTTGTCATTAAAACAGATCAACACATCATAAATTTACTAGAAAGCAGATGACAGGTGTACTATTTATTACGGAAGAATTGTTGAAGAATCTGCATAGTTCCTCCACCAATGTCTGTAAATACTGTTGAAAAGTCGGCTATTGTGGGCCTGTCCGTCAGGCTTCCTGTCTCACTGTGTTATTGTGGTTCACAACCTGTGGGTCAGGACACCCACAAGGCGTCACGAGGGGAGAGACGGAGGTGCAAACAAGTCAAAACTAGACCCTCCTACTTAAGGTTATTTTCTCAAGAATTTTTCAACCTATCTTTGCCTTTTTCTCATTGTTACAGGAGTATATATTATTTGTAACTAAGGTCACTCTCTGATTCTTGAAATTTGAAAATGTGCAATATTGGACTAGTGGTTGGAAATAGACTGGACTTTGTTTCAAGACTTGACAAGAGGAGGAGACACTGTTTCAGACCAATGTCATGAACTCATTTCCTCCTGATAACAGCCTGTAAAAAGAAAAACGGAGCAACAACCAATCCAGGACAGAAAAAGCAGTAACCCTGCAGCCTGTCGACTCACCAGCGGCTCAGCCATGATGATGCGGATCTTGCGCTCTGACACGTTGGTGAAGTTGGCGAACAAGCTTTTGAGGACGTACTCGCCCGGCTTGCTCTCCGGGTCAATGCTGATGGGTATCATGGCTGGGGGACCCTTCTCTCCCTGAGGACAGCAGACTGGAGGGATGGGGGGTTTGTTGTATCCGTTCCCCACGGGAGACGCTGCGGAAATGACACAAAAAGCACAAGGGAAGCAGTTTGGTTGAGTCAAACATTGCCAAATCAAGTGATAAATGAGCGAGACAGAATCCGCCACAGATCTGTTTACAAAGGGAGATCGCCGAGTAGGGTATTAGTGAGAAGTTTCCAAACATGGACATAAAGTTCCCAACATGTTGAACATTCCTGAGGGAGACTGACCAAAGGGCACCAGCTTGCCCTGAGTCTGCTCTTTCTTTCCTATTGCTACAGATAACAGAGCACATATGGAAATTAAAACACCATGGCCAGCAGCTGGTGTTTTCATTTCGTACCAAAGATGTCACTGCCTTTTGAGGGAAGCAAAAATCCTGCGCATGTGACCATCCTTCCAGTGTTATGATGTGGCCCTCGTTTAATTATGGATGGCTTGGCTTAGGCCATAGAAACCCCACAAACTAACACACAAGTTAAAGTTTACCTCTGTGTTACACTCGGCTGCCTCCCGACACTAAAGTGCTAAATATAGCGAAGAGAAACATCTCATTAGAACTTTGATTTTTATTTAGGCTGTAGCTCTTCGAGTCCTTACTGCACATCCACCACAGGAACTGCCATAAATCAGATGTGTAAAATATTGAGAGGTCTTTTGAATGACAGTAATAGACTTACAATAACAACCACATTTGCTTGAGTGTGTGAGTGCACGCAATAAATAAATGTGATTGGACAGAAATCCCATTAGGAGCAGCAAAGTACACACAGCACAGTGGCGGGAACACATTAAATTTCGAAATACACATTGGAAACCAAAACTGTATAAAATTATAAAATTCTCACTTATGCTTGTTTGTGCAAATTAAAACTGTCATAATGAGATATTTCTTTTAGACTAAAATGTGAAGTATTGGAGTATTGATCCTTATAAACTATAATTAAAAGGATATTTAGCTCTTGCTTCTGTTCTGTTACTCAGTGTAGAGTCACAACTATACTGTTTATTATGTTTAAGCACAACAGATGTAGAGAAGCTTTGAAATGTATGTTCATTTAGTCAAGTTGTGACAAAACTCACAGAAAGTATTAAAGAGAGGAGTCAGATCATTTATTTAATGAACTTGGTAGTCGGCCAAAAGAAAAGCCAAAAGCAAAAACATCAATTTCCCTGCAGATCAAAGGTTGAGAGGATCAACGCATCTTCAATCAATCACCTTAATGTCTTTACTGAAACCACTGTCTCTTTACAGGCAGCAGAAGGAAGCAGTACATACATTTACAAGTGATTGTGGAGTTGTTGTGTAGAGGAGAAAGAAGAAGTTGAGCAAAGTTCTAATCAGCAATCTTTTGGGCTATAAAAGTATGCAGCTCCAGACAAAGGTGCACAAGAGAAGCTGGAGAGATGCGGTCATACGTGTAAAAACTCTTCTTCTCCAGATATTTCCTGACGTGAAGTGCTTGGGTATCTGTCAAGGAATGCCCCGCATGTGTGACGATCTCATACCGCTTTCAGAACATGCTCCCCTCACTCGTGACAACTCAGCACCTACCCAGGCCCTTGATGAAGCTGATGACGCTGGCCTTACTCCAGCACACCGCCGTCCCGTCCATAGTGGGGAAGGACGATATGGTATCCAGGGTTGTCCTGAATCAAGACTCTAGTAAAATCCACCAATGTTCATGTCCTGTGTGTCAGCTGGCTCTGTCCTGCTGGGCATAGTTTCCATGGTGCACAGAGCCAATGGCGGGTGTGTCGAAAAGTGGGAGTAGTGTTTGGTACGAGGGATCACGCAATATCTCCCTCTCTCTCTCTCTCTGAGCTGCTTCTGCTTTGGCTTTCCCGAGCCTTGTGACCAACCGCTGCCTTCCAAGAGTGAAGGTCAGGCAGGAATTTTTAGCCAGAGCCGCAGCACAGTGACGAGGTCCAGCATGCTATGGTGGCATAGCTGCGCGACTATATTTAACCCGGGGTGCACAATATACTGACAGAGCAGCCCTCCCCCTTTCGACCACCTCTGTGATCCTCAAAGCATGAGACACAGACCAAGAGTGTGTAAACACCACTCTGATCAGATGCTGCTTCAACATGCTTCCTTTAAAGTCAGCTACAAAACTTTAGGTAAGATTTAAAGACAATTAAAGACTCATTTGTTTGCTTTGTCTCCTCAGCAGCATTGAGTCTGGATACAATGGTGGATATGACATAATTTTACATGGCAAAACAAACTTATATCAATATCTCATTCCGACAAAATCCTCCCAATGACTTGCTCTGGGTGCAACGCGAAGACTCAACCGCAACATGTGACTATGCAAACAAGGAGCTTGGGCACAGTGAGCATTACATCATCGCCATGCTGGAAACACCCTGAGCATGGTGGTGCTCCTGGAGGACAATACAACAGGCTAACAAGTGTCTCGTTTACACACACACACACACACACACACACACACACACACAAAGAATGCAGCTCCCTATATGCAGTCCGCAGAGACTGTCCCGCTGAGTAAACAACCACTTTAGCAGCCGTCTGTGAACAGAGTGGGCGGATATTTAGATACCACTGACCTCCATAACTGAACCAGAAATTCCAATGTCAACATAGACGTTTGGCAGCACTTTGTCTTGCTGCTGCTGAGAAACACTGACTGTGCATATCTGTGAGAAAGTAGTGGGCAATGACAATAAAATTACTATTAAACACCCTCATTAAAAGCTGTGCAGTTTTTAAATGTCCAGGGTGGTATTAAAGGACTAAAGGTCAGTGTTAATGAAAAAAATTGCATCGTGTAATGTAATAAACAAGAAAATGGTTCCAGCTGGTTAAGTTCATAAAGTTTTAGACCAAAGGAAACAAGTTGTTATAAAGCCGTTGTGCTACACTGATTGTTATTTTCTGTATCAACAAGAATCTTACATTTTTTTATATTATTTATTATTATTATTATTCTCTTTAGCTGCTTGTTATCTGATTACACTTCCACTATAGGCCGATGATATCATCCTGCACTGACCAGGTATGGCACCTGAACACCGTAGAGTTCATTCCTCATCCACTTGAATTGACCTTATCGGTCCTGTTCTTGAACAGCCTCACAACACTGTCAATGCTTCTTGGCTTTACTGTTCTCCTGGCTCCGCAGCATCTGCTCACATGCCCTCAGCTGCTTACAAAGATCATCCACCTCTGCTCGGAGAGCTTTGTTGACTTGCATGGCCTCTTGTTGCTTTCTCCTCAGCCTCTTTGCTGACCATGTCCAGATGCTGCTGTAGAACCTCCTTGTCTTAATTGCTTCTATTGACTTTTGCCGATGGTGATCTCCCTCAGTTGCTCCTCAAATATCTCCAAAGCATATTTCTCCTGCAGAAGATGTTTTATGGAGTCTCCATGTCTGGGTCCCCTTGGTTGTTTTATGGAGTCTCAAGTGTACCTTCTTGTTCATATTCTCCTTTTCCTGCATCAAGATCTCATGTTTCTTCCACAACTTGTTTGCCTCTCTTGTACAGTTCTCCTTCAGATGGTGTTTGAAGAAGGGTGTACTTTGTGGGTGTACTTGGCCCATCAGGTTGTTCATTGCTTTCTGCAAATCCTCCTATTCTGTGGTTAGGTGCTTGTTTTTGGAGCAGAGGTCCTCGGTTTGTACCAGAGACAGTGATTCTTGTTATTGTTATTTTCTCTCCACTTGCCGTTTTTAATTGTTATAATTGTTTAATGTGATTATATGAAAAACCTGCTTTTCATGCCTTGGTCGTTTTGCTGTTTGCTGTTTGTGCCTTGCTGTTCCTGCAAGGTTCCAGGTTACTTAGTATATATATTTGTCATTGTCTTAATTCAAGGAATGTGGTATAACCAAAAGCCATCAAAGTCGGGTTTCTGCTATGTTCATTTTGCAGCGGTGGTCCGGGTACCTTATACTGTGCCATATTATCCTGTCACATGTCCCCCCCCCCCACATGAACAATAAACACTATCACCAATCGAAGTTATTAGGACACGTACAGTACTGAAGTTTACTTTGTGTTTGTTTGAGTTTATGAGATACGTATTTAAACACATTAAAAAGAGATCTAACATGGCACGCAATAATCATTCAAGACTCGTAATGAAGGTCAAAGTTTGAAATAATTGTGATACTGTTTGATGTTATATCACCCAGCGTTTCTTGCAAAGAATTGAAAGCTTGCTGAGCTCTATTAGGAGCCGAGATGTGGTTTTCACGTGGAGAAAAGTCTATCAGTGTGTTGCGTGGAGCTCTGAATGTCCCACTCAATGAACTGAAACCCAACTGAATGGTGGATGTTACCCATGATCCCCGACTTCCTGAACCAGAAGAGCAGCTGCTGTAACAAATCCACCAAACTATGTTTAGGATTCTTCCTGTTTTAAAAAGTTTTCTGGCAGAAAATCAGAGTTAAAAGCTTTTACATTTTTTAGAACAAATATTTACCAAAAGTGGACATAACAGCTGGAGCCAATGGAAGCAACAACATCCCAACACAAACACATTATCACGAGTTCACAGTTTGAGTGTCAGAAGAATTTAGGAGTTTAGCAGAAAGAGGGTGAGAGTGATTACAGACCTCTGTGTAAAGCAGATTAAAGTGTCGCTCTCAAACTATTGACCATCATCCCTGTTTTAGGAAGCTGACATCATGCTGTTAACTGACGCCTGCTGAGAGGGAGAGCGTTTCAGGCCATTTATATAAGTCACTGTTAAAACGCCTGCATCTGTCTCTTTCAGCTAAACAAAGAGGGGAGGTGTCTATGTTCAACTTCTGCAATTAACCGTATTTATTTTTAGCTAAAACATGAAGGTGAGATGATGTTATATGAGTTATACCAGAAGCAATTGCCAAAAAACACTGCACATTTCAATAGAAAATGAAACAGTAAGTGAGCATAACTACATTCCATAACAGAAAATGAATGGCAAATGAATAACACGTTTGACTAATCATCCCCTGCTCTGATTGGCTGATGGGGGACCAGCCCCCGGGCAGTTTGAACTCCAGGCCTAAATGCTGTTGCTACACGGTGCCAGTAATGTGCTACTGCTGCTCCTCTCTGTTTTATTATGAGCGAGAGAGAATGACGACCAGCATCTTTGTTTACCTTGTGGTTACAGTGCAAACAGTATGCGATAGCAGAGAAACACATACTGCTGGTTCCAGGCAGATATTTGGGTAGATAAACACACAAACCCACACAAACATATGTATATATATATATATATATATATATATATATACCCCCACACACAGTATGTTCAGTATATGCAGGGTTAGGGTAAGCAAATAAATATTATCTCCATCTTAGCAGCCTCTAGTCACTCAGAATTATGTTGTTTGATATGATTATTATAATAAATAATAACAACAGAGTCTGTGTTGTAATCGTGCGTTTCATTACGTAACAGCTCGAGTAAGTGGGAGCAGGGAGATGAGATCAGGAGATCACATATTTAATGAAAATGTGAAATGCACAGCCATGGGTTGCAGCTGAAACAGTACAATGGCTGCCTGTGCCTTTATCAGCAAAGTAACCCACTGTGAGGATTATGCAACATCATCAGGAGATGGCTCAATGTGGAGTGAGTAGACAGGCACAGCATGTTCTGAGGTATTTCTTTACATTCCGATGCAATGGATATAAGCTATATCACTGCCAGGGACGTGCAGCCGACCTGCCACTATCTCTCTGATACATCAGATATTGTATTCATTGAATTATATTTGGGTTTAGCACTACGAGTTTGTCATTTTTAAGTTTTTGGAACTTTTCTCTGTGTTTTAACAGTCACCTTCATTCACATCCTATATAAAAGAGTAGAGGAGGGCTTCCTATCCCGGCCTCATGGGCCCAGTGTGGCAAGTGGAGCCGTTCACACTGGCCAGAACGTGCAACAAAGCTGAACCACCACTAATCCTATTACTGCGTCCTTGCACTTAATAAGAGCTATTTAGACTCTTGTCACAGACTCATGGAGTAAAGAGACATACTGGTATAGAGACTGCAGGGAATCAGAATAAATGAAATGCTGAATTCCCTTCATCATCGGTTAGAGCACAGGTTCATGAAACTGATGCACAACAGTGCAGTGTGTCTGTGTGGGATGAACAACTTCTTGTTGCTTGTGGTTGTGTATGTGGCTATGAGACAAGAGAAAAGCTTCTAGTGTGGTCATCACATAACAACGATGCTTCCAGGTTGGTAGCAAGTAGCAGGATGAACAATAACACTGTGGTGAAATCAGTGCACAGCAAGTGCACGTCCCAGTCATGAACGGCAACAGGAAAACGAGACCATGAAGTCAGATTCCCAGTGGAGCTGCTCTGTCAGCCGAGCACAACAACAACAACAACAACCACAACAACAACAACAACAACAACAAGACACAAACTGCTACTCACTGCCGCTCCATGATTTCAGCAGGGATTTGATGCTGATCTCAAAGAAGCCTGAGTCCTGCTGGCTGGCCATGGCTGCAGCTCCCTGTTGAGTGTCCTCCAACCTCTAGATGTGGTCTCCCTCCAGCAGCAGCAGCAGCAGCTGAGCAGGGACCAGCAGGTTTCGCCTGCTGTCACCTCTCTGTGACGCACACAACACTGTGCTCACGAGTTCCCTGGGAAAACACACCAGCACCGCTTCACCCCTCCTCTGATGTCCTGTCCTTGGCTATCAGCCCTTTCCCTCCCTCCCTCCAGTCTCTCTCAACATCTCTCTCTCTCTCTCTCTCTCTCTCTCTCTCTCTCTCTCTCTCTAAAGCTGTGGCAGGCAGTGGGCGGCAATGCAAGCTCCCTTTAAATAAATGCGCGGAGGCTGAGAGCGCAGGAAGCAATCCTCTTAGTGGAGCGCAGTTAATAATAACTACTGTTTGTCTGCGTGCACGGCCCTCATGATGATGATGATGATGATGATGCACCCGGGCTTGTGCGTCTTTCTGCAGGACTGCATGGGAGCATCTGACGGGACATACTCCAGTGACAGATAGAGACCACTGGGCACATTAGTGGAACATCTGGGAGAGCAGTGGAAAGCAGAAGACACTGAAATGATCAGCGAGCAGATGGGATTGACTGCAGGGGAGCAGGGCCTGACTGTTGCCTGATGTCGTGATGTTTTCAGCTTCCCTTTTTGTTTTAGTTTGTGCAATTTCAAATGTTTTAAATAGACTATTATTTGAAACAGAAAAAAAGCTGATACCCTATTGATTAATAATCAATCAAAGAAATGGTGAAATGTTTTTTCTTTTAACTTCAACCAGCCTAATTGTTTCAGCACTACTGGCATTATCTCTCAAAACATGCAGCAAATACCATGCAAACACTCTTTACTGCTTTTTTATAGTATAGGAAAAACCTTAAGCAATCAAAAAAGGTTTTCGCCAACAGAAAAAACTGAATGAATGAAATATTGATCCATCAAACACCTTTCACTCTGTATAATCAACCAACCAATATTCCTGATATAAAGCTGCACAGCCATATGAGTCCGCATTCAAAGTAACATAAAATGAACATAAGCTTTTTCTTATTGCATCTCCTAAACGTGTTACAATCTAATCCAACATTCACAACATTCTGCTGCGTAAAAAGCAGATGCATGACTTTAACCATATGGACATGTAAACCAGATCCTCCAATCCCCTTCCTCCGCTGCCCCTCAGCGCTCTCAGGATAATCCTATCAGAACTCTGTCTGTCCATCAAGCCACAGCAACTTGACCTTCATTACATAACACACTCTGTGATGGAGGAGCCATTAATGGTTGCAGTGTTTGATAGACACATTTCGAGGCTCAGGTCTCCTGATGACACCCAAAACAACGTAGCCATGCCTCAGGGGAGATCTGGTATCTGGAGTCATACAAAATATTTTGGTTTTGTGCACTGTAACATAGGCTCCAGTGTGTGTGTGTACTCCCACTCTCTTACCCACAGCAGTGACTTTGTTTTTATTTTTGGAAGCATGAATGACCCACCTTGAACAAAAGTGCTGTTGTGACTCATGCCATCATTTAATTTCAACTTTTTGCACCTCAGACACTCTCGATTGTTTTTTCTCGTCACAGCAAACACACTCCAGGGATTGAAGTCAAATACCTCTCTCTCTTTTTTAAAAGTATGAGAAGAACTGGCTGGTGATGATGTGGGGGCTACACTTTGCAGAGCTTTGCTCCGAGTTGTCATAACAACCATTTGTCTTCACAACAGTGAAGAATAAATGGAGGGTTTGAGAGACTGTGACTGCAAATATTACATGAAGAAAGTATCTTGCAGAGGTTTAAAAACATACTAGAACACTACAATTCACAGGCTGATGGTATATTCGGTGAAAAACTAAAAAAATAAAGAGTGTAAAAAGCTACACAGGTACCTGATGAACATATTGCTTCTATGGTTTTTGCCTGATATGTAAAATATCTCATTTCTGACAGCAGAGAGTCAGGCTACGCACAACTCGAATGGTACTCAGAGGAGCGAATACCCCCACCAAGGCCCAGCAGTCCCCTGAAATTCAATCAAGCTGCACCAAATTTCACATATAGATATCAATTCTCCAAATATGCCTTTTTTCATCAAAATCCATTAACGTTCCCTGAGAAATTGATGAAAATATGAAAATGCCATAAATATCCTGGATCTGCCCCCTAGTCTGGACCCACCCTAAAACTGAATGGACTCTTTCCTGACAAATGTTCCAATTCTGTGGAAATCTGTTCAGTCGTTATTTAAACATTTCCTCCTTGGCAAAGGTAATATCTCAAAATCAGTATTTTAAATAGTTTCATTCTTCATGCTTCATTCTGATGATTGGAGCCCAAGCTCCACAATCGATCTGTAAGTCACCAGTGATTTAATGATGTGTCTGTTTTTTCACTGGATGAAGAGTTTCTGCAATTCTGTTAAATATACTGACTTCTCCAGAGAAAATGTGTTTCAGATCTGTGCAAAACTGAGGGACATGAACTAATCAGAGTAAATTTGATTAATTATGGACAATTACTTTCCCTGTTAAGGTCCCAGAGAAAACACTTCATTTATAAAAACAGAGAACAGCCCAAATAGATTGTTTGAACACTGAGCAAACACAGCTCACATCCGTGAGTTATCCATCAGTTATAATCTGGTCAGCCTGACTTGTCCAGTTAGAGGCCCACTGAGGGGCCAACGTTTATGTAATTCCTTGGTAGTAGAATACATTTTTTGCATGCAGGAAGGCAAATACAATACAGCGGAAACAAATATTAAAGCTTTTTTCAGGTGCAGGATTGTGTCAATTTTATAAAACTTAAAGCCTTACAAGGAGGAGGTCTTATTTTAATATTGCTGCCTCTTCATGACCTTCAATAGCAAATGAGACAATCAGGGTCTTTTTCTACAAACTCAATGTCTGTGGCTGGGCTACATGCTAAGCTAAAGGCTAAGCTGTACAGACCAGCGCTCCGGAGTCTGCCCCTCGCCAATTCCACGTCTATGCAAACAAGATGGATGTGATCATCGCTACACAAGCATCCTTATTTTCATTTATTCCAAAACTAATGCACGCACCGTCTGGACCAAGATTTAACGACAGGCGACAGTGGATACACTACCACGTTTATCCACAGGGGCGCCAAAATCAACAAAAATGAAAAGTTCCTTGTCAGGGCTTTAAAACGTGTGGTCGAGTCATGCAAACACACAGTAGTCAAATAATTATCTTCTTCATTGTTAGAAAAAAACCACAAAATTCAAAACAGTGACTGTATAGTTTCAACTGACAGGACGTACTTCCTTTTAATGGTAATAAGCTTTATATCCCAACTGTCAAAGCAGAGCAGAAGAATATACGTGATGAATATTGCAGAGAAGGCCACTCCATGTTTGCATCGCATCACAAAAACCGCTCTGGAAGTTGTAGAAATATCAGACTCATAGTGAAACTTGAAGTATTTATGGCATCACACCTTATCTGTGAGCTCGTCAGTGTCACTGCTGCCAAGCATTTGGACATGAAGCACCGGCGGTCTGGATAACATCTGTGTCACTTCTCAAGGAGGAAACCGCCTCAGGAAAGGTTTCATGGATTTGTTAAGACTGCAGGTTTGTTTATTGGCAGCTTTGCCCTCATGTCGTGTTCAGTCTCAGAACTAATAGATCAGAAATACGCTGCTGATGACAAAAGTTATTGTGCTGTGAGCGTCTTTCTCTTGAATCTGGGCTTTAGGTTGGGAGAAGGCTCTGCACTTTATTAACAGCATTATCAAGCTCTGATGAAGGTGAAGAATGTGAGGTATGTCTGTCTGCTTCAGCCATCTTTGTCATTATCAAGCTCAAACCCTTGACTCCCTCTTCCTTTCACTCTCTGCCCCACATTTCTTCATCTTCTTCTCTTTCTATCGCTCACATGCTTTGGACTTTGATATTTCTTTTTTTATTTCTTGTTCCTGTTTCCTTGTGGGAAAGTGAAGCCAGACAGTTAATTTGTGACAGTGAGCTCATCTGAATGATGTCAGAAATTGCGTGATGCACTCTCCCACCATTATAAACAAGCCACCAGAATCCTGTGCAGCTGTGACAAATACAATGGGGAGGTGAGGTATTTCACAGAGTGATGCTGGTAGTAGATGTTATTGCCTCTGCACCACATGTCTCAAAAAACATCACATTTCTCCCAGATTAAAAACTGAATTCTTGAAGTGATTAGCTCTTCAGAGTCAAAGCGGTACCTACTTTCAAGAATGGTGGGCCTCTTCTTGTGGCGCATCTTTTTAAACTTCCCCCTGAAGTCCCTGGGTGGGAACGGATCCAGAGGTAAGCTGGCAATGTGCCCCAGGACAACCTCATCCAGCCCCTCAGAGCAATCTGTCTCACTCTCAGCCACGGCTCTCACTGAAGTCTCCTCTACAGACATGTTGGATGGCAGGGAGCCCACGGCTACTTCTATCATTCTTCCAGAGGAGTCATTTGAAGCTGTGCCAGTTTCCCCCACTTTGTTTTAGTGAAGTTATTGAAAAGTTTCTCTTCCTCCTCCTCCCTCACAAGCTTCTTTCTCTTTGGTCAGGCAGCAGATTTCTGCTCTGCTCACAGATGCAGCCGGAGCTGTCAGCTTCACTCTGCTAATGTGTTTCCAACCCTGCACTTGTCAGGGCAGTTCAGCAAGTTACAGTAACATTTATGAATTGGTCAGGTATTGGATTACTCGGAGCCTCCCTCTTTTCAGCAAAAAGGCAGGAGGCAGAGGAGAGAGGGGCAGTCATAACGCAGGAGGGTGGGAGCAGGAACGAGAGACCGCTCTGACAGCTACAACATCCCCACCTACTGCATGGCCACGAGGCATTCCTGAATAAATATCCTGTATTTGTCCTGGAGTGTACACATCAAACAGAAGCATCTTTGCTAGGAGCAGTGTCACTTAAAATACTTCTTTCATATTCTGACTGAGAAACAAATCCTTTTAAATCATGCAGGGAACTCACAGGTTCTATTAGTTCAGTACAAAAAACCCTCTACATATCAAGGACGACCACCTTTGTGTCCTGGTGTTTATGTCTGACGTCTCTCAGCAAATAAGTGAAAGGTGTGAAACCATCAAGCATTAAGTGCAAGGAGGAAGATTCACTTGGCTCTTCTCCATTCAGTCCTTTTTCAAGCCCTGAAGTGAACACTAATGGGACACACCTACCACATGAACCAGTTTTTCCTACTCTGACCTACATCAGCAATACAAACACCCTGTGTATGTGTGTGAAGTTGAGGCGTTTTCTTTTTTAAGGAGGAAGCCACAGATAGAACATGGAACAATGTACTCCTTTTTTCATGTCACTGATTTGTTTAATCAAGGACCTGTTTTGCCGAACCCAAAAAAATAAGAGGCCAGGATTAAAAAATGTCACACCTTAACATGACTAATGTCATGACCGACTGAACATACAGGCCTGAAAGAGAATAGAGAGCCCATGGCAACTAGTTCTTTCTGGTTCTACTGAGTCCAATGCTAATTTCGCTTCTCATCCACCTGGAAAAACAACAATATGTCACTCCTGAACAGTAATGGCTTCAATTACAGTAACTCACGAGCCTCCTGACCTACTTGAAAACATCCTTAAGGGGGGGAATCGTCATGTTGTCACAGTAAATAACAGGAAGAGCCAACACATGGGTTGAAAACATCTAACAACATGATTTCTGTTTGGGGTTGACTGACCTCAAAACAAGTCAAAGGAGAAAACAATAGAATCTTCAGAAATAAATAATATGTAAAATGTGGAAATGTAAAATATATCACAAAACAGAAACAACTTTTCTTTAATTTCCTGAGTCACACGTGCTATATACTCACTCTTGTCAAGTTACAGATGACCCTGCTCAGGTTTTTAAGTCTCTAAACTTATTAGTTTTACAAGTTATAACTTTGTTTGATAGAGATTTTCTTTTATCAGATATTATTATGCTCTTCAACAGGAGTCCATTACTTCCTACATTCTGTGTCACTTACTGCTTCTTCCTCTGCATATTCATATATTCATGTATTCACGAAAGAAAAGAAATTTGAAACAAAGATTTCAAGCACCTGAACCAGAGGCCAGTGTACGTGTATTATTACTGCAACTGATATTAAGTACCACAGGATCATGTGGTAATAGTGCGCCCCCTACTGTGCAAGAAAAACAGTCAAGGATCAAGTTATCTGAGGAAGAGTTTCTGAAAGAATTCATCACTTTTAGAATTTTCGCCTAACTTTCACGATTGAAATCAAACCTACAATTGACACATAACCTGGATCTGCCTGAGGAGAGGTTGCGACACGACACCAAGAGTCACAGTCATCACGCTGCAGCAAATACAAGTGTAACTGAGTTTTGAATTATTTCTCTTTTCATTCTGGAAATTATACTTTCTTGATTTAGTGAATTATTATAATATTTGGATCTATCCCTTTATGAAACATGCGCCACAGCAAACCGCAGCGACTCGGATTGGAATGTAAAAAGTCATCACCCACTTCTGAATAGTTTGACTTATACAAACAGGATTTTACAGATTATAATGAGACAATCATCACACATTTTATAGCAACTTAAAACATATATAATATAATAGAGATAGATGTATAAATACCCACAAACAGAAAATTATTATTGAATTTGTACACGAAAGCAACTATAAAACTACAGCTGACTGTACGTTATGCTTCAAAAAACTACTGTGGTAAAATAAACATCAGCACATTAACAAATCTACTAATACTAACATTTTCCTCTGCAGTTATTTCTTCTGTATAAACTTTTGACGAGTCTGAAAACTGACTGAACCAGTAACACAAAAATAAAATCTCTTACAGACTGTAAAAGTGTCCCACGTTTGTTCCATCGCTTCCATCACAATGTAGAGCAGAGCAGCTTGGACTGAGCAATGAGGTTGGAGGCTGAAACCCACACCCTCCGGAAGAGGCAGAAGGCTGTTTCCATGGTGAGACACACTTAAATTTGCACAGGCAGAGCGGAGTGTGATGAATAATTGATAGATATCAGGCCCTAATGTTAGCACAAACCAGCTGAAGGTTAATTCCAGCGACGCTCATGGACTCTTGAATAACACACTCGTGCAACAAGTAGACAAAAAGCACTGTGGGAATCAATGGTGGATACAGACAACTGTTGCGTAACACACCACACAACTTATAGGGATGATATATCAGTGTGTGTTAATGTGCCACTCCAGTGCTTTCATTTTATTTCTCCTAACACGCAGAGGAAAAGTAACCGTGCAGGGGACTGTTTAAACATTCTCAAATCCCATTAGTGTTGAGTAAAAAGACTTTGCATAATGAAAATACCACAAGGATACCACAGGAGATGTCAGCCTCTAAAAGCTGCTTCAAGCTTTTAGACTTTTTACACATCAGCAGGCTACTGTTTCCCACTGATTCACCCAGTTAGACATGACAGGTGAGGACAAAATGACAAAAAAGTCATCATCCGCGCTCTGTTTCTGGGTTGGGGTCAAAGCACAAAAGGAGCATTCAAGGGCTGCAAACAAGTTCCCAGACTGCACCTGTTCCTGGCACAGCCTGCCTATTATTAACCTGAGGAGGGAGGAGCCTCGCACCGAACACATGCAGCCACTGTGGCCTCAGGTGAGGTGAGCACCGTGCATATCCAGTTACAGTGAGGTGATTATGTTCCTATGCATTCTGCAACAAGCTGGGGTTAGCCTGACGTTTTGGGATTGCTCCTGATGGATATTTGAGCATTTATGCAGTGTCAGCATTGTGCACATGCCAACTTTAAAGTGTAAGTTCATTATGGATTCAGTGTTTTTTTTTGCCAGGTGGATGCTCAGGGGTTTAACTGAGTAACTTAGAAGGGATTATGAATATCAAAAAAGAGAGAGAAGCTAAGCTGAGTTGTTAAAGTGCTCATTATATCCACTGCCTACAGGCGTGTGCGGTCTCTCATGAGGGAGGGTTGAGAATCTTCACAAGTGCTTAACGTCTGTGCTAAAGACACCTCAATATTCATAGTGCCAGCTCCTCTCGGAGGCTGCCCAAGTTTAAAACTGACTCTAACAATTTATTCGACTCTTTATGGTAAAGAAGTCTGTGCTTGTATTGATTACATGCCTCGGATCACATCTAAACAAGCGGAAGGGAAAGTTGTGTCTCATTTCAATTGATGTCGGTACTGACAAATTACAGGGTTGTTTTAGGAGACACTTTGGGCTCAGATTAAGATGCACACAAAAATGGTTGAGATTGAATTTTCACTGTTGTGACAGTAATGTCAAGTCAGTTCATGTCTACATTATTCATGGGCTGCTTCTGCACAAACACGTCTGTTTGATTTGCAGAAATAGCACCAAACTAAAATACAGTGGCAACTAAATCTGTTTGCTGAAAATCCTCAGTTTGAGAATCGTGTCACATAACTGTCACTGCGAATAACTCATGTATATGCAAGTTAGAGCACTGCTGGTAGTCAGAGTGCCAGGTTTACTGTTATGTCATAATGGAAAAGAGGCAGAACTAGAAATAATATGATCTCAGCTGTGCAAATGAAAGAAAAACAAAACGACACCATCTTTTGATCATGCGTCTCTTTCTACATCTTCCTGTATGAACAAAGAGAGTCAACACTGGTGCATTCAACATGATGCACAAACAACAACAGAGATAAGAAGACTGAGCATCATCAGCTCACAGGGCTCTGCAGAAGCTGAGGATCTAAGCTTCAGGCGATGATTATGCATCATATCAACAATCTTATTCAAATCTGTTTCTCTCATTAAGATTTTTCATCTCAGTGCCCTCTTCAGGTTATCACATCTGCGGCCCAAGACACAAGCTACAGACTTCTTCAGCGCATTATACAGAATTCCAGTAAAACAAAATGTGTGTTAAGATTAATTCTATTCATTGGTCTACAGACTGCAACTCTCTTACTAATGGACTTTCCTGACAATCTTATATAGAAACCATCCAACCATTACAAATGCACAAGTCATTGGTGTTGCTCTTCCACCAAAACAATCTGTTTTTACATCCTGAATAAAAGAAATACTCGTTGCCATACTAGCTGATGAAGTTGGGCTAAAATGCACAGTTTGCCTCTGGCAGCTGAAAGCCGGGCTGTTGAAACTGCAGATTAAGCAGACACTTCTAGAGAATTGTCAAAGTTGACAAAAGATGTTTAAAATACCTTGGTGTGCAGCAGGTGTGTTTATTTTGCTTACTCCATCTCCACTTGTGAAGTGAGTCCAACTCTCAGTCTGCAGGTTCCTCCAGGCGCTGCACTTGTTCACATGCATCTCGCTCTCTCTCTCTGTCTGTCTGTCTGTCTCTGTCTCCCTCCATCAGCTCAGACAGACTCCACCCTCGAGCAGTCACACTGCTCATGTCCTCCTGAATAATGAAAAACATGCAAAGCATTGGTTTACCACTGTCTGCTCAGTGACCTGGCCCAGGGCCGTGTCAGCCGCTTAGAAACACATCTGCTGTCCTGTGCACAGTGATACCTGGAAGCCTACACATTAGAATTAGAATCAGCACTGCAGAATATTACAGAAAATGCTGCTGCAACTAGACACTAGGTTTAAAATATCATGCTTGATGGGATGTAAAGTATGATCAGGTAATGAATTCTCAATGATTCTTTAATATACTAACCAAAAAAATCAAATAGGAATATCTAAATAAATGTATTTAGAATGAAATCATCATCAAATCCAATTAAAATGCACAACTTTATTTATTTATTTGTAACTGCACAATTAATTAATTAATTAATTACATTTTTTATTAATTTTACATTGAGTGTTGCACGTAAAATGTTATTTTCTATGCTTGTATCTTTACACAATTACATAGGCTGCCACAGTAGGAAAAAAACAATTATATAAAATATAAAACAAATATAAATAACAAGAAATCAGTAGGAAAAAACACATAATATCAAAGTAAAATACTATAAAAGCTTATTTTTATTGATAATTTATGTCTATGACACATACTGAGTTATATTTATTATATTTTGTCTATAAAATCTCAATTTCACTCATTTGTTTCTTTTTCTCCCTCAAACCCATTTTTTTTAAAGTTAACATATGAAATCAATGAAAAGAAAATATTGTTGAGATAATTCAGGAAATTTAGTCCTTAGGAGTTTTACCATGAAACATGTTCTTTCATACCATGTAAGAATTAGACAGCTTTTACTTGTGATATAAATACAAATAAATGTACTGTATATTGTGTTGTGTTCAGAGAGTGGGAACGTTCAGTGAATTCAGATGGAGGAAGATCCAGCAGATGGCGTTAAAGAACACAATAAAAACAGGAATATGTTTGAACACCACTGAAATGTACATTTGTGAAAAACGGAGCGTTAATAGAGCAGGAGAGATTTTTACAGACATGAAGAACAAAGACCTCAAACACAGAAGGGCACTTATTGGTGTTTTCCTAAATTTAAACCGGAGCTTCAAACACACACAAATATCCCTGTTGTCTCTGACAGATGTGTCAGAACGTTTGAGGTCTGAGCTGCTTTTAAAAAATATCAGTGGTGGTAGAAGTGTTCAGACCCTTTCCTTGAAGTAAAAATACTCTAAGTTATCCACTTAAGTAAATGTACATAAGAATTAGCAGGAAAATGTAGTTAAAGGTTCCATGTTTGAGATTTCAATGGCATCCTGAGCTGAGAAAGTCACACCCTCCCACACTCAGAGTTCCTCAACCGTTAGCCATCATGTCCATAAAGCAAAATGATTCGCGCTCCAATCGGAGACAATGGAACCATGCAAATGGAAGCCCATTTTCCTGATTGAGACGACTTCCAGAGAAACAGATGCTTTGAACACACCTGCCCACCACAGTGCTGTTCAACCAAACACACTGCTGCACCTCACACTTACACAGTCTAGGAGCTAGCACAGCACAGTAATACTAGCTAAATCTATCAAATACATAAAGTGGAATAGAAAGTATGACATTTCACCTCTGAAATGTAGACGAGCATTGGAACGAAAAGCTGAAGTCCAGAGCAAGTACCTCAAATATGAGGTTAAGTCCTGCACTTGAGTAAATGCAACTATTTATTGACTTTCCACCATTGAAAAGCATTTGTAATGTTTGCGTGTGTGAACGTGTAAGGCCACAGACGGACCCCAGAGAGCAGATAACCTGAATGAGGATGAGCAAAGTTCAATGGCCGGCCATCAACCTCTCAGGCATCCCTGTGATAGTACACGAGCAGAGAGAATAATACTGATTCAAGATGATAGCATGCCCAAGAGCTCTGTCCAGACCAGAACAAAAAATTGCTTTGTCAACTGTATGCACACACCAGGGCTTGACACGATGACAGCAGAGCTTGACAGTGCTGGTGAGTTATAGAGCACAAGGTGCATTGCAAGGCAAAACAGTGAGAAAACATATTTGTTAATAATTCAAAATAAAAAGACGTGTGCATGAAAAAAACCCATCTCGTTCTGATAAAACCCGTGGGAACGAATTGGAGAAGTAGAGCTGATACAGGGGGGTCTGATTTAATAATTAAGCTTTGAAGAACGTTTTCTTATTTAAAGTGAGTCATGTGCTCTTGGCTGCAACATATTGGCTGTGTTGATAACTATGTTGGGCCCCAGCACAAAAGAAAGAAGCACTTGCATAACCCAGGGATGCAGCTCTGATCTGATCCGAGTGCTGCTTTCTGATTTCTTCGAGGAACAGAGCAGGATAAAGGGGGGATGTGGACGATTGTCACAGCGCAGCACGTCGACGCACATGCAGGTAGTTTTCAGTCCAGATGAAAGTCTGCAAACCAATTAAAAAGAGATTCCATAAACCGCTTGTGAAAGCCATGACCTGCACAGATGCGCGTAAAATCCCATTAGCCACATCTTCTTCAAAGTAAGTCGTGCTTCACTCTGCCCCTCGCAGCGAGTTGGTTCAATGTTGTCTTGGCATTTTCTGCAGGGGTATTCCGCAGCTGCTGACGCTCCTGCAGCAACTCCATTTCAGGGGGATTTCTTGTTATAATGTGAAGGTTTTCAGCTTGGAGCACGTCCCACGGCTCAAAGTCTGTTGCACGGTGACCTTTGATTTGTGCTTTGGCTCTTTTAATGGAGATTATGGGCCTGCCTTTGAAACCTTTGAGTTACAGCACAAGAGACCAGCACCCTCCCAAGGAGGACGGCTGCAGAGGGAGAGGCCTCAGAAGCGCCAGGTCAAGAGTGTGGATCAAAGCTCTCGTGTCTTGCAGGGATGCTTTGACTGCAATGGAATGACCAAGTCCACAAGCAATATTGATGAGGACACACTTGAATCATGTGCAGCCTAGTGAGCAGTGCTAAACATTTGAGCAAGGACACTGTGGATAACATTGTGGTGCTGCAGCCCAGAAATGGATTTATGATGTTCGAAAAGATGGATGAGGTGTCAGGTTTGCCGTTATTTTAGGAACATGATCTAGATTTTACCAGATGTTGTAAAGCTGCACAAAGCGCAGTCCTATAATTCTAATGACCATCAAGACTAAAAATACAAATATATATTATTACAACATTGTTATAAATTGAGTTATTTGTTATTCTTACTGAAGAGAACTCAGGCATGATAAGTGGTTTCTTGGGGAAAAATTAGGAGAGAGTGGATGGATGTGTAGAGCCAGATATTTTTGTCTTGTTCTAAGTCTGATAAGCAGCTGCTTGATGTGACTAATGGTTCTAAGACAGATGTGAAGTGTATGAGATCCTGTACGATTTGCATACAGGGTGTGGAAAGGTATAAAGACACCACCCCAACATCTTAAGGGTAGTATCTGTTTACATCCACAATAAATATCTGCTCTATGGTGTTAATGCAACTCATCACAATGGGCTCTAATGCCACCACGCCACCAGTTTAATGTGCATATAAAGACTATTAGAACAGCAAGCAAAGATATATAATACATGAAAGTGTGAATGCACCTCTCTGGTTTGAAACCCACATGAATGTATTCTCATTCAAACCAAACCGTCCTTCAGTTGAGGGCCTGGAATTTAAATAGAAAGGTCAAGGACAGACTTGGGTGTGTGGGGGGGGGGGGTTGTGTGAAATTAAAAAACATTATATCATATTTTTCAGATAAACTGGTTACAATTGACTTAAGTGCAAATCAAGAGCTGGCAGCTTCAGCAACGATTTCCTTTTATGCACAGCTAGCCACTTGGCACACTGTGCACGGCACACTGCAGCCCCAGTGCTCTGCACAGCTAAGAGGACTTTAATGGGTTTTTCTTTCCACTTTGGCTTTAGCAACATAACCTCCTGCCACTCGTTGGTCAGGACATCGGTGGAGTCGCACCTGTCTTGTTTGAGAGCATTTTGCGTGGTCAGAATTTTACACACAACAATTTAACCATAAGGTGATTTATATGGAACTTGTAGCTTTACAAACTGCTGTTTGCTTTAAAGTGGCTGTGATTACCTGATATGTGAATGTACCGTCTATCTAGTTGTCACATTTTGTTTGGATTAAGGCCTAAAACAACACAAAAGTAATGTTCATGACCTTAAGTGCAGATATAGCAGAGCTATTAATAGCTAATCAATATCCCCATATTTTGCAACAAGGCAGTGCAATCATCTTGTGGAGAGGAATACATTACATTCATATCTGTAAATATATGATGGATCTGTTCAGTTTGCATGTCTTCCATTGGGGGATTCTTTGGACATTGGTAATTTTTTTATTAGAAATGTATTAAACGCTTGTCAAACTGTTAATGGAGCCTAATGTTATGAGATGAGTGTTTACACACATTGTAACAGGAGATCAGCCCCGTCTGTTCTGTATCATCTTGCATTGCTTTCCTGCCACACTGCTTAACGCACATAATGAGTTGTAATAAATATGACATAAAAGTCTTGGTAATTTTTGCATCTGCTCATTTTTGACCTTGGTGTTGCTGGGAAGGTTTAGAGAGATTCTTGCAGAACGCCCCGTGCGTGCAGCAACAAGAATGGATGGAATAATGCTGACTAAATCAGAGTCTACATTGAGACGGGCTGGAAAACAGCTGAAACATCTGTGCTGTGTACAAACAGCAAGCACTATACAGGAAAGCAAAGGTGAGCACCGTGGATCATTTTCCTGGAGCTGATGCTCCAATCCATCATCCCCTCTGTCTGGTTTCAATCTGTCCTCTACCTGTTAATCTCCCCCAGGAGGGATAGCCGGCTCGGCCTGGCACAAAAGCACGCAGAAGGGGCCGCTTGTTTATCTTTGATTTTATCAACAATCTGCTCCTCTGAAAATATAACACGCCACAAGATGACACAGCTTCAAGTTATGAGGCTGCTGTAAGAAATATCACTCAAAATTACATGATAAAAATAGAGGCTGGCCAGATGGGCTTATCAAATCAATTTTGGAAGGAGGTTATTCTTGGGCACGGTGTAACTCCTGCCTGCCTGGATGCACATATACTGTATATACCTCTCCAAGTCATATTGGTATGTTAAAAAGTCAGAAACCTTTTTAATAATTGTGCCCTTATAGACTTTATCATTGTGACAGATGAAGATGCCTTTGGTAATATTAAAATGAATCAGTTATCCTGCTCTGTGATGGACAGCCGAGTGAGCTGACAAACATCTGGCAAACATCTCTCAGCATCTGCACATTCTGATGCAAGCAATCTGCTCTTCTCATGTTTTTATCCAAGTTCAAGGATTAGAATTTGTTATTTCTTGATTTAAAATTGAGGACAGATCTGAAGGATGAAAGTCAGTGATATCAAATCTTTAGATGTAATTACGTGTATCACTCTTGTGTTCTACACAAATTTGCCTCACATAACCGGATTGAATGACTTCAAACTAGAGCCTCTATCAGTGACTGTAAATACAAAGATTAACATAAATTAATATTTTTCACAGAGACATTCACTCAGGGAAGCAAATGCAGTAAAAAGATACCATATCAAATGCAATCTATCTTAATGTTCCTAAAACGGTTATAACGCTGCAATTATTCAGTAAACAAAAAAGAGCTGAACAATAACTTTAACCTTCATTTTAACATGGAACTGGTCTTCTCATATGATCCTTCCTCATTAACAGTATTGTTAATTACTTCTGGGATGTCTTTTGCTTCTGATGAGTGATGTAAACACTCGACAGACCACAAAGCCCGTCTTACTGAGTTGACGGCAGTACAATAAAAATCCATTACGACTTTGGCAAAGCAATCATGTCTGGGTGAGAAGGTTAACACAAGCAATAAGGACATGCTTACTTGCATCTGAACTTGGTTTTGCTGTTCGCTGCTCTATGCTTAGCTTCAAGTGCAACGTGTTCAGTAGCCTAGAATAGCATGAGATTTTTAGCCATGCTCACAGTGACACTGTGGGTGTGTTCACAAGTTCAACACTGATCAAGACTGAAATAACTTTTGAATGAATTTCTAAATTTGTAATTTGTGATAAATTGTAATTTTGACCATGTCAGCATACTGACATTAGCAATAAGCTAGATCATAGACTGTTTACTTGTTTTCCTGCTGTCCGTCTGTCCATCCCATTCTTGTACACATGATATAAACATTCAATTGGGTTTTAAGATTAAATAATTTGATTTTATTGGGCAAATGTCAAAGGTTAAGGTCATGGTTGCCTCATGAAAGACATTGTTTGCCTTGTGATTGTGAAATCCCCAAAGCACAGTGAAGTAATCCTGTCACATTTGGCACAAACATTCACTTTGAGTCAAGAATTAACTGATTCTTGAGGTCAGCTGGAGGGAATGTTCTAATTTAGCATTGTCACTCTGAGCATTTATCAAGTGTCCAGGATCTGTATTGATTTCAAACAGCCTATATTTCTCATCATCAGCTCAACAGTAAACAAGAACAAGGTCCCACTATCAGACGCTATGGTTAGGGTTCATGGGTCAGGTTACAGGTGAAACTCATTGCTCATAGTAAAATAAAGTGAAAATCAACTGACAACTTGAAACTTTTGTTATCAAACTAATAAAGTAATTCATATATTGTTTTAAAATCACCTCTGAAGAGCTTTTCTGTCTTTTCTCCACTGTATCCTGCCACTGCCAGAGGAGACAAATATGTTGAGCATATGTAGAACAGGTCACATTGCGATGTTTGCATGCTAATGAGGAAACTAATCAGGCTGATTCAACATGTTCTCGACCTGGAAAACAGCCACAACAACAAATCATTGCAATGCACATTCCTGTGGAGCAGCCAATCACAATGATTTTGTGGCGGAGCAAGTAATTTAACTCGCTGAGCATGAGTGGAGCTCGGCTGGCGAGAGCCAGACCCATTATATTAACTGACTGTAAACTGTAGGTGGCGGTAATCCAAATGGTGCCTTTAATCTGCTATTAAACCCCGAGAAGTAGAAGAGAAAGTTAAAAGAAATGAAAAAACATAAGTGTAGAGGGAATTTTTTCTATGAATCTGTCATGTAACTGGGATCTGTCCGTGTAAAGAGCTGGCCTACGCAGAGGAAGGTTGTGCCCAATTCATGCTTCTACGTCAGAGCTACGGTGTAGACTATGAGTGGATGTGTACCCTACGCAGAGCTCTACGCCATACCCTGACGTGCACCTCCTCAAAAATGTAATGGCAGACTGCGAGAGCTGTGATTGATCCGCTTGGTAGCATCGCAGACTCGTTGCCATTTTTTAATTGAGTCGAAACACAGATGACGTCTTTCTTTTCTTCGTTGCAATTCTTTAAGAAAAATGGAAAAACTATGAATGCTGGGTCCTGTGTCGAGGCTACATGCAGACCAACCACCACAGATGCACAATTGCCTAATTCATATAATATTATTCAATCTATAGTTAATCGATAGGATGTTCACTCATCATGATGAATGGTTATGATGCTCTGAACTGAGATTGAACACAGAGATCGGTGCACTAAAGAAAAAAGGAGACAGTCTGTGTATGGTTCCTTTGAAAGTCCCTGCACAGAGAAAGCTGATGATACAACAGACCTTCATTCTGCTTTAAATGTCACGCTTGATTAAACATTCAGTCTTTTCGTCTCATCTGTTAAAAGTTCCTGCTCCCTGGCTTCATTGCTGCCATGTGAATTTGCATGACTTTCATGAGACCAGGGCAATGATATTACAGACAATAAAGATTATGTAACACTGACTGGAATTTAAATGATATTAATGACCACTGAGGCACATTACTGTGGAAATACTGGACTGATGTGAGGAGATTTAAAAGGAATGACAGAATAAATTCATACCCGAGCATCAACACTGACAAGGGACATAAAGTCTGAATGTGAGTGTGTGTTCATTATGTGTGTTTTTCTGCCAACATGTTGGCAGTGTGGCTGTGGAGAAGAATTACACCACAGTCAAATTCACAGCAACTACTGACAGTTTCATTGCTCTGATTCAAAGTTCAAACACGCTCCAGAGTTCAGCAAAATTATTCTGTCACATGCATCGTATGGTGAAACAGGAGATGCAAACGCTGAAGGAAAAATATTGTTCTCACTTCAAACTATCTTAACCTCTCACTTCATTGCTATCACTTTAGATTTAAGAGACTTAAAAAAAAATGGACCCGGCCTCAAAAATTAGAACAGGACCCACATCTCTGAGTTTTTGGTTTCACGCTGCAGCTACTGGAGGGCGGACTCACTTGATCTCACTGCTTTTACACTGCAGAAGCACAACTACGGCTCTCACATCTGCAGGGTGGTCCTACATAATGAGTGAATGAATAAAACAGAAAACGGGACCTGCAGCTATAGAGCCGTGATGACAGTTGATAACTTTAGTGGGCAGTTGGGTTTTTCAAAATCATCCCCTGAACCCCCACTCTGCAATTTGTCATTTGTATATTTCTATTTTCAGTTTGCCGAGATGCACAGTAATGGATTCACAATAAATGACTCACAATCCTGTTAAGATCTGCTCTTATACAGCAGCTCTGTGAATAGAGCATGATGCTGATAGTAAAGATTTTACAGTTTATTTCCCACCGGTGCTATCAATGCAAAAAAGGAGAAAAAAACTGAACTGAGCATGCATAGCGCATAAAAATACATATGAAACTTTGCATTGCATCTTACTGCACCTTTCTCATAAATTAAACCAGAAAATCCCAAATATAGACTAAGGAGGAGAAGGAGCCGACGAAGGAGCCGACGAAGGAGTGGAGTAATTATGATCCAGTGAGCATCACAGCTACTGTTTACTGTTCAGTCGTTGTTGCCATGCAGCTTGATGTTTTCCAATAGTTGCCAACATACAGAGCAGGAGAGCCAATGTTGGTGAGGTTTGTTTTCTCTGTGTGGTGTCACAAAATCAACAACTGCTTAAAGAGTGTAGTCTGGCACACTTATTGAAAAGCCAGCATGCACAAGAAAGACAATAAACCGACAGACAACACCAAAGACATAAAAAGTTCTCACTTGCAGCCAAACACAAACTGCAGAAAGATATTGTCTTTTGAATTCTTCCATGTCACATTGGTTGCTCATATTCAGTTCTGCACTTGTTTTAAAACCACTCCCTCCTCTTCCACCACACTGAACCATACTGTTGAGCAAACTGATTAAGGGTTCAGGCTTTTAAGCTTTTTGGTATAGGCAATTCAGATCAAGACATTTTTTCCATGCATTCTTATTTGAGACCGATTTGAACATTTTCATGACAAAACAACAAACAAACAAAAAACTCCACCAATGACACAATGTAAGAGGATTATAAGCTCTCCTGGAATTATTCCAGTTTCAATTTTCACCTCCAGCATCAAAGCACGAAACTTTGATGTTAAACCTGAAATGAGGAAAGACAACAGTCGCATTAATATTGAATATTCAAAGATATCTTATATCCTTGCAAATATGTAGGCACAATTTTTAAATATGTTCAAAGCTGCAACTCAGAGGTGCGTACAATCTGGTCACCATTTTGTTTCCATCCGTGGTGCTTGTGTTTCAGGCTGAAACATCATTCTTTAATAAAACAACATGTGGGTGAAGTGCTGTTAGATTCATAAATGGTGTACTTTGACCCACTTAGCAACATATAAGGCGAGGTCACAGAAAGTGTGGAATCTGACCTCATGAGAGAAATACAATTACTATTATTAATGCATCATTCATACAGTAGTATTAGTGGAAGCTGGATTCACTGCTTGTATTGTAAAGTTTTGCACCATGTTATTCTCTGCTTTTGATTCCAAAAAAATTAAATCAGTTATATCGTTTTTTCCAGACTTTCCTCCTCCTCTGGACGTTTTCCTCTCTAACACACACTCTCAAAATAATTACATTTCATATGGCGATGAAAATGAACAGGTGGCCATTTTTCTCGGTTTTCTGTGTCTCAAAGATAAATGAGGGTTAACACGTGTGGGAGGAATTGTGACTAGTTTCATCACAACATGCTGTGTCATTACCCCTCTACAGTACCGAGACATTTACACTAAACTGCTTTGCAATCTTGATATCTGTGCTCACCCTCGACATAATGATGGAATCCTCACTTGAGTTGAACATTCTGACACACTCCACCTGAATATCATATGGCTCAGTCAAGGACAGTGGCCTTAGAATCGGAGTTAGACCTCAGGTTCTCCCCCCAAAGATTTCAGCCACATGCATTAACAAAGTGTGAATGACCTCACAGAGCCTCACTGTGCCTGCACCATGCAGAGAAACACACGTTATAGTCTATAGACTGCAGCAGAAGACTTACACAATGACAAACCTCTCATGTAATCCTGCAGCAGTGCCTCCCCCTCATATAGCACATACGGCACATGCAGCACATATACTTATATTGATTGTAATCATCATTTCCTTTATAAAAATGTTTTCATTTACTGTCAATCAACCATTAACCACTAAAATGCACAAAGATCATGTTTTGTTTATGGAGAAGCCCACACATCAGTGTTCATTATATCCTGTGGTTCTGGAGAGGGCAGGCAGGTGAAGGTGTAATAATAAGATCTTATTGAGTTGCATTGTATGAATTCTGGACTCCAGCATTTTTACAAGGTGAAAGTCAATACATCTCAAGCTCTGCAGCTTCGACTTTGCCCTTTCTGTTCCAAAAATCTTACTTTGCAAGTCTGTCAATTTTATGGACATGCAATACTAAATTATGGAAGTACTCATGCGACCACCAACAAACTATAATGTTCTGCAGCTACAGATGCTCTGCACTGACCCTTCCAGGGTGCTTTTGTGTATTTGGTCATGGTGGCACAGTAAAAAACTGCGTAAAACCAACACCTACATTCAGGGTTTACGATACAAAAACTTAAAAGCTCCCCTCAGGAAGAGAAAACTGACCTGACTGTACGTGCTGGCATGCTCTCCCCGTGTCTGCATGTTTTCTTTCTGCAGGTCCTTCCACCCACAGCCCAGTCTTAACAATATCAATGTATATACATCAGCAAAGTCCATTTCCATGTTGGACACCTCTCCCCAACAGGCAGATGATAGAGAGTCCCCTGCTGCAGCCTGAAAAGATATAGAGTCTGCTGTTCCCCTGCCAATAAAACTGATTAAGTCAGAATGATGGTCTGGTTCTCTAACACACACACTGCCTCACATTCCTATGCCCTCTTTTCTTTTGTCCCTATAATTATTTATGGTTATGTACAGCGATTGAATCAGAATTTTTTTCTCCGTGCATCATTTATTGCAATGCATGTATTATATATTATATTCTGGTCTGCACTGCTGGTTATTACAGGGGTGTTTTTTTTTTTTTTTTTTACTGATTCTTGTCCTTGCTGCTGTGAGTTCCATGTGCAAGATAAATTTCCCTGCAAGGATAATAAAGTTTATTTGATCTAATCTAATCTTCTTTTGGAATAAGCAGCTGGCAGAGAATAAGTATTCAGGAATATTTTAATCGCTATCAGTGGCCTGATAATATGACAGCACACTATTTATTTTACTATTGAACCGGCTATAAAACCAATCTTGCGATACAGATGGTGCCAGTAGCATCATGACTTTCAACACATGTCCTTGGCCTGGCTTTAGCTGCAACCTGCACATTTACCAGTACATATGCACAAGTTAAGCCTCCTGTGTATTATCCACTCTCAAGCTCAGGTTTGTAATTTGACACTGAATGTTCCTCCATGCGGCTAAATTGTGTAGACACAATCATATTACCCTTACAGAACCCCACTGAACTGCACATATACATGGACATAATTAATTCACCAGTCTTGCCAACATTCATTATTGAGATTTTCTTGTTCATAGACGAGCAAAGAGATGACTCCTGCTGAGGCACACCTTTTGAATGCATAATGTTTAAAATCAGTGCAACGTAATTTTACTAGATTGCATCAATGAAATTCCCAAGGGCAAGGCAAGTGTTCGGTGTCTGTGTCTGTATTAAACTGTGAACTTCCAAATCATGCACACGCTGATTCAGAAAATCTTTGCCCCTGTGTGTGTGTGTGACAGAGAGGTGCAAGTGTAATTGCCACGAGTCTCATATTAATGAGAAAAACATTAAAATGCAACAAGTTATAAATAAACATGTTTGCATTTTGTACTTGACCCTTTGATAGCTGACATATACAGTAGATGAGTACCCCAAAGTACTGCATTTACGCTGTTGACACGATCTGCAGGTAAAAAAAAAAAAATATTCATGGTGATTGATTTTTTTAAATACATAGAAATGTGGGTTTTCAGTTACATTTCAACCTGATTTGAAAACAGCTAATGTCACAAAATGTTATTTTAGTCAGACAACTCCCGTTCAAATGTTTATTGCAGCATTAGAACATAGTTTGTGTTTGGCGTCTAGGCTCCGACTCAATCACTCCCCGATATCTGATGGGAGTGACGAGCAAATACTTGTAACCCCCTCGGAGGCTACAGGTGGCTGCTGGGGTGGTGGAGGGGCTGAAGCAACTGGTAGCGATACTGCAGCAGCAGTGCGAGCAAAGGGGTTAATGGGAAATTTCTCTCCGCTTAAATAGGCTGCCTTATAAGGTGGGTGTGTATAATAGATGATTGTGGAGAATGAGGTATGTCACATGATGTGTGTCACATGATTGTGACATCCCATTGTATAAAAATGACCTCACTCACAAGTCAGCTTTCAATCGTCACCCCATTTTTGTAGCATCAAATAAATAATAACAAAATGTATTAAAATCATCACACTTAAACATCCGCGTGAGAAGAACTACCTAAAATGACAGAAACAAGTTTGGTCCCTTAACCACCAAGGTTAAGTGGTTCTGATGCTCTAGTCTCATAATTGTTTTGCTTAACAGATCTTTACAGTCACTGCTGTTGCCCTGAGGGGACGAGAACAGATTAGCAGCAAGTG
This sequence comes from Paralichthys olivaceus, assembly GCF_024713975.1. Taxonomy (NCBI): domain Eukaryota; kingdom Metazoa; phylum Chordata; class Actinopteri; order Pleuronectiformes; family Paralichthyidae; genus Paralichthys; species Paralichthys olivaceus. The sequence continues at coordinate 20,565,733 of NC_091103.1, forward strand.
AGAAACCTGAGTGACGATATAAAGCTGTCACAGAGATTTGGGACGACACCGACTGCAGCAGCTCTCCTCATTTGCTCCTTGATGGAGGCCTGGCTGGTCGGTGGATCCTCGCAGGACAGAGCACTTTCATATTCAATAGGCTCTGGTTTTCTCTCAAATAAAGTAGATATACCATTGCAACGCAAATCTTTACTCAGAGGCTTATATCAATGTGCACTTTCTGTACATTTCAGTTGTGATTTAATGAAGAGGCTCAAAGCATGAAATAAAGTGTGGAGAGTTTCACCTCTTTGCTGATGCTCCTCACATCTTGGCCACTGCAGGGCTGGTTGACGGTGTCCAGCAGGAATTACTGCTTTGGCAGATTTGGTAGAAGTCCAGTGTAATACAATTCGCTTCACCTCAATTAACTTAGATCTGGAGGCATGAATTTTTCTAAAAACCCGGATGGACTGACTGCGGAGAAGCTGAAAAGCGAGCGAGAAAATGTTTGTGCGTTTGGCACAAAACATAAAAACAACTAAAACTCTCAGCTGAACAGGACACGGAGGGTATTTCTGACAGAAAAGCTGCAGAACACTCAGCCTGCTCCTTCACTGCTTTGGACGAGGATTAAAGAATAAAATTCAACAACAGACAAAGTCCAGCCGGACTGGGACGTTGTTGCTGACACACTGGAAATATCGGCATAGCAAGCCATTTTGTGGACTTATTTCTGAATTATGCAGAGGACTTCCCTCAGTGCAAAGCTGTCTTACCACCAGTCATCACTCCACGTGTGGGTGAGTCCCACTAGGAATAAAACTTGTTTCCTGCAAATAGGTTACAATTCATAGGTGTGTTAGGAGATGTCTACTTGACTTATTGCACTACTTCAAATGCCTGAGGCTAATAGGCTTTTCATGAACTGGAGCTGGCTGGCTGGGCCATTAGGCTGGTGTAAATTTAGCACCACAAATACTGAGAAGAGAATTGTGGAACCGCATCTACATTACACTGTAATATTAACATTTCAAATTTAGTTCAGTGGAATTAATATCAGGGCTTTCATGATCATAAAAGGTTTTTCTAGAGCTTTCACAATCGTTGCCAGGCAGCAGTTGCTTCCAGCTTTTTTTTCCTTCTGAAAATTAAGCATTACAACTACAAATTAACTTTTCAATATGGCAAACTCTCAGAAGGAAGGTTTCATTCTACAGCCACGGCTCTAGGTCTTTCAAAGCCCTTTATTAACGGCCAGTAAATCATTGAGTCGGCCAAATAATTAAGTGCAACAGTTAATTTTAAACAGAAAAAGAGGGAGCATGAAAAACCGGTATTGATGTTGATAAAACCAATTTTCCACCTCATACCTCAGGATATTAGCTAATTTTTTACAAGTATCTGCATGAAATTATGTGCGAGTTTGAGGTCAGAGTCAAGTCAAAGTTGATGTGGTCAGACACTGTGTGTAGTTTAACCGTCTCAGTCGTAGCCTCAATTAACCTTTAATAACTTCATAATTTATACATTAGTGATTTTAACTAAATCCTATAAGAGGCCTCCAGTGGAAAAGAAAAGCAAAAGACTCTCAAATATTTATACTTTTATGTCAAAATAGAGCACATTGTACAGCATCGATGATACTTGTTGAAAGATAAAGTATCACCCAGAGAAGAAGCAATGCTCCTCAGTAAGGTTTGAGATTGTTCTTAAGATATAAATATACACATATTATGTTCATTTCTCCAAAATAACAATAACCTCGACATGCAAACCCACAGAATAAATCATGGACACACACTTGCATGGTCCCTCCTAATCACAGTTCAACATTAACAATACAAAAACATTTACATCTGTGAAGAACAATATTTCAGTTCCATGACTCCACACATTCTCCTCTCTCACACGCACACTGTGCACACACACATATTCAAACAGGCTAGTCGTGTGCTTAAAATCATTATAACTCCGTCTTAGCGCTCTTATTAAGTCCATCTGAAGGTTTTGCCCTCAAGTCATCCTTCAGCCATTTGTCGAACACAGCGACGGGGTCGATGTTCCAGTGTTTATGGAAAGAGATGGGCACCTGGTGAGCTAAGAAGTCTCTGGCATAGTCCTCTGGGCGTGCCTGAAAGGTAAGATTAAGTACAGCAATTTATATTTGGAAGACGTAACAAGAGGCTGCACAGTCATTGCTGGGGAGAGCAAGTCAGGAAAGTTTGTTTTCAAGCAGATGCTGCAAAGCCCTGGATCATGCATGTTTATTTTAAACCGACAGTGTCCTATAATTTGGGTTGAATGAGTTTAATTGTCTGCAAACTGTTTTATTAAAGGTCCTGCACATCTGCAAAGTAGCTCTCCTGTCAGGAGCCTGACACCTCGCTCGCTCTGCTTTGGTTTTTCGGGTGGGACAATGTAGACTGCAAAATTTTGACAGGTCACAGTGATAAAAGCACAGGAGTAAAACATAAAAATTGATGGTCAGCACTCTCTCCTCCCGTCGGATGAAGCCTTTTCTATGTGTCTTCCTCCCACAATCCAAAAACATGCAGGTTAATTGGAGTCTCTAAATCGCCTGTAGCTGCGAATGTGAACGTGGACGGTCCACCCTGTTGCATCCCACTGCAAAACCTCCCCTTTAAATGAACAGATGCCAGGGAAATTTCCAATGCCTTTTTCTCAAACCAAGGAATTTCACAAATACACACAGAGAGACACACAAAGAATAGTACTGTGAGAGTGTGAAAGCAACCTGATGGAAGAGAGGACTGTGGGTAATAGGGAGTCCGAGGGCATTGAGGCACATTCCCAGCACCATGTCATCCGGAGCATCATTGCTGTAGCACTTGCAGCCGCTGTTCAGGAGCTGGACCACGGCTTCCCTGCTGAACACCATGCTACAACACAGACACACAACAGAACCATAAACGTTGACACAAAACACAGCCTACCTAGCTGCACTGTAAATAATCAGTCAAAAAGCACATGGAAATAATAATAATAATAACTCAATTATCCATTCATGGTGCTTAATTTATTAATCTGGTGAGGAGGTAGGGAATGAAACTGCAAATCAAACTGAGATGTGTTTTGTTTCCCATGCACAACAATGATATGACATGTCTTTGAAAAGAGAAGCAATTACACGAGCAAACAAATCCACGCCTGCTGGAAAAAAAAATGCCACTCAAAGCAGTTTTTAGGAGACATCACTGCTGGGAAAACTGGCAGTTGCAGTGTTGTAAAGTGTCAGAGCCACTGAAGTGTCCCTAAATGGAGGTTCTCACACAGCTCACTCACTGCTCCACATTTATCTTTAGTGCAGCTGACAGCCAACATACAACTCGTGCTGCTCGTCCACTTTCACTTGCATGAAACACGAGGCCTTTAAAACGCGGATGTTATGACACTGCAGTCTTTTCCGTATTTTTTTCTTGCAGTTACCAACGGTTTCTGTCCATTTGAGTATTAAGTATCGACTCCCTGTCTTCTCTTATCAACTGATGACTGTTTACTGCGTTTTTTCATATTTTTCTATCACGTATATTTACTGTAATGCAATTTCCCTTAAGGGGGCGACACACCAAATTTAAACGGTTTATCTGAAGATTACAGTTTACAGATTTTTCACTACATATTTTATAGTCCCTCTGCAACATCTGTATCTATCATTGTTATTCCCTGAGCATGCGAACTGTGAAACTCACCCTCCTCCTCCTGTGATGTAGCTGTAGCCGCCTTGGCTCAGGCCGTAGCCGTATCTCTCCCCTACACACACTGGTTCGGAGGGGTCGTAACAGCTCAGCAACACTCGCAGTCTGGGGAGGCTGAAAGCACAGATCAAGCTCATCACATAATCATCATCACATGTCCATGCATAGGCACGGATGAAACTGTCCATTTAGGACCTGAAGTAATGGCCCTCTATCCAGCACCAGCTTCCACACGAAGGGAAAACCTGATGGATATAAAGTGAAGCCGGCTGGGCGTGATTTTAACTGCAGGTTCGACAGGATGTCAATGTCTCTAGAAGTCAAAATGACTTCACTCCAAGTGTTTCTCTCTTTTAATGTGCACAGCTTCTTTTTTTTTATGGCTGAGAGATGGAATCTCTTGGAACATTTATGAAGAAGCGTCAGTCAAACTAGAAGAAAAATGAAAGCATGCTGAGACACTGAGTCCTGGTTGAAAAAGATGAGAAACACCATGTTCAATCATGGTGGATATACGTTTTAATATACCTGATAAGAGTGTCGTCGTCCACAATAAGGAGCCATTTGGTGTTTGGGACAGTGCTGCTAAGAAATCTTTGAAGGATGGCAAACGTTTTCCCGCAGTGGCCTGTAAATTGAGACACACTGTCAATGCTGGCCAGTAAGACTTAATCACATATTGACCATGTGCTGTATTCTTGTTTACAAAGATAAATGAGTCCGTTACTAGAAGAAAACACACTTGGCATTATTGGGAATTTACACACACACACACACACACACACACACACACACACACACACACACACACACACACACACACACACACACACACACACACACAGTATTTGATTTGAAAGGTGGCAGGCCAACCAACAGTTACAATTAGAAACTACAAAAGCATTTACATTTTACTTAACAGAAGACATTAGTGTGAAGACCCAGTTTTGACGTAATACCTTCGATGCCGCAGCTCCATTCAGTTCAGTGAGCAAATGCATTTTTCATCATAAACGGCTTTACTGGTAATTCAGCCTGAGCAATGTTAATACCGTGCTAAATACAGAAAATGGTCATTATTTAAATAATATGGAAACTATTGCAAGAAACATTTCACTAATTTGACTTTTATTCCTCTGGTAGGAGACTTTGAGGAGGCAATAAACATGAGAAAAATCATTGTGCTGAGAGCTAATGAGAGTAAACTACTTTGCATTGGCAACTTTTATCGTGACAAAGTGTGAACGAGCTTCTGCTCTGGATTCTGTTGAAGGGCAACACAAAAGCATATCTGGCTGCGGCAGGATCCATCCAATACTGATCTCATCTGATAAATGATCTCATATTTAAATGGGTTGGCATGTTGGTCAAGTGGTTAGCACTATTGCCTCACAGCAGAAGGTTCCCGGTTTGAATCCTGGGTGTGTGGGGGTTACATCTTGTCTTTGTGTTTCTGGATTCCACAGTCTGAGAGCAGGTTGGTGAAGGGTCTACATTCATAGAGTGTTCTTCCGTCTTATCGACCACTCAAAGCAGTTGCATTTACCCATTGACATTCATGAAGCGCGTCTGTACGCAGCTGTCATCTTCAGTGACTTGCCCAAGGACACTTTGAAGAACTCGACCCGGCCTGTCCTTTGCAAAGTGGACGACCTTCTCTACCTCCTGAGCCACAGCCGCCCAGGTTGAGTTAAGTAGAGGATCTAAATTTCCCATAGCCTTGAATGTGATGGGTTGTTTGTTTGTCTAGGATGCACCACGCCTCTCGCTCAATGTCAGCTGGAACCGGTGGCCCCCGCGAATGCTAAGCCGTAAAGTGGTAATGGATGGGTGGATGTTTAAAGGGCTGTCCTTCTAATTGACTTTGATTTTATTTAGGTTTAGATTTTAGAGCATGAAGGAAAATCTGTGTCGTCCAGAGCCTTGTGAGAAAGAGGGAAAAGCGGTTACCTTCATTCTGACATCTCAAAGCCATAATAATGTATGTTTGCCATGATGGACCAGGAGAAATCAAACCTTTACTCTGCTGTGTTTGACATGATTCTGCCAGATGTTCCACCAACTCCCGAAAACAAAAACAGCGTCGTGGTAGTTGCACAACAAGTGACCTGAAGAAATATATACCCATCAAAATCCAAATATCTGCACGCCATCATGGCTGAGAGCGCAGACACGGAAATCCCTGGTGGCAAGCATCACAAAGAATACTGAGGCCCTACTGTTTTATTTATAAGGAACCCAATGTGTTTTTTCCCCCTTGTATCTGAATATAGAGTAAGAAAGGAAACCTTGAACTGCTGACAGGAATACAATCCAAAAATGTACATTTAGAGGCAGGTCTCCAGAAAAACCAGGGAATCTTATTTCCAGTTGAAGGAGGTTAGCGAGTGATGCTCAGGGGCTTGGAAACACGCAGCAGAATCCGTGTTCATGTGTCATGTTGTATCTATAATAAAGATATCAGCACAGAAGAAAAAGAGGATGACTTCTGCTTCCTTCACTTGAACATATCACCACCATACTACCACTAAAACAAACTTTACAGTGAATAGTTTGAGTATTTACTTAATAAAGTTTTGATGCAATGTTCCCATTTCAGGCCGTTGCATCACTCCTCCCCTCACTTGCTCAGACTGACTAGAAATTGTAAACCTCAGACTGTTGAGTTTGTTTTTCCATTGTCAAAATATTTATAAGGTTTGTGTTGTTTCATCGTGACTTGCAGCATAACAAATAGGCTCAGAGTTTTTGAGCAGGAAGTCAAGTGAATTGACTTAGTTTAAACGGTCTGTAAGCCTCTTTTCCATCGGAAATTCAACAATTATTCAGTCAGCTCTATCTATCCATCTATAGTATTTGTATAGTATCCATATAGTATCTATCCATCTATAGTATCCATATAGTATCTATCTATCCATCTATAGTATTTGTATAGTATCTATCTATCCATCTGTAGTAAATGTATAGTATCTATCTATCCATCTATGTATCTGTATAGTATCTATCCATCTTTCCAAAGCATCTACATAGTATCCATCTACACCTATAGTATCCCTCTATAGTATACATCTGTCTGTCAATCTACAGTGCCTATCAGTATCTATCACCCATCCATCCATAGTATCTATCCGTATCCATTTGTCCATACCTATTGATCTATCCATACCTATCCATCCATCGATCCATAGTATCTATCTATCTATCTAACTATCTATCCATATCAATATATCAACAGTATCCACCCATGCTCATCATAACAGCTTTATAAACATGATAAACCCTTTTCCATCTTTAAGCTTATAGTTAGAGCTGGTCCAGGCTTGTCTTAGATCTGCTCTTAGTTATGCTGCTATAGGTTTAGAATGTCAACGGGCACATGGAGCTTCTCTTTCTTCTTCTCCCTCCTTATCACATCAAATACCTTAATGTCACATCAATACATGTTACTGACTTGACTTTTTCCCCGGAGTCCCTGTGCCTCATCGCGCGTAGATCCAGGGCCACGGATTATGATGGTGGATCGCAGATTTTACTGACAAATGGTTAACAATCCACTCTCTTCAAACATACATAATATTAAATACCATATATTTACAGTTCACTTATAGAAAGATTAATATATGGTTTTAAGAGTTGGCTCAAAGGACATGTTGGAAAATCAATGGGCTCTGAGGAGTCAACTGAAGGTAAATTAAATAAAGGACTATGGTGAGGACTACAGATTCCAGACATATTAATGCTTGTTGACTGTGCATAAACTCCGAAGCTGCTCTCAGCAATCATTAGCATAAACCCTGTGGGTCTGGGAGCGGAGTAGACAGATTAAAACAAAAGAATTGAAACAAATTATGTTCGTCCTGACTTTAATCGAATCCACAACTGATAACTGATTGCGTACCATTTGTATATTTGGCATAGAGTCGGCAGATAAACAGCTTATTTTTCACTTGACTTCAGTCATATATCCTTTCAGTGTGTGCTTATCTGATTAATGTAGCGCACAGCGACTTCAGACCCCTTAGTGACTAACTCATTGCATTTGTCTTTACACAGCACAACACTAATTCTATTTTAAGTTGTCACGGTGTTCAAGACCCAGTAACGTTTAAAACCAACCTTTTCTCAGACTCAAGCCGCAGCAAAAATCCAATCTACTGTACTTACCCCAGATTGTAAATGCTATTATGAGTTCTGTTTGATTGACATCATGCATAGTTATTAAACTGACTGTAGCTCCAGTGTCTGGCCGCTTACCAAACTGGAGAAAATCCCTCGGGCCTTGATGATGGACTCTGGACGGCTGCCAAAGTTCCAACATTCAATTGTTGTCTACCAAAAGTTGAAGAAAAAAACCGGTGTGCATTGGGAAGCAAAATTAAAGGGAAGGAGACGCTCTCGCTCTCAAAGATGATCTATGAGAAAGAATTGGCTGACATGGCCCTTGAAAAAATAACTAATAAATTGGTTGAGAGAAGCGGAGCCACGTTTTTTTCTAAAATAAAACGACAAACCCAGGCGTACATCAGATGCCTTCCAGTTGAATCTCTTGTAATGACTTTACCAGCTGCCCTTCTTAAGCTTGACAGACTGCAACATGTAAACACGCATCACCTCTTGGCCCTGACCAGTATCTGCTGTAAAGACAGAGAATAACATAACCAACATCTTTTAAAGATATGGAATATTGATGTTGCTGTTAATTTTAGGTCAGAAAAGGTCCGGTACATTAAGCAGCACTAAAAGCACATTGGCACTGCTCATCTCTTTCTACCAACCTTCTGCAGCTCCAACAATTAGTTGACGTGGACAATGATACCCTTGGCTCAGTGTTTATCTCATTATCGGGCTCCAACGGCTTCGCTCAGAAAGTAAATAAACACAATCACGCATCCTCAACCTTTTTCAAGCTTATGGCATCGAAATTGAACATTTAAAGCTTCTCCACAGAAATGAAAACCTTCAATGAAATGTAAACTGCCTGAAAAAGCATATTTAGTAAAGCTTATGACAATTTGAAACCCTTTTCTGTCACTGTCACAGATGCTCATAGAGATAATGTGCTGGTCCTCTATTATATTCAGTTTTATTCAAATATTTTGGGAATGTAAATGCCTGGACGTTATAGAAACACCTTTTGTTAGACTTCAATTCAATCTACAATGCAATCAGTAACTAATAGTAATCAATGAGAGAATGAGGCAGAAAAAGTTAAATTCTTTATAAACTAATGGAAACAAGAAGGTTTAATTCAACAAGGCGTTTAAAAATTTACTTTGATACAATCAGGTACACACAGGATTTCTCTGGGATTTTCACATATTCTTAAAATCAATGTTTTTGTTTAAAATAACCTACACATATTATGGATGCATTATGTGCTGCAGAGTGGCACTGTAGTAGCACAGGGAACTGCACTGTCACCCTCCTTTTTACTCTTCACACATCCGACCTCCAACTTAACTACAGTTGTTACATCTCAACAATTTCTGCCCTGAAAACTCAGTGTCAGTGAGTTGTTGTAATGATGTAACCTGCACATATATTTGTATTCACAGGTGGCATATTCAATAATACAGAAGGAAAGTACGAAACAGCAGGCCCGATGAAGAACAGATGTGTCGTCTTGCTCTTCATAGACCAGAACCATCTGCAGTGCCAAGGAGCTTTTGTTTTCGCCTGTCTGTTGGTTTGTTTTTTTCTTTGTCCAGAGGATTACGCAAAAACTACTGAACGGAAATTTGTGGACGGATTAGCCAGGAAATAACCCATTCAATTGTGCTTTAAACCGGAACAAAGGAGCTGATCCAGGATTTTTTCGATCGCTGTCTTTACATTGTTTTGAGTCTTTTTCTGTCATTTTCATCCATTTCTCAGGGAATAATTCATGTATCTTGGTGCAGCTTGATTGCATCTATGGAAATTGTTGGGCCCCTCGAGGAGGTAGGCACAATATCAAGTGCCATGGTGTTTTCATTGCGGTCTGTCTGTCTGACTAAAACTACTTAACCGATTCCCATGGAATTTGGTGGAGGGGTGGGACATGACCCGAGGAAGACCCCATTACATTCTGGAGTGGATCCAGATAAAAAGGCAGATTGAGGATTTTTTTCTTTTCTTTAACATGATGAGACAGGACGTTATCCCCGGCTAGGGTATGCGCTCTCCAAGTGCCCTTCCAGTTCCACATGTGACATCAAGGTTTGTTGACCACTGCAAAAGTTTTAAAAGTGGTTTGGAATCAGATTTGTGCACCTTGGGGTTGGACCGATCCTCACTAATCTGATCACACCTCCTTCAATCTGATTTGTAAAATCTGATTAAGAAAAATCGATGTGACGATTCCAGTGAGGATACAGTCTGAAACCTGAGAGCTTTGACAGTTGGCACAAGAAGAGCTATCTGTGAACTGGTGTCATGAAGGCAAATGAGCTGGTTGCGGTTCTACACCAGAGCGAAAAGAAACAAAGACCTATCCCATGTCTACATGTGACACCCAACAACTAACTGGACTGGTAACAGTATCTTTTACAGAAAGACTGATAGTTATTGTTGAAGAGACTCAGCTCTGATAACAGACTAGTTCACATGTTTCAGGAAGCAGCAGTTTGCATCCTTCCCTGCCTCAATGCAAACAGGTTGCAAAACACATCCTTGTTAAAGAACTGATCCGCCTGGAGACAGTGGCTGCCGGGAGACTGGAGACGAATCGCTCCTTTAAACAACAACCCTCATCGTTCCCACAGTGGAAGCCGAGAGTGGCTCCAAACGATGCATCATCCCATTAAGGTGCAACATGAGAGGTCTTAGGTGCCATTTTGTGCCGACAGCCATCAGAGAGTGAAATAATTTGCAGACAAATGGCCCCCAGCCTCAGGCCTCCAGGAGGGTGCTGAAGCAGAGAGCTTGCACCATGTTTATAAATGACCCTTAACACACTCTTCTGTCCAGTTCTGATTATCAAACATTATACAATCCCATTAATTCTATACTAACTATAGGATGTGACATGCAGCCATGTTAAATCTGGCCCTGTTCTGCACCAACTCTTTGGGTACTGATACAACAAGCTTATTTCTGATGAGGAATTTACGACTCTGAAATCAAACCCAATAATGTATCAGACAGTGTCTTGTCAGAGAATCTTGCCAACAATGACTCAGCAAAAATGGATCCTCCAGACACATTAATTCCCAAGTGACAGGAACTGCACTCAAAATCACCCCTTATATAAAATCTGACTTACAGAATGTGTGTGCCTATAACATATTGTAATAATAACAATATAAAACTTCTGAGCACAATAACACTTTGACTCAAAATAAGGATGGAGCCACTATATATATATATATACATATATATATATCTCCATCAATCTTTTCATCCATTTATTTCTTATCTAGTTCAGAGCATCCTCTTACCCAGCAACATCCACTAGCTTCCCCTGTGGGAGAAGATCTTCCAGACATTCCTGGGAGAGGAGCGGGAGGATGTTGTTGTTTTAAAGCTTCTCCTGAGGGACCACCAAACTCTCAGCCCTCATGTTTTCTATCTAGAGATAGCTGGTCTGCCCGAGGTCAGCCATGCTGGTGTTCTGTCAGTGGGAGCCACCTTTTATTACCAAATGTATCCTCTTAATGCCGAGGAGCAGGGGTCAATGACGTCTGAACATTAATGATTTTACTTTCCATTTCTTATATTGAGTCAATGTTATGTTTTGAGCTGAATGATGCTTGGTCTGTTTTGGATTGTTGCATATGGCAACTTTTTTGTGTCTGTGCTATCTTTTATGAAATTTAAATTTCAAAGATGATTTCTGCATCAAGCAGGGGGGAGGGGGCGTGGACGCTCGGATTTAGCTTCTTTCCCAATAAAAAAGAAATGTTGGCCTTGCCACGCAGTTACAGCAGATGGCTTTACATATTTAACCTACAGATGCCGCTATTCCGCCTCATTGCGATGCGGCCTTATTTTAACCTACTGTCTATGCATGCGGGGATGCAGAATAATTATTTATTTTCGGGGGGCCGTTGTTGTCAAGGCGGCCACCTTAACTGCGGGAAACCCTGGTGTTCTCACAGAAAATCCTCTTGTATCTGTCTGTTTTAGATACAACCTAATGTAAAAATGACAAATTGCGGTGTATGCGGGGGGGTTATGTGCTCGACTATTTCTTGGCAACAAGCAGGGACTTGCTGGAGTCTCCAGTGGTTGTCTGGCAACCATGAAGTGAGGACAGAAAATGTGCTGTGGTTAAAAATACACTACAAGTGGTGAAATGAAATAATGTCACATTATCACCTGCTCTTAGAAAAACAAATATCTGCAGTAAATGCTTCTGTTATTAGATCCTGACAGTCTGTGGAAATCAGCAGGGGATGTTGGCCAAAGTCTTGGTGCAGTTTATAGCGTTCATTAGGAGGAAAGCTTGTTCAATTCATCAACAACCAGATGGCACAGACACATTTATCACCACAGTTCAAAAAAAGAGCATGTTAAAGTTTTAAATCTTAGCATGATAAAATAAAATAAATATTATTTCCAGAGGGTACTGAAAAACAAATATCTAATCTCCGAGGTAAACTCAATTCTAGTCATTGCTGACTCCGGCAATATCCGTATAAATCACAGTAACCATCCCCTTCACAGGGTGCTGGGTTATAGAAAAACCTCACCTTCAGTTTGTCATTTCATTTTTCATGTAGCTCTGTATGTGTAGCTGACCTTGCACCTTTACCAAGAGTATCTATCGGCACAACCGCAGCAGCTCTTACCTCTTTCAGTATTCGGTACTCCTAAATTAATGGTTGGTATTGAAGCGTCAGCATGGTCACTGTAGTACTCCAAAAACAAGGCATCCTTCTCCCAAGTCTTCTTTATCACTGGAACTAGAGCAAAGGGGAAAGAAAATAAAATCAATACAGGCCTTCACCAAGTATCACAACTAACAGACTTTCGGTTCTATAGTGTAGAGGCTCACAGCAAATGATTATTTCATATTTATCGCAGCACATGTTCTTTTCTGATGTTTCTGTCTGTTTTGGTCAAATATAATATTAAAGACGGCTGCAGGTGTTAAAATCATCAGTAAAGACAAGAGTGAGAACAGATTTTTAAAGAAGATACTAGTGAGACTCACTTTAATCCCTCCACTGGGTTGAATGTCAGGATTATACTGCACACTATGAAAAAACACTTTCTTACACCAGACTGGATAAATTGACTGTCATTTCATGACTTTTCATTTATAATGTGTAAAATAAAGAGAATTTTCTTTAGTCTCAGCAGTTTGATTTCAGTTTTAGTTTGTACTCCTTGCCCTGTAACATATTTTCACATGCAGCCTTTTGACTTTTTGTCCTCAGACAAAAATGAGCTTGCTGTATCTACACACTGTCTCTCAGCTCTATCTGTCCCTGACCCACTTCCTGATGGCAAGTTTTCCTATTGATTGGGATCTGACTGACGAGATCTGGAGATTTTTTGATGAGTCTCTCAATCGTCGAAGCGAGAGCGTACGGGTGCTGAGGAATACAGAACACTAAGAGATCTGCAGCGGCAGCAGCTCCAGTTTGTTTGAAACTATTGTAAATCAACACAAGTGAATCATGGTGGCAACTCTCTCTCTCGAAAAAAAAAGAACCAAAACACAAAACGTTGATGCTGACCTTCGCTGACTCTAAAGGATTTTAGAAACCAATATTTGACCTGAAACAGTATATGCAATTAAACTCCAAATAAAACAATACTACTTGATTTCATATTTTATGTATTAATTCAACTAAAAACAAAAAACCTGCCTTTCTATAGGACACAAACTATTTCAGTCTACAAGTAAAGCAAACACTACACATAAATTATGATTGGAGATACTTGGAACATATGATAGATTATAGAAATAGAACAGAAGGGTGAATTTACTTAATGTTTCATATTTATAATCTGTTTGCATTATTGTTTCTGGACTATACAATCATGAAGATGAAAACGCTATAACACTAACATAGCAGCTCCTTTACATTTTCTGCTCACTGATCTGAACTAACCTTTGTTGTATAAACTCAATATTCATTTTCAGCTGGTCTATGTTTGAAACTGGCAGACGAAACAGTAATTAAGGTAAAGTGCAATTACAGCCTCTGAACGTTGTGTACAATTTGTCTGATCGCTCTCACATTAATCTGCAGTTTGATCTATTGACGGAAGCTTTTCTATAATCTGGTAGCAGAGCAGCAGATTTACAGGGGAAATATCAGAGCTTGCTGATGAATTGTGAAACATTAGTAAGTGATTTCTTGACACCTGCGGGATTGCTGGATGATAGTGAATTTCAGGCATTAAGGGAGGGAGGCACTCACTCGAGAACCTCAGGGTGTTTCTTTTTCTCTTTGCCTCAACGCTATTAAATCCTTTCAGAGCTGATGGTGGAATCGTTCTTTTAAGGAATTTGTCAGGATTATAAAGAACAGCTCTTATACAGTCACTCAAAAAAAGATCCATTATGATACAACATATCACAATCGCACGCTGTTTAAAAGGCACGGAGTGACTCACCTCGTTCACTGTGGAACTTGCGACAGGTTTTCACAGCAACGAACATGTCTTCTTGACTTACAGGCCCCCCCTTAGGTGAACAGAAGAGACATGGATCAAAGACAGGCTCACGTGAACCAAAAGCATCAATGACTTGAAATCAAAACACACGATGTTTCCGTCTATATTAAGTGGTAGTTGTAATCTCTAAAGTGAAATTACAAAGTTGCCATTTCTCCCTGAAAATGTTCCATCAGAAAGCAGAGTGGTGTAATGTGATGTAGGTAATAACAATGCAGCATATGTTAAAATGTCCTGATGACAGGTGATGAGCGGTTAAAAGCACACCAACATTTGGTGTCATTTTAAACCTAACACCAACTAATCAGCACTTTTCATACCTAACTCTAACCTTTAACGGGGGACGTTCATGACAGGGTGATGATTACCACACAGCACCTTCCAGGCGACCTGTGTCCACCCTGGAGCTTCAGAGAAACTCTTATTCTTAACATGAAGCGTCTTTGTTTTACTGGTTTCTCCTGACGTGTCTGTCAGTGACCATTAGAGAAACACAGATTTTTAACATGAACCTGCTTCATTATGTGTTTCTATCTATTTTGATTATCCTGTCCCTTTATTATGGAGAGGTGGAGACCGATTCAACTTCCAGGAAAAACCTCTTGAACAACACACAGAATCACAGCAGAGTGTGTGAGCACTGATGCTTTGTTGACCTCAGACCTCAAAAACCTCAAGAGCACTTAACCGCTCACTTCAAGTTTCCACCTTCATTGTTTTTATTGTTTCCTCTGTTATACTTGTTTTTGAAAATGTCTAATATGAATTTGAGCACACCTCTGTCCTGAAATATCCAGCACACACAAGTGTCGTTATTTCCCACAAAATAAAAAGGACATACTTTGCCAACACTGCCACTTTGTGGATTGCTGTCCTTTGCCTCCTTGAATCTGCCTCTCGAGGCACATGATTCTTTGTTGACACAACAGCCGAGTACACTGCTGCACTCGGTAATTTGTCTTTCGACTGTTTTGAACACTGGTCCATTACGATGCGTCGCCTTTTGTTTTGTCTGAATGGAGACTCCTCCATGAATACTTATTAAACTGCGACCTTCATGTTTCTCCACTGGCTGCAGGAGCTGTTGTCCTGCTTTCTTCTGAATGCAGTTTTATGGAGGATAGTGATTTACCAGTGAAGGAGATAAAAACTGCATGAATATAAATCAGACAGTTGAGACTGCAGCAAACGTATATGAGACTCTCCATCACATATGCACATGCAGGAGGGGAAAATATAATTTTTTTTAGATTCATTTTTTTCCCATCGGATATTGGAGGAAAGGCGGCTGGGGAGGGGGGGGGGTGCAGTCTACTCACACATGTAAACATGCAACATGATCATCTCTTATTATTGATCATTTTGTGGTAACACACAGTAATAGGCTACTAATCAATAACATCAGGTGTCATGTGGCAAAGCAAACGTTGCAATCCAACATAATGTGCAAACTGTACAATAAATGCTAGTGCATGGCTACACTCTTTCTCTACATGACAATGGATTTACTGACCTTACTCACTTCATGACCCAGATATGATGTTATTTTTTCCTCTGCCACACCCACTCACCGCCTCCCGCTCAGCACAATGAGAAAGTATGACCTTAGGACAATGCCAATTATTTCCTGCAGGAATTCTTCTAAGAAAACGCCTGCATGTCTCTGAGACATTTCTACTTTGCACATACTGAAAACATCTTTTCACTCTATAATTGGTATAGTATACTGGTATATGTTGGGTTATTTATTGAGCAGCTGACAACACTTGTGTAGTAAAGCCTCCGTTACACAATAAATGGTGTTGTTAAACTAGCCACATTTTGCTGCAACAGATAAACTAACAAGCTTATTTACAATGTACAGATATTCTTTGGCAATGTTATACTTTACTTTGAATTCATGACAAAATATGTGGGACGATTTATGTTTTTATGACGAATCCAAGAATTATGCTTATATAATGAAAATCTTATGAGCCTGTATGTGTGGCTAAGAAAACAGGTAAAGGGGATAAAGGAGATATCCTGGTTAGTCGCCAGTGTGGACATCATGAATATGCATATGTTGGATGTTCTTGGTCCAGATCTGACAAAAGGAAGAATGTGTCAGAAGACGACCTCCAAGCAGAGCGATGTAGGAACCTGTAAAACTAGTTTCAATCTTAGTTTTATACGACACTGTGTGTAGGTTGGAGATGAATAGATTTGAACAAATTCAGATCAAGTCCACCCCAAAAAGATTTTAAGCTGGAATATGATAAGAAGCAAAGGGTGGTTGCTTAGCAACCCAAGAGTATTTCTTTCTTTCTTGGGACATGATTAAATTGGATTTAGCAAAAGAAACTCAAGACTTCTGTCTTTTTAGGTTAGTGCACATGTTTTACTCAACGGTGTCTAAAAGCAATAATGTTCAAGGCTGTACAACTCTGTGAAATATTTTTGATGCTGCGACGCGGCCGAGGGCACAAAAGCCTAGAGCTGATGTTGGAGATCATCACACAACTGCCAGTGTCTGACAGAGGCATTCTCTGATTTTTTGTTGTTGTTTAATTGCATTCCTTTTCGATTTCCTGGGAATTGAGGACAATCAAACTGATCTGGAAACAGAGCAGACACTCACGCACAGTGGAGGCTCGCTGATCAGAGTGGTGGCACAGTGCCGGGCCTGAGGAGAGTCCCACGGCTCAGTGCACAGCTCAGGAACAGCAGTGAGAAGTGGACCCTTCCCATTCTCCCAGATATACAGAGCAACCTGTAATAGCACAGATGGATCTTGTTAAGTTCTTAGGCTAGGGATAAAATGATTTTTATTAAAAACTCTGCAGAAAAGGTGTGGGATATACTGTATTTTCTGTTGTCTTTTATCGTAAAATTCTACTCTTAAAACAAAACTCCAGCCAGAAAGCATATTTAATATTTAGGATGACTATAAAATAACAAAGGGAACGGCAGATAGGGAGAGATGGAGAGCTGGTCAATAAAACTGTGAGATAATTTTTCATATTATTCAATGGGAAGAGAGGCTTTACAGTAAAATAATCTGTAATGAGGATGGTACAATCAGCGCTGTCTGACTATTAGCAACTATCTCAAAGGATCAGAAACTGTAAAAGTGACTTTCAGTCTGGAGCTTATCTGCTGACACTGAACTGGCCTGACACCGAGGATTCATGCAGTGTTGGTTTTACAGGCTGACTGACATGGGTTTTTAGGGGCTTATGCTGATACTGACATCAGGGAGCAGAAAAGTGTAATTCAGGCTTATTTTACAGTTTTAAGAAAGTTTATCATGAATAAAAATAAAACCCAGATACAAACCAAATATATGGAGCTTGAAGTCAGAAAATAAACATCTTTTATGCAAAATGTAAAAATAAAGCACATCAGCACATATCAACAAACATACACCAAAACCGTTCTGTCTGTGAAAGGCAGTCGGCTCTTGTCTGTTTATAGTTCTGCAAATTAATGATCCTATGAAATCAGTTTTTAAAGGCACATACATCTGCAAAATCAAATGAATTGAATAAATCAAATGTTCTTAATTCAAATCAAAGTTGCACTGAAGCATCACATTGCATTTTTTTAAAATATACAGCATTTAAATGACTCAATGATTGAACTCATGCGATCTCTAACTGAACGGCCTTTTTCAGACTGAGCCTGATAAGTCCTGATGCTGTGTTTACTCAATGAAATCCCTAGATGCCTCCCCGACTGAATTTCAGTGATAAAAATAAGAACCCCAATGCTGCACCATGACAATTCTCCGAAGTAATGAGATTTCACTTCAAGGTTAGATGGATTTCATGCTTCGCTCTTTTTGTGCAAATAATTTAGGCTGGCTTTGGTTTGAATGTGAGGAACAAGAAAATTGTTACAAAATGGCAGAAAACCAGGAGCTTCATCATCATTTTCCTGACAAAAGAAGTGAAGGTCCTCGTGTGACTGGCATATAATCTTACCTCATGTTTCAGATCAATGGTGAAGTCAGATTTAAGGGGCTCCGCCCTCACTTTGTTTGCAAGCCTTTAAAAAACAAACCATAGAAGATTGTTCTTTGGAATATGCAGTTGGATACAATTATAATGAGACAATATGAAGTTGAATGAGCAAAACAAAATGGACAACTTAGTTTTATAGACAAAATAATTTACTGTACATACTCACCTTACAACTAAGGGGATGCTTAAGGCCCAAGCAGCAGCAAAGTCTGGATATTTGAAGACGGAGGGATTCTCTGCAAAGGCATAGTGATGGATGATGGTGGACTCCTGGTCGTGGAGGGGCTTACCAAGAAACCACTCCTGACAAATTAGACAGACATACCTCAATATGTCAAAGGGGTGAATAACATAATTGGTGAACTTTCATTGAAAAGGAAATGTGGGACCCTGGTCTAATTTGAGAATTTTCACACTACAATTGCCAGAAAGTCTTTGAAATGAGTAGGTTTGTTACAGGCTGTGAAAATAATGAGAATTCTTGATGGAACAAAGTTCAAAGCTGACAGATATTGTAGCCACAAAAGGCTCCCATTGTTATTCTTGACAGATCTAAAGTAAAAGTCATCTAATATTTAGAGAAAATGCTCCAGAAATCAAACTAGGGTTAGTTGATATGAATAGTTTGAGTTTTTTTTAACGATATATGTCTCGTCTTTGGTGGAGTTAGATCCAAAAATGATCAAAAACTCCTTTCGAGCAGTTAATTATAATGGAAGAACAATTGACTTAGGTGTACCTAAAAAATTGTCCACTGAGTGTAAATATTTGTACCAATGATTAATGTTGTGTTTGTTTACTGCTGTTTAATCCATATGCCAAAGTATCATAGAAACACCACTGAATCCACATATCACAAATCTATCACATGTGCTACTTTGTGTGCTTCCTGAGCATTTTCTCTGGACCGGTAATCACAAACAAGTCAGAAGGCAGAAATCCCACAGTCAATTTAAAATGTTTACATAGTATTAATATTTTTTAGAAAAACAAAAGTTGCACTGAAGTGAAAAATCACTTTATACTGTAATGTGCTACTCTTCTCTTATTTCATATTTTAACGCCATTAGAAATAT
The DNA here is from genome assembly GCF_024713975.1 of Paralichthys olivaceus. Lineage (NCBI taxonomy): Eukaryota > Metazoa > Chordata > Actinopteri > Pleuronectiformes > Paralichthyidae > Paralichthys > Paralichthys olivaceus. The sequence goes on from NC_091103.1 coordinate 20,585,122, forward strand.
TGTGAAGTGCATTGTTCAGAACAGTCTATGAAAATGCCGGCAAACACCCGTCTGTCTTTATCCTCATGATAATTCAGATATTAGTAAGAAGAGAGAGAAGACTGAAAATTGCTGCCCTCTCTTGTCTCTCCGCCATTTTTCCTCCTTTCAATGCCGCGAACGCAATGCATGACGGTAAATATGCCTCTGTCAGTGACCACCGATAATAAACAATTAATGGATTATAAAGGGTTTCAAAATGTCACTAAACATTCGGACAGCAGGACAAAAGGACAAATTCACTATGTAGTGAAATACAAAGCAATTAGTGAGGGATTTCTGACACAGCCTCAGCGTCTAATTGGTGAAAGTGGCAGCTCATAATTGTGTGGAGCCTTCACTCACATCCCAAAACGAGACGTAACACACTGAGATGTGGCAACTGAGAGGAAAAGTCTTTGCATCAGGGTGTGTTGAAATGAAACAAATCATCAGGTGTTGCATCTGTTGTCACTTCTTCCTCAGAATAAGGTCACAGACAATAATAATGTGGACAAAAATGAATTCCACCTCTGATCTGGAATTGAAATGCCACGCAGGGTCTATACCAGTTGAAGATAAGATTGAAATTGGTTTCCATTAATTGCTTCGCAAAGTTTTTCTGACACAGAAAAAGAGTAAACTTCAGAATGTGCTGATAAAAAGTAGTTTTTTTTCTGTTGGCTTTTCATCATTGTGCCATTAAGATAATTTTGGGTTTTCTTTCATTTAAAAGCCAGCGCAAACTAGATGACAATTACAATGAGCAACAAAAAATGGCTAAATTGACTATTAAACCTTACAAATGTGCCAATTATTTCAGAGTTTTAAAAGGAATAAACAACCCTAATATGTTCATTTTAACTTTTACATATGACTTTCTGACTGCAGCATTTATCCAATATTTACTGTATATTTAACAGACCTCACCAACCCATACACAAGGAAAATAAAACTATGAGTGGGGAGATGGAGTTTAAATTGGGTCTGCAGTGGAGTGACATGTGTGACAGGTTACAGTGAGAGCTGGCAGGGCTCAGTGCAGCTCAGCAGCTGCAGAAGGGCTGGAGTCGACCTGATACTCTATCTCTTAATTGACCTGATGATCGGCGAAGTTGGAGCATGACAACAGGAAGCTCTGGTCTCACTGATGGGTTTAGCAGAAAGAGACGGAGCGGCAAAGAGACCCGGTGATTAAGGTTTGGAGAAAAAAAGTGCACACTTACTTTATTCTTGTCAAATTTCGCCAGGACTTGAACGAGCGTCGTCATCCTCACATCGGTTTCCTCCTCAAGAAATACAATCCAGGATGAGTTTTTCCCGAAGGATTGCGATAAGCTGACGACACACAGGAAAGAAAAGCCTCATTAAAACAAGAGTTAAACATTAAAAGAAGAATAAATTGAACTTTGCTTTGTGCACACAAACTCTACAAAAGCCTGCCTTTTCATTTCAGTCCAGTCTGGGGAACTATCTGTCTGAGTCACTCAGATAAAAGCAGCAAAGGAGTTTTCTCTACAGGGCAGGAGGACAAAAAGCATCACAAACACACAGACGTCTTTAAAGGAGACGGCTCTGCAATGTTTTGTTTTTTTGATAATTTGGGTCCTTGATGCTTATAATAGGAAAAGAAACATGTTATTTCTTAATTGCCCTGAACAATTATTGGACACGTTGGATTTTTGAGAGAGGCCTGGGCATGAAGACAACTGGATAACGTCAGTAATTGGTTTATTGTCACAGTTATAAGCACAATAGGAAAACATTTATCAGAACATAAAGCAATCAATCTCAGTTATTCGAGCAATTTGTAACCTCATGGTACACAAAATGTTCCCGGAACCTGCACTTGATATTCAAAATTTAAACGGTCGCATGACACAATATTTCTGACATTCCTTTTTTTTTAACCACATGCTCATTCAAATCCTGACAGTTGAGGGATACTTACTAAGGCAGCAGAGGAAGGATACTCCAGTCACCCTCATTTGCTGATAAACTGTGAAGAAACAAAACCACCGGCGGTTTCTGAGAGGAAAAAAAAAGAGAGATCATTCTCAGGGACTGTACAAGAGCTGCACAAAGCTAAAGACAATTAAAGCAGGTTTTCTGCAGCAAAGGACCCGAGGGTGAAGTTGGTGCAGGGAGAGAAACTCCGGTAACTAGAGGGTCAATGGTTTGATCAATACTAATGAACCAGAATACCAGACTGGCCCAGTCTCTCTGGTACAATAAACGTCACACACATACTAGTGTTTTGCATGTTTTAGTCCATTTACTGCAGATATTTTATAATAGAGTTAACCATTGTCCTATCCAGGTGTGTTTTCTATTTCTGAATATATTTTTCCACTACTCTGCAGACTACTAGTTTTCTATTTATGTATCTGAGATATACAAATTTCCCAGCAGATTCCTGAAGCTTAAGGGTAATATATCCCTGTGAATATTAAGTCTTAATCATAATTAAATGTAAAAATATATGCACTGTCTGATGTCACAACAATACAGAGTAACTTTGATGCACTGGCGGGATGCACACAAGCTGTTCAATTAAAGAGACGGCGACTTTCTGTTTGGATGCTGTTGTGCCAGACACTTTTTTTTTATGGGGTCAAGTTGTTATCGAGCTCATAGTCTGCCTTTACTGCCTTACTTGGTTTTTTTTCTAGAGTTTTCCATGTGACAGGTTGACAGAAGGTAAAATGTACAACAATGCCAGTGTTATCCGTAAGGAGATGTGTGAATATATTGCTGTCAGGGAGTGTCTGCTCCTGCCTGCCATTACACTAATAAACAAACTTTGGTAACACAGAAAATCAAAAAAGAGCACACAGTCACTTCCACATGAGAACAATCTGTTTCAGCAAAATTTTCAGTCGAGAGGATGGAGAGTGGAAGGTGTGTGAGGATCGTGTGAGAGTTTCACACTGTGAGGAAAACAAAGCAGCCGAGCGTAAGCCCCTGTGGTTTATTACAGCACGGTCCACTCATCATGCAGAAAGTCAGGCTCCTCTGAGCTGCTCTAACGCCAGCCCAGTTTGATTTAGGCGACGAGTCTGACACTGTTTACACCTCAGCTAATAAACACTGCAAGTCAGCCGGGCAGCATTTCTTTTAGCTCTCATCTAATGTGACTTTAATCTGAAAGCTAATGGCACAATAACACCTATGTTTTATTAAACTGCTCCCAGCTTGATATTCACATCACAGCTATTACATGAAAAATAATAACTTGGAGAGAGGGTAATACAAAAGAAGGATAGTCATCAGATAATAACACAATCTCAAAAACAGCTTTTGCTTCAAAAAGCAATAAAAGATATTCAAGAAGGAGAAGAAACTGATCCTCTCTTGGCAACAAGATGTGCAAAGTGCAGATGGTAATTGTTTCGACATGCATGCAACAAACAGGACACCGATTGCTTGGTGACTTGGGAGAAGATGGGGGTCACCGAGACCAAGGACAAGGAGCTTTTACCAAAGATGGGGCTAGAGGGGGGAGCCACCAGTCAAAATTACTCCAGACATGAGCTGCAGTCATATTTGCATTTATGATCAATGAAGAACTCATCTGCAAGTGAAGAACACAACGTCACCCTAGAGGTTTTCATAACAGCAGCTCTGCAAAAGCAATTGTTACGATAATACATGTGATGCATGAGAAACGCTGGAAACCATAGTGTATTGCACTCGTGCTGTGAAAGGTTTCAGAGTTTAATCTCATTCTGTTGTACTTGTGCGTCTCAGTGGACAAGAGCATTGGCTAAATGACAAAAATACTATATAAGTGTAATGTGAATTCCTCCCAGAAGGCAGAAATGTCAGAAGGCAGGAACATGGGCTGTGAGCTGCCACATTGAATACACAAGTTCCTGTCTCTGGGTATCACAAATCCATCTACAGGCAGACGAGGGGGAAAAAAAGGACATATCAGCTGGGGGTGAAAAAGGCTCTGCAACAGAATTACTGATCATACGTGCATTTCCTGTTTTGGAGGCTCACTGATCAGGCCATTTATTGTCAAGTTATCAGTGATATTGTCCTGAAATTTTTATGTTGTGCCACTAAGTCAGCCTTTAGTCTTTAAAGAAGATGCAAACCCCATATTTATTGCTTGAAATGCTTTCGAATAGTGTAAGACAACTATACAATAACTGGATGATGACAGTTTCTCAAAAGCCTGAATAGTCTTTTGTGAGTAAAACTTCAAATCAGAGGTTATTTTAGTTCTCAAACCTGATCAAGATATTCTCAGATGTTTCATGGCACTGTGCATGTGCTTTGTAAAATAAATAAAAAAACACACTGTACATGAGACATGTTGAACAGCGGCAAACGGAGAAAGTCTATTGTTATTGAGGCTTTGATCTTTTTCCTTCAGAATCCCAGGAACACCCTCTAAGAGTATTAAATGGCAGAAATAAGCTCCTGCCTCCGAGGTGGGACTGAAGTGGATGGCTGGTTGTAACTCATGTGCGGATAAAGAAGCCGGGGGTGGTAGTACACAAGATAAATGGGAAAGTTGCAATTTCATCACTACACTCTGAGGGAACTTAAGTAATCAGGATTTCTTTTTTTATTTTGTTCTATTTTCTTGCATTTAACTGTGTGAAATCCAGGATGAACAGAATGTCATAAACTATAGTAGAAGCTGCCGCCTGCAGGGGATGGTAAAAACTGGCTATGGCTAAGATGCACCGGTATTTCTCCTGGAGTTCACAATGGCCAATCTCACTATGAAAGGCAGGTCTCTTGTTAAGGAGTGTGTGAAATATTTGTCCAAACAAATTAGACAATGGCAGGCTGCCTCATTCTAGTTAAACAATAGGAAACATTGCTCTATTGTGTTTCTTAGAACCAGCAGACCATAATGAAAAGTATGGTTAAGTCCTAAAAATGAAAAACTGTGAATATGAAATGCTAGAATTAGAGGCTGCAATGCAAAACATATATTTGAATGTGCAATACAAAATGTAACCACCCACACACATAAGAATATTGGAAAGAGAAGATTACCTTTTAATATATGATGTTATTTAGTAGTTTTCTTTTTTAGCTGTAGCTAAAATTACCATTCATACAGATCCAATTGAAATCTTTTTTATTTATACTACTATTTTCTCAAATTTAGGAGGACACCTAGAACTTGGTGTAAGTACAGCAAACACTCTCTAACTGTTTTCCAGGTACACCATGAGGTAAAGGTATTTTCACTCTGATTCTCTGTGGATAACTTATCTAGAGCAGGAGTCTGGTCTTAAATCTTTTTCAAAAGCTGTCAAACCTTTACTGCCACCTCTTTGAGAAGTTGCTGATTAAAATTCTCCTTGGCCTTAGTTTGTGTAATCGCATGCAACAGATAATAAAATGCCAGACATCTTTGAGATCATAAATGCAAACACAACATGATGTGGTATTCATAAAGTCTGTCTCATCTTATAAAATTTGATGTCCATTAGCGTAACCTAGATGCTTTCATGACAGATCTTATCTTGTGGCACAAATTGATGCCACTACTCATTACATGAAACATGAAATAATCTTTTCCATTGGGAATAACCAGAAACTCTGTCTGTGTCCCCAATTTATCAGATTTGAACAAGAATCATAAAATCTGGACATCAGTTGTTGCATTCGTTCTTATAACACTGTGTACTAGCATAGGAAGGGTGAGGGTGTGTGTGTGTGTGTGTGTGTGTGTGTGTGTGTGTGTGTGTGTGTGAGTGAGTGTGTACAAAGACACATGGATGGATTTTCATCAAACTTGGTGAGAATATTACTTGGGTACTTGGTTAGAGTATCTCCAGATTATTAACTGTTGGAGCTGATTGTTCTGTTGCAGACAACTAGGACAAATAAAACATCAACAGGGTGACAAGTCATTTCCCAAGAGTTAAATGTTGAGCCAAATTTAACATTTTGAGATTATCAATACCTTTAAACCACAGTAAAAGTCACTACGAATACTTATATATTTGTCTCAGTCAGTTTGGTACAGTCAATCAATAATGTAGAGAAAGGTGCCTGAAGTCCAGCAGTGGAAGAGACAACAACTGTGCAATATAACGTTTCTGACAACACAACTCTGCAGACACACAAACCTACTTCGCAGATCTACATTACTGTCATGATTAACATGAGCAGAGCAGTCCCTTCATATGATTTACTCTAATACTGTCATTAGCGATGCTGCATTCACTATTTAACCAAGCAAAATATGCAGTAACTAATGTACTAAACCACATTTCATCTGGCTCCGAACTGATTTAATGAACAGAAGCAAATGCACATGTGACAATGTTATTAGTAAAATTTCAATAAGCACATGAAATGCTGAGTTTATTTTTATTCCTTGGAGAAAGTATACAGTTTCTTTTCCTCAAGCTTTTTTTGGATATTGAAAATTATAATATTCATTAGGATGAACACATGTCTTTGGATGTTCATCACTTCCTATTAAAAATGTAACAAAAAGTGGCCAGAAATGGAAAATTGACTTGTCTAGTGGAGCGACACATCCCTAAACATCAAAGCCGGACAAATGTCTGGATTTCCTAAATCCATAAAATTATACGTGAGTACATGATTTGATGTCGCAACGAGCTGAGAATGCTGCATATTTTAAACTGCACTTTTCGACTTGAATGTCCTTAAATTCAATCTGGAGGGTACCATGAATAATTATTCATACCATCATTCAATATTTAAAATGATGAGTACTCGGTAATAGTTTAAAACTTGGCAAAGCTCCTTGTAGTGAAATCATGCCACGCGTCTCCCTAATGAATTTTCACATAAAAAAATGTAAAATATTGTAATAACTTTTAAAAAATGGGTTCTATCACAGTTTTGCTATGATGATTGTTAAATAAATATATTAACCTATATATTACTAAAATATAAGTGATCTTTCATGTGTTCAAATAAAAGCAGTGTGTGTTGTTGTGAGTGAAAGATGAGTGAAATCTTACCTCTGTGAGACTGTGCGCCTGCTTGAGTAAATCGTCTCTCCGTCTCTCTGCCTGTCGCACGTGGAAGTAGTTGCTCTGACTCTGGATGATGAAAACTATCTCCCGCAGGTCTAGAAGAACACAAAGGATGGAGATGAGAGACTTCTCCCACACTGTGAAAAAGGATCATGCCAATCGATGACCTTCTGAGAGCAAGACAAGATAAGAGCCAAGGTCTCAATAACCGCAGTGACTTTTGCTAATCTCCATTACTGGTCTGGTGATAATAACCAGCACATCAAGAGCTTAATTGGCTTGGGGAGAGAGTGTAAATGTCACAATGCAGATTTTGTTACCTAATAAACGATCGGCAGTCAGGGGAGTCCTCCTCCGAGGTGCCGGAACACCCGATGTGGCACAGCTGCCCACATCTAGCTGAGCGACACAACTGCACCATCAGTTACACTCTGCATTCTTACTGCATGTTAAGGCCAAGGTTAAGGCCAGCTCAATAATGTTTGTTGAAAAACTGCCGCCACAATGCTCATGACATGTTTAGATACTGTCTTTGCTGGCTGCAAGCTGTAGTTCATCTCCATGTGAAATCCATTTACAGGGCAGTAATAGTGACACAGCTCAGTGAAGAATGACATTGGCTCACAAAAAGTCCACATAAACCCCATGGTTCTCACGGCCACTACAATCACAAATCTGCCATTTTGTCTTTAGCTTTGTACAATTACAGTTGACAATCCTAAATCCTGGAAGCTGTCCCTCACATCAAAATAAAGTCCGGGGTCCGGACTTTCTCTAGAGATTGAGTTTCACAAATTAACAACAAAGCAAGAGATTCTCAGCTCAGAAGTGTTTGCAACAATCTCTGTAATAATAATAATAATAATAATAACTTAGATTTATACATTATTTTATACACATTTCAGGACACCCAAGGACACTTCAATAGAAAAAGCCAACAGACAAAGACAACCAAAAATTAGCAGGCAAAAGCCTGCAAGAACAAGTGCCTCTTCAGCATAGATTTGTAACAGTCCAGTCTGTACTGTTTAGATGAGGGGATGTGCAGCAGGCAGGAGGCAGGAAGTATCATATGACCTTGGAAATCATGTGTTTCAGTTTACATCAAGTCCAGTGTTGGTCCTTACTACCGAAAGCTCTCTAGATATCTTCGGTGGTGTCTTCTACATGTTAGAAACCGCGTTTTCATCCTGAGATCTTTGTTTTCCTTTCGTTTCCTTTTGTTACATTTTTACATCTGTCGCATGCTAGAAATGTCATCGACACACCCATTCGCTGGCAGTGAATCCTGCGGAGGATGTCCAGCTGTGTTCTCTCATCAGCTCCTATGGACGGACCTTTTATTAGGTATCCAGGCGGAGAAATTACGGATGCTCTAATGCTGACATTTGCGTTCACATATACAGTCTGGAGAATGATCTTTGGAGTTCAGTGCATGTCTGAAATCAGCTTATGACAGGCAGCTCACCCCCCCCTTAATGAGATATGAAGGCCTGCTCATGTACACTCTCCTCTTAATTAGAGCTGAAACAAACCTAACAGGCTCTGTGCCAGACAACTCTTCAGCTTGAAACATTTTAATTAGATACCTAACTAGTTGTAGAGAAAATAGTAGGCATGCCACAACATAATTTATGATTTCCAGAAGGAATTTTTGTAATGAAGCTTTGCAAAATTAGCTGACTAAGAGTATTTTAGTATTTCAAAACATAAATAAGTCACAGCCACTGCTGACAGGTCTATAATCTTCCCTTTGGAGTAGTAGTGCAAAAGCAATACGAGGAAAGAGGGGAAGGGCGGGTGCTGACAATTGCAGGATTAGATGAATTGCCTCCTCCTCAATTACACCACTTGAACTTATTCCCTTCCTGGGTTCAGATATTAGCGCCGGGGTCAGGGGTAGACATTGTGTCAGAGTACAGTATCGGTGTCACATCTTTTAATTAAGTGTCTGGCGGGTGTGTTGCTGCTAAGCTCTGCTCATAACAATGATGCCATTGATCTTGCAGCGATGGTGAGGGGATGGATTTGCTTGCTAAATCTCCTGCAGATCTAACCTCCACCTTGAGCAGAGCTTAGTGACTGAATGCCACTACACCACCTCTAAATGTCCTTCTGCTGAGTCTGCAGAACCAGCGTCTGCTGCACGTGTGTGTGCATTCGGTTTCACATAAAGCAGCGCATTTTTAAGCCCTCGGTGAAGCCTGATACTACACAGTGCAGCAATAATAGCAGCTGCATGTGACGAATGGGAAAATCAGATAAGCAGTTTGCCAATCCCTCATTGTGCAGATAATGCGTACCCTTATGTCACAGCAAAGGAGAATGAGGGGTAAAAGAAGAAACTAATTAAGACTGAATTCACTGGCCTTGGCTCCACACTAATGGGTTTCGATTAATCATCAAACAACTGGGAGAAGAGGGGAAAGGAAAATCCTGTTATTGTGCCCTTCTTCCCTCACCTGCATCATTTCTGTGTCCTTCTGCTTTCAGATAAAAACCACTTCGGTGCACTCCCTCAGCGCTCATGGTGGACAGAAGTGTACAATCAATACATTTACCTGTATTTAATTACACAACAAAGATTTAGAACAATGTCGTAGGTGCCAACAATGTCACATAGAACATTTTACTGGCTATCGGTGAGATTATGTGATGATCGCTCCAGGCTGGGGGGAATATAAATTGATCTAGAAAAGGCAAGGAGATAGATCTTTATTGCAGCGGCATTGTGAGTGCCCGCTTGCTGGGAGGTATTATGGTGTATGTGCCCTGGATGGCTGGCGGGTTGTTATATCCTCAGAGCAATTAAAGGATTTTCAGATAGAGCCGGGTTTTTTTCCTCATCAATATGCAGAATATAATATATAGTGCCCTGACATTTCCTCCACCTCAATCTTCAAGTTCATTTGTTGTTCATCAAAAATAAATGCATGGATAGCTATTAATTTTGGTACAGACCTTAACACGCCCCTTCTGCATGAATTGTGACTGCATTCATTGGCAAATTTCAATTTGTCCAACACTTTGGTTTATGGCTAAACAAGGAACGACAGTGATTGAAGGTGCCTGGGGAGATGAAGCTAAAGCCATGGTCACCACAGTTACAGATGACTTTGTTTTGCCAGGCCGAGTCTAGTCCTCCTCGTTTATCTCCCCTCGCTTCCCTTTAGTATTCCATAGAGGCCACTCCATAAAAAAAAAAGACTGTATCAGCCCTGAAATATATTGGCTGAAACGAGACACAGGAGAGCTCTGCCTCCCGCTCTCTGATCTGATGCTTCTCTCAGTGCATGGAGCTGCTCTTTAAGGGGCCATCACCACCTGGTCTCCGGCAAACTGCGAATGTTGTGTGCACTCTCTCCATCGCGTCCCTGTATACGAGCAGACGTAGGATCAGACTGAAAATGCCTTCGCAATATTAGGTGTGTTTCTGCATTGAAGAGGGTGTAGTAAATATCTGCACACGAGTGTGGATCATGTGCTCTCGTTGTGGCCTGGCCCTGCAGCGTTGGCGCCTCGTTGACACAAATCAATTGTGACACTTCCTCAGAGCAGAATAGCAGACGTTGCCAAGTGGCAGTAAGGCACCGAACTCTAGGCTCTCCTGAAATTCTGTGATCTCCATCAGTGTTACAGAGCAGGTACTTGTAGTCACCAGAAGTGCTGGAGTATCTCAATCCGCACTTTTACAGAAATATATGGTGAGGTAACCAATAATATGTGGCTGAATTTAGAGAGGAGGGTTTTTAAATCTAGTTGAAAATTTAGAGAGAAAAACAATGGAAAGCAAATCAATAGTGCAATTTCAATGACATATCTGCAGAACTCTACAGGGATGAGGTTCTGCGACTGGGGCCATGGAGCTTTGCTGGGAACAATGAAACCATCATGACAGATCCAGAGCTTTTCAATGCCAGCACATATTCAGAGATGAGAGAGGATGTCAATAGCTCATTTCCATTTAGTCAGCAGGCCTGACTCCCCATCCAGTGGCTGATTGCACTGGTGTAAAACCTGCTACACTCCACTGACTCACATCATTGGACTCCCCAAGACAAGATGGCTCAGAATCAGCCTTTCACTAAGAATTCCCCTCCAACTGTCTGCTTCCTCGCGTCCAAAGCAGTGCATCCGAGAGACATATGCATGGAGAGAATATGGATGCACTTTCCTGACCAAACTAACCATGACCGCCACACTAGACAGCTCCAGGATTTAATAGCCTATCCACAGACATCTGGTGATATTCAATCCAGGATCCCAAATTCAATATAGCCAACTTTTTAGGCGGTGGATAGTTGGATTTAGCCATAAAATATAATTTACCTACCCTATAGGCAATCATCTAGTGCGACACAGGCATTTGTCATGCAGCAAGCAACGATTTTCCATCAGCCTCCTTCTCATATTAATACAGACTTATAATTGCTTTGCACAGGATCAATAGAGAACACGGTGTATTTAACTTTCATCTTACTCTTGAAAAGGTCAGTGTCATAAATATCTCAGTAAAACAGAGAGAGGAAAATAGCAGACAGGAAGGGAGGGAAATGAGGAAGGAAACCAGTAGAGAGATAGGGTGTGAGGGTGTGTGTGTGTGTGTGTGTGTGAGTGTGTGAGTGTGTGAGTGTGTGAGTGTGTGTGTGTGTGTGTGTGCGCGAGCGCATGTCTTTCTATAGTTCTATGGACAAATTCTGTTTTTGCTGATAGTAAAGGGATAGGGAATGCATTGTCTCAATGAGTCTCACAGCTATAGAAAAAGCTGCTTTCATGTGTGTGTATGTGTGTGTTTTACTTCTTTTACTCCAAAATTAGCAAATGTACGCTCCTGGGAAAACCTGCAACAAAAAAGTGATTGATTCATTTCCCATTGCCAGTGAAGGAGTTTGCCTTTGTGATTCCTTTACCTGGTGCGTCATGTTCGATGTCACTAACACACCAACAACTGAGGGGGTCTGTACCTTGCTGTACTGACAAATTAGCACATTCATCCAGATGTCACGTTCCCATCGCTGCCGATTGGAGCCAATTAATACCTGTGTCTCCTGCAGAGTCCTTTGACATGGGAAAGAATAATTTAATCCATTCTCATTGCAGACAAAAGCCAGTAACTGGGTGTGCATTTTCAGACCAGTGAAAAAGTGTCATAAAACACACACTCAAAACTAGAATGACACTCAGTAGAGTGCATACCTCCACCAAAGCCAATCAATCGATTGTCTGGATCTTAGTAAAGAAGAAAGGAAAAAAAGTCCTCCCACCTACATGATTCAATCCTGCTAACAAATACACCAACAAATAACAGACGCGTGTGAACATAACCTCAGTGGTGGAGGTAACAATCACACGGCAGAAAAACGTGAAGGTCCGAGAAAAAAGGCTCTTCAACCTGTGATAATCACACTAATTAGAGGCTCTCTGGAGTTCAGGGCTCCATGTACAACTGTGCTGAAGACTAATGAGAGCTGAACCTAACCCTTAAACCTCACTTGGCATCAATTATTCAGGAAGAGGAAATAATTAATGCTAAACCAATCCCAGGTTGTACTTACGAAACCCATTCAATGCCAATACTAGTATTTAAAAACTGGTGTGACACCACTTGGAAATTAATTAGAATTTCACAACATAGTATGCAATATAGTAGTATGTTATATTTATATATATATTGATAAAAAAAAGCGTGAATTGTGACCATTTTAAAAAGATGAATGTGTAGAGTTGTTTGAATTTACAAAATAAAAGTCTTTGGCCATGTTCAAAATAAAAAAGAAAGAGAGGCAGAGACAAGAGGATTTAGTGACAGGAAAGCAGCCAGGAAAAGTAAATACTCTGCGTGTGTTAGATGTTAAACAAGCAGAGTTCAGCCAACATCTTGTGACACCGTACTCTGTTGAAGATACAATACACAGTCCTGATGAAGCTGACTGTGGAGGAGAAGGTAGCTCTGCTTTCTTCGGCTTTATTATGAGATTTACACATCTGGCACACATTCTCTGCTCCACAGCAGAAACATTTACTGTTTGTGGCACAGAGTTGGCCTCAACTATCAAACACTTTATATTCAAAACAAAAACTCCACCTTTCAAACTGCTTTTGGCAAAGTACCTTGCATCTGCTGGAACACTTTCCCTCCTCGGACAAAGATCAAAACCTATAGGTCATTTATTGTCCTCCAACATCACAAGCAAACATCTGGCTTGGTGCTGTTCCCGTAAAATCAAAGAGCAAGTTTGAAACCATATTTGCAGCATATTCAACATTCAAACTATAAAACACAGATACTGGTCATGACTAAGAAAAGAGAGCAGAAGAGCAGGAAACAGTCATTTGTGCTCCATGGTAGAACCACTAAAGTATAATGCAATGCAGGCAAGCAAGGAGATCAATAAAAGACCGGACACCCTTTCATTTTGTTTCCACCTTTAGAGACAAAAAGTTCAATGTCAAATACATCATAGCGTCTCAACTCTTTTTTTGACTTCAATAGGTTTTTCTTAAAAATGAATCGTGTATCCGGGAGCACACTGGACATTTTCTGAAAGCTATTCCCCATGATGATAAAAAGTTGTTTGATTAGAAAGGTATCATTATTCATTACTGTGACTCCTCCACTGACAAGGTTAATATAAAACATAATTTGAGGCGGCTAAAGATCTTTAAAAAAATATGAATATGAATATAATATTACATTTATCGGTTTTCGTGATCCTGCAAAACTTTGTATATATCCTACAATACTAACAGATTTAGAGAAAAAAAATCTGAAATGTATGTAATATTTCTGCGTCTATACACTAATTTTGCTGGCCCACCCAAGTGCACTCGGCTGCAAATATGTATGCACACACTGTAAACCTGTTTTTCTGATTCCATTCCATTTTATAAGAATTACATAAAATGTTTATTTCTCCTGTTAACATGGAGGAGGCAGGATTTATGATCTATAGTGCAGCCAGCCACAAGGGGGCGATCAAGATGTTTTAGCTTTACTTTTATGAGCCAGTCCAGCTTCATATACAGTCTGTGGTTGTATAAATCCTCATCTTATCTTAACAGTGCAGGAACAACATTGCCATTGCCGTGTTGGATGTTTTCTCTTCCTCTGGCTCTTGGGTAGATGATGTCCTCCAGGGTTTCCCTTATCTAAAAACAATACGCGGCACAATATGGCCACAGGAGTCACACTGCTCTTTGTAGTACAGATGTGTAATAATGTACACACACATACTGTATAAATAATACCTTGTTGTATTCAGATGTAAATAGAACATTTTTCTCTTCAGATTTGGATCCCTGTGTTCCTCATGAAGAAACACTGAGTGATTACTTCCCAGAAGGTCAGCAGCTCCTTTAAAATAAACCAGCCATTCGTACCATTTGATGTCGGCTGCAACAATTGAGCTCGCAACATTTATTTTCTCATTTTGAATTCCTGCCCACAAACAATACCCTCTGCAGGTGAGCGTGGCCTTTCTTCTGTGACAAAAGGAATTACTATGGCGGTGGCAGATAGTGCAGCTCTACTTTTCAGATAGCTGTCTGTTTGTATTTCCTCGCTGGACCGAGGTGCCAAATGAGAGCATTATGAAGTTGCTTTTGTGTGCTTGTGTGTCTGGGGTGACCCAGTTGAATGAACAACAGGCAGAGGTCCAGAAAACTGGCTCCAATACTCTCAGAAGGCTTCCGAAAATCACTCTCAGATGCGGATTGTACGAGCCCTCTGAAGCCCGGAAGGCATGCATGAGATCTTTTTTTTTTTTATTTGCTCTACTTATGAAATTCTTGGTTGCTGTCAGATCGATAGAGAAGGACTATATTTATGAAAAAGTCAGGCATAACAAAAACGCCCCTGTTGCTATTTTTTTTATTACAGCAACTTTTATTTTTTAATTCAACATTACTTCAACTATTTATGAATATATGAATTGATGTGATATTTCACCCATTCCAGCGGTCTGTTGAAAAATACTCTCTTCGAATGTCAAATGACATTGATCCAAAAAAACAAACACTAGAGTGTAGTCCAACATGGTCTGTTCTATGAAACGCAGCTTTGAACATAATGAAAATATCAAACCATTTACAGAACACTGCATAACAGTCTTTGGTATTGTCCTTAAATTGCAGCTGGCAAATTACAAGGCAATTCACTAGTTTATACAGGGTTTGAGTATAGTACATATTATGTGCTCGGTAGAGGTTTCAAATAAGAAGAATTAGGTGATTCTGAGAGATTGAGAAATAAATTACATTGAAATCATTTACTTCTACTTAATAGTTGTAAAACACCATATTATTGTCAGTGGGAAAATAAGGCAGGAAAAGTCATTAGTGATAATAGAAAGACAGTTATCGTAATGTTAACTTAAAAGTTATGATAATTGTAACATACTTTGTTAACTTCATACACTCTAAAAATGCTTTTTGCATTTGTTAATATGTAAAAACACAAGATAATATATTTTCTAAATTAATCAATAAAGCATTTGGTCATAAAACATAAAATATCAAAAAATGTATGACGATTATAATAAGGTCTACAGTAAAAAAGGTATATATTTGGTTAATGATCACATAAGAGAAAAAATGGAAATATTTAGCATTTGTTTCAAAAAAGAGTGCAAAATGAATTATTAAAATGCCAATTTTTCTCTCGTTTAACAAATGAAATAATAATGTCTGCCCTATATTTCCAAAATGTAGGGAATATTTGCACTGTACTTTGCAGGCTGTATTATTATGTATTATGTATTGTACTTTTTATTGTCTTACTTTTGCAACTAATTAGAAATAAAATAGACTTTCATGGACTCACCCAGCTGGTTGTTGTGGATGACATGCATATCATCTTGGCCCTGAAAAGACAGAGAGACGTTTCAATAATTACAACATCAGAAAAGAGCTGTTCAAACACGTCTTCAAATAATGACCTACATAAATTCACTTTTTTGTTTCAACAAAAGACAGAGAATGGGCTGTGTGAGGATGCTCAGTTTCAGCTAAATACTCCATTTCCTTTTCCTAATCACTAATTAAGACTTAGTGATTCTAAATATGGAAACCTCTATGGGTTATTTGGAGAAATAATGAGCGATACCCGACATCATTAGTCCTTCCTAATTGTGTGGATTTTGTGCCTGCAGCATTTAGGCTTTGAGCATCAAGCTCAATTAAGACTTTGAACACTGTTCCACCTCCAGAGCTGTCAGCCCATGCGGCAGACCGCGGCGGGATGAGTAAATCAATCACACGCCGAGCAAACTTTGAAGAGAAGACTTTTACCTCCGTCTTTCAGAGGAAATCTCTCAGACTTGGGAGGAGGCAAGAACATGTGGGTTCTGGCTGCTTCCAGAGCTCTAGAGCACGAGTATTAATAGATAATGACAAACCGAGGACTGTTTTGATTTATGACTTCCTCTAGACTAACAATCATTTCACTGGCAAGCTGTTACAGCCTTCAGAGAGATTAACTAACGCATAAATTCACTCAGAGCTGGTATGGTGCTGTGGTTACAGACAATCACAGTAGTTTGGTGGCAGTTGTGTGAGCCGGCGTACATGTAACCTGCCAACTCAGCACATTTAGAGGACGACCAATTTTTATAATAAAGAACATCCTATTAATTTGGACAATTTCCTTTTTAACAGCTTTGTGCAACTGTTCTGACAACACATCATTTACTTTTTTTATGACATATTTTCTGCACTTCCTGTCATTTTCCTCGACTATCAAATCCTGGACAAAGTGTTTTGAGAAGCATCAAACAGGCACATTTTCAAAATGACAGTAGAAAGTTTGAACTGCACTGATGCACACAGCGATGATTCCTGCATGTGTCATGCCCCACCCTCTCTTATTTTTCCAGATGATCAGAGTTAGAGGTAAATATATGCACAGGCAGACAAGATCATATCAGGGTGATTTAATTCAGTGGGTATGAGACATCAGCTTAATTGGACTCAGTAGCATTAGTCATGCCCACAAGGTTCCTGTCTCATCTAATCGCGCACTACTCCTCGGAAATCCTTCCCTTAGCTGAGGAGAGAGAAGGAAAACATATGCATCCTGTAAACCAGGAGGATGCGACAGGTAATTCACTCATATAAAATCTTTCAAACTTGTAAATATATAGATAAAAAAACAGGTTAATATAGAGGGAAATGAGCCAAAAAAGGTTTGCAATGATTCTTAAGATTTTATCAAATTCTTGATTAATAGGAAGAAATAATTTAAATTGAGGCTCAATATTTTTTGGTTTTATTAGCAAAAAGACAACACAAATACTGTAAAATAAAAGTTTTCATATCGGCAAACACAAACTAAGACACTAGTATCGACCAACTGATAAATCTGTCCGGCTCTAATTAGGAAGCTGTGACTGATGAGTGTCAGGTACAAAGTTTTTCACTGCACGTCCTCCAGCACAACACAACTCACAGGCCGAGAGGAAACAGTAAATCACTACATCGTCACTGCCAAACAAAATAAATCAAGAACTCAAGAGTGATAAATGAAGTGAAAAGAGAAACGTTACCAATTATACTGATTGTGAGTGTGTGTGTGTTCACTACATGGCATTATATGGCCCTGAAGAAGACCTAATGACTGATGACATGGTGTTAAAGAGGCTTTAATCAGATATCTCTCAATCTATGCAAACTGTAGAAACTCCTCCTCTGTTCCACATCGATTTGTAACGTTCCATGTGTTTGAGGAGTTGTTTTCTAATGAGCTGCTGTAATGGGAAACATGCAGCCTCCTCATTCACACCATTATTTCAGATCCAAAGAGGTTCCCACGTGACTTTGTCTGGAAAAAATAAGCTGAACCTGGTTCCAGCTTTTCCACATCGTACAGGGAGAAATCGCTTTGGCCAATCTCATAAATGCAAGTGCACATTCTTTGTGTTACCCATTACTGGCTCTGTAAAGTCCTCTTATAACTACTCATGGATTCATTTCCAACCTTGACCTCTTGGTCCTTAGGTTTGGTCTGCACACCTGTTTACACTATAATCGTGTTTTTCAAAATCACCGTCCTTTTACCACTGATGTTTTACAAGAAAGATCTTAAATCAACCTCCAATGTGCCTCAGATGAGATTTGAATGTCTTGAATTTTGCTTGTTATCACTGGAGGTTCTCCTCGAAACAACCATGAGGGATAAAAGTGGTCTAGGGATTCAGAGTAGTTATACCTCCAACAAGGAAGTTCTGTTTTCACCTGTCTGTTGGTTGGTTGCCAAGAGAAAAGCCATTACATTGTGGTGTCGATCCAGACAAAGAGGCAGATCCAGGAATTTATCCTTTTCTTTAACATTGTAAGATTGGGTGGTTTTTTTGACATCTTCACTTATTTCCTGGCAATTCATGGCTCTTGGTGAAAGAATCCGTATTACTCAGAATTGGTTTCTGTGGTTTCATAGGGTTTCATCAGCCACTGTAAAGTAAGAAATGGGGATTAAAACCTGGAACTATGTGTAGCTGAGATAATGTGGATTCAATAGGAAATCAACACTTGATGGATTTGGTTTGTGATTTAAGCGGGTGGTTTGGTGTTTGTTGACCTTGGCTGGTTGGGTTTATTGCATTCAGATGTTTTATTCATATATGTTTATAAAATAAAATGTCAGATTAAATCCTTGACTTATTGCCTTTATTAACCTTGCTGTAGCAGCTTATTTTTAGCTTAGGTTATTTCTTCAGATGGATATTTCCATTTGAATTGCCGGTTTATGATCCAAATGTAAAAACATGATGCAAAAAGGTGAATTTACCTCACATTTTTATTATCAAATATTTAAGTTTTGGGCCTTTAACAAGACACCTCATTGTAAATCCTGCTCATTGGTTGATATTTCATAAAATCCCCACAGCTGAGTGACACGAGGATAGCAAATCTTTTTCTGGTGGCATAAATTATCTTATATTCTGCGGCAGAGTGAACCCAGGGGTCAGGTCTGGCATAATTTTCACCATTACTGAGAGATAAATCACTCTCAGCTCACACTTGGCCTTCTCCGTGCACAGGTAACGCTCTCCTTTATCCTATCTGACAGTAGGCTGTCAGCCATTTGCAGCAGGAATCAGACACACATAGGTGTTAAAAAGGAATTGCCATGAGTCTACATTGCCCATCCGAAGGGTTTAGATTTACCATTGCTTGCGCACGTTTGATCTGAGGCAGCACTGCACTGATGCAGACAGACAGAAAAATTGTGCCTCATGTAGCTTAACCTCGGAACGGCAGCAGCACTATGGTGGAGGCGTTCTCAGGTTATGTGGACATGCATGAACTCCTCGAGAATCATCCTCAAACTACTTAATGTGAACGTTATGTAGTCAAGGACACCAGCAAAGACAACCCTTTGATCCCTGCCTTTGATTTGGAAGCTCTTCGCATATATACATGGCGCCCTGCTTCATCTCTCAGTCCCAGAGGGGAGAGACGCTCCACTGATGTGAGTGACCCGTCAGGTCATATTAGCTTTCTGTTCACTGATGGCAGGAATTCAAGGTTGCAAGGTTTTGAATTTTGACGTGTTGGATGAAAATGTGTGATGTTTATAGAAACCCGCTGTCAAGATGGACTTGAAGCACCTTAAATACATGAAGGGTTAAACACTTGAATGACCTGAGTTGTGTATTGGAAATGTGTCTTTTGTGCATGTATAATTGCATGAGCAGACGTGTCTGTGGAGGACTGACCTAATTGTTTATCTAAAAGGGCAACTTTAGGGTTTACGATTATTGCTTAGAGACTTTAATTTTATGGCCTCGAGGAACCACAACTTTATGGCAACTCTTGATATCTCTGGTTGGATCTCACATCTGGGGTCTCACTCCAGGGGTCGTCCACAAACATGTAAAGACGTAAAGACAAGATGTCTCCTCCACTGAGTGAAACAACAGGAGGGCAGCTTTCTGTGTACATGAGCAGACTTTTCTTTTCAGGTTTGACTTTTTCCCTCATTTGGTTGACAACTTAGAATTGGGTGGAAAGAACTGATGATTATCATCTATAGCAAAGGCATTAAGACGATTAAACTGACAGGTAACTGGTAACCTGTTCCAATTGATGCAAAAAAAACTGTTGATGTGCTCAACAGTCACGTAAGAAAACCCCATTTACATTTAGTTTGAAAATATTATGAGCCCAATAATTCAGGGTTTGTTTGTCAGCAGGATGATACAAAAACTACGAGCCCATAAAATTTTGGCATGGAACCAGACAAAAGGGGCAGATCCAGAAATTATTTTTATCACATTACGAATAAGGGTGTCTGACATTTTCAGTCATTTCCCAGGGAATAATTCATGGACTTTTAATGAAATATTTTTTTAAATAAATCAGGCACATATATAAATATATAGATATATACAGGAACTAATATTTATGAGTTTGTGCATTTTGGTGCGGCTGGATTTATTTAGAATTTTGAATTGAGTACTGGGTCTTGGCAGAGGTACAGTATGTGCTCTACTGAGTGCCACTCTATGGTTGAGAGAAACTATTGTTTTCATTATTAATTAACCTGCCAAGTATGACGCAATCGTCTGATTAACTATTTAGTCTATGAAAGGTCAGTCAAATTTCAAAAATTCATCACAACTTTGCAGGGACCAAGGGGACATCTTTAAACGCCCTGCACCAAAGAAAAGCAGTAAATCCTCACGTTTGAGATGCTGGGACCAGAAGTTCTTATTTACTGGCTTGAAAAATGACTCAAACTCATCAAAATAGATGTGGATTGCTTCTGTGACAGTCAACCGATCAAATAATTGCGTCAGCTGAAGAAAAGACCAACAATGATTTTTATCTGACTAGCACACAAGATGTATGTCTTCAGAAGGACTGATGGAGAGAGGAAGTAGTGCATTGTTGGTCGTTTCACAGGATTTTTTTAATGAGAAAAATATAGAAAATTGCCAGTTTAACACTTTCAACAGTTTAAATAAGAAAACAGTTGGAGTGAAGAGCTAGCACAGAGGTAGTGATCACTTGAAGTGGATTCATTCTGCACGTCATGTAAAACAGACCAGTTTAAAGCACAGGAATATACGTATATGATACATGCAGAGTATATAAGCATCTAATTAGGGTCATATAACGAGATATGAACTAGTGGCCTATGATTCCACTGCTTCAGTGCTGAGTCGTATCCATAGCAACGACCATCATCCTGTACCCATTGAAATAAGTAGCTGAAGAGAGGCACCATGACCCGCCTCAATCTTTAAAGACACACACACGATTTGAATAAGAACACGAGTCTCAGTTTCATTAAAAATCAAGAATAAAGGCGAGAATGAGAGACCAATGTCACTGCATTTAAATTTCACATTTGCAAGAGGATATAATTAGCTGGGTAAATTAACTCCTGCAAGCGAGGATCTTGATTTCCTGAGCTTCTGTTAGTAAGTATGAATTTAGTAAGGTGCATTCTTTCCTCATCGGATACATGACTAAACTTAACTGACGGATGCAGCCTCTATTTTGCATTGTGTGTTTCTTTTCATTTCTTTAAACAAATACACTAATTTATTGCCTCTTAGGTATGAATGGAGTTTCCACCTCTCATTTTCCTCTTGTCCACTTCTTTCAGCATCAGTCTCACTCTACTCTGTTCTTCTCCACAGCTGATAACTTTACCAGCTTCTCTCGCTCAGTGAAACAGTTCAACAGGGACGTTCTCACTTAGTTCCACTGTACGCAGCTTTGTTTTTATAAGCACAGGAAAAAAAAATGTTGCCAACAGAGGCAACCGGGCCGCACAAAGTTGTTGACAGGGGTCCAAATCTGGTTGCCTGGAGCAACATGGCAAACGTTACAGTCTGGCCCCCGCTGTGCGAGTTATTCAGGGTCACACTGAGCTCCCTCCACTCTGCATGAGATGGCTGATAGATGTTGACCAGATTTCAGCCATGAAAGTCTGAAAGGGGGAGATTGGTCATAGAGGAAAAGATTATTCGAGCTGAATAAGCCTCGACTTTCTGGATAATATCTCAGTGTTCTGAATTTTGTATGAGCAGGATGCTGGGTGACAGTGTGTAAATGGGGTTTGCATGAGCCAGATGAGACAGTTACAAAAGGACTGAAGCCAGAACTTGTTGATTTTTGATGAGATGACAATATAATACAATCCTTGCAGCAGCACGTTAAAATTTCAAATGCTCATTTTTGCAGCGTGAGCACAGTTTTTCTATATAGTTTAAATTTGTGGTTTCTTTTTATTTAGTGATTTATAATAACATTCATGGTTAAACTATAAAATATCAAGAATCAATTATATTTCTTTGTCATGAGGGTTTGAAAGCAAAATCTTGTGAATAACTGCCCAATTGTTTAGTATATATTGGCCAATTTATTGGTATTGGCAATATTTCACTCACAAATATATTAGTGTCAGCCTCCAAAAATCCATATCGATCAGACTCTAAGACCGACAGAGTTCTACATTTGCATTCCACAATATGCTGATATTTCATTCTAATCTGTATTCTCTAATTTTTGACTTCATTTGTTCAAAACACTTGTTTCTATATATATATGGCAGGTCCAGCTGTAAAGTGCGTTTGCAGACATTAGAAGTCACCGGTAAGGTTTTCCACTGTTTTTGTGCATCAGTGCTGCACAGTGGAGGAGCACAGCCACTTGTTTCATATGGGGATTTTCTTTTTTGCCCAGATGCTCACTTTTATCTGAAAGCTTTTCTTGATCTCCCAGACCTCGTCTTGAATTTCACAGATCCACTTAACTACAATTTCTTCATGACATATTGAACAAAGGCAACTTCAATCTGTAAGTGGTTTGATAATTCTGACAGCTGCGCCTGGCAAGCTGTTGGTAATCACACTTTCTGTCCATCTGCAGAACGCTCAAACAACTGAACATTGGCAGAATTCATTCAAGTTTGTAATCTCAGAGAAAGAATCACACTTCTCCTCTCAAGTTTGATTTTGTTACAGCGTCTGCCAGAGGGCACAGATTCTGGAGAATAAACACAGCTCTTTCTGCTTGTAGTGAAATCCACCCTCGGCCGCACAGACAAATGCAAACACAAATCTTTGCGAAGAAAAAAGGTGTTTTGCAGTGAGCATAAAAACCTAGAAATAACGGAGAAGATGTTTTTATCCAATCAGACACGAGGAGGTGAATTGATTGGGTTGTTAAGGAAGACAGCAGCTTTTTTTCCTTCATGATTGGTCATTATGTCAACAAGTGAACAGCAGTTCAGACTGAGTGCAGTGCACAAAGAGGTGAAGATTTATACACATATACATATATACGAGGACAAAGGAACTCGATGCTGTAGGTAGCTGGTCATGGTCTTTCAGAAGACTGGAATAGTAGCGTGTTGGTAACACCAACATTCAAAAGTTCAAGTTATTCGTGGGCTGCGCAGAATTCTTCCAAGCACTCAGTGAATAATTCCTCGCACTGTGAACTGCACGCATACATCCCCTCACTGTGCAGAGTCCTCTGGGTGCGTAAGATCAAGGCTCTTCTGCTTACATTAGCAAACTTGTACTACACTTGTTGTTTAAGCTGTTTATCAAGCCCGGGAGCAGCAGATTATCTCGCTACCTATGCTCGCCCCTCGTCAACATCTCCAAGTCATTCCAAGTTCAAACTGATGCCAGTCTTCAGAGGCTTCAGGCGCTCTTCAAAGCCAGGAGGTAAATCTGCCGATCCATATGCAAACCACAGGCTGTGTTCAAAGACAACTACTGAGAACAAGTCCGTGATGTTTACAGCTGCTGCCACGTTATGCTTTACAAATCATAAGCCTCTTAGTTAAGTTATATGCAATAAAAGCAGAGGATGCAGCTTTTCAAATATTTCCCTCCAGGGCAAGGGAGCAAGCACGAAGCCGTAGTGATGCCCAATCACAGTGAAATGTATGAATGAGTTGTCGTCAGTTTAACTGTTTTTCCACACACACACACACACACACGCACACGCACACAGTTTCTTACAGAAAAGCCAGGCAGCGTTTTGAAGCTGCAAAAAACACATAAAAGGTTCTAAAATAATTGTGGCGAGACCGACTTAATTTGAATTTTTTAATAATCCACTCTTGACTAAAAGATATGAAATACTGACTGAACAATATAACAATCACATTTTAAGACAGGTAACTGGTATGTTGTAGATAAAACCATAACTAAATATCATGTCTAACATGAAATGAAAGCATTTGTAACTGTGGCATCAAAAAATATTTCATTGACAACAACTCTGCATAGCTGAGATCAGTCGTGTTCGAAGGGTTAAAGATCAGAGTTAAGGCTGTTGTGCAATTAGAAACATGAACCTGAGAGGCATACAGTAAATCTGTATATAAATATATATATATATATAGTTTGTCCACCTCAAACACACATTATCTGGAAGCTTAGATATACATTGGTTTGTATATGAGCTTATAAATATTCCAACCTTTTTAAGCCACAGTTTTAAGCCACACTGACAAAGTTCCCACAGCCTGAAACTTTGTTAGAAAGTTAATAACCCTCCATTGAAAGAGCAGAAATTAATTACTTTATCAAGTCACTGGTTTATTTTAGAAATTATAAATCACGTGTGTTTACTTTAGAGTGCACTCATTTATAAGCCTGTGTTTGTAATAGTGTGTATGTGCCAGGCCTCTCGCCTCCTGATATAAATTCCTAGACTTTCCGTAACTAAACTGGAGCACTGACCCAGAAATGTGTATTCCTTTCTAATTTGTTCATGTTGTTCTTCAGTTTAGGAGATCTGAAAAAATAAAAGGGGGGGGGGGGGGGTCATTGTTTCTACTTTTACAAGAAGGTTGTCGACAAATATTACTGAAAACAACATGACTGATATAAAGTGTAAAACTACTCAGGCTGAGAAACATCCTCCCATCACTGTCCCGCATGACGACATCTGAAGCTTCCAACAGACACTTCTATGTATTATAACAGTTTAGACACACTGAACTCCATAAACCAGTTCCTCATGGCTTTTTTTCCAGCACATTAGACTTTTATTCATGATTACGCTTCCTCTGTTCAGAAAATACTCCTTTTTTTTCTCCGCTCCCCTAATGGGTTTCTCCTCCGGAATGGATGCCATTTGAATCTCTGCTTTATCATTATGACAGGCAACTGTCTTTTATCATTCTTCTTTGTCTCCAGCTTCGACTGAGGATCCTTCTGAAGGCACATCGATAATGCATCACAATTAACTGAAGAAAACAGCTCCATTTAAAACCTATTTTAAGTTAGGAGCATGTGCTTCTCACATTTTCAATCTAAGTGAAGACCTGTTGTTTAAGGATGTTTTTTCTTAAATCCGAATTCACAGAATGTTTTGTTGATGACATTTTCTACCAAACGTCCTATAAAAAATCTGAGTCAAATTAAAAAGCAACAAAGCAAAACGGGAAACTTCTCTCTGTAGGAAAAGAATCAGCTGACATCAGTAAAAAGCAAGACAGTAATTTCCCATTTCTGTGATGCTAAGCACCTCTGCCAGGAGGCTTACTGTCAACATCTCCTCACACCAATAAGAAGTGGAGCAACTCAACATGTTAATTATTTATCAAGCAGCAACTGCAGACTTATAAAAATGCAACAGCGGGAAATTGTCTCGCACTTTCTGAGAAGAGAAAATGGATTTGTGTGGCAGAGCAAATTAAACGTCTGATCTGGTGGCTGATAATCGATCAAAATAAGAAAACACGGGGGTTTTACTTGAGTTGGTCAGGTAATTAGGGCTTTGATACGGGTAACAGGAAGTGAATGATTAACATTAATTATCAAGGGATGAGCAGCAGCACAAGGCTTGAGACTAATTTGCACAGAGGAAACGAAGAATCACTTACCTGTGAGGCTTTTCCCGAGCTGCCAGCCGTCAAGTTGAAATGAACTGGAAGAACGGACAAAGAACAGAAACAGAAATTAATCATTTTAACTCAAACCATAAACTCTCCTTTTTACCTGAGGCTGGGTGACCTCCATAACTGCAAAGCTGCCGTAAAAACAACCTGATTTATCTTAGAATTTATTTCAAAATATGAAAAAAATAATAACTCAGAGGTAAATTCCTTCGTGCTGAGTGTAAGTTAGATCTCTGAGAGCAGAGTTTGTAATTAGAGCACTGAGAGGGTCTATTTAATCGCATTGCCATCGATCCTGAGACAAGAAAATCTGCACCGAAAGATTCCCAGGATTTGAAATCAATACATCCAAAACAGCAGCGTCCCTGAGAATGAATTTTCACAGAGGTTTCTATTGAATCAGGCTGCCCACACTGCTGCATCAGTCAGCTTTAAAACGGACTCTAATTACGTGACACAACCGAGAAAGAGTTAAATTTCCTCTCCTGTCTTGCTGTTGCGGCCATTAAAACCTGAAAGCAGCAGGTTTGTTTTCTAGCAAGATGAAACTGCTGCCGTAGAGCAATATCTAATAAACAAGTAACACCCAAAACATGCCAGATAGTTGTGTTTATATACTGTATTTCACAAGATGGATACAACCTCTGTGATTTTGCTTTCATGGATCAATGTGAAGAAATTTGGTCAGAGATTAACTCCATCTATTACGAGGGAAGCCTCCTCTTAAATTATTCAAGTTAAGTTCAAAACACAGCTGTGTGTAACGCCTGGAGTAAAGCCACCAGTTCAGTGCTGAGTAATGAACCTAATTATTTCAGTCATGAAAGCACCAGAAAACAACAATGGATGCGAGCGCAGTTTTCACAACAGTCCAACTCTTCCAGCCAAGCCTGAGAAACATTGTTTTCCCACGTTCCTCACAAAGAGAGAGCGTCTTTAAAAGAGCAGAAAAACACCCACATGAAAAGGCAGTGATTACACCTCAGGTCTTTAACTTCACTCAACGATGCACAGACTTTTCAAAAGGGAGAAAGATCACATTTTTTTATTTTCTGTGCTGCATAAACGTCTTTTTTGTTTGTTGCTGCGAGCCGACACACTTCACTGCAGTTTACAGTTAGAGTGCTTTTGTGATTAGGATTTCACAGAGTGTGCCTCCAATAAGAGAGAGTAATACAGTATGGGGAGGAAACACGAAGAGCCTGCAGCTGATTCTTCAGACTCAACGAGTGCCCTTTGTAATAATAAAACATAGAACAACATTTCTGCAACAATAGGTAATATAATAAACACTAAAATATTATTCATATGAAAAATCTTGTTGTTACTGATAATTGAAGGACCTGTCATGTTAAGAGTCTGATCCATATGAGGGTTTGTGGACGGTATCACGATCAATTTATATATATAAAAATATATTTGGCAATGATTCTTCATGTTATCAAACCTTTCTGAGAATGACATGTAATTGAGGCTTGATTCTTTATAGAAATCTCATAAAGAACCAAATATGAAAATGCAGTGTGAATTCTAAACCTTTCTGTGTGGAGTTGGCTGCTTGGTCGGTCGGTGGTGATGCTCGTTGCAGCTTTTCTTTCTGAAACTGTAAAAATTTAAGATATTCAAAGTTCAGTGAAGCTCCAGCCTGAACTGGTGAATCAGCTGTCGTTGTCCTGATCAACAATGTCACCAACATTGATGAGCCCCAGCCACCACTGCTGCTCCAGAGCTCTGGTCCCTTGTTTATTCAAAGTAAAAGAAAATTTAACAGATCTCTCGTCCAAATTGCCCCTAGTTCTGCTTTACACTTCCATGGGCCCTCATCAACACATCTGGCACTTGTGAAGGTGATAAGATGATCGGTTCTTGAAGCGAAGCCACATACAGACAGAAAGTTCTGGAATTATTAGGTAGATTAAAAAGTTCTATTCTTTTATGGGTCGTAGTTTTCATACCAGCAAACATATAAAAACACAGACACTGAGTCTATGAAAAGCTCTTATCATATAAATCAGTTGGCCTTTGTCAGGCAAAACCTTTATAACTGAGTAAGTGGACCTTGACCAGAACCAAAACTACCTTTAAAAGAAAAATCTATTACATATTTTTAATGGCAGTTGGTGGCACTGATTTATAAACTGTCTCATTAAACTAACTCTCAGCCAACTGTCGTCCAGAACATATGGCTCCTAAAGAGAATAAAAACCTGTACTTGCTGATAAAAGAGCAAATAAAGACACTTAATTGTACAATGAGGGAAATATAACATTAATTTGCATTGATACTGCCAACTTCAGGCAGGAACCAAATAATCCAGCTGAACCAAATTATTATGTGGTCTATTATCCAGTGTCCTTGAATCCTAATGGCCACGTAAAGTTCACATACATAAAGTCCGATCCAGCAAATCATGACCTCTGTGGAGCGAGCAGAGCGACCACGCCGTTATCCAGCATCCAGAGTTTTATGTCAGCATTAAAAATGCAACATTTGGCACGAAATGAAGCTTCCTACAGGAATACGTTCAAGTTCACAACACATTCTGCTACGTTTTCATGGCTCGCCCCAGAGAGGGAGAGGCGTGGGGAGGGGTGGTGCCGGGGACTCTTCACATAATGCCACGAGCGCTGACGGGATCAGCTCCATCGCAGCGCATTGCCTCCTCAACCTGCATAATCAAGTCTGTTTCCCGAGCAGGTTGTTAATCAAGTGGCAGCGACGGGAACTTGCTCGCTTTGATTTGTCTGGAAGTCCGTCTCCATGATGAAACCTCTGATTTGGCTGAACCCTTTTCAACAAGCTACTCAATACACATAAAACCAGATGTCCCATGCAATTAGATGAGGAAAAGACAAGCTGAGGGAATCAGGTGGGTATGAGCGCATCGGTTGTATGTTTGAATGCAAATGTCCGTGTGGCAGCCTCCAGAGTTTCTGCAGACTTTTCACGACGAGTAAGAGAGGGGGTTGATGATGCTTCTAACACACGACAGACGCGAAAACAGAAAAACAAACAAACTAATATATCGGGTGAAAAGCAGTGCCACACACGTTGAGGTGACAGACGAAGAGAGTTTGTTCTAATGAGAGCTGACACTGACCGGTGTTAATGAGCCGTAAAAAAACTCACTCTGCAGCGGAATTAATACGTTACTACCTGTATCTGCCTCTGCCTGCAGCATCCCCCCTCACCTGTTTCCTGCAGATTACATGTTGCTGTTGTGAAAGCGCCTGAGCATAGAATCTCCCGCTGCATTGTGCATGTGCGAAAGGCAAACTGCAAAGACCCAATTCTCCTGAGATCCTCCTCAGGAAATGTCTGAAAACAGCTTCAGTGCATTTCTGCAGAAACTAGAGAATCTGACAACAATGAAATTATGTATATCAGGTAGATACTGAAATATATGTCACAAAATGACAGCTGTTCTTCTTTCTAAATAACTTCTTTATAGAATCTCGCAGAGGGAGTAGGCAAAATGGAGAGACTACATTAAAGCAGTTTGAAGTAACAAAACCACATTATCAAAGACAGCTATGCAGGTGCATTATATCGACTTGAATGCTAATTAGCAGGCAGTGTGAGATTTAAAAGAGCTCTGATAATTACCACGTCTATGTAGAATATTAAAGGCAAAACAAGACAACTGAAGGCTTCCAGAGAGGCTGAAAAGCGATAAGGTCAAACTAGTTCTGCACCGCTCCTGAAAAACACGATTTATTTAATCTGGCAAAGACAATAAAACACAAAATTGTGTGATCGCTGCTCAACGATGATATTCGTGGCCTGGACTGCCATCCAGAAAACACTTCTGAGACCACATCCCCCAAGCTGAGGGCTTTTCAACCTGGATCCAGCTCTTAACAAACCCCCTTCAAAAAACCTGTGACAGCCGCTCCCAGCACTCGAGTACTGTGCAACTAAATGGCATAGAGTGGCTGGTGAAGTCAGAGAGACATGCGGCAAATCCAAACCCCAGATGAAAGGTAAGTGAATATTCTACTGAAAATCCACAGGCGGCACACACCCAGTACTGACTGATGATAGGTGTGTGAAGAGCCCAGTATGGCTAGGGATTATGTTCATATGGGATTATTATGCACTTTATGATTAACATCCAATGCCAGTGTCAAGGCTGGAAGCACCTTGTCCTGCATGTAGCAGGCAGAGAGGATAGTGTGGAGGTCAGTATGGTCGTTAATTACAACCATAGACTGCATAAAAATGGAAGTAGAAGTACACCTGTATTCTCTCCAATAACCAGCAGAGGCAGTAAGTCTGTTTGTATTTAAGTCTTTGAGAAAATAACTGTACTTCTACACTTTATGAAAATCAAAAGACTCTTCCTCGCGTTTATGGTCTAAATCCTTGGTTTCAGGTTCTCTTCAGCAGCTTTATGCTTTGGGGCTTTTGATTGGCAGCTCGTACGGTCCAATGGGTGCAGGTCACACCTCAAGCGCTCGGTCAGGCTCTACCCCTCCACTCCTCCAAATATGGCTAATTTTGCGCTCAAAAAAATCCAGATGGTGCTGGATGATTCCAAACTCAAGACAAACGGCAGCTTGAGTATTTGCAACCAGGGACAAACGTTTTGCAGCTTTATTCCAACCACATATCAATGGAATTTCTTTACCGAGAAAGACTCTTCAAAAACACAGACATTGGATGAAAACACACATTGACACTGTTCTGAGGTTCTGCAGAGTTGTTCTATTTGAATGATTTTGTCAGGCGACAGGGTTCAATTCCCGTGAAAATGTGACAGCTCAGACTGGGACCGATCTGGAAACTTATCAAGCGCTCCAGTTCTTTCTGTTATGACCCCTCTCAGTTTTATTCTTCTCTGTGTGTTCAAAGAATAGAGTCGTACAGCTCAGCGATAAAACATTTTGAACATTAAAAAAAAAAGAAAAACTACACCCCTTTTAATAAGGGACAAAAATATTACACTGCTATTATGATAAAAGTAGTTTCTCAAAGGACTGGCACAGATGGCACAGTTTCTGCTGCACGTACAGTTGTAATAATGCACCTGATGTGTACTTTTGAAAGCTGCTCTGCAAACTGTTAGTTATGCATGAGGCTCAGGCTTCATATGGCATTGTGTCACATTAAATCTAAACTTTGTATTCCCTATCAAGCACTGCTAGCAGCCATTTACATCCCATACCAGCAACTCCTAACATAGCTTGAGTGTCTAGCTGGAGCTCCCTCTCGATACCAACATGTTTTTTAACTTACAATGCACTTGGTCTGTGCAGCATCCTGTCGATATTAGATTAATTTACACCGCTAAAGCTGTAATATAATCTGAAATGGAAAAATCCTAAATTACAATATCTGTATTATAGCTCACGTACGTAAACAAACGGTCACTGCGGTGGCCAGATTGTATACGACAAATTCCAAATGCAATATTTTTTATATTATAAAATAAATGAGCAGACTGTTTTCAGACAAACTAAATTTGTGAACCTATTCCACATATCCACCTTCAAAAGTAGACCTGAGCTTCCACATGTGGCCCCATTGAAATGCAGCCTGTGTGGATGGGAGCGCTGTAGCCTCAAACCTGGGAGGTGCTGCCCCTCATCCCAACTGTGCCACAGTGAGTGCACACCGCTCCAGTGCACATCAGAAATGACAGTCCGCTGAATCCTCATGAACGACATCATTGAAAACCAGCAGAGGTGGCAGCCTAATGTCACAAAACTGGACACTCTCCATACCTCGGCGGAGCCTTGATGTTAGGGTGCATGAATATTACATACAGGCGGAGCAGACAAGAAGCCTTGTCAGAGTCTGATGCCCGACTAAACGTGCTTGACTTGGTGCCAAACACACAAACACAGCGTCGGCTTGTGCACATAAAACATGGTGGATTGCAGCAGTGACCGTGGCTCCTCGTACTGCTCGGACTACACTCTAGTTTCTATTTTCACAAATGAAACACATTTGAAACACCATTCATCCGTTATGCTTAAAGGCAACGTTTCACCCATGTCTAGCAATTAAAGACAGAATAAAAAGAGACATGCTGCAGTTTTTTTTAAAGCAATCAGGAATTAACAGTGACAGGTGAATGATACTGAAAATGTTGAAAGTTAAAGATAAGAAAAGATTCACATTCAGGAGCATGAATGCTAGAAAATTAATTAGAGGAGGTTAAGAAATGATTATCCTTGGTTAATTCCACTTAAATTATTCTGTAGACGTTTCTTGCAGCATTGATATTTCCTGACAGATATTACACTTGCAGGCAGTACTGACATTTCTGCAGAGCCTCACGTTTCTTTTCTGAATATATATTGCACTACACTGTGACAATTTTCAGCCCTAACAAAGCAGGCAGACTCCTGCACTCAGCATTTATCTCATTCTGTTCAGGTGGGCATCCATGTGGTACAATGGGTCAATGCTAGATTGGTCACTCAGTGCAATTTCCTGCACAGCTGCAGCCACGCACTGCGCGCTGCACCCCACAGAATGGATAGGACACAGCACTGACTGTATTCTGTTTGCAGGAACACATCCATGGACATACAGTGTGCAAGTGTTTTTGCTTAATTCTGACCGATGAATCTCTGCATGCAAGGATGGGTGGTTTCAACATGCTGGAATTAAATGCACCTGAACAATTTGACATGTTAAGTCACTTTTAGTCAAAGTTTGCAACGTAAAAATCGAATTTATCCACAAATCTAAGTGCAAATTTCTATTAAAAGTGCATTAACACTCTTTCACATGACTGCTGAGACTCTGGGTTTGTCCTCTCACCCCAATGGCAGCAAAAGGAGGATTTAACCCCTTATGGATCACATAAGTTTGTGCAGCCTGACAGAGAGGACCGACACTCGGTGGAGGAGCTTTAAAGGAGCTGCAGCCCGAGGCGCATTCATCCTCGGGGCTTTGACTTGACTCCCACCGGCGCAGCGTCGATGTGTCAGGAAACAGCAGCAGCTGCTTTGACGCGAGTGGAGGGAGAGAGAGAGAAAACATTTTGCAGAGAAACCGCCTCCATTGCAAAGAGCTGGGTCTTTCCCACGCGTCCATGCGATTAAATCCTGTGCGTAAAACTTCCAGAGGTTTGTCGACATTAAGCCACATGGTTTGCACCGACCACCTCTCAACTCCTCAGGAAGTTGAGGCGGATCATGGCTCCTCACTTCTTCTTCCTTCTCTCCCTCTCTCTCGCAGCTCGTCTCTCTGTTTTTGGAGAAAAACAAAGGAATCTGCGCGTCTCGGCAAACACACACACCGACAGGGCGAAGTGTTTAACCGCTCCGAGGCTCCCGACGCGAGGATTAGAAAGTAAAGTGAGCACTTACAGGCGGAGAGGAGGACCAGACAGCCCGCTGCCACTTTGGAGCCGCTCCGAGGTTTGTTCCACAGCATCCTGGGAGAGTCCTGTCCGCGCTGGAGGAGCAAGATCCCGGCGCATGAGCTTTCTGACAGGGCAACAATAAAAACACACAGCAGCAGCACCGGGGCTTTTCCTCCTCACAGTTTCACAGGGAGTGTGTTTGTGCTGTGGAAGGAGGCATCCCCACTTTCTGTGCGAGGCGCAGGAACGCGCTCTGCTGGCGGGATGAGTTCACTGAGGCAGCCCCGGCGCATGGTGGGAAATAAAAAAATGTTCACCGTTGCCTTCAAGTGCCCCTGAGGAACTCCTACATATCCACACAAGCAACACGATCACAATTAGCTGTTCATCTGTGAAAGACATGATGACACATAAACAAAATCTTATTTTCAATTTAAAAAAAACCAAGCTGTTAAAGTGACAGTTCACCCAAAAAACAATCCACTAATTATCTACTCACCACTTTGCTGATGGAGGGGTGGGTGAAGTGTTAGAGTCTTTTGGCGTTTCAAATTAAATACAATTGAAGTAACTGGTGACCAATTCTTCCATTGTAAAGTAATAAAATAACAGAAAAAGACATCAAATGTCTCCATACTGCTCGCGCGGTGTCATCTGAGTGTCCGTAATCCCTGATATTCAAACTCGACTTGAAACTATGTAATTTATGTTTTTAGTCTAAATTTACTCTGATGTCCTCCTCCTAGTTCTCGCAATACTTATTTCTTAGTTCTCACTAGAAACTCCAAAAGTGTTTTGTGGACTCAAACACCTTATCCCTCCATCAGCATAGTGGTGAGTAAATAATGAGTTCATTTTCATTTTTGGGTGAACTATCCATTTAAGTTTGTTCAGAAGTGAATCATAAACTTCACAGCCCACACGGCAAAATTGTTCTGGCCCAGATTTGTTTACCACATGGGCCACTTTAGGTTCAAATCCAGATCACGCCTCAGCTAGAGCACTGCGTGTTGGCCAAAAAAGGCCCACGTTTGTTTTGGGACATTTTTTTCACATTCGCTATTTTCACAAGTGTAGGCTCACATCCATTTTGTTACGGCCACAAGAAGGCCAGATGTGGAACACCATTGCCTGAAGTGGTCCACATCTGTATCTGGGAGGGCCCACGCCAGGATTTTGGAGAAACCCAGGTCAAGAGTGAACCTGCAAGTTGTTACGTCCACCTTGTCCCAGTTTGTTTATTAGCTTTTTAGATTATTCAAAAATTACTGAACGGCTTTACACAAAACTTGCTTGGACGGGACGTGGGCCAGGAAAATAAAATGTTGAAAAAAATCAAGAATATCAAGCGAACTATACGTTACATTGTCAGAATTATTCTCTGAGTGAAGAGACTATGTCTCCACCCCCATTCATATGGACTATGTATTTGGGTTGAGCTATAGTCTTGATACAATAGAAGACAATAAACGAGTGTGTGAAATTTGGTGCAGCTTGATTGAATTTAAAGGAGCTGTTGGGTAAAGCAGATTATCCAGGAAATGTCTCTCTTTATGCAGCAATAGTTCAAGATTCAAACCAATTTATATATTGATGTTAACAAGAGCAAAGCAACACATCTGTACAGGAAACAGCAAATGTTTGGCCAACTACTTGGCCTTCTGTTTGGTCTATTTATCTAATTTGGTGCCTATCAATAATTGCTAAACAATAGTTGATTAGCCTCCTCAAAAAAAAATCCCATGCAGCCTGGCATTTCAGGAACGATTTAGATGTCTGTAAAATCCTGAACCTTAACAGATGTTTTTTCACTGCAGACATTTTGTTTCATGACAGCAGAGAAACTGAATGAATCAAACATGACTCTGTCCCCCACTTAGGTCTCTGGATTTAGAATTGGGATGCAGCCGTTATTAATGTCACGAAGAAAACCTGCTCTTCTTGGAATGCGTCATGTTAACATGTCTGTAGTGGAAAAGGTCAGTCAACGTGCAGACACGGTGTATGGTTGAGTTTTAATGACTTCACTTCACAGTCTTCCAGTTCGACTCTCGCTCAGCTGGTTGCTATAGTCGCAGTGCGAGGAGCAACAAGGAACATTTGATCAAAACTTTCTTTGTTTTTTCTTGCTTTGTCAATTTTGTTTTACGCCCACACCGACTTCACTATGTGGTTCAGTGGCATCAGTCTGAGGAGTTGACACCTTTATCATTGTTATAAGAGCACAGAGATTAGTCACATCATTTGTTTCCTGCAGAACTTCAACTTGAGTGGGAGTTTAATAAGCCTCAGTAATCGGAATCACCTCTGTTGGTTTGCTGGGCTTGTAAATATGTTTATTTACTATAGTTTAATTATCGAGATACTGTGTTTTCTCTCTTTTGTTGTATCGTCATCTCAAAACCACACACACACACACAGGGTGCATCATGACATGGGAATTTATATTTGTCACTTGTATTTTCTTGCTGCAGATGTGTGAAGACTCAGGATAAAAGAAAACTGTTTCTTTCATGGATTTATAAAGGTTGTAAAGAGCAGAATAATCCTGCAGAGAAAGCAGAAGCGTTTCAGCCCTGTCTAAACCTGACACAGTTTACCCTCTAAATTATGAGGATTGTTCAGTTCTGCACTCATATCATCACTGTGGCTCAGGAGGAAGAGCGGGTCAACCACTGACCAGAAGGTCGGTGGAAGGCCGACTTCAGTTTGCATGCCAAAGTGTCCTCGGGCAAGACACTGAACCCAAAATTACATATTTAATATGAATGATGTGTGACAGAAAAAAAACTTTTATATGGAAGTGCTGTATGAATGTGTGTGAAATCATTACATATCAATGCAACCAATTTTACTTTATTTGGTATTTTTGTACCTGAATAATCAAGAGCAACAATGTGGGTTAGGATTCTTTACAAAACACATTTAACTCTTAAAATAAGTTAATTAATTCTATTTATGTTATGAGGCCCACAATTCTGGCAGAATGGGTGTTGGACTTTCTGTATATGTGGGAAACTGTTTTTCCGACATCCAGTGAAGGCAGCATTCATCCAGATGAACTTTGATCAGTGCACATTTGTGACAGCGAACACGTTTTTCTCCCAGAGCTAAAAAACTGCAAAACCAACAGAGAGTCACCCTGAATGTGTGTCACCACTGACAGTAAATGAAAGAGCATGTTTGTGGACAGTGGCTGTTATTTGATTTTTTACAGAGGATTTACTGCTGGAAACAGAAGCAAAGTGTCTGCAGTTCACTGACACTGAAGAAGCTGCAGGTTTTTGTCTAATGGAATTTAGGTCCTGTGTTTTTTACTTCTTGTTTTGAGAGCTTAATATGTCCTTAAATATTTAGAATCTCCACGATCATGTTTTATCCTCTGAGGGAAAGAGCCCCCTGGCTTTCACTTCAGCCTGGGTGGAACTAAAACACACAGACTTGTGGAGAGCTGTGACCTATAATTTAGAGTTCCCACCCAGATGATTTCTGACTTCCACTTCCTAAATCACAGTTTTCTTTTTCCCTCTGTAGGTGCTTAAATTCACAGGAACATTTCTGAATAATTCAGAGCTCCTGCTGCTGTGAGGATAATTAGTTTATGGAGGCTAATGTTTGCTGAGATTAAAAAAACAAACATGATGTGTATAACCTGCCTTTGGTTACTGTTATTGTTAACATTAAATATTGTTAACATTAAATTGCTCTCGCGCTCACACACCCTCAGGAGGGGGAGCACTGCACTGTCTGTGTGTGTGTGTGTGTGCGTGTGTGTGTGCGTGTAAAGGATGATAAATTGCAGGTTTTCAATGAATGGAAGCTCTACAAAATATAAATCACATTGTGAGAATACTGGATAGACTGAGTAAAATTGTATTCACGCACTGTTCAATACACCTCATCTTGTTTTGTCACACTTTATTTTGCTTGCACAAACATGACTGTGTACCTTTATTACCTCTATTCTTCACTGTCATGTGTTCCAAAATGGCACTGATGCACAATTTGGTATGCACGCTGATTAGCTGCAGAGAGTCTCTGTTTTCTCTCTTGTAGCCTCAACAGGCAATTTATACCATGGTGAAATCCATCTACTGATACAGCTCCCAATTTGTTAAATACATGAAAGTTATGATGAACTCCTACAGCCAGAGCTTTACTTCAAACTCTGATGAGTCAGATGATTTAGTTTGAACAAGTGTGAGGAATCTGAACGTCTGCAGGCTTTTATTGATACTATCTTGTATGCGACAAGATCAGATGAAACATTTATTACAGAGATAATTCATCATATCTCCAAGATAAAGAAATGAATTATGTAAATTTGAGCCATTATCACTACAATTGTAATAATCCTATTTTCAGAATCAGGCAGTTTGCTCTGTGAGATTAAATCGTCAGTACCACAGCCAGTAGTTTTCCTTAAAATGCTGGCTACAACCGATCATTTTAATATTAAACCTCACAGCCTTTTAGTTCTGTTTCACCCTCCACCCGCAAATGAAATGTCATATTCATGCATCTGGTGTAAAATGCATCACCCCATTGTCATGCATCTCATTTAAGATGTCTTGAAGAAGGCCAGGTGGGGGATGGAAAAAGGCTGAGTAATTAAATATGATATCACTTCAGGATCTTGGCTTGGTGTATGTACATGGTGTACATTTGCTGAGACCGGGCTGAAATGTGTGGCTCTTCAAATCAAGCTTAATTCTCCAGTTTGTTGCTTTCTTTGTCAGTCGTCTGTTTGTTGCCAAGCAGGTAGAGTACAGTCAGTTTGTATAGCTTTTTAGGCAAATCTGTCTGCTTAAAGTTGAGGCCACAAAACCAAAATAATGAGCCAATAGATATTAAAGAGGTTTTTAGGGCAGAGAGGAACTTCAGAGCCACAGCACCTCAACTACGAGGGACCTCTCTCACATGCAAGTTCTTACACAATCCATTGTTAATACAAAACTATTGCTGCATTAAGTCTGCATTAGTTTAAAGGTTGAAAGAGAACCTGTGGTAACCGTAGAGAGGACCCGCTCCTGATGTAAATATAAAGTATTTAAATAATATTTAAGGGCCCATTCCAGGGTAAAAAAAACACCAATCCATACAATTTAGATAAAACCCACTATAGTGAAAACATTGCTAGGATTATTTTATATTAAATTTCCGCCAATAGATCCCTTTCACCTACATTTTACAGACTGGACCTTTAAGTATTTTACTCAATCATATTAGAGAATATCTAAATGAGCTATTACTATTACTTCACACATTAATGCATTTTGGTAGAAAAACACTCACTAGATTGGTTCAATTAAGTCTCAGGAAAATGTGCACCACAGCCTGAAGTCATAAATGTGGCTGCTGCTCCATTCTAATGCTAATGAGGCCCCCATGCTTTCCTGGTTCACTTCATGCAAACATTAAGGTGGGCATTTGTGTGTGTGTTTCACAATGTGAATGAAAACAGCCTGAGGTTTATATGAAAAAGGTCTATTGTTGAAAAAGCCCACATGATTACATATACCCATAATTCTAACCATTGTTTCAGTACATTTGATTTGTGCTTGCTTCTTCCTTATTATAGCGGATGCTGCAGTTTTCCACATGTGATCAATACAGTTTCCTCTCATTCAGTGGACTGCAGTTCCTCAGTGCTGCTTATGAGAGGATCGATGCGAGGGAGCGAGGGAGAGGTCAGGTCTTGCGGTGGCTCCACAGTATAAAAGCCTTTCAGAGCGCCGCCGTTCGATAGCTTGTTAGTATGCTCGGCAATTTCATGACAGAGTCTGAAATACAAAAGAAGGCACACACACCATAAGTACGTATCTTGGAATAATAAGTCTGTTATAGGACTTACACATATGTAGTGTTTGCAGTTCTAATGGGTATAACTCACCCAGGCTTGTGTTCCACTGGGTAAAATGTGTTTTAATCTTCCTCGATGTCTGGTTCACTGATGGATGTCGGCGGAAGTCTCAACCCGCCGTGCGTCGCTGACTGTAATTATGCCACGAGAGGAGCAGGCAAAGTTCATTTCAGTTCAACATTTGGACAGTGAAGACAGAGACAGGCGAGAACCTCACGTCGCTCAGATAATGAGATAATCATTCGTGAAATAATGCGGCTCACCTGTTGTTCCCCTCCATCAGCCTCGGCTGTGTAATGGATTTCATTAGACTGCCGTGCTTTTACATTTGTGGTTTCATGAGCTGGGATACTCAGAGGATGAATCAGAACCTCATAAGGGACGGCGGGGTGCATCCAGGAGGACTGGATGTGGGTGCTCCAGCTCTCAGATTGCCCAAAGGTCCCTGTGGATCCAAACTCTGCATTTTAACGTTTCACCAGATTGTGACAGCAAGAGAGTGTGACACGCAAAACTGCAGCTTCTTCAAATGTCACAATGTCTGGATGCATTTGAAATCATTTTCTACAGTGGCGTCATACTGTGCTGCACCCCCCTCTTCTGCTAACATACACACACACACACACACACACAACTAGGAGGAGTATATGAGTGTACATTTAGGCAAAAAACATTGTGTAAATGATGCAGTCTTTAGCTGAATTTGAATGTTGGGACTACAGGAGCAGTATGGAGACATTTTCAGTTTTTTCTGTTGTTTCTTTACATTTGAAGAATTGGTCACTTTTTACTTTGTCTTTAATGCTGTTTACCCCTGAAACTCCAAAAGTGTTTTGTGGACTCAAACACTTCACCTACCAATCCATCGGCACAGTGGTAAGTAGATAATGAGGGAATTTTCATTTTTGGGTGAACTATGTCTTTAATCATCGTTACTACTTGTCAAACCCCTTGCCCTAACCTTGACCTCAACCTTACCTTAAAACATGTCTGCACCTTAAAATGTAATGATTTACATAATGAAGACAAGTCCCCAATACCTGGACCACACACATTTGTAATTGTGCACATTTACTTGAAGACAGCAACCTGCCCAGGGTAAAAATACTTCATCACAAGTGAAAGTTCTGCATTAAAAATGTTTTCGTGTGTGTGTGTCTGTGTGTATGTTATTATCAACAAAACCTAATTGATACACTCTAAACCTGAGGCAAGGTAGTAATCTTGCGTAGGAGGTCTGATTATTCACCAGCTCTTAGAGAAAATATAATTAAACTGCCATGTAGTTTTCAGAGTGCACTGTACTTAATGGTTCTTCAAGTTGACAGGACACACTGCACAGAGTGTGGGAAGATTAAGCGGGCCACAGGGGCCAAACAGCTCTTTTTTTTTTTACCCCTG
Organism: Paralichthys olivaceus; assembly: GCF_024713975.1. NCBI lineage: Eukaryota > Metazoa > Chordata > Actinopteri > Pleuronectiformes > Paralichthyidae > Paralichthys > Paralichthys olivaceus. Next base: position 20,625,588 of record NC_091103.1, read on the forward strand.
GGGCCCCTTGTGGGTTAAGCCAGCCATGTGAACAACATAGGCACAAAGAACTGCTTTACCTTGAGCACTTGCTCAAGATGAATGTTGCTAATGTTGCATGGAAATTGATGATGCCTGGAACGAGGGGACTGACGCATGCAAAACGACACCCACCTATGAATTCTCCACGTGAGCTCCACAGACGCACGGTGTAGTCTGTGGATGAGGTGAGCACCACTTGATCATTGTGAACAATCTGCAGGCTGGACCAGAATAAAGAGACATGAGACCAAATGGGAGAGGGCATTTCTGGCAGAGCACTCTAAATCATCCGCTGTGTTGATGCGTCTGATGGTGAATGCAGCCCGGGCAGCATCTCACCTGCAATGATCATCTGTTCGAGACCTTCCCACACACACACACAGTCAACTCTCACCCTCACTCAACCTCACACTTTGTCTGCGGCAGGAGGAAGTTAAGCTGTTTGTGCTGCCACCGACACCCCAGACTGAGAATGACTGGTTCCACACACGGGGAGTTTTAAGCGTTCAACAAGCTAAAGGTTAAGGACACAACCAAAAGCCGAATTGCTCTTTGACTGCAGTCGGTCAATGATTTTTTTTTTTTATCTGATGACAAGAGGAATTAAGTCCATGAAAAGTGTCGGGTGTGAGGAGTCTGAATTTCACCTACCCAGAAACTCTGCTGGTGTGGGCACGCCAGAAGTTTTCAGCTTAATGAATGGGAAAAAATACTTTTTTAAATGTAAGCGAGCATGTTCAGTTGTCAGCACAGCTTCATATTTCCACTGCATGTGTAATTAAAGGCAAGAAAATAAAATAATGAAGCCAACCTCTGGGTGATTTTTGCTCGGGGGAAAACTTGCTCATGTTGAAAACGTAGATGTAACCAATATGGTCAGCAGCATAGAGCAACGTGTCCTCGTCTGTTTTAGCCAGTTTTGTTATTTTCTGCTGGAATCTAGACTGTGAAATGGAAATTTGGGGAAAAAATTCACAAAAATATACAAATGCCTGTACAATGCCACCAACTGCTATTTGTCATTGTTTGGCATCGGCTCTCTCTCAATCACACAGAATAAAATGTAACACATTCCCCTGGATAATAGTCCTCTCCAAATAAAATAATCAGGCAGGCAACACATGGTAGAAACTAATCATGAGGAAAGTAAGTCTATGTGAAAATGAGAGCACCTCATACTGTGAAGAGCCATTGTGACCAGTTAACAAAACACAAGTGGGACAGGATAGCATCGCACAAAGTTGTTGGGGGATTTGTGTGTCTCTTGTGAAAATCATTAACATTATTATGCTGTTTAGCCTGAAAAGACGCTTTCTGCTTTATTTGGGAGAATTTCATGAGCACATGTTTTATTTGAGCTTTGGGGAGGTGCCCCAATATTCATTCACATCCCGGTATTCAGGGTCTCTGCTTTGCAATGGCTGCAAGAAAGGCACCTTCCAGTTGTTTAAAAACTATGCAGCAAAGCACAGAGACTGAATTATTCTTTAATCAGCAAATTTGAAGAAAGAAAGCAAAGTGAAAGTGGAGCTCCATTCCTTGACATTCAAAAGTCAAACTAAGGAACATTGTGGAATTAAAATATCTTACGGCTTTGAAGCTGCTCAGGAACTTTCCTCCGCTGAGCACTTGCCAGATATTAATACAACCTTTACGAGAGACAATACATAATTCACACTGCATTAAAAGACATTGTCGTAAAGTGAAATCATTTGTTATAATTAGTTATTAATCTCCTAACACTCACCCATGGCCCCGGAAGACAAGAGAAGCGTGGCAGAGGAAACCTTGAGGTTCTTCAGGAAAATGATGCTTGGAACACTTGAGTCCAGTCCTGCAGAAACACAATGTGCTGGTCACAGGGGATTTTTTTAATGAATGCAGCAGATTCATGATTCAGTTTGAAGCTCCAAAATGACCTTCAGCATTTTGGTATTCGGCTGCATGAGGGGTGACAAACCGACTCTGTATCCGTCCAGAAACCACATTCCACACGATAATCTCTCCATCATAGCTGCTGGTGGCCAAGAGAGACGGCGGGCACTGTGCCACACAAAGGATGTCGTCATTATGGCCGTTTTTCTGAAGAGAGACAAAATGTGAGTGTCTCTAATGGCTAGAACATATTAAAGTTTAATTCAGCCAAGTCAAAATAAAATGCAGTTCAACAGACAATGTGATCGAGTTATGAAGCAATACTATCTTTGTTATGGCGGCAACAGCCAAATATCTCAAGAACACACATGGTTTCACACGTGCAGCTGGACGGAGGAATGAACTGAAAACATTTTAGTGGACAAAAGTCAGCTGTGGCCTCATAAAACACATTTTTTGAATTGCGAATGCGATATCTCAAGAACACCTCCAGGGACTCATTTAAAATTTGGTACAAATGCTTTTCAGTCTTGTGAACACAACATCTCAGGAACCTTGAAGGATTTTTTTCCTTGGTTCACTTGGACTGAGAGAAGAAGTGATTCGATTTTGGTTGCTGAGGGTCAAAGGTCACCCACGACCTCCAGTTCTTGTGAAAGTGACATGTCAGGAACACTATATCAAATGATGCCATGAATCACTTTTTCCATCTCTTCAAAATGAAATCAAATGTGTTAAATTAGTTTTAACACATCCCAGCAGACATATAAAAAATGCAAATTATGTCTTAAATTGTATCTCTACTAAAACCAAGGTGCGAGAACAACAAGTTACTTTCCAGAGCCAACCATCAAGTTCCTCAGTTACCGACTGCTGCTGGTGGAGGCTTAAATTTATCAGACATTGCACAGACATAAGACATTTGACAGACAGGATGTTGTACGGGTTCTTTAACCTTATCAGTTTATAAATGATCAGGGTGCACACCTCAGAGAATTGTATGTCGAAGGGTTGCCAATTAAATATGGGTTTTCTGAGGAGCTAAGGAGTCTCATTAAACTGCTGTGAGGGAAAAGGATGAAAATAATGTCAGAGCAGCTCTGTGCCCAAGTGTGCCACACATTCTGGTTAAGCTGAGTTGATATCAAACGCGTGAGCGAGCTGACAAGCCAAACATTACTCCTGCTGCCTCACACTGATACAACCTGATTCATCTTGTTCTTTATGTCCTTATTTTTCACTGAGCTCAACGGGAACGTTTGCTCGGAGCGACGCTGCAGACAAGGAGCTGTAGACAGCATGAGACAAACCAGCAAAAGCAGAAGGGATTTTTAGCCTCCATTATATTCCATGTCACTGCGAAACATTAAGCTGAACTGGGCCACGTTTTGAAATATTAATGAGATGCAACACAAGACTGACCATCTGGAGGAACAGAGGAATTCACAGTGAACCCGAGCCTCGGCGGATCAGAGGGGGGCCGATATTCAGTATATGGGACAAGCCATTGATCTTTCTCCTGCAGGCCATTAATGAAAAACAATTTCAAGAGAGGGCTCTGTAGATAATCAAAGGGGTCTCTTTTCTTCACTGCAAATCTAATGCAATCTTTTTGCTCTTTTAATGGGCCTCAGGGGGGGTTAGAGGAACCAGCAGCCATATTGAAAGAGATGACAGGGGAAGTCCTCCAATGGATCACTCAGCATCAGAGAATCAGCTTTCAATTCTTCACCTGTTGGAGGTAACATGGCCACATTACACAGGTGAAATTAGATAAAGAGGCTGTGATCTATTTGGAGACTGATCAAAAAGCTGAGAGATTGATTCACCTTCAGAGAAGTGGGCTGTTCTTATTATTGAGCTTAGGGGTGATTATAATGCAGTGAAGCTTTGCCAGATTATGAGCTGAAGTGGTTATTGAATCTTTTAAGCAGTGCAATATGTATTGAATTATTCATATGATGCCGATATGATAAATCTTAATTATTTGTGATGGTCTGCAGACTTTTCTATATGTTAATGTACAACAATCTGCAAAAGTAACGATGTTCCCATCATCATTCCTCTCCCTCTCCCTACATATGAAGTACCCCTTGCTGGGTAGTGTCCCCTCAATACAGAGCCACAGTCTTCACTTCGGAACTGGGACACCAGTCCGCTACGTCACCAGCAGCCAATTATTACAGTGACAAATAATATCAACTAAGGATAATATATAAACAACCATTATCAACCAACATTACAACCATGACTCATCCGACCACTATGCAGGACAAATAAACATAACAGTCAACATGTCCTCCACACTTGGAACAGTAGGTCCCCTACCCACAGATAAAACCCATAGGAGCTGACCTGTCACTGTAAAAATACGGTTAAGGTTTGTTCTGGGTTAAAATAACCACTGTAATGGTTACAGTAATAGACATGCAGTTAAGGCTAATGACCCATTCATCATCTCCAACCCCCTCCTTCCTGCAGCTTTTGTCATGTATGTGTCCACAATGTTTGTAAATGCACAGTAATCATGCAACAAAACTTTTGCAGCAAATTTGAGAGAGGAGGAAGAAATAAAATGAAGATAAAATACTGAGGTAGCCTCTTGAGACATTGTGGTGAGGGCACTGAGGGCATTTAGTGCACAGCCTGTGTACTGAACTGATAAAACCCTCCTCACACTTCAGTGAGAGCTCAGACTCTCAGAGCACAGACAACAGGTCAAAGCTTGGCTGCACTGGCAAAATCCATGTGATGGGAAGAGCTCAACAATGTGTGTGAGGAAAAATGTGACTCGATATGATCAATTGATAGTATAGTGCTGTAAATAGAATATACAATTATATAAAAATGAGAATAAACCTTTCAAAATATAGAACGTAATGAAAAATCTCAGAGCTGGGAGACTTGGAACAGGGAAAGAAGAAGAATGAAAGGGAGAGACAAAAGGAAGCTCACTGCTGGAGTTAAAAAAAATTCTGAAAGCAATGCTGAACAAAACAGGGCAGAGATCAGGGACACTTTGTTAACCATTTCTCTCTAAGCTTTTTCCAGACAGTCAGCAAAATCAATTCTTAGGACTGAGACCACTGTGTCCTCTGTGTGTCTGTAATGTGAAAATAGAAGCAGCAGGTAGGCTTCAACCTCATTGTCCTGTAGGTGCAACAGTCACCGAGGTAAAGAATGGACAGAACTGGCAAAGGACACCCAACTAGTCAAATATGATATTATATTAGTTTATTAGAATTCACATTTATGATTATTATATGTATCATTATAATATGGATATGTTGTATGACAGCATTTCAATGGTGTTCGGCTCCATTTGGGGCTAATTTGAATTGTCTTTACATTGCTCAGCTCTCTGATTTATAAGAATAGGTCATATTTTATAAGCTGATTATGTACATCCTCTCTTTCAATGTTTATAATCTGAAACATGTCCCGCAAAGCTGTCAAATAAATGTAAAGATGTAAAAAGTGACATAAAGTTGCATGTGCAGAACTTTGTACAAGGCCTGGTTAAATACACCAAGATCACTTCTACTTCTGGAAAAGGAGAATTAATAATTTTATGAGACCAAATGAAAACAGGTGCTCCTACAATGACTGTTATAAATAGATAAATGCATTAAGGTGGAACATGGGTAACTGCAGAGCGAGCTGGCGCTGTTTATTTTCCCGATGAGTTTTTGGTCACATATTCAGTTCTCAACAAAAAGACACATTTTGTCCTTTTGATGCTTTCAGCAGAGAGAGTTGTGCTTTAGAAATGGTAGCGAATAACGACTGAATCCCTCAGATTTTTTTTCGCCGCTGTCATCGAGTCTCCCTGAAATACACGTCTCATGGAGAATACTAACTCAGAGCCCATCGGAAAAACAAAACATTTTCTGTTCATTACTCACCAGGTCGTCCTGCCACGGAGGCTGCGGCCTCTGGACATGACGAAGGTCCTCAGGCATGTCCAGGTAAAATAAGAGGAGACGTCCATATAATGAAAATAGTGGCTTGTAGAACCTCATATTAGCACATTCATATTCTTCTTATTAAACTGACAATGAGAAGAAGATTCATTTGAATGTGCACACTATTTCCCACAATTGTCTGGTTTTATAATGAAATTCAAAACAGCTGATATGTGGCATGAACTACCAATCTTTTTTTTCACTCCATCAGAAAGGACTTCAGTTGGAAATGACAAGGTAAACAAATGCAAATGGCACAATATGATGGAGGGGTGGAGGAATTGGGGAAATAATGGGAATGTGATTTTTGAAATACAACTGTCAAATAACACCTCATGTTCCGTCTTTTCTTTCATACTCACTGAGTAAATGTCAATGTTCCTGTCCCGGCCGACAGACATCACATAGCTTGAAAAAATAAATTGCACAAGCTCAACATGGATTCAAATTTACACTGAGCCGAGAACATCTGCCAGCAATCAAATCATGACTCACCCGTTCCTGTGAACTTTCATAAAGATGCAGTCACACACTTCGCGACATTCACCCACTACGCAGGAGTGAAAATGTTGTTTTTTTCATAATAACTGGATAATGCAGTGTTTCAAACTTTTTTGTTTTCGGTGAGGAATTTTATTTATAATACGCACCCTTCTTCAGCGTCTTCAAGCACTGACCATTGTTAAAGTTCCAGATCTTTAAACATCCATCTCTTCCACCAGTGAAGAGTCTGTAAACACAGCAACATGCTGTGGTGTGATAAAAACAGATTCTGAAAAGTGAAACATATCAGATCTCCACACACTGTACCTTCTCCCTTTGAGGTCAAACGTCATGCACGTGATGGCGGACTGATCACGTGTGCCACCAAACTCAAACATCTGACGACCGCTGTCAAAATCCCAGACTTTCACCTGGAACCAGCAACAATATCACTTGTACAAATTGAATCATGACAAAAAAAAAACTGTATTTGTTCTCTGGTCGAGCTGGGCTTCTGTGCTCGTGATGTTGTAAAGTAATAAATCACTCACAGATCCTTCAGTGCAGCTGACAACTTGACGGAACTCCTCGCTGTAGCCGCAGCACGTCACAGGCTCGTTGTGTGAAACAGTCAAACGGCTGCAAATCTGTGGCCTTACAAAGGGAACAGATACTGAATAACATCTGGGTTAACATAATAGAGATGCAGTCATCTCTGAGGAGAAAATATCTAAAAATGCTCATTTCCAGCTCTATGTTTTTAGACAGACATAACACTGGATTACACTCTCAAACACAATCTACACATAGAAACACATTCTATAAGCCTACGTGCTCATTTTAAAAGTTGTGCTAAAATGCTGACTGGAATGGAAAGCATGTGCCGTGAGGAAATAAAAAAGCTAATGTTGCGAATAAAACGTACTTGTGCAGTCGCTGAATGACTAGTAAACCTGCACCATTGCTTACTTGTACATTGGAGTACATTAACTGCCTATAGTACAACTCAAGACGACTGTTCTGGGAGAACCAACTGCGCTCGGAGCAGATAAATGTATAAAGAAATGAGCTCAACCCAGAAGAAGAAGGATCCGCCTGATGCCTGAGATTTTGTCTCGCACAGATTACTTTCACGTACTTTAATCTCATTCTTTAAAACTTTAAAATTGTGTTTAGTATGGACATCTGACAGTCTAACATTATTTATATGACTTTGAAAATCTGTATTTTGGCCAAGAGTGGGATGTTTAATCTTCAAAATCCTCAGTTGTCCTTTTTTTCAAAGTAACTTCAGAACACATTGGATTTTATGATGAATAATGCACAAAGGCACAACAACCAACCTTATCTTGAGTGAGAGCACAGCCATGCAGTCTGCGGCGATGAAGAGCGATTTCATGGCAGACGAATACCAACACGCAGATATGTCTCCATGAATCCCGCTCGCTTTAGGGTCGACCATAAACAGGCAGCACTGGTCCTGAATATCCCAGATCTGAAACAGAGGGGTCACCCAATGAAGAATGAGTTCATTTACTAAAGTAAAAGTAAGTAAATGTAGAAGTACTGCATTTCAATTCATACTTAACTCAAAATACAGAAGCAATGGTATCATGCACAATGGCTGTTGTTACTGTGTTACTCTCAAATATGGGCTATTACATGACCATTAGGTTTAACTGTATCGAGAAGGATGCTAGGACAAAGCTGACCCCCTGTCTCGCCAGGTTAAAGTGAATGGAAAAGAAAATCCTTGATCTATGTACTTTATTCGGATCCTCTCAAAAATTGTTGTCCTTGGATCATGCCCCACCCCTCTACAAAAATCAGATGGAAATCAGTTCAGTATTTTTTCACAGCCTTCTTAATGGAGGTCCAAATGCATTATTATATATATTGATTATACATTTGTGAGTTAATTCTAAATTTGTAAAGTAACCTTTGCTGGCATACTAAAAACAGTAAAGTAAACAGTATCATATCTTCCTCTGAAATAGCCAAGCTGAAGCAAAAAGTTGCCTGAAGTGTGATGTAGATGTGGCTGCATCTTTTATCCACACTAATAAAGGCTTTTTATTTTTCCACAGCAAGAGTGCCTTGTTTTATTTTATTTTTTTGGATCTAAATTTATCACCCCTCTGCCATAAAGCACCTTGTGAGACTTCTTTTTACACATGTATCGCTCAATATATCTATATATCTTACTTTATAGTACCGGTACGGTAATTCAAATGCTGAAACATAAAAAGGAGTCATGTCTCACTTTCACAGCGCTGTCACTGGAGACAGAGAAGACGTGACTGTCCTCTGAGGAGATGCAGAGGTGGACGATGGGAGCAGAGTGGCCTTTCAAAATCCCATTTGGTTTCCTAAAAAGAAAAACAGAGCCAGGAGGAGGTGACTTTTTTAGGTTATGGTTCATGGTCTTGAAGAAACCCTGCTGAATTCTGCTTCCTCACCCTGAAAAATGTGGGTTCCACATTCGTATGAGTCTGTCCATGCCTCCTGTGACCAACAGGCTGTGCTTCCGACAAAGGTCAAAGGTCTTGACACCTTTGTAAATGTTGAAAACCGTCTGGTCGCAGGACGCCCGGAGCTGTGGGGTCCAGCTCATCTGCACCTTCTTGGTCTTCCCTTCATAGGAGGACTCTCTGATCTCACTCAGCTGCTGCTCGGCATCTGTTAAAGGCAGCACTCGGCCTCAAATAGGGAAAAAAGGTGGTTTATTACAAGGCCATTTGTGTGAGCATCGATCAAAATGTGCTTTTCGGAGGCAGGATAAGTCATTATCAGAATAAATGACTGAGCTGGTAAGTGGACATGCCCACGTACAAAGGCGACACACACACACACACACACACAGGCATTTATTGGTGAATGTGATAAATGAGTCATCCCTCACAGCTCTCTGCAGGCTGCCTCTTGTTCAACACTGAGTACAATAGTGAGGACTTGATATTTATTTACCCTCCATTGCCGTGTGCATCTTTTTTGTGGCTCTTTCAGTACAGAGTGTGTAAGAACAGACGTCAATACGTCTTTTAAGTACAAAAATACAAATCTTGGCATTATTTGCAATCATCTGCATGTGCTGCCAACAAAGAAAAAAATCAAAGAGACAAACTGAACATAAATTACCTATAACAAGAGAAGAGCATTCTTCATTTGATGAGGAGACAACAGCTTGGAAACTTGGAAAATACTTGACCTGAATTCACAGGGAGGAGTTAGTTGTTCTGTCTATTCCAGAATTATTCTTTAACAAAAATGTAAAAAAAACATTACATGGTTTGTGCAGATTTCACATTACCTGTGTCACCCAGTCATGATGAACCTTCCATCTGACAAACGTCACATTGGGAGACATCACCGCGTTGTCAATCACTATGTTGGGAACATTTTCAACCTTTGGTAATTTATTCCATAACCTGTGAAAAGAGAAGTTGAGATGTTCAGTCAGGACTGAAACTGTTGAAACGTTTTCAGAGACTGGGCTTCACATTGGTACACTTATCATTTCTTTGTTCGACGGGGGAACTTATAGTTGGAAGCAAAGGTATAATTTTCAAACACATATTTGAGACACTCACTCACAACCTTGCTGTTTGTTCAGAAGTCCATTAAGGTCGAGCGAATCAGTAACTGTGACACTACTGTGAAAAACATGCTACTTGTTCGCATCCAGCTGACACTAGACCCTAGAAGGCACTACATTAAACTAGATCAAATTCAAGTACAACTTTTTAAGAGTGCAATTCAATTCAGTCCTGAATCATTGTAACAACTTGTAAATACTGATTTTATGATTATTTAAAAAAAAATCATTATTAACAAATGAATTCATTGGAGCTCAGACAATTATCATTAGAAAATGTTATCATAAATCATATTTCATTATACTTTTCTAAATATCTGCCAAAGCTAAATGTTTCATATTTTTATGATATGATCAAGTGATATTATAGAAAGAAATAAAAAATTACGTTTGATCAGCCAAGAACATAGAAGACAAATAAGAAACTAAACCAATCTGATTAGCTGATGATGGCTGATGTCTCCTTTGAACACAGCCAAGACTCTAATCTCTGACATTGAGTAGCTGCCAGAATAATGTTGGAAGAGATCTGATAGGATTACACTATAAAAAAATATACTTTATATAGTAATAATTCCATTATAAAAGAAATATGTAGGTCTTTAGAAAAGCCCATTTACCTGAGTGTATCTCCAACAGAGGATATTAAAATGATGGTCACACATCCCTGAAACACAAAGACAAAACTTAACATCTCACTGTGTCAATTGAGAGGAATTTAAAAGGATTTAGCCTTATAACATTGTGTTTTTAAAATGAATTACCTCCATGTCTCCATACAGAATACAACACTTATCAGGGCTGGTGCAGCTGTGAGGAAAAAAAACACAAACTGTGATGTAGGACTTAATGGGCCATTTTAAAGATACAGAATGTTAACATGTAGTTTGGTCACTCACCCGTAGTCTAATGTCAGAGGAACTGTGTCCAGAGCATTGATCTGACAATACGGCTCCAGAGTGGTGAGATCGTAAATCTGGATCTCTCTGTCCCTGCAAGTTAACAAAGACATGCACCATGAACACACTTTGCAAAATCTGGCAGATGACAAGAATAATGCATTTACTCCATAAGTGATTCAATCTTTATGTGATTTATTTCATTGCACCCTTTCTTAATACCCTGTTGCAATCATCAGCTTGTTGTACTCAGTCATCAGAGTGAAATCACTGGCCCACTTTGACTTGCTGTTGGCAGCGTCTTCGATCTGTTGGGGATAAAGAAGGAACGTGACGAAAACGCAAACGTTCTTGTACATGAGTTCTGCGGGGGGAGAGATCTGCAGTAAATACTATAGTACATTTTAAATGGTGTCAGCTAGTGTTTGTCAGAGAACCTACAATAAGTAACCGTATCATTAAATCCCATGCAAAGAAGCAAACCAACACTGTATTAATTCCACTAACAAGTATTTAACCATATATTTTTTCTGTTCACCCATAGAGCTCCACAGTCGCCCCCCAAAACAGTGTCCTGCAGTAAATACCCAACAGGACAGCAAAAGTCAGCTGCTAAAAATAGCCCCCAGCGAATGTATTGTTTATCCCTGCTTGAGTAACATTAGCTAAAAACTAGTGTCTAAAGAAATGTGATTCTTAAAAAGAACCAGTGAGCTGTTCTGTAAAGATTTGTGTCTTCAGGCTGAGAGCCACAGAGGATTCAATTATCCAGAGATTCTCTAACACATTGTTGGTTTTAGTCCTTTCATGGGACGAGTCGACTGTAATACAAATATTCATAGTATTAAGGTAAATTTACATACAAATAAATGTTTGGTCCACTGAGGTCGGAGCTCAGGGCTCCAGAAGCAAACAGTGCCGTCTTCTCGCAGCGTAACGATGGTGCCATCAAGGGTTGACTGGATTCTGACGATGGGAGCGCCCTGCCCCAAACCCTTCGTGGTGGCAGGCAGAGTAAAAGCCACCTGCTTGCTGCGTCTCACACTTTCCTCCTTCTCCTTGTGCTCCTGCAGCATGTGAGTGCAGAACTGACCCTGCATCGCATTACTGAGCGTCAGAAATGGTTGTGTTTGGCCTGTGTATCCTGCATATTCACTACTTCTTCGACTCATGTTTAAAAAACAAATCTCTTACATTTTACCAGATATCTACTGTCTGATAATCTTATTTACATATCATTTTTCAGCTTTTAAATTAATGCAACCTTTAAAGTCAAGTCATTCATCAATTTGCATCAAGATAATTGTGTTTGTAGTGTTTGAAAAGCAGATTAGCCCAAAACACTGTGTGCAGGTCAGTTCCAGTTACACTTGCTCTACAAATCCTAAAGGAACTTCAGCTGCAGAAGAAATCCAGTTAGTTTTATTTTTTTATATGGGGGCTATTTTTCCATCACAGGTTAGTGGTGCTGGCACGCATGGAAATGTATTAGAACTAAGGCGATTCCCCTTGCACTGAATAAAAAGGCTGCATGCTTCATGAGAGACAAATATGAATTTCATCTCACCCATGAAATTCTCCCTTGGCCTGAATAATCTATCTTCTTAAATAACGCTTGAATCTGCTCGTTGCTCTGTGAAATTCAAAAGAACAAAAGAATAAAGAACAGTGACAGTTATTGTAAATTGATCATATAATTGCAAATGCTTGTCCTTAATTGCAAAGGAGCGAGACACGGAGAGCACGGAGGGAATTATGAGGGACAGTGAGATAAAAAGAAATGTCAGGCTGTCTCACTGCATTAGGCAAATCTAAACACTTCTTCACTACACGTCCAAAATTCTTCGCGTCGATGCATCTCGAGCCGAAGTCCTATAGGAAGAAAACACAGTCAGTATGTGTGACCCCACCATCAGTGTGTTTCTAAAGATGCAGATCGAGCACTACCTCAAATGTTTGTTTCAGTCTCTGCAGGTTGTCAAGTGATATCGTCTCATCAATCTTATGGAGACAGGAACAACAGAGATTTTTTTATTAAAGCATTGAGCCAAGTTGATTGAATACTGTACGAGAGGAGCATGATACAGAATCAAATAGTAATTTTAATTAGCAGAAAATGTTCCTTCCATTTTTTTTCTCTCTGCACTCAAATCCACTCACCAGGCAGTTCACAAAGTCTGAGTGCTAAAATTACAAACCAACATTAGGGAGGAGACATTAACATGCTGCACGTTTAAACTGGAAACTGTGTAATTATCAACACACACCATTAGGGCTCCACCTCTGAGGATTGATGACTATGTGTAATGGCCACAACAACTATGACATGTCCCTGAGACGCCTGCATCAGGCCAGATGACAGGCCGCACTCTTTGCTTTAATGGCCTTCCGTCATTCTGACACAGTTTCCTGGCAACGGTTCCGTGAGCCGTGACACCCTTTGATCTATCATTAATAAATAACGCGGATAAACAGTCTAATTTCTCAAGGATGTAACTGGAGTCGACGTTTCCCTGCGGGATCTCCTGAACGGTTGAGATAATTGTTTAATCAGTCAAAGTGATGGAAGTGCTAAAAGCATTCATATAAACTCGACTGCTTTCCAAATTTCCTTTATTGGGAGTTGCATAACTTGGAAACTTGTGAGCCTGTTCTGCCTAAACTGTTATGGCACATTATTCATTACATTAAGCAGGAGAGAGTGACTGACATCTGCGACCGCTACCGTCAGACGGTGCATTTGCAGCAACCTCCTGCATCGTTCTATCATTCCTGTCGGCTTGAAAGCTTGAATTTGAGTCAGCTGGGGTTCCTTTGGAAGTAGCTGGCTCAGCAACTGTGTTTGTTTTACTTTGGCCTGAAACGTGGCCGTCCCCTCCCCAGCCTCTGGGATATACACTGTCCTGCACTATGTGCTGTCGGGCTGCAAGCAAACCGATCATGAATTTAATTTAAAATGGCATCTTTGGCTTTGCCTCACATTCGTATTGCAGCTGGTGAGATATTTAAGATGAGTTTGAGTCTGCAGGCTGGTGTGGTGGCAATGTGACACTCTAGTGACACCTTGAGGCCAAAAGCAGCTAAAGGCATGGCACCACAGTGGCAAAGACAAATGACACGTTTTGATAAGCACAGATACATTTAAATAGGTCACATTTATTCTTCTGATTTCACTTCCAGATGTTTTTGGAAAGTGTACCTTGAGGCTGCAGAGTCTGCGGATTGAATTGATACTGCGGTGCTGTCCTCTCATGACTGAAGGCTTATCTCCAAGTGTGACAGAGTGTCTTCGCCTGTTTTGCCTCAGCAGCTCTCGGATCAACCATTCAGGCTGCCCTCCACCGTCCTCATCGCCCCCACTTCTGGGCCCAGACACGTTCCTCGCCCTCCCCTGTTCCGAGAGGATGCTGGAGGATTTGAGATGTTATTCTGGTGAAATGCATTTCCTCTTCTTGTGGTACATGTTGTCATAGGTAAATATTTTAATTTTTTAAATCATAAAAACATAAGGAACGTATTGTATCTTTACAAGAGGTCATACAAACTTTCAGAAAGAAGTGCTAGAGGAAACATCACAGAAATCTATTTGTACTGTGTGTCCCATGTGAGCAGACTTCCTGTGTAACATCACATATTACTCAGTCCTGCTACAGATGGCTCCAGCACCATGACAACAGTAAACATTTTCTTAAACGAGACAGAGATTAATGCTCGACAATAGAAAGGTAGAAATATGGTCTCATTATGGCTGCTCTCGACATTACAACCTCAGATCAGATACATTTAGCATTAAATTGAAATGGTTTGACAACTTTACTGTAAGAAGATCAACAAAACAGCAGATTACCTGGTCACATGTTGGGTTTCTAATCTTCCAGAAGCTGAGGAGGAGCGAACCCTTTTCCCCATATTGTTAGACGATGTGTACTTAGAAGAGGATGTGGACGAAAAAGCGAACTTTAAAACCCAACATTTCCTCAGACAGAGCTCCAAACAGACGTTAATCAGACACATCTGACATTAGTCTACCTGACACTCACTCCAGCATTACACCTGAGAAGAGCAGGTGGCCCCATGGTAACTAAGAAACCAGGCGTGACAACTGAGACAACTCAAAACAACAGGTCCTCTGTGCTTACAGAGAAACAGCTTTGTGATCATATTAAATATGGATTCAAACTATTGTTGCTGACATTGCATCAGTCAACTATTGTTCAGGTTATTGTAATTTCGTTTGTTTTATTGAACATTAATGTATTTTTATGCTTTTATTGCTGCTGTATTTTTAATTCACACATAATTCATATCCCTGCAAAACAGAAGAATAATGACTCAAACAAATGTATCGCTGGTGATATTTCAAGCAGATAGAATTTATTACATTGATGCAAGAAGTTTTATTCTGTCATATTTTCAAACTGCAGATAGACTGCATAATGTCACATTGCAGAATATGGTGTGATTAGACAAAGTTGCACTCAAAAATAAGCATATCAATTCTGTGAGATTCTGTATTATATATATTATCCTTTTTGAGATTTTTGCAACAATATAATAAATTGCACAAAAATACAAAACCCAGATTCACAAACTCGAGCATTTAGGTTCAGACAGGTCCTGGCCAGCTTGATATCCGCTCAGGTGAGCAGGACTTAAGCACAACAGCTGGAAGTTTATTTTCCTCCGCTCCACTGTTTGGATAAGCATCTTTACTCATAAAGGTTTTGACAGCTTCCTTTTCTGCAAAATCAAGAGATGAAAATCACAAGTTAGATGCCTGTCAAATTCTGTAAGCAACTTGTTGAAATTCTCAGAGGCGTAAGCGACGCTGACCTCCAGCAGGTAAAGTTCTGTGTAAGCACTGCAGCTCCTGGGGAAACAGAGACTTTACCACAGATGCAACATTCGTGACTCTCTTCCCACAAAACCGGTCGTAGGCCGTCAGGTCTGATCCTCTCTGCTGAGTGTGGACATGCCGTTGCACAACAGTTGGAACTGAAACACACAGAAGATCAAATAAGAGAAATTATCACAATCGCGTTTATGTGCATCATCAGTGTTTAAATATTTGTGGTACCGATGCCGCAGCGGGTCCTGCTCGGGTCTGCGTTGCAGCTGTAGTGAGAGCGGTTGCCCATCAGTTCAGGTTTTGGCTTCGGCTGACGATAATTGTCCCTCATCTCTGTGTCAGGGATGCGAGGTACGTGACGCCTGCTGTGCAGAGGTACAAGTCGTCCTTCTGCATTATTAACGTGATCACATCCTGTCAAAAATAAGGTCACAGCAAGCGGAAAATAAACAGTTGAGAGAAATATTGTGACTACAGTGATGGTTTGATTTGTGCTTGCATGTCTTGGGTTATTCTAAAGTGCTTTCACGTTATGAATAAACAGACTTCTATACCTTGAGGCTCACTTGTGAAGTCACATCTGTATGTGGAGCAGTACAGTGCTGTCAAGGCCTTCTGGATCTCCCCCTCAGATGGGGGACATTTCCAAGGCAACTGGACATACTCAGGGTTTTGTGTAGCATCCCTAGGCAGCCTCCACGTCATGAAAGACTGAAGGGAAATGGCTTGATTTGAAGGTTACGATACACTGTGAGAGGTCGAGCATGGCATACAACTGCAAACATCAAACTGAGGCAAAGCCAAATACCAACCTGACTGGGATGTGGGTTGTTTCTCCTCTGTCCCGAGGCTGTTCCTGTGTGAATGCATTCAGGTTTACAGGCTGCCTTCCAGCAAAACTCCTTATGGTACACAGTTGAACCAAATGGTCCAGACTGTGAAGTAGACCCTATAAATGATGTTGACATCGGGCACCTATAGCAATGCATCAACAAATCATTACAAACACACACACACACACACACACACACAGAAATTTAAACTTGACCAGAAGCCTAGAGGCTCGTTATACTCACAGAAGCACCTCTGCAGCTGAGTTTGGCCTGAAGACAAACTGTCTCCTGTGACACGTCTCATACGGATCCCACCACTGTTCCACCTCTACAAAAGAATTCACTGTTACATCACAACTCTGAATTCTTTATGTGCAGCATACACCTGTCACTGTGGGTCAGGCTGCAAAGACTCTGTTTCAATGAATGTCAACATGGCAAAACATGAGCTGGATTCACAGGCTGGGAGGTGGGAGCAGAATACAAGGTACAACTTAATAAACCTAAATCAATCAAGCATATAAGTAATTACTGCTATTATATTTTTTTGTGTTTTCTATAATAATAATAGTGTAACAACGCAAAAATTTAAATAATTTATAGTTTTCTTTTCTCTGATTGTGGTTTGTTAGAGAACTGTTGTGTTTGTATCTCAACTGCAAAGATAATGCTTTAAGTCTTATTTTTGATTTATAAATTTCTATTTTTTTCACAATATGAACTTTACATTAAATAATTTCAAAACATTTTATCTGAGAAACATTTTCAAAGATTGGACAAACTCAACCTTAAACTAGAAAAACAAGGTTTTGGAACCGGGACAGTGGAAGTTAATACTTATACCTTATAGCATTTCTATGAAAAGAAAAAAATTAAACGTAACACTCTGATAATTACATTTACAATGCTGTATGAAAATTAAAGCATAATTGCAGGAATGATCATAAAGTACATGACTCAGGACCAAATAATGTGTGGAATTATCCCAACTTCCCAACACAGTCTCAGTGCACATTATAATGGAAATTAGCATATTACTTCCTGGTTATATTAACTCATTTCTTGCTGTCATTACACATCCTTGGTTTAACTTTACCTTTGGCTGCCATTGACGACTGCATTGTGTTAGAGTTGGTTCCAGTGTAATAAAAACCTTTCCATCTCCACTGCCAGATGAAAGTTCACTTCACGGGAAGCTTTCTGAAAAGTGAATTTGACACAGTGGGTGTAAAATTTGAGCTTGTAAGTATTAAAAAGTTTCCCTCTCAAGTATTAGTTTGAATCTACACAGAGGCAGAGTGGATCCCAGCAGGATGTTTTCTAGGCGCTGTGGTTATGGAGACCTACAACACTTGAATGCACCCAAGCTGCTCAGCAGGGGAGGTGTTGCATTAAAAATGTAAGATTGTCACAGATGCAGAATTTACATCTGTTAAGGATGGTGGAAAAAACTAAGTGCATTTAGGTAAGTACTCTTCTTGAGTAACACTTTTAGGTACTTTGGGTGATTACATTTTAAGCCATAACCTTCAACTTTCCAAAGAGAATTATTACACTTGTAATATCACGTTTATAATATATCTGTCTATATTTGAAAGCTAAGATTAGATTTTTCTTTTAAAATTAAAAACATTGGATCATCATTGTATGCACCCTGTCAGTTCCTTCATGCCTGAGGGCAAATTTCAATAACACAACAAACAGTTTTACATTTTCCGCAACACATTAATGCATTATTGATGGTGTGAATGTGAAGCCTATGAATAGAGGTGACTTTTTTGTTTTTTCTCTTTTGTAATGTATAAGGTATTACTTTGATAAAGCATATGAGAATTACAAAGGGGTTAGGGTTAATAAAAGTTTCAAGGTATCAGGTACACGGAAAAGAGATGCTGTGGGTTAACGTTTAAAATGTACATTTTCAATGCTGTGAGAGTAACAACTACATTTTCATCTTTTCCATTGTCATCACAACATTCATCCATAACCTACAAGGGTGCATGGGATTTCATTCTACCTTTATGACCATAATGATATTTGATTATATTTGAATATATGTATTTCTGTAGTCTGATACATTTGTAATTACTACAAGATTAAGATTAAGATTTGTTTAAAATTAGTCTTAATCTTGTAGTAATTACAAATGTATCAGAATACAGAAATACATATATTCAAATATAATCAAATGTAATTCAGATATGGTCATAAAGGTATAATGAAATCCCATATAATTAATATAACAAAAGATTAAATATCAGAAATAAGACATATTTTATTTTTTGGTAAGACATATTGCACAATCCCTCCCCTGGTAATTTTTATATTTAATCTTATTTTCTATTTTTCTATTTTTTTTATCTATACTTGCACAAACGCACCACAGCTAATTCCGTGTATGTGTAAACCTGGTTGTCAATGAACCCCTATTCTGATTCGCAATTATATTTTATGACACTGAATGCTTGAAAAACTTTTACTTACAAGTGTAACTTTCTAAAAACAAATAAATCTCATCACACAACATGCAAGTCACAGTGTTCACTAACAAACTGAATGTTGCAGTGAGTGAAATCTGCAATTTAAACCTCAGCTAGAAGATTTCCACTTCATGCACTTGAGGTTTTTTAAGACACACGATGGACAGATTTCACTCGATCACATTATCTCCAGTGGAGAATGTGTTTTATTCACACCAACACACACTCTGCACTTACTTCCCATCGTTCTCTGGACCTTCGTGCCTCTCTTCACTGACATTCAGCCACTGGCTGTTTGTTATTCAAGTTTAGCGCCGTCGCCCCCTCGTGTTTTCCAACAACCAGCAGGACGGAGAGTCCGCGTCCAATGAGATGATCCAGCGAGTTGGCGGTAGCCAATATCCGTGAGCCGGAGCCCGACA
The DNA here is from genome assembly GCF_024713975.1 of Paralichthys olivaceus. Classification (NCBI taxonomy): domain Eukaryota; kingdom Metazoa; phylum Chordata; class Actinopteri; order Pleuronectiformes; family Paralichthyidae; genus Paralichthys; species Paralichthys olivaceus. The sequence continues at coordinate 20,645,010 of NC_091103.1, forward strand.
CACGGGTAAACACACAGGCATCGTCCCTCCTGAAGACCGCACATTGAAGGAGCTACTCAGCCCATTGTTTAAGACGCAGCGCTGGCTTCGTACAGAGCTGCAGGGGTAAGAACCGCAGCATCTCACCCGCGAACACAGACACCGAGGCTTGTTTTAAGGGATGGGACACGGAACTGTGTTTTCACCGTACACGAGTGTTTTAGTTCAGCATGGCCGAGCTGGGGAAGACGCTGAAGAAGCCCCAGCTCTCGATCAACACCGTCTTGCCAACTTAGCTTCGCGGTTACAATAACGCGTACTTTAGCTGCGTTCTTAAATTAAACTAAAAACACGGGACAACTTCCCCCGGTGATCGAGCTGATTTACCCGCGCAAGACTGGTGTTGTGTCCCCAGCTAACTCCCGTTAGCCCAACAATGGCTGATGCTACGGCCGTGTGGCTAGCTCTTAAGCTAACGCTAGCAAGAAGGGGAAGAACTGCGGAGGCAGCCCGGGTCCAGGTGGATGCAGATGGGGGATCTTTCCCTCACTGTCCATCGCGATAGTCGCTGGATCTTTACACCCAGTGGTCGGCGGTGTCTTTAAAAGGCCTGCGAGGTTTAATATGAGGTTCGGAGAACGGGATGTGAAAATGCGGAGGGCGTGCGCAAGAAGCCCGTTAGCCATTGTTAGCAGCGCAATCAGCCATTTTAATAATCGTCTCATCAAAATGAGCTCCGTAGCATGCTAGCTCCCTGCAGCTAGCTAGCGCACGACACAAAGCGGCATGGTGGCCATACTGGCTAACAGCTAGCGAACAATCAAAGGCGATGAAAGCAAATGCTAATGTATTCATCTGCAGCCCCGAGCCTGTTAGCATCGTGATATATTAACGAGAAGCTACCGATAATAAAACGACATGTGCGGCTTTTCATGGAGTCTGCGCCATGTGTTTGGATCGATGCTGGCAGGGAAACACGTAGACCAACGAGTAGCAGAGTGTTCGTATTTAAAGAAGCATCGTGTCGGCCTCTTCATACAATGGATCATCAGTCACCCTAGACACCCCCCACCCCCTCAATTCAAACAATGGATGGAACTGACAAAGCAGGAGGCACAGATAGCTGCAGGGATATTTGGATACTCCCACTGCCCACGCATGTCTGGACTTGAACACAATATATTATTTTAATCATTTATTACTTCATTCTCTCTCTGTCTGTTTAGTGTGGAAAGATGGGAAAGGATCCAAAGAAGCCGAGGGGCAAAATGTCCTCTTATGCTTACTTTGTGCAAACCTGCCGAGAGGAGCACAAGAAGAAGCATCCCGGTGCCAGTGTCAACTTCTCAGAGTTCTCCAAGAAATGCTCTGAGAGATGGAAGGTAAAATAAATCACATTTAATGTCTTATTTCAACAACAAAAAATTAAATTACATTTTTTTCTCTTTAATCTGTTTAAATCATCTGATTGTTTATGGTTGCTTGTGTTTTTTCTCATAGACGATGTCACAGAAGGAGAAGGGCAAGTTTGAAGATATGGCCAAACTAGACAAGGTGCGCTACGAGAGGGAAATGACAAGTTATATCCCTCCCAAGGGCCAGAAGAAGAAGCGATTCAAGGACCCCAATGCCCCCAAGAGACCACCGTATGTGGCATGATCTCAACTATCATAACAATGTCTTTTTTTTCTTTCTGATAATACGTTCTAAGTTAAAACGCTGACACGTTTCTCTTCCCACAGGTCTGCATTTTTCCTGTTCTGTGCAGACTTCCGCCCCAAGGTCAAAATTGACACTCCTGGACTCACCATCGGGGACACGGCAAAGAGGCTGGGAGAAATGTGGAATGGCTCCTCTCCCGAGAACAAGCAGCCGTATGAGAAGAAGGCTGCCAAGCTGAAGGAGAAGTACGACAAGGTAAATTACCATGTCATTGAAGCGAGACCTGTTTTTTTTTAATTCAATAAACACTTATAACTGTTCAGTGAATCAGGCTTCTTTTAAATAACGATGACTTGCTTTTCCACAGGATATCATTGCTTACCGCACAAAGGGTAAAGTGGAAACTGCAGCAGCTGCAGCAGCAGCTGATGATGATGATGAGGACGATGAAGAGGAGGGAGACGATGACGACGAAGATGATGATGACGATGACGAGTAAATCGTAAAGGGATGGGACCTGGAGTTTTGTTTATGCCATATAACCCTAATATACTCAATTCACCATCTTGAAACAGAAAGTCAGATTGAACGCGAACATGTGTATATTTAATGTTTTTAAGATGTACAGTGTTATGCTCCTTTTTTTTTTGTAAAGTTAACACTACATATCTTAAGTTGGAGATTTTCTAGTGGTAGTTCTTTATCCCTGTTACAATTTAGAAGGACTACAAATCGGTAAGAAAGTAACTAGTCTATAGGTGTTACAACTCAAAAATAAGATTTCTGGGTTGGTAGTGTATTTTTATTTTATTTTGGAAAAAAAAAATGTATGTGCTGTCCCAATGTCTTTTTATTGTTCTTTGAATACCACTCTAATATCAAATGCAGCTGTCGACATTCAAGAATGTCTTCAATAAAGGTTGTTTTTTAAAGAAGTTTGCTGTGATGTTTTTTGTCAAGTACACACATTAGTACTGACAATGATTTGTAATTTAGAAAATGACTCGGATTAATACAATAATTTTAGAAAATATTGGAAATACAGAGTGACAATGAATTACTTGCATATCTTCATAAACAAGTAAAAAGAAAAACATGCATATTATAATACAAAATAAAGGGCTGGGGCTCGTAAAGTGTAAGGATTGGTAACCAAGAAGGTACCAAGTTTATTGTCTCTTGTTAACCTTGAACAGCTTTTTCTTCTTACCCAAATAACCTTGAACAGCAGCAGTGCTTCCTGGTTCACCAGAAGGTGGCGCTGTGACAAAGTCAATTCTTAAAAGTTAAACCAAAGCTACTTAGTTACTGAGCAGAATCCACAGTGACTGACAAGATATCCAATGCAAAACAATGATACAGTGGAGGCATGAACATAACTTTTAGTTGTAAATGTTAAAAAACATTGTTCTCTGTTCCATTAAAAATTAAATCAGCCACATGAACATAACAGGCAACTCTAACCTCTAACCCTAAAAACTCAGCTCAAGTTTCTTATCTTTTAACTTGAAGAAGTGTGTGTGAATTGAATTTCACATTTCAATAAAAAAAATGGAAAATCTGTGGCCCTTAAATCGTCTTATGCTGAGAAGAAAATCATGAAGTGAACTCTGTCTTCTGTTTAAATCACACAGCAAAACAAAGTCTTTTACATCAGGGACCCAGGAACCCTGTCTGCCTCTATACTGAATGTAAATGTGTTTGAATGATCATTTACCTGCCTGATTATTGGTGAAATTCCCCTCAAGTACATTAAAGCTCTACATTGTAGTTTGTATTAAACCAACTGAGGGTGTTGGGCGCAACACAGTATATTAAAGGGATGTAACACACACTTTATGAGCATGACAAATATGAATAGCTTTTGGCTGAGTTACACTGACATCAGAGACACAAACTTCTGTGTTGTGCACTTATTTGACCACAGTGTCGATGGAAAAGTCTTTTTTTGTGTGAGTGCAGGCAGAGATCGGATATATTTCCCTTTGCCTGTAACTGGAGACTCACAGTCTCCCAGTCACAGAGGCCTCACGGTCACTTAAAGGGGTTTTAAATGTCCGTTTATCAGCCTGCTCTCAGCAGCTTTGCCCTTTGCAACACAAAGAACTGTGCTCCGCTCAGTAGTGTTGGTCACTGTGGGACTCACCTCAAGCTTTCCTCCCCTACCTTAACATTAGGATTACAACTTTAACAATGGTGGTAGCAGTTACCATATACTATACTTAATAAATATATTGTGTATAACAAAGATAAACCTATAAGAATACATTTGCAATGCTAGTCATGTGTCATATGAGGTTTGATTTATGTCGTGTCCATGTCTGTGTCAATTCAGTTTCAACACTCTGTGTCATGTCAGCTCTTTTGAGACCTGTGATTCAGGGCTGCAGTTTCTTTCCTGTCCCGTCACGCATTGAACAAATGCCTCGCAGTCTCTGAATGATTCCCCCGTCTGACACGCAGTGAGAAAGACTCCCTGTCGTCTACCTGACTGCAGGCGACTGCTCAAACAGTTCATTTCATCTCGACAAAGAGGAGCCTCTAGTGGCAAAATCCATGAAGAGAATATAAAACAAATTGATTCAGCAAAAGCAATGTCAGTTTTATTATGCTCTTTTGTTACCTCCTATAGAAATTGGGCTGATTTTATAAAGAAAACAAGGGCGTGTTTGATTGAGATGATCAATTGATTGACTATGGGGCATATAATAGATATAAGAACAACTTTGAATCTGGTGCATTTTGCTCTTTTAAGGACCTTTCTTTTGTGCAGGATTTCCATGGAGTGATGTCAAAGGGGCGTGTCAGTCAGGATTTCGAGCTAAAGAGGCTGAGTCACTTATAAAGCTGTCACTATGGATACAGCTTTTATAGTTTTCCATTTGTTGCTCTTCCGTGGAAGTAATGCTGTGCAGTTTCCAGGACTTTGCTCCTCAATGCCATGTCTGTTTTGTCTGTGCCCAGGATCTTTTTTCTCTCTTGCGTGATTGTGACCAAAGGACTTTGGAAGTAAACCTCATGATGGAATCTACTGGGCAACAGAGAAAACATTTAATTTTAACGTTTCAGTTTTTGGTAAGTTGGTCTGTTGTTTCTTACATTACAGCAGTAATTTGATTTAAATCAATTCCTGTCTAATTTAATGTCATTTGTGAGGTTCGAGTGCATTTAGATGCTTAAAAAGAGGTTTTTTTTCACTCGCAGTCATTTCTTACTTGTTTCTTGTCTTTTAGGTGGTTAGTATTGCATCCACTCATGGACCCTTATCTGGAAACTCAGTGAACATGAGCAGTGAGATGCAGTTAGCAAATTTCGTCTTAGGGCAGCATATGTTTCCCTTCTCATCTGTTGATGTTGTACCCCAGCAAGAGACAGTCAGCTCACACTCTCAAAACAGATGGAGAACACAGATGGCTTCCTCCAGAGGTGTTTATTCATTTGAAGTGAAAGAAGACACGTTACCAGGTCAGTCTCTTGTGTAGAGAGGCCTTCCTCATGTAAATTAGACACAATGTTAATGACAATATTTAATTTTGAGTATTGAATTACAGCTTTTGAAATATTGTTATTTGACTTGTTGTTTAAGATAAGCCCTATCTTCATGTTTACTGTTGTGAAAGTCTGCGCGTGTATGTTTCCACATGTTTAACCCAGTAATTGTGCCTTATTCAATGTGTTGACAGGAACAGTGGTGGGAAAGTTGGAAACACTGTTTGGGAGTCTCACGCCTATCACATATTCAGTGCAGGAGGATGACGGAGAGAACCTGTTCCTCCTCAGCCCCCTCTCAGGGGAGTTCCTATTATCCCGCAGCCTGGATTTCGAGGCAGAGTGCCTTTACATTCTCACCGTGGTGGTGCAGCAGGGGGATTCACAGGTATCCAGTGTCAGGGTGTACTTCAATGTGTTGAACGTGAACGACAACCCCCCTGTTTTCAGCCAGGATGCCTTTTCTGCGTCACTGCAGGAAGGCACACGGTTCGGAGAATGCTTCCTGTCCTTGAATGTGTCGGATAAAGATGATGGTAAGGGCCCCGGAAGAGTTGTGGGATGTGAAGCAGCTGTCTTTAGTTAGCAGGTTTTTAAATATTCAGTTTTTACAAATTTGAAAAAAAAAAAAAACACAGGACATGACCATAAAACTGACTTTGCATCTTGCACATCAAGCATCTGTGTGTTTTAGTGTGCTGAGAGAATTCCCCATAATATATGAAGAACTTGAGGAAGTAGGGAAGTTGGCATATTTGTTTCCATATCCTCCAGAGAGGGATCAAATGCAAGTAATGGGAATCAGATCCACATTTCACAGTTCAGCAAAACCTACCAGGAAAAGATAGGCATGTGTGATAGCAATGTTTCCTTAAAGAAAAGTGATGTAATTTCACAAAAATTGCACAGTTAATTGAATCAACCTCTAAAGTCATTCTGTACGTTCAATGTGTCCTCCTGAGTAATGAGTGTATTCAGTAGGTTTAAAATGACAGGTTTTTATTTCATGCAGGCAGTTGACAAGATACTGTAGAGTAGAGTGGATATTTTGGTGCTGAGTGAACCTTGTGAGTCGTCAGCATAGCGATGGAAGTTGAGACCCTGGTGATTCAGTTAGAAGCATAGTGTACATGTCTAATTTTTGCTGCATGTGCACTTAACAGGAGAAGGGTCTTACTACAACCGTATCAAGTATGATGTGCAACATTTAGTTCTTTGTTTGATTATTCATATAACACATTAAGCCAATTTGTATTAAAAGTACAATGTGTAGAATTTAGTTATATCTAGTGGTGAAATTGCATGTTGCAGCTGGAATACCCCTCACCTCAATCTCCCTTTCCAAACATGTAAGAGAATCTGTCGTGGACTTCAGTTGTCATAACAACTCAAAAGGTGTTTAGTTTGTCCAGTCTGGACTACTGTTAAAAACATGGCGGCCTCTGTAGAGAGGACCCGCTTGATGTAAATATAAAGTATCTGAATATAAAGGGCCTGTTCTAGGGTAAAGAAAACAACGATACAGTTTTCATGAAACACACTAGTGAAAACATCATGAGGATTATTTTATATTCAATTTGTCCCAACAGATCGCTTTCACCTAAATCTTACACACTGAACCTTTATGGTCCTCTGTGATCTTTTCCTCTCTGCCAGGTGACATTGGAAAGTTGAAACTGAAGGTACTGGATGGAGATGAAGAGACAATGTTCTTCACGAACTCAGCTGGAAGTTTATGCCTGAACAAAGAGTTGGACAGAGAGAGACAATCCTCCTACAATCTGACCGTGACTGCGAGTGACAGTGCCGAGCCCGAGTCTCTGCAGCTCACCAGCACGGCACACGTTCTCGTGGTGGTTCTTGATGTCAATGACAACGCTCCTCTGTTTGTGTCCGGCAAAAGTGTCCTTATACCAGAGGACGCTGCACTTCACTCTGTGGTGATGACTGTACACGCTGAGGATGGAGATGCTGGATCCAATGGGGAAGTTTTATATTATTTAAACAGCACCTCCAGTGGAATGTTTAGCATCAATACCACCAGTGGGGAAATCTCCCTGGAGGAGACATTAGATAGAGAACAGGAAGATACTCTGACCATTACTATAACAGCTGCTGACAGAGGCTCGCCCAGCATGGCAACCACTATGAATCTCACGGTGCACGTTGACGACGCAAACGACAACGACCCTGAGTTCTCACAAAGCTCGTACAGTCTGACAGTGAGAGAAGACATCCCCAGAGGAACGAGCTTGTTTCAGGTTCAGGCTCACGATGAAGACATCGGCCCAAACGGACAAGTGCGGTACACACTGACACAGGCGAGTCCGTTTGTGGTGGATGCGGTCCGAGGTACCGTGACAGTCATGGATAAACTGGACAGAGAGAGGGACTCTAACTACTACTTAATCATAACAGCTGTAGATCAGGGTAACATACCCAGATCTGCCACTGCTGCTCTCAGTGTCACAGTGTTGGACATCAATGACTTTGTACCCTGGTTTTCTCCAGAAACACTGGTCCTACATGTCGGGGAGAATGAAGACGACCCCGCTCAGCTCCAACATGAGGTGCTCATAGGTTTCAACTGAGACTCAAGTGAATATTGTAAATGTTTTCGTGTTAATAACTAACGTTTGTGTGTGTTTTTGAGCAGCTTTCGGCTTTGGATGAAGATTTAGGGGTCAACAGTCAGCTCACTTATTTCTTACAGAGTGGAAACAGTGATGGTTTGTTCTCCCTCACTCTCAATGGCACTTTTCAAATTCTACACAGCCTGGACAGAGAGAGAGAATCAATGTATATCATCACCACTGTTGCTGTTGATTCAGGTAATTTAAGTAAAATTTAAGATTTAAACAAATTTTGAACACAGATTATTATCTTCTGTCTGATTAGTCATTTCAATAATAAATATCACCTTGGCATTTGAAGGATTGCCGCCTCTAACAGGTACTCTCACCGTACACATCATAGTGGATGACGTCAACGACAACCACCCAGAGTTTACTGAGGAAGTGTACAACACCATAGTGTATGAGGACAGTCCCCCAGGGACAGTGTTTGCCATGATAATGGCATCTGACATTGATGAGGGAGTCAATGGGGAAATAAGGTAAAACAAAATACTTCAAATTTAAATCTGGCAATAATTAGTATTTATTTAGTTTTTTTGCTGTGGTCATGGGGTTTATATCTTTGGTTATGCCATGTTTCTTTTGCACAGTAACTGTAGGTTGCTGTATTATTTGCATTTTATTATATTTTAGTGCAATACAAAAAGAGATTTCATTTTATTTTCCTTCAGGTATTTCATGGATAACCCCGATGTACCTTTTGCCATTGAGGAAACATCTGGAGAGCTGCTTACGACCGATGTCCTGGACAGAGAGACAGTCGCCATTTACAGGTTGACAGTGATTAGCAGTGATAAACATCCCACTCAGCCTCTGTCCAGCTCAGTGCTCGTCACTGTGCTCGTTGGAGACATCAACGACCACTGGCCTAAGTTTGTGAACAGCCCCTATGTGGCTCACGTACCCACCGAAATGGCTCCAGGTGAGAGATAACACATCCACTTAGTTATAAATTTCAAGACTGAGGGTTGATGTGTGTTTTATCTTGCAGGCTCGATTGTTTGTGCAGTGAAAGCAACAGATGAAGATACTGAGATGAACGCAGAACTACATTATTCATTATATGGACCGAGTTCAGATCTGTTTTCCATTGATCCACACAGTGGCACCATGTTCACTTCAAGTGCTCTCCGGAGAACAGAAGATGTTATTGTCAACATACACGTGGAAGATACTGGAGAAAATCCTAAATTTGACACTGCAACCGTGAGTATCAGGTTTCAAAACATCTCTGACTTTCCGGAGATGAATGTGGATGTTCTGAGCTATTCCCTCTCTGAAGACGAGCCAGTGGGAACGTTAGTGGCATTGCTCTCTGCTGTGAGCGTCAGAGCGGAGCCCGTCTCTTTTCATCTGGCGTCTGGAAACTTTGAAGAGGTGTTTCATGTGGAGCAACTAACTGGAGCACTGACGGTGGAGAATCCTCTGGATTATGAGAACAAAAAGGAGTTTACTTTGTTGGTAGAAGCCAGAGATTCTGGCTCCCCTCCTTTCTCATCATTTGCAGAGATTCACGTAAACATTAGCGACGTCAATGACAACTTCCCACAGTTCACTCAAGCAGAGTACAGGTGTGAGATTTTCGAGAATTCCCCGCCATCCTGGGTTTGTGACATTCTGGCCATCGACGCAGACTCTGATGGTTACGGCACGGTGCGGTACAACATAACCGAGGGAAACAGTGATGATTTTTTCGCAATCGAGCCTGAAAGTGGTTTTTTGAGCACCACTGCAAGTTTGGACAGAGAAACAATCCCTGAATTTAGTTTGACAGTTGAAGCTTCCGAGCTGGAAAATCCTCTTCACAAAGACAGAGCAACTGTTGTCATCATTGTTTTAGACAGAAATGACAACACTCCTCGTTTTTCACGTGTTTTCCTCACGCAGGTACCCGAGGATGCCCCTATTGGACACACAATCATACAGATCACCTCTGCTGATGATGACACCAGCCCCAATGCAGTTATTAATTACTCCATAAGTGATCAAATGGAAGATCTGCCATTCCGTATTGAATTTACCACTGGCTGCATCACAGTTGAGAGACTCCTGGACAGGGAGATGCAGGATTATTATGTCCTGAAGGTTAATGCCAATGATTCTGCGTGGAGCATTAGCACAGATGTCACTATAGTTGTTACAGACATTAACGATAATAGACCAGTATTTACTGATCCTTTTTACAAGGCTGTCCTCACAGAAACAAAAGATAAAGAGGTGTTTGTTATGCAGGTTCTTGCCACAGATGCAGATATCAGGGAAAATAGTGACATTTTATATGTCATTGAACCTCCAAACGAGGAGTTCTGGGTTAACGCTACCTCTGGTGAAATCTATACAAAGCAGCCATTGGTGTTACAGAAATCTACCAGTTTACTTGCTTTTGAAGTCCGCCAATTTACAGTGACGGCTGTTGATTGCGGCAGCAATCCCCTGCAAAGTAACGCAACTGTCACCGTAAGATTAGAGCCTTATAACCACCACCCACCGTTATTTCTGATGCATCAGCCTCTGGTTGCGATCCCATACCACATGGCTGTCGGAACTGAGATGGTCCAGTTCACAGCAATAGATGTGGATGTCAGTAATAGCAGTGCTAATATTCTGTATGCTTTGAATGGAGGTAATGCATCTGATTTCTTCTGGATCCAAGTGGACAGTGGGAAAGTGAAGTTAAAGAGAAGTTTGACAGAGAGCATTCATTTGTTTCTCACTTTAATAGTTGTGGCAGAAGACCAGGGCACACCGTCTTTATCGTCGCAGACTGAAATCACTTTTGAAATCACTGGGAGGAATCAATATTCTCCGAGCTTTCCAGAGCCAGAGGTTACTTACTCCGTTCCAGAGGACTTGCCGGTAGGATCGGTAATTGGAAGAGTTCAAGCAGAAGATAGGGATGATGGTGTCAATGCTGCCATTGTGTACTGTGTTCAACCAGAAAGTCTACTGTTACCATTCTCTGTCGGAGAAACCTCTGGGCTGCTAACACTCATCAGAGAGCTAGACTTTGAAAAGGAAGTTGTTCATCATCTCCACATCAAAGCCATGGATGGAGGCTGGGACACAAAAACAGGATGGCTGAATGTTACAGTTGTGGTTATAGACGTGAATGACAATCCCCCAGTCTTTTTCTCCTCTGAGTATCTCACTTCAGTGACTGAGAACTCTGAAATTGGAACAAATGTCATACATACAAAGGCCACTGATGCTGATTCAGGTCCAAATGCACGTATATCTTACTCTCTTATTGCTGGTCACGTGGATAAATTTGCTATTGACTCAAAGAATGGCACAATCACCACTTTGGATGTGTTTGATTACGAGCGAGAGCAGATCTTTGATGTGACGATCAAAGCCTCAAACATTGTTGGTCTCACTTTATTTACTTTGGCTCATGTTGTCATTCAAATCTTGGACATAAACGAGTTCACACCCACGTTCACAAAAAAAGAGTTTAACTTTTCAGTATTTAAAAATGTGCCTGTGGGAACTGTGATAGGAAAAGTAACAGCCACAGATGATGACCAAGGCTCTGCAGGTCAGGTGTTTTACTTAATGTTTGGGCAAAAAAAAAATATGGGCTTTAAAATTCACAAACTCTCTGGAGAAATTTACACAACCAGCAGTTTGAGGAAACAAGGCAACAGTCAAATAGTTGTAAAAGTTCTGGCGAAAAACGCTGGTGTCATTACAGGCATGGATATAGACGAAACCTTGGTCCACATCAGAGTGATCGACACAAACGATGCACCGGTGTTCACCTCTGCACGTTATCTGGCTAATGTGACAGAGGACAGCCCGGTCGGGACGTCTGTGATGACTCTGAGTGCCTTGGATCAGGACTCCATCTTGGACTGGAGCCATTTTTTCTTCAGCATCGAAAGTGGAAACACAAACTTCTCTTTTGTTGTTGATCCCCTCAGTGGTGTGGTTTCAGTAAATTCTCCACTTGACAGAGAACTGTGGGCGGTTTATAACCTGACTGTTACAGCCACTGATAATGGCTCTCCACCAGCCACTGGAACCAGTAATGTCATTGTGACCGTTGGTGACGCTAACGACAGCTCTCCCGAACTCACAATAACTGAGGCTCGGGTGAAGGAAAATCAGCCTGGTGGCACCATCGTAGCCAGATTAAATGCGTCTGATACTGATTTGCCACCAAACCAGGGACCTTTTACTTACTGGCTGGTAAACCCTTCTGGTGCCTTCTCACTGACTCCTGATGGAGTTTTATTTACCACGAGGCCCACTGATCGGGAACAAACCTCTGTGTATCAAGTTCTGCTCGCTGTCAGAGATGCGGGGATTCCTGCACTGTCGTCCACGACCGTGTTCCACATCAGGATTGTGGATGAAAACGATAACCCTTCGCTGCCCAGGAACATCTTCATCGAGGTCAAATATTTTGGCAGTTCTTTCCAAGGAGGCATGATCGGTAATGTCCACCCTGAGGATCAGGATGAGTCTGACACATTTATCTGTGGAATAAAAAGCGGATCGCTGAACATGTTCATGATACCTAACGGCACGTGTGAGCTGTGGTCGTCTCCTTTTCAAGGTGAGGCCACATTTAACATCACAATCGAAGCCACAGACCAGCTTCACTTCCCAGTCAACAACAGCATCTATGTGAAATACAAAGGTTTCACAAATGCTTCTATAGACAGTTGTATTTTATTTTACGTTTCATCATCCTCAATGGAAGAGTTCCTGTCCAACAAGTATCTGAGATTTGTGAAAGCACTGGACAGTCTGTTTAACCTGCAGGCCTCTAAGACTCATGTATTTGGAATCAAACACATTGGCAGTGAAATCCTTCTGTTGGCTGCGGTCAAAAATTACAACGGTGAATATCTTAGCACAGAGGTAGCGAGCGGAGTCTCTGCTGGACACAGGAAATTACTGGAGTCTCAGAGTGATGTGATGATATCTCACATCACAAGCGATCCATGTCTCACCAGCCCCTGTCAGAACGGAGCCACATGCAAGAAAAACATTTACATCAGCCAGGACGTGGCTGCCCTGGAGAGCCTGGGCGTCATCTTTGTGTCACCACAGAAAGAGGTTTTTAATTGCACCTGTCCAGCCGGCTTCACAGGGACGCTGTGTGAAGACGACATTGATGAATGTGAGGTGAAGTTCTGTCAGAATGACGGCACATGTGTGAACACAGCGGGAAGCTTCTACTGTCATTGTCAGAGCGGCTTCTCTGGCTCTGTCTGCTCCATTGATGTAGATGAATGCCTGAAGTTGAAGTGCGAGAATGGAGGAACCTGTTTGCCCAAAGACGATAGATATTACTGTCACTGTGCCCCTGGATTTGAAGGTAGACACTGCAATATTTCAAAGAATAAAAAATACCATCATTCAGGCCAGGATCTCTTAAAAGTGTAAATCTATTTGCCTTTTTTCCAGGAGAAAAATGCGAGCAGTTCATAGACCACTGTAGATCAACCCCCTGCGTTCAGGGCAAGTGCATCAATTCACAAACAGGATTCTCTTGTCAATGTCCCTTTGGTAAGAAAAATGCATACATTTTGGGAACATTATGCCTTTGCTCTCTTGCAGACATTTAGATAAGAAGATACCAGTCGTAAACACAACCTCCTTGGTGGAGACATGAGTCTGTGCCAGACTATTTCTTGGAACCTGCTTGGAGCATCTACATCAAGCCAAGAAATTCTCTGGCACATGACCCCTTGTAAAACAGCAAACTATAATTTAATATATTTAACTGACTGAAGATGAGAGTGGTTTTAATCCTCTTATGTAACTCTCTGGAAGAAAGTAAATAATTAATTCCATAAAATATAATCTACCAAACTACAGCAGAAAACATTAAAAAGCATTAACGTTTTCATCTCTATATTAGGAGTCAGTGGAGTCCACTGTGAGGAGCACAGCTATGGCTTTGAGGATCTGTCCTTTATGGAGTTTCCCCCATTAGACCGCAGGACTAATTTAATCTCTCTAGAGTTTGCGACAGTGCAGAGCGACTCCCTGCTCCTCTACAACCCTGGAGGACCCTCCAGCAGGGAGTTCTTTGCACTGGAGATAATAGACGGAACCATACAGCTCTCCTATGACCTGGGCTCAGGGCCTGTGAGACTGCACACAAACAAGCAAGTGGCAGATGGACATTTTCACAGTGTCGCAGCCAGGAGGATTGGAAATGTGAGTTTAAAACACGACGCCACTTAAACACAAAGTCAACGAGAACGTGTTTTTAAGTTGTAAGTGACAGAAAAGAATCCAAAGACTGATATGACGCCGTTTGTTTTTTAACAGATGGGCTCTTTACATGTGGACAACTGCACAGATGTTGACAACAGTGGATTTTGTTTTTCACAGAGTGATGGCAGTAGCTCAGAGAGGTAACAGTGAAACTACTTCTCAATAAATCACATGTTCTGTTTTTTGCCTTGTATTATATTTGTTAACATCCTTTATGTGTCTTTACACGTAACCAGGACATTAGACGTCGGTGGCAGTAATGTCACATTTGGAGGACTGAGGACTGTTGAATTTATTCTGCTACCTCCTGCTCAGATAAAAACCCACGACTTTGTTGGATGTATTCGAAACATTCATGTTAACGGTATCCTGCTCAGAGCTGCAATGGCCCTCGCAACGTATAACATTCTTGATAAGTAAGTTAAAACATGAACATTCTTAAGTACCTTATTATTCAGACATCTTTGTACAGAAAATACAGTGTATCTCTTATTTTTGAACATCTCGTATTTCTTTTATAAAGATGTCCTCGAGCAGTGTCTCCATGTCAAAGTGACCCATGTAAAAATGGGGGTGTGTGTCATGATCTGTGGTCGGATTATCTTTGCGAGTGCAAGAGCCCATTTATTGGAAGAAAATGTGCCAAAGGTAAACAAAAAAAGATAATGAAACACTAATCATACACATCTCTGATCATTTTGCATGTTGGATGAGAATCTAAACAAATGAAATGCCTTTTGCATAATAATGACTTTTGTTTTGTTTTTGAGTAAAAGATTTTTTCCCCCTGAATAAACAGAATCATCAGAGGAAGTTGTATTGCGATTCACTGGGAATGACTACATAGAATATGTGATCAAGGAGAAATTCAAGAGAGACTTCCTGCTGAAACAGTTGCTGGATGATAAGAAAGAGGGAAACGACCAAAACCAAACAGGGATTAACATCAAGTTTAAGACCAGAAACAACGGAGTGTTAATATCTGTTATGGGACAGACGGGCTATATCATGCTGAAGGTTGGTATGAAAGACATTTAGATGTATACTCGTCTTATTCTTGGAACAACGTATGTTTGTTTTCTCTCTCATTCAGATTAAAGACGGGAGGCTTGTGTTCCTCTCTGAAGACGCAGTGTCAGGACACCAGTCAGATTTCACCCTGGACTCTCCGGTGGCTGACGGGGTCTGGCATGTCGTATCCTTGTTCGGCAAAGGACAGATCCTCTTTCTCGCTCTGGATGGAAAACCAGTCGGGAACATCACTGACCAAAGTGTGGATCTCACTCCTGTTCATGTGGAAAAGATTGTTCTCGGTGCTCCTCTGACGCTTGATTCAAAGCTCCAGCAGTCAGGTGATGTTTACTGTGGCTATTGTAATTTTTTGTAAAGTGTAAAGTGTGAACAGGGGTCATAACACATCATAATATTTGTGATAACAAAAGTAGAAATGATAGAAATAATCTGTCCACTGATAATGAATTAATCTTGGACACGACTTCTGTACAAACACTGTCAAACAACAGTCATCTTACAGAGCATGTGTCAGGCTAAAGAAATGGTAAGAAATGAGCATCTTTGTAGTTTTATAAGACAAAGTTTCATCATTAATTATTTAAATGTAAATATTCTTAGGAAGAGGCAAAATAAAAAGTTTCTTGTTGCATCTTTTCTGATGCTACAATATGTCACCTGACTTTTTTTGACTTTTTCCATGGAGAAATGTATTTATTTCTCAGGTAATGTTATCTCTTATTTGTATGGGAACAGAGTTTGTGGTGTATTCAGTCCTTTCCCTTTAAGGCTGTAATGAACTTCCTTACTTTTTTTGGCAGGGTTCACTGGATGTGTGCAGTATCTTAATGTGAGCGGTCACACTCTGCCTGTCAGCGGAAGCAGTGCGATGGCGGACATTTGGCTGAGCTGGACTCTCATGCAGTCCAGCTGCATCTCCCCTGGTGTCTGCCTCCCCTCGCCCTGCTCTGAGGAGGACGCTGCAAGGAGGGTTTGTCTCTCTGGACAGTGCCAGAACCGGTGGAGGTGTGGACCGACCGTGCAGAACAGCTCCTGCATCTGTTTACATAATGTGTCCGGCCACGCCTGTGATATCTGCATCTCTGCTAAAGACAGCCAGGATCAGTGCTCTGGGGCTGGCAGCGGGCATCTGTGGCTCATTGCTGTGATTCTTCCCCTAATCTCCATCCTGGTTTTTCTAGGAATGTTTGTTGTTCTTCGTAAAGTGAGGCGGAACAATGCAAAGTGTCTGAGTGAGAGCTTGGAGCAGAAGACAGAGCCAGGGACAGAAAATGCTGCTTTTTGTTTTGATGACAACCGTCCACTCACAAATGCTGCATCTGCAGAAAGAGAGGGACAGAATGACTCAGTGAGGGCTGATCAGCAGAGTTCGGAGTTGTACTGTGATGCCTGTCCATCAAGTGCGCAGCCAGAGCCAGTCAGTGAGCTGGAGTATTATGAAATCAGCAGCATCTCTAGTGCGTTTCACTCGGATACTGCCTCACTCAGACTCAGCTGGCACAAGCATCTGTACGGCACAAAGTGTGTGAACACTGATCCTAGACGGTGTGGCGATTTGAAGATGCTGTCTGCAGGATTTAAGAAAGAAGTCTCTGGTGAGGAGAGGCAACAAAGTCCAAAGAAACCTCGAAACATGGACACACTAAACAAACTGTTATTACCTATGATTGATGCAGTGCAGACACAGCATTCACCTCCTTGTTACATGAAGAGGATCCCACAACCCGAGCTTCCAGAACCTGTGCAGTGCCTCACTTTTGAAGAAATAAGTAAATTGAATGCTCCTCCCGAGCAGACACTGTCTAATCAGGTACTCCTGAGTTGCACCCCGATGATGGATGTCTCATCCGACAGTGACACAGACAGCACGTCCACCTTATCAGAGTCGGAGCATGGACAAGTTTCTGTCATCAGCACCAGGAAATATGGACACCAACAATCAAACCTCTCAACACATAGCTGCAGACAACCTTTCCCTGTGAGCAAGTCATTTAAACTCTCTGCTGCAGGTCAGCATGAAGATGACAACACTCCCTCCAGTATGTTTAAGCACTGGGAAACTATTTTTAACATGCATCTACCTTATAGCAGCTATGTGCCTGTATTTGAAGATATTGCACGTTTACCCATGGAACCCAGTCGTAGTTATGATATGCAAAGCGACATAGAGGAAATTATTTGATGGTCATTATACATATGTTACTTTTGTAAATCCAAAATTAATGACACAGAAACCCTAAGTTTTAGTTTGGACTGTAACCAGGCTCTGAAAAAGCTGTGAAATAGTATATCTTTCAATCTTTTCATTTGTGCTGGTTTGCAAGACAAGTCTTAAAATGTATCATCATAGCAACCAGAGAATGTATTTGTTAATGATGTTAAATTAAATAAATCACATATAAGAAGGAATATTTGACATAAATGTTACACTTATGGTTAATTTGTCACCTCTTGTATCTCCTTCTGTATCAACCTCAGCATCATTTGGCACATAAACATTCAAGGTGCTGTTACATGTTCACATACAATTTAGATTGCATGTTGATTTAGTCAAAAAACAATATAATGGCTGCTTTCCCTGTGAGTGAGTGTGAACTTGGATGAAAAATTAATGATGATGATGTAATGACAACTGTAGATGAAGCTGCATTTAATATGATGGAACAGCATCTTGTGCTTTTTGTGCGGGGATAGGGAAATAGAGCTGAGATTCAAACTGTCAAATTATGACTCTGCTACACCTGTCTGGGATAATTGTGCATTTAAATGCTTCACAATTGTGATAAAGAGGCAGAACATTTAAAGCAAATAAGTGCAAATGGTAAATTCACTTAAAATCTTCGGGCGGGATTCTGATAAATTGTCCTGTACTGTACAAATGAGTGGCAATGCAGCTCATAAACTGATGGTTTGGCTCCACCGAGTGGATAAATTCAAGGTTACACCAAGAGATGATATAATAATAATAATAATAATATGAAGAGGTTTCACAAGTCCTCTAAAAAAACAAAAATTTTAAATACAATACCATACAACCTAACCTTAGCCTAGATATTGAAAATCTACAGTGTGCAAACACAAAGAAATATTGATGGTGAATATACCTAATAATGTGGAGACAGTTATTCTCTTCTTTTTTTACAGGTTTATTTTGCATTCGTATGTGCAGACCATAACAAGTGTATGTTTCAAAAACTATATACAGATACAAGATGGATTTATATAGAAAAACAGCTGATTGGATCTTTAACTGACTCATTATACAACCATTATATAACAAGAGGATTCTGCTCGGCACTCCATGTTACAACCTCAACATGCACATTTACTTGAGAACACGCTTATGGTCAGTTTTGTGTGCGATGCTTATCTTTCTATTTCTAAACCTCTGTGTCAAAGCCATTTTGATGTCCTTAGTCTTGAGACAGTAAATCACTGGATTAACCATAGCGGGTATGAGGCTGTACATCATCGTGATAACAACACGAGCTTGAATGCTGAATGTGAATCCTAAGTTGTAAGAGAGATAAACAAAGCATCTTGGCACGTAGTAAAGACATGTGACAAAGATCTGAGGAGCACAGGTGGACATGACTTTGTGGCTCTGAGACATTTTCAGAGCAGCAACGATGATAGAAAAGTAAGAAAAAATGATGAATGCTAAAGGAACCAGGAGGGTGACCAAGGCATTTGCGAATGAAACTTGTTTCACATATGCAACATCTTCGCCACATCCCAGCTGAGTTATCGATATGTGGTCACAGTAGCACTGCATGATGACGTTCAGGTTGCAGTATGGCAGAGTTAAGGCGTGGAGCACGATCCCCAACATACGGATGAAGGTTAAAACCCAGCATAGGAGACAAGCAATACAAATGGTTGTGTTTGTGACCAAAACAGGATATCGGAAAGGAAACCATATGGCAACAAAACGATCCAAAGCCATGATCAGCAGAAGGAAGGAATGAATGGCTCCCAAAGAATGAACAAAATACATTTGTGCAAAGCAGGTTCCAAATAATGATATCATGTCATTCCACCAATATCTAGCAATGATTTTTGGCAGCGTCACTAAGCCAAATGCGATGTCTGTCATTGCAAGGTGAAAGAAAATCAAGTATGTTGGCTTGTGAAGAGTCTGCTCGTATATGATAACAGTTAAGATGAAACTGTTGCCAACCACAATAGCGAGGAGGAGGAGGAGAAGAAGAACAGACACTGGTCCATAATACTCAGGTGGAAGTCCAGGGAATCCCACGATAATAAAGTCTTTTATATTTGTGGAGTTTGTGAATTTCATTATCACCTGTATACAAAAAGAAGCCTTTAAAAAGTAATGTAAATTAAATAACACATACAAGCCTGGAAATGACAAAAGGATGAATTAATACTGAAGTAGTGATATCAAAGAAAGGATTCAACCTGTAGTATTTCCAAGAATAATCCACAACCTATCACAATCACATGTCACATATCATCTGTGTGTACTAAAGCTTTGGTCTGGCTCCATCCTCAGGCTCTATTTAAATAGATAAGAATGCTCCCAGCAGAGCTGTGATGATGTGTGTGGTGGAGACGAACAGTCACAGGAGATAATTCCCTCAATTTGCAGAAGTGTCTGTTTACATTATGGAAAACACAGTGAGGTAAAAAAAAATATTTGTGCACACATAGAGGATCTCTTAAAAGAGTAAAATTCCTATCTGCCCAGTTTTATGGTTTGCTTAAAATTATAGATTCTTCAAAATTTTTGTCAATCCTAGTTTGTTGATCATAAAAAAATAAATAATTTTCTCGACGTCATCAAACATTTTATCTACAAAGAGAATGAACAGCCTGAACTGTGACATTTGACACTCAGATTTTTTAAACACTCACCCCCTATGATACTGACCTTGTTAAACAATATTTTTCTTTATCTTGCCTCCTGACGAGTCTTCAAATTTAAAATGATTCACTTAAATAACTGGAATAATCTGCAGACGCAGTATTGAATGTTTTTTGCAGTGGGTAAATAAGGAGAAAATTGTCATCTAATTCATTAAATTACTCTTATTTATTTTAAACCGAACCGCAAAATGCAGCACCTGATGAGAAGTAGCATTTAAGAATGATTGTAACAGTCCTTGCCATTCAAAATATCTTGCAACACATTCACAAATCTCATTACACAGTGGTATTATGATTGAAACGTAGACCTTCCCTCGTCTGAGCCTGTTTTCCTGACAATCCTGTGTCTCTGTGCAAGAGACACAATCATTTTATTGTTTGACCTTTCCAGGTAAAAATAAAACTTGGTTAGCTGAGTTTTCTCCATCTATGGTACAAATCTGGTGGCTGTGTGCATCCGAGTGAATAAAACACAAACATCTTCTGAAATAAATATCTTGTGTGCGTCAGATACCAGTGTTCGTCAACACCAGGACTCAGGTAACTTGTTTTTCATTTAAATGATTATTATTAATAATGAAGTAATTGACACAGTGTCCGTGAAGTCGTCTGTGTGGCTGCATTTTGTTTAAATGACCAAAATGTGGAGTCTAAACTATAAACAGCCATTTGACGATGAACATGGCAACACCACGTCACATCACAACATCAGGATAATTTGTCAGCTTTAAACTTAGTTTATCTGAATATTTGAATGCATTTGGTGTAGCGATAGTTTAAACTGATTTATAATAAACTGCAAATAGTAGCTTTCTATGTTTTTCGTAATATATTTAGATTCATAAGGCTGCCATATTTTTTGAGTGTGTCATACTCATTCAGTCGACTGGGATTAAAGGTCCAGTGTGTAAGATTTAGGTGAAAGGAAACTATTGGCAGAAATTGAATGTAAAACATTTCTCATGATGTTTTCACTAGTTCGTTTCATCTAAATTGTATGAATTGTAGTTTTCTTTACCCCAGAAAAGGCCCTTTATATTTCCATTTTTTTATTACTTAAAAATCAAGATAGAATAAGAAACAAAATAGAAAACGTATTTATCATAATAAATAGCAATACATTTTATTCTTGCACTTTTTACAACAAGCTGCAAAGTAGTTTACAATTAAACATCACACCCACTCAAGAAGAAACAATACAACTGTGCTAAACAATATAACATAACAAGACAAGGAAACAAGAATAAAACAGTTAAATGAAATACCAAAGTACAAATTGCAGTTAAAGTTGTCTGGTATACAGATGTTTGTGTTATAGAAATACTTTCGATTTCTTTTCCAAAAAAAGGTCAGTCACCTCTACAAGCAGCTCAAGGGTCTCAAGGTGCTTTGTTGTTTCTGTGATTAGGAGCTTAATATTCATCACCTTCAATTTGAAAATGAATTCTGAAACTCATTGTGATGTGGCACATTTGAAATATTTACTGCGCATTGCTCTATAGTTTTGTATTTTATCAAGTGCGAATATCAATTTTCCTATTGAACAATTTCTTTTTCAAGTTCTCCTTTATATCCTTGGTTTTGAAACAGTATATCATTGGATTGACAGCAGCAGGTAAAAGACTGTACAGCATTACAACAACAATGCGAACCGGAACACTGAAAGTGAATCCCACATTATTCGCCAGGTACACAAAGCATCTTGGCATATAATAAAGAAACGTGATGAGGAGCTGCGGCATGCACGTGGACAGAGTCCTGACACGACCCTCAGAGCTGGAAATACGCCCAACAGCGACAATGATGACAAAATAAGAGAATACAATAAAACCAAGAGGGACCAACAAACTGAACATGGCAAAACCAAACGCAATCACCTGCACTTCTCGCACATTCTCACATCCGAGGGCTGTAATTGCGATATAGTCACAATAGCACTGAATTATTATGTTTGAATTGCAATAAGGCAAAGTAAGAGCATTGAAAAGTACACCCACCATCCACAATACTGGCAATAACCATGACATTCCACAGAGAACCGAAACTTTGGTGTTTGTCAAGAGAGTTGTGTAACGCAGTGGAGCACAAATTGCAATGAAACGATCGAGAGCCATCACCATCAGGATGAAAGAATGAGCGGTCGCTAAAGAATGAACAAAATACATTTGTGCAAAGCAGCTGTAAAATGAAATGATGCTGTCATCAAACCAGTATTTTGATATGATCTTTGGAAGAGTTACAGTCCCAAATGCTAAGTCAGTAAATGCAAGGTGGCAGAAGATCAGATATGTAGGTTTGTGAAGAGCCTTTTCACATTTCACAAACACTAAAATAAAAATATTTCCTCCAACTATAGCCAGGTAGAGGAGAAACAGAAGGGCTGACACGGGTTTGTAAAGGTCCAGTGAAAGTCCAGGGAATCCAATGATGAAGAAATCCTTAATCCTTGTCACATTCGTGTTGAACATATTTGCTCAAATTTGCAGCAACAAACACACGTCAAATAGAAAAGAGAGATAAATAATATTACGTGAAAAATAAAGCTTGACAATAAATATAACTCCTTCAGATCTAGCACAACACAGTTATTTAATTCTACGTAGTTTTCTTATTCTGTACAACGTATAATAGATAAGTGTCAATGAGCGTCCTGCAACATCTCACTGTAATTCCACCTAACATGTGCCAAGCACTTGTTTATATCAACAGTTCTGTCCCAAAGGGCTGCAATCACTAAAGAGTTACATAAGTTGTACAAGACAGATTCATGTTTGTTAAAACAGTATTTGGTTTCCTTAAAGGTACGGTGTGTAGAATTTTGTGATATCTAGTGTTGCAGTTGCATGTTGCAGCTGAACAGCCCTCACCTCACCCTCTCCTTCCAAACTTGAAAAAGAACCTGTGGTAGCTTCAGTTGTCATAAAAACTCAAAAGGTGTTTAGTTTGTCCAGTCTGGACTAATGTAAAAAAAAAAGGCGGCCTCCGTAGAGAGGGTCCCCTTGATGTAAATATAAAGTATTTAAATATAAAGGGCCTTTTCTTGTCACAGTTCCTCTCTGCCTCACCACTCTGCACCTGCCTGCTTCAATCTGCCAATCAGACACACCCCTCTCATCAAGCCAACTCCACTCACCTGTGCTCTCTGCATTTAAGCCCCAGCTCCACTCTCACTCATTGCCAGATTGTTCTCGATGCTTGCACCAGACTCTCCAGCGTTTCTCTGCCTGATCTCGACCCCGCTTATCTCCGACCATCCTGCCTGACCGATCTCCTGGTAATCAACTCAGCCTTCCGTCCCTGACCACGACCCTCGCCTGTCCCTTTCTGGATTCTGCCTGTCTGCTCCCTTGGCTATCCGGTGATTACCTGATTCAGCTCTGCATAGAGAGTGTCACTCTCGTCTCCTCTGTGGCATCCTGCAGTTCAGTGGCTCTGACAATAAAGTTTCTTACCAACGATACCCGCCTGTCTTTGTGCTGCTATTGGGTCCAAACCACACCTATTACATTTCTGGGGTAAAGAAAACTACAATTCATACAGTTTAGATGAAATGAAGTAGTGAAAACATCGTGAGGATTATTCTATATTAAATGACTGCCAATAGTTCCCTTTCACCTAAATCTTTCACACTGGACCTTTAAGTCAACATAAAAGAAAGGAAAAGATAAGTCTTGTAGTCAATTACTGCAGAATGTGCTATCACTGATCTCCCAAAAATAATTATCTTAATTTTCTCATATTTAAATTCAGATAAATACACAATCAAATGGACAAAATACAACACAATGTTGTGTGTGTATATATATATAGACATTTTATTTCAATAACATGATAGAACAAGATAAAGGTACAACAATTCTAAGTTTTACATGTTTACATGCACATCAGTTGAGTGACTGAAAAATTGGACATTAGTGACCAAAGGCAGGGAGGCAGTAGCGGTAGCTGTCGCTCAGTCCATAGAGACTTGACTTGGGAACCGGTGGCCGGTTCAGGTCCAGCATGGACAGAAGTTGGAGAGGTGCCAGTTCACCTTTCAAGGCACCGAACCCCCAAATTGCTCCCCGGGCATGGCTGCCCACTGTTCCGTGTGTGGTCACTGTGTGGATTGTACTTTTTTAAATTAACTAATGTTTAAGTTTTAAAACATGTACACACATAGAAACTGTTTTCAGTAATCAGTTAAGTGGATTGTTTTTATATTTCAATTTAAAGGCAGATTATATTTAACTTTTAATTTACTCTGAAAATGTTCTCAATAGCAACTCACAACTGGGGGTCAAAGCTAAATCTATAGTACAATAAGAAATCTTGAAGTGAGAAGAACATGCTAAATCTTTTCAATAAAAATAAATGTAAGAAATCAGGTAAAGAAGTGCACCAAAAGTACATTTGCCTGAATGATTGATTTCAATTAGATAGTTGTAAGAACACATGTTTGCTCTGTCAATCAGTTTTACATCAATATGAAAACTTTATCTCTATTCCAATTCGAGTTTTCCTTAGCCTCTTCATCAACATCTGCTTGATATCCTGAGTCTTAAAACAATAAATAATTGGATTAATGGCAGCGGGAAACAGACTGTACAACAATATCAACAGGATGCGAACATCTAAACTGAAAGAAAATTCAACAATATTAGCTACATAAACAAAACATCTGGGAAGGTAAAAAAGACATGTGATTAATATTTGAGGAGTACAAGTTGATAAGGTTTTCTTGCGGCCAGCCACATTTGAAATTTTTAAGATAACTACAATGATGGAAATGTATGAAAATACGATGAATGCAAGAGGAACCAGAAGACAAATCATGGCCACACACAGAGCAATGACTTTCACGATTATAACATCATCTCCACATGCCTGACTTGTTATAGAAATGTGGTCACAGTAGCACTGAGCAATAACATTTGATTTACAGAACGGCAAAGTTAGGGCATGGAGTACAATAGCTACCATTAAAGGCAGAGGGATGATCCAAGCAAAGCCACAGAGCACAGATATGATGTTGTTTGTGATAAGAACAGGATAACGCAGTGGGATACATATTGCAATAAATCGATCAAGAGCCATGACCAGTAGCATGAAAGAAGTTACTGATCCTAAATAGTGGACAAAGAACATCTGTGTAAAACACCCATTAAATGAAATAATGTTATCACCAAACCAGTATTTTGATATAATCTTTGGAAGAGTCGCGGTGCCAAATGTTAAATCAATCAGTGCCAGGTGACAAAAGACCACATAGGTCGGTTTCTGAAGTGACTTCTCACAGAAAACAAATGTTAAAATGAAAATATTCCCTATAGCAATCAATAGGTAGAGGAAAAAAAGCAGAGCTGAAACAGGTGCATAAAACTGCGGTGAAAGTCCCGGGAATCCCAGGATTAAGAAGCTTCTCATCCAAGTAAAATTAGATACCATAATTTGACTTCTCAGAAAAAGAAATGCATGAATTAGAGACCTGCAATGTAAGAGCACAGTTTAAACCTTTAAGATATAAATTGGAGATGACACTATTAACATGCAATATTATCTAAATGAGATAACCAAAATCCAATCATTCAAAATAATGCTCCTATGTTAAAATCACTCATGTAAAAACATGTATATCTCTATAAATGCTCTCCTAAACTGAGCAAGACTAATCTCCAGCTGTGTATCCAAACCTCCATCCAGTGTCTGGATGCCTGGTAATACAGTATCAGCCTTATATGACCTTACATATCCTCACAGGATTATAACATGAATCAAAGAGTCATTTGCTTGTTAGAATTTTGTTCAACTTGAGGGACAAAAAAACAAAGACACCAGACTAACTTCTCACTTTGATTATTCGATTAATATAATTGTATTTAATTTTTCCCTCTAAAATATCCATATTTGTAAACTAAAGCCCTCTTAAGGTTTTAATGATTTCATTTAATAATGCAACACAAAGCTCCTGGTTAAGCTTAGGGGAAGATAGTGACCTTGGTTAAATATTGAAAGAGTCGACAAAGTTAGTTTAACTGCACATGCATGTAACATGAGCTGTATCACTCATCTCATCCAAAAAGTTATCAATCACCACTCATTTAGTCATTGCTTGAAGTTTAAAGAAAAGAACAGGAAGCTCCATAGATTCTCTACTTAAGCTCAGAAAGGTAAAACTCTTAAACTCTAAAAGTTTAGTACATATAGAATTTATAGTGCATTTAGCTTGAAATCTCAGTTACTCTAGAAAAAGTAGTATAGATGGATTAGATGGACATATATCTTTTAATATGATATACACAATAATTCTAAGGAGGGTTGACATTGTCTGAATTATTTTGAAACTTCCCTCATTCCGGCTTTAACAGCTCAAGCTTTGTTGTCCGAGGTTATGGAGACTATTTGGAAACCATTTTTTATTTACATCCATGTTTGTCCTGTGTTATTAAAAAGTGGTATATGTGAGTATGACTCTGAAGAAATGTCTAAAAGTTTGACTATTGTATTTTGTCACAATTAACTTTTGAATGCTGTGAATGTGTTTTGTGACGTCATAGGGACCTTGACTTTTAACCTTTGACCACAAATCGTATTAGTTCATCCTTCACTCAAACTGGACGTTTGTTCAGATGTGATGAAATTAAGTTTCTGAGTTCCTGAAATATCAGGTTCACAAAAATGGGAATCACCGACGTGTGGATGTACTCATGGACATAACTAGTTTAATGTAGTCACAGTGAAATCACTTAGAGTCCAAGGCATTCACAAGGCCAAAGCCATGTATTGTCACAGTTGCCCTGACCTTTGACATTTGACTATCAGTCAGTTAATCCTTGAGTCAATGTGAAAAGGTTTGTAGAGATTTCCTCCAGGCTTTGCAATGTACATGTTATTCAGGGACACAGTGACCATGACCTCTGCAAACCGAGTACAAATCAGTTCCTCTTTGAGTAAAAGTGAATGTTTTTAACACATTTTAGGGGATTCCTTAGAATTGTACCTGATAATTCACATTCACAAGACCAAATATGTGTTCCTGGGAGGTCACAGCTAAATATGTTAGGTTGGAGATATTAGGTTGATGAGAATAGGACAGACAAAGGGACTTATGGCCAAAAATCCTAATGACTAAGGCGTGGTTTTTGCCAGTGTGGAGGCATAACATTTTTCAATGGGCCAAGCGACCTAACATTGTAAGACTAAACAGCAGTGTCTGTACATATTTTACATTTAGAGAGAAACTCCAGCTGTTTATGGGAAAAACGAATTTTTCAGCCTGTTTTATAAGTTTATAAGTTTTATTTTGTAACCAGGTATCACTCAAAACTAGTTAAACATCGATTTACAAGATAATAGCATGACATTTCCATCTACTTTCAACTATATCTTATTCATTACAACAAATTCTCCACTGATTACAATTCATTACATCAAAGTCTTTTCTGAACATAGAACATATGGACATTTCAAACATGTCTAAAGAGTACACAGACACTTGCTTTATTGAGGAGACAAGATTTATTTGACAGTTGGAGCTGTTTATTTCTTGTGGTAGTCGGTTTTGTCCTGGAGAAACTAAAACTCTGAAATAAACACACAATAGGACGGTTTTCAGTGCATTTTACCAGATATCATTTCGGTCCCTTGATTTTTTTTTTTTTTGAAGATGCAGCATTCAATATTAGAAGAAATGAAAACATTGAAAATTGGTTTGTCAGTCAGTAACAACAGAAACTTGTGTTTTCTGTGTTGGAGTCCTTTTGTTGAATTTCTTCCTCAAGCTTTCCTTCATGTCTTTAGCTCTTAAGCAATAAATGAGTGGGTTAATCATGGGGGGACAGAGGCTATACAGCATGATAATAACTATTCTCACATCAGGGCTAAATTGAATGCCAACATTGCTAGCGAGATATACAAAACATCTGGGTAAATAATAGAGTAAAATTATGATCAGTTGAGTACTACATGTGGACAGAGTCTTTAGGCGACCTTGGACATTTGCCATTTTAAGTACTGTAATAATTATGCTGCAATATGAGAAAATGATAAATGCCAGAGGCCCCAGTAGCAGAACCATTGCAAAAACAAAAGCAGGAAAGCCATAAGGGGCTCTGTCAGTGCATGCCAGTGTTGTTATACCAATATGATCGCAGTAGCAGTGATTGATAATGTTTGAGGCACAGAAAGGAAGAGGGTATGCCCTGATAACTAACATTAAAGCGCCTGCCTTGCCAACAATCCATGCAGTAATACTGAGAATGTAGATGGTGGACTTTTTAAGAATAAGTGAATATCTGAGAGGATGACATATCGCCAAATACCTATCTAAAGCCATTAGGAAAAGAATAAGAGAATTCACGGTGCCAAGATAGTGAACAAAGTACATCTGGATAAAACAAGCAGTGAAGGAGATGGTCCCTGACTGAAACCAATACTTACTGATGATCTTAGGTAACGTGGTTGTGCTAAAGAGAATGTCACAAGCACAGAGATTCAGAATGATATAATACATCGGCTTATGAAGACAGCTGTCTGTTGCATATAAGAAAATAATTGTTGCATTGAAGATCAGAGTTAAGAAATAAACCAGGAACAACACTGCTGAGGTGAGACCTTGGTATTCTGGATGAAGACCTGGGAATCCAGTGAGGAAGAATTCAGTCACTGTGGTGTGATTTCCCTCTGCCATGATGGAGCAGAACTATCCTGAACACAATGACAGAGAACCTACATTAACACACACATCAGATTAAACAATTCAACATCAAACACTTTAAGCAATTCTATTATTTCCTCGATAACCAGTGTTTATGCTGTCGACCACACTACAGTAAAGTATTTTTCTTATCTGACAAATAAGAGTTTGCATCATGAGAATTTCGAAAATCGTATAAAAGCTTTTTTTTTAAACATTCATCAGATATGATCAAAGGCATATTTTGTATTTATTTTGGTTTCATGTAATTTGAAATGACATTTTTTCACAAAAGATAAAACTGGAAGTGCCTGAAAATGTGAAGTGGTGTAAACACAAAATAACAAGAGATTTTGTATTACAAGTGTACACGTATATATTCATTTTAAAATATCACATGAGATTTTAGTTAGTTCGTTACTTTTATGAGGATTATCTCTAAATTAAAATGTTGTGCTTTTTGCAAAATAGAACTGGCCATAAGCTGAAACACCTTTTGGTTTCTAAATAATCTTTGACAAATTGAGCTCAAACTATTAAAAGCTATGACATTTCTCTACAATAGAGGATTACATTTTATTCCACCAGAATTTTGCTGAAGCTGTATTATCATACTTTCTGACACAAAGCAGTTAAATTGAGCTAAACCATAACGACACAACAAATAATATAATATCCTTTAAATTAGCTTTTTTCTAATTCTTACTCTTCTTATGTCATTGGTCTTGTAGCACATCCTTTAAATATGTTCTAAATTGCATGTCACTGTATGTATTCATTGTGAATGTGATAAAACAAACCTTAGAAATCCTGAATCAGAAATCTTGAGAAGTCAGTCAGCTCCTGGAGATCAGTTTAAACATACTGGACCTTTCTCAAACAGAACAGCAGCAGACTCACAGGCTGACTCAGCTCATAAAAGGACTTCCCAAATCTTGCCTTGTGATGTAGGAGTGATATCCATCACTTTTATAATTCTCAGTGGCTCAGCAACGATCAGCTGACCTCTCCAAACACACCATAAAGTTTCTTTCATCCCACAATGTCAGAATGATATCCATAATATTTATCCAAGGATAAAACACAGATAACCCACTCGAGTTATTGATTGTATATATTATTTATATATTTCATGATTTTCTTTTTCCAAATTATAACTTAATGTCCTTTCAATTCATGTAGTAATTAAATAATTGTGGGGAGACGCTATGTTGTCATGATGGCTAATTGGAAAAAACTTTAATTTAATAAAGCTAATGAATCATAAATCCCACATGCATAAACAACTTCAAAACAACAAACGTGCAGCTAAATTGACACTGAGGAAGGAGTGTTAAAATCCCCAGTGTTTAATGGTGGTCTCTCAGCACATGGCATGTGTTCATTGAGGTAACAAGCCAGGAAACATGAAATGTGACGTCTGTTGGCATTTGAGTTACATGCTTGAAAAGGACAATGACCGTCTGTGGTTGTAATTTTATTATTTGTTGTATTTGTAGTGTGAGCATGGGTGATGTAGTGATACAAAAGTTTGACTGTGGTTAAAAGATAGATGGTTACGACCCTGAAATACTGAAATTTGAGTATTTTATTTAGTTTTATAACAAGCATCTGTTGAGATTGAAAAAGACAAAATAACACATCAGTAAAATATTCTCTAATATTATTTTGTGAATATAATACAAGAGCGATTGTTTGGATTTAAAAAAGCATAGAATCCCAAAAGTAACACAAATATTAAATGGAATGGTGACATATTTTAAGATTAAGATTAAGATTCCTCTTTATGGTCCCACACACAACATGCAAACATGGGGAAATTTGACCTCTGTATTTAACCCATCCGTGTGAACGGAGCACACAAGGAACACACGGAACACAATCCACACAGTGACCACACACGGAACAGTGGGCAGCCATGAAGGCGCACGGGGAGCAATTGCGGGGTTCGGTGCTTTGCTCAAGGGCACCTCGGCAGTGCCCAGGAGCTGAACTGGCACCTCTCCAACTTCTGTCCAATTAAACTTGAACTGGCCACCCTCCGGTTCCCAAGCCAAGTCGCTATGGACTGCGCTACTGCCTCCCCCATTTTACTGCCATTTTGGCAGAAAACTAGAACTACTACTAGTAGTAGTGGTAGTTTCAATACAAGTGCATGTACAGTACTGGAGGGGTTACTGTTAAGATGTTCATAAAGTTCGCAAAGACCTAAAAGCAGCTGGCACCAACTAAAAGTGATGTTGATCCTTTTTGAATACTTTGATGGCTGCTGTACCAGGGAACTGGCAGAACTTTCTCCAGTTTGATGACCACAAGACGGAACTCTTCAGGTTCCTGTCCGAGGTCCTCCTTCTGGTATTCTCTGAGGGAGACGGTTGTCTCCACTGATGTGATGGGGGTGGTCTGCAAACAACTACTGCAGGATCTCCACACCTTGGTGCCCATACAGCCTTTAAGAAGCTGATAGTCATGAAGTGCACGTATCACACGCTGGACAGAATGACCACCAGCAGATTATCATTTGCATTGTTGAGTTGTTAACAACTTTGCCACAATCTATGCAAGATGTCAAGTTTGCCACAAGTCAGGCTGCTGCAAAAAGGCCAAACTTCAGTAACCAGCCCTCTGCTGCTGCTCTCTAAGACTCTAGGATCTTCTCACACATTGCATTCACTGAGGTACAAAGACACCAGGGCCTACAGTGGCACATTCACACTTTAATCACACACCTGAGACCGTTATTGACACGAGACACTAACTACTGTCCTTGAGGAACTCATTTGTGTTTTTGTTTTTGAGTAACATCAGTGTTGAAACAAACTTGTCCGTCTTCCTGCAAGACAAAACTTTTTAATGGTTTAATTTAGTCAGTTATATGATTATGTTACATCACTTGCACAAACTGTATTTTCGTGTGGGGCAGAAAAATTATATGATATTGTTTTACAAATTTGGTGACAATAGATCATAAAGATTTTAGTTTAGAATCAGTTCAGTTGGTTGTTTGATCAGTAGTGACGTAAAAAATTTGGAATCTTGTTACTCAGTGTCTGCTTTTTTTTTGCTCTATTTTTCCCAAAACATTTGCTACAGGGGGCTCAACAATCCTCACAGCATCACCACCGTTTCCATCCATATACAATAATATTGTGTACCTGTCAGTATTACTAATTCCCTCTCAACATCAATGTCTGTACATATTTTACATTTAGAGAGAAACTCCAGCTGTTTATGGGAAAATCTAATTTTTCAGCCTGTTTTATAAGTTTATAAGTTTTATTTTGTAACCAGGTATCACTCAATACTAGTTAAACATCGATTTACAAGATAATAGCATGCCATTTCCATCTACTTTCAACTATATCTTATTCATTACAACAAATTCTCCACTGATTACAATTCATTACATCAAAGTCTTTTCTGAACATAGAACATATGGACATTTCAAACATGTCTAAAGAGTACACAGACACTTGCTTTATTGAGGAGACAAGATTTATTTGACAGTTGGAGCTGTTTATTTCTTGTGCTAGTCGGTTTTGTCCTGGAGAAAATAAAACTCTGAAATGAACACACAATAGGGCTGTTTTCAGTGCATTTTACCAGATAGAAGAAATCATTTCGGCCCCTTGATTTTTTTTTTTTTTTTGAAGATGCAGCTTTCAATATTAGAAGAAATGAAAACATTGAAAATTGGTTTGTCAGTCAGTAACAACAGAAACTTGTGTTTTCTGTGTTGGAGTCCTTTTGTTGAATTTTTTCCTCAAGCTTTCCCTCATGTCTTTAGCTCTTAAGCAATAAATGAGTGGGTTAATCATGGGGGGACAAAGGCTATACAGCATGATAATAACTATTCTCACATCAGGGCTAAATTGAATGCCAACATTGCTAGCGAGATATACAAAACATCTGGGTAAATAATAGAGTAAAATTATGATCAGTTGAGTACTACATGTGGACAGAGTCTTTAGGCGACCTTGGACATTTGCCATTTTAAGTACTGTAATAATTATGCTGCAATATGAGAAAATTATTAATGCCAGAGGCCCCAGTAGCAGAACCATTGCAAAAACAAAAGCAGGAAAGCCATAAGGGGCTCTGTCAGTGCATGCCAGTGTTGTTATACCAATATGATCGCAGTAGCAGTGATTGATAATGTTTGAGGCACAGAAAGGAAGAGGGTATGCCCTGATAACTAACATTAAAGGGCCTGTCTTGCTAACAATCCATGCAGTAATACTGAGAATGTAGATGGTGGACTTTTTAAGAATAAGTGAATATCTGAGAGGATGACATATCGCCAAATACCTATCTAAAGCCATTAGGAAAAGAATAAGGGAATTCACGGTGCCAAGATAGTGAACAAAGTACATCTGGATAAAACAAGCAGTGAAGGAGATGGTCCCTGACTGAAACCAATACTTACTGATGATCTTAGGTAACGTGGTTGTGCTAAAGAGAATGTCACAAGCACAGAGATTCAGAATGATATAATACATCGGCTTATGAAGACAGCTGTCTGTTGCATATAAGAAAATAATTGTTGCATTGAAGATCAGAGTTAAGAAATAAACCAGGAACAACACTGCTGAGGTGAGACCTTGGTATTCTGGATGAAGACCTGGGAATCCAGTGAGGAAGAATTCAGTCACTGTGGTGTGATTTCCCTCTGCCATGATGGAGCAGAACTATCCTGAACACAATGACAGAGAACCTACATTAACACACACATCAGATTAAACAATTCAACATCAAACACTTTAAGCAATTCTGTTATTTCCTCCATAACCAGTTTTTATGCTGTCGACCACACTACAGTAAAGTATTTTTCTTATCTGACAAATAAGAGTTTGCATCATGAGAATTTCGAAAATCGTATAAAAGCTTTTTTTAAACATTCATCAGATATGATCAAAGGCATATTTTGTATTTATTTTGGTTTCATGTAATTTGAAATGACATTTTTTCGCAAAAGATAAAACTGAAAGTGCCTGAAAATGTGAAGAGGTGTAAACACAAAATAACAAGAGATTTTGTATTACAAGTGTATACATGTATATATTCATTTTAAAATATCACATGAGATTTTAGTTAGTTCGTTACTTTTATGAGGATTATCTCTAAATTAAAATGTTGTGCTTTTTGTAAAATAGAACTGGCCATAAGCTGAAACACCTTTTGGTTTCTAAATAATCTTTGACAAATTGAGCTCAAACTATTAAAAGCTATGATATTTCTCTACAATAGAGGATTACATTTTATTCCACCAGAATTTTGCTGAAGCTGTATTATCATACTTTCTGACACAAAGCAGTTAAATTGAGCTAAACCATAACGACACAACAAATAATATAATATCCTTTAAATTAGCTTTTTTCTAATTCTTACTCTTCTTATGTCATTGGTCTTGTAGCACATCCTTTAAATATGTTCTAAATTGCATGCCACTGTATGTATTCATTGTGAATGTGATAAAACAAACCTTAGAAATCCTGAATCAGAAATCTTGAGAAGTCAGTCAGCTCCTGGAGATCAGTTTAAACATACTGGACCTTTCTCAAACAGAACAGCAGCAGACTCACAGGCTGACTCAGCTCATAAAAGGACTTCCCAAATCTTGCCTTGTGATGTAGGAGTGATATCCATCACTTTTATAATTCTCAGTGGCTCAGCAACGATCAGCTGACCTCTCCAAACACACCATAAAGTTTCTTTTATCCCACAATGTCAGAATGATATCCATAATATTTATCTAAGGATTAAACACAGATAACCCACTCGAGTTATTGATTGTATATATTATCTATATATTTCATGATTTTCTTTTTCCAAATTATAACTTAATGTCCTTTCAATTCATGTAGTAATTAAATAATTGTGGGGAGACGCTATATTGTCATGATGGCTAATTGGAAAAAACTTTAATTTAATAAAGCTAATGAATCATAAATCCCACATGGATAAACAACTTCAAAACAACAAACGTGCAGCTAAATTGACACTGAGGAAGGAGTGTTAAAATCCCCAGTGTTTAATGGTGGTCTCTCAGCACATGGCATGTGTTCATTGAGGTAACAAGCCAGGAAACATGAAATGTGACGTCTGTTGGCATTTGAGTTACATGTTTGAAAAGGACAATGACCGTCTGTGGTTGTAATTTTATTATTTGTTGTATTTGTAGTGTGAGCATGGGTGATGTAGTGATACAAAAGTTTGACTGTGGTTAAAAGATAGATGGTTACGACCCTTAAATACTTAAATTTGAGTATTTTATTTAGTTTTATAACAAGCATCTGTTGAGATTGAAAAAGACAAAATAACACATCAGTAAAATATTCTCTAATATTATTTTGTGAATATAATACAAGAGCGATTGTTTGGATTTAGAAAAGCATAGATCCCAAAAGTAAAATAAATATTAAATGGAATGGTGACATATTTTAAGATTAATATTAAGATTCCTCTTTATGGTCCCACACACAACATGCAAACATGGGGAAATTTGACCTCTGTATTTAACCCATCCGTGTGAACGGAGCACACAAGGAACACACGGAACACAATCCACACAGTGACCACACACGGAACAGTGGGCAGCCATGAAGGCGCCCAGGGAGCAATTGGGGGGTTCGGTGCTTTGCTCAAGGGCACCTCGGCAGTGCCCAGGAGGTGAACTAGCACCTCTTCAACTTCTGTCCAATTAAACTTGAACTGGCCACCCTCTGGTTCCCAAGCCAAGTCGCTATGGACTGCGCTACTGCCTCCCCCATTTTACTGCCATATTGGCAGAAAACTAGAACTACTACTAGTAGTAGTGGTAGTTTCAATACAAGTGCATGTACAATGCTGGAGGGGTTACTGTTAAGATGTTCATAAAGTTCACAAAGACCTAAAAGCAGCTGGCACCAACTAAAAGTGATGTTGATCCTTTTAGAATACTTTGATGGCTGCTGTACCAGGGAACTGGCAGAACTTTCTCCAGTTTGATGACCACAAGACGGAAATCTTCAGGTTCCTGTCCGAGGTCCTCCTTCTGGTATTCTGTGAGGGAGACGGTTGTCTCCACTGATGTGATGGGGGTGGTCTGCAAATAACTACTGCAGGATCTCCACACCTTGGTGCCCATACAGCCTTTAAGAAGCTGATAGTCATGAAGTGCACGTATCACACGCTGGACAGAATGACCACCAGCAGATTATCATTTGCACTGTTGAGTTGTTAACAACTTTGCCACAATCTATGCAAGATGTCAAGTTTGCCACAAGTCAGGCTGCTGCAAAAAGGCCAAACTTCAGTAACCAGCCCTCTGCTGCTGCTCTCTAAGACTCTAGGATCTTCTCACACATTGCATTCACTGAGGTACAAACACACCAGGGCCTACAGTGGCACATTCACACTTTAATCACACACCTGAGACCGTTATTGACACGAGACACTAACTGCTGTCCTTGAGGAACTCATTTGTGTTTTTGTTTTTGAGTAACATCAGTGTTGAAACAAACTTGTCCGTCTTCCTGCAAGACAAAACTTTTTAATGGTTTAATTTAGTCAGTTATATGATGACGTTACATCACTTGCACAAACTGTATTTTCGTGTGGGGCAGAAAAATTATATGATATTGTTTTACAAATTTGGTGACAATAGATCATAAAGATTTTAGTTTAGAAGCAGCTCAGTTGGTTGTTTGATCAGTTGTGACGTAAAAAATTTGGAATCTTGTTACTCAGTGTCTGCTTGGATTTTTCCCAAAACATTTGCTACAGGGGGCTCAACAATCCTCAAAGCATCACCACAGTTTCCATCCATATACAATAATATTGTGTACCTATCAGTATTAGTCAGTCTGTCATCTGTTGGGTAGCTATTGGTTTTAAATGTTGTAATTATGATGGTTTGTAATAATATCAGATTTGTGGTGAGTAAGACTCCCAGTGTTTTGAAAAACAGCTCTTGTTGATAAGAACTGATAAAACAAATGTAAATGTATAAGAAGTATATTTTTACGTCTACATCAGCAGCATTATTTCCAATTCTATAATAAGAATCGATTTGATATTTTCAGCTTTGTGATAATTATTTTTACTTTTATTTCTTGAAAATCCATTTGGTTTTTTAAATGTTTATTTAGTTTGAGACTAAATTAAATTTCCTCAGCTCATGAATGAAACTTTTACGTATCAGTATATCCATAATTACCAAGAGAAAAAGTTTTCACAGGACAGTAATTAAACAAACATGACTGTGCTCAGGAACTAAACTGACATTAGAATATCATATCACACTTGAGCCGGTGCTGCCAGCTGCTGGTTGATCATGTGCACATCATCACACAACCTACACAAGAGCAGAAAGCAGCTCATTGTGATGATGTGCTTCATTTCAATTATACACACGACTGTAATATCGCACCTGAAAACAGATCCACATTTTAAGACAGTCGTATATAAAACTACACATTACATTTTATTTTAATGGTATTTAACAGTTCATGAGGGAATATACTGCGCCCTTTTTTTTTCTTTTCCTTTCTAGACGAAGATGCACCGATGAAGTTTATTAAAATACATCATAGAGGAAGTAACGTGCTACAGGCTGCTGCAACAACGTTGGGATCAAAAAGCACATATAAAGCAAACACTGATGCTCACATGTTATTAGACCTGTAATTCTAATGTTTGGGTGGCGAGTTAAAAAGACCAAAGCCCTGTAACTCGATAAGTTCAACTCATTTCTTTGAATTAGTTGAAGACATGTCCTCCATTCATCCAATGAAACTGATATCATTTAATAGTCACCCCCCATAAAGAGATGCCTGCTGTATTGTTCACGTAAGGAGAAGCTGAGAGGTAGTACATCAAGGATTATAAAACAATAAGCTCACAGATCCAAAAGCAGAAACAACACTGGAAGAGCACAAGTGTGGGTATGACATGACCAACTGGAAAATCTAATGTTACATACAGTATGTGTTCAACAGCACACAACACAAAACCTGGACATAGGTCCAGTGTGTATGATTTAGGTGAAAAGGATCTATTGGCGGAAATTTAATGTAGAATAATCTTTATGATGTTTTCACTAGTTTGTTTCATCTAAATTGTATGAATTGTAGTTTTCTTTACCCAGAAAAGACCCTTTATATTTACATACTTTATATTTACATGGAGGGGACCCTCTCTACGGAGGACGCCATGTTTTTTACATTAGTCCAGACTGGACAAACTAAACACCTTTTGAGTTTTTATGACAACTGAAGCTACCACAGGTTGTTTTTCATGTTTGGAAGGAAAGGGTGAGGTGAGGGGTGTTCAGCTGCAACATGACACTTCAACACTAGATATCACAAAAAAGGCTGCATGGCTTTTTTTAACAGAAACATAACATAACTTTCAATTTTGATAAGAATCACTTAAAATACGTAAATGAGGGCAAATTGGGAGTGTCTGAGTGTCACACTGTCTCAGTCTTGGTTTATTAATGCTGTAGTACTTGTCCAATTCAGTCATTTTGAATCTGACATTAAAACTGTAACCTGAAGCTGTTTATTATGAAAAGGCACAGTGACTCAGTCTTTAAATGGAGATACTTGCCAAAACATACTGTATGGGTCCCTTTTTCTTTTTTATGTTTTATTTGATATGTTTTTGCTCATTTTTGACTTATGGACATTCATCTCAATATCACTGTTTTTGTGAAATTTGTATCCTGCCACTGTCAGACTTTACAACCAGCACTGCACAATGTAGACCACATGCAAGCACCAGACTCTAATACCACTTCACTATTGTGTAATTTAACTTTAACTGAGCAGCACTGCCATTATCTGTGCAATTTTAATTTCCCTGTGTGATACCAATATTTGTCCATGCACAATCCTAACAACATTTTTATTTCCTGTTAATGGTGTATTTTATTGGTATTCTTTTAATTCCTTGTATTTATTTTGCATATTTAATTATTTGTTACTTTTCAATAGTGTTACTTATTTTTACTTTCTCCTTTGCTGCTGTAACTTTCCCTGTTGTGAGACTAATCAACAATGACCTCATCTTATCTTATCTTATCTTATCTAAGTGGATATGCAATAGGTCCTTGTTAGTTTTGGTGTTGACAATATATTTTTATTGTTATCGTTTAGCATTATTAAGTAAAGTAAGATATATAGTATCATTCTATATATGGTTATTAAAGTGCTGCAGACTTTTAAAAGTCTCTCTCTTAACTTTCACAACCTCTCGTGTGTCACTGTTGGAAAACAACACAGTAGCTGTTTACTGCCGTGTCACCAAACCCTCGGAGGTTCATTACAGGAGCTGAGTGCTGAGGACACATCACTCCTGAGGGCTGAGGGTGACACATCTTTCCGATCAACACGTTGTAAACAAGGAGGTCATTAACCTAATGAGCAAAGTTAAAGAAAGAAACAGTTACTGAGTAAATATTACACCATGGATAGCTGTGTCTTCAAAGTTCAGTTGGAGATTAGAACAACTGATGGGTGATGACACTCACAGCCAACTACTCAGATGGTGGAAAAGAATATTTAAAAAAAATGGTAAAATATTATATATATTCTGTACAGCTGTCTGAGCTTCCTGTATATGGATGCATGAAAAAAAGAAGCATTGCAAACAAGACAAAGATTGACATTTTAATGTATCAGCATTTTCAAATGCACCTCTTGACTTTTACACCCAGATTCTTCTCCTCTCTAACAAGTTACAGTGTGCATGCATTTATTACCTTTAGTACTCTAGTGCTGGTAACAATTACATGTTATATGCAGAAATCATATATATGTGATTATTTCATTTTGTCAGCTTTGATTTTTTAAGACGTAATATGAAATCATATTTATCATCACACAAGTGCACGTTATGTGGTGTGAGAGTAAGTGTGTGTTGTGTAGTAAACACTTTGTGATACATCATAAAACATCGTCATTGAAAATGGAAAATAATAGCTCATTATTATTATTACTCCTCTTTTGAAATGAAATGTTTTGATAAAAAATGTTTTCATAATTAATCCCAATCCTAAGAATTATTCCTGTGCTTGTGTTACACGGTTCAAATTCTCTTTGAACCAAAAACTTATCATTTATATTTCACCCTTCAAATATCTAATAAGCAGCTTTTTTAACCAGCAGAACAACTTTTGAGAGTTTCCCATTTAATCAAACTATCACAATTACACTTGTATATTAACATGGACACCCTAAACTTTGATGAGTGACTGGTTCGAGTTTCAGATTGTATTATTTGCTTCTTCTGTGTCTGAATAAATATCAATATTGTGCAAATTAAACGGAAATGTGAAATGTGAATATAAGTAGGTCATTTTGTGACATCATAAAATTGAGGTGTGCAGTATCAAATCTCAAAAAGGTGGAGCCACATATTATTTGGAATAGTTTTCCATATTTTGTGTGGTGTTCGTCCTCTTTGACTTTTATTTCACAGTAAATATAATGTGCTATCATGTGAATAAATAACTTGCATATTGTTGCATACAGTACCGGCCTCTGATACAGTATCAGCCTCCCAAGCCTTACTGATGCCAGAAAGCACAAGAGGGCAGCAAATCACACACAATGCAACAGCTCCATTCTGTGTTGAACCATTAGGGAGCAACCTAATGTGCTTTCTATGCATTTGTTGGCATGAATAAGTTGGTGCCCTCTGCTGTATATATACATAAATATAGAAATATATATATATATACATTGACTCTCACAGCATGATTTAAGCACTGAGTGAGGCCTTTGTCTGATTCTATTAAATGCTCCTCCTGTAAACTGTGTAAATATATTTTACATTGATTTAATATGAATAAGCAACAAATGGAGAATGCTGTCTATTCAGTGAAACTTTAATAATACATGAACGGACATAGCAACATTCCTATATTTTGCAAAATGACATTCCTCTGAGTCTTCAGTTTAGTTTCACAATTTTCTCAATCTGTCTTTTGAATATTATATAATATTATATATTATTCTCACTTATCTAATATTCCGTTACTAGGTCATTCTGGCTATTAGAAGTTTTCTCACTCCCAGTAATGTCTTGGCAGTTTGGAAAGTACAAACAATAGTAATATTTAACATGGGCACTGTAAACTTTAATGAGTCACTGGATCAACAAGTTTAGCTGTAATTAAATAAAAGTTCAGCTTTTTTGCATCCAAAAAAAGCGTATACATAGTTTATTATCACAGTATTGGTTAACAAGAGAAATGTATAATTTAAATAGCAAAAGTGGAAAACAAATCAACAAACAAGTTCTTGTTGTGTTTGCTATAACTGCTGCAGGAGAACAATCAGCATCACAAAGTAGTACAATAATATTACAGTCATGAATTATGTGCTCAAAATGTGGCAGTACATTTTCAACATTATCTTTTATAATGTAGGTTTATTTAAAGTTAAATTCCTCTTAAACATATTTTTTCTGTTGCTTTATTTGAATTTTTCAGAAACATTCTTGAACATTAAATCAAAATAACTGAGTTGTAGCTAAAACAAGAAAAGGAGGAGGAAGAAAATCAAGTCACAGCTGATTAACAGAGCATTAACATGGAAGGATTCTATTCCTAAAAAATTGCACCACTTTTTCTCGAATTTCTTTAGTTTTTAGTCCATAGATGATTGGATTCAGTGTTGGGGGGAAAATTAGGGTTGAGACCCCCATGAATCTCCTCAATTGTGGTGAAAGGTTCTTTATCCTGTATGATATGATAGTGAAGAGCCCCAGGCACTCCAACAGGAGAAAAACTATGAGATGTGTGGCACAGGTCTGCAGCGCTTTGGCTCTTGTGTCCAATCGTTTGGATCTGAAGCACGCAACAAGGATCTGGAGATATGTGTACACAATCACTGCAATAGATATCAATTGTGAAATGGCGACCATGCAAAGCCCATAAATGTGATTGATGGTTGTGTTGGCGCAGACCAGCGACAGCAGAGATGGATTATCACAGTAGGGTTGTGTGATTTCAGATCGGCAGCGGGGTAAACGCAGAAGCAGAAAGAAAAGCAAGGCTATTAAAAACAAACAACTCAGCCACACAATCGTGATTATTCTCATGATATGAGCATTCGTCATGACAGTGTTGTATTTCAAAGGGCAACAGATGGCAATGTATCGATCATACGCCATAGCAGTCAGAAAAAACACTGCACCTCCTGCATAGATGTGGATAAAAAATGCTTGGGCGACACAAGTCGAGTATTGAATTGTCCTGCTGTCTGTCAGGATTTCCTTGATGACCTGTGAAAAGAACGCTGTGGAGCCAATGAGGTCGTTGATGGGGAGGTTCAGCAGGAACAGATGCATGGGCTGGTGCAAAGATTTGTTCAGTACAATGGTGAAGATGAGAATGAGGTTGCAGAAAAGTATAATCATGTAGCTGAGAGTTGCAAAAAGGAACGCAGGAGCGACAGTTTCAGGGGAGAGGTTGTAGTCACTCAGTATGACGAAGGAAGAGTTGTCCATCCTCACGCTCTTCTTCCCTGGAAGAGTGAAAAGTCATTAATAAAATGCAAAACTACTTTATACACAGCATCACTTCAGCAAGGACAGAATACGACAAGATATACTTCAAAATAACAGTTAAGTCAAGTGAAATTAGCAAATTATTAAGTGTTACTGCGACGCACAGAACTAACCAAACTAAAACCTGAAGACATCCACTCCTCTTCACCTGGAGTTCACGTGCACGTTTCACTCAATACATATAACACGCTACAGTGTGTTGGATTTACAGTTTGGAGCTAGAACAAAATACACATGGAGGAAAAGCAGAAAGTGCATTAACACAATTCTAAGCTAAATAAATATAATAAACCACACAGAATACTGACAGTCCTGCCAATTACATCTGCTGGGAAGTTGTGAGGGATCAGCAGTTATATATATACGTGATTTTTGTTGAACACCGCAGCTCCCCAGAGTTTATCATAAAGTTTGTCTTGATTGTCATGACAGTCACTGGCTCACAAGAGACTGTGGAAATGTCATTACGGAACGGTGACCCACAAATTAATGGAAGTCGAATAGGAGAGATATTAATGAATTCATTAATGGCAGAGTTAAAGTACTTTTTATTGTTAAAATAGCAAATATAAGTTGATCAGAATCAGGTTTTATAGCCAGGTAGGTTTACATATACAATTTGCTGTGGTGTGTTCTGTGCAGGCATAGATATGAAAATTGGAAAATATATAAAATGTGCAAAATGAACAACAGGATATTTGCAATTTAAAGTATTACAGTATGAATATTATTGGCTCAACTGATGGACACAAATGATGGAAATAAGTTTGCACGAGTAGTTTCCCTGATGTTCGTGAGCTCTTCTCTGGTGAGAGAGCTTTAATTGAAAGTCCTTGGAACAAAAAGGTGTGCACAAACACATGAAGGCCCTCTGTGGCACCATGGACAGAATATATGTAGAATACGCTGAAGTGCTTTTGATCAGCAGGTTAAAGTATCATCGTACAGTTGTGGTAAACAGTGTGGGTGTCCAGACAGCTGGATGAAAAAAATCCTTGGAAATGTGTAGAAACATTTCAAAACTGCTTTTTGTTTCTAC
Organism: Paralichthys olivaceus; assembly: GCF_024713975.1. Classification (NCBI taxonomy): domain Eukaryota; kingdom Metazoa; phylum Chordata; class Actinopteri; order Pleuronectiformes; family Paralichthyidae; genus Paralichthys; species Paralichthys olivaceus. Next base: position 20,688,205 of record NC_091103.1, read on the forward strand.
AGCAGAAGAATTAGTTGCACAGAAGACCAAAATGACTCTGGTTTCCAGCTATGTCTCCTGCGAACTACACTTACACTTAACTCATTTGCAGGAAATAGAAGAAGGAACATTTTCTTTTTGTTTCATATTGCTACAGCTTGGCTCAAGGTTGTAAGTACCAGGGAAATCACACACACCGATAAGGCCGAAACAACGTGATTTACTCAAAATAACCAAGGAAATAAACTCAAACGATGAAGTATGTAAGTATAGTGAGTATCATTAGTGAAAGGCGTGTGTGCATGAAGGAAAGTGTATGTGAGAAGTTGAAACAAATGTAGAAACAAACAAAACAAAACCAATACAGAGGCCATGACGTCAGGAGGCAGCTGCCCAGGGAGAGAGAGCACGGACTGGGGGGAGCAACCCCTTTATGCCTTTTGCTCCTCCCCCCTCTCAGGTGCAATCAGTTTCTCTGACGACCCACCCAGGCTCCTTCAAGGAGTACCATGAACAGGAAGTCACTGGGCGGGCCGTCACAACATTAAGATGATGAAGATATGTTGTAATTTAATATACCGGTAATGAACATGGAAGTAAAAGGTTAAAAATGTTTTTCATTCCATCAAAAGAATCCAATTTTGTAATGCTCACTAACTTTTGAATAATGTGTAGGCTCTCACAGCTCATGCAAACAAGGAATTTAAACAAACAAAAACTATTAATATGAATCAATTAATCATACTTCCAAGGAGCCAGGGATGTTGGTCTTGTAGGACTAGGGGCTGTATTATAAAAGTAAAAGTTCATATTTATGATAAAGATGAAAGTAGTTTTCTCATAATTCCGTCTTTTCAATTTCAGTTATGGCCAAAAGCACATTCTCAGTTCAGGGTTTTACACTGTTAAATAGAATACATTTTTCTGGGCCCCCCGGTGGCAGAATCAGAAAAGATGGAATTGCTTACTAATCAGTTCTGTGATGTTCATTTTACACTTGATATAATTTTCTTTCAATCATCAGCATATTCTATTGTATTTCCTGTCTCATATGTGCACATCTCAAATGAGCATTGCTTTGAAATCAATCTGTTATCATTATGAGATTATATTAACAATTTTATATCAATTGAGAAATGTGTTTTAGAGATCACTTATTTTTCCACCTTCCCGAGGGAGAAACACATCAATGTAATCTGAGAAACTACTGCTGTTTCAAGACATCAGTCAATTCTAGTACAGGTGCAATGACTTTTCAATGAATTGAGTATTTGATTAATGTTAGTTGATTGTGCAAATGCAAAGTATTTGCTTTTCTAGCTTCTCAAATTTTTGATGATTTTCTTAGTCATTCAGTAAATCTCAGTAATTTTTCATATTTCTTTTGGGGGGAAGGTTTAGATTTTAGGTCAAATAAATAAATACAAGAAGCTGGGAGCATTTTGATGATATATCAAATAATCAAGAAAATAATCACCAGATTTATTGATAATTAAAATAATCATAGCGTGAGAGACAGCATAGCCATTGCTTGATAAGGTGATTAAATTTGTGCAATAATACAGTTCATTTTATGTTCGGTCTGACGGTTGTTTTGAATAATCTACTTTTATAAATCTTTGTCAGTGACTACACATTTCAATACAATTACATTCGACAAAACATCTATTTACTTGTTATTGCAACATTGCAATGAAATAACGAGGGCTGCACATATTTTGATGTATTTTCAATAATTATTTAATAGTTCGTTAGGTTTTTATTCTCATAAATAGTCCTTCTTACTATATACTTTTTTAGAAACTATCAAACTGGTGTTGATATACGTGTATGTACATAGTTGGAGCAACATTTATTTCATTTAAAAAAAAAAACTAAATTAGCACAAAAAGAAGAATATTTCAAGACATCACTCCATGTCATTCATGCACGTGCACTGAATGACGTTCTTTTCATTTTTAACTTTTTATTTACACGACATAGTTTTATCAGTGCATCTTTCAGTGGGTTTGTCTCATCATTCGTCCAGTTGTTATTTTCTGATCAAATACAAAACTTGGTTCTTAGGATGCTTGATGACAAATGCTGATGTTCTTGGTCACATTTACAGAGGTGAGTACAGTCAATACAGAAGACAAATCCTCACACTAAACATGAAGCATCCTAATCTAAAACATTTCTGCTGAGGCCTTGTGAGTTCTCAGGTCACGTTCATAAATGAAACGATTCTTTCGGGCAGAATAAAAGTTGCACTTTTCCTTCTCCCTCAATTACTTACAATGCTTGGTTGATCTGTGGAGGTTGAAAGTAATCATACCGGATTGTGAAATCGTCTCCATAACAAAGACGGTGTAACCCGGCATGATTTCTCCAACCATGTCCAATCAAACTTGAGCACTAGTCACCCCTTGATTGAAACTACACTTCTCTTGAGGAACCTTTTTATGCCCTGCTTCAGTTCTGTGATTTTAAATCCATATATGATTGGGTCCAAAAAGGGAGGAAATATTAAGACTGACACGCCGAGGACCCTTCTGATGTATGGCGATGCACTCTCGATCCGATGAGCAATGAGTGCAATGATACTATTGAACTGTAAGAGCAAGAAAACCACTAAATGTGAGCCACACGTCTGGATGGCTTTCCTTCGAGCATCTGGATGATTGGTCATGATACACGTGCGTAAAATCTGTATATATGTGTATATTGTTATTGCCAGAGTTCCACCTTGAATCAAGCACATAATAGTTAGTCCGTAGTAGTTGTTCACTCTGATGTCCTCACACACCATTTTCAGTAATGAGGGATTGTTACAGAACAAATCAACTACACGCGTCCTGCACATTTTAAACCGTGCCAGCAACAAAATCAATGTGACGATGATTGAGAAAGTAATGAGCCAAATTGAAATGATGATTTTAAACAAATTCTGTGGAGTCATGACAGCGTTGTACCTCAAAGGACAACAAATGGCGACGTATCTATCGTACGCCATGGAGCTCAAGATCAGAAAGTTCCCCGTGCCATAGAAATGAATGAGAAAAGCCTGAGTAATACACGCGGGCTGGGAAATCAGTCTGTTCTGAGTCACTATGCTGGAAATGAGATGAGGGAAAAAAGCTGTGGCTCCCATCATGTCAGTAATTGGCAGGTTGAACAGCAGGATGAACATGGGCTTGTGCAGGTTTTTACTCACAACAATTGCTGCTAACACCAACAAGTTGAAAAACATAATCAACAGATACAATAAGGTCACCAAAAGAAAGGCTGGGTATATATTTGCATCAGGTATACCCAGAGTTGCCAATGACAGCAAAACAGAAGCAGATACATTTGTATACATGACTGAAAATTAATGTCGTTGCTGTTGCCTCTTATGTTGATGAAGGAAATTTTCCCTGAAAAAAAAAAAATATTATTAACATCCCCATTAACAAACAATCTTGGATTAAGATACTTCTCATGAATGTCAATGCATTACCTTATGCACACATGCAGTCGATCTGTGTTGTAAGATGGAATCCAAGAGACTCAGCCCTTTAATTGGTATTTAAGCACAAAGGTGACACGATTTTACCCTAGAGAACAGTTATAAAACATGTATGATGTCATACCATTTCAAAATAAAAATGAAATACTTAAAACCGTGTCCACCCATTGTCCCTAATTGAATGCAATTTAATGTGACCTAATTTATTCAGGTGGTCTCCTTTACAGAAGACCACCAAGATTAAGATTAAGATACATTAAGATCCCATCAAGCAAGCAAACATCAAATTGTTAGCTACCTGTTGAGAACCTGTGGTAGCCTTCAGTTGTCATGAAAACTCAAAGGTGTTTAGTTTGTCCAGTTTGGGCTACTGTAAAAAAGTTGGTGGCCTCTGCAGAGAGGACCCATTCCTGATGTAAATATAAATATTTAAATATAACCGGCTCATTCTAGGGTGAAGAAAACAACAATTTGTTCAATTTCGATGAAACGCACTCATGAAAACTTCAGTAGGATTATTTTACATTTAATTTCTGCCAATAGATCCCTTTCACCTAAATCTTACACTGGACCTTTAAATTCAAATTAACATCATGTTTGGTGAAGATGAGGGTTTATAAAAGTGTTTGGTGTTTGGTGATGGATCATCAAAGCTGGCTCCATTGATTTTTAACATATAAGTTCATTTTCCTCATGAGATCATCGCTGAGCTTGATCTGTGGTTTTACAGGTTTATCCAGAAGGACTGTCTGCTGATTTGAATGGATGAATATGAAAAACAGTAAATGTAAGAATACTCAATAGTCCGTCCTTGTTGTTGAAAAGGAGCTCGTCGTTTTGGAAATATATTAGTAAGAAAATCTCACAAGCTGCTCTTTAGTGTAAGGTCGATATTTTTTTATGAAATAAGCTGAAGCACTCTGACTGACTGACCTTATCAACACATAGGTGCATTTACTCTCTTTGCCATGCATCAGTGAGTGCACTTTACCATGCACTAAGAGAGTTTTTTAACTTTTCCACTCTTTATTTTATTCATTTCAAGGCCCTAAACATGATGCATTTTGCAGTGATTCCTGCAGTCCCTGTTCCCATTAAGAAGTCATGTTAGATTTGTAAAATAAATTATGAAAAACAATTTAATAACTCTGTGTGCTGCTTAACTTTACTCGACAACAGTACTCCTGTTGATTCCCAACTATTTCTGAAACAATCATTACATAAACAGTTGTTGTATTCACTTTGTTGCCTGATCTGCCCTCTCCTCTGTTCAGTCTTTTCCCCTCAGCTCATATAAAGCTTTTCCAATTTTCATGTGACTAAATTCAATTTTTTTTCTGTAAATGATGCACAACTTTAAAATATGTTTCAATACGTTGTCAGTTTATTAGTCGACCACATTGCAAACATCAGTACATTCTGCTTTTGATTAAGCGATAACTGCAGTGTAATTACAAGATATTTACATTAAACAGTAGCTACATTGTGGAAATTGAGTGTACAAAGATTGTAAAAATGAACAATAGGGAAAACAGGTTATAAGTGTCACTCCCCTCTAAAACAAATTATATTTAATCATGCAGTCATAGATTGAGAGGATAAAATCACCATATGAAGGAAAAGTTTTTAAAAGACTCTAAAAAAAGAAAATATAATCATTCCAAATTTCATTCGTTTTGTAATCATTGTGTTATTATGAGACAAATTTCTACAGTAAATCATAATTAATCACCGTTGTACTTAAACAACACAAATCCTTTGACACAACAACAGAAACACAAAAGATAAGACCGCAATATAAAACATTGTCGTTCGTAGGATGCAGCCTTTTTCATCTCATCATCATCATTTGTTTGAACACAGATACGTTCCACACAGACTACAAAACAACAAAGTGTTATTTTTCAACAAGTTGTATTGAAGGAAAACTATTTAAATATGTACATTTAACTATACAAACAAAAATAACAGACAATAAAATTAAAATCCAGAGTAAAATCTTCAGTCTCACACTATTCAGAATAACTTCTATGTTTAGTATTTCTACAATAAACACATCTGTTGAAGGAGGTTTGATTTATCGTTGAAGTTGTCATAGTTGCCACGGTAGAGTTTGCACCGTGAGGAGCTCCGGGGATAGCACAGTGGTTCGATGTTGGCTGCAGCTCAGAAAGACAGAATTCATTGCTGTTAATCGCCCTCTGTGAAGTTTTATATGGAAACTCTATGTTTTAAGACATTCAGGAGTGTGCTTCTTATTTCACTTGTGTACAGCCCGTATACGATAGGATTCAGAACAGGGGGCACAAGAAATATCAGCATGCCCATTATCTTTTGCAAGTCGGCTGAGACGTTTTTGAATCTGTGAGATAAAATTGTGAAAGTTCCCGCGATTTCGAATATGACCAGTATGACAATCTGTGCGACGCAAGTGTTGACGGCCTTCGTCTTTGCCTCAGACCTCCTCGTGAGAACACACGTGATGAGAATCTTCACGTAGGAAAATGCCTGAATGGACAAACTCACAGCCTGCATGACAGCCGTGTTAAACAGACCTATGATATTATTGACCGTGGTGTTTTCACACGTGAGCTTCAGCAGAGACGGATTATCACAGAACACGTTCAAGATGACCGATCTGCACCTCGGGAGTCGGGTCTGCAAACAGAACAGTGTAAGGATCAAGGCAAAGTCAAGACCCCACACGAGAGTGATGATACAAATTAGAACTCTGGGGGTCATGACAGAAGTGTAACGCAACGGCATGCAGATGGCAACGTAACGATCAAATGACATCGCTGCGAGAATAAACAATATCCCTCCACCATACATGTGGAGCAAGAACGCTTGTAAAACACACAGAGGATAATAAACCTTGTTTGTCTCCGTGACGATGTCTGACAGGACTTTTGGCAGCATTGCAGAAATACCTATCAGGTCATTGAGAGGGAGACTGAACAGGATGAAATACATGGGTTTGTGAAGGTTCTTCTTCATAATGATCAAAGTCAACAAAATCAGGTTGCAAATGATGCCAAAGAAGTAAATCATGATACCCAGCAGGAATATGGGGTACTTCCCTCCAAGTGGAATAACAAAAGTGTCCAGGGTCAACTCAGACATGAACCCGAAAGATCTGTTGTCCATTTCTGCTTCGATTAGTGAAGAGAGAAACAGTCGTGATGATTCATTGTTGGAAACTGAGTCGAGGTCTAAAGAAGTCACAGTAAAGACGACATGTCACATTACTGGAAACTGCCCTGTCTACCTTCCTGTATTTAATGTCAGCATAACGTTTACGTCACCGTTTGCCTCTGGGGTAGTCAGTAATGATGGTGTCAGGATTACTATAGGTTAAAAAAAAGAGACGTGGTGCATTAGGAACTTATATTAAGAACAACTTAAAATATGAAATAAACAAAACAGGAAAACAATAATTTACTAACATGTTATTTAATTCACTGAAGAGTGTGTGTTTGGACCTACACCACTTGAATTAAGTCATCAAATTAAACATCAAATATCAATCAAAGTAATTAGTGGGTCTTCCTAAAGAAAAATATCCTCCCTTCATTATTGACATTATCAAATTTACATTTTTATTCTCATTTAGTTACAGGGTTGTTTATCAGCGTATAATAAATCAGTTCTTGCCTTTCCAAAAACCTTTTGCTGTAACAAGTATGTGTTCACAAAGGCTACAGATCTATTTAGGTCAGCTAGTGGTCTTATCAAGTTGTCCCTGAATTGTAGAATTGAAAAAATGTGGAATTTGAAGATTTCCAAAGAGTTTTAATATTCAAATGTGATTAAAAACACAGTTCTGCTGATGCAGCATTCAGTCTGCTTTCCATTGGGCTCAGATTAAAGAGTCATAGTCCATTTTGTGACCTAAAGGTCGGGGATAATACTCGACAAGAAGGAGGCAAATGGTTGTGATCCAGGGGATTTAACAGATAATCCATGACAGTGACTCTGAGACTTGTTTTCTAATGTCATGTTTTCACACACAGAACCATTGCCTGGTTGTATTTCTCAACATTCTCTGTTAAAACTGGGTGATTATCAAATGTACTTATTGTATCGTGGTCCCATCCAGTCTTTTTATATTTATTTTACACAATTGTGCTCAAACTATGAGCAAAACTATAAACTTAAAATAATGAATGAATTTCACTGTCACATTTTTGTGGCTATAGAACTCATGAGACATCTAGACATAGAAATCAGGCTCCAAACTTTACTCTATCATCATTACTTTTCATTAAAATACAGAAATAATGAAATGACACAATAACTTATAATTCTGGAAATGATCTTATACAAGAACGTATTGACTAAACATTGAAAGCAACAATATCATGTTGACAGGATGACATCAGATAGATGCCTCATTACATTGCCAAAGCTAATTTATTAATGAGCCCCATTGGGACATGATTAAATGATCTGTTATTAACTGTCTCATGATGTAATTACTCCCTGGACAATAAGCGAACCTCCAGGTGATAATGACGTCTTTTGTTATTAGCTAATGACGGATGTTGTTGAATTGCACCCACGGGAGGTTACAGATACGGTAACATTTGATTTATTCACTTTACTTAAGTATTGTGTGTAAAACATTTGTATTAAGTTCACAGTTCAACATAAAGCAACACAACATAGTCTTTGCTGAAAATGTGTTGAGCCTCTTTTAATCTACATTGTTTTCAAACAAGCGGTTCCTTGTATGTATTAATATGTGAAATAACTCAGTGAATTAAAAACACATAACATTAAAATAGTACTGTTCGGCTTTTTCCTGTTTTCTTTTTCACGTCCATGTGTCCCAGAAGAAAAACACTAATTGAAACAGAGTTGAACTGAAATGGTCACATCGGGCCTTTGGGAACAAGGACATTGTTAGGACGTTAGGACATTAGGACATTAGACTCATCACCTCTCCCAAGAGAAAATGGATGTGATGGACCCTTGAGTTTGTAAATTGATTTGACCTCATGATTATTTTCTGTGGTCTTGTACTTGCACACTTGCATTGTGCAGATCTGTGATCGGTGGCCATCTGTGTCAGAGATTGTATGAGTTTATTCTCAACCACAACACGCTAAAATGAATTGTATTTTAAACTCTTTCAGCCTTGTTGTTATGTACTTGAAAATAAAAAAAGCTATTTCTGTATCCTCCATAGACCACACTGCTTTGTGAAGTTATTGAAGTCTGCTGCTCGTCAGTGGTGATGGAACTTCACAAAGCATTGAACTACAGCCAGGCTCATCACATTTTTGGGTCCCATGGAAACATTTCCGGTGTTGTTATCTCATATTTGCAGCGAGTTTCTGTAGATGCATGTGTTGTGACTTTCTGCAGAGCATGTGTCGTCAAATTGATGGAGTTGTTTTTGTAATTTCCAGTGCGCTGAGCTCTCTCTGCGACTGTAGATTACGGATGTTTGTGTAACACTTCTGAAAATCAAAAGAACCATCAAACGCAATAACAGACCTTGGCAAAAACTATTACTGCACAAAAAGAGTGTGATATCTCTTTTATTAGAGGTGCATCTGACCTCTGACCTCAGGGTAGATATTTCTAAACATCTCCACCTAGGATTCTATTGTAGAGGGGGTTCTAACCCCTGTTGAATAAAAACACAACCGTCCTAATGGGGAAGACATTGTGTTGATGTCATGCGTTTTTCTCACACTGAGGATAAAAGAGATCAAAATGCAGCTGCTGAGTCCAGATTCTCTCCACCACAGGCAAGTTACTGTCACCTACTGTATCTGTCGGTTAGTTCACCCCGGGACTGTGTCTGCTCATAGGTTTTGCTGGTTTATATATTTAAAGGATATAGGTCTACATCACATTTATTGTCACTAATGCCACCACTCTGCATCTTTGTGGTCAATTTTATTTTGATCATGTAATTGTGTCTTCCTTAGTGCTCTGATGATGAGTTGTTTTTTTACAGGAGAATAGAAGAAGACTGAAATGAATAATTAAAATGTAAGTATTGTGTTTACATGCAGTATTTTTTTTCAATTTATTAAAGTTTTTCTGACAAGTTAATGTAAATATTCTCAGTTAATATTTACTTTATGTCATTTCAGACCAAAAAATTAAATGTCCAGCAAAAATGGAATATGGAACTCAATATATTGATATAAATTTGTTGTTTCAGTGTATTTTATTTTACTCCCGGTAAAGCGTTTTTTTTTCTCTTGCAGTTTTTCCATCACATTGAACAGAATGGAAAGAAACACGACAGTTGCAAGTGACATCCTGCAAATCCAAGGTTTTGACATTTCTCCAGAGTTTACATACCCCGTGTTCTTCTTGCTGCTGTTTGTGTACTTCTCCCTGCTTTTCTCCAACATCGGCATTCTCGCACTCATCATCACCGAGAAGAGTTTGCACCAGCCCATGTACATACTCTTTTGTAACCTGCCCGTCAACGATCTCATAGGTAACACCGTGCTGCTGCCTCGGCTGATGGCTCACGTCATCTCCACCGAGCGCTTCATCACCTACAACCAGTGCGTGGTTCAAGCCTTTCACAGCCACACGTTTGGCTCGGCCTCGCACATGATCCTCGTCATTATGGCCATTGACAGATATGTGGCCATATGTCACCCGCTCAGGTACCACTCCATAATGACAACCAGAGCAGTGATCGGCCTGTCGGTGACCGCGTGGGGGGTGTCGTTGGTGCTCGTGTCTGTTCTGATGGGTCTGACAGTGAGGCTCTCTCGTTGTAGGTCAGTTATACAAAACGCTTATTGTGACAATGCGTCACTGTTCAAGCTTTCATGTGAGGACGTGTCAGTCAACAACATCTATGGACTCTTCTTCACCGTGCTGCTGTTCAGTTGCTCAATCGGAGGCATAGCTGTCACCTACTTCAGAATAGCCCTCATCTGCTGGATCAAGAAAAACAAGGAGCTGAACAACAGAGCTCTGCAAACCTGTGCGAGCCACCTCGTCCTGTACCTCATTATGCTCTGGTCAGGATTTTTAACCATCATTTTGCATCGTTTCCCAAATTACCCAGATTTAAGGAAGATTGCATATATTCTGTTTCATGTGATCCCTGCTAATTTAAATCCGATCATTTATGGAATGCAAACGAGATTATTACGTGATAAAATTATTCAAATAATGCAAAGGAAGATGAATGCAATCTAACATCTCCTATTTTACTATGCTCAAAACATAAAGACAGATTTAACAGAATGACTAGATCCTAAACTAAAATGTTTTTATACAAAGATGCAATGATTCCCTTTTAACTTACTTTGGGTTGTGTTTTACTCACTTTGATTGTCGTTGCTATAGTAATAAGGATCAGAAGAGACTGCATTTGAGTATGTTTTTGTATTTTTATTCTCATTTAGTTACAGGGATGTTTATCAGCGTAAAATAAATCAGCTCTTGCCTTCCAAAAACCTTTTGCTGTAACAAATCTATGATCTATTTAGGTCAGCTAGTGGTCTTATCAAGTTGTCCCTGAATTGTAGAATTGAAAAAATGTGGAATTTGAAGTTTTCCAAAGAGTTTTAATATTCAAATGTGATTAAAAACACAGTTCTGCTGATGCAGCATTCTGTCTGCTTTCCATTGGGCTCAGATTAAAGAGTCATAGTCCATTTTGTGACCTAAAGGTCGGGGATAATACTCGACAAGAAGTAGGCAAATGGTTGTGATCCAGGGGATTTAACAGATAATCCATGACAGTGACTCTGAGACTTGTTTTCTAATGTCATGTTTTCACACACAGAACCATTGCCTGGTTGTATTTCTCAACATTCTCTGTTAAAACTGGGTGATTGTTGCATTTAATTAAATTGTGTTCATTGAATTAAATACATGTACATATTTAACCTCACAATGTGTATTTCTGTGTCCACTTATTTTTTATATTTATATAAATTGGTAAAAGGAAATGTTTTCAGTTCCATTAATCAAATGACTAGAATGAAATTCAGAGGCACCTCTGCCAAGGCTAAACAACCCCACACATGTCACCACACATTTTTTATAGTAGGAATGGAATAAAGAAATAGAAAGGGATCTGATAATCTAAATAATGAATTTCTAATTCTAATTTAAAATCCACATTCACACCAAAGTAGTACTTTGGTAGTACTTTCTGCATAATCCTCCAAACAAATAAACCATACACACTGGAAAACACAATCTCCTTGACAGATGTAATGAATCAGTTACAGGCTGCAAATATTTTACACTGCATCTGCACTGAAGCTCCTTAACAAAATAGATATAATAAAACAAAGAACTTGTGAAGCAGCAGCAGATATCATATTTATTGGTCACCAGCTTGTGTGAATCTTTTCACCCGTTACTTCTGATATCACGATATTTGCGTTACAAAAACATTTTCTAAATAAAAGCTCAAAATTGTGGATTGAGCACTGCTTGAAAAATGTTTTGATTTAATTTGCTATTTCAGGGCAGAGCTTCAAAAGTTAATATAACATTAGGTTAAAAATGAAGGAATGCAAGTTGTCAACAACAAAACTCATAAATAAGAAGTTTATCAAAGATTTAATTATAGTCAGGGCTGCAGGAGGGCAGATGTTTCTAAGAGCCTTAGAAAGCTGACTGTTTATTACATTTCTGGATGAAATATAGAACCTAATAGCTCCTCTGTGACCTTGTAAGGATATTTGTGATATGCACACCAATGTTTGCACTTAGATGGCTTTTCCCATGATGAGCAGGCTCATTAAAAACACCATTATGAAAAATATCCACATGAAGAAGCGATCTAAAACTTTGGCCACCTTCTTCCACTCCCCAGTCCTTTTCTGCGTGGCCCTCTGATCCCTGTAACAGTTGGCTATGTACTCAATGTTACGCAGCAGCTGCCTCTCATTGCTTTGGCCACTGCAGGACGTCTCTCTGTCTTTTCTCTCTCCGTCGCTAACACCTGGTTTCCTGCACCTCCTCGGACCCGCTCCATCTCCGCAGTCCATGCTCATGAAAATGCCGTTTTTCCATGCGCCGTAGTGGTTTGTGGGGTTCTTCCCAATTGAGCCTATCGGACTCATCATTTGATCGATGTCCTCGCTCTCCTCTGCATTCTCCGTCTCTTGCTCCATTTTGAAGACACAGTCCTCTCGGCCTGCTCCTGCCTGACCGTTCATGGTGCAGTTGGTGTTCGGTACAAGCGGAAGCTCCTGCTTCTCTGGTTGTGGCGACATGCAGTTTTCTCCAACTTCATAGACAAAGCACATTCTGGCCATGTACTGCAGAATGACTGTCTTGGCCCACTTGGGAACGGGCTTGGCATCAGGGCCACAGTGGTGTATGTTCATGATGAAGATGGTCAGGGCAGTGGAGGCTGTGATCATGGTCATGGTTGCGATGTAATACTTTCCTGTGGAAGAAAATAAAATGAGGAAATCAACAGACTTTTACCTCAATAACTTTGACCTCACACTTACCAATAAGAGGTACGTTCTCAGAGGGCGGCATGATCTCTGCAACCAGCAGCTGAAAGACAGTGAGGGCTAGCATCACGGTGACCCCCAAAGACACCTTCTCTCCAGAGTCAGCCGGCAGGTAGAAGCCCAGTGGAGCCAGGAAAGAGATCATCACACATGGAATGAGCAAGTTGAAGACGTAGAAGGAAGCTCTTCTCTTCAGTTTCAGTGTGTAGGTCACGTCCGGGTAAGGGTCAGCGCAGCAGCCGTACAGGATGATGTTTTTCTTGGCAGCCATGCCCAGCACCTCCCATTCCACGTTGTCCACCAGGTCAGCCAGGTCCGCGCTCTCCATGGCGTTCAGGATGTCCAGCTGGTTCCCATTGTAGGTCCAGGAGCCGTACGTGAACCTGCACTGCTGGGCATCGAAGGGGAAGAAAGACACGTCCACTTTGCAAGAACTCTTGGTGATAGCCGGGGAATCCCACATGATCTCCCCATTGTGTCGGATCACCACATTGGTGTCCATGGGGCCAGTGAAATGATTGTCTGCACTGAAACACAAAGAAAACTTGTCTGGAAAAAAGGCGTACTTTTAAAAAAATTACTTCCTGGAGTAGGTGGAGAAAAATTGATCAGGATACAAAGGCACAAGGACGCCTACTGAGGGATAAATCAACTCCTTTTGGAGTGTTGGACTTTTTCCTCAGTGTTGTGTCTGCATTTTATATCATTTCAGTAATGCAAAATGTTTGTGTTTACATATTTAAGCATGTGTTGACCCCACATGATGTTTTTAGAAACAATGTAATGACTTCTCACCATCTCATCAAGGCTTGTTCTACTCATGCAACACTTCATTCTCCCCCTTGTGTCTCTAATTTAAGTTTAAAAATGATTATGAAATAAACTATGAATATGCTTTCATTGTTTTTATTTTGAGCTGCATGGACAAAAACATTAGTTGCATTACTGGTGAATAGAAATCAGACAGAGGCCTGGACACTCCGGTGAATAACTTCAAGGACTGTTCAGCTTGTGCCAAGTATTCTGACCAATAAGAGTCACGGCAAAACAGGAGTGGAATGATTAACCCAATACCAGTCCGACCTACTTGTTATATAGGACTATATCAGGTCTCCATACATAACTACTAGGTATGCGGATGGTATCGAGTCCATCGTAATCATCTTTACTCCATTTGAGGTGAGCGTCAACCCACACTTGTCGTATCCATAAATATGCAGTCAAAATTTGGTTTCGCTCATCCTGTACAACGACAATTGAAAATGTGAAAGAAAAAAAAGATAGAAGAAACATATTTAGTTAAACAGGACAAAATATATAAGTGGCATTGGTTTGATGCCAGTGTGAGGGCATTAGCACTAGGATAGAGCCTAAAGTTATGACTTTGAATCACTCGTTTGTTCAACCATAGGACGAAAATGCAAAGATATTCAGATTATAATGATATAAAGAGATTTTTCCAGTTTGAGACGTTGGATTTGCATAAGAAAAATGTTGCTTAAATATGACTGAAATGATTTATTGATTCTGTGAACTGACTAATCAATGAATCGACCGGTTGTTGTCTCGACAGTTAATCTTGTGTCCACTGTGGTGTTTTACCATGTCGATAATTTGGGACAGTGTAACCTGCAGGGTCACATTCAGGATGTTGTTTGTGTCCTCCACAGGCCTCAGTGCACTCGTGTAGTTGGTGAATAAATCTTTCAGGAGCTTCTGAGCGTACTTCCCGTTTGCACACCAACAGGCTGAGACAGACAAAGATACAGTTACATCACCACAAAGCATCTGTTTTATTTCAGTTACTTTTGTTTCAGTTTCACATTTTATGTATTTATATTTTCTGTCTTGAGCAGTGGATGCTGAGGTGGGGAATAAAAGAGAACATGGGAGAGAATCTGGCAGATGGTGGAAGGGGACAAATGGGATGTGGGGGTTAGATTGCTGTAAAGCTCTGGAAAGAGATCAGGCAAATCTGACATTATGTACCAGCAAGCGACTTCCTCTGTTCAGCCTGTGCATGTGGAGTGTAGCATGTGTTGATTGAACATTTAATCCACTGGATGCACAACATGCGAGTATCAAAACGAGTCTAAACAGGGAGATTATGCATCCATGTACCATGAAAAGAGTGATGTTAGAAATTATTCAGCCAAAAACATAATATATCTACATATAATTCTTCAGGTTTTATGAACTTAATAACGTCACAAGGAAACTTGTGAGATGACGTTGTGAAAGGTTTTCAAAATGGAAAGGACATATAACAGATCTTCTAACTGGGTCTTCTTTTCCAGTGTCAACATTGGATTTGGGCTGGCCAGATGTTAACCCTGGGCTGCATACAAAGGAAGGTTTACAGGATTATGATGATGGCAAAATCCCTGCACAGCCGCCTGCACGTTTCTGTGTAACAGCTTTCATGGAAGAGGAAGGAGCATCTGAGAAGAGATGAATGATCCATAAAATACGAAAACAGTGGCATTAATCAAATTAAGTACAACCAGTGTGAATTAGAGTTGGCTGACATTTTTATGTAAATGTTCTTACATTTTTCATAGCTCAGAGTTTCAAAGAACTACAGGTTTAATTTTAGATCACATCGGGTAAACTTACAATAAAATGCCTGTAAACTTACTTGGCAAAACACTGATGCAAAGAAGCAACCCAAATAAAGTTTGGAGTCTCCATTGTTTTATCTTGCAGAAACAAGTCATCTCGATCCAAAGACCATTTGAGCTGCTCTGTGTCAAACAAGCTTCATTCAATGACAACGAAAAACACAAACGAAAAAAGTACAAAAATAATGAGGAATACAGCGATGAGGAATCCAGCTGTGATTACTGCACTAGTGCAGAGTCTGTGAGCTGCAGAGAAGAATGAGAGGCGGGGACTGATGGAATGAAAGAGTCCTGGTACCACGTACAACATGTTATACACACACACTTGCACAGGCACACACACATGCACGTCTCTCTATAATTGTGAGGACACTCATTGACATAATGCATTCCCTAGCCCCTCACCCTAACCTTAACCATCACATCTAAATGCCTAAACCTAATATAACCCTAACTATAACCTCATTCTAACCCAAACCTCTAAAACAAAGTCTTAACCCTCCAACAGCCCATTGAATCTGTGAGGACCAGCCACACACTCACACACACACAGGCACTCTCTCTCTCTCACACACACACACACACACACACACACACACACACTCACACACTCTCTCACACACATACACACACACACATATACACACTCTCACTCTCTCTCTCACACATACACACACACACACATACACTCTCTCGCTCTCTCTCTCTCACACACACATACACTCTCTCGCTCTCTCTCTCACACACACACACTCTCATTCTCTCTCTCTCTCTCACACACACACACACACACATTCTCTCTCTCTCACACACACACACACACTCTCCCTCTCTCTCACACACACACACTCTCCCTCTCTCTCTCTCTCTCAAACACACACACACACTCCCTCTCTCTCTCACACACACACACACTCTCTCCCTCTCTCTCTCTCTCTCTCTCTCTCTCTCACACACACACACACACACACACACACTCCCTCTCTCTCACACACACACGCACACAAAGCGAAAGTGGAAATGGATGCGTCCTGTGCTTCAGCACCACGGACAGCTCGCAGCCTCATCATCTGATAATCAATAAATGATAATCACTATTTGCTCTTCACTTGTTTTACATCGCGAATAATTAACACGAGACACGTGTAATTTCTCGCCTGAGGTCTGCGCATCATTTTTGACGTATTCACACGTGGCATCCTCGGCTCTCTCCTCCGCTCACATTCTCTTCCGGGTGCTGGTGTTGCAAAGACCAACTGGGATTTTTTTCCTCCTGCTTCCTGTCGCACATGGACGATGCTGCAGCTGCGGGCCTGTTATTCGTCTGATGTAAATCCAGCTGATGCGAAATATGTCCGTGGTCTCTGGAGCCTCCAGGTCCATCCTGCAGCCTGATAACGACGAACGCTCCTGTAACGGCGTAGTGATTCACCTGCCACAGGCGACAGCAGCTATTTGTGAACAATAAACACATCAGAGGTGGGTTCATCTCTGCAAATGCATGCAAATCACAAACGTAGAAACGTAATACTAGATATGTACTATTGCCACATTCATTATGCATGAATTGTGTTCAAGATGTTAATAAATCAGTCTTGTCCATTGTTTCAGACCAAGATGCTTCAGGGCTCAAATGTCTTTGGGCAGGAGAGGCCCCTGGTCATCAGGATTTCATTCACGACCTGTGTTGTGACGACTGTGTGTCTGCCACTGCTCGGACTAATAACATGTGTCTTCATCTCCTCGGTTTTTCATTTTGAAGACTCTACCGGCACACACTGCCAGGTGATGACTTTAAAATTCAAAACTCTATTTTTCAATGTTAAAAAGTGAGAAAGATCCGTACAAGTCGGTTTGTGGTTAAATTGATAAGAAATATTTGTTCTCCTTTGCTCTTGTGTTCTTATACTTGTCCTTCATTTGAGATTTAACCCAAAAAATGTAAACATTTCTGTATTTCCAGGTTCCTAACTACCTGCCATCTATCAGTGCCTCAATAAGCCTAAGCCCTGAGTGCCACATATGGCGCTTCTGCATCGGACTGCACTCAGCCCCAAGGTTACTGGTGGCGTTTACCTACTTCAAATTTTACAAGACGCGTTTCGCCTCTAAGTTCCCTGAGAGTTCACTCAGCCGCTTGAACCTGGCCTTCTCTCTTACTGAAAACCTCGGCCTCTTGCTCCTCACATATGTGTCGTCCAGTGAGACATACTGTGAGTGATCCATATAATGAGATCATTTCAATCCCAGTATCTTCTACAGGGGATATTTTGAATTAAACTGATTTCTATTTGTATATTTTTCCTCAGTTGTACATAAGGAAGGTTTCGTCCTGTTCATTATCAGCTCCCTCGTCCACATGCTGATAACCTGCCGTTTGTGGAAGGCTATTAAGAAGTATTCTCTGAGTCCTGAGGTAAGCTGGTCTTCATCTCCTTTAAGATTTGCAAACTAAAATCCCTCAAATCCAACCCAGACTTTTTATTCCCAAACAGGATGCAAAGTCTCACCTCTGGAAAGTGCGTTTTTTACTTCTCAACATATCCTTCTGCGCTTTTGCTGGATTCTTTTATTATAAACACAACATGTACTGCGAATCAGGGAGTAAGTATTTACATCTTCGGAAAATGTGGAAATGTATCAGGAGAATGTCCACAAAATTCCTAAACTATGTCTATAACATTCTCCTGTGTCTTCTTTTTCACAGGTTATACATTTTTCGCCCTGTTTGAGTATCTCGTCGTCTTCTCCAACATGGCCTTCCATCTCACGGCTGTGTGGGACTTTAAGAGCCAAGAGGTCATGGTCATTTCGTCCTCTGAAGATAAAACCTTCTGACTAGAAACACAAGGACTAAGTGCTAAATACACAACCACTCAACTCCCTGATGATAACAGCCCTGATCCCACTCCAGAGGACGAGTGGGACGAAGGCCTCTTCCACATATATTCGTGACGACTGCTCTCGAGTCCTGAACATGGTGCCGATGTCAACAAGTAGAAACAGATATGCAGAAGTGCTACTGTGGGGGTTGTTGAGTTAGCTGTAAGTGCTACTTTTAGCCTCAGTGTCTCATTCATGGATGCCTTCACCTATATAGCACACATATAGCACATTACGTATTATCATTTGCAGGTATTAACTTTTGCATACTGCACAACATATGTGTGGTCTTACTGTATATGTGCCAAAGTAAAGTGACAGTGTTTTTCAAGTATGCTCGACTTTTATTTGAAAATGGGATGAATGTCTGCAAATAATTTAGAAAGGAGTGAAACGGTGGAGAGCAGAGTTTCTTTTAAGTGTTCTCAAATGTTAAATGTCTTTTTCTGACACTGAGCAGATTCCCCCCCCAAAAATATAATCTCCAAAATGTACTCTGATATAATACTCCAAATGCAGTATTGATGACACACAAGAACAGATTTTGTCGTTTATTATTCTTAGATTTTAAATTCCATTTTTATTCCATCGATATTTCAGCTCTATGCAACTTTTAAGGTCAAAATTCAAACTGTAAACTCCTTGAATTACATGTGGCCTTCAGCCCCTGTTGTTAATCCACAGCAGGTAATCCCACACTGTTTACCTAACTTCGACCCAAATGTTAATGCTGCTGGATAAAAACCTCCAAAAAGAGTTTTCCACAGATGCAAAAATCAGGACCCAGGAGGAGGAGAAGATACCTTCTGAAGCCAGGTAGTGTAAATATAATTGTTCCACAGCTGTACCTTTACACAAAGAGAAAGATTCATACTCACAGTATGTGACCTTAATACTTTTAAAGCATGTGTGTAATGCACTTTAGTGAATGAATATACATTATTATATTGGTGGTGTATTATGTTATACACCATAACCACTTATAACCACTTATTACCATTTTAATAAGATGGTAAAATTAAACGCTGAGTCTCATTTGATACTTTCTCATTAACAACAAAACCCTTATTAAGAAGTGGTTGTACAGTCTTACTGCTGCAGGAGCTGAAAAGTTGTGTAATTTTTTTTTAAAGGTTCAGTGTGTGGAATTTAGTGAAATCTAGTGGTGAGGTTGAATGTTGCAGCTGAACACCCCTCACCTCACCCTCTCCTTCCAAACATGAAAAAGAACCTGTGGCAGACTTCAGTTGTCATAAAAACTCAAAAGGTGTTTAGTTTGTCCAGTTTGGACTACTGTAAAAAACATGGCGTCCTCCGTAGAGAGGACTCACTCTCGATGTAAATATAAAGTATTTCAATTTAAAGGGCCCAATCTAGGATAAAGAAAACAATTCGTACAATTTGGTGAAAACATCACGAGGATTACAAACTGAATATTTAAACGTTTCCTGCTGGCGTTGCGGTGTAATGCCTTAAACTAACCACTAGATAACGCTCTTTAGCCACCCGCAATAATCCACAGTGTTACACTCCGGACGTTAGGTGGCGATACTTGCTGCTGGGAACCAGGGGCCCGGGGAGCTGCAGAAGAAGACAGACCCACAGTCCCTCCACACTCTGCGGCTCTTTTCGCTCCAGTCTCTCGGTCGCGGATGAAAAAGGGACCCACACTTTTTTTTAACAGGAGGTGGAGTTCACGGCTTCAACTCTGGAGGATTGTCCGAACGTCTGCTGGGATGTTGACACGGAGCTGAACCCACACGTCCGCCGCCTCCGATACATGACAGGTGAACTTTACTCCATTGTTTTTCTACTATTCGCTTCTTGTAACGTTCGCCTTTTAGTCAGGCTAGCTTCAACTCTGGGCTTTTTAACGACACTTGGCATGGCGTGCGGTTAGCTAAACGTCACCGCTGGCTAACGCACGTCTGTGGTGAATGTAAGTCGACGGTGACATAAAGTAACAGTAAAAAAAACAACCAGAGAGTTAATGTGAATGTTTTCGTAAAATGTTTTTGTGATGTTACTTTCGATGTTTCACCTCAATACGTAGTTAGCCGGGATGCTAGCTAGCTGGTTAGCCGGGGCTTGTCAGTTAAGCATCAGCAACAGCAGCAGACAAACATCCAGGCTGCTGTTACTTTCTATAATCTTGTTATGTCTCTCCCTGGAGCCATGTGTGTTTATCCAGATCACCAAAGATCGGCTGAACCGTGGTTTAAATGCTGCCTAAGCTACAGCCAGGTATTAGCGAGCTAACGACTGATTCATTCAGGAAGAAGAGGAGTGATCGCATGTGTGGTCTGCAGGGGCATCTTTTATGTAACTGACAGTGTTTCAAGCAGATGAACGCACTTCCCTGTTCTCGTCGAGGTGTCATATGTTTGCAAGAGGCAAAGCTCTCGCATTGTTTTTCACGTTTGATGGATTATTAAGCTGCTCTACTACTGCGTTGCAATCCTCGTGTCCTTGTCGTCTTCCCCACAGCTCACACCACCAGTCATGGAGTTCAACACATGTGTTTCCTTGTGGATATTTTGCTTGTGTCTCGCTGGAGAAAGTTGGAGTGAGAAGACGAGCTCGCCCTCACCGGACAGTCCGGGCGAAAGTGGGGTTCCAGGTGAGTGATCGGCCAGGGGATTCACGTGCTGTTGCATTGTAGATGTTCATCTGTATCCACCTGTAATGTTGAGATCACACACACACATGTACTCTACAGATTGGCAGTCAGAGCTTTACTGTTGGTGCCACATGTTTGTGATTGTGCAGTCACTAAATGTAGCCATGCTGAGAATAGTCCAGCTGGCATTCTTCATTAAGCCCTGCAATTTCTATCAAGCCACCTAGTCAGACACAAGGTAATAGACCCGGACTTTTAGAAGTAGCGTCACAATCAGAGAGCAACAGTCAAACTGTTAATACATTTGAAATTTGTATCAGTGCATCATAAATATTTCTCCTAGATTTTGGCTGGAAAACACATAACAGAAAATGTACTTGAAGACTTCATGGCTTTATTTGTCATGTGCACAACAATTACATACTGCAGTTGCTAGCAATGAAATGCCTGGGTCACAGGCTCCCCTCTAGACAAGCTCAAAAATATTTGAAAACCACACAAGCAAAAAATATCAAAAATAGAATATTTCAATGATAAAAGAATAAAATATTCACCTACAATATAATTTTTAAACAAAGCTATTACTGAATGTAAGTAATACTGAATCGGTAGTGCACATTTTACATTATACTTTTCAAAAATTAAAAGCTGACCTAAACCATTTGACTTCAGACGTCACTGTACTGTAGAGGACTAATTCATATAGCAATGTTGACACCTACAACTTGGAATTACACCTCTAAACTTATCATGTGCCATATTCCCAACTATGCAACCTAATGTTACTGAGTAAAAGCCAGTGTTGGGTTCCCAAAACAGCAAGTTAAGGTTCAGTTTAAGACACAAACATTTTGGAGTGAAATTAAAAAGCTGGCAGTGTAAAGATAATCTCGCAGAAATTCATGAAGTGATTTTGCATAATTTGTGACAGCGGTTCCATCTGACACGGCCCTGAGCTTCCTATCTGTCAGTTAAGACGTACTATGACTCAGGGTCTTTTTCCTAAAGAGAATGATCATATGTGTCTTTTTGATACAGGATTAACTGCTACTCAATTCTACATTTTAAAATATTTACACATTAATCACTGTGTTCTTAGTAAAATCTCATAACTGCTACTGCTGGGATCTTTTTTTGGTTCTGCTGAACAGTGCAGTTAAACTGGTGAGACATAGTCTAAGTTGTCCGTACACATTTTGCAATCAGGGCAGAGTTTTACAAACATATGTTGTAACAGGCCCAAGAGGCCACAGTGTGAGAAGAATGTCTTCTTGACAGTGATTTTCAAAGTGTGACAGGTATTTTTAAAAGCAGAAGGTCTTAGTGACTGCAGTTACGAACTGGCAAAGTTAGGGAGGCTTTTCTTCATCTGCATGCAGCCACACAGAGTGGCTTGCATAACTTTGGATCTTAAAAAAAGGCCAGCTGACTGGTATGTAAATATCTTATCTTGTGTGTCTGGAGATTTGCAAGCCAAATGAGAAAGAGGGCCAGGTTTTATGTGGTAGTGTTGCAGGTGGCAGGCTTTCACTGGTTTACATGTCATTCCCTGTTAGACATGGTGGATGTGAATGAGTGAATTTGTGGGACACCAATTACCTTTTAGGTATGTGGTTTTGCAGGTTCTCTAAAACTGAAGCTCTTGCACACTGCAACTCTTTTCATTTACTTTTCACTACACAGAAGTTCAGGTTGTATGTCCATCTTTCTGAGTTCTGCTTCAGGGGTTTCATGTCGAGAAAAACAAAAAGCATGAAACCATTCATGGATACAGGAACTGTTGCAGAGCTTAATCCGAGACATGTTTTACTTTCTGCTTTGTCTCGGCTGCTGCTAAGCCAACTTGTCATAACATGTGGAGTTAAGAACGCATGGGTTGAAATGATGAGTTGATAAATGCAAGGGGGTGAAACCAAAAACTTCCCATCTACCAGCAGACTGGAGTAAAATTTAACCAAACATTGTAGTTAATAAATCCTTAGTGATGTGATTAAAAAGTTCTTGAAAAACTTTTTGGAGCTGCTTTTTGTTGGTGAGAAAAAAAAAACAAGTGAACATCCGCTTAGGAAGTGCAAACCATTGTTTCATGTTGTTGAGCAAAGCAAGCCTCCTCCTAAAACTCACCTTCCCCTTTTGTGGGTATAATGCAATGACATGCACAACCAAGCAAACTGTGTTGACATACGTCTTGTATAATTTATTTTAACCAGGAAAGGGCTTCATTGAGATTAATAATCTCAAATTTACCACAGCGTCCTGGCTAAAATGGCAGTAACATGGAATAAAGTGGTTATATAAGACAGACTTAAAATGAAATAAAACATTTGCTTCTGAAAGATTTAGAGGCACTTTTCTTGTGAATTTACTTCAGCCGCAGAGCTTTAAATCAAAATACACTATTAAACTTACTGTTGTCCTAACATGCCCTTTCACACAGCTCGTGAGTTTTTCTGCACCACACGCTAAACAAGATTTCCTCTCAGCGGGAGTGGCGACGTTATCTCTGATCTGTGGCAAAGAATTTCTATTCCCTCAGGAAGGAGAGGGAACACAGAGGGCAGACAGGGTGCACTAGTTAAATTACAGATGGCTTGATTACATAATTACTCAAAAATACAATTAATGCACACTGATATATGTTACTGAGGCATAACTGTAAAAATGTGGAATATAATTTAAACTCACAAACAGGTTTTCTGATGATAAATGTATGTTGATGAAAAATAATTTCAAGCGCACACTTATTATGAAAACAGTTGGTCTTGTGACATGGCCCCTTTCTGTTCTACGTATTGGGTCTGACAGTCATGGTATCTGGCTTCTTGGTACCATCCCCATATTGAGTGACAGTCTCTTTTATAAACGAGGCTTTGTTTGCAGCGACGGAATTTTACAGTTCAGTTATCTTTGCAAGAGACAGAGGCTGAGTAAGAACAATCCAGAAGGGGACTTTGCATTCTGTCTTTTCTTCAAAAAGCACAAAGGGTCAAAAGCAATGAACCTCTCTGGCCTTCTCATGACAAGGGGAAGTAAAGAGAGCTATTATAGCATTGAACTGACAATTGACACGTGCTTGAATGACTTGATTTTTTTTATAAATGTCTTTTCTTTACAGAGTCATTAAAACAAAAGAACTTATATTTTAACTTCCTGGGGCAACAGGTGTGTTTCTAAGTTTTCATGGGAACTAAAAATGAATTATTAACAAATAACAGTGTTTCAAAAATAGAGGCATGCAGATTAATTGTCTAATCTTGTTGTTGTGGTAGTAGTTGTTGTAGGATTAGAAGCTGCTGTAGTTGTAACAATAGACTTTTTTGGTAGCAGCATTATCATCAATCGAGGTGAACACAGAAAGTTTTATGAAAAATAAACACTAATAAATGTGAATAATATTGACAATTCTGTTGACCCATGAGTTTCAAAATTCCCTTAACACCTTCTTGGTATGACTGTTTCTCCACCAGATTTTTGTCGCATCGATGAGTCACTCTGCAAGGATGAGAACGCCCTTCTCAGCTTTGAGGCCATCCGTAGTATCCACAAGCAGATGGACGATGACGCAAACGGCAATGTAGATGTGGCGGAGACAGACGGCGTAAGTACCCGTCTAAGAATTTGGCATCATCAAGAGCTGATGCTTTGTTGTGTTTCTTCTGGTTTGTATACTCATAGAAGTGGTCCAAAGAAGAAGGTTAACGGGTATCATTATTGTTACCCTGTGGCATATGACTCGCCATAGGTTTTGCCCATGTAATGTCTTCAACTATGTCAAAGATACTGTACTTCAGATTAGGTCAGATCTGTTTTCATGAAGTCTGGTTGCTACCAGCATCCATGTTGTAGAATCTGATGTGGACAAACAGATGAAAGACAGTGTTGGGTGCTTTACTTTTCAGTGCAGTGTAGTATGATGAAATCTCTGTATAGTTATTTCTTATGAGAGACGATTTATCAGAGATGATTTATTGGTTGGCCTATTAATATCGGCCAACATGAGCCTTTCACCGACATATTGGTGTCAGTGTTTATGTTCGCTGATATGTGCTGACATGAAAATGTTTATTTTACATAATAAACTATGTAGAAAAGATATGTCTTCATTTTTACATTTTACATAAAAATAGGTGTATTTTATTTTTTGTATTTTCAAATCTGTTTATTTGGATGTAGTTGTTCTCTTTTGATCTATAGTTATTTATGATAAAGTTAATGGTTAAACTATAAATATCAAGCTTCACTTACATTTCTATGTCATAATGGTTGGACATCTAAGGAATTATTACCAGTTTAAAAAAAATATGTATATATTGGCTGATGTATTGGAAATCTCAAAAAGCTGTATACTGTTGTCCATAAGTTGGGTCTGTTGCTTCTCAGACGTCACTGGTTCCTTGAAAGTCGCTGTCTGGACTCCATGCAGCTTTGGTCCAGTGCTGTAGTCTAAACTACATGGTGTGGCCTTGAGGAGGCATCCTCTGGAGCCTCTCTTTGGTTTAGTCCAGTCTGTGGCATGTGGTTCAGGCCAGAGCAAGCAGCGTCATGAATGCAACCATCTCTGCTTTTAGAAGAGGCACTTGCTATGCAAATAGCCCCAAGGCAAAGAACCAAATGTAGTATGCACTCGTATCTGAAGTGGCTTTGAGCAGTGAAATACAATTTAAGAGCACTTGAATGGTCCTGCTTCCTGATATCATTCAGTGATTGAATAAAGAGGTTGTTGATTTCTTTATAACCAGGATCAAAGTATCCATCTGGCTTTTAAGGTTAATCTTTGCCTGGGTCACATTATACGGCTCCTGCTAATTTTACATTAAGTATACAGTATTTACAGAAGTGTGATATTTCACCTGCAGTAAAGACTGTTTCTCTACCCTGTGGTGAAACCCTCCCACACATATCTAGCAGCAAAGAATGGCACTATGACCTATTACTGTCTTCCACACATGTTGCATGAGTTGGCTTTTGTGGGGGTGCAAGATGTTGTGCAGGTCTTTTTTTTTTTTTTAAACATAGTGACTGAGTTAGCCTACAATACAGTGGGCGACAAGTAGTGTGGCTCCTTAGGTCAGTAGAAGTAAACGACTACCACTCCAATGGGGGCGAGAACGGAATCCTGAGGGCCTTACATTTGATTACGCTGTTTTTTTTGGGGGGGGGGGGGGGTGAAGTTCCATGTTGTTCCAGACCAGTAAATAGTTAATGGAAAATTTAAGTTATTTTTCATGTCATGTATGGTTGAGATATTAAGTCTTTCATCCTCTTTCTAACTGTGTGTGTGAAGGAAATAAACACATAAGCCACAAGAATTGAATTTCTTCCTGTTATTGGAGTCATAAAACCCACAGTAGCAAATAGGTCAGTGCTCACAAAGGATGTTAAACCATCGACAGCAAATTTCCAACAACATTCTAAAATGTGGTCTTTGCCCTCCAACTATTTTATTCGGCCTACTGGGTCAGAGTGACTGGGCTGTTACCTCAGCCAACAAGGTCATGTTTTCGGTCTGTTTTGTTGTTTGTTCATTGGTTGGTTGAATTGTTTGTCAGCAGGAATACACAAAAACTACTGAACAAATTTGCTCGAAACTTGGTAAAAAGGATAGGACATAGACCAAGAAAGAACTCAATGGTGTCGATCCTTACAAAGGGGCAGATCCAGGAACAAGTTTTTCCGATCTTGGTTTATCTTGATTATACTGAGGGGACGGATATCTAGTGTGTATGAGTGTGTAAAAATGGTGTGGATCCATGTAAAAATTTGGATTGGATTGATTTCAATGTGGTTGATTCAAATCCTACTCTGAAACATCATGGTCAAACCAAGCAGACTCTGAGTGGAAGTGGAAATGCAGTTTTCTAACAAAAGATAACGTTTTTATAACCATTACAAATGTCCTTGTCATCCTTCAGTTCCTGAGAGAAGATCTTAACTATCATGACCCAAAGGCCAAGCATAACAGCTTCCATGGGGATGACCAGTTCATCAGTGTGGAGGACTTGTGGAATGCGTGGAAGGGCTCTGAAGGTATGGATGTAGGCTTTGTTTTCTTTTTCCCTGAAGTGACAGCACAAACAGGCCTTTCTTTCACAACATTTAGAATTTAAGTGTATGCATCCTGGGGCCATGAATCCTGTTATGCACACCATATTCTATATCGCTCTGCCAATATTGAAAGTTTAAACCTGGACTGATAACGAGTACCCGCCCCAAAGAAAAGCAGCATTTCAGATACAGCCAGTAAATCGAGGGTTATGTATTTGCCTGTGACTGAATGTGTGAATCAGACATTGCCCCCTCTTGACCTCCTCACTCTGCCAACAAAGTAGTCAGGTGGTTTACTAGATGCTGTGTCAAGTGTGCTGTGTGCTTATCAGCTCCAGCCAGTGGTCTGTCAGCACAAAATTCACATACATGCTCTCACCACCTCCTTGCACTTTTCATGAGCTCTGCTGTATCTGGCACTCGTGTTTTTTCCACACACTTTTTCTTTGGCTACCATTCTCCCTTTTCTTTTCTTTTTTTCTGCCCATGGAACTGGTTTATCCTGCATTGCAGTTTCTTCACAAGACTCTGATGGGTTAAAGCCAAAAACCGGTCTTTTGTTCTAGAAGGCAACACATTAACACAGACAACACTCTGTTTACTCTCAGACAGAAGCTGCGGAGCAGATTTCTCTTCCCCACTTATTAATGTGGTCAAGGCAATGCGTTTTTTCCCTGCGATACGTCATACATGACCATGATGGGTCTGAAATTGTTATGACAGTGACACATTGTTGTTTTGGCTCCATAGGTTGGGTTGAGGTTAGTCCTGACTCAGCCATCCGTCATGCCTTTCAAAGGTGGTTTCATCAATTTCAGATGAGCTGAGTTGGACGAAAGGGGAAAGAGAGTATTTGGGAAAGTGACACAACCTTTGGCAGTCATCACATTTAAAATTTGGTGGCAGATTTCAGTTGTTATCTCTTCCTCCCTGATGTTTATGACACATAATCATCACTAATATCTCCTGTGCTGTCTGTTTTGCAGCCATCGTTGTTGTTTTCAGGGAATCTTTCCCCTCAGTCGACTCTTAAACAAGTGAAACGCACAATTAATGGGATTGATTGCATGAGCCAGAGGGGAAAAAAATCATTCTTTATGTTTCTAATTGTTTAGGATCCCTGTTTTTCTTAAATGAGTTGTTATAGGAAAGGTACAAGAGAATGGGGGGGTAATTGTAGTTTAATCTTTTTCTTTTTTTCCTCAGTGTATAATTGGACAGTGGATGAGGTGGTTGAGTGGCTCATCACATATGTGGAGCTACCACAATACATGGATGCATTTCGCAAGATGAATTTTAATGGCAGCGCCATGTCAAGGTGAGTGATGATGTGACCTTTATCAACTTTTCCTAACTGTTCAAGATTCATCAAAAAAAATGTGTTACTTCAGCTAAAACCACAAATAAAGTTTAGTTCATATGTGATACTTAACTGAAAGTGATAAAACTCAAGCCACAAAGTGTATTTATGACAACAGTTAACTTTTTTGTGCTAGCAATTAAATATGGTTGAGATTAGGGCTGGGCGATATGGCCTCAAACAAATATTGCAGTGTTTTTAGGCAAAATCCCGATACTCGATATGTATCTCGATGAAATCACTTTGCAAATGTTAAATTCATAAAAGTACACAGGAAGTGGCGAAGCTAGTGGACATTAGCATTTCAGACGGTCCCTGAATGCACCTCATCTGAAGATATCAGCGGACATGTAGGCTTAAAACACGGTGTAACTGACCTCGTTTCGAGTGGAATATAAATGTTGGGCTTGCCTTCTGATCATTGAGCAGCTGTGGCTCATAGAGGAAACTGTGTTTTCAGGTCACTGACTCCTTCACGTGAACACACCTCTTATCTCATAACACACACACACACACACACACACACACACACACACACACACACACAAGCGTTCTCTCTCGCTTGTGCTGCTCACATCAGTCATTTCTTAACTGATTCGTTCAGCTCTGCTTTCTCAAATATGAACAAAGTGTCAATAACCGTCTCTGAACTCTCGTCTACTTGATGGGGCTCTTTGCATTCTGTCTCTCTCTCTCCCTCCCTCCATGCTCTCTCCTGATACTAAAACACACATGTGCACAGGAGAGTTTTCTGGATGGGCGGGAGAGTGAGCAGAAGTGAAACTCAAAGAGAATTTCATGCTGACGGCCTAAAACATTCATGTGACAATTTTTACTCGATGGTCGCAATATAGTCATTTCATACGCCGCACGTGGTACAATCCATGATACGTTGAGTATATTTGATATATCGCACACCCCTAGTTGAGATTACTTCCCTTTTATAATATGCCAGTGGTTTTTTATTGTATAAATTTTCATTTCCCTTCTTTTTTTGTTTGGCTGTAATTACAGGGATCCTGTGGTTACACGAGTAATGTTTTCAGTCAGTTGTTTTTTGAAAATGTAATAGAGTAATGTTACAAATGGCTCAAAATAGATTGTGCCCTATGCTCTTCCTTCCTAGATCTTGCAGAATAACTGTGTGTCTGTTCTCTCTCAGGCTTGCCGTGAAGAACACCACTCTGACACTCTCTATTCTCAAGATTTTGGATCGCAGCCATGTGCAAAAGTTGCAGCTCAAATCCCTGGACACTGTACTCTTTGGACCTCCCCTCAGTATGTGACATCATTCTTTTTTAAATTCCTGTTTCTCATTAATGCTCATTCATGAGTTATTTATTCTAGACACTTCAAATCCCTGAACAGAGACGATAAAACTGATTCTGTTTCATTACCTTTGTCATTTTCCTTGTAATAAGTGGGACATGTCAGTGGACTCATCCCAATTTTTATTTTTTTTAGCCTGGAGTTTAGTGCACCCAGAATGCTTTTTAGTCTTTTCAAATGAAAAACATTTTATCAAGTTTACGGCTTGCCCAAATCTCCCAAATTAATTGCTCCACTTTTATAAAACTGGTCATTAGAGAGGTGTAGAATATCTGCCAAACAACTATCTCAGCACCTTGCTTCATTCCCGTGAATTGGAAGAACAATAACATTCTCCCAACATTACCTCACCACCATTGCTGACGCTGACACTTCTCATCTGCGATATGTCAGGTTTTGTTTGCTTTATATATTTATTTCACTCATTCATTAACTCAGTGATTTACTTTAGGTGGCCCAGCTTTTATACAAGTGTTAAACCACACAGCTCTGTACTGCAGACACACCCCTCTGTGTGTGTGTGTGTGTGTGTGTATGTGAGGGCTGAGACACAGACACACCTTGCTCATCCTCTCCCTATCCTTCTCCAGTATCACTCTGTAACACATTGAACAGGTCTTTCTATGTTAAGTTTTAGTTTTTTTTTTGTTTTTGTAACCTCACATTGGTGATGGGGTGTGTCTCAGCTGTCATAACTCTCAGCAGTACTTTTTCATACAGTCTATGTGAACTTGGATTAATTATGTTCTGGAATAACTGCTATTTAACTCTTAGTCCTTAAAGAACACGTTAAATGTTCAAAGTGTAGTTACAGTTTGATAGCTATATACTAAAATCTTGCATTTCTAAGTTTAGAAATTCAGGAATTATCATCATTATTAGTAGATATAAATTAGAAGAATTAACCTTTAACTTTACCAAAAATGTGATGTCACGCAGCTTCACAAAATTATTTTCATTGTCATATGACAGTGACCTGAATATCTTTGGTTTTTGGGCTGATAGTCTGATATAATATGTCTCTTTGGGCTGTGGTGCATTTTAATGGCTATTAGCAGCCATTTTATAGACATAACCATATTGATTATTTGAGAAAATATCTTGTAGATTCATTAATAATGAAAATAGCAGTTAGTTGCAGCTCTACTAAATATTGATTATGTTGTGCAGATGGTTCCCTTGCCTTTGAGCTCCATCTTAAACTTACCCATTAAGATGCAGAGTGTGGATAAGAGCTGTATTCTGTGAAGCAGAAAGAGTAAATTTTATGAACCTTGATAGAAGCGGACATTTGCATTTAAAACAAACCTCACCGGCAAACACTGTGTCGTGGTCTGTGTCTGACATGTGTCTTTGTGGAGGTTTTGTTAATCACACCCAAAGCTGCCTGGCTTTGACAGCCTCTCAAAGTCCCTGTGTGCAGCAGCAGCATTTTAAGACACGTGTCACAGTAGATAGATCCCAATTCTGTGGACAGTTGTGTAATAATTAACCTGAGCACAATTGAGTGCAGACATTTCCAGTTTCGAGGTTAATTAAATATCACTTCATGCTTTCTCTGTATTCTTGAAAGGCAGTGAATGTAGCAAACTGCGTAGAGAGCATGTTTCCTGTTTTAGGCAGTGATGTGAGAGCACTAAATGAAACAGTCTAGCATGTGGAAAGTATTTAATATTATCACAGATGATACTCATTTCTTTTAAGCATCCGGATTCAGGCACTATGCAGATCCAAGACAAATATAGCATGTTTACATATTGTGACCTCGTTTTGTGGAGTGCTTTCTTGTTTGTTAAGATTTCAAATATTGTCTGATCATATGTAGCTGATGTGTTGTTATTCTTACTAGTAGAAACCAGAGGCTTTTACTGTCCTTTAGATTTTCCGTTCCTCACCTCTGGTTTGTTGCTTTGACACAATAGCAGGAACAGCTGGTCCGAGATCCTCGACTCTGACGAACCTGTGTTTGTTCTGGGCTGTATCAGCAAGTCTAGAGGAATATACACAGGCCTCCTGAACCATCATTTACCACAAGCTGGAGACTCAGTGATGTGATGTTTTTATCACACAGAGGGTGTGGAGAGACCTCTATGCTGTGCAGTGAATTTAGGATTCATGTGTCATGTGTGATTTGGCTTATATCTTTGTGACGGAAGTGAGGCAGGAAGACGATTGTGGAAAAACTGTCATTAGCTGCCATGTCACCATCATGTTATGTAAGAAGAGAAACTTGTCTGTGCCAATGTATTTTAACCGTAAACTGACTTCCTTTTTCTCTCACTCCAGGAAGTAGAAGTCTTGTATTCTACATCTCTTTCCTGCACACCCTTTTGCAGGTTTTGCAAGAAAAATGATTGTTGCTTGGAAGGCTGGAATTGAGTCTTTGTGTCAGTTGCTGCATGGCAATTCTCTCCTGACTTATCAAATTGACTTTATGATACTAGGACTTGTTTCTTGATTTAATTGTAAAATGGCATTTGAAACAAAAATCTCACCTGAGCAGAAATCTGCATTGAATTTAAGGCTTCTTATAAATTTGATTGCTGCATTCAAGCTGCTGCGATTTTGAATAGCAATGAATTCTTTACAATAGCAACATGGCAATGTACTCACACTTAAATCCGAGCTGTTGAGAGTAATTGCAGCTAGGATTAGGATCATAGCTTCTCATTAGTACCAAAATGTTCTAGCGGCCGTTGTTTGGTTTTGTGTGCATGTTCTTTATTAGCATCGGTTACCAGACTGAAATAGGCTGTGTTAAGCTGGCTTTATCGTGGTCTTTTGCTCTAGACCCTTCTAACCGCAGCCATACTGCTACTGACTTGTCTATTTGTGTTGCTCCGCAACACTTGGGGTATGAAGAGGCTACATTCATGTACAGGCTTCACACCACATCCTGGTGAAGCTTGCTCATAAAGCAGCTTTCTCTCTTGTCCTTGATGCATCTCCTGGCCGAAAAACATGTGTCCTCAGTATATTTATCATATGATTTAGATTCATATTTCTTTACTAAATGTTCCTCATTTTTCTGTTTCTCACAGTGAATAGACATAACCACCTGAAGGACTTCATGCTGGTAGTGTCAATTGTCATAGGCATGGGTGGTTGCTGGTTTGCCTACATCCAGAAACGCTACTCGAAGGACCACATGAAGAAAATGATGAAAGACCTGGAGGGGCTGCAGAGAGCTGAGCAGAGTCTGCATGACCTGCAACAGAAGTGAGGGTTTTTCCCACCACTCAACGCAACAAACTCTACACACACACAGTATTGTGCATACACACAGTTTAACATTTCCCCCCATAAAAGGTTGCATCAATTATGACACAACTTTATTTGCCTTCACGTGAGAACTTTTAACCATCCAACAAATGCATTTTTATGCAAATTATCAATTTATTTCGCACTACATCTGCACTCCCTAAAACTTAGAGGAAAGTTTTTTTCATTTTGACATTGTGAGACTAATAAATGAAGTTTGCAGGAAATCCTGTCGATCTCTGTGGTTTTCACAAAAGTTGTCCAGGATTGTTAGGAGTTTGCATATATTGGATCTCAGCCCTGTGTTTTTTTGTCATTACTCCGTCACAACTATCACTTGATTTCACTTACATAGAGTCACCACTGTTTAAAAGTGTGAAGTCAGAGGTGATTCATTACACTCAACTTGAAACAAAAGATTCTAAATAAATTGACTTTAATGAAATTTGAAATTCAGTTTAACCATTGGATTATATTAAAACATTTGTGCGACATTTGATATATTTTAGGTACATGACTGTTGGTTTGAGTTTGTTTGCTACTTGAAAAGCTGGAATGGTATCCGAGCCAGTCTGACAACTCTGTACAACTAGGTGTCCTTTTAGTAGACAGCTTTGTGAGCCACACCTCTCTGTCTACTCCGTTGCATGAGTGGTAGAGGGGCGGAGACTGTGTGGGGGACAAAAGCTGCTTTCACACATTCACTGCAACCCTGAACTTTTTTTGTCTTTACCCAGAGGAGCTGTATGTGTGAACACAAATGTCTGTATTACTTAAAGGTACAGTGTGTAGAATTTTGTGATATCTAGTGTTGAAGTTGCATGTTGCAGCTGAACACCCCTCACCTCACCCTCTCCTTCCAAACATGAAAAAGAACATGTGGCCGCCTTCAAATGTTATAAAAACTCAAAAGGTGTTTAGTTTGTCAGGTCTGGACTAATGTAAAAAACATGGCGGCCTCCGTAGAGAGGGTCCCCTTGATGTAAATATAAAGTATATGAATATAAAGAGCCCTTTCTGGGGTAAAGAAAACTACAATTCATACAATTTAGATGAAATGAACTAGTGAAAACATCATGAGGATTATTCTACATTAAATTTTTGCCAATAGATCCCTTTCACCTAAATCTTACACACTGGACCTTTAAACTGCACATGAAATTAAATTTACCCTGCCAGCTCCTTTTTTACTTTGTCTGTGTAATGTCCAATAGAGCCCCTGTATGAATACAGATGGTCATTGTTCAGAGAATTCACAACCAGCGAGTTGGTGTGTGGATCATTCATTTCAGAACTCATCTCATACAATCTCTGGTTGTTTGCTGCATGTGTGAAAGGGCAGATCTGGACAAAATCCACACTGGATTCAATCGACATTGTCCAGAGGTCAGATCAGAGATATTCACACCAAGTCTTGTTACTAAACAATATCAGAAAATCTGCAGCATGTCAATGTTCAGTGAAGTGTAGAAATGACCATACAGTCACAGGACAGTTTGGTTATCTCTCCTGCTGTGAGGCTACAGACACATATGATCACTGCATGCAGTCAAGCTTCCCTAAACTAATTATGCACACTTTATATCATTAAGCACGGAGTAATGTTGGTAGCGCTGGCTGCACTAATGCAAACTCTGTGTGGTTAAGAGATATCTCAAATCTCAATTGTCTTCCTAGCCTGTGTTTAGTTTGCCTGAAGTGTGGAACCGAGTAATATTTGGTCCTAAGCTGCTGCTCCTTCACAGTGAGGGGAGTCAGCAGAGGTGCTTTGTTAGCTGGAAATGCGGTCGCATTGACATCTTGCTGTGAAGATGTTTCCGGTGATGGGTTTAGAAGAAGGCTTCAGGAAACACTGGAGGGAGCTGCAGTAGTGTCCTTAGGAAAAATATATTTAGACTTGAGAACTTGATTTTGGGGGAAAAAAAGGGAATATGCGACCTCTGTGAACTGTGCAGATTAGCACTTTTTAAATAAAGATTGTAGATAATCCTTTTATTGAATGGTTTCTGTTCTGGCAAGCAACACTTGCATGCTCAAATCTGGTGTGTTCTGGCCTAAGAAACATCAGGGCATTGCTGCCTCAATGACTAAATGTTATGAAAAGAAGCATCATGACAAATAACTGATGTTTATCTGACAAATCTTCCTTTTTTGATCCTATTAATACCTCAAGGAATGCACGGAACGTTCTTTTAAGTTTGCACATCTCCTCTTATTCCTTTAAAGGACACTCATACACAGCTTCATCTCAGTTATGGCTCAGTGTTTTTTAGCTATTTGAAGGATAAGGCTTATGGATGTTCATGATGAAATTGTGTAATTTTAAGTATTTTGGATTGAATTAGTTTGTTTGGAGAACGTAACATGAACTCTGTGAAGTTGCAGCTTTTCTATGATTGAATGGAAGCATGAGACGATTCTTGTTATAGTTGTTTTATTATTCGATTTTTTTCTTAAGTTCGTTCACAGGTTTAAGGTAAAGAGGCCACTAATGCAAGTGACATTTGGTCTATGAGCTTGATGTAGCATCATGTTGTCCATTGGGAACATTTTAAATGTCATAATCTGTCCTTTAGTTTTCAATATTCCCACAATTATTTTCGTCCTGAGGTTGAGCATACAGGAAAAGTCAGAGTGGCCAAAATGGAACGTGTTTAATCTCTGGTTATGTCATGTTAGGATAGATAACCAGGGAGAGGCTCAGTCCCATTATTTGGCCCAGAGGAAGGAGCAATGACAGGCGGTGTCACATGACATTCCTGGCTTGATGTTCAGGGACATCGAACAGGGGATAGATGAGCTGTTTTACACATCTAAACTTTCGGCCTGTTTTATTGTATCATTTGTTATTTGCCACAGGAGTCGCTTGCTTTTTTGTGTCAGCTGCCTGTTGGGGAAATAGTTTTTTGAAACTTAAACTGTCTCTGTCAGTCTTGGATACTTTATGTCCACAGTATCCCATCATTCATCCCATCATAATAAACAAATCAGGCGCATCTCTTTGTCGGAGCTTTACAATAAGTGGATGGAAAGTCTAGCCAATGACTTTTCTGCTGGGGACAAACTTGTCCCTCTGATAGATCTTTCTTGCTAAGCTAATTCCTCGCACTTAATTTTCCTCTGCAGATCAAACCAAAAACCTTTTAATAAATGTTCAATGCCAATAAGCGTTGTTCAGTATACTTTTCACATAAACCTTAGCTGCATGTGTTACCTTTTATTAGTTCTTTCTGGTTGTAGTGTGCTGCTTCACGCACAGTACCTGGATCAGTCAACTGTTCAATATTGTGCAACCACATTTAAATCTTTTCTGTGCTGGATAAACGCTCCGAGGACAAACAAACACACTTAATATCATGCGCATGAAGTGGAAGATGTCCCATTAAGCAAATGCGCTATTACACTGACTTTTTGCAGTAGCTGATGATCAAAAGTCAATATTGAGCAGAAATCAGTCTTTTTGAAGTTAGTGTTGAGAATCAAACTTTTCTAAGTAGACTTCCTCAAATGTAAGTTTGGAATTGATTACATTTTACTGAGACCAATATCATTTCTGCATATCACTTCATTTCTTAGGATATTCCCTGATCAGTTTTCTGTGGTGAAAAAAATAGGCTAAGGGTTTTGAGTATGTCACTTAGGTCAGTTTCTAATACCTGCCTTTCCTGCAATTGTTGCACAGAGAGATGTTTCAGCTTAATACTTTTTTTCACTACAATGCCTTACCTGAAATTACCAGTGCACCAACATAATAACCAACTGTCATGTTTTTAGGAGAAATGAAGCTAAGCTCTGCTATGACCACTTATTTCAAGTTTCCAGTAACAAAGGCCATTAGTTTGACTTCATTGTTTTTGCAATGTGAAACTGTCTGAAAAACACACCAGCATCCGATAAAAAGGAATTGATGAAGTCGAAGGCATGTAATTCCAAATGGTTCAGACTGTCTGGCACCGGTATTTGATTCCCATCCATTTTATCCGAGCACCATGGCACTGAAAGGGAAGTTGTGTTGTGTTAAATTGTAGGTCAGTGTGACTAGCGAGAAAAGACTCTCTGTTACAGTATGTGTTTTAGGAGGTGAGGGAGAGAGAGAGGTATGTCCTCTGTCTCTAGCCGTGCATGTCTTCCTGATCCCTGCTGCCAGCTGCTCTCTTTCCATACGTTCAAGCAGATCCTGTGTTGGTATCAAGTAGCCTGGCCCAGCCATGGCTCTCCTGTCTCGCCTACAGTGGGAGGAGGCTTTGACTAGAGCTGGATTTCCTGGGTGCCTTTTACGACGCTGTTTGACCCTGCCCCTGCCTCACTGGTAGGAGATGGTGTTAAGCATGACTGCTGTACACGTCAGCTTAAGTGCTAGGTCACCCACCCACCATTTGGACAGGGGTGTGACGCACAGGGAGACACTTTGGAAATAGTCAAGGAATCCTGGCTTGATTTCCAAAGTTTCACAAAATTAAAATAAGTGAGATAAATGTAATGATATTATTATATAAATAATCTGGTCCTCTTTACCTTCCTCACAAAGTCTGCAAAGACACTGTCTGCGTCCTGTGAGCCCCTGCAGCACTGGTCAGCTGAAACATCCCTTGGTGTCTCTCTCTGTTGCTGTGCCAGTGCTTTCGAATCTTAGCTCGAGAATGGCAGAGGTCAGGGTCGAAAGCATTAGCAGGACTGACCACCAGCCACATTTTCCATAGCGAGATGTCGGGATCAATTTTCATTCCTCTGCCCTTCCCTGCTCCCTCTGCTGTTGTTCCGCCCAGCAGCAGGAGAGTGCTGCTCCCTTATGACTGAGAGATAGTATTACTGACTGCCCTTTAGATCTAAGAAAAACATTAAGAGTCTGAAAGAAAGAGATTCGTTTTGTTGAGTTTCATTGTGACACTGGGACTTGAAAATTACACTGTAGTGACTGATTGGATAAGCCCTTAATTCTGTTTTAAAATTACCTTGAGTTTTAAAGATTATATTTATTGATCCCATGAAAATACACTGTTCATGAAAATGGTGTGTGTCGAAGCAGAAATGATTATGTCATAAGTGACAATAATTGTAAACTGTTTCAAGAGGCAAGTCTAAAATTATCCTCCACTCAAACCAACACTTGTATGTTCTGGTTACTACGGGAGCATTGGGTACCACACTGTACTGTTCTAAAGTTACACGACAGCTGTTCCCATTCTTGGCTGTGCTCCCTCTGATGTCAGTTTATCGTGAGCTGCCGAGCAGCTGACCACATCTCTTTGTTTTATACAGCCATTGTGTCCGGTGAGGCATGACTGATGCAAGTCCTGCATTCCACACATGCATGCTACTCACATGCTTACACGTCATGACTGTCCATAGAAAATCACACAGGCACCTACTACTCTACATTTCTTTGTCTAGTCTTATCCTGCAGCCATTAATGTATTTCCTTGAATAGAAATGGAAATGAAGTTTCTCTTTGTTCCTCTATGTGTCCTCAGGCTGCAGATAGCCCAGGAAGAGCACCGCACGGTGGAGGTGGAGAAGGTTACACTGGAGCAGAAGCTGAGGGATGAGATCAACACAGCCAAGCAGGAGGCCCAGCGACTGAGAGAGCTGCGTGAGGGCACAGTGAACGAACTGAGTCGCCAGAAATACGCAGAAGAAGAGCTGGACCAGGTACCGGCAAAGATATTTAAACATGGAATTTTTAATTGAGAAAAAAAAGGAATATAAATGAATGAATAGAGTTTTATAAAATTCCACTGTGGCAACAACACAGTATGTTTAGGTCAAAGTCACGCTGGCTATAGTATTAACACACCTACTGAAGCCCATTTGGAATTTAGCAGGAACAGCACCGCCCACACAAGTAAGAGTATCTTCATGAGGCGCTATCACTGTGATCCAGGTCAAACACTTGTGTCACACGCTGCTTTTCCCACAGTGATAAACTGGGAAAATACAAAGGTTGTAACAACACACTTTGACCTTCATGTTGAGTGATCTGTTGAATGGCCTGTTCACCGCTTACTCTAGTTCATTCAGAAGACTAGCGTCAAGACCCAGTCCTTAACCATACACACAGGTCCATGTAATCTTTTAGACTTTTGTAGTTTGTCTATATTGAGAAATGTCAGTACTTTGTGTAAATAATCATTCAATTTGAATTATGTGTTGGCAAATAAATAGCAAAGACATGAAAAAGATATTCATAACCTTTCCTTCATATAATATTTCATATTTTCTGCAAAATTTACTTTTTAGTTTCTCTCATATTAAGAAAATATGGGACAAATGAAAAAATAATCATTGTTAAGACTTGATTATTTAACAATTTAAAGTGTTAATTTGTCAGTTAATATTTGACTTTCGTTGCAGGTGCGTATGGCGTTGAAGAAAGCTGAGAAGGAGTTGGAGTCACGGAGCAGCTGGTGTCCACCAGAGTCTCTCCAGAAGTGGCTGCAGCTCACCCATGAGGTGGAAGTACAGTACTACAACATCAAGAAGCAAAATGCTGAACGGCAGCTCCTGATAGCCAAAGAAGGGGTACGCATGTGAAGAGGACTTCATGAGTTCTTGGGCCAAAAATAGAAAATGTTCTTGTACATTGTGTAACAAACAACAAAAACAGTACACAAGAAAATATTGTGGAATACGTTATACTGGTGTTTTACTTATTTTAGTATTTCTTCTAAGATATTTAATTAGTCCGATGACTTAATCTCATTTATGTTCTTGTGAAAAAACTATTAAATTATGTTGTATGCCTGCAAACAAGATTCCCTGATGCAACATCACACACACATACTGTATGTATATATGTTATGCACATGTGTGTAATGTCAATACAGCTGAGATAAATGTTTGATCACTTGTTTGCACAGGCAGAGAAGATAAAGAAAAAGAGGAACACTCTCTTCGGGACTTTCCATGTGGCTCACAGCTCCTCCCTGGATGATGTGGACCACAAAATACTGGCAGCAAAGTAAGTCTGGGAAAACAGTTATAATTACAGTTAGTTCTCCTCTTCACTTATTTCAACTTGCACCACTTTCTCCTCTTCTCTCTCAGACAAGCCCTGGGTGAAGTGACGGCTGCGTTGAGGGAGAGGCTTCATCGTTGGCAGCAGATAGAGATCCTTACCGGCTTCACCATTGTCAACAACCCAGGCCTGCCTTCGCTGACCTCAGCCCTCAACCTTGACTCCACCGTAATGGGCGGCAGAGCCACACCTCTGCACTTCATCATGTCTGACGACATGGACGACTTGGACGAGGATATCATGCCCGGAACTCTGCAATGTAAGGGTTCATCTGAATCTGTCGGCCATTCAGTGGGGATTAGCAAACGAACAAACGCCAAGACCCTGTCGTCGAAATCCAAAAATCATCCTACATGAGAATTTGGACCTTAAATGTTACAATTACACGAATTTATCCTCATGTTCTTCCTGGTGATGGAGGTGGTGGGGTCACTTATTCCTGTCAATGAGTGTTGTTTTACGTTTGTATATTTTGTATCATGTAAAGTCACATGTCTGTCCAGTGGAATATCATTTGTTAACTGTTCTCATTTTTTGGATAAAATATGTTAACTGGACTCAATTCTGGAGACTGAAGACTCTGACTTTCCTCTGGAAATTGAACTGTCATGAAAAATACACTTCATCATGAGTACAAGTTTCCGTGCTGACCTATTTGTAGTGCTTGTGTCCTCTAATAATCTGCTTTTGGTCAAACAAAGGTTATAGCATAGTCAGAGCCCAATTTCATTTCTTATTCAGGTCGACTGTAAGACACATAAATATGCTAAAGCTACTCATCAAAAGTCGAATGTACAAAAACATAAGAATTCCTCAAAACACACATCTAATCCAGTAAACAGCACAATTCAGGGGACCATAACACTTTGTAGTCGTCTTGTTTTGGTCTGTATATTTGACTTCCTATTGTAGCAAAACTTGACACATACCAGGTTTGGGTTTGACTAACAGCGGGCGAAGGTTGTACTGCAGGGTCCCTTTGCAGCCGCCGTAGTGAGTAAGTCTTCAATCAACATTAATTGCACTCCCTATCTCACTTCCCTCTCTGTCCTTCCACCACTTCTCTGGCATTTGGCTCCCACTGCTGCCTCATTGGCCAAACTACAGACGGCACCCGACTGTTGGAACGGCGAGCCAGTGACCTGTGGTCCATTGGTTCAGACATTCAGCCCATGTGGAAACATCCTGGTTGGCCATTTATTCATGCCCCAGTTCAGTTTTTAGTCAGGCATCCCTGTCTCTCCCCTTGACTTTCAAACGCTCACACAAAGCTGGAATACTGAAAAAAAAAAGACTGCTGCGTTTGTCCAAAACATCCCTGACCTTTCCTCATTTGCTTGCTTTTACTCCCTCTTCTTAATCTTGTCACCACCCAGTGCACCCCTTCCTTCACCATAGTAATCCTGTATTATATTTTAAATGAGCACTTCCTTTCATGAAACAGCTAATTATTTTCTAATATTCATCATTGTAAGCAAGTTATCTTAGCTGGTAACACTTCCATAGTTCAATGCGAGTTAAAATCAAGCAAAATGTATTTTACCAAACATTTCCTGCTCAGTCTCCCTTCTCTGTCTGACTTATTTCTGTGACGTGATGGTTGATTATTCTGTTGTTTTGTTCCCACAGCTCCCAGTATGATGTCCCTGCGCCAACGCCACATTGACCCCCAGCTGGCCATGGGCTCCCAGAGGTTGGTAGAGAGTTGTCTGTTGGCGGGGCAGCAGGGAGAGGGATCCCCATACCCATCCCGGTCTAGGGCCGCCCTCAGACAAGCACGTAGCCAGTCTTTTGGGCAGCTCGATTGTCTCCCCCTGCCCCCTCTGTCCTCGGCTGTGTCTCATCCCTCTATCATCTGTACCAGCAGCCCGAACCCCCAGTCCCTGTCGTCCTTCTCTTCTTCATCCTCCTGTTTACCCAGCTCTTTGGGTGGTTGTGTAGCCCCTCATTCCTCCCATTTATATCACGCCTCTTTCCAGCCCATGGACCCCATTCCTGATTTCACCTTCTCAGATGTCTCCAAAGCTCACTCCTCGTGCAGCGACAGCCTCGGGTACTCATCTCTCTTCAATTCTCCACACACTGCGCATGTGCGTGGGGTTTTTGGTCCAATTTCTGTCATTTCACTTTTTCTAACACTCATACTCAGGGCAACCTTCTCTTCATTTTTTAAAAACTCTGAGTTCATGCTTTCTCCAGGTTTTTCTTTTTGCATTCACATCACCACACTTGAAGGCATTTATGCATTTTCTCACTTCCTGACCCGTCTCAGTGTTCCTGGTGTTCTTTGCCTGCACAACTAACAAGTGTGGAGTTCCAGTGTCCAGGCTGTGCCTAGCCCATCCATGGCTTTGCAGGAATAGTGTAGATGCACCCCAGCATGCAAGGCTTCAACTTTTAACTGTTTTTAAAAATTCCGTTTTTTTCCACTTCCTCTAACTTTTCTTGTTTTCTTTTGCCTCCACAGGGACCTGAATCGTTCCGACTCTGACTCCTCCCTGTCACTCTCCCAAGTTGGTGATCGACTTTCTGCCTACAGCTCCAAAGGCCACCTAATCAAGCCCACTTCTCTCATCCACGGCCTGTCCGGTCGCTCAGAGGATGCCATCTCACTGCACGCTCACACCCCGAACGGAGGGAACCGCGTACACGAGAGCAGTCCCGGTGAGCCCGTCATTGACAGCCCCATTCTCATGAAGAAGGGCTACGGCATGGAGGAGTCACTCAGCCTGGGAGAGATCAACAGCCTGTCAGAGTCGTCCCGCTCCTTCAGCCCCAACTCCACCGAACCGGACACACCATCACCTACAGGAGGGCAACTGGGGGCCATAGGTCCAAAGGTTAACAGCCGCATCCCACAGCTGTCCGCCAAGAAGAGCCCCCTGGAGGAGGACAGTGGTTCAACGGGAGAAGAAACAGATTCCGCTGCCAGCCGCAAGAAACACACCTTCAAGATCTTCAAGAAGCAGAAGAAATAAGGGCTACATGAACTGCAGGCTGTCAGAGCGGTCGGACTGTAATCCTCTGGTCTGTTCTTGAAAAACAAAAGGTTTTGGTGTCGAATGGTGAAATGTTTTCACCATTTGTTTCTGTTGCATCTTTGAGTAGGTACGACACCTACTGTGAGAAACTGTCAATGTTGAATAAGTGGGGATTGGGTAGATTTGTACATTGGAATGTAAAGTATTATTTATTCTGCAGGAAATTGTGCCAGTCCAGAAAAACTGGTCTCCAAGTGGGTTTTTCTTTCTTGTTCTACAATCTATAACATTTTGCATGTCTTCACTTTTGTTTGATTGATACTCGAATGCCCTTAGTGTTTGCTTGGTTCTCGTCGTCAACCTGCTTTGACTACACTTGATGTTTCTTTTATTACGAGCTAACCACCTAGCCTACGAATCCAAAGTGAATGCGCACTCTTTTATTTTAGTACTTTGTTCTTATTGATGGTTACGACATTTACTGTCTTTTGTTGTCGTCTTCTTGGCAGAGAAAAGGACTCATTCTGCTTTCTGTCACTGCTGGAGTGTGGTAACAGAAGACTCAGAGTAGAATATATTATCAGATTTCACTTTTGGCTGTCAGAAAAAGTGTTAAGTGTCGTTTGGATTAACATTAGTGTAATAATAACTTGCAGCCTTGGATCGCACCCAAGAGCAGGGCATTATTGTCCACAAAATAAAGTTGGATGAGACGTTAATCTCTCTGCACTGTTACAAAAGAATCAAATTGCAGCATCAGATCTTTAGGGGTTTTAATGTTTAGGGTTGGCAAGTGCTTTGCTGAAATGTCCAGCATATAAACAATGCCAAGGTTCACCACTGATAATTGATTGGTTTAAGAGTGGTGTCCAGAAGTCTGAGTCTCAGACTTTTGTATATGTAATATTAAACATTAAAAAGTGTTCAAATGACGTGCTTGGATGAAAAAAAAACAGAATTACCAAAATGTTAAACATAGAATATACTATGAAAAACAATATCTGTATTTTGTGTATTTAACACAAAATACTTGAAGCATATTTTTAGTTTCACAACTATAAAAAAAAAAAGCAATTATGTCTCTGTGTTTTTAGGATACTCTTAAAATCCAACATTTACCTTTCAAATGTTAATTTGATGAAGTTGAACTTTGATTTTTGGCTCCTGTTACTCTGTTTTGTTTCTGTTTTATTGAATATTCAGGTGGATGACATAAAAGGGGATGCGCTGGTAAGGGCTAAAATACAAGGCATAAAAAAACGATTTGCTCTGTATGTGATAGAAATTCTCAAGTCGTCTCTCTGTAATCCACCTTCTACAGTGCAGACAGTCAATCATGTCGATGTGCCAAATCTCCTTCTGTCAGTGGCCTTGTATTTGGAGTGTGTTGGGCCACGTGAGCCTCCTTTACACAGAACACACGACCACGTGATATATACTGTTTATCCTGAGGTTAGACGCTGAATGTCCAAGCGTACTCTGTCTGTAACGGTGTCACCAGGACGGTATGTTTACATTTGTTACAGGTAATTCTTCTTCTCCAATTATGGCAGCGGAGAACATTTTGCCAGTTTTGATATCGACAGCTTCTTATATATGAGCACAGAACTATGCATCAGTAGTCGTAGGTGATTTACTTCAGTAGTGCGGACACCAGTAGACTTAGGGTGCTCCCGATTAACAAACAACCAAAAAGTGCTGCAGAAAACAGTCGGCCTACCCCAGCCTCATAATGTAACAGGTGGTTTGGATGTACAAGACAAAATATTTTATTTAAAGAAACCATGTGAAAAAATATCAATTTCCTAATGGTACTTTTCTAAGGTGTCGATTGTACCTCTTTTGCACGACAGCTGTAAATGGATTATGCCGTCTGAAAGTGTGTGTGAGTGAGCGTGT
Source organism: Paralichthys olivaceus (assembly GCF_024713975.1). NCBI lineage: Eukaryota > Metazoa > Chordata > Actinopteri > Pleuronectiformes > Paralichthyidae > Paralichthys > Paralichthys olivaceus. Next base: position 20,733,161 of record NC_091103.1, read on the forward strand.
GTCCGTCTGCACCCAGTACAATGCACCGTATTGTTGATGCATGTCAACTGCTATAACAAAACCTATATTGGGTTAGAAGAGTGGATCAGCTTAGGCTCTTTACTTCCCACCACACTTTCTGTCTCTCTTTCTTATTTTTGAGCTTCTATTTATGGAAACATACACGGTATATTTGTACAGAGAAAATGATCATTTTGCATCTTATGTGATGGTCTAGACTTTTATGGAACTTCTGCATGACAGCAATAAACTATTTTGAATGAAATATGAGGTGTTGTGTCTAAATGTTACACCACATTACATCCTGCACAACACTTTCAATCAGTAGAATTAAAGTTTATTTCACTTTCGTTCCTCTGGTCCGAGCTATAACCAAGTGTTTTAAACTTTGGAGCATGCAAACTTTTTTCAGGTAACACAAATTACAATTAGGATCCTGAATATCCAGATTGTCTCCTTTAAATGAAGATGTAATTTCTTCTCTTCCTCTTCTTTTCTCGTTAGATAACATTCTTCAAACATGGCATGTGATATAAACATGCACCTTAAAGGAAATATGAAACGTTCAGATGAATTCCATCAGTTTACACTGGTGTGTATGACGACACTGGGTGGGGCGATAAGCAGGTAAATATTTACCTAAAGTGCAGCAGAGCGGAGGTGGAACAGGATGAGGTCCGGCTCTTGAGGTTTCTTGTTCCTCTTCAGCTTGAAAATCTTTAATGGAGGGATTAATGAATTCTCTGTGTGGACCATGGATTTCCTAAAGCTGTGGTCATGTGTCTGTCATCTGTTTTGCCTCAGTGTGCAGGTAGGAGCAGGTCTCATTTCTTTTATTATTATATCACTATCATTATCAGCTATGTGAGTGTGTCAGTGCGACTGTATGTGTGACTTCTCTCCACAGGTGGTCTGGGGTGTAGACAAGGTGACTTTCCTGAATCCTCCAGAGGAGCTTTTACCGGACCATTCCGTGGACATACTTTACTCCTGTGATGAACCTGCGACAGTACAGCTGGACTGTGTTGTCTACTTTGACACCGGCATCACTTCCACACTCCGGCTGAGACAGTGGCTCTGCCTGCCCGGAGACCACAGAATAAGGATCGTGGAGCTGAACCTGCCCGACTGGCTGATGTACCAAGCTGATGGGATTGTCCCAGACTCTCAGTGGGTGCTGAGCTGCACCCTCCGAGCCTCGGTCAGGTACGATGGATTTGACGACACCGAGGAGCTCGTCGCAGCCCAGGATGTTGCAACGCTGCAGCCTAAGGCCTTCTTCAGTCGACCCCTCAAACAGCATCAGCTCTGTTTTGCCTGGAGCTCAAAAATACTGCAATTGACGCAGCAGTTTTTAAATAAACAATGTCCTTCAGAGGAAGGTAAGGTGGAATCTGCTCAAGTTGAATCGATGAATGCATTTTGAATAACAACATTTTCAAGAGGAGAAAAAAAGAATTCTTCTGTCAACATTTAAAAACTAGAATGACACTCAGTAGAGCACACGACTCCCCCAAGGACAAACAGAGCCTGCTCACTCATACACACCAGCCCTCTGAATATGACAGATTTTTTTTTTAATTAAGATCCCTGAATTATTCTCTAGGAAATAATAAAAAATGTCCAAAAAAAACACCCCTCACAATGTTCAAGAAATGAAAATAATTTCTGCCTACCCCCTTTTGTCTGGATCCAGGCCAAAACGTAATAGGTTCTTTCTTGCGAAGGTAATCAATAAAATGCAGATCAAGGTCCCCGTCACAGATAAGCAAAGGTATTATAGGGCAAACCTTCACCTACGGTTCACTTCTAATCTGTGTGAGCGAGGCGCGGGGGGGGGCAATTAAAACACTTGTTACCGGTGGTTTCGCATGAAGTTCAACTTTGGTGAACTTTGACCTGAGATATTTGTTCCAGATTTGCGTGCGTAAAGGTTTAAAATGTAAACATCGTATTTGTCTGTTTTTAGAGACTAGCCATGGAATATATAATCTTCCCCTTTAGTTTTTTAAAGCTGAATCAACTGCTCTTTATGTCGTGCAGAAACGGTTCATTTGCTGTCCTCAATTTATGCGTCAACCGGAGAAAACTTTGGGATCACAAAGACTCTGGAGCCGTACGGCAGCGAGGTCCTGGAGCATTTGCGTGTCAAAGCCGTCTCCTTCCCCTGGTAAGACCGTCCCACCATGAGCTGTTTGTCCTGCAGATATTGTTCAGACATTAAAGCAGCAGACCTTTATGTACATTCTTTTCCAGGTGTTTGTTCTCCGCCTGGATTTTTGTGAGCAGACACTGCCAGGGAAGCCTGTGTGGCATGTTACATCACATCAACTCTGAGAATAACTACATCTCTCCCTCTATGTTCCTCACAAATTCAGGTTTCCTTTCATTTTGTATCCTCTCACCTCTCAGGTCTTCTCATTGTGTATACGCCCAGTGCTTAAAGGGATATTTCACAGAAAAATGAAAAGTAGACGTGTTTGAGACCACGAAACACTTTTGGAGTTTCAGGCGTAAACAGCGTTGCAGCCAATTCCAATACAACTGAAGTAACTGCTGATTCCTTCTTCAGACGTGATAAAACAACAGAAAAAACATGAAATGCCTCCATACAGCTCCTGTGATGTCATCAAAGTGACTGTAATCCACGACATTTACATCACGTTTTTACCCTAAATGTCCGCTACTGGAATTAGCGATGCTACCCTGAACCCTCTGGTGAGAGCTTGTGTGCAGTGTGTGTGTGCGTGTGACCATCAACGTGGTTCCAGAGGAGGATAACAGAGGACAATTAAAAACAATGATGCTGTTTCAAGTCAAATTTGAATGTCGGGGCTTCCGGACACTTGGATGACACCACAGGAGCAGTATGGAGGCACGTCATGTTTTTGTCTGTAGTTTTTTTAACAGTTGAAGAATCGGTCACCAGTTACTTCAGTTGTATTGGATTGTGCTCTAACACTGTTCACCCCTGGGACTCCAGAAGTGTTTTGTGGTCTCGAGCACTTCACCCACCCTTTAAACATAGTGGTGAGCAGATAATGAGTGAATTTTCATTTTTCTGTGAACTATCCCTTTAACGCTCGTCTCTCACATGTGCAGGCCAGATTCACATCCAGATGAATGGAGAGTCTGAGGAGTCCACTGCCTTCCTCTCTCCATTCAAAGTGCCTTTACACGAGTGGTGCAAACTCAGTGTGGTGTTGCAGGGTAGAACAGTGAGCAGCCTTCTATTGACAAATGATATTTATACAGCATGTGAATAATGGAGAGAATTCAAAATAAAGTGATGCTGCTGTCTCTCAGGTGACTGTCTCCATGGTTTGCATGGATAAGGAGCAGAGAACGGTTCAATCTACAGAATATGTGTAAGTCTACTTTGAACTAAGTGATTGAACCGTGTTAACAACGGGAATAAACAATGAGCCTCATGTTTCCCACAGGCTGAGTCATGATATCAGGCTGGATGACACCGAGGGATATTTTGTGATCGGAGGAGGGAAACATGTCAAAGGTGTGGAAGGGTATTTTGGGCCATTTGTTTACTACCGCAACAGAGTTCCACCTCAAAGCCTGGTAATGCTCCGCAGCCGCCCACAGGTACTACCCACTGTTCCCTGCATCTGAGTCTGATGAGTTCTCTCCTCTACAGAAGGATGCTGTTATTCCAGATGTTATTCAGGACGTGAATCTCACAGGGTGGCTGCAGACGTGTCAGAAGTTTCGCTTCGAGTTGAACGTGAAAATCAGTGGCTATTCTCTGAGGGCCCAACAGAGAGAATCAGGTAGTGGGTTGATATGTCCACTAGATGGGGCTAAAATATCAGCAGCTGCAGTGAGCCCTGCATGAAAACAAATGAACTGACTGTCAGTGCTGTTTTTTTTTTTTTTGCAGAGGCATGTTTTGATGCTTTTCATAAGTGGCTGATAAAGGACAGACTGCCACTGAATCATCAGTGTGAGCCGTGGGAGGAAACTGTCCCTCGCAGGAGACAAGCTGCAAAACTGTCCAAGTTGTTTGCTTTCAAACACGGTAAGAGATAAACTGCACTAAATGAATTTAGTTACTGCCAAATAACCAGATGTGGACGGTAACTATCAGAGTACCAGAGTACAAAACACGCTACGGCAACACATTATCGTACAGCTGCAGTTAGATATCACATTACTAACATGATAAATCTGCATCAACATTGACACTAATATATAAAGATCATAGCTTTGACATTTGTGTATTTTTCATTGTTAATTATTTGTATTTTCTCCACACTGAGATCCAGCTATAAGAATACACATACACAATATTCTCTATCAGCTTGATCCAGCTCTGAATGGAAATCATTTGATGTATACACTAAATTAAAAGGTCAAGTCGCCAAAACATGAAAATGTTTTAGGCATCATTTTATTCACAGTTTCACATATTTAAATATACACTCTTTGGCATCTCTGCATTCTCCTGTAAGATTTCAAATAAGATCTGTGGATTCAAGTTTGGCTCCACAGTCTGAGCTTGTGCATGGTTACTCAGCTCATTATTCACTGATGCTATCCGTGTGTTATTTGTCATGCACCACTGAAATCTGTTCAATTGCTGACTTGCAGGAGGAAAGAGGGTGAGCTCGGCAGCTGTGGGCAGAGCGCTGTACTCCTTATCACTTCAGAAGCTGGGCAGAGCGAGCAGCTCTGCAGTGGTCAGCACAATCCTCCCACTGCTGCTCCAAGCTGGCTGCCTGGCTGATAACAGAGCTCTGCACATGTCGTCTGTGCTCTACAGCACCGGCCTGGGCGTCGAGAAACAGCTCGCTAAGGTGTGTGTGCCTCTGGACCAGCCATAGTTGCTTGTGGTGACAGTGTCCAGTGTTTTCTAAATGCTCTCTCATGCTCCTGTGTTTGGTGCAGGCTTGGCTTCTCGCCCTGCTGGCCGCTCAGAGGGATGATCGATTAGCGCTTCTGCATCTCGGGCACATGCACCACCAGGGGCTTCACGGCCTCCCCACAGACCTCGACCTGGCCTATGCATATTATGCCAACATTGCGAAACAGACAACTTTCGACTATCTGAATCCTTCACCAGAGCAGGTCATTTTATGCATTTATGACAAGATGCTTTGGAGGACTGATTTTGCATTTTATACTCAAACTTGTTAATCAGATTCAGAATGAACCTTTTCTTACGCACCTCAATGGATGACATGATTTGAATAACAGTTTGGGAATCTGTCAGGGAACTGGATCTTTTGAATATTTTCTGTTATTTCAGACACACTGAAAAAACTCACACACCTAATCCACAAATGTTATTTTTTTCATTTTATGTGCCTGTGGGTTTATTACTGCATATGAGCTAATATGTGATATGGTAATGCTCCCCTTATTGTATAGTTTGCAGATTTCTATCATAAATAATTTACTTTTGCTTTCCATATAGAACAGCTAGATACCAGCTGCAGAAAGATAAGTGTGGTATTATTACAGTGCTCAAACGTGGTCTCCGTTTCATTCAAAGCCCAGAGCAACATTTCTGGACTGTTTGTTTTATAAGGGACAGGAACAAGAGGAAATGAAATTTGAATTCCCAAGTTTTCTCTCTTTTTCTGTCTTTTTTCTTGTAGACGTTCGTTGAGGCTGTTTTCTTGAACAATGATGAGGTGTTGAGTCTCCAGACAAATGAAAACCATCATATCTTCCAGTGGTTGAAACTGCAGGCACGCAGGGGAGTGTCTGAAGCTGAGGTGCCCAAAGACAGAATACACAGAAGCACGAAAAGTCAGAAAAAAAAAAAATACAAGAATGAGGCCTATGGCTCAAGTTGCTCTTTTCCACTACCAAGATGCTTCTTACAGGAAAATAAGAAAATAACACAAACAAGATGATGCTATTTTATGTTTTCTTGCAACTTCAAAAAATGATTCAGTACTTTTTTTTTTTGCAGCAAGCTCTTGCCCGCATGCTGTTCTGGGGTCAGCAGGGAGTGTCTCCTGACATCCAGCAGGCTGTGAGACACTACGAAAGGGCAGCTGTGAGGGGGGGGGACCCGGTGTCAATGTATGACTATGGAATCGTCCTGCTGCAGGTTCGATTCTCAGCTCTCTGGTCCTTCTGACAGAGTATTCCATCTCCTCTGGTGTGACGTTTGTGTATTATCTCACGTCAGCTGGTGTGGATGTTTCTCTGCAGGGGCAGGGAGTTGAAAAGGACATTCCGAAAGCTGTCACATTCCTCAAGAAAGCAATGGACCAGGTTCTGTTCGGTTACTTCGCTACACTCATCAGATCTGCTTTCTTTTGCAAAAAAACAATCCACTCACAACATGCACACCTTTGTCCCACAGGGTTTTGTCCCTGCGATCAACGCTCTGGCCTGGTACTACGAGCAGTTTGAACACGACTACGTTCAAGCTGTGCAGCTGTGGGAACGAGCCGACCGCCTCGAGAGTGCAGACGCTGCTTTGAATCTGGGTGTTGTGTACTTCCAGGGTCTTTACCCTGGAAAAGCTGCTGACAAGGTGAGCTCGCAAGTACAAACCTCAAATACCAAAACACTAGTGTTGAAATGATCAAAGCAAAAAAAAAAAATGTCTTTCTCCCACAGCATATGGCGTATAAGTACTTTCTGAAGTCTGCAGAGAGAGGGCACATCAGGGGAGCAGTTCTCCTCGCAGACATCTGGACCACTGGGTTGCCCGGCTACGTCAGCAGACGTCCTTCAGATGCCGTTTTGTTAGCTCCTGAGACTTTTCACTTATCTCACCTCACATTTAAGAAGTTTCTTTTGCTAAAGACCGATGTGTCTTTTCAACCTTCCTGCAGGTGGGTGAAGTGGGCAGCCGAGAACAACGGATACCTGGGCAGCGTCTTGAGGAAAGCCTTGGATTCATATCTCAGGAGAGACATGTAATCACACTGTACTGCCATCCTCATCGGGCCACTTGTCTGCAGTCACAGCACATTCATATTGTCTTTTCAACAGGTTCAGCTCACTGTTACATTACATGATGGCTGCTGAGTGTGGGTACGCGGCAGCACAATTCAATGTTGCATACGTCTGCGAACAAAATAGCGTGAGTTATCATATTAGCTCCAGTGTCACAGTAACGTTATTGTTTTATTCACTCTATAGAAACTGTTTTTCTCTCCATACATCTACAGGGACGTTTTCTAGATCCTGCTTTTGCATCGCAGTGCATGTGGAAATATTACAACCTCACAACCCAAAGTCCAAATCCTGAGCCTTACGGTAAATCTGCAGCTATTGAATCTAACATATTTGTAGCCTTGTGCACAAGCATACAGCGATTCATTTGACCTTTGTCTGTCCAGCTTTGATCAGGATGGGTGACCTGTTGTACGAGGGGCAGCTCGACAGGCAGAAAGATTTGTTTTCTGCGGCAGAGATGTACAAACGGGCAGCACTGAGGAACGAGCCACAGGTCTGCTGTATTGAAATCAATGCTCCTGCAGTGTGTACATGTTTTTTTAAAGCCATGTGTGTGTAAGTCTTACTGTTTCTTCTGCAGGGATGGTACAACCTTGGCCTTCTTGCTGAGGAGGGTTACAGGCTGCCGCTGTCAGTATTGACTGAGCTGGGCCTTTCAGAGCTATACCTGGCAGATCACAGTCTGCTTCTAAGTGCTTTATATAAAAGGTGCGTTGAATTGTGAGTGCACATACTTTGTGAAAGTGCAGTTTCATGACTTTGACCTGAATCTCTGAAAGTATAAAGAAACCACAACTATGTTTTCTTCCCAAAGATGCAGAGACTCGGAGGATACAGATTCTTATTTGCCTTGCAGTCTCGCCCTCTTCAATGTTCGTCTTAAAGTGTTTCAGAGGGATTATAGTTCTGCTATTAAGGTCAGTTTGATGTGTTTGATTAACATCTATAGCGATAGTGAGGTGGAAGAGATGTGGGGTTAAAATCCCAGTAATTTACTTAAGTAGAAGTATTTATGCTTTTATGTAAAAATACTCTCTTACAAATAAAGTTCCTGCAAATGTAAAAGTGCTAACTGCTGAAATAAGCCTAAATCTACTTAATTATTTTCCATCACTAGCCAAAATACTTCACACTGTGGTCATATGTTGTCTCCCACAGTTGTCCACTGCTGTTGCCGTGGTTGCAGCTCCAACGATATTCTTCATCACCCTCGGTGTGTTCAGGAGACATGTCCTGTCTCAGCTAGAGACTCATCAGGTTTAACAACAAAACCAAACCAACAGTGCAGCAATATTTATAGTTTACACACTGCAGTTCCACTTGGGGAACAACACAAAGATGAACTGTGATTATTATCTCAAAGAATTGTGTTTGTTTGATACATGTCTGATATGTTTTTGTGTTGTTAAAAGAAAGTACAGCCTGTAAATTAACGGGAGTGAACAATAAAGAGCTTGATGAAGAGCCAGTAGGTCACAGATGTTGTTCCTGGATGTCCTCGTGTCTCTCAGTGTAATGATTCCCTCACCCTGTGGCAGTCTGTGGATGACTTACAGAATGTCAGGTAATGAATATACAGCTGTAGCCTCAGTGCCACCAATCTTCACCTGCTCACTAAAACAAGAGTGAAACAGGTCATCAGAGCAAAGTGTTCCAAAGTGACTTTACTTATCTATCAAAATCTAATTTTGTTTACTCCCTAAAATCTGCATCGGCCCGAAAAATCCAGTGTCATTGGGACTCTAGAAGACACAAAGTCTGATACTTATTTCTGGTAGACAAACCAAGCAGATGAAATGATCCCAAACATATCATATCATAAACATATCATATTATAAACACATAATATCATAAACATATCATATCATAAACATATCATATTATAAACATATCATATCATAAACACATAATATCATAAACATATCATATCATAAACATATCATATCATAAACATATCATATCATAAACACATCATATCATAAACATATCATATCATAAACATATCATATCATAAACATATCATATTATAAATACATAATATCATAAAAATATCATATCATAAACACATAATATCATAAAAATATCATATCATAAACATATCATATTATAAATACATAATATCATAAACATATCATATCATAAACATATCATATTATAAATACATAATATCATAAACATATCATATCATAAACATATCATATCATGTGTAGTATCTTGTCACTTATTGGCCGACACATATCAACATATTGTATCTGTGAGGCCAACACGTTTACCACGTTTAGCTCTGCCCCGTGTTACCGTCACTTTATTTTGCTCTTGTTTGCGTTGTTGTGTTTGTTTTTTATTGTGTAAGGTGGCATCATGTGACATCCTTGCTGCACAACATCCTGCACATGTTGTGATTTAAGTGCACAGCTGCCAGGTTTGGGATTTGGACCTCAAAAGCTGAAATGTGAACAAATGAATGGAAAAGCAAACTGCAGCACTGAGGAAATGTAAAATCAAATTATTTGAAGTCTGAGATTTTTACTCTGTGCAGCTCCTGACTATCTGCATTATCAGAGCAATCTATCTCCTTTTCCCTTTTCCTTTTCATTTTCATTCATTGGTTTTCCTCTACTTTTCAGTTTTTTTCCTCTTTTCCCCCTCTTCTCCCTCCCTCCGTCTTTGCAGATGGGCCATTTGGCCGCTGAAAGGGAAGAGAGCTGTGCCAGTTGTGAACGTGCAGCGGAGGCAAGGAGAAGAAAGTCACTCAGGCTGCAGTGGGAGCTGGACTCGTTCATGGGATATACAACAGAAACACTAAACGGAGGTGCAGATAAAGTTCAGGTACTGTGTGTGTGTGTGTGTGTGTTCGGGATGGGGGTGTAAAGTATATAATGGTGTCACTAATTTATGAGCTGTTCATGATTTTCTGTCAGACAAATGAAAGTCGTTCACTGCAGCTCTGAAGACTTCCTGTGTATTTTAAAATCGTCCTTCACTCAGACCCACTTTATTTTTACAACATTTTTAAAAGTTAATTACAAACTCTGAAGAGATGATCTGCTGTGACTCATGTAAGTGTTGCGTTATATAAATGCTGTACTAAGGGTTAAAGATGTTTTGTGACTAGTGTTTTTCCTCTCACTATTCATTTTCTTTGCTGAATGACTGAATGGTTTTCAGCTCTGGTTCATTTCTGAGTGTATAACCAATAAAAGATCTTCACAATTTGGATGTTTTTGATTAACTGTGAAGCCAAAGGTTATTTTCTTCTGTAATTTCACATTGAAAAATTAACAAACAAAAACATTATCAACAGCTCCACAACTGCAAGGCCACAATCAACACCCTTGGGCTCCATTGGGTAGAGGATACTTTAGAGCGAATAACATTCTTATGAATATGAGTCACACTGATGCTTCTGGACCTTTTCTACAAGTGGTACACAGCCACATATCTAAAATAATTCAACTTTAGAAATAACAGCAAATGCTAAATTTATTTTATATGGTTTTACTGCCTGTAAACACATAACCTAACTGTAAAATCATCTCGACTTCTACTACTAATGGCTCACAATGTACAATATACAGAAAAGACACATACCTTGAACTTCCAAATGTAGTATTTTTATTTATTTATCACCATGGTTTTATATCATCTATGCTTGAGTTCATTGTTGTTTATAGTTTATTTAGAATAAATTAATATAATATAATATAACAGCTAATACATATTTCAGTTTGCCAGTACAATGACAGTATATAAACCAGACTGAGCATGAATGTATGAAACATAAACAGACAACAACGACCTAAAAGAATCTATTTACTTAAATTCAGATAATAGAATAATTAATTCACAAGCAGAGCTTCAGGTAACTGGCCAATCACAGGGTCGTGTGAACTGTCATCAGTAGATAAATACTCCAGTATGCCCAGTAGGGGGCACTGTCCTCTGCTTGCTCTTTAAGGTAAACTCTCAGTAACGATGGATGAACACGTGTGTCTACGTGACGCAGCAGGACACAGGGAGGTACGACACTGATGCGTAGTGTACTGATGTGTGATATACTGACATCAAGCTGCTTTAGTAGTATCAGTATCCGTGTTAATGAAGAAGTGTGAATGTAATGTGAATATCTGGGGATGTGTCTAACTTCCCTCTGTAGCATCAGTCTCGCTCATTCACGGTGAAGTTGGATGTGATGCCACACTGGTGCTGTGGCGTTCAGGCAAAAATCCAATAAACACAGTTGGCTTTTAAAATGTGACGTGTGCTCTCCTGGGGAAGCTAAACTCCCACCACACAGTCCATGACTTCCACCTGAGGCTGCTCGGGATTAGCAAACAAGCTAGTTGAGTGTAGCGCCAACTTCCGGTGATGGCGGTGGACGGTGTTTGTGTCACACGTGTTTAGAAATAATTAAAAACTGAATCCAGTGATTTGCTGATGACAAATAATCTGTGATTGTTGATTTAGGACATTGACAGTCGAAGCTGTGTGACAGTTTACTCCATGCTTTGGTCTGGATACAAAAACCATGGCAACAGTTGTCCCTGAGCTCAGGAGCAGAATCTACATCCTGTTTGATCCGCACATAAAAATGATGCTGTCTCTGATTATTTATCTCAGTGTAAAATACCACATTGTTCATAAAAGTAGATATAAGTACAACAGATAACAGATATAATTAAGATCACATAAAACTTTATTGATCCACACACAGGGGAATTCAGCTCGTACAGCAGCTGGCAGGTCAGGAGGAGGCAGAACAGAGAATAGAAATATATATAAAAGAGAAGGCAATAGAATAAAAGTAAAAAATTCAATGAAAATGTTGATTATGTACATTATATACACTTTTCTCTGGAGTGGTTTGTATAGAAATGTTTTAAAGCAAAGTGCAGTGGCACAGGATGAATGCACGAGCATGTAGAAAACACTTTTACTGTGAATAAATATTAGGACATATTGTAATGTGCAGATGACACAAATGTTTTTTCTTTTTTTTAAGTTATTCTTTCCATTAGAAATAGTGCAAATTGTGTGAGTAGAGTGACATTACATTGTATATATGTTAAAAACTCTCCAGTGAGTGTGGCAGTGGAACTATGTGGTCAGTGGAACTCTGTGGTCAGTAACAGTCACACAGCAATGTTCATATTATACATATCTTTTTCTAGTATTTATAATTTGTATATAATATTATTTGTATTTATATTTATGCTCAGCACAAACGACAACAACGTCTGTATAAACCTACTTGGCAATAAAACCAGACTGACAACTGAAGATGAAGCTTTGCCCACATTTACATATGTTGTTTTCTTCCCGACGACAAAAGTAGTGACATTACATCTGGAATGACCTAAAAGTAATTTTCTTGATAAACTGTTCTGATTAAAACCAATAAAAGGAAACCAAAGGTGTCAATGTTAAAAGTATTAGTACTTGTAGTAGTATTTTTAGTATTAGTATTTGCTCTCCTGAAGAGATTGTCCATTATGTGTCATTTTAGAAAACTGGAAAAAACTCCTTTGTCCCTGGCATTCAGTGAAATTACAATCATTAGACACTGATAAATTGGTGGTCAGTGAATGCTTATTTCTCTTAATGGCTGTGGTGCTTTGGCCACAGACTGATATTTAGTGCTGATCATTTAGTGAATTAAATACCCACTGGATGATGCATCTTTTCTGTCTGGCCTCATGAACTGTGCGGCTGCATGTTTTTCATATCATGTGCTTAATGGGTCTTTGCAGCAAACATGTAAGTAAAATGGAAATGCTTGTCGGTATCTTAACAGCTTGTTCCTCACTATATATTTCTTGTTTTTCTCCCCAGTATCCAATGGTGCAATGCCTGCGAGGAGCCAGAGTACTGTGGGGAGCAGAGCTGTCCCAGTGGGTGTGCCGTCCTCCACCTTCCAGCTCCTTCTGATCCTCTTCGGTCTCCTGCTGGATGCCCAGGGTCAAGGTAAGATTGAGATGTTTTCTACTGTTTTTCTATTTGTCCTGATGTGAGACAAAGAGCCTGTGTGTGGCCATTGTGGTTGTTTTTGGCCACAGTGACACAAAGTTTATTTGTAGTTTTTCTCTCCCTATGCTCAGATAATGTTTCTCATGGACTGCTTATTGTAAGTGGTTGGTCTTGGGTAAAGCTGAAAGTTCAATGACAGATGATTCACCACAATTCTGATGACTGATTATAAGTTTATTCTTTTTATCAAACTCAAATACCAACTATTATCTGGTCCCAGTCTCCTAAATGTCAGGAATGTGCATATTCATTATTGCTAATCATTGTAGATTGAATATATTTTGAACTTTGAATACTTCTCCGTGGGCTGTGGGGGATTGTGATGGACTACTTTTCACTATTTTCTGACATATTAACACAGATAAAGTGATGGTAATGGTAAATTTTCCACTGCCTTAGTGTTTAGACTGAGGGCTACAGTCCTATAATTAGATTTTCCCTTCATTTATTGAAAATTTGTAAGTAGTTTTCCAGAAGATCCATTCTATAAGACGTGTTCAATACTGGACCAAATAATGCTCTCAGTTACAGCCTGTGTCTGATTTGTGAAACAGGAATATCCAGTGGAGCAACAACAGTTTGACACAGAATGAGACATTTTGAAGTAAAATACATATAAGAAGTAATTAAGGTGCGTAATGTGCAAAGGTACAGTATATAAGGTTTTTAGAAAGCTCTTAGTTTGTAGGACATATTTAATCCCCATGTCTTACAGAGACAAGGCCACTGTGCCCTTTGCTGTCAAAGCGCTCCGCTGGCTTCCATCCCTCCCTGTGACTCGTTTTATTTATAGCATGGCAGGAATTGCTACACTAACAAGTGACAAGTTCTCAAAATATGCACACACACACATGCAGAACACAAGTGCCAGTTTTCAGGGGTGGTAAGGGGCAGCAACAAGGTTAATGCACAAGAATTGGGAGTAGTGTACTCAGCACTTATAATATGAGCTCTGATTAATGGGCCTCAGCTGTGGCATGTGCCAGGGTGAGTCGTGTGGGAGGACAGCAAAGTGCCAGACCACGAGGAGATTAAATATCAAACATTGTCCTGACATTCAGAAGAATAAGTCCACAGTTTCCATTTTCTTATTTGACAATGTTCTGTCAGCTGCTTTCTCTGAATGAAAATAGAAAACTTCACCCACTTGGATTTAAGAGACTTCCTTTTATTTAGCAAACATCCCTTAAAGGCACAGTGTGTAGAATTTAGTGATATCTAGTGATGAATTTGCATGCTGCAGCTGAATACCCCTCTCTTCACTCTCCCCTTCCGAACATCACAGAGAACCTGTGGTAGTCTCCACTTGTTTAGGTGGACTGCTGTTAAAAACATGGTGGCCTCCATAGAGAGGACCCCCTCGATGTAAATATAAATGGTTCAAATATAAAGGGCTCATTCTGAGGGTAAAGAAAACACTGGTGAAAACATCATGAGGATTATTTTATATTAAATTTGTGCCAATAGATCCCTTTCACCTAAATCTTACACACTGGACCTTTAACTCTTTTTGTAACGTATGCTAATGTGACCTACTTGGTGTCAGAGATACATATGACTAGTTAAAAGTAAGATTGTGTGGAAATTGTAAGACTACACATGAGCAGTGTCAACATGGAGTTACCTATGCTTCTGTTTACTACTCGCTCTATTGTGGGTGACATCTGGCGATTAGCTTCTGTGCCCTCCCATGCTTCTATACCTTCTGCTGCGAACACGATATTGTTGTCAAGGTGAACTATCTGCTGCAGAGAAACAGTCAGGAGAGCGAGCTCGTCCCGCATGCTCACAGTTCACTGTGCCAGATGTGAATATGACAAGTCACAGTTGTGGAGAGACAAATAACTTTAAAACTAAATGTTATGTGAGTAAGATTAAATAGAAATTCTTTACATCACTTATTTCGAAATCTTATTCGAGACTTTTATCTTCCGTAAACATCAAGAATAATGGATGCTGCATTGTTGTTAAGCAGATACTTGATACTATTAGTGGGTGGGTGAACAAGGTTTCTGTCAAAGCAGTAACTCATCTCATAAATTTCCCAGAATCCCCCCGCCCCCCGATGTTTTGAAATAAATTGGCGTTGGGTTAGAATTACTGAGTTAAAGTGCTGAGTAAACACCGGTGAAAATGCAATACCCATCATCCAGCAGATATTAAGAATCTGGCTTTTGAGAGATTAATGTTGGACATTTTTTCAAAGGGTGTGTCCCACAGGGCTTTATGGGAACCTACACTTTCTGCTGAATAAAGACAAAGCTGTCATATTTATGCATCTTTTACTGTTAACTGCAGGAAAGTATAAGGATAAGTACAACACAAATTATTTGTTTTTGCAGCACTGTATGTATTAATTATGTCTTTAATCAAACAGAGAGAAGCACATTCATTTTGTATGTGTGCTCCAGCTATTCTGCAGCATTAGTGAGCTTAGATTAAAGCCGGGTATCTGCAGGTGTAAAATCTTTATACTTTACACTGAGCATTAAAGGTCCAGTATGTAAGATTTAGGTGAAAGGGAACTATTGGCAGAAATTTAATGTAGAATAATCCTCATGATGTTTTTTATGAAGTATTTTTATTTAAATACTTTATATTTACATCAAGGGGACCCTTTTGAGTTTTAATGACAACTGAAGGCTTTTTTTTTTCATGTTTAGAAGTGGAGGGTGAGGTGAGGGGTGTTCAGCTGCAACATGCAATTTCAACACTAGATATCACAAAATTCTACACACTGTACCTTTAAGTAAACCTGTGTGTACGAGCAGCAGAACTCTTATTAGTCTGTAATAGCTGTTCAATTAAACCCGTGGGAGAATATTAATGTGGTTAGTTTGTTATTTGTGTTTTGCAGTGCACTGATTTGTTGTGATGATTGTAGTTTCATATTAGTTCTGACATACCATTTTGGAATGAATTCTCTATGGTGTTGTTTGCTTTCCCCCTGTCAGTCTCTTTCCTTTGCATCATGACTTTTCTTGTCTGATCACTTCAACCCTCTGGAGTCTTGAATCATTCAGGCGTAATCAAATCACGTGGCATGTCTTGTGTGTTTATGGGTCCAACATTATTCTGGGAAAAATCCATTATGTGATCATATGTTGCACTGAAAGAAAGATACAAAACATTTGCAAGATTTTTACAGCGGTATATAAAGGCAAATTTAAAAATCATTCAAAATGGCCAAATAGCCCAGGAGTCTGAAGGGTTAATTGATATCAACTGTTCTTTTCTAACACTTTCCTCTAGTTTGTTATTTTACATTATACCAATTTGCTTTGCCCTTCATACTTTGGGTTGATGTAAATCTTTGTGATATGAGCTCATCATACTGCTGCACTTGTTCTTAATTGGTCTGGGGAGGAGAGCATCAAAATGCTTAATCTCGAAAACGGCTGTTGTTGCTGTTCTTGTGCCACCACATTAAACTGTCATACAACTCAATTACATCTGTTGATGGTAACTCTGCCAAGTCACGATCCCTGATTAAACAATCAATGTGAATGATATGCAAGTCATTTCTCAGATACACTGGACAACTCTGGGTACATCACCAGAGGCACTTCAGCTGCCTGTAATGTGCCAAAAGCCAACTCTGCCTCATCAGCAGCAGTGGAAGTCTGCCAACCACCTTGCAGATTGATTTTTTTATTACCAAGAATAAATGGATATTGAATCTGTGAGTAAGGATTGACCTCGCAATGAAGACACTAATGTATTTAAGTCTAATGTTGGATAGAACAGTTTGACAGCCAAGCTTGATTCTATTAGGTCTAGTGTTTTACATTTACACAGTAAAAGAGCCCAATCCTGTGACACTGAGAGACGCTGGCAATTTTTTACACCTTTTCTTAAAGTACTTTAATTGTCAAGCTCTGTTTTTGTAAACTGTCTCTTCATATGAAACATGAATTTCTAATCCCCACACTTTATTTTTTTCCTTCTTCATATGATGTAATATAACAACAATCAAGTACAATTCTTGCTCACACTCACAGTAGTGGGTTCCTCCTATAATACAACAGGTCCAGTGGGCGGATGAGAACCTCTTGTTTTCTAATAGCAAAATGTAAAACTACACCTAAGAAATAATTCACAAATATCAATTCCACTGGAATTAAAATTTTGTGTTTGCGTGCATCTGTGCAGCGCCATGTAGGGCTGTTACAAAATATGAGTCAACCTCGCTGTCGTTACCAGGGCAACTGCTGATGTGATGTCCTTTGAAATTTAAAGCTGTCTTTGCAAGTGTTTTAGGTGTCACGCTTCTTCCTGACACCTCACTCTCCTGCTTTAGGAAAAGATGTGCTGATATCCAGCAAACGTAACTGACGGCTCCGACACAGGCAGGATACGACTGTTGTGCCGTTTGTCGCTGCAGCCATTAGCTTTATTAGATTCCAACACCTGAGCAAATGTTAAAAAAGCCTTGAGAGAGTGTGCCAGACATTCAAAGTGGGGGGCAGTGGAACAGAGAAAACAAAAGTGTATCCTTGCTGAAACAAGAGCGCATATCTCCACCAAGGCCCTTAAGTTCAATCAAGCTGCACCTAATTGGACACACTCACAGATATTAGTCCCCCAACTATGGCAGATTTTTTTAAAATTAAGACCCGTGTATTGTTCCCTGTGACAATGTTAAAAAATGGCCCATCTTGCAATGTTAAAAATTGGATTTGCCCCTTTATCTGGATCAGTGCCAAAACCTAACCTGTTCTCTGTTCTTTCTTGGCTTACATCCCATTCTTCCTCCAAGTTTTGTGGGAATCTGATTAGTAGTTATCGGGTAATCCTGCGAACAAACAAGCAAACCAACCAACAGAAAATAAACGGACATGGGTGAAAACATAACCTCCTTGTCGGAGGTAATAAGTGAGTAGGATTAACTTATATGGCAGAACCCAGTGGTATCACATTCTGGTGCAGATCATAAATGACTGTTAAAAAAGTGTTAACGAATTACAGAACCCTGCATACCTGACTCCCTACGTAACATTATATTTCTACAACAAATTATTAAGAAGATACATAACATGTTAAATTTGAATCTTTGGGATCATGATATGAAAATAGCAGAAATATAATCTAGTAAATTTTAATTTATGTGGAACTCAAAGGTTCAACATAATCATTGTCACTTTCCCTCCATTCTCTCTATGGCATCTGTGATAAAAGCTTTATTTTTTTTTTTGGTGTGTGTTACTTCTCCAGGATTCAGCATAGAAATAAACTCACTCTCCTGATTTAATATGGAGAGGCAGAGTTATCTCTCTATCACGTTGATTGCATGACCTTGAACGGTTGACTACTTTTGAAGAAGTTGCTCCCAGCATAAATATTGTCGGTGAATACCTGTATTACTAAAAGCTGCTGCCAGACAAACCCATTAATACTTTATTTACTGAATGCCTGTCACCATGAAACAATCTTTCAGAGAGATAGTTTGTATTTAAGTTTTGGAAGCTGCTGGTAGAATGAATTGTCAGTCAGTGTTTCGTCTTTAGTTTTCTGAAGGACACTTTTAGTCTTATTGCCACTGTTGTGTGTACTTGTTCTTTTGGTTCTTAGTTTTTTTTAATATTGCATCTTGTGGGGGATATGTCAAACCACTGAGAATATTTTCACTATGTCTTATCACACTAGATGGCAGTATTGCTTTTGTTTAAAAGCTGTTATTCAGCCTGCTTCTCTGTGGACCCTGAAGTGTCAAGAGGACATATAGGGTTTGATGATTTTATAAGTACTATGACGAGATGTGGCTGATTTATATTCTCTGCATTCGCATTATTTGTTTTTATTTGTGTCATGGAACGCTTTTTTCAAAAATTTCACAAATGCGTTTCTAATTTCTGAGAGTGGGGTGATTTGGAGAGAGTATCTGCAATCTCCCTTTTAATTGAAGTGTGGAATCAAAGTCATCTAAGATTCATTAGCCCAAACATGGTTGTTGTAGTCAATTGGAAAAACCCGACAACACAACAGGGTGCAACTCCATTACAACACAAATGACTTTGGCGCCATCTTATGAAAATCACCATTAGGGAGCTCCTCTCCGATGCCTGGTTGTTCATGCTTATTTTGATGACCCTAATGTCACAGAGCTGGAAGGCTTTGTTTTAGAACACTGTGCTGTTCATCTGCTTCACTCTGATTTACCAATGTATAGGGTCATGAAATATTAGCGGGCCATAAAAGCCACAGCACAGCCACTGCCAGTGCAGAACAATGAGAGTCAAGTCCCAGTGGACTATGTCACAGTCACTGCCTCTGACTCCCTCCACACACTAAGGCCCATTAAGTCTAAATATCTGGCTTCCCCGGGTCCCACCAGCAGCACCTCTTCTCCGACTGAAATTGCTCTGATAATAATGTTTATTGCATTTTTCAGTGTAAATGTGATACACTATAAGTTTATATTATGAGGTTGTGCCCTTTACATTGTCTCCCTGGAGAACTTAAAGAAGTGTAACAAAGAAATTGCATTTTAATTCATTTTAGATATTTTTACCCAAGACACAAAAACCTCATTTTACAAAATCATCAGCTTCATGAGCAAGAGGTGAGGGGAACACAATATATAGTGTTTAATTGAATATGTATGCTTGGGTGTGTATTTCCATAGATTGTATACTGCTGAGATGATCAATCATTTGACAAAACAATCTTACTGCGACCTCCATTTTTAGTTGATGCTCTGGAGCTTTTGATTGTCACACAATCTCAAGATGGAGTTTCCCCAGTTATTAAGGAGCAGTAGGTTGAATATTTTTGAGAACTTTTAATGGGGCGCTCCACCAATGAACACATGAGGGCCTGTTTACTTGTTATGAGAAAATAACCCTGATGGCATTATCAAGAGTTTTGTCCAAGTCACAAGTCTCTCTTTACAAACAGTTGCGGAATATGAATGAATCCTTACAGTCATGGCTCAGGTCCTACGGTCTGGCTCAATCCATGAACACCTCTTAAGATGTGGCAGTAAAGTGCAGCAGTCGAGTTGCATTAAATAGAATTCTGCATTTTTGGATCTTGACTTATTCTGGGAGTAAAAGCTTAATGTTTCCCTTGCAAACCTATAATTTGTGGGAGCTCAGCATTAAATCGCTGGAGTACTATTGTACAGACTTCTTGTCCACGTTGCCTTAAATTCACCCTGAGAAACAGCAGTTTACAAATCATGTCTCAACACAAGTTCACTTATGCTCTTCAGCAAATACATTTAATTCTATTGACCAAATGCTTTAATGTTTTAGATGTTGGATACAATGCCGAAGGCGTGGTTTGTAAATCCACTGTCATGGAATCCAAGTAAAGGTCAACCACACCACCTCCTAGCAAGGACCTGTAGAATAACACTTCAGCAGAGATTTAGTTGGATTAACAGAAGTAAACAGTTAATGGAGCGTGTTACTGCAGACTGACCTGCCTTGAGGGAAGAGCTAAAGCTGCAGAGGAAGAGGTCCAGTTAACCTTGTCATTCTACACTGTGACTCCTGCAGTGTGTTGGCTTGTGTAATACCCTTTCTCCCTTGAGAGGAGCTCAGATCGCATTCTCTCATTGTGATCCTCTGGCTTTAATAGCTGTGTACTCAGGATTTAGGCACACCACTGTATGCCCTTGGAGAGACGGTCATTAAGCAGATATGTTTGATTTTTGAAATGAGACCTGCTGACTATGCATGGGAGTTTTTTTATTTTTTGGTATCCGTGCTCACCAGTGTGATTATGAATTTAGGAGTACTGCCGGAGTTGGAAGACACCCGATGTCCTCGGAGTGTTATGACTGTTTGTCCTCTGAGCCTGGTGAGGGGCGTGGCTGCGTGACTGGGCTCCTGCTTTGGCAGCAGCACTGCCACTGTTCTTCAAAATGACATCTGAGGGAGGGACCTTTCACCAACTGCATCACAGTCTCATCAAGTGTTGCAGTCTCTCCAGATTAATGGGGCTGAGAGCTGATTATGCAGAGCTGTACATCATGTCTGGCTAACTGCCTGCTGCTCTCGCTGCCTGTCAATGATCCACCATCCTCTATCCTTTTCTTTCCCTCAGAAACTGGCATGGCTCAGAACTCCTAGTGGTGCTGGTACTGGTTTACCCCCACGACCTTTGCAGTATAAAGTGGTTGAGCCACAAACTGAATAAAAAGATGGATAACATGACAGCACCGCAAAAGTGAAGCCAAATAATCTTTATCGCCCCCTGGTCGCTGACAGTAGTATAGGTCATAAACCTATTTTATGCAGGCAGATGGGACATGGACCAAACTAAAAAGTCAAAGTACATATCAAATTCATTTTTCTTCAAGATGGTTTGTCATTTTCGATACTGTCCAAGTGATTAGTAATTTGATGCCATAAAAACGGGGTGAAATGCAATGGATTGCATCTCAGTCTGACTCGCAATTGTGTGTACGATTTCCTGCAACTCTGAAGCACTGGCCCCAAATTATGTGAAAAATGCAGTTCAGGTTTGGTGCAACAACTCATTTGTAAATCCATACAGCTTTCTGTGTGCAGAAGGAGAATGTTAAACTTATATGTAAAAATATAAAGAAGTCATAATGTAAAGTCTGTGTGGTGGGCTAGTAGTTTTAATTCATGATGGTGTCAGACTGGAAAGATTAAAGTGTAATTAAATGGATTGGAACTGCTAATATGCAAATATTTTACAGCTGCAAAGGCCTAACTGCTGTGTTTGGTTACCTGCACGTGTAAATTCCCTCTGTTGCCACATCCTATGAACCCAGCCCCGTGTGCAGAATGGATTAATCTTCCCAGCACATTATTGAATGTGTTCCCTTGCTTGGAAGCAGCCAATAAATTGTGCTTGTCACAATGGCTGTGCACCTGCTCTCCGTAGCCTTGGAATTTCTAACAAAGCATCACATTTCTGAACACAGCACATGGGGCTATAAAAAAAATAGTCACAACGTGGATAGAAAATGCTCGGGGAGGATGGGAGGGGGGGTGTTATGCTGAGGAAGGAGAGGTAGAGATAGAAAACGCAGGAAAGGGAGGTGTCTCATCCTAGTTGGTGCTTTGCATTTATGCCATGGGTCATGCAAACATACTAAGGATTTTGAAGGAGCAGCATGGAGGATTTAGGGCACTCTATTGACAAAAATACTTAATATTTAGATAATAAAAGCGAGAATTCTTTTAGTTTAGTCTTTATGACCCCCTATATGTCCATCTCCACTGCTGTATTTCTACAGAAGTCCAGCATGCACAAACACTGGCTCTAGACAGGATCTTTCATGTATTTATTTAAACCTCCTGATATTGGAAGAGAAGGGGTGAGGGGAGGATTCAGTTGGTTCCATTCTGCAACCTCAACTTCTTAATGTGACTAAATCCTACACGCTGACCCTCTGAGCTCAGAAAAATCTTCTTAGACTTAACAAGGACACACAAATATTATTATTCCCCATCATAGCTCAGCCAACTTCTACAAATATCGGCACTGTAAATGTAATGGCCCAATATGATTCATGTGGAAGTGAATCCTGAGCCATGAACAGCTGTAAACCGTCCACTGAGCAGAAACCAGCCATCTGAACCTGATGCACTGAAATACACGTCCACTCCGAATATTTTACATTTGGAAACAAACACAAAATAATCAATGGGCTCCCTTTACATCCTGACCCCTGCCTAACGATTAACTCCCACAACCTTATTTTTTTTTGAGCCAGTCCTCCCCCGTGCACCTTTTCTATCCAATAATTGTCATCCAAATCAATATTCTCCACTCTCCATTTAATTCAGACTGTCGAGTTCATGAGAATTTCTCTATTGCTCTTTCTTTGCTGCTGGATTCAGAAATGTTCTTCATGCATAAAGCCTGATATATAATTTAACTGAATGATTGGTGAGCCTTAAATGCTCCATCTATGATTTGCACTGAGGCATGTGGGGTGAAAATGCTGATGCTGAGTCACCAATAGGGGGCGCTTTCACACTTATTATCATGTATGTTCCTCACAAGCTCTTCTAATTCTTTCGTTGTGCATCTTTATTCACGCCCCATCTTTCAGCCTTTTTTTACAGCTTTTGTTTTACTTTCCCCCTCAAAAGGTCATCTGCTGTATATTTTCACTGCTTTTGTTTGCTCACCTTGGTTGCAAATGGTTTGCAGGGCTCACACAGCAGTGATTAGCTTGCGTCAGTGTGGAGTCAATAAAATATTGTTTTTTCTAAGCAACACCATCGACACTAGTTAAATGAATTTCACTACATGTCACCCCTGTCGTTCACGTCTCTTTGTTTTCACTCCCTCACTTCTCACTCTGTCTTTGCTTCTTCCGCCAAACCACCGCCCGCCCCCCACTCCCCACCCTGGCTGCGCTCATGCAGTTTCATCCCCAGAGGTGAAGAGCAGACTCCTATAATTACCCAAGTGTCTGTGAAATGAATCATTGGGCGGCTGATTGAGCTGCATGATGGGAAACATCCATCCTGAGTAGTACGACTGAGTGTTCTCAGCCCTCTACCCCTTCTCTCTGCTGATGCCCAGGGCTGGATCCTGTGCATACTCAGTGCTGAGAGAGACAGGGTGTGGTCTGCAGCCACCGCACACTGTAGCAGGAACCATGACAGATATCAGGGAAATGTAGTGATCATCAACAATGTAACATAAACAGCACGAGCAACGCCTTGATTACTACTCTTGAATAAGTAAAGGTTGGTCTATTAAATTCGTAGTTTGTAAGATCTAAAATGAGCCAAGTAAATACAGCCAGATAATTATTAATTATTAAATACTTAGTTAAGTCAATTTTAATCATTTTTAAAAAGTTTACATTTTAGGGCCGTCACAAGTTCAGATTGAGTTGAACTAGCACACTATTCATAAATACATTTCTTTTAAAAATGTTTACCATGTGATTATACAATTTTTACTAGGGCTGTAGTCAAGTTGTCATTTGATTGGTAGCTCTAGTATTTACAGCAAATTAAACTATTTTAACCAATCATGTTAGACCAAAAATATTGAAAATACCGATTCTGGCATTTTCAGCCTCATGTGTTAAACACAGACAAGTTAACGCACATTTTATAGATAATATGCGAGGTTGAGCAAAGTGCCTAACTTGCTCACTGATTTAACACGAACAACTGTAAACTGCATCACCTGAATAAAAGATAATATTTAAATTGTTATTTATCCTCAGAGATCAGATGAGTTATAAATTAAACAATGGAACATGACCAATTATTTAATTAAATTGCTGATTAAATTACTTGATTTTATAGATGAGCCCTGCACATAACCCTCATAGTCCGACTGTCTTTCACTGTCCATATTTACAGCCTCACTCTGTTTTATAGAGGCTCTCATACACACACAATATGTACAAAAAATGTAAATGCAGTATTTTATTTTTCCTAGCCTGTTCCTTGATATCTTGTACCGATGAACATTTGTGCTTTGTAATTCCCAGAGTATTACAAAAAGCTGCAGTATATGTACAGACTTGGAGTCTCGATATCTCAAAATCTTATCAGATGTTGACCTGAACCACAACACTCTCTGGTGGAGTCAACACAGATGTCAGTATATTTATGTAGATTTCTATCACCAGAGCACAGCTACATAAATATGTTTGTCTTTTATCTCCAGTTAAATCTTATGACTTTATAAAAAGACATTTGCAAACTGAGTGCCCATCTTTCTTGTTCTTTATCAGTGAACATAATTGTTCTACAAAGTTAGAAACTCCTGACTTTCCACTCCTTGTAGTTCATTGAATGAATGTGTCACCAATGACCTTATTTAAACAGCAACGAATTCACAAGAGACAACACCTCTACGGTCCTTAAAAAACAAAAGATCATTTACCTGTGGCAGGCGACTTGTCATGTTTTTAGGACTTGACAAACAAATCAACCTTTACAGGAACGACTCTGTGCTTTCCGAGCCGCAGGAACTTGCCTGATGATTTCCCATGAGAAATAAATGCCATGACTGTTTACGTGGCTCACTGCTTTAAGTTCCTGGAGACCATTATCCGACACTATCCAATGTGATAACGCCTCCTTCTGTAAAGCATCACAACAGACTCCATGTACAAATATGAAACCTTGTAATACATCTGTAACTTTTGGATGAGGACAGAGCACAGCACAACTGCTAGATGGCAGCATAAGCAGGATGTTCAGGCTGTGTGTATGCTCAAGATGCCAGTATACTCCCATTAAAGTGCTTATTGGCTGGTTGAACAGTGCTGGAGACCTCTTCCGCCAACGCCTCTCCGATGTCTGGTTTGGGGGATTGCAGGGTTTTGAGATGCCTGTTTGTGAAATGCCATTAATAGTGCCTTCCAAGATTTTTCAGATTCCGCTTTTACCTTTTACATAAATGGACAACCCAATGTACCAACTGCTGCTCAGAGACATAATGCCATGTGAAAGACTGGAGCTTGTAGTTTGTGAGTCTGGCATGTTTATATGCAGTGCAATGAATGTTTTGCTCATCAAACAGTGTTTTTATGGTTCTAATTTCACTGGTCACAACCACTTCTGTAGCTTTTCATCCTTAATACTTTTTTAACTTAACTTTACTGCAGATTTGTTTGTTACATGTTACATTTCAAATCAAATTAAAAGGATAAACAGCTGTCGTTACATTATATATTTTTATTGACTGTGACTTCTAAACTTGAATAATTAGCCTGGATTATTATATTAACTGTATATAACTTTGTTGAGATTGATTTCTACTTTGTTTAGACTCTGTTAGTAAATGGTTGTATGGAGGCAAGTTCCTCTCTGTGTGCACGTCCCTATATCTCCTCACACCTCGTTATGATTAAGTGCTTTGTCAAAATAGTTAATTTCTTGCATCCACGACATAAAGAGAAACTTGTGAGGCACTTTTACAGATGCAACTCTGCAGTACAACTTCAGTCATGTTTGTGCTCAGCAGTTTAGCTTAAACTCAACACTCAAAGCTTTAGTTTGCTCTCAGAGCTCAGCGGCTGCCGCTTTGATGCTGACTCTGCTCACAGAGACGAAGAGAGATAGGGGAACAAACAGTGTGAGACAACAGTCCTTCTCCCTGGCTGGCATTAGACATGGGACTTTATAGTAGGAAGAGGATGAGTGCTGTGACAAAGTCAATAGGACAGAGGAGGAATGGGACTGCATGGGTTTGATTGTTTAATTAGACTTTACTTCATGGCATGCCAAGCCAAATGAAAAAAGAGGAATTTGACTGAACTCGGCCAAAAGTCATTGTCACAGACTGCGATGGGCTCAGGAGATTCTGGCGAGCTGCTGATAGTGTTGTCATTGTACAGTTAATAATGACAACTTTAGATTCAGTTTATTTTAAAAGTGTCAGCAGAGTCATGCAGCTTGACAGTGGGGCTGTATACGTCCTTATGCATCTCCTACTCTTCAGAAATGTCACTCATTGGTTTCACCCTATCAAAGCAGGGATTATACCTAATGTCATTTTTTCCAAGTTTGCTGTCACTGAAAACTGTCTCTGTTATAGTGAGAACCTGTGACATGGACCCTGCTCACTATAAGCTCCAATAAAATAAAAGTTGAGGCCTGACTGGAAGCTCTGACATGATGGGCACTGTTGCCCTGACAGCTTCCAGGCATGGGCCATGGAACGTAGGAGTCCTCTTCACTTCCTAAACCTGTGTCTCAATTCAGGGAGCCTTCGTCGGCTGCATTCGTAGATTGAGACACAGGGTTGATGCTGATTAGCTGAGTCCCAATCCAGGGACAGCATTGAGTCACAGCAGTGTGACTTGGCTGCCCCATTTTGAAGGCTCCTTCAAATGCTGCCGGCAAATGTGTCCTTCGATTCCTGAGCAGCGAGAAGGATCCAACAGGTGGATCTAGGATTCATTGTGTGCCAGTGACGAAGACATAACAAGCTAGGTATGTGGATGGCTGAGCTGCAGTAAGAGCAGCTGCTCAAAATAGCTAAAAATGCTTTTATGAGAGAGGGACGCAACTAGGACCTTTGTAGTCCAGTTTGTCTCATTGTGGCATGGCCTCTGTGGACATCCTCTAAAGGATGTGGCCCCTCAGTTGGAGTTTAAATTAGAAGCTCAAGAATAACACTGTTCTAAATGTCTGTTCCTCTGCTTAGAATTGTGAATTGGCATTGGCTGAATGTTAAGCTTTTTAAAAAAAAATTATCTGTAGTTTTGAAGAAGATCCCCCCCCTTTTCATTTGGGAGGAGGACTAGTAGATCTGCAGAAGTTTGTTGATGTGCTGATTTGAAATTTTGAACTGAAAGTCCACTATGTAACATGTCTTTTGTTCCTGCTCTAAACATTGCAGTATGAAAAGACAGAAGATATTTCCCACAGGCTTGTTTCAATATACTGTGATTCACCTGTACACCTGATTAACAGTAACACCGATTGAAGAGTGATTCCCACCTGTCTTGAGAAATTGACAGCATGCTGTTCTGTAACATCTATTTGCCGTTGCTGGGTACTCTGGGTAATCCAGTGTGTTTGTATTGAGCAGCACCCTGATATCTCAGCAGTCTGAGAGGGATTATGACTGTATTGTGGATATACCTGACTATTGTCAGAGCTGGCACAAACGCAATTTCACCCAGCCATCACAGGGTGAAGAAGGATTGAACTTTCAATATATTGAAGTCTTTGTGTCCTTCATTTTATAGTATTTATCATTTACTGTCTTTTTTTCATCACTCTTTCTCAGTCTCCATTCAGTGAACATCTATGCTTACTTTGCAACGTGAGAAAAAATGTTATGGCATCAAATGTTGCCATCAACTCTCATTTTAATTAATGTTTTGTTGACTTGCATACACAGTATTTCTGTCCTCAAGAAAAAACACATATTGCGTTTTTCATATGGTTTCTGCTCAGTAAACAAACAAAAGATATTACCTTTTTTTTTTTAGAACTCTTTTTCTATGTTTAATGCATTACCTCTTGAAAATAAGTGCCTATAAGGCCTCATGCGGTCTGTGATATGTGACAAAGTGTAATATCACTGCTGTAGCCATTGCTTGTGTGGCCACTGTCTGAGATTGGAACAAAATGCCTGCAAGGACAAGCTGCATAAGGCAGCGTGAGTGAGACCGTGTGAGTGAATTTGCACGTATTTATTGAATTTTCAATTGGAAATGGGGAAAAAACTATCAAACTAATAAAACACAGACAGGACATTTTCCTATAGGGCGATATTTATACCTTCAATAAGCACCTTCAGTGCATTTGTCTGTAGGCTATGTTGTAATTATGAATCCCCATCGCCCTGCTAAAAAGGGCCAGTCACACAGCATTCAAAATGACTTTGGTGCTGCCTTTATTCTCCTGTCACGCTGACACAGTTATATTCAGACTTTCTTTTCATTTGCTTCTCTTTATTTGAAGCATGATTTACATATGCTGCACTTTGGAAATAAAATGCTGAAGTGTAACAAAGGAATGAAGTTCTTTTGGTGTACATAATGTTTGTTGTACACAGAGAGAAATTAGACTGACATAGCCACAAATGTGTATTTCATGATCTGCGAAGGAAAAACAAGATGTGTACCATGACTTATGGGAGCCAATTAAACAAAAATACACAGAGTAGAATAAAGGCATGACTTTGTTTAAACTCATTTTCACTTTCAGATGTATAATTGTGCTAAATGGAATGCATAAATATAGATACTGCTTATCTAGATCCAGAGCACTGTTTACAAGATTGGTCCCTTTAGAGTTCTCAATCAACAGATGGATTTCACAGTAACATAGCTCTTTGGATTTGTGCTTAAGTCCCACATCAACTATCGTGAGGTTTTGTGGATGGTGTGTTTTTTCTTTTACACCACAAAACAAACTGCACATGGTCTAAATCAAAGACTTTATATGAAGTAACATGTCTTCTCTTCCTTCCGTAGTACAAATATAGAGCTTAGATATCCCAGAGAGGACCATAAATGTCCCCATCTTGCTCTTTTGAGGTAATTTGGTGCCAGAATGATGCACAGTAGTGATAGTGGAGTGGATTTGTGGTATTGAGGTCCTGTCGCTACACATGCTAGACCAATCACAAGTCACTATGGGCTGTCAATCATAATGTTTCACTCAATTTTCACTGGATCAAATAACTAATTAAAACCAAAAGTGGATACTTGAACAATCAAATGTGTTAAAACTACCTAAAAATGACAGAAACCATCATAGAGAAAATTATAAGTATTATTCTAGTTATTATTATTATTAATACATATACTTGACTTATGTTGATCTGTGTCCCATTCAATTACACATAGTAGTCCCATTTCAACAGGGGGAGATCAAGATGGCTTCACTTTTGGGGAGATGTCATTTTGTCTATCTCCACATATGGTCCAAGTAGGTTTTTAAAGTTGTCATGACTCACAGCCTTCACACATGCCTAAACAAATTGAACCAACGAGGCAAATGCACCATAGTTTGATTGGAAAGCACTAACTTAGTTGTGAAAAGCACTTTGGGGAAATGTTTAAATTACCCTATAAAATGAACACATGTAATCGAGCGTCTGTGCCTGTTTTATTCTGTTTTCCCCATGATTGCTGGGCTTCCACTCAATGTCATACATTAACAAATTGTTTCAGAATAGCTCAATTATCCTCATCTAGACCTTATAGAGCGAGACATTTCAAATGAATAGCATGGTCCTCCTCCACTTCATATCTCCTCTTTTTAACAATGACGACTCTCATCACCAGAAATTGATATTTTAAATGCCAAGTCTGGAGCTTCATTAAAGTGCTGGCAGGGGCAATAATAAATATCTTTAAAGTGGGAGAAAGTGTGTTAAATAATGTCTTAAATGTAATTCATATTGTCGTCTTCTTGTGGAAGCTATTAAATTCGTGCGATTGGCGTATACCTTTTCGTCTGGAGGCTGAAATGAGCAACGACCCATATTTTTGTTAAGCATGATATGAAAGCATTAATTCTCACCAGCAAAGCTGACAGAACAGGGCTCCTCAGGGGAGTTAATACAAAATGATCACATTTTCAGTCATAATCAATATTGGTCAGTGACAGTGGTCCCCTATTTTTCATTCCGCCAGTTGTCTGGAGAGAATGATATGTGGCTCTTTCCTGGTAAAGGGCCCTCTCAGCGTCTTGGAGATGGAAATGGCATTTTTAACAAGTGGCCTGGGAAGCTATTGATTATAGTGCCATTTCTTGTGCTGCAGTTTCTATGCCCGGAGAGCCTCCTCAACTATGGACGCCTGTTGGTTCTCAACGGAGTGAAAGCAGGATTATTGAAATTGGGTCCCTGTTACGTGTCATTTGCTTTGTTTTTTCCATTATGGTTGTTTTTCTTGAGTTTGTCATATAGTTTTAAACTTAGTTTAACTGCCTGGGCTGTTTTGTTACTAAAGTTGTCACAGTGTTGTGTTTTATCTGCTTTAACGTTTGTTTAGAGATTTTAAAAACTAATGCAGTCTGTTCAGCTGTAGCGGACGTTTGTATTAATAAAGATATGAAAAGCTTTAACATTCATGACTGGTGAAATTACAAAACCTAGAATCTTTGTGGCTAAACAAGGATTTATGTACAGCTCCTTGTTAAGTCGACTTCAGGCATAGCTCACTTTTGCAGCTTATTTCCCATATGACACCTTTCCCTCATTGCTCCCAAGCCTTCTATATAATCTTGTAGCACTGAGAGCAAAAGCAGTCTAGTAACACAGCAGCATCACAACACAGATTGTTTTGTGTTTTTGAAACCAGTCTGAATGAAGTATTAAAAACCATGGATGTCCAAAGTTTGTCTAGAGGATTGGGATCTGGGCTAATCCAGGGATAGTTGCCACAAACACATGAAATTAAATTGAAATATAAAGCTGTTATTATTCTGTTAACAACCCCCATGATTTCTGAAAATCATCTTGTGACCCCACTAGGGGTTCCCGACCCCTAAGACCCCCACAAGACTCAAAATTGAGACGTTCTGACTTGATACACTTACGCATCTTTCATGTTCGATGGTGTAATGCAAAGCAGAAGTGAACAAGTGAGCAGGACCTACCTGCTGGCACACATCTATTTGCCAGATGGTGGATTCACCTGGGTAAACAGATTTGCTGAGTCTGATTGTGTTATCCTGGTGTGAGGGTCCACAGAGACGCAGCTGGCTGGGAAGAAAATTGTGTATTTGATCTGTGGCACAAATGTTAACCTGCTTTTGGGGGGGGGGTTCATGATATTAAACCTACAAATGATTATGTGGGGGACGAGGATGTGTAATCTGTCACAGTTACATCTTAAATGTCTATAAGATGTCACTATTATTGGTATTGGACTAAAGTAAATAAAAATGTCCCAACACCATGTCTACTCTGTAGGTGCAGTGTCAGGTGAACTACAGAAATGGCTCATCTTAAACTCACTAATGACATGATTGCTGCAGATGATGGGAAAGGCTCATTTTCAGTGTTAACGTCAGCTCTGCTTTTGATACAGTTAGTCCAAACTAGTTGTGGGTATCCCAGGGTTTGCTTAGGACTACTTCTCATCCTATTCTCGCTGACAGGAGATTTGTATTCTCTCTGGGCCAGTTCATGTCAGACACAGTGCCTCTGTATACTGCCTTTTGGACAGGTCATTAGTTGTTAAAGTGGCATCACTTATATTTATAACACCAATGATATTTGCTTGTATTTCTTTTCTAAACTTGGTGAGAGTAACCAATTTTCCATTTTAAGTGAATGTTTGGATGCATCAACACAAATGGAATTATCTGGCCAATCAGGCTCTTATGTCTTTACTGGCTATTCTTTGTCTGTGTTTGGAAATGTTGTATATACTTTATTGTTGGCATCCTCATTTGTTCTGAATGTTTGCTATTTTAACATGTGTATTTTCTATGAATGCAAATTACTTTGTGATTTTGCATCTGTGACTCATACAAAACGCATAATGTGGTAAGCTGGACTATATTTTTACTTTAACGACTTTCATGTCATATTTCACATCGACTGTAAGGCAAAACACTGCCCATGCATTGCAGTTAGTGGAGGAGGTAATTTTGTCAGTGTTTCGGATAGATGCTTGGTATTTTCAGATGATCTGCAGAGGCTGAGTGTGTCAAGAACTTGGTGTCATTGTGTACGTGTAACAATTTGAGTTTAAACAAAAGTTAACTTTAAGTTAGTGTTGCATAAGACAGCTTCATTCAGCCTGTCAAGATAGATTGATACAAAAAAATGTACATTTTGCCAGTCAGTGTTTTTAGCTGGATTCTCTGTGACCTTACTGGCCCTTTACTTTGTGTGAATGCTTACAGAAGCATTCATTTTCATTGTTCATTAATTGCCTAATGACTTCCCAACTGTCGTTGTTTCAAATGATGGCTTACTGACCGAGAGGGCAAGTCTCCCAGCTGGTGTTTGAAAACAACCCATTAATCCTTTGTCACTGCAATGTTATGAACTTGCTGGCATTAGCAGTCTATTTGACTCTTATCATAACTTCAGTGTCGTTTCCAGAATGCAAATTGTAGAGTTTATACAGACAAGTCAAGTGGGCCTTGAGTTATTATTGAAGGCAAATAACAAACGGCAGCCAACAAAATAAGAACATTATAATCTTCATGTAGGGAGAATTGTTGTGCTCTGCTGTTCTGACTGTGTTAGTTTTAGCTTGTAGCAGTCACCTGTGATGAGTGGACATCAACTCAGTTGTCACTTTAACAGTCAAACAGAGGACTGGAAGCTCAAGTCTAGAAATGAATGCTTATGCTGCACAGACCAACACCTGAATGAGTTGTTCCATGCCATTGCAGATGAATGACAGTCACCGATAACACTGCATAAACGTTGGTAAATGGTTTGGTCTCACAGTTGATCTTAACAGTTTCCTGTTATCTAGGTTTTAATGCTCTTAAAATTGCTGTCATACCGTTTCCTCCCGCAAGCTGCAGTGCACACAATCGATCTTTAACATGTTTTTTTTATTTGTGGGTTTTGTATGATTCACTCAGTGTCTTTTTGTAAAGCACTGGAAGGTGCATTCCTTATGAAGGGGTTAAAAAACTCTTTGAAAAATTACATTTTGAATAGAAATTCTGTCATCACTTTCAAAGCCTCAGCAATCACACAGACACTGTTGCTGGGCAAACATTAAGGCGTTAATTATGTTAGTATGAAAATTGTATTGACAGTAGTGAGACGACATCACTAATATTTTCAAATACCTCGAGATACTGTATTACCTCATTGCTCCCAAATCAATGTTTTCATAGTACACATGTTAAAGAAATGCTATATGTTCTTGTGACAGGGCAGAAAATGCAGTACATGGAAATGCATATGCAAGTCTCCAAACATGTCAGATCAATATATTTTATAGTTTAAATATAATTTACAGTTTTAGAGACAGATTCTCATTTCCCCGTGCCATCAAGTGTATCAATACTTCAAATACATGTATTTTGGCTTTAAAATTTAAATCTGTATTTTTGATCGCAAACCTTTTCAAATATCTAATGGTATTTTAAATTCCAGTCCCAGTGAATTGAAACTGTGCGTGGATTCCAAGTGGTGCTTATTCTCAAAAAGGATTTCATGTGGTGGCATAGCAACCACTTGCACACCACCATGTGTGAGATGATAATCACTCTTCTGTCCTTGTGTCCTCTGTTGTTGTTACATGTTGCTCATTAAAGCTGCTTAGTGTGGGGCCAGGCCACAGCTGTACATGTGTGGCCATATGCAGGGATCCTCCTGTCCTTTCTCCTGTTTGACACATAAGCTCTGCTGGTGCCAGATGAGCTCTCACTGACAGCTGGATGTAGGCTGGTCAATCCTCACGGGTTCACCTGTCAGCCTGTGTTTCTCTTTGCCTTCCAAAGCAACGCTGACACTTCCTCGGTCCCTCTCCTCTGCTCCTCCGCTGTCACTCTTTCTCCGCTCCTTCACCTTCTCACTTACTCGCTGACTCCTATCACCAGTGCACCGTTAATCATGGAGCTGCTTGGCTGGGCAACGTGTCTTTCCAACATGTGAGATCATCCTCAAGAATGTATCCGTCTCATAGTCTCCAGTCTCCTGGACACTCCCCACTCCAGTTTTTTATCTAATGACACAGGATGTTTTCACTCAAAATTCCTTTATTTCTTTTCTGCCAGAGGCATCAACATGCTTTACAGTAATTGGCTTAAACACAACGAGATATGCATTTTTACAAAAAACATGTTTTAGCAACAGTTTCACTGGCATGACAAGGTCAAGGTGTTATAGAATAAGCCACACCTAGTCTAACTTGTTAGCTCATAGTGGTTGGATGGTTGGATATCAATGAAGAATTTGTTATCAGAGCCAAAAGTAACCAAGGTCAAGCAAATACGTTCTTGATGGCCACAGCACAACAAAATGGGGAAATAGTTCATGGCTTTTTTGATTAAATCATTGTATTTAAATGGGGCTGCTGAAACAGCAGAGAGTAACTGATAATTATTTTGGACATATTTTTAGGTATGAATGCCTGTTTTTGCATGTTTTGTTTTTCAAGTTTCTCTGGCAATGTTCTTCATTTGATTCTTTTACTGAATTTCATGTCATGGTTGTAAACCTTTCTCATTCAGGCTTAGTTTATAATATATTTTCAGTTTTATAATCATCCATGCCCATTGCAAATATTTTCCGCAATACTCTACCAGAAAGTTGAGGTGTATTGTTTTGTTAGTTTGTTGTTTTTGTTGTCAGTACAAAATGTGCACACTAGATAAACTGAACAAACATATGAGGGTGAAGGTTTGAAAGTTTTTCACAGTAAAGATTGTAGACAAAATTCTTAACGTCAACAATGTCAATGACAAATAAAGTAAGTTTGTGTTTCCCAATGAAAGTCATACAGATTTTGTATTTATTTATTATTTATTATATTTGCGTGTTAACGTGTTAGCCTGTGGTACTTGAACTCGTAGACTTCTGGGCTTCATTTCTTTGAGGTTGTTTTGGTACCTTCACGCCTCCTAGTGGTGTAAAGTTTAATGAGTGGAAATGATATTTAATGCCCCCCCCCCACCCTCATTATGGCAAGTTGAAGTGCTGCTGTTGCATCTATTTAATCAGGCAGACATGATGAAAGTGTTGGGTGTAGTGAGCATCAAAGAATAACACAAAATCAATTAAGGCAGCTTTAATAATATTGAAACAGCTGAACTTGAACAAAACAGACCACTGGCAAGCAATTATATATGTTACTGATGAATGTGTTGTATGACACTACACAGTAAGGCTATTAAACATTTCATTATTTAAAAAAGAACTTAAAAAGATGCTAAAATAGCAAATATGTTTTGTTAGGCTTGACTGTATGTACATGGTCTTTTCCACCATATTGAATTTGGTTTTGTTTCATGTGATCATTGGAGCATATTTTGCCGTGCCTGTTTATTTGTTATTCTTACCCAACGTAATGTCACGATAATTAATCAGCCTCGCCTTTTCACCTTAATTTGAGTAATTGCTCTTGTATAAACAACATATGGGCATGTCATTTATCAGGAATATCTGCTGCTGTTATTAAAGTTCAAATAACAACAGCATGAATTACAGAATAGATGATGCCAATATTGTGTAACAAATGTCACAAATACAAAAGAGAAAAAAACTGCTGCTATAGATTAAATACACCTTAGCTATGCTGCACATGCATATATACTTGCAAACATGCTCAAATGCACTGATATCCTTGGGCAAACTGTAGTTAATGTCGAGCATCTCAGTCTGTACAGTACGCTAGTGCTTTGTACTTGCATCTCAATATCCTTCAATAGGAAAAACAATATCTAATATTGTGATATTCATCATAGAACTAAGATATATTTCCAACAAACACGTACAATATAGATTTGAGGTGCACAAAAACAAACCACAGAGGGAATTGATCCGCTTGTATTCACTACAACACATCCGTATGAGAAAGAATATTAAGTGACTAAACTGTCAGTGCACATTGACTTTGAGATAATTATATGCCCACTTTGTAGATCATAGATTTTTATAGTTCATATCTTTGTTGGTTTATTTAATCTCTCTGTTGTGATGCTTTGTGTATAATTGCTTGAAAGCCCTTGAGATTTTTTTTTATTGATGCTTGGCAAAAAAAATAATTTGGGAACAGGAACATTTCCAAAGACTGATGTAAAATAATTTAACAAAAATATTTGAGTATTTCCCAATATTCACTATGATGCACTTGTCAGATAAGAATGTTCCACCTCTCTCTATATCTAGCTCAAGTTCGATTTCTTGATGCGCAGCTTGGTTTTAATGCTAATGCGGGTTGTATCAGTGGGGACAGTAAAGGTGATGGCTAGCCTGAGTGGACTTGTGTCCTGTATAAAACCCTATCTCCAGATGGGCCGAGGAAGATTTAGTGAGGACCAAAGGGGTCTTTTAAATGAGTGAGTGCTGGAAATGTGGAGACACATCTCCACACCCGGCCATTTGGACTGGAATGGCAGAGGGGTGAGCACGGAGGTCCTGTCCATTTGGAAGAGTGACAGCACAATCAGAGACGTCTTAATCACCTCTGGTTGTCTCGTTAATCACCCAAACTACTGTTGTGAAATGTTATGCCTCTGACCGTCAATGCACCGGTGCGTTTCTGTTAATAATTTGGCTAACCTTCAAGGAAAGTTCTTTGACCGAACACATCAGGAAAGGCTCACAGTTGATTCTCTATCTACTTTAATTTTTGTGTTTTTAAACCTCACAAAGCAACATTTTCAAGTGCTGATAAAGCAATGATGATTTAGAAGCATGACAGAATGAATTATCATTATTTTGATGAAATCAAAATAATTTGTTGCAAAATGTCAGGTTGGGAAGCTGTGAATATTTGGCTGAGTAAAGAAGCCAAATACTTAATGTATTTGAATTGATTTCACAGTGTAAATATATGAATTAGCATGTAGTGTACTTGTCATAAATATCTGTCTGAAACTGAAGATGTCCGTTTAAAACTGTTTGCTATATCTTGAGGAAAACATGTACTTAAAGAACATTTTCCTGTTATGTGTATAGTTTTATTTTGAAATCATTTGAGAGAATGACAAAGGTAATTTTCAAGGCATGTTGTGCTTATTTTTTCTTGACTTGACCTAAGACTCTTTCGTATAATGTACATTGTTACTGTTATTATCAAGGACAAAATGTCACGTTGTGATATGCACAGTGGAGTCTGCTTCTGTGATGTAAAGGTATCAGGAAACTGACCAGTTAATGGCGATTTGCCGGCAGTTACTGTGTTCTCAACTTCACCAGATTTCATCCATCCTTCTAACTGCTGTGACCTCTCGACCCAGGACAAGGCTGAGGTTCTGAACACCTGTCTGCTTCCTCGCTGACTGACCAGAGCTGTAGTAGTCGAAGACCCCTCCTGGATGTTAGCCGATGGAGTAATTCAATCATTGCAGAAAATAGAAAGATGTCTGTGTCCGTGGGGCTTGATACCACAGGAACATAAATTCTTAATATAAAATTGATCCACAGAATCAATCATCACCAATCAATACTTGTGGTACAACACTGGTCTTTGGGTTCGGATGTGTATTTTATCGCACTCTCTCTGTCTTGCTCACACGCTCCTTTTGCTTGATGCATCGATATTATGTTGTAGGACAAAGGTTGTTTTGAACTAGTGGAAACATGTTGACATCTTTCTACAGTAAGGTGTGAGGTTCAGCCGGGGGTAAACACACAACACAGGCTCACGATGAGCGTCGTCTTGCTGCCAGCTATGACCAGGTGACAAGCAATTTATCTCAAAAACATTCATATTCAGTCTTGCATGATGCAGCCCATGTGATAAATGCACTGCAGTCAACTCTCTGTCCAGCAGTTTACTTCTGTGAACAGGATTTATGGACCGAGTCACACTTGTTTTCTCAGAATCTAGTCTACACATTTTT
This sequence comes from Paralichthys olivaceus, assembly GCF_024713975.1. Lineage (NCBI taxonomy): Eukaryota > Metazoa > Chordata > Actinopteri > Pleuronectiformes > Paralichthyidae > Paralichthys > Paralichthys olivaceus. The sequence goes on from NC_091103.1 coordinate 20,771,050, forward strand.
GTATGCTTTTAATTGAACATCCAGCAATGACAACACAAATATAAAAACCCACAACCATGTTTTTCAGGTGAGTTTTCAACCGCCTCTCTGCAACCTTCAAGTTGGAGTCATAAAAGCTGGCTAACTGTCACCCCTGTCAGCACAGTCTGAGAAGTGGACGAGACTTGTCATCCACGACGAAATTTAAAATGTGTTTTGAGGCCCACTAGCTGAGTGGCTGCCACTCTTTCTCATCCCCAGGCAGATTTAATGCCCGGCACTACTCCCGAGAGCAATGGGCCCACCCCGGCACATAGAAGGGTGTACTTCCCTCTATTTCTCTCCATCTTTCTGTCCGTCTATGTGAAGGGACCCAGGTGGGGGGGTATTGTGGAGCTGAACCTTGAATTCCCTCCAGAATGGTTCTATAGGTCAATAGATTGACCTTTCTGCCGCCTGTTGAAGGCATCTGAATAGGAATGATGTGTTGTTTGCCCACACAAGGTCATAATAAACAGTGTATGCCTGCAGTTTAGTAATGATACGCCACCCACATACACCTCTACCATTACCAAATATGAATACATTTACCAATACAATACACCTGTGTGAGATTGATTGAAAATTCCTCACGAGTCTGTAAGCAGCTGTTTAGTGCTCCACATTCCTGCTGAAATGGTAAATGATTAGGTGATCAGCAAAACATGCAATTGTGTGAAATAATATAAAGATTGAAGTTTTTTCTTTCATTTTGTATAAAATGAATATCTTTGTTTTGGACTAAGATATCACTATGGTAGCAGGGATGATGTAAATCTTTTGCCATTTTCTAGTATTTGATAGATCAGTAATTAATACTAATCATAATGAAGTACTTATTTTAATCCAAAGCATGGTGTCAAGTATTTTCTAAACAAAATTGTTACCATCTCAGACTTGACCTCTTGTGCATAACAGTGATCTGGTATTCCTGATGCCGCAAGAGCGCTATTTCCTGAAGACACTCCGGGTCGTATCGGAGCACAGTGACAAACGACCAACATAGTCATCTGGGTTTGAGAGTTGTTGGCCCTACCCCATATTGTGCCCCTTAACTCTGCATCCAAAGATGAGATTGTGAGTGTGCTGTCATCTTCTGCAGCAGCGTGAGATTATTGAACTCCAGCAAAGATGAAGCTGAGACAATTGTGTGCAGCTTACGATTTATTTAAACCAGCTGATGCAAAACCCAGAAAATGTGCTAGTTTACTCCTGTATGGGCTTATGCTGTTGACTTGGTATAAAAAACACCACTGCCAATGCACTTGCACCTTATTGGCAGTCCGGACAGGAAGGTACGACAGCTGAACAATTTTCCGTCGTAGAATATGGATCTACAATGTCAACAATTTACTGGTATTTATCATACTTAAATATCTCAGACCAGTGTGTTATAAACCGACACGTTTTCAATATCCCCCCTGCATGTGTGAATAAGTGAACGGCAGTAAGCTGCATTCTGTTCCCCATATGAAACGTGATGCCATTTCCTGGAAGACGACAAAACAGTGCAGAGAGAAAATGAATGTCATTAGGAAACACCTGACTTCAGTCTGAGTGCACTTCTCTCCTGCTGTTTCTGCATAGTCAAATTTTGAACTGGAAATGGGCGGTGGGGGGGGTACATTTCATATTGGCTGGCTTATTATACTCATTCAATTTGCAGCGATCAAAAGTGTTGCTGAAATGGAAGGAAAAGCTGTTGGCTTTGGTGACTGTTTGGATGCGGGGTTGGCAGCTCCAATAAAGCCTGAGGGGGCTCAAGTCTACCTGGAAGTGTCTGGGAGATGATGTGATTGTTGCTGATGATATGGGGTAATGGATGTGTATAGCTTTCATTCTGCCAGCAGTCTCTCCTGCTCCTCTGCCTGCAGCCTATAGGATCTAATTTTGTAAATACCTCCAGAATGTTAGTCCACAAGACTTGGCGTCTCACTCCTTCCATCTGACATAACAGCATTCCCACAATGCTTTGTGTGTTTTATAATGAGAGCTTCCTTTGCTGATCCCAAACCACCTTTTGGCATTTCAGCCACAGTTATTTTGTGTTTTATAATAAATAACTTTGGCGGAGTTAGTTTATATTCCTCGTGCAAACAAGCCTCCAGACTGTATACAGCTGATGATCAATTGGTGAACAGTCTAGTGGTTTGCAAATGTACAGTATTCAAATGAATGAGACTGTGCAACAGCCTGAAGCTAAACTGAGGCAATGATTTATGTCTAGTGGCACATCGACTTCAGATAAGCACAGCCTATTTCTCACCTTTCCATAACATTACCTGTGATGGTTCTTTTCTACGTGATACAGCAGTATTTCTAAGAGACTGAAGGTAAAGAAATTAATGGTGTAACTTATGTAAGACTAGTTATCCGTGTCTTACTAAATACTGATTGAATTGTACTTTAAAATAAAATTGAAATGAGATCAGATGTGGTGTTTTCCTGAAAGTCCAGTTAAAGTTCAGCATGGTATTCAGAAATATATCTTTACCTAGCAACCAATTTCACAATTTTCACTCGCTAGCAGATTTGATCACCTTCAGGCAATGAAAATTATTCTTATTAGAAATGAATCATGTGTCTCTTTCAATCTGTAACTCCAATATTAGCTCAGCATCCAAAGCTGAGAACATAAAAAACTAATATTAAGGGGCCATCAGTTATATTTATCACCAGTAACATCATATTTAACTTACTCTGACTTTGTCATTGCTGTTACAATTCGACAGCCTCTTTGGAATGACATCACAATTAAATAAAAAAAACATCCGGTCGGAAATTCCAAGCTCCGAGGTTTAATCAACATCGGCGTCGGTGCCAGGACTGATGCCGATGGCGAGCTAGAGGGTGATCAAACCCGCCACTGCTCAGCCTCAGGTTGCCCTGGAAACGACAATCATCCAGACAAAACTCCTGGAGGAGCCGGTGAAAGTCCCAGAGCTGCGTGCTCTTCCGGATGGGCTCGTGGACCCACACACGACTGCGCTTCCACAACACATTCACCGCAGCAGTTGTTGTCACTTCTCCTCTCCTGTCTTCCGCTGGCTTCCTGCGGTGTTTCCACATGTACAAGGCAGCAACTTGATATCACATATATAACAGATATAACATATGATTAATTATCAACCAATGTTGCTACATTGCACTAATTCGCATGACCATAAAACAGAAACTTAGTTCTGCACGACACAGCTGAGTGTGTAAATGAGATTTCATCATGTTTCAAAATATAAGTGAGACAGAGAGTGAGGAGAGGGAGTTGATAGCTGGGACTGTTGAAACCCATTATTTAATAGAGTGTGTGATATAGAGAGTACAGTGCTTTTGGTCTGAAGAGCCGGTGACCTTGACCGGTGAGACCGGTGATCAGGTGAATCTCCTCAGCCAAAGAGGGGATGGGAGCACCGTCCACATCTGTCCATGTACTCTTCACCTCTATCTCACTAATGGAGCCTGGAGCAGCGATAAAATGATTCTTCTCATTACAGTTTCATAATGTGCCTGAATTCTAGCACAGGCTGTGCATTGTGATTGTAAACACACACTGTTAGTGCTGTAATGGGTCATAGATGAGAGCAAATACTTTCTGCTAATGTCTGCATCACATACGTTGCTATATTTCTAATGAACAACAATGTCCCTCCTGACCTTTTACTTGATTTGTCCTCCTTTTTTGGCAGATTAGATGTGTGATATAGGATAGACTGATTTAGTGGTCTAGTCTAGATTGATATACTGTAGATTGATGTGGATGTAGCTTTAGCCTTCTGGATTCTGGGGTGGCCGAAATCAGATGATGTGTGTTTTGGTTCCAATTTTATTGATAAATTAAGTTTAAAAAAACAAACAATCGTCTGTAGCGCTGAAATAAAAAGAATTCGATCTTTAATGTTATGTATTCAAAAACAGCAAAAATAGCCCAGGACTCCTTAGCGTTTGGCACCTATGCCTCCAACACACTCTATTCGATCCCCTGTCACCATGTGACCATCATGTATTGACAGCTAAACCAACTCTGTGACAAATGAGTGGACTGCATCCACAAGGAAACGGTTAAAGGCTGAATTAAGCTTGTAACTTAGGTTAGAATGATTTCTTATAACAACAGTGTTACATGTTCAGCTTGTACCAGACTATCTCTGGAGTGTGTCCACCTCATATTAATATTAATGCCATATTTTGTGGAATATTTTTTTCCATTACTCAACTGTGTGATGTCATTTATATGATTTCACCATTGCCAGTGGGTTGTTTTTGTGTTGAGGGGGACAAGGGATTGATGAGCAGTTTGGGCAGGTCTCAGAGCTTCAGGCTGGAGCCGTGCCGCCACCAGAATACCTTATACTGTAAGCATGACACTGTTGCTTTTTTTAGAACCTGCTTTCCAGTTTGCAATGCTCTATTAGACAAAATGTCTATCTGCCAATATATTCAGAATGCAGTATGGAGGTTATTAACATGCCCTTGGCAAAAAGGGTTTAGCTCTGTGGGGCAAGCTTCTCCATAAATCGCAGCAGAGGCAGTTTTATTACAGGTTGTAAATAGAAGCCCCTGCCATATTTTATGACAGCAATCACTAACTCATTCTGATTCTTATTACCTCTCTGTTCTTTGACTTGCGGGACCGTTCACAGACACATTCCGTGCGCGAGTTTATTCGGTATAAAGGATTGACTCTGGAGGAATTTATTCCAGATGTAATTGCTCCCTCAGCTTTTGCCACATTTTTGACTCCAGTTGCCATGTTCATTACAACGAGTGCACCCTGTTTCCGAGTGGATACATGTAAAATTTACATGCCAATATTTTACAAGCAATTTGACTGAAGAGCTGTATGGAAAATAGATACAGGAAGTATTTAATAGAAAATGATACATCATATACTGCATTTGTAGGAGTACTTGTTCATGTAATTGTGTCATTAAGAACTGACATTACATTTAATCAAACCCCAGAGTATTTATTAATGGACATTGTTTACAAGCTGTTGTGGTTTCCAGTTTTCACAGTGATCAGTCTTGTGACAGAATAGTCACGGGCGTATTTACATTCAAATCATATTTACAAAGAATTTTCCATAAGCACTGCCCATTTATGGTCGGTCTTGTTTCCTTATTTGAATTGGCTGGCAGAGCCATAATCAGTTTATAATCTTTAACATTTGTTTGCCAGGAGCCAAACTTGGAGTAGTGCTCTGTTCAAATATGTTGCTTTGTGGGCCATAATCTTTAAAGTCTGAGGGAAAATTAAAACTAAAATAAGAAGCTGGCACTGATGTCTTAGCTTTGATTTATTAGCTTTGTTCATATTAGAGACTTTAAAATTCTGGAAAAGGATCAAATTCAGCGGCAAACAAAAGAAAGGCTCCACCGCTGATTATCTGATTGAAAGTTGCGGGGTCTCTGATTCTTGTAAATTATAATTAGAGTGTTGCTCATTACCTAGAGGTTAGCGAGGCAGGAGAAATAATCATTTCAGTGACACACAACTGTCATTTCAAGAGAGACAAACAACCAAATCTATTCCATTATAGACCTCCAAACTACCCTCCTGTCCTGTGCTGGGACACACATGGGTGGAGTGAATGGGGATGGATGGTTGGATTAGGAATGCCGCGAGCGAGTAGATTATCCAGTATCTGGGCAGGCAGATGTGCAGAGGAGAGAACAACTGCACAAAGAGCCAGATCTCCATCAGGGGATCAATTCATGGTGCTCGCTCTGTCACTTCCTGTGAAAAAGCAAATTTCATGGTGTGTTTTCAAGGGGCTGGCGTCGGACAAACATCAAGAAGACGGCTTCTCTCTCTCCGCCTCGCTTCTTTCTGCTCTCCTCGTTTCCCATCCTCTCCTCTTCCTGCTCCACACTCACTTTCTCCCCTCTTTCAGGTTCTGTAGTGAGATGTGCAATCGAACGTGCACACATGCACGGTTACACTTAAGACACATGAATGCATGCATACATGCGGTAACCTATATTTGCTGAGTATGGTGAATGCCTTTGTGTAAATTTTTTAAGAGGTTTAGCCAGGAAGAGTTGGAATGAACATCGCTGTTGGCTGAGTTTCTCAGCCTGGGGCCCCTCGCCGCACTCCCCCATTTCACCCAGTAGAGCTTCATCCTTATCGCTGTCCTGCACCCCATCACTGCTGAAGCTGGGCTCCTCTCCTGCTTGACCACATTTATCCAGGGGGCTCTTGTCTGGGGGTGATAAGCTGTCTGACTTACCAGTATGGGTGTAGTAGTCCCCGCATCCCCTCTACTTCACTCCACTCTACTCCTCTTTACTCCTTCCGCAGCAGCAAGGACTGTTTTGGTGACACCGTAAACCTACTCGACAATACTCCACTGCATTTGTTTCTGTGCGTCTGCCTCGACTATCACACACAGCACAGGTTCCCCTCTCATCCCCTCTCCTTCTTCTCTCCTCTGTTTTCTACTACTGTATTAAAGAGGCAGAAAGTGTTTGGAAGCAAAAACAACTTTGAATGGTTAGTTTAATGGGCTCACAGGGACCTTAGACAAAGACACTGGATGCTAATTCCAGCTACACTTCACCAGATTTATGTCTGTGTGAACTAATTTTACACAAGAGGCGGCAGACATCAAAGTCTGTCGCTTTCATCCACTGATGACACAGGCGCTGAGTTTGTTTTTGGAACATCTGTGCTGTTTTTCTGTTTCTGACATTTGAATTTTTGAACTTTTTTTTCGTATCATTTTTTAATATATCTGCTACATATTCAACTGTCATTTCAGCCTATGAAAGGGATTTCGATGCACGATCCTCTTTAAATTGACCTTGATAAACATAAATAACAGCTCTTTGATTAAGTGATGTGAACTCAGTGATCGGTGTGGGAGTTAGTTTTACCTTTTAAGGTTGAACTGAATGCTATGCGGTAATGGCAACAATGCTACTGTTGTTTAAGCTGTGATTGTTCAAGGTTTTCTTTTGGTTTATGAAAATGCACACTCTAAACCACATTCTCTGAGCATTTCCAGGTCCTCCCCCACTAACTGCTTGCATCTAAACTACTTTGTGCTTAGCCTTGCCAGCATCATTTAAATTTGGAGCCCAAGGTGCCACACCAGGCTTTTTATATGCAAAAAGAATAATCTCATGAGTATTACTGTTCAACACAAAAAGCTCCAGGTTACTGATTAAAAAACCTACTTAGAAGTGTAGACATGTGGGGAGATGTATTGTAACATTAGGGTTTGAATTTACCATGTCTGATGCAGATTTGTGATTTTATAACTCGATTAATAGGAGTCTTTCATACGTTAGAGTTACGTACTTTAGCTGAGCTGTAATAGCCCAGAGAAACAAACATGCTTGTTTATCTGTCATGGGAAATGTGTTTAGCCAACACATGCTCCTGCTGGTATCTTAAAGAAAATACACATCTCCCTCCTAATGTGCAGAAAGCTTAATTATAGTTCCTGGTGTCATTGCAGGTTGTTACGAAAGGAAACTGGAACGGCGTGAAGGAATAGGAGGATGGGGGAGGGCGGGGGGTTTGAGCAGGTAAGAAACGAGCGAAGATCATGTGTGGACTCAGAATATTAATTTGCACTGTGTATAAAAAATGATGGACTTGATCATGGGTTTCCTCAGAAGCTGTAATTAGGACATTAAAGCCATGGCGTGTGTACCAGACTGCCTGCTCGTACTCCCTACTTGTGAGGTACTTGTTTTATGAACTTGTGAGCATAACGACCTTGGAGCTTTGTCAGAGAAATGTGGCTGATAAACAGAGTGCCTAGTATCTCAAAAGATCTTGCAAAATCATGGCAGCTAGTTACAAATGAGAGAAACATTCTGTTTTACAAATACATATATGTCATTTTTTCAATTTTTGTTGTTAGAGGAGCAAAAGCTTTTCCAATATGTTTAGCATGAATTGGTTTGCATTGGCTAATAAAAGGTCTACAGTTTTGTATTGCATAACTACCACAGTCACAAACCTGAGGAGCTAAGTTTCCTCTATAGCTTGTTGCAGAAATTAATATGATACAAGTTGCACGATGGGATTTGTGATTTGATTAGTTTGGTCTCTGTGGTGTTCAGGAGGAATTGGAAAATGTCAACTTGGTCTATGGGAATTGCAGTTTTTGCTATTTACAAATTGGTGTTGACCAAATACTCATCTTTCCAAAATGTGAAATAAATCAATTTCTTCTCAATAATATTGCTCGACTTTGTTAACATTGGTTCAGGGACATGTAAAACGTTTAATTTGTCCATGTGCTGTCACTGCAGAGGGGGTTGGGTCAAGAAACCTACAATTTCCCCGCCAGTGTTCTTTTCTCTTTTTTGTTTTTCCCGCCCAGTCTTTCTCCTTCTCTCTTTGCTCCATTGCCCCTAGGAATGTTGAGCTTTTCCTTACTTTGGCAATAGTCACGCTATCCCTATGCAAATGTCTTACTCGTAAAGAGCATCCCTACAAATTCTTCTGCCACTGCACTCGCCAGCTACCTGTTATTCTTACTCGCCTGTTTGTGGGTTCACACTACCAGACAGTCTCAGTCCAACGCCTCCCTGGAAACTCCTTTGTGGAGTGCACAGGGGGGGATCGTGCTCTAATCTCTGTCTTCTCCACAGTGTGAAGCCCTGAGCAAAAGAACAAGCTCAGAGGAATGAATTTCCCCTGAAACCTAGAGTGAGGAGGGCAAGAAATTATTCAGCAGCAGCTCCTGCAGCAGCATCGACAGCGGTGGCAGCAGTGAGCGTGAGAGAGATGGAGAGAGAGGGAGTGTGTGTGAGTGTGTGTGAGAGAGCGAGTTCCTTTGCACTGTGCCGAGCGTAGTTGAGCTGTGCCGTCGCGTGGCAAGCTGTGTGTTCCTGTTTGGTTCCCATGCACTGTGGTGAGGCAGAGCTTACAGAAGGGAGAGATGCAGCTCCACTCGCAGCTCCAGCATCAGTGAAGATCAGCACCCGGCTGGGGCATCACTGAGCAGCATGGTAGGACTGGAGACCCACTGCTGACACCAGCGTGACTGATGATGACAGCCCACGCGTGGGCTACCATGCGCCACAGCCGCGCCGTTCTAGGAGGAAACACAGCCATGTGAAAGTGACTCGGCTGCCAGCAACTCTTGGACATGTTTTCCAGGGCAAAGTCTGGATTTCTTTCTGTGTTTGAACTTGTTTTTTTTCTCTTGGTGCTGTCTGGCTGTCCTGAACTCACCTATCAGGCAAGGACTAAAGGCAGATGGAACAAGGGCGGTAAGTGATGATGGACAACCATGATTCACACTATTTATTTGCAGATTTGGGTTGTGAAATATTGAACTGTTGTGTACCTGAATACATTTTGAGATAGTTTGAAGATTTGATCTACATCTGCAGGTGATCTTGGGCACAACAGTGTTATAAATTTGGCTGACACATTCTCATTCCAGACTGACCTTGCTTTAATCACTAGGATTTGGATGTTGTGTTCCAACATATTTACGAATATTTTACACACAAGTCTGGACTGCTTTACTTATTTTCCTCTACAATTCTGACTCACTGTGGCAGCTGAGGTGTGTTCATAGGAAGTTGATGTGTGTTTTGGAGCACATGAGGAAGTGATGACCACTTTCGTCCACTGGACGTCTAACTTTTGAGTGCCCTGCATTGTACACGACGGTAAACAATTTTCACGTCACCTGTGTATACGCAACTATGTTACTGTCCCGCTCCGATCGTTTTGTGTGTTTTGAAACCCCATGACACTCTTAACACACACACATTCCCACACACACCCCCTGCCCGCTCGGTGAGGCGGAGTGTGTTAGGCAAGATCACATTTATCTGTGCACCCTGGTATGTTTGGTTGACAGGACATGCCACCAGTGTCTTAGAACTGTGATTTTTGGTTTAAAGACTTAGATCTCCTGTCTTGAGCAGAGGTGTTAATAATTCATCTCATCCCCTCAGTGGGAGCGGCCCTCTCGCCTCTCTTGTAGCATTTAATCCCCTTTTTCGGATTAAAGGAGCCTCTAATCTTGGTGCTAGTGCTCAGTGAGAAGCCTGAGAGATGCTCCCTGCAGCCTATCGGCATTGGAAGCACACGAGACTCACGCTCTGTGGGATCTTGGTTGTCTTCAAAGAGGCAGTGTCACAACTGTGATCTATCTAATGATTCCCTGCCACTTGCTTGTGCTCTTGTTCTGTGTCACCCACTCTCTATGTTTTACATTTCTTCAAACAAGTCTCTTTTACACCTTCCTTGTATTATACAGTATCCATGCATTTCCCACCAACACGGATCCATAGCACTCAGAAGTTCTTATTTACTTGGACCTAGCTCTTAGATCGATATCGCACTCTTAAATGATGGATGATTAACAAATCTAGTAATTCTCTTGCTTAAATCACTTCATATGTATATAAATCTTACAATTTGCACATTTAATGTCATACAAGCCAACTGTAATTTAATTTTTTTCTGGCTTAATGACAAGAACTTATGATAGAAGAAAAAGTTGCAGAGAAAACAAGATTGATTATAGACTAAAGTGTCAGTTTGCCAGAGGTTTTATAAAAGCAATACACGTTTTCAGCCCAATGTTTGAATCACTTGGAACAGTGGGTAAAATGTGCTCAAGGTTGGAGTTTGATGTGTTTGGTACAAATATGAATCAGCAATCTCTAAACCAAGGGTAAAAGCAGATACGTTATGAAATCAAAGCTGTCGCCTGTCTCAGGTGAAATGGTGGGCTCTAACCTCCCACCACGTAATTAGGCCATAGACTCCGTCCCTATATCTGTTCACAGGTGGGGGAAAAATCATTCCGCAGCCAAATGTAACTGGGCTTGTATAATTATAGTTTAGTGACACATTTTAAAAAGACTGCTATTTTCCAGAGATCTGTACAGGGTTTACAAATCTTTATGGATATTGGGTGGGAAGAACTATTTAACATTTGATTTGTGTGCCAGCACTGTGTCATTGGATTTCTCTCCCCAGTCCTAATTTCCATTGACTCTAAATTGCCATTCATTATCACATTTCACATCACAATTTCCATGCATGTGTGATTTGATTATTAACACTTTCCATACTGTTAAAATGTATATTGCTAGGAGGAAACTGGAGATATAAACTATTTACTTACAGTATTATACATTATGTAGGAAGCTCCATGTTACTACACACTCCGTGAGCACTTTATTAGGAACACATCATACTAAAACTGGACTCTGTTTGCCTGGATTCCTCAAGAATCTTTTTCTTCCACATCCTTAAGTTGTTCTGTTGGATTCAGATCTTCATGAAACTGCTTAAAGATGAATTTTGCTTTGTGACATGGTGCTTTATCATATTGGGAGTAGCAATTAGAAGATGGTAAATTGTGGCTATAAATGGATGCACATGGTCAGCAACAATACTCAGTCGGCTGATGCATTCATCGATGATTGATCGGGCCCAAAGTGTGCAAAGAAAACATTCCCCACACGATTACACCACCTCTATTCGTCTGGACTGTTGCTGTTCATGCTGTTGTGCACCTACTATCTGTCTGTCTCAGCAGAAATCAAGATTCATTAGACCATACCACATTTTCCCAATCTTCAATTGACCTGGTTTGTTCAGTCTGTAGCCTCAGATTTAGATTCCAGATTGACGGGAGTGGAACTTGATGTCGTCTTCTGCTGTTGATCTCAAACTTTGATGTGTTGTGCATCCAAATCTTTCCTGCTCTCCCCAGTTGTGATAGCCTGAGTTACAGTAGCCTTTCTATCAGCTCCAATACAGTCTTGTTTTTCTCATCTGACCTCTCTGATCAAAAAGAAGATTCTCTCTGCAGAACTGCCGCTTACTGGATGTCTTTGTTTTTCACCCCATTCTGAATCAAATGTTAAAACCCAAACTAGCCCAACTGGCCATAACTCTCTATCAAAGTCACTTAGATCCCTTGTGCTTTACCCATTCTGACATTTGATCTTAACATAAATTGAAGCTTCAGTATTTGTGTGATCGTATACATTACACTGCTGCCACATGACTTACAGGAATAAGCAGGTGTACAGGCGGTTGTCCTCCAACCAGAAGGACGGCAGTTCGATCCCCAGGCTTCCCATCTGCATGCCGAAGTGTCCTTGGGCAAGATGCTGAACCCCGAATTTCCCCATAGAACGAAAAAAAAAAGTGCTGCTAATACATGCACTGTATGAATGGTTGAATGGCAAACCGTAGTGTAAAGCACTTTGAGTGGTCATCAAGACTAGAAAAGCTCTATATAAATAGAAACCATTTGCCATTTATATATGATCCCAGTAATATGCTTGGTGATTTGCCTATAACATTGAATAGCTACTTTCTCTTGTATATTTGCGTCTGTGGCTTCAACTCCCGTCACAATGCATTTCAACATTTAAGTGTCACGATGGAAAAAGCTTCCAAGCTTCCATAAAAAGATCTCAAATTCTTTTACAGTCTAAATAGATTAATTCCCCTGTCATAACCCTGCAGCTTCGAAGCTTTGCTGCTGTTGCTCTCTGAAGGAAGGAACTCAATTTTACTGCCACTTTTCAAGTATACAGGTGACGAGTGTTCGATATTGAAAGATTTGTGTTGGCGTACAGGATGGATTCTACATAGTTCTTTTTTTGGTGTTAAAAATACTGATGTGCAAATGGAAAAGATATAGGTTGGACGGACTCATGATAAAGTATTTGGAAAATATTAAAACATACACACTTTAGCGTTTCCCACTGAATTAACACAATCTAAGGCAGTAGTGGTTCGCAAGCACACACATACGAAGATCGAGTTCATTTGCAAACGATTCCCAGTGACAGGTTCACAGACTAAAATAAAGTGAGAGAGAAAGAACTGCATTGCATGCCACAACTGCAGATAACACTTTGAGGACAGTAAAAATGATCAACTGTACGTGACAAATATAGTTATTGTCATTTTACTGTTGCGCACACACACATTATTGCACTGACACTGAGATGTTCATACTGTTTCAAATGAAATAAGTACAAACACAGAAGTACACTAATAATTAAATATTGTGAAGGTTTTCCCAAAATAATTGTCTCTATTGTTCTTAGTGTGTTGTACCACATTATGGAGCAATGTCAGACCAGCATATCCAAATGAATATAAAAGAATTGTTGAGGTTTGTAAAGCTTGCTCCTTGTATATCTTTGATTTGTTGGAATCAAACTGTGTTTCACTTCGACTTTGAGCCAGCCGTAGTAGAGTCAACCGACTGCTGCCTGTTGTCGTCTCATTTCAAAGTGTAGAACACTAGTTCTTAAGGTCTTGTGATCAGGAAACAAATCACTTACTTCCTACACATGATGTCTGACAACATCCCGAATACAGCAAATTACTCTTCCTTCATATTCTCACACCACCCATAACTCACACGGGCAGCTGAGATGGAAGTAAGCCTGGCAGTAGGGGGCAAATTCAATTGGATGTATTATGATCCCGGCGAACTATAATACATGGTAATGTGAAGACAGTATCAGGTGGAGAGGAGTCTGGCTGTGATCACACTGAGCTCCAGAGCCAGAGAATTCTTGGAGTAGCCCAGGATTAGAACCAGGGTCATTTTTTGCGATGTTCTCAACAACTGATTTACTAAACAGGGGCCTGCTGAGGCAGTCAGCGAAAGAGTAATGGTTTAAAGAAGTGACCAACACCTATTACAGAAATACCACTCTCACTCCTCTATCTCCCAGGGCTGAGGGTATCTGACCGGCTGGGATGGGAGTGAGAGACTATTAGATTTATAGACCAGGGCTGGAGAGGAGGGATTAATATTACCACTTTCTAATCACACAGGAATAGTGTAGCCTACTACAGATCAACAGCCCAAATGGCTAACTTCATCATTGTTTGCACACAGTCCACAGCCGTGCAATTAGTGAGTGCTGTTCAGGGCTGCTCAGACCACGAGACAAAATAAAGCAGCCATCTACAGTCAGCTGAAAAGGTTCCATAACAACATTTACTGAGGTTTCCTCGATGCTAACTGGAATTAAAACTCTTATTGTGAGTGATTTAAATAACAAAAGTCACTGATCAACTCATTCAAATAGTGTCCATCCTAATTGTGAGGCACTTCTACTGTAAGGATATTTCCTTTAATTTTAACTAGAGCAGAGTAAGGAACTCTTTTTCAAGGGCCAGTTACATTTTTATGATCATTGGCGGGTCATACCAAATTATTGGTCACATATCACACTAACCTCTGTCGCAATGGCGATCTTTAATAGTATCTGTTATCGTTTGCATCATCGCAGACCAGAGAGAAGAACAGGAAATTTCTTTCAGTGTCCTCCGGTGTTTTTTTCCAATATCTTGTTCCATATCAGTGATCGGCTGAGTAACTGATGCTTAAGAATAATCTACTCAGTGCTACCAGCTGCATAGCAGGTTTCAGGTTTCTGTGGTGATAGCTTGCTTATAATCAAACTTGCCTTTTGTAACATTTTCTTGTCGAACAGCTGATTGTTGGACATCCACGAGAACTTCATTCAAACGCCAAACTGTTTTTTCTTTACAAATTGCTATGTGGGGTCATATCATGCATATATAACAGCTCACTCCTGCTTTAAAGTGCTAATACAAATGGCAAATACAAACTTAAAAAAACAAACTGAGGGGAACTGTCACATTTCTACACAGACTATCTCTTATCCATGACAGTTTACAAGCTGACTCTGCTTCACATTTGCTGCAGTTGTTCCAGCAAACAGTTTTTTCTTTTAGAATGAGGGATTATTGCTTATGTTACCTGTGTTTATTTTCCATTTTGCTCTCTAATGAAGCGGTAGATAATACACTTAAGCTGTTGTCTTGCTGCTTGTGCTTTGAGCTACTTAAAAAAAAAAGATGTTTAAATTAACTTATATTATTCTGTAATGCTTCATATTCATAGCTTCTAATTCGATTGCAGTGTACAGCTCGGCAGCACATCGGTCTGTCATGTTACTACCTCATTTGATAAGTGCCGGAGAGCTTCTTCTAAGATTAAATGTTTATTCATTCTGGCTGCCAGAGTAAAAAATTCAACGTAGTGTGTGTTTTACATGTTGGAAAGCATATTAGTGACTAATTCTATCTCAACTGGTGGAAAATAACGACACATTACACATCATGTCATTGTTTTTGAGTTATTTGAGTAGATCTGGCTTTACAGCTTGTTTTGCATCGTTTTCTGAACCAGTCTCCTATTTATGTCACATTACTGTCAATGGACCCGCCCCCACCCCAAACCCTGGCCAGAGCAGGAAGTCCACACTGGCAACAGGGACAAAAATATTACACAAAATAATAGGGCAAAAATTAAGCAAGAGCCTGACAGAACAATTACATCACTGTCATTTCGTTCAGTTAATTTGTTTTGACTTTTGTCTCGGGGCAGGGAACAAAGTAAGAGCTGCCACAGACCAAGGGGAACATCTCTCACTATCTGTTCCTGTGACGTATTGCTTACATACTCTGACTCAGTTCTGACTGGTGAGAACTCTGGAGAATTGTTTACAGCATCTCGTGTGTGTTAATGTAAGAAATTTAGGCCAAGTTTTCAGTTCTGCCAAACACTTGATTTTTAGAAACAAAATGTTTACAAGACAGACAGCGAGCACATCTATGATGAAGTAGACTTGGCGCCCTCGTAATTACTCAATCATGTTGAAAAAGGCTGGAAAGGCAGAAAATACGCCTGCTGTTCCTCGTTCAATCCAATTAGATCATTAAGCTTTGAGCCACTGCAAGTGGAAAAGAATCAGTTTCTAAAATGTACTTGCCTTAATTTTGTACGCCTACGCCTTGTTGGAAATAAATGTAATGCACACGAGCTGAAAAGTGTGGGCGAGATTACAGATACATTGGTAACAGGGTTGAGTCAACATTAGGTAAATGTAGTTGCTCCCCGTTTTAGAGCAGCAGAAGGCTGTTATTGAATCAAATTGAATGCTAAGAAAGTTATTAAATCTGTGGTTCTGTTAAAGCAATGCCCTACATCATATCATAATATGCAAAGCCTATGTCAACTAAACAAGTTTTAAGAGAAAAACAGTTACATGACATTGACATTATTATCATTAAATGTAAATAAGTCATTGTTTCAAAAGGTAACTGTGCTACAATTCCATTGTCTGTCCAAGATATTAGTCACTTTTATGAGGCAATTAATCAATATTTGTATGTGTTGTTGCACTTTCAGTTCCTGTTGATCAATGGTTTCACAGCAAATTGTGTCACCCTGTTAACGTTTTAAAACAACGTTTGCCTTAGATCAGCATAGATCAGCACAGTAACCCATCCTTAGTTAGTGAAGCAATGATCAAGCATGCATGTTGAAAACCATCAGTGTTATAAAAGCTACTTGTTACAATTGATTATAATGATTACAATACTGTTTTCCAATAAAGCTTAAAGTATTCAAGATAAAGTTAAGCTCAAATTAAACAACCTAAAGGTAACTAGGATCATTAAAGGGATTTTAGTGATAGATTGTTTGTTGATTCACAGAGTATAAAATTGTTTGGTCCGTAAATAACTCCGATTGCAAAAAGGGCAATACTAATAATCATAATAATAAAGATAATGCATTTTCTTATAGGAAATAATGTTGACATCTTTTGTTAGACTCATTACACTAACTTGGTCTACCTTAGATGCCAGCCATTATAATAATAGCTCTGGTCTTGCAATACAGTATCAGGTAAAATAATCTTGATATTACACATTTAAACCAATAAATGATCATTTACCACCTATCTGTCATAATCTGTTAAATGATGGATTTATCTTAACATTAAAAAATGAAGCAGTTGCAATTATAGACTGATGCAGTGAAATAACTGATTGAGTAAATGGTTAAAGTACTCTCACCGGGTATTACATTTCCTCCTCCTCCTCCTCACCACCCCAATCACAAATCCACTTGCCATACAGCGCGGCTTAATTGCCACATTCCAGTCGCACGTCCTCTAATGAAGCGGATTACTAATTGCAGGGGAAATTACACATTACAATAACAGTGTTTTATGGCTGAATTTCAGACAGTAAATATGACACCTTAGAGTGATGGATAGAAGTGTGCACATTTTATGGCCTTGGACCCTTCACCTCGTTCTTCCTTGACTTGGCTACAACTAAGTTACAGCGTAGCCACTTGATCACGTGTCTTCATGTGTGATGGTGAAAACACAAGTGCCTTACCCTGCTCCCCATGCCTTTCGTTTTCATTTGTGGTGTGTTCATAATGGAATTCTTCTGGAGGTGTTGTTGTTAAAGTTTTTGATTTGTATGTTCAGCGTAGTCGCAAAAGGATGAAGATTGCCTGCAGAAGAGAAATCCCTTCTTTAACATTTGGTTTGCGAAAGATCTTTGTTATTCCCTCGCAAATGTCAGCAACAAAGGATAGGGACCAGCGTCTCTGGCCAATTGAGTTTTGCTGCTGTTGCCAGGAAGATGACGCTGTCATGGTCAGAAACAGGAATCCTTCAAAAAGAACGGCAGCTCTACATTTCACTAAGCCTTTTTTTACCTTATTTGTGCCTCACTCTAACTCACTTTCTTTCGATATACCTCCTTACCTCTCTCTGCTCTGTGCAATAAAACTTTAAAGAGATAAGAAGCTTTTTTCTATTTCAGGGTCACCATTAGCCTGAATAATGCATTGACAAGAGAAGAGCAGTTTGAGTTCTGTGGAGGATAGAAGCGCAGCCTTCAATTAAATTATACATCATTATCACAGCTGGCAAGCCTGGTGCGACGGTACCCTCTCCATCCTCCACTAAATGTTCCATGTTACTGTCTTGTCCAATATTGTGTGTCTAGCAACAGCCTTTCCCTGTGCCAGCACAGAGCTGGGATGCAGATAAGACCGCCAGTGCTGGATGGAGGTACAAAAAGGGAACAGAAATGTGGGGACATAGCTTAAAGGAACTGCTGTTATTCTAACTCATTGTCATTAACAGAGATTGTCCCTCTCTCCTGCAATGACCTCTAGTTTGATGCTGTTGAATTGACGCAATCTTTCAGAAACAGCTCCAGTCAGATGGTAATGTTATTTCCCTTTGTGTTTGGTCGTGATTGTTTGCTTGAAAGTGTTCATCTTTGATTTGTGCTTTAGCATCTGTGACGGCTGAACAAATCTTTGATTTGAAAGAGGAACTTGAGTCGAGAATGTTTTTGTCCACATATGGTTTACAAGATGAAGAGTTACCTTTGAAAGTTATTTCTGTTTATTCAAGGAACTCCCATAAGGATGCACTGATTGAGGTGGCATTAAGTCATTGAGATATGGTTCTTAACCAGTCCACGTTATGTTGCAGCTCATGATGTAATCCATTGACTGTATTTAAAGATGGATCCACTTCCTTCCACTATTCAGAAATTAAGTAAAAACATCAAGAACACGAAGGCTTCCATTGTGAAACTACTGATTTAATTTAGAGCTGTTTAAAGTCCGTCTCTCTGCTGTCAATCAGGATGTTTCACCACATTTTTAAGGCTTTAAATAACTGATTAAAACCAAACTTACCAGATAAATAAGTATACAAACAAACATCAGTGTGATAAGAACTGAATGACAGAAATGACTGAAACCATCTTTCAACATGTATTTTTTAGTTCAGTCCATGTCCCATCCACTAACATTGAGGAGGCTGGGTTAATGACCTTTACTTCACCCAGACACCAGGGAGGTGTCATTTCGTCCATCTTTAATTAAATATTTAAATATAAAGGGCCTTTTCTGGGGTAAAGAAAACTACAATTCATACAATTTAGATGAAACAAACTAATGAAAACATCATGAGGATTATTCTACATTAAATTTCTGCCAATAGATCCCTTTCACCTAAATTTTACACACTGGACCTTTAACATAGGCTTTTAGAAGAACACAGGGGCACCGAGCGGCTGTATTTTTGATTGTCTGTGTTGGTGGATGGAACATTTAGGGACCAGGACTACTGTGTATCCATGCGCGTAATATTTTTTCATCAGACGAATAAAATGTTATGGCAAAACAAAAAACAGTAATGCACTGATACAATTCTTTAAAGTAGCTTCAGGCAGTCTGTTAGGTCTGATGTGGGTCCAGGGATAGTGAGCGGGGCTACATTTTGCCTCTCAACCGTGCAGTGGAGAGGATGTCCAACCAGATGCTGAATGTCATTTTGGACCCCAGGAGATGCAGCAAGAAGCGCTGGCTTTGTGGGAAATATGTTAGTGCAGTATTTATATGAAGCAAGGGATTTTCACTGCTAAATTAAGGTGTCTACAAATGCCCTCTTTACATTTTGCATCAGTGTGCGTTTTATCCAGATCCCTTCTCCTGCCCTCACAAAGATATCACACAAACGACTCGTCAGCAGATTCTGAAAATGCGTCTTCTTCTTGGGTACTACTACTATTCAGTAAATGGCTGAAAGCTGTAACTTTTTCAAAACTCACATGCTGTATGTTTGCTTGTAACATCATGGAGTTTATGGTCAGGCATACAGTGTACATGACCCCCATTGTTTTTCGATGACAAAAACACAGGTAGTAGTATATTATCCATGCACATCAATCTGCGATAACTGTGAATACTGATTTAATAATAATAATAATAATGATAATAAACTTTATTTGTTTTGCAGATATAAGAAATGCAGCTCAATGTGCTATATGTACAATATAGATAGAAATAAACACATTTTGAAATTTAATTCAAATCAGAAGAGAACAGGTTTTAAGGCAGCTGTGGATGGGGCCATCTTCCTGTCCTATTGTTAACACAGTATCACAATAAACACTGTGCAGAAATTGTATTCAACTTTGGATATTTTTGAAGGTCAAATATAAAAGGTCAAGGCCATTGTAACCTCATGTCCATCACAATCTTGTGAAAACCATATACCAGGAACGCCTGAAGAGAATTTCCTCACATCTGACACAGAGATGAACTGATTTGAATTTGTTGGTCAGAGGTCAAACATTTTTTGGCCATCATTCAAGAATTCATTGTCTAATCATTTTAAAATACATTTTATCTGTCCTTCAAAGTCAACATATAACATGAGTCTGGACAGACATGGATGTAAAGTGTAAACGTGACTGGTTGGCAGAGACATAGAACTGTGAGGCGGTTTAGTGATCTTTTATCAAATGGATGAAAATATTGTTTGATGCCGTCCTGTGCTGTTCATATTATAGAAAGATCTTTGTGTGTATTCATGACAATTTGTTCTGCAGCAAATTCACTGTCAGACATTGTTTTGGATCAAACCCTCCAGGTTAGACGTACACAGATCATACAAAAACATATAGTACATCTTAAAGTCAATAGCAGCTGGATTTCATAGTAGGATTTAAATATTTCACTTACTAACTAATTTTCCTTGTCTTTTGACTTTTTTAATTAGTAATCATCAGTAAATTACTTGTACTAATGACTAATTATCATGCCACCCTTTCATTTCATAGAAATGTGAATATTTATGCTCAGACAATGAATCGGTCAGTGGTGTTGGAAAATGTGTTTCAGGTGATTAAGCTTTAATCTGGTAATCGGTGGCGGCTGGCATTCATTGCATTTTAAGATACTGTAAATTGCTATTCTGGTGATTTCTGTGGTAACTGTTCAATAAAAGGAAAGGAAGGAGTGCCATCAGGACGATGCACACTCTACTGCAGAGCAACATAAAGCAGTGTTAATGTCTGTTTATCCTGAAAAAGACATTGTGGAGAAACCACATTGCCAGGATATATCTGCTGTTCTACTCCGAGCAGGACTGAAAGCTGGAGTTGACAGGGAAATTTTCAAATGTGTTATTACCTGCCCTATATTAGTGCTGCATTATTAACATTGTCCTTAGCCCACTAGTTAATTAACCCCAAAGACCTTAATTTACTGGCGAATAATGCATAACAATGGATTAACTTCCTGTTCTCATTACTAAGATTGATTGATTAAAATCACAGCTTTGTTATCGGTCATGTTTAAATATGACCATATTATCAGTGAGCTGCCATTATTGAGGTGAACTCCAGCAGCAAAGTATTCACTCTTCTAAAGTATGGTTGTCCCTCCTGGCGAAAGCAGACACATGAAGAAGTTTTGAAACTGTGGACATAAATGCTACCAAATGCAAGTTAGAGTTAAATATCTTCCAGGACCCAGTTAATTAAAAAGTATTTAAAACTCTTATGAGACCATAATTATCGTTTTATAAATGATTAAATAATGGTTTATGAGAAATTTAATTATAATGGGTCATGGTATGTTGTGTATCTGTTTATCCAAAGTCCAATGACTGGTGCTCTGGTATTTCTCAGGGCCAAACACAGCGTGTGGTAGAGAATTACACAATTAATTAAGATTTCATATTGTTTCTGCACTGGCAAAGCTGGAAACTGGGAGAAAGATCCCTAGCTACAAATCCAACACACATCAGCTTGAATAAACCAAAGGCAGAGTGTGTTTTTGGTCAACAGAGATAAAAGATGTGGATTTTCTCTAATTCCTCGAAATGTAGAAAAAACTAGCTGTGATTGCATATTTTTCAATATTTAATAGTCTAATGAATGCTTCGAACTGCACTGAAGGATATTATGAAGTCATTGGCTATTTTACGTAAAGTGTATTTATAAAGCCTGCGGTTTTGATATTTCATCTACTTCTTGCCACTTTATGTGAAATATGATTAAGAGTTATTTTCTAAATACCCAAATGCCAGTTTATGTCCAAGAATATAGTTTTTTGTCAGTTTGAGAATATAACAACCGAGGCTCTTTTATCGCAGTATTAAAACAAGCATAATGATTAATAGCAGGTTGCAGGTGCAGGAAGTAATTTTTTGTCTTCGTTACAGTAAGAAAATCTAACTGTTTGGGTCCCTACTCAGCTGCTACGCCGTATAGATTTCAATTATAAAAACAAGTGATTGTGTAATGAACACGTGCATGTGAGTGTGACCATGGTATTGTTGGTTAGCGCTGTGCTCCTGTGACTGGCAGTGTTGTTTTGCAGGTTGTCGGCGTTAAGTCATATTTAGTGCAGCATTATGCCTCCGTGCACTTTTTGTGTGGTTGGATTAGATTGCTTATTGTCCAATTTATCATGTTCAGTTTGCCTGGCGTGAAAAAGAATATCTCCCTATCTCTGAATATGTAATGGCTCTGCTTTGCAAATACAGGGAAGCAAATATTAAGAGGTGTGCTAAGCTGTCTTCCAGCTGATACCCTGCAAAGGTTCGAGCGCACGATTTCCTGCAGAGACCAAAATAACTTGTAGAATATTAACCTACAGGAAATGTGTGTAAAATTAAGTAATCCCCGGGATATTGCTCTACCTGCCAAGGATCGTTTTCCGTTTAAGCCTGGGAAATGTATGAAATGAGAAAACGTTGACACGCTGTGAACTTTATGTTATTGTTTCTTCTGTGTCGCAACTGTTCCGACGGGGGCTTCTCACCTTTGCTTTCTGTCATATTGGCCGGCTATGATGCAATGGCAGCATTAAGTGATATAAGACCAAGGATGCTTTGACAGATGAGATGGTCGTCTGCACGCTGTGGCTGGATTATGAGTTTAATGACTGGTAAAATTGTGGCATTTCGTCCAAGGTGACCCCTGTGGAGAGGTGATCATGCCAAAGCTAGATGAAAAGTGAAGGTAATCCTTTCTTCCTAATTCCTACATAGCTGTCACCAGCACAGGCTTTGAATCCAAGGCCCAAGGCATGTAATTACACTTTTATTGGCTTTAGGGAGACTGCATCATTCATTTAAAAAATAATCTCACTTGTGAGCACAAGCCACAGTGCAGATAGATCATACCTGCATGGAAGCCTCTTGTTCTAACTCGCTGCGGATTAATGGACTTTTATGAATCTAGGTTTGATGCATTGTTAATAGTGTGTAGGCTGGTAATACCTGAGCGTTATCCAGAAATCATTCCCCTCTCCTTCTCACTTGGGCATTTTTGTGACTTGAAGAGCAAGGCCCTATGAGTGTGACAGCGGTAGCATGCAAGTGTCTGGGTCTACTGCCAACCAGCCTTGACACCATTAGCTCTGGTGACACATTAAGGTTCTGTTTGCCTTGTAATTTGTTTTGTCTGTCAATTTGATGGATGTCTTGTTTGCCGGCACTTCCTCACACATTGGGAAATGGTGGCTCGAGGACATTGTTAAACGAACTTCAAAAAGGGGAGCAGAAGGCATTTGTTTTCCTCAAACAGGTTTTTGTGTTAATGGGTGTGTGCAACACTGTCTCAACTCCATGCCACGCCAAACACTGGGTAATTAAAGGTGAAAAGCTAATTTGAGGAGAAAGGCAGGGCAGCTCCGGGGGCTCCAGCGAGCTAGAAATAGAGATCCTGTTGACATTCTCAGTGTAAATTTCCCACCTTACATTAGTGTGGAAATCTTAACTTCTAGGCTGGCCACTGCACGCCCATATTTCCATTCAGAGAAACAGTAAAATCACCTTGATGTTAGTTCCATGCAGTCTTCCTTCATCTAATTGAATGCTTGTACCCGAGTATATTAATATCACCACTAAGTAACCATCACTTATTCTACTGCAAATTCTTTGTTCACACTATTGACCAGTTCTCTATGACGGATCAGCTGCAACATCCATATAACTGCAGTTTGGCACACTCGAGGAAGTATAGAGGTGTGACATCGAATGGCTATAACTGTTTCTGCTCTGATGACGTGTCAGGAAACTGGCAGAACAGGCCTGTTGAAAATTTCCCTGCTTGACTACTTGCCCCCAGCTGTGAAGCCATCAGAGTCCTCTACGCTCTCGGCTGACGAAATGTTACTGCCACACCAGCAGCTCGGCTTAATGAAGCACCTCACTATTACCTTCAGTGTATGTAACGCCCGAGAATGTGTGTAAGAAGTACAGTCCACAACGCATGTATTGCTCTAGTTTATATCTTTTTAAGGCATGAAACATGTAATATTGCCAGTTTCAGCTTTTAAACTATTGGAAATTAAAATTTGACTCATGAGTGACGTGCTGCTTTTGCTCATTCACTACAACCCTAACTTTCCTAGACGTCTGCACGAGCTGTATGTGTGAACGCAAAAGTCCAAGTCCGATAAACTGGACAGTAAATAGACTTTACCCTGCTATCTCCCCAGTGCTTAGTCAGTGTCATGTCCGACTGAGCTGATGTGTTAATAGAGACATTCTCGATGAAAGAGTGGGTGTGCTGTGACGTTTCTATCATTTCTCTTTTCCGCTGCTGAACATTCTTGTCGGTGAGAACTTGTTTCAGGAAGACAATACTTTTGTGCTGCATGTATGAAAGGATAACTCTGGACAATGTCAATGTGAAAATGGCTAAAATAAAAAGGATACTCGGACTTTAACTCTGAGTAATCAATTTGCTTGTAGCTGAAGCCCTTGCACAGACAGTGTTGTTAACTTATGATTGATAATGAGTTTGTCAGACAGTGCTGCTTTTTCTTCAAACCTAATAAGATACCACTGCGACCTTGCTATCATCTTTATGTACGTAGGTTGCATGTCTGAGAGACTTTGGTGTTTGGGTGTGTCCTCGTTGGTGCAATCGCACATGACAAATACAAGGAAATAAAGAGCGTATAAAAATCTGAAGATGGACGGATTTCTTGTGTAAGATTTTCTCCCATTTTGGTCCAGGGTACTGAAAATGCAGATGACAGTGCAGAAAGCAGTCAGGTGGCCATCTCCAAAACATGCATTTATTAGTAGGAGCTAGGGGAATAGTGTGTGGTGGGATATCAGGTCAGTTGACGGCGTGAGAAAGCAGAGGCCGTTGAAGTACGCCTACTCAGTCTCAAAACCTGACTGAAGTAAGTAAGCCCTGTGTGTCATCGCTCTTCACTCTTTCCCCCCGGTGCTTTCATTTGTTACAACAGACCTTGAAATTTGAGACATTGTGTGAAGAGCAGTGTAAGACTGTAACAGACACATCGCAGTCTCCAAGCCATGGCTTCCCCCTCCATTTTTTTCTTCACATGTGGAGAAGATAATATGTCACAGCTGAATCTTTTCACCACTCTAATCCATGGAGCAGGGGATGAAATCTTATTTAGGGATCAGCACCAGTGCATCACTGCCATGATAGCAACAACATGCAACTCTGCAAGCTCTGTTTAAGAGCGTTAGAGCCTAGGAATGAATCAGTCAGCAAAAAAATACCTCTTTGCTCAATTTTATTTTTATTTGTCAACTAGAACAAAAGCCGCCTAGATTAAGTCCTGGAGTATGTTACTAAAATGACTGTTCCGCTCTCATCTATTCACAGTGTCAACTATACCACCCATTAAATATGTCTATACATTGAATATGGACGCCTACTTGCATTGCCATAGGAAAATATTTGTGACAGAGAGCCTTGGATTATTCAAATACAAAAGCTTGGGGAATGAGCTTTGCTTTTGTATGTGTTTGTTTCTTTTTCTGTCCTTTTGAATCTGAAGCCAAGCTTGTCTCAGAAGGATATGCAAATATAGAAGAAGAATGGCTGTCTGGCTCCCTGAGAAGCTCTTATCCTTTACTGTAGCTTCAACACTGAATAGAGCTAAGAGATTTGAATGTGCTACAAGGTGCTGTTTGGACAAACTCTTACATTCGAGTGATGGAATAAATGTTTGTTCGTCTGAACTGGACCCTTTGGTAGAGATTAAAGTATTTGAGTCTCTGCTCTGTTGTGGAAAGTCTCTACTTTGTCTCGTCTATAAATAGCCATCTGTTTTGACAGTATTCTGTCAAACCCCTTATTCTCAAATCTTATTTAAGGAGCTGATGAGCAAGTCTTAGTTTGAATAACACCTGCACCCACAATAGAAAGGAGGGCACCTAACTTCATATTGTGCAGAACCATCGAGGGCCTGAACATGTGCTCTGCCACACTTGCATAGCAAGGAGCCATATAAATCTGGTGGAAAGAGTCGTTGCTGATAATCGGGACGTTGGCAGAAGTGTGACACTGCAAAGAGCCTAGAAGTAAAACTGCAGAGCAGCAATTCGATGATGACATTCAATCTGTGTTACTGAAGTAGCTGCTGTATGTGACTGTACACCTCACATATTGTTCACCACAAAAAAAACCCTCTACTGCTAATAACCCTTCCAGCACTGAGTCAAATATATTCAGAGACGCAGTAATTTGGTTTGTTGAGACCGTCAAAATCTTTTTGCAGTCAACATGCGTTTGCGATTAAGAAGATGGCATTAGCATATTAGAGCACTGTTCCAATTAATAAAGATAATTTCATCCATGCCCACACATGCCCCAGATCTGTGCATGGTGGCAGCCTACACTAACAGCTGAGAGGATAGACTTTGACTCAAACAGATGAATGAGCAGATGTGAGTTGACAGTTGGCGACCGCAGGTGAATCCAATGATGGGGATATTATAGAAAAACAACCGACTTACACCTGAGAGTATTAATGGTGTATATTTTCAACAAAGTCATGCTTTACTCTTGTAAATGTTTCCAAGCTTTTATGAGCCTTATATTGTATTACTATATTATATTTTTTTATATATATGTATTATTTTCTGGTTGTCTCTTTCTATCTATATTGATCATTTCCCAGTGCTATATGACATGATTGTTATTCTTAAAATTAAACATCGTTCTTATTAAAAATTTTAGTTTCATAGTTTTGCCAAGCAGATGAAAGAGTATGATACAGTCATATACTACAATGTATTTCATTTGGCTTAATCTAACTACAGCTTTCCAGACGGATGGTAACTGGCATACTGTGTTATCCACTTAGCTGTACTGTACAGTGGCTAGGATGAAGGTGTGGTGCTACTGTAAAGAGGCAGTCATGATCACATATGAATATTTTATTGTATGTGCTGTAATGGGTTACTTCAGTAAGACTCAAGGGAGGAGCTTTTTTTTTTTTAAAGTCGACTTCCTGTTACACAGCGACCAAAGCTGCCGGGTAGGTTCGGTTTATCCCTTGTAAATTATTCTCCATTATCTCCAGCACATGGTCATAAAACTATAGATAATAGGTACTAATGTTTGATATATTAGTACATGCATTTTATTGTTTTGGTGTCTTTATGAACACATTTCAAAAATAAGTTTGATAAAACATTGCTCTCGATAGGAGCCTGTAGCTGAGTAAATCATATTTGAAAGGACAAATTCATAGGTTGTTTACACTGCTTGCATTAGGACATTGGGCCTCTGCCGGCTAGGATTGTCACTTTTTGTGACCTAAGTTGTAAAACAGTTAACCTGTCTGTGACTGTGGTTGCTCCTACTGTATTTTCAGGTAATCATAGGCCTGAGTTGCCGACCCCTCGATCACTGCACAGACATGTTATATGGCTCCAAGGCCATACAAGTCTGGATGTGGAACCAAATCAATATACACCCGCACCTAAATGTTTCACAGCTACTAATCTTCAAAATTACTGAAAGTCTAGATAATTTCAGTACATTTTCCATGTATTGCTTTTAGAGGTGGAAAAGATCACCCTTTGTGGAGAATTCACTTTTCACTTTTGTTGGCATAAGCCTCCCTCAGTAAAACCCTGAAAACCAGACAAGAGGCAGAGGGATTGGTTTTATCCTCAACCTCGTCCCATCGGGAAGATGTCTTTGTTATCTTACACCCAACATCAAACTCCTGATCCCAATCACAGCCTTTTTTATCTGTCCATGCTCTGAGAACACATTGCTCCCCCACATCACCCTAGTTGCTCTAACACTACTCCTCAGATTAGAGAACTCGCCAGCTCCCAGCTTTATCTACCACTGTTCCCCACCAAACAAAATTGGCTCCAGAGGGAAGTGGGGAGGAGAATCACTAGGAGACGAGACAGGGTGGCTTTATCTTAATCAGCAACAGACATTAAAAAGTTACATAGAATTAGTTTTTTCTCGCTCCTCTCTGACTAGGGTCATTAGGGTTAACAAAGTAAAGAAGGGATGGAATGTAGGAGAGATTTGTTTCACTTTATTGTGACTGGAAGTACAAGGCTTCAAGGACAGCTGAATTGAGCACAGCTGCTAAAACACGTTGGCGTATGCATGAAAATAATTTATGCAATGTTTAACAGAAGTTTCTGTTTTGGTTCTGGTGTCAAAGGGCTCCTGAGCATTGCCTGTTGTATAATTCGTTTTGTCATTATCAAATGTCAGTTTCATAACTTGGATTGTTGCTTTACTCATATCCTCACAGCAGATTGTATGGGTGAACAACACTTTGTTCTGAGACATCTAACATTCATTCTTGTGGTGAGCTTAAAGATGTTCATTCATTTCTTAGTAATAAAATTAAATACACACTCCCTTTCCGCCATAACCAAGAGATGAAGTCATTTACAGTGCTTAGGGTAGGTTTTACCTGGGGATATGGAAAACAGAGATTAAAATTATATGATAAAGGATGGATCTACTGATCGACCTAGCATCATATGCATTGGTGTACTTAGTCAATGGTTTGAGTGGAGAACCTAAAACTGAACATTTTCTTTGGAAAATGAAAACAAATTTATTTCAGAACACATTGCGGTCATAGTTCAGTAGGTTTCTCTCAGATGGGCTATAATTTGATCTTGATGTGAGACTGTCCTCCTCTAGTTAAAAGAAAATGACCCCATAGGTCGTCCATACAAGGAGGTTTTTATGACCCACAGTTACGTTTTATCGTGTGCCAACCTTTTAGTGGTTGTAGTAATTATGACAGGAGCAAGGAACAAAGTCAGATGACATGGTATAAAGTGCAAAGAAGTCCATGTGAGAATGTTGTGGTGGATGAATGTATCGACAAAACACTGTTTCCTGTATGTAATCGGGAAACAAACAGCTGTCTAATGATTTATTTTATTCATGACTGTTTCACAACCTCAACTCCCTGTTTCTCCCATTTCTTTTGGAAAGCACCAAATTCTGCATCTCCTTTTCTTTTATTGATAGTCACCATGATGCTTCAGTGATACAACGTAACATCTACCTTTGTTTCACCCTGACCGAAGCCTGTAAGCTACACCCTGAAAGACACATACATATTCCAGATGCTTTTGGATGTCTGAGTTGTTAAGATTTACAAATTGTCTCGTTGGCCAGATCAAATAATTTTGGAGTCAGTATATGGCCCAGATGTTCTCCACCGCTGGTTTATAAATAAAACCTACCAAACTACTTTTAGTTTTAGCCTTGGTTTTCCCCTATGAAGGCTTCATGTTTACAGAAAAAAAGGTTAAACCAACATGAAGACCAGAGAGCTGTTTGTGCAGAAAGCAAGCGGCTTTGAAGCTTAGAAAAAAGTGAAACTCAAAAGGCATTCAAAGAAATGCCATTGCCAATAAAACAATTTGGAATATCCAGAAAAATAAAGCTACTACTGGTGTCCTGAACAACAGACATCGAACAGCAGTTAATGACAGCAAGATTGTGAGAACTGTGAGGAAAAGCTCCCCCAAAAAAGAAAATCACATCGACACCAACCTCCAAGATAAAAACACTATAACACGAGAATCAGAAAGCCAGTTTGGAATTCGCAAAGAAATACAAAGATGAGCCGCATCAGTTCTGGGTTACCATCAGTTTGGTGATATCAGGGTCGCAGGGTTGTGTAACCAAACAAAACTATGTTTGGCTAAAATGTGCAAATGATATTGTGTGTGATGGGCACATTGTCTGCGGACTCCCAATGCATAGAGCAGCAGAGTAAACAAACCCTTTTATACAACCTGTCCAAGGGGAAAATAACCATTCCAGAAAAAAGGCACAAATACTTTGGTTGATTCTGGATGGGAAGTTTTTTTTAAACCATCGTTAAAAATCATGTTTAAATATGAAACATGTTATTCTGTTTTATCCCTTTACTGCCTTACCAGTTCTACTTTTTTCTGCACGCCTGGGGAAAAGCTAATAGTAGAAGATAATACATCTTATCTTAAATTTAGTTGTAGGTATTTAAATTGTATGGTGGCCGTAAGAAGCAAGAAGGAAATGCATTGCATAGTTTCACTGCCCTTGACCTGTGTCCACCAAATTCACCAGCTCTATCTCCCTAATCTGCATATTGAGATCCAATCGTAATGCAGGCAGAATTGCGACCCATATAAAGACCCATGATTTGATGTCATTATTGAGATAAAGCACCCAGACACAGACCATATTTCACAGATCACCACATTTTAATACTAGGTGGAAATTGGGTACAACTTTATTCCAGTAGTTTTTGTTCACTTTGTGATAACAAATCACATCACTTTACTTTAAGTTAAAGGTTCATAAATGGGTCCGGACCTTAAAAGTGCATGGAAATTGGCTAATTAAAAACAGATAATTTAAAATAAATGTTTTCTCATCCGTCTTAATTCCTTATCGTGCATGCTTGGGTTTTCTTCACAGTGAATGTTTTTGACCTTTATTCTGAGATATGCCTGCAACCTGTCCAGGGTGTAGGCCGCCTCACGCCCAATGTTGGCTGCACACCCGCTATAGCTAATGGATGGATTCTCCTCAGTTCTTACTGAATGGATTGTTCTGGTTCCGATGCGAATAAAAAAAATTCATTGCGAACCAGTGTAGATCTCCCTGTGGCCAGGATCGAAAAAGATGGACTTCAAACAAGACAAGTGAAGGGCAAGGGTTATGGACAGTACCAAGTCCCTCATCAAAATTTTGATTTGAAATGATAAGACAGTGACAGATTCACTGTGACCTTGACCCAAGCTGACATGGCTGTGATGAGCCAGTGGAAATGCCTCACACATGACAGGCCTCCTTCAAGAGCTTAACCTAAATGGGAGTTTTCTCTTTCAGTCTTTGTTGTTAGCTGAGACACTGCCTTGCTGCATCTATTCTACTCGTCCTCTTCAACTCAGTTCTCTGTAACTCCTCAAATCAAACCTCCCATTTGGCCTAATTTTCCCATGAGCTGCTTGTATTAATCAAGCCCAAGGCCTGATTGACAGGAGTTATCACTAGTGGATCAGTTTAGCTCTGCCTATCTGGGCCTTTCTGTCTGACTAGGAGGCTATCTGAGCTTCTGCTATCTCTTATGCTTGCAGCCAGCGTCTACCATGAGGAAGGGCTGGTGCATCTGTGGCTCTCGCTTATCTCTTCCATTTTTAAACATCCCACAATCAAAGAGCCTGTAGCATTTCCTGGCTAATTGCTGGAGGATAATACATTGCAAAATCCCCCAACACCCCCTCCCCCCCAATCCGCTGCCTTCACCTCCGTCTCTTGTGCTTATTGTGACTCACTGGCAGCAGGTAGCTAATAACCCGCTTCATTGCTGCCGCTCCTAATCGCTTGACTGTAAGTATATTCAGCATTAAGTTACATGTGGAGTGACCCACTTTAATGGAAACTGTACCTGAATCCCCGAAACACATCAAACAAATGAAAAATTATCCTGAGCATCATTAGGGCCCCACTGGCCTACTCTGTCTGCCAGGATGGAAATAAGGAGCACAAAGGCAGAGCTAGAGTTTTTATTTAAAGATATTGGTCTTTCTCATTGCCCCAATTTACTGGATTACTATCTTTTCATTATGCGCCAGTTATGTTACACCAGATTTACAGTATTTAAACAGATGGCATACGAGGGTGTCAATTTTGCTCGACAGGATTAAGCTCATCTCGCCATTTGGGTGTCTTTTAAAAGGCAGACGAATATTAAAAACGAGCGCATTAGGCAAGATGCTTTCATGCAGTCTTGCTGAGAAAGTACTGAGGGGTGATAATTACCAGGGATACACCCTTGGTCCTAATAATGTAAGGCTTAATTATTCTTTGAAAAAGAAATGTTGCCTTTGGGCAACTGATGAGCTCAACAGCATTTCATCTAAGCCTTATCTAGATTCCTATAGTCTTTAATGGCCCTAATTCAGCATTTGTAAGCTTTCTGATATTAGACAACACTGGCCCATTGAGACTTATCTGTGTCAGGATGTTCTCTCTGATTATCACTTTAAGAGGAGCAATCTTCATTTTGACTCAAGTGTGACAGCTTGTTATTAACGGTAGTAATTCATTTTGAAAACTCCCATAAACAAATGTTTTAATACACACACAGACACATCTATGCACAACCCCATCTCCCTTTAAAATACAATTTTCTCCACACTTAGGGGAGGAAAAGCGTTTACCAAATGTTATTTTATACTCTGTACTAAAATGTACGACAGATTGTGTTGGTGTTTGGATGATGCTGTTTTTTTCAGGTTTCTAAGATTGGCACAAATATGTGAATTGTTTTAGGCATAATCTCTGACTCATGATCAAAGCTGTTGTGAAGCATCTGATGAATATAGTTCATACATATAAGCTGGTAAGAGCTGGATATAACTGGCGATAAGCCCTTGTATTTATATTGAGAAAGCACTTTATTTAGTCCTCTGATAACACATTACTTATTACAAAAGAAAGTTGTAATCAACAATTATCTTTTGGGTTTTATGTCATTTATGAAATTTAAACAATAATTGAGGCATAATCTGAAGTTAAATCAGTCTACTGAAAATCTATGTCTATTATTTCCTTATGTAAAATTTGTTAATCAATACCTTTGTCTTCTTCCAACACTGACTCCCACGTGAACATGACATTTTAATAAACAACACTGCATATAGATATTTTGTGAAGATATACATTCACACTGAAAAACAAATGTGTTTTCACAGAAAAGTTTCATTTTGTTTTCATTTTTTCATTTTTCATTTAGATTAAATAGTTGATTACAGTTGAGTAAAATACTATAATAGAAATGTTATAGTACCAGTATTTATTGCTGTACAGTCTAGGAATGGGTGTGATTAGTCATGTAGACGACTAAACGTTGCTACCCCTACTAGCTGGAACCAGAAATACTCGTCAGTTATACTACTTTAGAAACAAAATGTTTGATTTATAAAGCTGCCCACCAGTAAAGCCAAGTTTTGAGCGAATAACTTTTTCTCCAGGTGTTGTTACTTCTGTTGGTGTGAACGGGAAAGGTTGTAAAGGTCAGGGTATCCCTGATTGAGAATAATCAGCAGCTTTTCCATCTTTAGTTTGGCCATACTTTCATCTAGATATTGTGAAGTCCATTGATCCAAAGGATCAAGTCCCTTGAAGCTGCATTTAAAACTATTGAGATTTCACCATCCCTGTTCCTTGTGAATGTACCAAAAAGAGTGTACCTGTTGCGAATTAGTGGGGAGGCACATTTGACAGCTTTCAGTTGTGAGTGCACTTGACATACATCTCCACTGAGAGTAGTCAATTTCTGTGCACAGAAAAAATAAACATTACATGTGTGCCATTGCTTTGCTCCTTGCCCCTATCTGTCACGTATGGTCTGGCCATCTGTGGTACCGGAAGAATTCTCACTGCATCAGTGGGCTGGTGGACCATCAAAAAATCCATAAAGTTTTTTACTGCCCCTGTTTGTCTCTTTACAACATTTGCATACCACTGTCCACTGAGTAGCTCTGTAGCAGTTAGGAATTCAAATGTACTGCAATTTCAACGAAGAGGTAAAATGCTTCTATATTCTTTGCTGTAAAAAAGGTTTACTTAAAGAAAGCAGATGTCGGATCTTTGAAACATTTGCTCCAAATATGTGATGCACTAAAAATAAAGCTGCTTTGCCATGATTTCTTTTTAACCCTCTGAAGAGTAATCAGGCCAGCACTAGATAATTTGTTTGGAGGTTCGTATCATGGAAGCAGAGCAGAGATGTACTGTATTTTAAACCTAACACATGAAGTACCCAAGGCCGCCATTAGCTAAAGTAATATTAGTAAATAATAACAACAGTTATTATATCAGTAAAACATTTTTGTCTTTGAGTCTTTTACTGTGTCAATCTGAGAACTGTAGCTTTATTTATATATATAATATATTAAATATTTTATTAATTTTACTACATATTGACAGTATAACCCTCAAAATTAACTTTTTTATCGCTTTGAATAATAGAAATAACAGCCAGATAGTCTCATAGCAGTAACAACAACATAGTATTATAGTGTCAGAACTTCATCTGTATTTCCGTACATCAGAAGTGTCCTCAAGAGTGCACACTATGCTGTACCTGTCATTAGGGGATCCCTGTTTTAAACCCCCAATCATTCGCCTCACCATTCCTCTGTCCCAGTTCCCCCTCCCTTTTTCCTCTGGGTGCTAATTAATGTGCGCGTAGGCTGAGAAGTTAACCAGCAACTACGTTAAAGCAGCATCCCTCAGTCTCCAGGGCTCCTCCCAGGGTAGAAGATGCTACTTTTGATAACACCTGAACACACTGGTGGATCTCGTCCTTATTTCTCAACTCTCCTTTCCACTTTTGATCTCACGTACTTAGGACATGCTGACACAAATATACAATGTACACAATTCAAATCAGAACTTTCCAAATGCTAAGCTAAACCCCAGTAGAAACCACTTCGACACTGTTTCTGACAAACTTTATACTTATTGTTTCAGTCATTTAAGTCATTTCCTATTTGGCCCAAATTCCCGATCAGGAATGTGCTAATGCTCAGTTAAGTTAAGTAATAAAGTCTCAGAATCTCATTTAGCCTGCATGTTAAATAGGCCACAATGCACAAATGTCTTTAATACCGGTAATTAAACTTGACAAACCAAAATAAAATGCAATCGATCCTTAGTATACTTTGTCCATTTGGCTTATAGAGTAGTAGTGACTTTAGCAAAGAAGATCTGATGGGCATAATCCTACCGATTAATACAGCACAGTAGTAATGGACAGACAGTCTGCTCATAATTAAAAGCCTTGTTGATACAGGCACTTTTTATTAACTTAATTAAATTGACCTCAGGAAACCACATATGTTGAACTCTAAATGGAAGCATGACCTCCATTATAGAGCAAGTAATACATGCCTTAGAATCACTTGACTTAGAGACTTGATGTTATACTATAGTCAGTCATTCAGTTTAATAATGTCTTTAAACAAAACTTGAATATCTTAATGTGTGTATGCATAGTGTGAATGTATTGCTTGTCACTACATGCATAAATGCTTATGACTGTACAATATATTTTTCAGTGTTCAGGCAAACATTTGTCTTGCATATTTGCAGCCACAGGGCTGTTATTGATAGCAGCTATTACAATATTTAAGAATATTAATACTTACTTACTGTATTAAAACATACTAAATCATGCTTAATAAGAATTATGAATTATTTGTTTAGACTGTCCTGCCTTCAGCCAAAACTATATAGAACATAAAGAATGTGGCCACTTATGAAGGAAGTTGTTTGCTAATGTTTGTGTATAGCCAGTGCTGAATGCATTATTGAAGTTTTACCGTGCTGTGTGTAATAAATCCTCTTGACTCCTATTATTCATTGCATAATGGCCTCCATTCATCATTGAAAACATGAGGTAAATTAGCTGCTGGAACCTGATGTTTGGCTCCAAGGCTTTTTCTGAAAATCTTTCAGAGTGTTTGTCTGTTAATTCATTTCTGAAAGAAAATGTGATGTTAGTCATGTATAATGTTGCATTTTGTGCTGGTACACTTAAACAAAAAGATATCTCCATACAGTGACATATTGTGCGCTATTGGTTGGGAAATATTTCTCAGACCTCTCAGATAAATCTCATATTTTGTTCTCAGGAGTGCTGTTTTTTTTAGATCATCTCATTGCTCAGATGTAACGTGTCTGTCTCCTCCCATTATATTCAACCCTTCCCCCAAAATGATAATTAAGTGACGAATGCATCCGAAAGCCTGAATTAAAGTACTTCATTATGCAGCCTTCACACATGCATTTTTCATGGTTTGAAAATCAACATTCTTGAATATTCAAAACTGCAAAATGTATGAAAAGTGTAACGTGGAAGAGGCAGAACGTGTGAATGCAGGGATAAGCAAAACTAAATACGCATGTAGGTGGTGAAGTAAAGGTTTAATGTCACACAGTGTGCAGCCAGATTTCAGTTCATTCAGTTAGAAATGTGCATCAGTGAAGAAAGCTGGGTTTAATTATCAGATTAAAAAGTGAATGCAGGGCAGATTAAAAGAATCATCTCAGTGGTGCATGAAGAGAGATTTCACCTGAAACAGCTGACCTGCTGGGATCATATCAGTGGGGACTGAGTGTGGTGTGTGTTAACGTATCTATCTCTGTGCATCACAAATAGGGAGGAAAGTTAAGTTATGAGTCTGTTATTCATTTTAGGTATTTCCCATTAAACTGTTGAGCTCACATTCAGTGCAATTGAAAATTAATTAATTTCAATTTAAATATTTGCAAAAGATGAAAGGCCACATTTGATTTCATACTTGAATGGCAACAATGGCTTTTGTGTGTGTCACAAGGTCTCACTAATGCTGTGTATGCTCGTCCTGTCTGTTTGTGTGTATACATCGTGTTTGTTTTTGGCTAACACCAATATGAAACAAACTCTATTAGTCACCTTGACAGTGAATGCAGTTCTACTACACTCTCTTGTGCATGTAAATGGGTTTCAAGTTTATTCATTCCGAAGGTCATTCTGAGGTTAAAGGAACCGAACCGTGATGTGCACCTCCAAAAATTTCTGACAGTGACTCTGTAAACCACTACCCCTGGAAAGAGCTGTTACTGTGGCTGGAGGTTAGTCAGGCATGTCGGTTGGGATGGAACGAGGGCTCCCAGCATGTTTTCTGGCCACTGCTGCTTCCACCACCGGCCACCATAACAAAGACGGTGGCTGGAGCCAGCACTTGGCCTCTCGCTGGCCCTTGAAGTCAATCACAAGCACATGTGCACCCGTATATGCTCACATACACACTTAACTGAGACTTGACCAAGGGTCCCCATGAGGGTCTTGGCTTGTCATCTGACAAAACCTAACAATAGCAATGAGCAGATGCCTGGGTTCCAGGGCCAGAAGGATGGGCCAAGTGGCTTTGGATAAGAATCACCCTCCTAACCCATAAAGGCAGCTTGGGGTTCTGGCTGTCAGGGTGCTATGTTTTTAGATAAATTAGCACAGTGAGAGAAAAAACAGTGGGCTTTGCAGGAACAGCTTGGAGGAAGGCAGGCATGAAAGAGAGGCTTGCTCAGGGCCCAGAATCCCACTATGTCTAATCTCTCACCCATGGCTCGGAAGGCCAGAAGGGAGGGCAAGTAGCTCCCTCTGAGCAACTGAAATATTAAAGCAGTTGAAGACCATCAGACCGGCCCGTCCCATGGCTGACTTGGAATGGTCACTAGATTTAAAGTGCCAGGAGCAGTGTGATGATAAAATGACTCATCACAAGGCGGTGCATTAGTACCAGATTAAAAGCAAATGTCGCAGCTTCCACTTCCTTCTTCTCTCACTTTCATCTCTTGGTAAAATTTGGCTCCTCTTCCAAGCTGCTTTTTATTCTTTGCTTGTGTCTTATTTCTACATTTGCTTTTTGATCTCTTCTTTTCACCACATACTGCCAGCCCTGCACACCCCATAACCTGTGATGTTAAGACACCAGTGAAGAAGAGTCCTCCTCATAGGAGAACCCCTGATGTGCTGCTGATGCTTCACTGTGGGGCCTGTGATGAGGCCTGTGTTGGCAGGCGGCTGTAATTTGAGGAAAAGGAAGCGTAGGCTGTCTGACCCCGGCTTGTCAGGCAACCCTCACAGCATACACATTACTGAAACTCTGGCAGTCAAACAGGGACGGGCAGCAGTGTAATGGTCTTGAGTGGAGTGGGAGAGGGTGCTTAGCCAGGGTAATTTAAGAGCAGGACATACGGATGGTATTGAGGGCACAGGAAAGACTCTGCAGGGCAGTAGTGATTAGACAGAAGGGCTCTCTTGAGTGCAGCGATGGAACTTTGCCACAATGACAGAAGAGGTGGGAGGAAAGGGGTGGGTCCCCTGTGACATCATCAAAAGGGGTGAAAATGTCAAGGGTGCTGACCGTAGAGTTGGGGAATTTATAATCAAAGGCCTCATGTCAAGTCCGCATGACACCGCTGATCATGCTGTTTGTTAAAAACAAGTAGGACACCAAGTTGCTAGGCTCAGTGAAAATGTCCCTGTGGTCAGCAGCGAACAATAGAGGTTTTTCCCAGAGGATGAGGATATTAGAAGGTAAACAATTACCAGCCCGGCACTGAGAAGCTAGACTGCAGCATCAGGCTCTGTGCACACGCCATCAGGAAGAATTAAGAAACAGCAGAAGTCATCATGCAGTGGAGCTACAGGGTAGTTAAGTAAACACCCAGAGGTTCAAGAGGTCATTGTTGATAAGGGGGGAAAACATGGAAACTTACTGCCAGAGGTTTGACGGCAGGATGTTGTCGACCTATCAAGCCAAGCTATGAATACACAATGCTCATAGTCATTCAGCCCCCTGGCTCTTATTTATCTAAGGGTAAAACATAAATGGGAAACTGCAAATGGCACTCAGCACCTGCATGCTGCCCATGTCTTTTTGAACATTAAGTGTAATGAAAACCACACGTCTCCTGTCGGGATGGATTGGAAATGATGCAGCTCAAATGAACCTGCCTCTCTGTTAAATGTTTTCACACTTCACACTCCATTATGGCGGTGCTGATGTGAGCGGCTGCAGGTGAGCAGCAGGGATGAAGGCTGTCAGCAAAAGAGAGGGGCTGTGGTCCTTAGAGTGGGAGCGGGAGAAGGGAATAGGAAGGTAGCCACAGCTCATTGGGAACATCAACCTGCTATAGGGAAGAGAAAGGAACATGACTCATTAGGCATGGGCCTTTGCACCTACTATACTGAGCTGAATGCTAATGTCGGGAAGACATCACTGAACTAGGTTTCCAGTTCCAGACTGTCACAAAGCTAAAGAACAGACGCTTTTAGCATATAGTGAATGTAGCATAAAATTATTTAAGAAGGTTCTAAGAAGCACTTGTGATAGTCTGTCACCATTAGGTTTAGAAGGTTATACAACAATCAGATGGATGTACTTATTTCTTCCATTTACAAGGAATGTTTTCTTGGAAGACCACAAAAAAAAGTGTTGGATCATATACATCACATCCGTTGAGAGCATGTGAGCCTTTATCATACTAATGAGGGATATTAGCCATACTTTCCAGGCTTCAACGATGCTGACAATTTTACACTTGACATTAATTGCCTTTCCGAGTACAGAAATCTTTTTTCTTTTTTTTTTCACCTCAAGAGTGTCATTTTATGTGGCTGGGTTAGATATTGAGGGGGCGGGTAATGAATGGGGAAATGAGTCAGCCAGAAGTTTTCTATTAGTAAGGTTGCGTTGTCAAAAAAAGGCTCCTGTGATGGCATTACCACACAAACACACACATACGTTTGTGTGTAATTCTAGAACTGTGAGGTGTAGAGACCACCAAATACCCTTTGGGTTTAAAACCGATATTTGGGGGTAAACAATTTCAGACACATTTGATTCAAGTGAGTAGACTCATTGACATAACTCACTCCTCTGCCCCTAACCCTAACCTTAACAATCTCATAGCCAACCCTTATCCTTACCTAAACCTAATTCCAAGACGAACCCTAAATCCTAGTTGTAACTCTCAAATATCATTCATAGTTGTGAGGACCAGCCAGACTTTTCAATGATAGTTTTGACCTGTTCTGTATGTCATGTAGAAATATAGACAAGGTGACATCGATTCAGTCGCGGGGTAAACCACCCAGCATACAATTACTCTGCATCAAATGCAGTACACGAGGATGAACTGT
Source organism: Paralichthys olivaceus (assembly GCF_024713975.1). Classification (NCBI taxonomy): domain Eukaryota; kingdom Metazoa; phylum Chordata; class Actinopteri; order Pleuronectiformes; family Paralichthyidae; genus Paralichthys; species Paralichthys olivaceus. The sequence goes on from NC_091103.1 coordinate 20,810,717, forward strand.
GTTTAAACACCACATAACAAATGAAGGCTTGTTTGCTCCTGAATTTTCTTTCTTTTCTTGCTGAAGACTAATTAGATGCTGGAGGATACAACTGATTAAACAACACGCCACTCTCAAAATTAAATGTCATGTGCAATTACAATGAGAGGAGTGACTGATCCTCATACTACGTAAGCCATTTGCATATATCTTTCCATCGTCCTCCCAGCTCTCCTTTTTCTATTTCAGTTTTCTTCTTGGCCTTTGCAAAGGCAGTCATTGTGAAACCTGTGTTATTATTGATCACCAGATGCCCTTTGAAAACTTACGGTATTACATTTCACTTTGTATTAAAAATCCAAACATGAATGTTGTCTGAAAAAGCTGAGCATAGTTTAATTCAAATCTCTAACCAACTGTCTTTTTCTAAATATTGTCTGTGCGTGGCTAGATAATAATAATAATACTAATTTAAAAAAAATAGATCATTTCCTGAAACAGCTGGTCTCTCACTAAAACAAGAGTAAATACTTATTTTATTAAGAGCAATATTGAGCTGTGGATTGGCAAATATTTATGGAAATGGAGCGTATAGCGTGCCTATAGCTAGCACTAGTTCAAGATGTCAACATCCATATCTGGGTTATCCTGGTATTGTCCGTCTTTGTATACAGTCTACTCGTTACACAGGAAATAAGTTATATTTGGATGCACAGGCAATACTTGTTAGTGGGATCTATTCATTTATTAATTTAATCTTTTCACAGGATTTGATAACAGTAAAAAGTATAGAAAAAGTTGCACTTTAGAGAGCATACTTTATGTGTTGCTGATGATCCTATATTCCAAAAAGAGATGTCCCAGTTTCAAACAGATTTATATGAGATTTAAAGTCCCCAACTGAGGTAGGGAATATTCCCTGTGGGCAAAAACTCCCACTCACTCATACCAAAGTGAACAACAGCTAAAAGCGAGGTCCCTATGCAACCTGTTTTCCAGCTTTGCCAGCTTTCCGCTACATCACTGTTGTGTTTTGCTTGTTGCTCACCTGCAGTGATTAATGTGTAAGGTGCAAGGTTTTGCTATCATACAGTATTCTTATCTTATTTTTAGGTTATCCCTCCCTGCAGCGTGTGCTGGCTGGTAATTGGACCCAAATCTCGTTGCCACAAACACCTGGCACACACCTGAGCCTGTTGCATTATGGGGCATTTCAAACATTCTATCATTGAATCCCATCTAGACTCCTTTTGAAGAGGGAGTTCTGACTGAAGTGTTTTTGATTTTGACTTCCACGAGGTGACTGTTTCTTTTATCACAGCTTAGCCTGCAACAGTTAATCTCAAGGAGTCTCCTTCAGATTCCCCCTCTCCTGCTGCACTGCTGTGATCAGTCACCTGCTCTTAGTTTCACATAAAGCTTGCGTGGGCCCTGTCGACTGTTCATCCCCAGCGCTGCAATTTAACTGGGAGAGGCTGCTTTCCCCATAGTAATCCCGATTTACTCCTCCGTAGATCCTGCACTCCTCTGTCTGGAAGGCTGTGGCGTTGTAGCATGCAGCTAGAGCCACCCTACTCGTCCTCTCTCTCGCACATTACCCCACCCATCTTACAAGCTCTTCATCTGTTTCCAGAGGTGAGATTTGGAACTGGGTGGGAGTGTGTCCAATGGCATTAACCCACAGTGGAGCTTGAATCACAGATTAGAGCAGAGGAGGGACTGTGCAGAGTTGGGTTGGGTGGGAGGTGATACAGTAGAGAGATGGGGCTTCAGGCGCCTAGGGAGGGTGGACAGCTCTCATCAGGGCCAGCAGGGATGGAGGAAGAATACAGAGATGTGGGGCTTGAAATCCAAAAAGGGATAGACTTAAATCTTCTTCTATTGATATGGAGCTTTGGGGCTAATAAAGGATTCCCTTGAAGGGAGAGTGAGAACTCGGCAGCCTCCAGAGTTTGTAGTGTCCCTGCTGGTGCAGGAGAAGACCAATTTATCATCTGTGTTCCTTCTGAAGGCTGACACATTCATAGACGAGGCAAATTTGCCTCAGTGCAGTTTAGTCAAAAGTTATAATGAATCAACAGTGTCTTATCTTATATAAGTGTCTCTTTAAACCAGCTTTAGGGTGCCATATTGAGACATACTGTATAAGGAATGAAAGGAATATTATTTGTCAGTTCCTTTCCTTTCCTCAACTCCATCAGTACAATTAACCGTTGACCCACATACACTTATCATCTACATTTCCTTACCTTGCACTTCATTTTTTTGCACATCTACATTTGTGCATTTGCACAAAAAAAAAACCTTCTGCTTTTTCACAGCATTAATATCGAGTCAATGGGGAGAAAAATACCTTTTACCAACATCATTAACATCTGAGCGAGCTTTCAAAATGAATCAATCTTTTATCTTTCTGTGTGTGGTTGTGTGTATGTTTCGTGCTTTTGTGTGTTGGGGGTGAATGAGTCCATCCATCTTCTTTGCACTCGTTAAGAGTCAGGTTCATAAATAACAGTATCGGGAGGGTTTGGTGTTTGCATGCCAGTGGCACCCTCATGTCAGCGGCATATTAACGCCTGTCAAATGCACCCTTCGTCTATACATGTGTACCCGTCGGCACGCTCATGAGAATCACCACGAGATCTGTCAATAAGGATGCACTTGAAGAGTCTAAGTAAGATAAGAGGCTGGATAAGCAATTGAAAATGCCTCAGCTGTTTGGTAGCAGGTGTGAGAGTCAATGTTGAGTAACTGAAAAGTGTGGCACTGTGAACATTAGGGTGAAGTGCGTGGGCAAGAATGTTGTTTGTGCTACTTGAATATGTACTTGCTGCAATGTTGAGCTGGTGCTCGATGAATTGCGACAGTTGCTATTACTAAACTGGCATTTGCAGATGGGTTATTTGGTGCAATTTTGTCCAGATGATTTCAATTTACTTTTAAAAAATCCTGAAAGATTTAAATATCATACAAAGATTTTTTGCGTGGGAGAGGTGAAAAAGTTGATGTATCGATTAAAGGTAAATATGACAGAATCATATTCAAAAAAGAATGATGATGGACAGAAGTCACATGACCACTCAAGCTTCTGCTCTGATGAAAACATCGTCTGCAGACCATTGAAATGTCAACATTCCTTGAACTAATACAAGAATAGTGTGCTCTTCATCGGTGCTCATCATGTTAATACATTCATGGTTTTCCTTCATTTGAGATATGATTGGTTCATCTCATTGTGTCGTTTATTTCTCCAGCGGTTAAACGGCACACGACTGGTGAATAAGTGCCACTTACAACTTATATCAATGAAACCATTAGCTATAACGCAAAACACATAAATTAGCCTTTTTCTTTAGCCATTTATTTGAAAATTAGTTTTTACTAGTGCTAAAACTTATCTCTGCATTATATTATGATAAATTGAATATTTCTAGTAATTCTTTTAAAACATTTACACGTTTATTAAAACTCATATGACACAGTATCAGGGTCAGTATGTTGTGGCTTTCCTCTGACTACCTTCAGTAACTCCTCCAGGAGCGTAACCTGTCCCCCCTCAAGTCCTGAAATTCAGATAACTAACCATCGCCAGCCAGTTATTTACACTGCATTGAGGCAAGTGTTCATTATTATGCAAATTCATTCAATTGCAAAAGTGGGGGGAGAGTGGTCTTATGAAGATGAGGAATTGCAGATAATTAGCAGCAAAGGCATTTTGTTTGAACCCAGCCACTTCCACTCGGGATGCACTGTGAAGGTTGGGTGATAAACAAGCAATGGAAAAACACAAGGGAAAGAGAAAAAAGGCAACATGCTCTTTCATCTAGAAGCTCATAGAGATAAGTCTAAGGAATAATCAACTGTTGTGTTGCAAAATGTTGCAAGTAGACAGCTGTGGAATTAGCAATCTCCAATCTGATTGTCCCCAGCACTTTAATCCCTAATGCAGATAAATCTGCCTGTGAAGTCGTTGGGAGAGAGTGGCTGCAGCAGCCCTGGGTCTGACCATCTAACAGCTTCTGTCTAAATGGCTTTGACTGTCGATAAAACGAGGCAGTGGCAGCGGCACTGATGTGATGTTAGCTTGCTCCCTGTGTTTGTCTGTGTGCCTGCTTGTTGTTCACTATAGGTATCATTGTTTCCATTCCATTTCACAGCAATCAGCCTTGGTGAGGGAAAAGTGCTTTTCTATCCTTGAGCTGTGTCTTTGTCCTATCAAAGCCTCCAGCTTGAGTTTCAGATTCTGTATAAGCTCTGTGCTTGTGTGCGTGTTTGTGTGTGTTTGTGTGTGCTTTTCACAGTACATGCCTTAAGTTACTGCAGTTTTACTTCATGGTGCATCTTTTTTCTGATGTGTTGGAGTGTGTATATGCACGAGCACAAAATATGCTGCGAATGCTGATGGATCTATTTTAGGCGTAAACAGTCTCTGTCAGAGGGAATTGCATTAGTATGACAACAGACATTTCAGGCTTGTTGAAAGCACAGTCAGTAGAATAAAGAATATTTTTTCATATTGAATCCACTTTTTACAAATTGTATGCAAACACCTTTTGTGTTTTAAAGCTGACGAAATATATTTTCTGGGGTTATTTGAATCGGTACCTTTTTCTACTGGATGTGAATTCAGGTGCCAGCCGATAATGTCTGGTTTTGATTTTGAGTCCTCAATGTCCCCAAAATATTAAGCAAACTCATTTATGCAGCTCTGGAACCCTGACAATGTTTTAATTTTAATTTTAATTGCATCTCGATAACCTTTTGTTGAGTGATGCTAGAGGTAATTAATCACAGACCTTTTTTGAGTAGGTTCATGACCAACAAACAGACTCACAAAGAGACTTGCGAGAACGTGCACACGTAGGGATGTAGTGAGGTGATCGGTCAACCTGTGACAATTCTCCAAACGCACCCTCATTCCCTCCATGGCTGCTTTTATCAACAGGCTAATTTGTCTCCCTTTGCACCTCAAACATTATGAGTCCTCACACATTTAGCCCCACACCTTTCCCTTTTATCTTCCTTCCCACCACTTAATACAGCAATTAGAGAACTGTGGAGGTTGCAGCTTCTCATTAACACTTGCCAGCTCAGACTAGTTGCCACAGTCACACAGTGTAACCTGTCGCCTGCTGTAACAGCAGAGGTAGCAGAAAAGGCAGCAGCCACCTCAGCCCAGTTCACTTCACCTCTTCTCTGTCTCTTCTTTTCATCGCACACCCTGCAGATATTAACATTTTCTACTCGCATGCAAGTATCATCGATCTCCCTGCTTGCAATTCTTCCATCTCATGCACAGACTCGCTGGGTTGACAAAACAATCACCGCCGCCGTAGCATTAAATAGGTAAACATATTAGCACTGCTGATGTGCTCTCTCCACCCTCTTTCATTTCTTTATAGTTGCCCACATCTCATTTCTGTTTGGCTCGACATCTCTCTCCTCCGATCCGTCCCTCGCTCTCGTTTACTTCCCTGCTTTCATGTGCTCCCTTGCTCTTGCTCTGCCCTCATCCTGCAATCTTTCATGTTTATTTCAAAACTGGCAAGTCCGCAGACGAGAAGTGGAATGGAGTCAGTTGAATAGAGCCAATTTCCTCGTCTCTTGTGAAGATTAGCCGAGGCTCATTGGAACGTATGCTTTGTGTTAAAGAGCCTGCCAAATGACGGAACACGGTTGGGGGATTCATAATTATCTTTTTATTACTCTGCATGTATAATGACTGCCCCCATTATCAAACTCAAGACGATGTACACAATTACATTACCCCAGACGGCACTGAAATAGGTGCATCTATTGTACATTACAGTTGATGTCTTTTTGATAACATGTTCATTTTGTTGGTTTGTTTGTTTGAAGTAAGCGACTGACTGGCAAACGTGGTATTTTGCAAATAACATTACATACTCTCAGATGGCATTTTCTTATTAACGCCGTACACCGTGCAACGTGTTCGTACACTACAGACAAAATGAACGCAATTTTCATCATCCAGCGAGCAAAGCTGTTTGCAGTTTTCACCATATTATCTGAATTATGTGTAATTTCGAGAAACAGTGAGACCTGGTGGTAAATAAAATATGAGGGCTCATAGAGGGTAGAGCATCTGTTATAGCCTGTAGACATTAAGAAGTTCTGTGGATTACCATACAATAGAATAAGGACTGTCTTCCTCCCTGCTTTACCTCTATCACTGTATAATTTTAAACAGGGTATGGAAAATCTGCACAATGTACCTGACTGAACGTTTAAAAGCTTTGAGGGATCACAGGAGAAAAAGACGAACATTACAAAAGCTAGGGTGCAGTCCATGAGTCAGCATTACATTCAGAGCGTTTGCAGATTTTGCCTTTGTCACTTTGCACACCTGCAAATTTCAGATTAATCTTTTTTTTTCTTAAAATTACTCCTCGGTCCAGTTTCCTGTTTGGTGGCCGGTCTCACAGACCATGAGAATTACAGGTTGATTATTTTGTTTTGTTTGTAATTATGTTTGTGTTTCTGAGAAAATGGATGCAAATGGAAAATACAGCCACAATCCGAGCGCACGTACATACACACGCCCCTGCCCATCGCGCCAAATGGTACAGATGTGAGCGAGGGTCGGCTTTATGGGTTTTTGAATGAGGATGAGACCGAGCAAATGGGTGGTTTGGCTGTAGTATTTCTGTCATCGCACCACAAACAGAAAAACAACAGGACTGCAGGCTTGTGAATAGACTTCGTTATTAACCCCATAAATCACTGAACTGCTGATGGATGCCATATATGAGACAATTCATCAGATTGTCTCGCTCTCTTTCTCATTTGTAGTCTCTCTCTCACACACAGAAACGTACACACGCGAGCATACATACACATGTACGAAAACTTAAGCCTGAAAAATGGGCAATGTTGCACATCTTCCACACAATAGCATGACAGTGCATCATGGTCAGGAGCGCCACTCCTTCTTTTTACGTGTTCCTACATATCCACTCTGAGAGGGATGATTTGGTGTAAAAACCAATCACATCCTTCCTGGTTCTAACTAATGCTGTGAGACAAAGCATTTGCCACTTGGGCTGCTAAGAGTAAAAATACATTCTCCATGAATAATCCTGGTGATTCGCAAGAAAGAATAGAAGGTAGATAAGATTATAGGTAATGAAGAGGAATGGATTGAGGCAAATCAGATGGAAGTGGGGAGGGGGGTTGTAGTTAACTTCCTGACCAGCAGCTTCGTGATAGTGATTTAAGAGGTCAGAGAAGAAAGATAAAGGCTGGTGCATTATTAATGCTGAAGGGATCTAACTGGATGTGATTGGAAGTTTCTGCTGGTGTTCCTGCTCAACCGAAATTCATCAATTCAAGTGCCGGTGTGTGTCTCACATCAGTGCATCCTGAAATGATACGACATCTGAATCTTTATTTGAGTCCTTTCCTGTTTTGCATGGAGTAAAAATAGCTCAAATCTAATGCTTCCTTTTTTCTTTTTGCCAGTCGCTCTTTTCCCAGGATGAAAGTCCACGTGAAATGAACTAAATGCATCAAAATGAATTTTTAAAACTGCGCAGGAAGAACAATCCTATTGTTTTTTTTATGAAACCCGAGAATTCTTAACTGGAAATGAAAGTTTGTGCAGAGCACTGGCGAACTGGCACACACAGTCAGGTCCGTGTGCATGTGGATCATAGTGTTTGCATGTGTACTGTACATATTTGTGCATGTGTGTCTCATGCGTGTGAGATTGAGTGTAAGCTTGTGGTTAGCTGTCCCCCCCGGTGTGGATTGATGGTTTACACACAGTTAATATATGACCTCTCTGTGGCTGGCAGAGAGAAGGGTGGCACGCGTCTTTCTCTGCAGAGGAATAAGCGCTGCTCCTGGGCCCACACCACCTCACCTCTGCATGTTTGAGAAAGAACAGATTAAGCTCTGGCTCTCTCTCTTTTTCTGTTCGGCTTCTCAAAGAGCTGATCTCCTCACCTTGCTGTCTTTCCTTTCATCCTTCATGCTTTTCACCACAGTTTTTTTCCCCCCCTATGTCCCTCTTTTAGTCCCACGTTCCCTTCTACCCACTCCCACCCTGTTCGTCTCCCACCTGTGGTTGTCTTGTTTTACCCCCTCTCTCAGCAGGGAGCCAGGGACTTTGACATGCCAACCATCATTTACAGAAATATGGTGTGAAATCGATCTCACGCAGAACCCTGCTGCAGCCGTAAATTTGGGGAGGGAGGGCTGCAGATTAATTTCAAGGTCTTTTTGATGAAACACGTGCCCTGTCTGAAATGGCGAGAACACATGAAGGTGTGATATTATATTGTAATTCATCATGTGGCTGTACTCTTTTCAGCCTGCATGAGGTTTATTGAGGGGACAAGACGGTTTCATTTGAGCTGAAATAAAGATCACATGGTGGTCGAGCTCAATCACTCCCTTCGTCCGTCCAAGTAATTCTTCCCAAGACAGGAAAGCTGCACTGAGCCGGGCAGAAGTCGAACGGCAGAGAGATGTGTGTACAGTGGTTGACTGATAAATGAGGAAGGTATTACACCGCTGGGAGGACGTGTCATTTATTGCCAGTTGCCTGTCTTTCGTTGCATCTTGTTTCTTTTATGGCCGTGATTACAGAGTGGATGCATGGACAAACAGCTCCCCTAGAGATCCCCATCAGCCATATAAAACACATACATACACACACACACCTCTCACAGCACACTGAGCCACCATCAGGACGGTCGGGACACTATGCAGGTTTGTCTTCAGTAAAAGTTGCATTTGTCAGCTCTGCTACAGGACCTCGTCTGTCCCTGATGTGATGTACAGAAGCCACAGTCCAGCAGACACAAGTTCCTCTTCTTCTTCTTCACTGTAGCAGGGACCTGCTAACAAGCACAAACCCTGTTCAGGAGACATGAGTGTGTCTATTTAAGTCAGTGGAGCTTTTCCTGGTCCGTTTTTGATAGAGCCAGACATTTTTCAACAAAGGAGATATTGATATTTTATAAATGTGATTCAATTCACACAGAAAGTAAAAATATTTTGCAAAAATAAATCAAATAAACTGAATAGAGACAACAAATTACAGTGTTGATCAGCAGATTGACTTTGCTCGTGTGATAACAGGTGGTGGAATATGGAGATGTGAATGTTCTTAATCTTCTCTGCTGCCAAAAACTCCCAGTCGACAAACACATAATCATCGTAAAACTGTGTTGCTATTAAATAACACTACGACCTACTAGCTACTTTGTTGGCTTTGAGACATTCCCTTCAGTAAAGTGAGGACACTGACGACAGAGTAAAAAAACAGAAAATGCTATGCACAGAGTAGCTTGGTCTAAAAGGCTTACTGTTTATTTTTTTTGCCAACACCAAAACAATAATTGTTTTTTGTGAATTACTTTCAGTTTTATTAACTCTTCTACAAATACTATTAACCTATCAGACATCCAGCACCATGTGTTTGAAATATGTTTTCAATTTCTTATCCCAAGGACACAGTTTTGGTGGAACTGAGAAAGTTTTGCAGTGTGATGTTGTGCTCAGTTGCAACTTACGAGGTGTGGCTCTGTTCAGCGTTTTCACACATCGTCCCCTGGCTCCGCGTCCCTGACTGAGTAAATGACCACAAAAGGCAATTTGCTTGCTATGGCTGCGCTTCCTTTGCGCCATGGCAACAAGAAAGATGCAGCAGTACAGCTGCAGCTTGGATGTATGCAGCCCGGCTCGGCCGTAATTTTCTGTCCAAGGACAGTGCCAATTTAGTGGTGCCTGATCCTGACACTGTGCCAAGCCAAGCTCTTCTTTGTTGTCCTATTTTTCACAATACCATTTTCTTTCAGGGCTAAACAATAACAGAAGGGAGGGACTATAATAAGCCTTCGTCTCAGCCCTGTGCAGCTCAGGGGCTTGTGGCAACAGTAACTGTGTGTATTTATTATTGATGGCTAGCACCTTGGCCCTGTGTTTCCAGTGGAGGAACGGAGCAGGAGAGAAACCAGGTCATCTACTGCACAATGGAGAAAGTGCCGGAGGCCCAGCTGACTCACCCAACCAGCATTATTGCATTATTATTGCATTTCTTTCATTACTGCTATCACCTGCCTTTTCAATACCTCTGGCTTGGAGTCACAGTTCCCATAGAGTTTACCTTATGGCCTTATGTAGAGCCACTTCTCACAAACACACACACACACACACACATTCATGTTTCTTTCCTCTCAATCCTCTCCTTGTCCACCTTGTCTAATTTTTTCTTTCCTCCCTTCTCTAGACTTATTTTTGTCTTCTTTGAAGAACATTGATTTGCTTTGGAAACGCACCGCTCCTGTACAGTTGTGTTAAGTTGCTCCAAGTATAATTTGCTGAATCAAACAAAGGATGTTTTGCTGCAATCGTTTACTCAGTGTTTTCCTATGGGGTAATAATCAAGGCTTGTGGATTATTATTTCCTGTTTAACAGCCTGGTTTTACATGTAGGCCTGTGCTGTGGGCGCAATTAGAATAGACAGAACGTTGTTGTGGAAAATTATGTTTTGAGGTCAAATACACAGTGAAGCACCTCTGATATATCACGTTGACCTCTAGTGTGTTGTTTGTGTTTTAGAGGGGAACATTAACTTGCGTTGCTGGAATTATATTACATTGCGTTTAACACCCACACATTTAAGGTGGAGTAATTATAATTTGTGGGTTGAGGATAATGGTCATAGAGTTTGTAAACACTGAGGCTGAAATGTTTTAACCTAAGTCTTATTGCTCTCTCTGTCTCAGAATGCAGTTGTAGGCGTTTGATCTCATTAATGTAGCGATTAAGTGTTCATTGTCTCATATTTTTCAACTAGAAAAGATTTTACTCTTTATGTGCCCATGAATTGTAAATGTAATGGAACCAAATGATGCTATCACGTCCAGTAATGGCTATTACTGTTTCAGGGTAATTGTGTTCCTCAGAATTAGCAGTGGGTCGACCCATAGTGCCATCACACCCAGTGATCAAGGAGATGAATACTGAAATCATTCCTATATTCAAACACATCAGATACACTTGCAAAGCGGTAACATTGCAGCCATTTCTGTTTTCAGTCACTGTCAATTTGATTTTGTCATTGTTGCATAAACCCAATAGACCTTGACATCTGTGTAGTTGATCCAAAATATGTCAGGCATGACGGTAAGTGCTCTTTTGACATAGAAAAGGGTATTTCAGAACAGACAAGTGAGTCTTGCAAGCCAAGACCAAATGAGGAGCTCGTACCTAAAGGAGGGATTGCTCCTGTCACATGGACAAGGTTTGGGCATTGAGAGTCTGACACAGAACAGATACAAAGTGCTTTGCAAATTATGCCACATACAGAAAACTGGAAGAAAAAAACATAAAAATATTAAATGAATCTCCATTTGCAGCCTTGACCATTCACATACTTGGTATCAATCATCTACGCTGCAGATTGTTCTTTAGTTACAGAAAATACTACGACCAAGGGACAACAATGTTAAAGGTAAAATAAACGATTTATTTTCCTGGGCTGACCACTGTTACTGACAGTAAGTGTAAAGTGGGTCTACACACTGTCTTGTAAACTGTTGCTGGCCTTGTTTAATGGAAGGGGCAGGGCCATTAGAGGGCCATGCGATGTCAGAGGTGACCAGCGACCACACATTCTCTGGGTCAGTCATAATTACCCACCCTACAGCCAAGGGGCTCCATTAAAAATGAGATAGGTCAACTCAATCTCTGCTGCTCAAGCGTTTTTTTTCTTCTGTGCTGGTTTTAAATTTATTCAGCGACCCTCACAACAAAGTGCTTCCATAAAACACCATGCAGTGTCCCCGGGCGCCAGTCAGGAGTCAGTCATGTTGTCTTCTTTTCCTCCTCGACTATTTCCAAAACTAGTGATGCATGAGGCCGTCAATGTAATATTTTCTCTCATCTGTTTTAAATCTGGACTCTGGAATCTCTCTATGCAGGCTCAGCTGTGCCTTCATTATTACACAAGTATAATACAGTTCATTGTTATTATAAACCTGTATGACTCATAATAATTTATTTTGTCACAACCGACTAAAATTTATGTATACAACATTGAATTAAGCGCCGTGTGAGATGTCTTGTTCTGTACAAAAGCTAGGGCAGACTTTCTTTTAATTGCAATGTAACTTTAATCTACAGCTGTCAAACTGAAGGATTATGGGCTCTGCTCAATGAATTGCCAGGACAAAGAGCCGCACTGAGCGAGATACAGGAAATGATTATGAGTTTGCATAGAACATTCTTAGGTCAAAAGGTGTCAGTGAATCAGAGCAGTGTGGTTCCGGTATTATCTCTGTTCGGCTATGTGATAAACATCCTCACAGAACATCAGCAGTGAAAAATATGGTCTTCTTTGTCAAGACTACGCATATCTAAAGGACCCACAGTTGATTTTGTCCCCAAGAACATCCTTTTCAAATAATCAGCTCTCTACGGCTAACTTGCTCCCCGCATGTCACTTTTAAGTCGTCTTGCTAAGCTCATCATTTATCTTCAGGCTCCCACAATATCCAGACGGTCATGTCTTTTATGGCTATTATTAGAAATGGTGTCTGTCTTCAGAAGCTGGCACAAAAGTGTGAGTGGTCCCTTGGGCACTGTTTCATATCAAGGTTAACTTGGAGTGATTAGGATAAGGAGGCGAGTAGTTGCCATGGGGATGAGGGAAACAGCACTGGAGAGGATGATAAGACTGGAGTGGCAGAAGTTTGATGTTTCTGTGTCAGTGTATACAAAAAAGCTGATCTATATACTCTTGTATATTATTTATTTCTCAGTGTTTTTTAATCCAGGCAGCCTTAGTCATGATATGATGACATAATCATAATGAAAGAATAGTTAAATAATGGTATTCTAATATTTTGAGATGCTTAAATTCATTATTTCAATAGTCATACTGAGCGTTAATGTAATTTATTGTTTAATTTTGAAAATTCAACAGCACCCTGACAGATTGTTCAAAAACTAATCAAGGCTCTTAATATTTTCCATTCACTGATGAGTTTTTGTCGGACAACTGATCTATTGCTTTGGGAATTGTGCCATCTGTCATTGAAAAATATGTTGTCAGGAACATGAGTTGCCTAATGTAGGTCAATTTAAATTTCAAGGGCTACTTTAAAATTATCATAGCCCTCAGATATTTCCTGAAGAGTATTTCATCTACGCTACTGTAAACACTGAAAAGATCAATAATCCGCAGCCCATCTTGGATGAAAAATCAGAGAATTGCTATTCTTTGACTAATTTTAGTGACGATTATTGAGTCTTTATAATAAATCCCCTTTGAATCATAATCCTAAATTATGTAAAAACCCTAATCTCAATCTGTTACTATCAACTGGGTTATCTAGAACTGTGTATTTAGGCAAGGGATAGCTCAAAATGATGGTATGTATGGTTTTATAGCAGAAATGTAATTCTGTTTTCATTCGGTCACTTATATAATACCCTGTAGGTTGAGTTGTCTCTCTCACGGCACCTCCTCCTTCGATGGAGTTGATCCAAAATCCTCTTCAGTGTACTTTTCCCTTGGCGGTGTCTTGAAAACTGCATGGATAATCCTTGGAGGAGAGGGCTAATGCCCCCAGATCTCCCCCTTGAGAGGCGCTATCCTTGCAGCCCTACTGCAGAGCGCTCTCCTCTCCCTGGTGCCGTCCCCAGCAACACAATAATTAATGAGCTCAACCAGCCTATCACTGCAGAAACCTCCCTCCCCAATCTCCATTATTCACATCATGCAATGATCATTTTACTTACGTAGGTGCTAATTTCATATTAGTTAAGAGGCAATTAGGAAAATGTGTCTTTTTGACGGGCAGAGGGATTAAGGCTAAGCCTTAATGATGCCACTAGTCTTCAGAGAGTGCAGGCTTATACTAGCTATGAAGGCCCCTGCTTGGCAACACCCATTATCGGTCATCGCATTAATAACCCCATATTTCACATCTCCATTTGATGTGCTACATTTAATTAAAGTGCGAGGTTGTGTGACGAATTAACGCCTAATTGGAAAGCACCTTTTGAACATTCCCTTTGCCCTACACAAGATGTGGTTAATTATGGGGCGAGGGAAGTTGTCTTATTTCTTTTCCTAAGCCAAAAATCAACCTTCCATTCTCAGTGTCCCCACACTGCTAGAACGGACATAGTAGTAGTAATAGTATGTAGTGAACACTTATACATACATCGCTGTACCACCTACAGTATATATACAGCATTCTTCTACATTTCTAAAAAACCATTACATACAGAAACACACCTCACCTGCTGAAGGTTAAAACCCTGTCTGCATTGTTTTGAACTTGGACAACTCCTTACACATCTGTTATCCTCCATTAGTTTAAATCTCGTAAAAATGTTAATCTGCCATACAGGGGTGGAGTGTGTGTCGAGGATGATTTATAAATACCTCAGACAAGCTGTGTATTCCTCGTGCATTTATTTCTCCCTTTGAAGGCTGACGGAGAACTGGAGCTAATCTGACATTTCATACATCTCAGACTATTTTAGGAGATATTTGATGATAGAGGTATTATTTCCTCTCCTATCCAACATTCCCAAAGCAGTAGGAGAACGATTATTATGGATTTGTAGGGAAGTGGTGTTAAGAAGTAAAGTTTCCTCACACTGTTTAGAAGCCAAAAAGCAATTTCAAGCGCAGCAATAACCATGCAGGATATTGAAATATGATCTATGCTCAGTGGAATTCCTTAGTACATGTTCCTTAGGACTTTCTGTCTATTGTTTCACCTGCTGTTCTGTTTAGACCCAGCCTCTCCTGACTGGACTGTTTGTCTTCTGTGTTCTGCTCTGAAGGAGACATAACAAATTAAATTTGCTTTAGAGCAGCAGGCAAATGAAGTCCCATTACAAACAAGTTAGCCCCATTTACTCTCTCGCCTTGTGCAAATTAAACCCTTGATTCAAACTTAGATTGGATGTTAGATTTCATCATGTTGCACGACAGACAGTTTTCCTTTCCTCCAGTGTGTTATATCATTTTTTTATGCATAAAAGACTGCTGCAAAGTTAAAAAAGAGTAAGCAGTACCCCCCCTCCCCCCCCACACACACAAAACTCTGTTCCTATATCTTCTGAAACTCCTCAAACTATTGACCGGATCAATACTCAAGTACCATCATGATATCATGGGACATCACAATGACCCACATTTGCATTATACACAGCTAGCGGCTAGTTCTACCCTTAACAAAGCCAAGAAATGCGAGAACGGAGGCAGACATTTCCACTGGAAGTGGTTGGCCAATCACAACAGAGTGGGCCAGCTGGCCAATCAGAGCAGGCCAGGCGAGGGGGGCCTTAAAGAGACAGGAACTAAAAACAAATGAAAGTCAAGTTTTCTGAACACTACAGCATCTAAACCTTTTCAAGTAATAAACCTCATTAAAATGAGCATATGTTTCCTTTAAGGCCTTTCGAGGTGGATACAATTACTCTGTTTCAACTTTTGTATGTCTTACGTTAGAAAGCCTTATTTCAGTCTTTTCAGACGACCTAATTTTGGCCATACACCTGCCTAAGTTGCATACGCTGCAGTCACTGAGTGGGGATCAGAGACTTCTCTGTGCGCAGCCGCCTAGTTAGTGTCCTGTATGTGAAGCATTTTAGGAACATCTATAAATTGCTGCATGCACCAGTCATCTGTATGTGAGGCAGAAGGGGGACATCTGTAAATCGTAGCTGCATAAAACAACCTCGGACCCCTCCCAATCCCCAAACTGCATGGGTTACGTCTTTGCACAAACTCCAGTCGCACAGCATGCCACCCACCTCCCCAAATAAATTCTTAACCTCTGGGAAACATTGCTCTCTCACACCCAACCCACATCAGTCTCCTTTTTTCATGATTTGTGCCTCACACTGTGTGGTAATGACTCCCTGCAACTTGATTAATGCAAGTATTGATTTCATTGTTAAATGTGAGATTAGATGCATGGACTCTATTGCTATTCATCAAAATGCTCTGGCATACAAATTGTCTGTTTATATTTTACGAGTGTGCACGTTTATTAAATATTAAACTCATGTTGGTATATTTCAGCCACAGGATAGTTACAGAGAGCAAAGGTTGAATCGTGACATCCTTCTTGGGTGGTAGAGGTTAATCTGGAAACACAACATTAACACAGTCTTATTTTAGATGCCCAGTGGAATTTACTGCACATGAGGAAAGGAAAGACAGCATGTGAAACACTGATGTAAAATGCATCTCTCTATAATACAGATGCACAAAGTCTGTAGCCATGTACAACATTTCTAAAATTTAAATACCACATAGTGTTTCTAGGAAACGTGGGTCACTGGAAGTCCAATGTGACATTTCATTTTTGTCTATTTAACAGAAATGTCATTTTAATAACTTAATCTGTGGGAACATTAGAAGAAGAACCAAAGCTGAATTATAAAGTAGAAGCTAATAACCTTTCAGGAGCTGGCTGGTTTTTAGAGAGTGCAATGCTTTTATCTCAAAGTGAGTCACCTGATCCGCTTTCTCATTCCTGATAAGATCCTCTGCTCTTGGCTTTCTCCCTTGTCCATCATTCCTGCTATAGCTATATAAAAACACACATACCCACCCCCACACACACTTACACCATTTCTGGGTACTGGGATTATGTACTGTGTCCCAGTGCATCCATATTTCAGAGTTGTATCTCTTGTGTCACTCCACATCTTGTCTGTGGAGGCAGCATGGAGGATCCAGCTCGTGTTTAAGCATGTTTATGTTGTTGACCCACTTACTAGATTCCCACAGCATTATATATTTGAACAGGGTGGGGCAGCAGCGTAGGCCCCATTTATTTCAATTTAGCGCTGCATTGCAAAGTAAGCGATGCAGGTGTATGTGGCTACACGTGCATGTAGTTATATCGACACAAACACACACAGCTCCACAGGAATATATGCTGTATATGTGACGTGCACTTACCAAGCTGTTAGCTGTGATTCTGCATTACTCATGCTATATGCCAAATATGCACACCTATAGAATGTGCATGGAAGCTGTAATCTAGCTACAGGAGTATAGTACATGTGAGCTCATGATTGATGGATAATTAAAGACCTCAACTGTGTAGAGGAAGTGTTTAGATAACCAGGGGAAGATGGAACCATGAGGAATGCTTTAACGTTTCACTTCACTTAAAATCCAATGTATTCAATAATGTAAAAAGCCTTTGAATGCTCAGCCGAGTATTCAAGCACAGAGGTTTTCAACATGGTTGGGAATCTTGAAGGCACAGCTTGTACCGAGCAGTGTTTGTGGCGAGTTTGGAAGCCCGCGTGTTCCGTATTTGTGTGTGTGAGATGAAGATACGGAGATGTGTGTGAGAGAACACGTTATGCTGTCGTAGGATATGGTGAAATGACAATGTGGCCTCACCTCATGCTTAGAACTGTTGGTGTTTTTGCGTTTCTATGTTATTAAAACACATTGATATTGAAAATGTAAATATTGAGTGACCACTCTTGCGATTTTATGTTTCCCAGAACTACTCCTCTGTGCAGACACATGTAGTCACCATGTGAATATAACAGTCAGAAGATGAAGTCATACAGATGAACTCATCGTCTGTGTTCAGGCTCTTATTTCACTACAACCCTAACGTATGCACATGCATGTTTTAACACCAACATCTAGATTCCTGGCTCAGTGTGCTCTCACTAATCACATCCACACACGTGTATTTGCACCAATACATCGAACACTCAAATATGCCCAACTTCACTGTGCTCTTTTGAGCTCCTTTGTCTTATTGAATATATTCTATCCTGAAGCTTAAGGGTTCTTTCTCAGTTGTAAAAGCCACTTTGGATTTGCTAACAGAGTAAATGTACACGTAAATGTGAAATGACAAGGTCTGTATTCCAGTGTATTCAATAATATAGAGAGCCCTTTGAAAGCTCAGTTGAGTATTCAAGCACAGAGGTTGTCGGCAAGGTTGGGAGTGTTGAAGGCACAGCTTGTACTGAGCAGTGTTTATTATGAGTTTGGAAGCCTGTGTTTAGCATGTTTGTTTGTGTGTTTTTATCATTTTACAAGTGCTTTTCACTCATTTGTGATATTTATATTTTTATCGATATAAACAAATAGTTATATTGCCCTTGTCTCTAGTCTTAATGAATGTGTACGTTACATGCTACCACTTTAAGCTGCAGTAGGCGAGTGTTGTCTCCGACCTTTTTAATTGAACTGTGGCAGCTTTTTTTCTGTGAAGTGGTCCACTGGGTGTCTGGACCCATCAAAATCTGCTGGATCCCCAAATAATGAGCCATGTCATCACATGTGAAGAGCCGGCTGTCGGTTCTCAGTGGAGGTGATCTGCTGCGTTGACAACACCTATACCACATGCACGCACACACACACACACATTGACTGGTGGCTCATTCACCACTGTTGAGAACTGCTGTTCTCTTCACGGGTCTCAGAAGAGAGACATTTTCCCTCTTGTGTCAACAACAGATGGACATGTGTCATGTGGAACAACTGTCTCTTTTACAATGTGTTTATCAGAATTAAGGTGGGTTATCACCAGCTACTCAATGATACAAGCCACCAGCTGATTTACCCTTGATCTCACTGTCAACACAACAACCTGTGTCCTTCATGATTCTGCTGTCAGCGAACGTGTGACACATCTTTAAAAGTTTTAAACCTGCTCAGATAGTTTTGTAGAGATTGATGTTTTCACAAACATTTACTGAAGTCTCTCCCTGTGACGCCGGAGAGCTCCAATATTAAGAATAGCACTGTTATCTTTGGATTGTGTCTTGTCGTGTGTTTGGATCTTCTCACTCTGAGAATAAGCCACACAGTTGACCTTTTTTCTTTTCAACTGTCAGGGTGACAGCATTTGTTCTTCTGCTCATGGCTCAGCAGTGGACAAGTAGACTTATCGTGATCATTTTTAATCCTCGAGTATATGTGGGTCTGCCAGAGACGTAAATTACCCCATCAGAGCGTGCACGAGATGCTCTTTGCATCTTTGTTACAAGGACGTCAACTGCGCATGTGCTGGAAAAAAACAAAATGGCTGAATTTGAAGAGTGGCAGCGGGAAGGTCTGCAACCGTCCCTGTGTGCATCGTCAACGGAGCATAATTGAGGCCTTTAGCTGGTCTTGGCAGTGCTGTCTTGGGAAGTAATTAGAATACACAGTCCTTAGGTCCTTACACAGATATGCTAATCCTCTACATTAATCTTGTCCCCTTGCATGTAAACGTGTGAGCCAGATGCTGCACCAGTGGCTGCTCACATTCTCAACTCAAACGCTTTACTATTTTGCTGGGAGAGAGCAATCTGCTGGAAAACAATCAGGACATCACTGTGGTAACTCCCCATGACCCCCTGCTGCGGAGGATCAGAGCTATCTGTGGATTAATTAGAACTGCTATGAGTCCCCTTCCATTACTCTTTATCAGTGGCCTCCATTCTGGCCGCCGGTTACACAGTGACCCAACAATTGGATCAGTTCCACCCTTGTTATGTTAAAATTACAAAGTCTGTTGTTTATTTCACAGTCTAAAGTAAAGTAGTAAAACTAGTTTGCTGAATTAAATGAAGCCATTTCCCCTGTAGTTTGTGGTGTCTCTTTCATATGTATGTTTGTTCACCCAATTAAAAAAGCTCTGTCATTCTAAATTAATTTGTCCTTAGTGAAAAATGATTTTGTTTTTTTATTTTGAGATTATTGTTTCCATTATAATTAGTGTAGAGATGAGTCATAACGTCACGATAGATAAGTCATGGAATTTTTCCACATTTACATACTTTGCACACACACACACATGTTTAGAATGCATCACCCAGAACCCACTACACAGTATTAGTATACATTTCTGAAAAGATTTGGAAAATACCACCAAAATTGTTTTTGTTCCCCTCACCAGAGCTAAAAACACACTTGGAATGTCTTACATGTCTGAAAAATGTTAAGTTAAAACTTTTTATTGACAGAGTCACAAGAAAACCGAAAATATATATCTGAAAAATAAAAATACTCCAACAACTCATTTGTGGCGAAGTCAGCTACTACTTCTGAAACCAAATGATGGGGTTTCTATGAATAAGAAAAATCACAGACCATAGAGCAGAGGGTTGACTCTGGTAATTAAAAACTGCTCTGTACATAACGCACCATTGCCTCACTGTTTATCCACTGTGTAAATTCATGTCACCAGTAGTTGTATAATGTGTTTTGCCAGTTGCCGTTGGAGCGCTCTGTGTACACACTCCTTCAGCGAGTCTACACTCCCTCTCCACAGCATTGTAGCTACTCTGGACCACTGACCATCACTTGTAGCTGATCAACCACTTTATCAGCTCCATCAGGTGCTGTGCTGTGCTCTTGCATGGTGGGGTGCTGGGTGGCGGGGTGGCGGGGTGGTAAAGGGGGTGAGGAAGGGCGGGTGTGTTTTGTTTTCTTTATTCACTTCATGCTTTGGTAGCCACAGCTTTGTTGACCAGGGTCTGTCTGTGTGTGTACTCTGGGCTTGACAGGACAGTGCGGGATCAGTGGGAGAATCAGTGGAACAGAACTTGACAAGAGAACATGAAGGTTCCCACTGGAGGAGGTTAGACAGAAAAAGACTTTCTCTGTGAGGGAGATATTTCATTCAGTATTTGTTTTATCCCCTGTTCCTCTTCGTTTTACCTCGGATGAGTCCTGAGGCCTGATTTCAGATCGCCTTTTAAAACAGAAGTACCATCAAGCCCTTTGAAGTAATCACTATTTAGATTGTGAAATTAGCTTTAGTGCTCTGGATTATAATCCCAGGAAGAACAAGAAATGATTATGGTCCACATTTTTTACTTTATGCTCTAAAAGTAATACAACATATTTTGAATGTAACCTCTTATTTAAGCTATTTTGTATGCTGACATTTATTTCCCACAGAACTTCTCTTAATATGTTTCTTTCAAGTCCCCCAAGACTATTAATGGAGGGAGTGCGGCTGAAAATAATCACTTTAAAAGTTTTGGCTACTGACAACTGATATTATTCAGCTGCCAAAGACCCATCAGACGTGTCGGAGAAGATCAAGTTTTGTTGTGCTTCAATCTGTTTGGCCAAATTATACGAGCATCTCATTAGCAGAAGATGGAGAAGAAGCGTTGTACTGCTCAGCCCCACAAAGTGCGACATAAACAACAAACTGGATTTGAAATTGATTTTTGACAATTTTAAAAGTGTGTCTACAAGATGCACGACTGCACATATAATAAGAAGGAAATATCTTTTACTACAGTGTTTTTTCGACACAAAAATTGTAATTTATTCTTTGAAAATAAAGGCATCTTTCCTTTTTAAAGGTTGAATAAATGCCAGAAGTGAATCATTCGCAAATTAAATTGGCACACTATAATGGGCAAAGTGTTGATATTACTCCTGATATTGAATTAAGGAACCAGTACCTGATACTGATAAGCTTGGTCACTCATTCAGGAATATTTTTGAATGAATCTATAAAAAGCAGCACAATCATTTTCTGCTTATTAAGAGATTCCACAATATCTCACTGGACTGAGTCTGTCTCATAGAACAGACTCATTACTAGTTTCATATTCAAATGATGATTGCCTTTTCAAACTTTGCTGACGTGCTCCGACTGCAGAAACTCTGAACATTGACGTGTGCGTAAATATGATCTGCTCTGCAAACCCTGATTTGTCACTTGGCTGCAGGATCCCCTGCATTGCTGGCAGTGTCACTGTGTGTGATGACTGCTGTTGTGATGAGTAGTTGATTATGGCTCATCTGCCTGCCAGCCTGCCCTCAATCAACATCCACAACTAAAGGGATGAGGGAGAGGGATGTTTATCTGGGCCCTGATTCTGTAAATGTCAGCGCGGAGACATAAGCCCTGCATGCCTTATTTCTAAGCTCAACTTTCGCTGCCTCCTCTCTCTCTCTCGTTGTCTGACTCTTGCTCTTCCTCGCTCCATCTCATTCTCTCCCTGTCAGCTTTCTACCTTGCTTCCCCCCTTTCCCCCGTCCCTTCGCCACAATCAGAGAGAAATGTTTATGAGCCAAGCTTGAAATCATGAACCAAGCCACCCTGTCCCTCGTCTCCATCACCTGATGTGTTTTTCCTCCAACCTCCTGTCTCTGTGCCACAGTCAAATTGGCCAACCCTTAACATTTCCTGCAGCCCCACCAGACAACCTCCTCCCTCTCCCCGTAGCCTGGCTCAACCCAGTCTGCCAGTCTGCTGTGCTGTTCTGTGCTCTACACGCTCCAGTGCGCTGTCGGCTGGTGACAGGCTATTTGGGATTTACCCACTGCTGCTGTGCCTGTCTCTTCATCTGCAGCCTTTCATGGCAGTAAAAAGCAGTCTCTCCTCCCCCTTATCCTTTTCCTCCCTTCTCTTCCCCCCCCCTCACCCTTCAGCTCAACTCATTCCACCATCCTCCCACTGCCCCCCCACTCCCACCACCTCTGCTCCTAATCCCATCCTCCTAAAGACTGTAATTGAGCAGCACGGCATGCTGGGATTATGACTGTTATTGGGGGGTATTATCATTGCAGGAGAAATTTGGGTGAAAGTGTGGGCAACTAGAATCAGATGCGAGCAGATGGTGGGGGAATGTGCAGTGTAGTGAGAAAGGGAGGGGGGGGGGGGCTGACTATTCAGAGGTGGGGTCGGCTGAGAGAACTGCCGTCACTGGACCCCTGTTCTGACAAGGTCGATCTCCAGGTCACTGCTGATATCCAACAAAGTGACAGAAAATCCATGAAACCATAACGCTTAAACAATAAACCATCAGCGCATGCAGCCCAGTGACATCAGATCACCAAACAATGATAGACATATAGTATTCTCCATATAGTATCCAACATTTGGAATTACATCTCACCACTGCGATTGGGACCATTAGAGTGATTGATCACTTTAATGGGAATCAAAATGAAACCATGTCACACGAGATGATCTGTTGATCTGCTGCGAGATGATGTGTTATGTGCTGAAACAAACGTATGTCCTGGCACAACTGGGTCGGTGCTGGAGATTTACAGATTGGCAAGCAGCACTGTTAGATGTGTTTGCCAATTCCTATTGATCAGGTCTTTGGCTTTTGATCCCGAGTTACAAGGCAACCCTTTATTTCATCCCCCATCAGGAGATAAGATGAAAGAGACTGCACCCGCTCCCTCAGTTAGTTGAGGGATTTGCCATGACCCAGATGGATATTGATTCCTAATGGAAACTAGACTTCGATTGTCATGTAGGTAAAGCAGGCCATTGAAGCAGTCAATACAAAGATAAGAGCGTTGATGCATATGTAGCAACAGCCAAAATAGTTCAACGTTGTTTTGACGCTGGATGAAGTTTACATTTGCATTGAAATGTGCAGGTTTTTTGATTGACGAACTTGTTACGTGGCCAGCATGAGGTGGGATGTCTTCAGGATTTAAAAAGTCTTGCAAACTGCTGTGGAATCATCAAGTTTATTTCCCTGTACTTTGTAAGCTGCTTAAGTCCTGTGCCAGCTTAGCATTGCCATATTAACATCACCCAGTGAGACAGCTCTGACAAGCTCCCTTCCTCCATAGTTGCTTCCTGCTCCTATACTGCCTGACTGGCACAGAAGAAAAAAAACAAACTTATGAACTCCAACATCCAGCCACATGAATACACATAAACACACAGTGTATGCCACACATAAACACACTTACATTCACATCAATCACACGTCGTTTTACTTTATATCCAGGCTTTGCATTTTGATATTAACCAACACTTATACAAGCTGGGGCATTTGCCAGAAATGTTTTTTTTTTCTCACCTTAATGATAGAGTAATGTAGCTGAGGTATGTAGATGTGATGATTGACAAAGCTTAATGTCACTTTACCAGCTGATCAATGCCATTTGCCAGCACTCGTGTCCCTGGCTGGATTCCCTGTTTTCTGACTGCTGAGTTCTGTGCCAACATAAACGTCGGGACTTGCAGAGTGAGGATTATAAAGTCACTGCTAAGCAAACATACGAACACAACACACTTGAATGCAATGGGCTATTAATTAATGACACGGCATGTAGGTAATTTGCATTACATCATCTTATATGATGAAATCAGCAACCCTTTGACTTGACCTATGATGGATATGCTTGTTAATTTAGTTTTGCTCCAGGACAGTCACTATTCCATCTTTGCCAGTTTCATCTAGCTGTTATTGTAGTCGTAAATATGGAAAATGATGGCTGGACACCACTATAAATATGTAGCAGGGCTTATTTATATTTACAGTCAGCCAGATGTGGTAAAACACCAGCACTCGTTTCATATAAAAGAGTCTGACACCTGGAACTGTAGAGTGTAGCTTCCACCTGATCTCTGTGTCAGTCTCAGCAAAGTAAAAAATATGTCATGTCTTTTGGAAGGTGTCAGACATTGTTACTTGGATGATCGAGCTAAATTAAACTCTGTTTTACTCGATGCAGTTATAGCAAATGTCAAGTGTGTCAGAGCAAGAGCGGCCCGGGTGAAAGCTCTTACAAAATGATATTAGATTTTGTTCAAACTAAGTAGAAGTTATTGATTGCGTTGCTCTCGGTTTTGGTCAGGCGTGCTTTGTCATGTAATTCCGACCCTGTGGACATCTACATTTTACCAGTTTTTATGAGGAAAAGACAAGAATTTAATTTTTTTTTTTTTTTGCTGTTTTCAGATGAAGACTCAATTTTTCTCTACATCCGATTGTGAGTAATTCCATAAGGTGAACATGAGATGAGCTTCGGCTTCTGACAGGTCCATCCTTTCGTCTCTCATCCTGTCAGGGACTAAATTCAACATGCCACCTCTTACCAACACACATGCAAACAAGATGGACTTTTATTGGTTCCCACAAAACAAAGGTATCATTATTACTGCTTGAAGTAATACGCCTGCAGAAGTATGTTTGCCCATCAGACTGATTTCGGAGGCGGTGCAAAGCAATACATTTGGAGAGTGAGAATGTAATTCTATTCATGACATTCTATATTCCCTCAATATTGTAACATTTATATTATATGCCAGGTTGCTTTCCCTCTGGAGTCCCTCTTGTCAAAGCTCAAAGCTTTCTGTTTTCATAATGAAGACCTTATAATGGTTCTCATACGCAGCACTCCGCATTTTCACTTTGCCTTCTATCAGCGATTTGCAACTTTTAAGCATATTCCTATGGCCCACATTTTAACATAAAACCAAATATTTACTGCAGACCCCATCTTTTCTCAGCAAACGACAGCGGGGACAATGGAGCCCTGCGCTGGAGTGTAATTTATAATATGCACTGTATGATTTGTCTGCGTAATGAGAACAGAGCTCTTTTCTAAGCTGTTCCACCCACCGTATGCCCTGATTGATTAGGGCCTGCTGAAACAAACTCCATGGATTCATGCCTGCCTTAATGCTCCAGACCCAAAGCTGGAAAATTAACCTAGATGTATTGCAATAAAATATTCACCTTCTTGTGCCTTATAAATCACAAAGTGGGCAGAAATTACAGTGAATGTGGTTGTGGTGTGATCAGGGTCAGTCCATTTTCTCCTTTCTTTTTTTCTTCTCTGTGCTTCTTTTCATTCTCTGTGTGGCTTCCTATCTGCCCAGGCAGTACAAGCATGTCAAAGACAGACCACAGGGTGGGGTAGGAGGACACATAACCAGCCATATGTCTACACTCTGCAGCACAGCAGCCTTTGGAGGAGATGGGAATGTCTCCTAATGCATCACACAGTGTGTTCACCAATGAACACAAAGATCCCATTTGTTAACCTTTTTTTCAGGCGCTGTCTTTACCTCCTTTCTTCTTATCTGTCTTAATTAAGAGTTAATAGTGTTAGTAATTATGGGATGATGTTCAGGGACTGCTTTTTTAATGGATGCAGGTTTACACTCCTTTGTTTAACATTTTCCTACAAACATTCAGGCAAAAAGTAATGGCATACATTAGAAGCCAAAAGACACACATTACTACTTTTGGTAGCCATGTGCATTCCTGGTGTTTGGAAATATATTCCATCAGGCACTGTGCCCTGAGGCAGTATTGTAGGTGAGTAATGGGGGAGCAAATGTAAACATTGTGTTTGGGAAGCAGTACAGTCATCAATCATGGGCTCACGCTGAGACCTTTAATATTCAACTGGAATTTCAGTTTGACACAAACTTTCATAAAATTGACAAGAGACATATTAACACAGCCACAAACATAACGGGCTTAACAATGCCCA
This sequence comes from Paralichthys olivaceus, assembly GCF_024713975.1. Taxonomy (NCBI): domain Eukaryota; kingdom Metazoa; phylum Chordata; class Actinopteri; order Pleuronectiformes; family Paralichthyidae; genus Paralichthys; species Paralichthys olivaceus. The sequence goes on from NC_091103.1 coordinate 20,836,951, forward strand.
AACACACGCACACACACACACACACACACAAGACAAGAAGATAAACAGTTCCTCCGATCAGCATGCCACATTAATGCAATTCAAAGAAGAGTAACAGCGAGAAACCGACAGCGTATTATCAACTAATGGCTTTGGTTTTACAATCCATCTAAAAGCAAATGTACAAGCTGATATAAATAACCAACCGTGCTTGAAAAGAAAAGGCAAGGAAATGACTGTAAAATGCAAAGAGCAGTTCTTTGACAGATGAAGGAGACAGGTCAGGTTCTGCTATAATGTTTAAATTGGACAGGGACAAAGTGTAGACATGGAAGATGGACGGCTTGTGTTGAAGCTCAGACAATAGACTTTAAAGCAGTTGTCACGTGTGTGAAATGACAAAGATGGCTGACATCAAAACAAGAGCAGCAGGATGAGGTTTTTGTGTCTCTAGGTGTGTGTGTGTCTTGACAGCAGTCACATTTATCAATCAACAATATAGATCCCTGGAGTTTTCCTGAGCGACGTTCTATCAGTTCCTTACTACGGCTTTTTTTCCCTGGGATCATACTCAGGTTTACTGTTGTCAAACAGTGATTATAGCTCAGTGATCAAGTGTAAATTTCACTTTCTGTGTCAGGTTTCATCATATGTTTCTCTATAATTGTGCTGCACCTCAAATCGTTTCAGGTTTTATTTTGGCAGAATCAAACGCTGCTTGCCAACTTTGATCAAAGTGCGACTTCAAGTAAAATTGGAAAAATACTGCTTCAAGTCTCCCGGGGGCCATATTGTAACATAAAAGTTTTTTTTGACTGTAGGTTCCTTGGTACAGAAATATTAAATTCAGCAATATGTGTTCTGCTTTTCTGTCACTCTGGAATCCAGCAATCAGCAGTATCCGCTGTACTGCACTGGACTACCATTTAAATGGTAGAAATACAGAGTTGCATATTAACAAGACGGAATGAGATGAACGTTTCACAGGCAGACTTAAAGCCTGCAGCAGTGAGCTTACCTGAGAACGAGTGCTTGAGTGTCTCTGGGTTATTATTGTGCCTGTCCTCCCAGGATGGGAGCTGGTGGCTGGAGCTGCTCAGAGGTATAGGGAAACTAACAGGATTAGCAACTCCATCCCCCACGCGCCCACTTTGGCCCTCACATGTGCATAAAGGAGGCCATTTCTATGGTAATGCACTGTTTACATGAATGGAAAAACTAAATCTATTATTTGCCATTTTAGATATAACAACAGGGTAGAATTGTGTGTTTCCTATCAGTTTTGTTTCTATTTTTAGTTGTCCTATAGAAAACAAATTGATGTCCATGCTGTTGATAAATCAGACCCCCCAGGATAGTAAATAACTGGAGAGCAGTCTCACCTTCATCTCAGGAAGCTTCCCAATCCATACAGCTGGCTCATTTACAACACCTTTGTATTCATTTATATTCCTAAAATACAACACTCTTATCCCCCTGTTCATCATTGAAACGTTATTTTTACAAGTGGATTATTGCAGCACATTCAAAACTGTCCTTTTCACGATACTCATGAATGAAGAGCTAAAAGAACTGTTATTGTATTGAACACATGTAATACAGGGGAAACATCAAAATAGATTTTTACATTCTCACCGAACCAGATAAGGATTGTGTTGTGTTTTTGTTGCTTTTCACACGAGTCTCTATAGCCTGGACCCTTCTCTTCTCTAACCCTAACTTTCAAGTCTCTACAACCTTCAGAAGAAAAGTTATTCAAGAAGGGCCTACCTCAGTGTGGTTATCATCCTGTATCCTAACCCTAACTAGGGCTGTAGCGATACACTCATCTCACGATACGATACACGATATTCAGCCAACGATTCGATATGATTCGATACGATTCGATACACTCACATCATTTTCTGAAAGATTTTAAAGGGACAGTGTGATTTTGGTGACATCTAGTGAGTGTTCCATTGACTTGGAATGTATTAATTGAACTGAAAACTGAAAGCATCAATTACACAATATATATGGCTCTGACTGGACAGCTTGCAAATGCTGGACAAAATGAATCGAAGATGTGGTGAGAAAATTAGTTTTATTTATTGAAACAGCGCAAACTACAGCTTACAAGCCTTTGAAAAGTAAATAATGTGCAGTATTACATTGAACAATGGAGTGTTAAAAAGTGCAGCAAGTGGCGTGTTCTGAACCGATTCTTTGACAGCTTTTTTTAGCTTGACACTGAACATATGAGGCTAGCCAGTCTAGCCACCAGGAAAGTAAACATAGTACCATGGCTTCTCCAAAACAGCCAATAATTCAAGTCACTAAGAACAACATTTAAACATTTCACTTAAAATGTACCCGTCTTAGCCGAGTAGTTTGAGACCTGTAGACCCTGACCTACAAGTGAACACTAAACAGAAAGTCTCCTCTCCACATAACTGCAGACCAAATGATCTAAATTCTCTTCAGATTTTTGTTCAGGAATAGAATCTGATCGACGTGCTCTGGGAGACGTGCACTTCTCGCAGAGGTACCTTTAAGCAAGGTGTGACAAGAGTGGATACTCATACTGGTGCTCTTTCCACCAGACCAGTGGATCTTCTTTCACTTCCAAGAGATCTGCCTCCTTGTAGCGGATCATCTGCTCCTTGGCCTCGTCCTCTTGGGTACTTGTCTTGGGTCGTGCTGTACCACCACCACCGTATCGTTCACCAAGAAGAGCAGCCAGTGGACATGACGGCCTTGGATTCCTGGGTGGAGGATGCTGACCTTCAAATAAATAAACAATAAAAACAAAAACACATTATTTATAGTTAAGCACATTCCATAATTCCTACACAGAGGTTCAGACAACACTGCGCTTCACTGGATAACAATGGGTTATACTGACCTTGACTGCTCTCTCCTTCAATGAGTCGCTCTCCATCATCTACAGTCTCTTCTTCAGATGTCATCCCCTCATCATCAGCACTAGCATTTGCTGTCCCCTCTTCAATGAACTGAGTCCTGTTAGCGGCACATGTTTCTTTAAGTTGCTAAATTGCAAGTGGAGATGCATTTGATTGAATTCAGGCAAGTTCAGGTAGTTTACCCTTGTTTTAACACCAGCCAGGGCACTCAGCTCTATCACAACCCCATCAAAGTCAAAGCTAAACTCCAAATCCTCCTGCGGGTTAGAGATGCTGGTCGCGTGCACAGGATTACGAACATTATCACCCTGAAGAAACTCTTGCACGTCCTTGTAAGCAGAACAAATATCACCCAGTTAGACATTATTATCAAAAAGCAGGAAAAATCTAAACAGTTAGTGTAAGAATTGGGGTTAGGAGCCTGTACACCCCCTGCTCATATTGTTTTCACTCATGGTGTGTTTGAATATTAATTAGCTCCTATTCAATATTGAATAACTCCACACTGCTCACTCCAAACATTCTCAAATTTCACACGGGTGTTTATCAGTCTCCTCTTTATCCATCCTGACAATTTCAAGTCTCTACGAACTTCACCAAAAAAGTAACATAACAAGGGCCCAAGAGCATTATGGGAGTTTGCTGTTCACCACTTGCGAAGGTCGTAGAAGCTCGTGGATGGCACCAATTGATCGGGCGTACCCAATTTAGTAAAGGTAGAGCCTACTTACAAGTTGCTACAACCTTCACAAAAAAAGTTATTCTAAAAAGACTCATTACTGCCCCCTGGTTTTTACCGTTCATCCCCTTCCGAAGGTAGTACAGACTTGGGGATGGTACAGATCGACCGGGATTACCCGAAAGGTGGGACGGAGCCTACTTTTAAGTCTCTACGACCTTCAGAACAAAAGTTATTCAAGAAGGGCCCATGACCTTTTTCCCAATTTCCCCGTTCGACCCCTTCCGAAAGTCGTAGAGACTCGGGGATGGTACCAATCAAACAAAAGTTATTCAAGAAGGGCCCAGGAGTATGGAGAAGAACACATTTGCAATTATTGCTGAGTCAGATATCAGTGACAACATGGCCAATCTGTTGGAGCGAACATTTCATTCATTTCTTAGTTTTAATAATAATGAGCTATTAATGTAGATGTTATGTAACTGATATGGTACAAAAGCTAAAGATGTATGTGTAAACGAAATGTAAAGAATGCAGGAATAATGGTACGTCAACAGTGCAGCAGACCGGAAACACTGCAATGACCCACAAAGAGCGGGAGCAAAAGTTGTGCTAACCATGCTGGTCCCCGTTGCTCACATATTCCCTCCCTTGTTCTTATCTTATTCCTAAGTTTAGCATTTTTGCCATAATTAGGAGTCCTGAAACATTCTGGCTGCCACGAGAGTAACGCTGGTCACTTAGAATAAACTATAAAGTATCTAAAGCCTTACATGTAAAATATTGATCACAGCCTCTTCCACCCTGTGAAATATACAACTTACTGATTAAACACTGCTATAGGATTAGCACGTGGTATCAGCCGATCCCTCAATCCTTGTATCAGGAGAGAAAACTGTGGTGCATCCCTGTTAATCAAACTGCCCATATTGCAAATATATGCAAACATATAATGCACAAACTGAACCAGAGTTCTCTGTGACTTTAAAGCCGTGTCTCCAGTAAAGACTCCAATACAGGTGAAGGTGGTGTGTGCAGGTGCAAATACAAGCAATTTCAAAACAATGATAAAATTACACATTTCTGCCTGATCTGTGTAACTACAACCTCAGCTGTGCCACTCCATCCACCTCTGGAGTCATAAAATGACACAAAAACAATGTGTGCAAGCACAAAAACAACTCTTGAACTAAACAAAATTGGCTAACGTTCACAGCGGCTTTGCACCAGTAGACACCATTAGTGCCCAATGAAAAAAATACTTCAGTTTCACGGGTAATGTAATCCAACAGGAAGCAGCTTCAGAATAAAAAAAGGGCTTTTTCTTACAATGTTTTTTTTTTTTCTTCTCATTTATGATCTAGAATGAGCATTTTAATTTAGATTTATGAACACACAATATGTGAATGCAGATTTATGAGCGTGTACTATAAATGATGATTTGTTATCCTTCACCATGTCACAAAACGCAATTACATTCTTGATCATTTTTTGGACGAGCGCAGTCGTTCTGACAATTTTTCACCTATTTGAATTTTTTCTGTGAATGAGTGTGTTTCCTCAGTTTCGACTGTGTACTGGTTAAACAACCCTGAGGGCTGAACTGGCTGGCATTGCTCCACATGGAAAAGAAACTGGTGAATTGGCTGCTGTCATGTCTGCTAATAAAGACATCACATCCAATGGGCACGCATGCTCTTGTCCTTGGTTGGCATGACAAATAATACCATTAACCCTACCTCCCAAAGCAGCCATTTTGATTGATGGGAGAACAAAAGTGAATGGAGTGTGCATAAATGTGTGTGTGTGGGCAATTATTCCTCATGTTGTGGGGACCTTAATCTGTTTGTACTGTCACATTATTGGGATTATATTCCTTCTGGGGACCTTAGATTAAGGTTAGGGTAAGGGTTACTCTGGTTGAAGGTTGAAGTCTGCAGGAAATTAGTGTAAATAAATGTAATGTGCCCTGAAGTCATGGAGACACAGCTGTGTGTGTGTGTGTGTAGGTCCAGGTCCATATTGCTTTGACCTTTCTAATCTGTATTCAGCTGGTCAGCGTTCCAATTAAATGTGTAAACGCTATGTGCGACGATAATGGCGTTGAAGCCCGGATCAGATATTTGTTTGATGCCTGCACAGATTTACAGCTCAGCTTTCACTGCAGACACATGGGCTGTCTGTGATATATCACCAGGTGGCAGTATTTATGTGCAGAATAGGCAACAGCATCAGTGATCCTGAACTCAGCCCTATAGACTCATACACCTCAGTTTAGACACAGGATAGAATTTTGTACATTTCATATTGGAATTTAAAACTCTCCTTTCTGAGGACGAAATATCCTGATGTCTCATAATTAAGAAATGGGAGACAGTTAACGTGTATAAAAATTTAATGGCTCATTCATAATTTACAACAACAGATGGACATTCTGGCACATGGGACTGGATGCATGTTAAATGCTGTCACTTTTCAGGGTTGTGTGCTTTGCATGATCATAAAGTGATGGGGTCATTTTTGTTTTGTTTACCCTGAAAATGATCCACTGTCTCATTCAAACACAAGGGGTTTTCGATTAGGAATAAATTACAGTTGCTGAAGGTCAGTAGTTGCACAATGATGCTTAAGTGTCCAAGCTTCCGCTGCACATTTCTGAAGATCTTATTCCAGCAGTGACTTTTTCTTATTCACTCATTCCATGCAAAAAGAGCTCACTCTCCAATAGCATTATTGATTTAAAAGGTCAAGAGCGAGTGTGGTGGCTTATTTTAGTGGAAGATAGTTTGACTCTAGTTTGACTCCACACTGACAGATGCTCACACACGTTTATTGTACTTTTTACCAACAGAACGAGTGCATTGTGAGCACTTGTGGCCTTTGGAGCTGCGCACGTCACCATTAAATCTGTCATTAAACAGCTTGTGAAATACACATCTGCTGCATTACAACCCCCCCCTCTGTAAGCTCAGGCAGCCCCCTCCCTTCAGTCAGTAAATGCTGTGCAACCCAAACTCTGTGAACAGGACTTGATGTGTATCTGACCATTTTAATAAAGGAAATTGCAGTCAGAACACTCTGGATCCAAATCAAATTTGAGTGATGATGATTTGACTTTCGGCAAGACATGCTGAGAAGTCTTTTTGTCCTGTGCAGCATGTGTCTGCCTGGATACGTGTGAACACACACACACACACACACACACACACGTAACTATGTGATTTGTGTGGCTGATTGCATTAGGTGCAAGGAGTTAGTCCCTGCGGAGGAGCCACATGCTCGTTGTACCCCAGCTGTAGCTGAGATCTAATATTCTTCCAACAGCACCATTATGTCCTTGATGGGCCAAACCCAATCTTCTGCTTCTTTGTGTCTGCCTGGCAGGGTGGAGTACAGAACAAAACATTGTGTGAGGAGGCACATCACATGCAATATTCATTTCTTATGAAGTAGTCTTACAACACTGGCTTTAAGGCAACTTCAGTTCAGGATTTTTTCTGTTTCCTGTACTGGGTTTTTGAGAAGCAAAGGAGGTCAAACACTTGTTCGGAAGAGGGACACTTCAAAAGGTTACTGAAACAGCATGTTCCTATTAATCATAGTCCTGAATAGGAACAATACTCTTTTTTTCCAATATTCATCTTCCGTATTGCGTCTACTGCAGCAGACCTCTAACTTATCGGTCCAGTGCTTTGTTAATTTTCTCATTTCAGGAGATAGGCTTGCATCTATCTCTGCTTGTAGTTGATGTTTTCGTTGATGTTGTGCCTGAGGCTCTTTGCATGAATGGCTGCAGTGGCATGGTATGGGCGGCCCAGACAGAGGGCACTATTGTTACCGCTCCGGAAAATGAAAGTGAAAGCGTCCATTAGTCAGCATTCAAGCTGTGCTCAATATCTCCATCTACCCAACGAGCAGCCCTGACTAACAGAGAGGCACCGTCCTCACTGTGTGCACATCAGCCTCAGTCGGCCAATTCAGTCTTCATTTTAATATGCTCCACCATGCCAGATGGTCTAAGTGCAAGCTATATACCCCATTTAGGATTAATTCTACAGCTGTTGCATTTGTTTAGCATATAATGAAAAGGCTCTGTCTATTTTAAGAGACACAGTCCTTTCCGATCCCTCTGTTCGCCGCTGTTATAGCTGAGAAATTGGCCTTTTCAGCCTGTAATCTCACTCCATTGTCTCTGCTGATTCCCATTATTGTCATCAATTCATAAGCAGTTAGAGTGGTGCCATGTTAGTGTGACAGAAGCAAGTTGAGAAGTAATTAACACAAACAGCTGGTTAGAGAAAGAGTCGGGGACTGTGTCATCCATGAGGGACAAAAAAAGAAATACTGTCAGTGCACATGCGTCTCCGTGTTGGGAAGAATGGTACCAGCTGATAGAAGCATATTTTGAATCTTTGAATACAGTATTGCAAAAAATATGGTATACACATCCATTTATTAACTTTGACAGTGTTTTTTCGCCCCTGTTGTTAGTTTGTTGCTTTGGGAGTGAGTGAACCTATCCATGAGTATGTGCAATTTGATGCACCTTGATTGAATGTTATGGGACTATTGGGCCTGGGCGGAGCTATGCACTCTACTGAGTGTCATTTCAGTTATTGTTATTACATTTACAGTGTTTCAATAGCAGATTCATATTTGGAGAGGAGAGTACCTGGATATTTAGGATATGTAAGCAGGCTTTTGTCTTCAGTTACCACAAACCTAGTTTTATACAGTTCCATGGACCACATATCTTTTTACCTTTATATCATCCCATCTCAGTTGTGAGGTATTTTTTTGCTTCTCCAAAATAAGACAGGCCATTATACGCTTTAGAATATTTATTGGCAGTGCTAGGGGATACAATATTGTGTTGTTTGAATGATTGGGATGTTGAACTATTTTCCCTATTTCGTTGCTATGGTAACGCTTTTCATTCTGGCAACACAGAAAGGGTATTGAAGACAAATTGCCCATTTGCCACATGTTGGCTCTTTTGCCATATGCGCTCATTTCTGACACCAGATTTATATGCCTGCATGAGCAGCTCTTAAGATACAATATCTTTATACTGAGGAGTAGATTCATTTCACCGACGGTGTGCTTGTTTACTAACATCTGCCTTGGCTGCAGAGGTGCTGTCCTAACTGAAGAGTAAGTGCCATCCTCCCGTCCAGGACAGCTGCCAAGTGGCCGGTAGGTGATCACATAAACCACTGGACACGAGACAAGATTGATAAATCCAATAACACCTCAGGATTTAAATATGTGAGCTGATTGCTATCACAAATGGATGCCCTTAATAAACAGAGGGCTACGTGAGAGGGCGTCCCCCACTGTGTCGTTTAGAGTCGGCTGGATCCAAACATGGCTGCTCTATGGCCAGATGTTGGATAACTGACTCTCCCCCACTGAAACATTTCTAAACTTGTGTAACCTTCATTTTTTGTTTTATTAACACAGTGAGTCCAACCATGAACATGTTGTTTTTGCCTTTTCTTTTATTCATAGCCTTTATAACCTATTTAAATAAATGTCTTAAATCAGTGTTTATATCATTTTGTTTATGACGACTTGGGTTTCCTTGATGTCTAAGTTTCAAATGCATTTTACTCAATGGGACCTGGGGTTGCAGCGTCCCGTTTAGATCAAAGTCTGGGCAACGAACAGAAGGGATTGATTGAATGAAAAATACTGTCAGCTTTTTCTATTTGTGTGGATGAGGCCACATATTTGTGTACAACCTCTATGATTGCCTGACAGCTTGTGTTCCTTATCCTGTTTGACTTGATTGTATTGATGTCACTGCTTGTCCAGATCTCAACACTTAACCCAGTGAGTAAAGTGGTCACTGAAAGGACACGCTGAACAATGGGACACTGTTAAGAATGAATAGATAAAGCAACATGTACGCCATAGTTTTGTTTTGTTATATATCTTCCGATATCTGTTAGTTTGGACATTTATATTTTGATTTTCAATGATTAATTGATTGCATGATTCATTTGCCTACTGGTTAAGCAATAAATAAATTGGAGCTGATATCTAGACATTGTCAAGCTCAGCTTCTTTTATTATTATATTTGTCACTGTTTGCTGTTTCCGTTGTTTGTCTAGCAATGTAATTGAGCATCATTATCTTCAGAGGGTGTTTTGATCACAGACGGAGGCAAAAGTCGTCATATCAGAGTAGCTGGTCAGACTGAATGAAAAGGAAGAACTACAATTTAAATAGCTTTCATTTTGAATTCCAGCCTGTTTTGATTACCCAAGTCCACAGTTCATTTCATACCTCGCTTTATGATCCACCGTTCATACCTATCTACCATTTTTCTTGGGATGGGGGGAGGACCAAAGTGGGACCACACTGCTGACGTGAATGCTTTCAGTGGAGAAGATTGTTATTCTTGAGCTCATTAAACTAGTTTAGATCAGGATTGGACCAAATAAGTTACATGATTTAAGCAGTTGTAAGATAACAAAATATACAGCTTGTGCTAATTTTAAATAAAACATACATTTTGCATATGTTAAAGTGTTTACTGTGAAATGATAAATGTTACATAGTAACGTAATGAGAGCACAACAGGCTGCGTTAGCAGTTGATCGGCATTATTGCGATTCTGTCATGTATTGTGATGAGAAATTGTGTGTTTGAATTTGGTGATTCATCTGTATCACAGTGTACCTTTTTAATTCAGCTTGTGTCATACAAATTATTTTTCTCCTGCTATATTTCATGGCTAATTTTCAAAACAAGTGCCAGACACCAGACGTCTCTCCAGCTTTTAATAAACCATTAGACAGTGGGGCAAATCTCTTATGGCTGCTAATCCTGAAATATTAAAAACAGGAAAGTGATTATTGAGATATTATAGAATTTTCAATATTCACTTCATGCGCTGGGATTATATGAAAATGTTTTATAGAGGTAATTTAAGCCTCCCTCATTCTCGAGCATAGCTTTAGGACATAGATGAACTTGCACTGATTGCGAGAGAAAAGGCAATAAGAACAAAGACGTGGGGAGTAACCTTTGATGATGATCTTCTTTGTCACCTCACTTTGCCACCAGCACTGTTTCTGGTGAGGCAAAAGCTAATTTCATTAAGACATGGGGGATGGTTGCATGCCTCAGAGTTATATCATTAAATACTTATCCAGTGTTTTCGCAAAAGAGGAAAAAGGATGATGGGGACGTAGATCTGTAGGCTTTCATAACGAAACAGGGTACCAGGCCAAGTGGAATCTAATTTGTGCATGTGATTCAACCACTGAAAATCACAGAGGGTGGGAACCTCACCAGTTCAAGGTGTTCATGTGGCCAGTAATGGGAATGAGAGCCCCTGCTTCCCTTAATCTACTTTCTGGCTCTCTCGCTTCTATCTTTGTCCTCCTTGAGTTCGGGTGTGCAGTGCGCGGCAGACTGGCGAAGCACTCAGTACATGACTTTATCACTTTTCACCAGATGCTCTCTGCTCCCATCTATAGAGGGAGCAGGGGAGGAGATTGCCGTGCTGCAGCAGGACTAACTCTGAAAAAAGAACGAGTCACAGTGACAGTCAAGTCCCACAGCACTGGAAACCAGGGGGGAGGTGGGTGTTCACTACAAACCAATAATCATGGCTTATAGCTTCACTGTGCCCCAACATAGTGTGCCGAAGTCACAGCTTCTCTTGACTACCTTACTTTTTGAAGCAGGTGCAGAGCATCTACAGTACGCACAGTTATGATTTGTGTGTGTGTGTGTGTGTGTGTGTGTGTGTGTGTGTGTGTGTGTGTGTGAAGCAGACGTCACACATGCCTGCACAGGGGGAGGGGAGTGACGGTGCCCCCATGCTATTCCTATTCAACATGTTAATTAAATAATTATTAATGCTGTTCCACATGTAGTCAGAAGCTGGTGATTAAAATGGAAAAAATGATGTTCAGCTTTTTTTTTGGTTGTAATCTATGAAATATAATTACAGCTGTGATATGGTTTAGATTAGAATTCTGCTGACATTCAAACATCTTATTTGAACACTGCCAATGTCAGATACAAGTTAAGTTGAATGAGTGCTATCTTTGAACTATAACATCCAGTCACACTGGATGGAGATAGAGGGTAAACTCTGACCTGAGCACTTGAAACCTTATCTTACAAATAACATGCATGGTTCAATGCAGATACAATGGCCGTCCTCCCTGGTATTAAAAGATTCTTGACATGCTACTAGATTATGAAATAAAATTTAAAAGCAACACTCGCCTTGTCGATCAGGGTCAGGCATTGGGAAAAAAAGTATGAATATTTTTAATTCGTTCAAGGATAAAGTTGAAATGTTGAGGAAAATAGTGGAAATGTTGAGAATAAACTTGAAATTTCAAGATTATAATAGAAGTTTTTAGAATATATCAAACAAATATCAACAGCATGTGAGGCTGCCTCAAAACGCTGCCTTGTGTAGATGAATTGGTGTAACTGTACTTCAGAATCTGATTTGGTTTGATATTGACCGTATTCGCAGAATACAAAAGGAAAAAGAAACTTCCTCCACTATTATTTCAGACACTGTATAGGCAACATTAGGTGAGGTTGTGGTTGTGTCTAGGTTTGTTCTCTTTCAGCCTTAAAAAGCTGCAACTCCTCAGACAGACATTTTAAAATGGATTAAAATACAGTACAGCATTTTAAATCTTGCTGTTAATGCTCGAGTCAACTGGCTGTTTATTCAGATTTAAGGATCCCTTTTCCAAACAGGATTCAGGGAAATGGACTCAGCAGAAATGGGATCATTGAGTATTATTAGTGCCTCAACATCACAGGATTTGCTACTTACAGTAAATGCTGGATTAGCGCGGGAAAAATGCCAGTAGCTTGCAGACATTTCCAGGAATGTGCCTCTTGTTTATGTATGACTGCAGATATGCAAGTATGTTTTGTAAATTTTTTAAGGTGTGTATTTTTGTGTACATGAACATGCATATGAATGTGTGCGGCCTTGGATCTTCACTGTACCTGTGTGGAGTCAGGGGCAGCCGCACCGTCTTGTTTGCCCAGCCGTGGCAGAGCAGCAGCCGCTGCCTGGCTCACGCACTGGCTGCTGTCACATTTCAGGACACCATCCTACTCATTCAGTTTATATCCTTCACTGCTCCTACACCTCCTCAGGCTTTTCACTTTTCCAATGGGTTACCAAACTGACATCATCGCTGCATATGAATAGAAGAGAAGCTCACAGTATACCAGGGTTTCACTTTTTTCACGCCATTGCCAAATTGGTTTCAGAATGAAAATTAAATCAGCCATATGGTGGCAGCAAAGAAAACTGAAATGGAAATATTAATAAAAAAAATGCAGTTTATCTATATGTCTATATGACACTGAACAACAGATGCATTTGTATCCAGCAGACACATCTGAGTCCAATTGTTCTGTCTTGGTCTCCACCTATTGCCAACAAAAGCATTTCTGTCTATAGCTTGCTTGATGATCGATTTGTGTTCACCCACCGGTCTCTAATGTTGCCTGTTTGCTCTTTGTGGCTTTGGTCAGGTAGTGTTTATTAATGCTGTTTGTCAGGAATAAAAAGCTGTCACAGCTGGAAACCAGGTGGAACCAACCTGAGTCATTCAGGTTGGTTTAAAAACATGTGACTTTTTGCATACACAAACACATTTAATTTTGCAAATGAAAAATATGTTGATGTCTGATAATGCCACAAAACTGAGAAGCATTATGAGCACAGATGCACATGGTCACAAAGAGGTTTCTCTTCATATATATTTCATTGTTAATGAAGCTGTAGGGATTTAGTGACAATAAGCAGGTTTTATTGCTTTACTGTGTCGTGAGCTGGAGAGCCAGAGGTTATTTAAACAAACCCCCTCAAACCAAACACAGCTCGGTTTTTGTTTACCAGTGTTAATGCTTGGTAATTTAGTGCCACGGGCCCGGAGGGAGCAAGGTTCATCTTTGGGGTGAATATTCATTTGGGACTGACACCTGAGACTCAGCAGCTCCTCATCGAGCCTGTCGTCATCGGTATTGACTGCATTGTTTCAGTGCAACGTATTCACAATCGTAGAATAGTAGAACTGTGCTTGATCATTCAACTGACAAATTCCACAACATATAATACTAATACTGCAATACTGTTAAGTTCATGAGAACAAGATATACAACAAAACGTAACTGTGTCGTACAACAATATGCTCTTTCACAACATTGAGATGTGACAGTGTAATTTCCCTTCATGTTAGCGAACCGAGATGCATAGAATTGCGGCGTCTATGCTTTTGAGCTTCCCCAGACGCGTCATTGTGTGGAATATAATGAAGGTATTGAGTGCTTTATGAAATCCATTTCCCTCTAGATCAATCTGGCTTAATGTCATCTGTCTCATTCACATCAAACGGCCGAGGACTGTATTAATAATTGCATCGGCTGTATTGATTTCTATTGACTGTCAGAGCGGCCCCTGTGAAACACTGTAGTCTTCAAGCAGCCTGACCCTAAATCAAGTGACATCTCATTAGAACAGACAGTGGCTCTTAAACAGATCTTTTCCAGCTATAAAAATGGAAATGGGAAACAGCCACTGACATAAAAGAGGATTGTTTCTTCATTCTTTGCTAATATGTCATTCCCTGAATTAGTCAATATGTCCCCTGTGAGGTTCACAAAAAGTGTCTTGTCTTTTAGTAATCAATTAACCTGAATACAGGGTTTATGTTTTATCCTATATTCCCTGGCTACACTTAACAAGGGCGACCCACCTGCTTTTGCATTGAGACTTGCTGACATCGTTTTTTTTTCCAAACACTTTTAAATCACATGGCTCATGCTGACACGATAAAGTCATGCATTTTTGTTGAGTTGTTTTAGCCTTGCATTCACGCTGTGCACCTCTCATTCTGCCTCGCCCCAAATATTCTGTATTGGGTTGCTTTCTGGAGGTCGTGCGAGCCATTGTAGTAAAATGGAATTGCTGTCATTTTCCAAGAGCAAGGTAGAGATTGAACACATCTCCTCCGGTGCCTCATATTGACAAGTTGTTTGTTCCCACATAGAAGCCCCTGAATGCTTGTTTTCTTTCATTTATTGCACCATTCTGGGTAAACTGCAGATGCTGTAATGCATGATAATCTCGGGAGGTTGTTTGAGATGTTACTGTCTACAAGAAACAAGAAAGTCATGCAGATCTCAGATCTTTACCTTCAAACTAAATAGCTTTGCCCCCTGGTGGTATAGTATATGTCATAAACCTCCACCATGTTAGCAGATGGGACATGTCAGTGTGGGACAGTGTGTCTATCATCCACCACCACCACTGCTCTAAATGTTATGAAAAGGTCAAGATGGCAGCACCCTTATCCGGGATACTTAAGCTTCATTGTTGTACAATGGAAGGAAGTGGAGACCTGTCCATGTCTATATACAGTCTTTGGATATGCACGAGATGTAGTAGCAAACGAGGGATTTGTTTGTTGTTGAATGAATTTTCCTTTAACAACCCCATCATACAAGTACAAATATGTACTGGTCTATCGTTCTAATTCTTATTTTTCTCTCTCTCTCTTTTTTGCTGCCGGATTCTTTCTTTCTGTGATGGATCTTATCCCAACTAGGTAAGTGCACAAACACAATTGCACCATTACATTGCATTGCTGCGACAGATATTGATATTCATAATAAACCAAAGGAAACAGTGGGAGCATGCCGTCAATTGATGAAATATCACAGTGGAAAGAGGGCAGGACCTGTGATTGTTAGAACTGCTTTCTTTCTCAATTTAATGAGTCGCTGGTGACTGGCTGCCACTGTAGGTTAATCTCCTACTTTGGCGCTCTCTTCCTGAGCGCTGTAAAAATAGACCTGAACATGTTCATTACATCTCCTTCATTCATATCTTTCCTGCTAAGGTTGCTACCATCTCAATTGTCAGAACAGCCACCGAACACATTCAGAGTAAATGGCGCCTAAACAATGCCAGAATAATTTCTTTTCATTTTTGTTTTGTGCTTTTGAAGTCAATCATACATAAACCTCAATTTCTTGTCAAAGTTCAGATAATTGATTTGATATACAAATTTTTGTTATCGTTTTTGCAACACTATTTTTCTCCATTTTGCAACGTACATATAGAAGATTTTCCTTGAATTTTGAGGTTTATCAGTTGAAACAGTGACATGTTTTTGCACAGTGAAACCCAGGCCAATATAAAGGATAATCTGTGTGGATGTGGTGCTAAATGAGCGCTTTATGATTCAGTGCTGCTCTCTCATGGCGGAGCTCGACTCAGTAATGAGTAAGTAATGAAATTTGGGATGGTGGGTGCTGGGTAATATGGCTAAGCAATGCGTAGGGGGCCCGTGGTGTTTGCTCCCTTGGCTGTTGAGCCCTGGACTGTGATGAAACCCCCCCTGGTTTTAATGTTACAGCAGATTTCCAGCATTGGGGGAGATGGTCTAACGCAGCCTTATTACCTTCAGATTGAAGATTATTGACAGAGGACAGACATTGTCCATATCTCATCACGTTGCACGTATGGAGTGATTAATGATTAATGACATAAATAACAGATTTAATGTCTGTAATAATTTTCTCCAATTTAACAATATGGCCATTTGGTCTCCCAGCTCCCTCCCTCTGCTTTACATTCCAATCCTTCCATCAGACCGTTCTGCTGAAGGCAGCAAAATGGGAGCGTTGATTTTCGAGTCTAATAGTCGTTAGATTTGTAACGGAGCGACGGCTTCATGAATCCAGAAAGCTCCTTTATTGTGTTAGTATGCTCGACCTCGTAAATTCCTTTGTGACTCTGTATAAATTTAAGGCATCAATTATAGCATGTGGTGAAGATCTGTGATAAATCTGTGAGGTGAGAGTGTCTCTGTATGTTCAGATAGACGATTGTTGTTGTTTTTGCTTTTATCCTGAGCCAGCCATGCATAAGAAAGAAAACCTCACTGTGTTGTCAGTATGTAAATGCATTTGTATTCATCTCACTATTTTCATGATTGATTGACTATAAAGTGTAAATGCTTACCCCAACACAATTCATCCGCAGCACAATTTAAAGGCACATTTATATACAGAAGTGCATCAACCTGAAATTATTGCATGTATGCATTTGTACTAAACACAGCGTTGTCAACAATCCATCAGCCCTCTAATGTGACATGACATTAATTAATGCAGTTTCAGTTTGTTGGTTGCTGTATTGCTTTTGAGGATAAGAAACTGTTTCTGTCAAAATCAGAACAATATAGCGACAATTTCAATCACAGTCTTTTACTTTAATGTAAACCCCTATCCTGCACTGCCAGAGTCAAGCCCAGCTAATCCACTGCAGGCTGCCTTCCTTGCTAGATTGCTGCAATTTACACAGGACATGTACTGTGTTTAGCACAGGGCCACATTTGGGCTACCTCCACCAGAGGGGAAGAGGAACTCCTGTAAAGACTCGCTGTGAGAGCTGCATGAAAGGAGCACAGCAGAGAATAGAGACCAGAGAGCAGAGCTCAGCTGACCTAAGGATCACACTCTGGTTTGGCCTCTTGGGGTTTAGATCACAACCAATTGTAGCAGCCCCACTGTGCAGCCCTCACACACAGCATGTTCTGAGCACAGCTATTCACAACCCCACTGCAACCCTGCCACTATCTTTCCATATATAGGAGCTGAAACCGCAGGTCTACAGGGATAAAGTATTAAGGAAGAATTAGATCCTAACACTCTTTATCATCCCCTAGGTGATAGTCGCATTTATAAAGTGCCCTTTGCATTTGTCACACCTCTAGGTTCTACCTTATTTTACTTTCCTGTAGTGTTTCAAAGGGTATTTTTTCTCTGCCCTTGTTAATATGCAATACACTGACAAAGCACAAGCAACTTTAGCCCCCAACCGTGTTCTGTGAAGCTCATTTAAATGGAAATTGTACAGTTGCATCCCCTGTGAAACTCCACCACTGTGATGAGAGAATTGAGACTTTTTAATGTCAAACATGCATTTTTTTTGGTAACGCTGAGTTTCTTTTCTCTTTTCCGTCGGGAGGGGAAACTGATTAAGGTTTGTTTCGCTTCCAAATGCACTCCAGAAAAGATAATGGCAGCTATCAAGCTTTTTTCTGTCCATGAGGCCCACATGCAGGGAGCCCATGAGACTGAGTTGTAGTAGTAATAATCTTGTTTCCTGCATGACTCCCCACCTATAACTGGGCTAGGCAAGCAAGGCCTGCTGGCACAATAGCATCGCCACTTATCATAACCACCTTCCATTTACCCACAAACACAATCCTGTTCTCTGACTAGGTAATTACAGTGTTTGCTGCATTGTTGTGTCTCCACCATGCTGATAGTGATGTCCAGAGATGGCAGCTACTGCTGGTTACCCAAAGCTTCTCTCAAAAGCAGAGGTTCCATATGTGCCTCTTCGATATTGTTCATAATTTTCTTATTTTGAACCCAGAACACCTTAAAGAGACAAACATGTACCGTATTACATCTTGTTTTTGCACTTACAAACAAAATCTACACCCATTTTCTTTGTTTTCTTTCTGTGAATTGAGTCTCTGAAGTGTTGGTGGTTGTTTTGCACAACGAGCAGCTATTCTTCGATGCTAGAGTCCTCAGGTAGACTGTGCAGTTGAAAGCATTACGACGGGCTACACAACCTGTCTTTTTTCCCAGCATGGCTACAGCTGCAAGATGTTTGGTTCAGGCCTCCGGTAAATACAAGGCTTCTCAACTGCCCAGGATTAGCACTGTGGGGAAGGGAGGTTCTAGAAAAGAGGATGGGATGCAAATGTGGTTTTTTGAGGGAAAGAGCAGCTGTTTGAAGACCGTAAAAGCATCTGTGATGTAGGTCCTGTGCACTTGATAATGATGTCCCTGGATCCCATTACTCCAGAATCAGGGAGTCGATGTCCCTGCCCTACAATTTAGAAGCAGGATTCCAGTCTGTAATGAGAGGCCACTGGTCTGGACTGCATGGGACGGCCACATAATACAGGAAGTTACCCTAGCTCCAGGTCACACAACAAACACACTGACCTCACTACGACAGCTACTGCCCATCCATTAAGTGCACAATTGCAGACGTCATTATTGTATTTAGTTATATGGAAACCTTAATGATATAGCTTACAAGACCATTACGTGTGGTGGGTCACTGGTCATATTTTCATCATATCTGTAAAACTCTAATGGTTTATTAAGTGATACTGAATGACCAAATCTTTTACCAGACCTGTTGATATAATAGAAAAACCTATAATATAATAATTCATTTTCTATGACTTTATTGTATGGCTGAAATATAATTGCAAGGTTATATAAAGGGACAATCATTTAGTTGAATTGTAGCCTAACAAATCATTCAGAATTCACTGATGTACCTGTGTATACTGTCTACTATAGAAAGTAAGCAGAATTAATATTGAAACTTGGGTAATACACACTTTAACCAATGTTCCTAATATGGAATTCAGACATTTGATAATTTGTTTTATTTAAAATGTGTATAACACACACATTTGAAGATGTCAGTTAAAGGGATTTTTAAAAATTGGTTCAGATTCCTAATTTGCGTTTACTCATCTAGCAATGAGTAATAGCAAAATGACCTACATAACTGATGTGGGGTAAATCACTGGACTGTATTGTGATTAAGATTTTAGGTAATGAGAAACAAATTATATTTTCACATATAACCTTTCCACAACTGAATCACAGTGTGTGTTTTTTGCAGGAAAGCTTGTATTATCCCAGGGGGGAACAAATAAAATCATTTTAAGGAAGGACAATTGGTCTCTGCTGAATTTTAAAACTCATTTACTGTCTTTTGCCTTGACAGATGGGAAAGTGGCAATTCTGTTTATCTCCCCACAGACTAAACAAATGAAATGGAGTGGGGGTCACTGACGAGCGCCTGAGACTGAATTAACACTCTTCTCATTATTGTTCTAGAATATGTGCTGGGTAGGTTTCAGCTGGATGCACCCTGCCATTTATTCTGACCCCCCACAGCTGTAAATCACATCAGGATTAGATTCCCCCTCCATATTTTTTTCCGTTATATATATGAAACTCCATCTAGGTGCAAGCAGCATCCTGACACTGTTGATAATACAGTTTATTAAAACCCACCACGGTGGGTTTGGTGGAATGGAGGTCATATAGGACACTCTAACCTGTGTCATCTATAATTCATTGTCAGAATATGCTCTTCTTAGTGGGATTAAACTTTAATAACTTGACGGGCTCTGTAAACACCCCTTTGTGCAGAGCTAGTGTCTTGCCTCGTGGAGGGACAGGTGCAGCGACTAGATCTTGTGCTGAGTGGGGGGGCTGGGAGAGACAGGGAATATCTGCTGAGAGAGAGAAGAGTCGCAGTAAGTCCAGGTTAAGCCCTGGGAGCCCGCCGTCAGCAGGCCAGTCCCCTGCGTGAGGACAAGCCCCAGCTGAAATGTGTTTCCCTGCAGATAAGGTCCAGCCCTGAATGGGGGCATGGATGAGATGTGGCCCCATATCTGTTATGGTTCTTATTGTGTGGGCGAGCGATTAGGTTAGGGGAAATGTAATACGTCTCTGAAAGATTTTTGCTATGTATGTACCTACTGTGCTATCTCTGGGTGAGGTTAGAGAGGGTTGAGGACATACTGTATATGTCACTACAAGAATTGTAGACTTGTAGTTTTACAGTCTAATGATCACAGTGATATATATTTAGCAAAACTGCTTATTTAGTAAACCATAAAACACCAAACACACGTCTTTGTAGCGTGACTGAAGATATAAGTACATATATCCAACTGTAGCTGTTTTGGATTTTACAGTCTCAAAGGAGTGTGGCTCTGCAGCGAGATGCTGACTGTCTTTGGCCGGGGCCTGTCGCCATTATTGGGTCCGTCTTGTTTATGGCTGCATTTAGCCAGTGGACTAGGTGGGGTCACAGAAAGGAAACACCCTCTATTTGACCATCACTCAGCCGTGCTCCAGCACTGTGGCACAGAGTTTCCCTACAGTCTGCACTGCTCTGCTATCACTAACTGAATTATCAGTAACTCATCTCTGACGAGGTTGGACATCATAGCACCATTTCAGTGATGTGACCTTTCTACTTTATCCCTCGCCTGTTAAGACGTGCGTCTTTTTGATCCGACGTGTGGACATTTGCCAGTGGCTGATTGCTAAATAGCAGTGATCTGATGTCCCTGGAAATCTCTTGAAGTATGTCTCACAGTCCCAAGTCAGACTCAGCTTCTGTTGGATCAGTTTGGCACCAGACCAACCAATTAACCTCTCTAAATGGCACTTTGGATTGTTTGAAATCCTTTTCGTCACATTTGGACCCCTGTGGTTTCTATCAGGGAACGGCGGGTAAGGGGTGGTGCGTTGTTTGAGTGTGTGCCCCTTTGTGCTTGAATGTGTGTACAAGCAGTATTTCACTGCACTGCACAAGCAAAGAGTTTAAGGTGTAGTCTCAGAGCTATGGCCCAGTAATTTCATTTTCTCTTTAATATAGCTTGAAATCCCTTTAAAGCTATAGATATGTAAATGCACTCCTTCCATTTCCCCCCTTAGCGGCCCCTCTCTTTCAGCTTTATGGAGCACATTATGGTCTAATTGCTTTGATTTGGATCCTGCTTGTAAAACCAAACCTGTGATGGTGCTCTTCAGACCATCCCTTTACTTCAAAGTGGAAATCTATCCCACCCAACGCACTGCAATAACTGCAGTGGCTAGGTGAGCCATGATGTTGGTGTTAGATTGCAATTATTCATGATGAACGGGTCAGCGGAGCCTTTCTTTATCCTGGAAAACTTAATTCCCCTCCATCCTGTTGTTGCTTTCCTGCAAGTAACGTGAATTTATGTGTTCTCGTGAGTGTGTGTGTTTGTGTGTATGTGCGTGCGTGCTGTGTTAGCCTAGTGGTCTCACCACATAAAACAACTTGTATTCTGGGTCTCTGGGGGGCTGATCCTTTGACACAGAATAGATTAAAGACTGGTGGAGATATAGCTTTGTGTGCTGCAATGGGCAAGTGGGCAAATAGTACAACAGCCAGGTAATGCTAGTGTAATGCATTCCCACCGCACCCATGCCGCAGCTTTGAGAATGTGGCCAACAGCTTCGCTTCAGCTCTGAATGACTGCTGCCGTGTAATTTGTTACAAGCCTCGTGTTGCAGTTCAGGGTTGGTTTAAGTGCAGAACATTCACACAATGCCGTAGCAGAGCGCTCAAGGAGAATTGGTGAAGAAACACTCTGCCTGTTTCCATCACTGCCAATGAAAGATCAAAAGCCATTTTGGGCAGATAAAAAAAACTCGATAGTGTTTCTTCTGTGGTAGGTTTCTATTACCTGCAGGAACGTGTGGGAGTCTATTGCCTCCAAATCTATTAGAAATAGACAGAGACAAACTTTACTAACATATATCATCACATACAGCATGTACATCATTTTAATTTTAAATTTTCTTTCAAACTATTATCAGATTTCAGCCAGAAGATGAAGAAGAAGTGTCTTTCATCTGTCATTAAATTATTTTTACAAACTGTAGGAATTTGTGATGATATGTAATGAATTATATATATATAATATGAAGTGAGATAGGAATGTTGTATTCATTAACTGGTAAGGAAGTATGTAGCAGTGTGAACACCCTAAATTGTTAATGCAGTGCGTTCAGAGTAGTGATTGATTTCATTTGATTAATTGATGTGGACTCTTTGCTTCTTGGTCTCGGAGTTCAGGTTTTCTTCTTGGCTGAATATCAGTCTCCTCTTCCTGTGGTTGATCAAGTGAGATTGTTTTGTCAAAGATCGTGGCTGGCAATTCATCTTCCTCAGAGAACAATTGTAACGAGGGGGCCCCCTGTCTCTGTTGTTTTTTCTCAGTTGTCTTCATTTTTCTGCAGTGCAGCATTATTAAAACCAAGTCATTAGTTCTGTAGTCATCTGTAGTGATGTAATGCTGTAAACATTAGAATCCAGCAGAGGGCACTTTTTGCAAAGCTGCTTTTTTCCTCACTTTATTTTTAATTGACCAAACTCCCCTCTCTCCTTTACTCTGCCATGACTGAATCTCAAATAAGATATTGAACTCACATATCTGACCAGCTGACTAAAAGGCCTACAACATTTAAACCTTCCAACATTTCTCTCTCATGCTGTCTCTGATTTTCTTCTCTAGTTTTTCTCTTTGAGGTCAAACCTATGATTGGAACTGAAAGAAGTGGCCGTTTGGTTGTGGGAATAAAAGAAAAAGTCAAATGAAGTCCTAACAGGCTGACTTACGCAATGTTCTTAAACTTCAAGCTTTTCTTTGGATGACATCTTAATGGTCAGATTGTAAATCATTTGCGGTGTACCTGGGTTCTTCCGAGTGCATTTCAGCCTTAGCCACCTCGCTCTTAAACATACAACCAATTTAAGACCACCGACACCAGACTCCAGGGACAGAAGCTCAACATTGTGTCTCGACAGCAAAAAGGAAATACAGAGCACCCCCCAGTCACAAGGCCCCAAAAGTTCAGTACTTCTAATTCTAACTTCTAACTTTGAAATCCTCAGAATTTGATGTACAGTATGTTTAAGCTTTGTGAGACAGCTCTCTCAGTGACATTTCTCTTTGAGAGAGATCATAGTCCTCTTACTTCACAGCCCCCATTAGTGGAGATTCACTGGCCTTTTATAGGGATATCTGTGTGGGCTGCAACTCGCCTCCAGCTTCCTAGTATTGCAGCAGCTCACAAGGACAGATAAATTCCTTTCCATAGAAAAATGCTTGTTTTGTAACATGAATGTATGAATTGATTTTTTTCACACTGTTGCCACATTTGCAGCAAATCAGAATATCACACCACAGATTGGGTTACACACACTTCTGAGAAATGACTTCATAAATAGTTGGAACCAGACGTTTGAAACTGCCTTTTGTTTTGCAGAAGATAACATTAAATACATTTACACATACTATTAGAGCCTGACCAATTTATTGTTTGGTTACAGTATTCACAGACATCAGTATTGGCCTTTATGTTTGCTGATATGAAAACGTTCATCTTACAGAATAAAAAATACAAAAAGATGTGCACTAATTACATGAGTTTATTTCCTTAATTCAAATTCTACAATTTTATTTCTATTTGTGTTTTCTTTTCATTTATAGTTATTTATAATAATTTCATGGTTAAACCGTAAAATATCAAGCCTCAGTTACGTTTCTCTGCCATAAGGGTGTTGATATGAAAATTTGTTTCCTCCATTTTAAACTCCATATTAATTGGGCTGTACATATTATGTAATGATAGATGTCCTTTTAATGAATGTTTTCGAATATAGGCAAAGACATGACCTTTTACAAGTGTAGTAAGGAATTGTAAAAGACTTTGAAAGCCTGTAGTTTAGTGTTATTCCCCAGAGCCTGTTAAATGTAGCACATTCAAGACAACCTGCTGTTAGTAATAGATGCAGCTGATAGTAGTAAACACATCAGTAGGAGAAAAAAAAAAAAGTGCCAAAATCAACAACTTCAGTGGAACATAGTCTAAATGAATGATATCCAGCACAGGGAGAGTCTTGATGGGAACAAATGGTTTTGCACTAATAGGTTTTGTTATATACACTACTTTTCATTTGAAAAATGAGTTTGTTCATTTATATTGTAAAATTGTATTTCTTCAAACAAATGTCTTTAGAAATCATTATTATCAATATTTTGTTCATATTCAACTTTTTCAGCAAACTCTTTTTTATTGTCAGTTCTGTAAACACGGTTAATGCTTCATGGCCAATGGTTTGTAGCAGTTAAATCCGGCTCTGCTATATCGAGGCGTGACGCGTCTCCTTGTCTCATCTGGATTGACTAATCTGATTGCAGAATTTCAAGTGTCGAAAATAAAAATGCAAATCCACATGACACATTTTTTTTATGTTTGTTCACTCATGCTACCAACTATTTACTCTAATTACTCTTACTTTTCTGACGTTCTCCATTACACCTCGCATCTATTGCACTTCTGTCCGTCCGTGGAGAGGGATCCCTCACATGTGGCTCTCTGAGGTTTCTTAGTTATCGTTTTCCCTGTTAAAAGGGTTTTTTGGTAGTTTTCCCTTCCTCTTGTTGACGGTTAAGGGCAGAGGATGTCACACCTTGTCAAGGCCCTATGAGACAAATTGTGATTTGTGAAAATGGGCTATACAAATAAAATTAGATTGATTGATTGATTAATTGATGTTTGTTACTGCATTGTTGAATTTGATTGTTTGAATCAGGTCACCATCATATACTTTTCACCTACTTATCTGCCTTATACTGTAAACCATAACACCAACGCGGCCATACTGTGAAACCCTTGTGTTGATTATTAAGGGAGCACAGTCATCACATAATCCCGATGAAGCAGATAAACCATTGGAAGGCCCTGATTATAAAAAAATGATGGAAATGTTAAAGCCAGAGAGAAGTGAACATTCATCGCCGTTCACTTCAGAGGTGTCACAATCTGTCTCCCAGGGAAACAACACACTACTTTAAAGCAATTCCCTCCATCCACTTATTTTTTCTTTCTCTCGTTTTTTTGTCGTTTTCAGTTTTTACCAGCCAATGGAAAGCATCCTTCAGTTGCGCTGATTTTCTCTTCATTTCGCTTCGACATTATCCTTTTAATGGCAAAATGCTTGTTTGTGCCGCGTGAGCAGACTCCTCTTTCTTAAGTCGTGTCCATAGCGCCTCAGACTGCCTCTGTGGACCTGCATCATGACCCATAATCACCATTTCTAAAGAGAACATGCATCACATCATACCATTACACCCACCCTCCTCACATTACAGCAGCAGTAATGCCACTTTTTAGTGCTTGATTATATCCTTAGGACAGATCAGACAGTGACCACATTCCTTTTGCAAACTAATCAGCTCCAAAAAATTACTTATTGATCCCAGGCCAGAGCATGGAGGGGGATTTAGTGGCGGGGTCAGTGGGAGGGCTCGTGGTGCCTGATTGCCAGCCAGCATTTCTGAATCATAAAAAACTCTCACACACACACACACACACACACACATGTATATATTTTCCTCCCCCCTAAATGAATCAGTAACAGCCCAAACATGTATTTTTAATAAGCTCTTCTTTCACTAAAAAGTCCTGATGGTAACTGGATCTGGTTCCAATGCTCCCCAGGCACAACCTCTCTTCCTCTTAAAATACATAAATTGAAAATTGATTTTTATATATATATACCGTGCATGACATTTAGCCCAGAAATGTAATATGATGGGACTGGAATTGAAAAATCATTTTCAGTAGGAATGCTCACTGTATGATCCTATTGAGTTCAGTAATAGCTCACTGCGGGAGGTCACACATTCACTGAGGTGCTGAGGAGTTTTCAGATAGTCTTTTCTCAACACGTATTTTATGTTATTGCTGTCACATCGTAAGTGTGTTAGTATGTGGATGTTACAGCTCACCAGTATTTGCATTGTGTTTTATCAACAGTTTAATACTCGGTCCAGTCTAGTGTTGCAATCACTGTGTGACCAAAGTGTCGCTCCATGTTTTTCCCGTGCTACTCCCACAGCACGGCAACTTTCATCCCAGACAGCATTGATCGGATCTTTTAGAGATGAATGGATTAATTACAGGCAGTGAGAGGAGACGAAATACAGGCTGGCATGGGGGAAGAATGGAACTGAGGGCTGGGATTGAGAAAGCCATTAAGGCAAATTGAGGGCATTAATGACTGTAGCACTGCCAGGGGGGCCCCAGTGGCCCACCCTTTTCCCTGGCACTATGGCTGTGTAATGGCTTCCTCAGCTGCTCTTTTCAGATATTAGTTGAGCAGCGGCTCTGTGGCAGTGCGTCTGACACGATGTTCTTTTTCACACCTCTGAGACTTCGCGAGGTCCCAAACAGCTCGCTGTCAGACTCCACAAGAACCACCTGCACCACATCGTATAAGGACATGATGCCAAAGACACTGGAGGTGCGGCACAGGTTAGAAACAATCATTAAATATATCAGACCTGGGGCACTGCTGTTGAGTACTCCACATATATACTATTCTCATATAGTCATGAGAAATACTGATGTGTGGCTTTCTTTATAGTAGAGAGAAAATAGCTGCAACTAAAGAAACACAAACTCCACGAATCATTAAGCACACGCCTTGCAGCGCTATGCTGACACACATGAAACAAGAGTTCAATAAATAATAGATTGCAAAAGGAAATATGGGCCTTGTGTTTATCTAATTAAACAACATCAAATATGAATGACAATCAATTACGGTTTGCTTCAAGGCTTTAAACAGCACCACTGTAACATGGACACATGTCTCTTTAAAGTCATATAATTTACAATCTGCAATTCACACTCTTATTGAATAGATGGTAACTAGCAGTTGCCAGTTATTATGCCACAATTAAATGTTATGCACATGAGCTTTTTTGATGAAACGATCAATATTATTCGTAAAAATATTATTATAATTAAAACAGCCATAGTCTGTGTGCTTCTCTTTGTTCTCCTCTTGTAAGTTTGTTTCACCCCTTCTCAATGTCTAGGTTGTTTAAATCTAATCTAGCTGAACACATTACTTCCCTCACATGGCCCCCAGCTGAATGTAGCAACTCATAAAAGCCCAATGTTTCAGCCATATTGATTCCTCTGGTAAAATTGGTTTGAGCAATGAATGTGCTGCAGCGCTATACGCTGAAATGTTTTGCAGCCGGAGGGGGGAAAGTGTGAGGGTGACCTTCAATGTTTTTTTCCCTCTTACTTTCATCGCAGTTTTTCTCTTTCACAATCTGCCTTTGAGCGGCGTTTCATGGTATTTCTGATATCCTCACGTACGCTCTAACTTGAATGACCCGTGGCACATTATTCATATTATCTTAACCTGAATCATGCCCTCTATTCATGCCTCCTGAAAGAGAGAAAAAATTATATTTGGATTTGTTCTTAACTTTGATTGAGGAAATGACGTGAAGCAGTTCTTGTTTGATCTCAGGTGCAGATCATTTATCTGATGGTTTCTTTTCATCTTAACTCGGATGGAAAGTGTGTTATGTGCTTGTATGTGATCCCTGACCAAGATTTCAGTAGCATGCGGCTGCATTTCTCTTACAGCACATTGAGTAATACACTTTGCTGATGGGGAGTGTAACTTACGAAGGCAGTTCAACATAATGACTCCTGATAACCTAAGCTCTCCGGAACACTTGGACTGTACATGTGAACAAATTCTCCTCTATTTCTAACTGGTGAGCAACAGTCAAGCGACAACATTTTACACATCAGTTGCACTTTTTTCCCCAACTTCATTAGTACAGACATTACAACACTGCGGCAGTTTGACTGTCATCTACAGTAACTATGACTACAATAGATAAGCATAGTCAGGCTCCTATAGATAACATTGGTACCAATACAGCTTCTTGGTATCAAACCCCACCTCTCTCATCAATAGTCTTGTAACAGTGTTCAATACTAGGTTTTGTTCAGTAGTTAGTAGAGATCTGAACTAACTTAGTTACTTGATGTTGGGACCAGTGAGCCAATGTTTTGGGAGATGGTTGATTCAAAAACCGATAATGTATCATATTAAATTTAGACTAAAAACTGTAAATTTTAGAAAATGCAAAGCACACAGCACTTTTTCAGAGCAGAGTTCTGTTTCATATTAACCATCAGACCTCCAAAAAGATTTGGTGGCTTTTATTCGAAAAAGTTAATAACTGTGAAGTTGTTTCCTTTCATGAGTGTTACCTTGACATCAAGACAACCTGTCACGTTATTGGAGCTGCTTGCCAACTGGCCAGAAACTGTGTTGTCATTTAGAGCCACAGTCTGTGCAGTACTGAACATGGACTGGAGCTTGAACACACATCAGTGTGATAAGAACCAACTAACATTACAGAAACAGTATTTGGGAATAATTTAGTTGACTTTTTAGTTTAGTCCATAGACCAACTGCTAACATGGAGGAGGCAGGCTTTATGGCTTATACTGCAGCCAGCCACCAGGGGTTGTTGTTTTGGGTTTCACTTTTGGGGGGCTGTCATGTCATTCATCTTTCTATACAGTCTGTCACTAGCCTGATGTGTTGCCCACATTTAATGCCACATCCGTTCACCTTTGCTTTGCCCCACAGTCTGCAGAGCAGTTGACAGATATAAAGACGCCTGTGATGAAGCCTCGCCACACTGATGAATGAATCACTATTAATAAAAACCTGTCAGTACACATCCTTCAGCAACACTGATATGTCATTCAGGGTGTGTCTCCATGCATACTTGTGGTGAGGCTTGCAGAGCAAAGTGCATTGCTTCATCGTTTCTGTATCACCCTGTAACCTCACTCTGCATTTGTCAATTCAGCCACTCAGTGTAAGTCAGAGGTCCACTATTGGACAGTGTGCAGTGAGAGGAAATGAGCAGCGACTGTGTCTTCAGCTTTCCACTGGCCACAATGCTTGATTGTAAGTGTTTTAAAAGAAAACCCGGCTCTATTGTACTAGTGTGGCTGGGTCAGAGCTAGAAGTGTATGTTGAACTGTAATAAAGCGAAGGGGTGAGACCCAAACTCGGGCTGATGGAAAGAAGCAGGAAATTGTCTGTCGGGATTTTCAGCTGCGGGTCCATTGTGGTGAAATTCTGCAGCTCCGGAAAAAAAAAAGTTCCTCCTGATGGAAATAAATTGGCTGGGGGAGTCGGTACTGAGCCGGAGTCTAAATGGCTCAATTTAGCTTTGTGAGAGCCAGGAACCGGCGCAGGTCACTGCCCCACAACCTGCCACAGCGAAAATCAATAGATAGTTTCAGAACAAGGGGCCTTATTAAAACAGGTCCTCTTTCTGTGAGGTGTTTGGATGACACTGTCACACAGAAATCATTAAGCTCAGCTCAAAGTGCTCATCACGTTTAAATTGTTACAATCCGTTTTTTTTAACCCACACATCCTCTCCTGTTTTCTCCTGTATCCTATTTCTGATCCTGAAGATAGTGGGAGTACAATTACAATCCGCTATAATTGTAACAGACTGTAAACATTAGTTACCTCGGACACAGTAGCACAAAACTAAATGTAGCAGCTCTCCTCCAAATATAAAAACTATAAATATCAGCGACGTGGATGAACTGATTTACAATACCCCAGATAATGCTGCAAATATACATTTTTCTTAAGTGTTTCCTATCTACTTTTTAAATTTAGCACAGTTGGATGTTTTCTGTCTCCTCCCTCTCTTCTCTCCTCGTCTCTCTCTCTGCTGTAAAGGTAATAACCTCATGCTTTTAGAGCAGAGATGACCTTTTCAGTTTTATGTGTTACACCTTAACGGCTCACAGTAAAGACTCAAGGCCCACAGCACTGCACAGCAGGGCTGCTGTATTAAAATCCAAATAATGTTGTTGACCCAAGGCCACGTGCCCACACTCTCAGCCTCTTTTCCTCCTCCATGTTTGCAACAATGGCCACAGCGACACACTGGACACGAGGAGCCTTCAAGCTGCTAATTTCCACCCTGATCATTTTTTGGAAGTAGGTTAAATGAGTCACAGCCTGCCTTAAGAACCAATTCATGGCATTGTGATTGCTCTGTCTGGTTGTACCTCCAGTCTGCATTCATAATCTACACCTGTAGGGAACTTCATGATTCACCGTTGTGTATTGTAACAGTGTTGAATGTTCCTACCTCTGTTTTGTGTCAACTCCAAACAAAGCAGTGGAAGAGATGTGTCAGAATTCACATTAATCCTCACACAGACACAAATATAGGCATTGACAGACATTATTTGTGTTAAATTTCAATACGGTTATATACACCTACTCCTCTCTGATAAACCGTAACATTTTTCTTGAGCGTCGCCTTCACACGCTTGTTCATGCAAATGTCGCATTAATGAATATGTTGCTCTTCCCATAAAGTCAACGAAAGAAATTAAATCTCACCATAGGACAATGAGTGCGTAACGAGATTTCATAATTAGAAAGGCAGTGACAGCTCTCGTGTAACTTGAGTAAATCATGCCTGTCTAAATCGATTTGTGTACCCTGTCCACGCGCTGTCCCGTGTTTTCATCTGCCATTGTTCCCATTCTATATTTTTTGGTTTTATGGTCGACTGGAAGACAAGTAACACTAAGTGGGAGGATGTTTTAAGGAGAAGAAAAAAGGAGAAGCAAAAGCCGATCTCTCAGCTTTACTGTTTATTTTTAAAACCGTCCCCATCCACCTTTTATCTTGTCGTCATACACATGCCAACCTCTCCACCTCTGCTCAGCATAAAAATCTTTTGTGATGTGATGGATGTGTACTTATGCTGAATGCCAGCTTATTGTCAGGATGAATGTTGCCTTAGCGCACATTATATGTCTCTGTATAGCTGCTTTCAACATGCACTGATCTCCTGAACCTGAATTTATCCGGAGGGGCTGCATGTGAGAACACAAATGTCTGTTTGTTGCTCCGGACAATTCCTGGAGCTTTCTCTTGCCAGCCCCCGATTGAAAACTCCAGAGAATGTCTGTGTGAGCCCATGCAACAATACAGCAGGATCTTATGAGTGGCAAAAATGAAAAAGAGGTGCCATACCCACCACAAGATGCCAATGTTGTGGACACAAATGACGTGCATTGTCCAAAGAAGGGCTTGACCCCATTGTGTGGGTATTTCATGTTTTAAAACGTTGGTCAAATAGTCTCAACAGTCCAGATAATACAAGACACACTCCACTCAGTGTTGGAAGTGGACGTGGAATTTGAAGCAGGTCCTCATGGTGAAAGCAAAGCGTCTTTTGAAGCATCAGTTTAAATCATTTCATGATACAAGTCTCTTCATTCAAAAACAGTGAAGCTCAGAAGGGCTTGGACACTGTTGCAGCCAACACTAGCTGTTGGTCAACTAGAGGACGAGAAAGATATGTTGCCAGAAACCAAATGGTGCTGAGTCGGGTTTATGTCGTAACAACAGAGTTGTCCAAGGGAATCAGTCTCAGCTTTTATTAGTCCAGATGTGACCATCTTTTAGTTCTGTGGTATCACCAGATGTTTTTTTCCCCACTCCGCACTGCTCACACAATCTACCCATTCCCACTGAGACCCACTAACCTAATTGATTAATTAATAAAGGAAATAAAATGTATGTACTGCTCTGTCTTTACTGAAAACCCCGCCCCTGGAATCAGACGTGAGAAAGTTTAGCTCAGTTTTTATAGTTGATGGGAATGTGACTGTAAACATTGCTCGTAAAATGTGCATTCAGATGATATAGCAGAGTAAGTGCCTGAGGCAGGATTGGTAATGTTGCTGTTATAAAAAGCAGACAGTGAACCTCTACTGGCTGTTAAAACATCTCACAACAGAAGAAAGAGCCGTTCTTGGAGGACGAGACGGTGCAGTGTGGGTTGAAAACACACCAGATTAGACAACAAAGGCAACGGAACACAGTCATTTAGTGCTGCATTAAAACAGATTATGGAAGGATGTTTACCAACTTCAGCTGATATACAAACGCACAGTATGAGTTAAAAATGTAGATTTAAGCAGAAGTGCAGACCCACTAAGCTTCCCTGTTGTTTGGCCTCATTCTATCACCTTTCACTGCCACATAAATAAATTAGAGGAAAATGCAGCATTTCCCTTTCAGCATATAAATGAGTAGTTTGACTAATATTTGTTGTTTCCTTTTCCAATAAGAAAATCCTGTGTGCTGCATAAAACACCCAAAGCTTTGCAATACCGAGCACATGTTGTTTAACATGTTTACAGTATTTAAAAACGCAATATAACACCACAAATAAAGAGAAATTCAGATTAATATGCTGTGTAGCTATGACACATTTTAAACACCAGTGCAGAATTTTTGTTTTGATGACATCATGGATTTACAGGCTGCAGTTTGAACAGCCGTTGTGTATTCATAGCTTTCAGGTCTGTTTGGCTTAATGTCCCCATGCTGCCGGCAGTATTTTTGGCGTGCTGCGTAGTCTGACTTCTTCAGTGCCTGTAATGGCTCTGTTGGGACGGCGTAAAAGTGCTTCTTCAGCGCTCATTAATGGAGCAAATTGAACAGGTCTCCCAGCCTCGCTCCATAATGAGGACCTCCTTCTTCTCTGCCCCCCCGCTGCCGCCATCATCCTGCAGTCTATTGTTCACCTACAGTTTGGGTCAGAGCTGCAGAGCAGTAATTGTATCACTTTGACCCTCTTTTGGTTTTTATTTTGTCACAGAGCCCTGCACTTTATCGGGTGCAGGCCATCCCTCAGGTTGTAAAAGCCACAGTGCCCCTCCTCCCGCACCTAGGGACAGGGGTGCTGCCTGCCTGCCTGCCTGCCTGCCTGCCTGCCTGCCAGCGATCAATATGCCACTGTCGTTAACTGGATTTGTTGCTGTGGTGCTTGCTTATGAGGCAGCAATTAGAGTGTGAAGTGGCAAGGCCAGGGTATGATGCTGCGGCTGTGCAGGGCTTGGCCCTGGGGGATGGAAATGTCAGGGGCACAAGCCCAGTTTCATTAGGGCCTGAAGAGACTATGACGATCCATACTGTCTGCGTAATTCATTCAGCCAAAGGGGGTTGGAATTATTTGTGGGAGACAGTTAGCCGACACAGAACGAGGTCACAGGTTAGGAGCAGCTGTGGACACTTGCTTGCTTTGAAATCCACTTACACCCTGTGGAATCCACTTACATACCTCCATTGTTTTATCACCAGATCAGTGGTCTGAGCGGGACCTTAGTCCGAGTGAAACTGAGCTGTACCGTCTTGTTATGCACCAACTTAACTGTCATTTACAAAGGAAATCAATCTATCCTCCAGTGTATCCTGAAGGTTTTGTAGAGTGACATTTTTCCTCCCACCTGCTGCTCTTCGGCTTTTATTGTGTTTCTCAGTTCATGCCTAAAAGTAATTATAGGCCACCTCGGCCATTTCCAGTGTTGTCTGTGTCAGACCATCACTCAGCTTCAGATTGGTGACATTGAAGCATTCATGGTTGTAGGGGGTGCCCGGGGGCCCCCCAGTGTCTGGCTATTTTTTCTCCCCCAAAAGGGTCATAGTGTCTGTGGTCAAGCATAGGGAAGGGGTGCCTTTATGTGTCATTTGGGATCGACTCTGACCCAGGGCTCTAAATCACTTTCCATTCTGGGGGACAATTAAGTTTGAACCTCTGATTTGTACGGCCCTCAAGTGATTCTGTCGATAGCACTCAGCAAACAGGGGCGGGGCTGTCTGGTTGAGTGGAATACCCCTCAATTTCAGAGTGTTTTATTCAATCCAATGCTTTCAGCTCATCTGAAGGTATTGATGAGTGAGAGCCTAAATGTAAACAACTGCCTCAGAGACGAGACATCCAAACATCTAATGTGTCATTTCAGCTCATTCACAACTGTGAGTCATCCTGGGTAATTGCAAGTTGCTCCATGTAGTGCAGTGCAACAACTACATTGTTGTTAGACAGTTTCTGGCAACAGGGGGCAGCAGATGTTCAAACCGTCTCAGGCCAAAGGGGGTCACCAAATCCTAATATTGAGATGAATGTTTTCCCTTCCAACAGCCAACTGAAGGTGAGGAGCAAGGCAGGAGATTTAAAGGACGTGAGGGAGTAATGCTGTTTTTATAGTCATGATTACAGCCGGTTTACTGTGTGCAGAGGGGACAAGGCCATTGAAAAGATTTGAGTGGAGACAAGACAGAAGCAGTGAAAGAGGCACTTTTAATTCTGGGCTCTGTTCCAAAAGTGAGTGCATGGCGAGAGTGTAATGGCATATATGTATTTTAAATACGTTATCTTGACTGTGTGCAAAAAGAGAAACAGGCTGTTAGCAGATAAAAGCTGAGTCTAATGTGAAACTGTTTATACACACACACACACATATCCCCTGGAAATGGAATGTACCTATTGCTGCAAGAGGTGCATTTTAATGTACAGTACTGAAGTTAAGAGTCTAGCACAGTGGGTGCTAAACACAATTAAACACAATGGTATGTATATTTGTCTCGTAGTAAGACACAAATAGCTCAGTTTATTCCCTCGGCCAAAGAGATTAGTACACACCAGGTAAAAAACATGTGGTTTTGTGATCCATCTCTAAATACACACAGACTGGGTAAAAACAACATGATGTATGAGTTTATTTGCATATAGGGGGAAGTGAGATCTGATCATGAGACGCATGTTGTGCCACATGTTAATACCAGGTGTGAATACACGCACTTAGATCTGTCCACTTGTGATTGGATCACAAAAACCACATGTTAATAGCAGGTGTGTATGGGGCCTATGTTTTTGCCTCTGCCCATTTGTTTTTCACCAGGATTACTCAAACTCCAGGAAACTCAGTGGAAGGATGGGACATGGGCCAAGAAAGAAACATTGAATTTTGCAGCAGATCCATGTCCTTTAACATTGTGAGATTGGGCATATCTTGACATTTAAACAATTCATATCTATGAGCGTGCACAACTGAATTCAAGGGGACTGTTGAACCTTGAGCTCTACTGATTTCCATTCTCGAAATGTTTTTCCGCACTGAACAGTTCAATCATTTTTAAATAGCAGCCTAAAAACTATTCAACTATTTAACCAAATACTTACGGATGGATTAAATATATGACTTTTCCAAGACAGGGTGAGAGGCTACTTTGTAAACCACAAGTCATTTCCCATTCTTGGCCTGTGGAGGCACAAAAGAATGAGCTTCATGCACAATATAGTGCACTTCAATATATTGTGCAATTCAAAACAGTTCAACACTCCCTCTTACAGAGAGACATTGCCTTTGTGAAGCTTAAAGTATGAAGTTGTTTCCACTGTGCATTTGCTACCAGTTAACACAGAAAATTAATTACATGACTTCCAGAAATTGGATATCTAGCAATCCTTAAATACTGTTTATTGATCACATGCCACCACTGGAAAGGAGGTTTAATTAAACTGTTACATCATGCTCACACCCACTCGGCCTCCTCTAACAAAGAATAGAAATATTAACAGCGGCTAATGTAAGGAGAGTCTCAGTGCCTTTACACAGAAAGAGCTGGTACATAAGTAAAAATGAATGAATGTGGTGATAAACAAATGTAACTTTTTAGTATTAGATATATAGGAGGGCTCAGGAACACTAATGCAAATTAGATCAATTATGTCAGCACATTCAATTACATGTTGGAAAGGAAGGGCTCAGTGGGTATACTGTTATATGTGCTAATGTAAGTGTGACAATGCTGGCAAGATACCAATCATGCTAACGCTGAAACCTTAATGAGATAATCTCAACCTCCTCTTATCAAAAACACATTTATTTTACGACGTTGACAAAACAAACACTACATTAGGAAATGGTGCACATGCGTACATTGTATTTTTTATAAAGGTTAAATCATGTGAGAAAGTCAAAGCATTATTCATGGTCATTCAGTACGTCTTAGACATTTATATGTGCAGTGCTACCTTTGTGACTTGTAAATTCTTGTTGCTGGTTGATTGTGGCTCATGCCAAGTCTCCGGGAGATTTGATGTTTTTAATGAGAGGGAGGGAAATGACAATGAATAAATGGTGTTGATAGGTTAAATTAAATAAACTTATTTTGGTTTTACAGGTGTTTGTGAGAGCAAGTGTCTTTTTCAGAATTTCCTGCAGGGGAAATGAAAATGAATAACTTCCTATTCTTAACAAAGACAGCTGAATGTGAGGTTGACACAGTCGGTTTTCCTCGTGACAATCATGAAGCCACCGTCTTATCAGTTTTCATAGTGCGGTCCGTTGTGCAGGGCAAAGGGTTTTCAGACCAGAGGAAACAGATCCCGCTCAGAGCTGATCTAATGATGTCTGTGGCTGCAGGTCTGAGGAGGAGGAACTGCAGAGAGAGGAAGGACAATGTCTGAACTGATAAGGAGGTTGGAGAGATACTTGAGAAACTCTCCTCCCTTCCTCTCGTTCCCTCCCTTCTGACTCGTCAGGGCTCAAGTATTCACTTCTCACTCATTAGCGGCTGCTGCCCCTCACTCACTGGACCAAAGTGTTTATCCCGTCCTGTCATGACAATGACTAGCACCCTGTTATCAAGCTCTGACCTAGGTGGGGGATGACAGCTGTGATGAGTTTCCACAGAGGAAGATTACGTGGCTGCGTTCGGGGGGGAAAAGTAGGGCAGCTAATTAGCTGCAGCTCTCAGGACCCGGAGAGGAGGCTGTTTTTCACAGAGACAGGGAAATTCCATAAATGACAGGAATGTGGTTGAGGAGGAGAGGCTGGAATATCTAATACGAGTGGGAGGAAAAGAGAGGTTGACATGGAGCAGCGAAAAAAAATGGAGGAAGAAGACAGATCTTCCCATAACATTTATGCAACTGAACTTATCTCATCTCACAGTACACCTCATAGATTCTCTTGACGTTTGTCAGACGTATCTTTGAAATGGCCTCTTCAGGGGGAGAAAACAGATGTAACCACCTGTGTATGGGACTAAAGGAACAAGTTCATCTTCTACATGGAATGTGTTTTGTTCAGTTGTACTGATCATTTGAAGGACAGTGTTTTCTGTTCATATGTTTTATATACTGTCAGATTTCTACATTTGTGTTTCTGTCCTTGCTTTTCTCACTGGTTTGAATGAGGCAGGACTCGGATGGGAAAAAAAAAATGAGACGTCTTGTTTTGCACCACAATATGTGAATCAAAAGGTGTTGCATTGTTTGATCATGTGACCAGGCCACTGTCAACCGAAGCTGATCAAACCACACTCACAAAGTTAAATCATGCTTTTAGGAGTTTTAAGCTGTTCCTCTGAAAATTACAAACCTAAATGTTTTAAATATGGATAAACATGGAAGTGTATAAAGAATAATTGACTCGTAACTGCCGCATTCATATTCGCAACAAAAATTAAATACTAACAACTCTTTTTTTCAGTCGTAAACTCGATGTTAAAAGCATAAATTCCTATACAGTAATCCCCGGTTTAGCAACATTTGATAGGGCGCCCCTATCTCACTTCCTGGGCCTTTTCAGTGAACACAGAGGAAGACGGGGCGATGCATTACATACAGAGTGCGTGTCCTGCTGATAGAGGCCTCTATCCACACCAAGCTCAGGTGTCGTGTCCTCCATACTTTCTCCATCTGTCTGGGCCTCCTCCTTAAGCCCCTCGGAGGGAGTATCAGAGAGTACAGAATTTAACATGTGTCACACCGGCTTCCATTAAATGTTTTACTGCCCCGAATAAATCCAGATCAGCTGTTTAATGTCTAAAAAAAACATGGGTTCTTATAAAAGTCTCCAACTTCCATGTATCATATTAAAGCCACAAGCCTAAATAGCAGAAGCAGCCTTTGCTGCTGTCCCTCCGCCAACATTTCTGGACAGAGATTTGACTAAATCAGCC
The DNA here is from genome assembly GCF_024713975.1 of Paralichthys olivaceus. Classification (NCBI taxonomy): domain Eukaryota; kingdom Metazoa; phylum Chordata; class Actinopteri; order Pleuronectiformes; family Paralichthyidae; genus Paralichthys; species Paralichthys olivaceus. The sequence continues at coordinate 20,874,888 of NC_091103.1, forward strand.
TCATAACCTCTTTTTGTAACCAAATGGCACGTATTCATTGCTGCACAGAGTGATGTGCATTTTTGGACAATGCATCACTTTGAGAGGTCGGTCACTATTTCAGCATAATGTGGAAACAGGTTGTGTGTATTAAAGAGTCGAAAGAGAGGAGAGGAGTAGAGGAGTAGAGATATCTAATAGATCTATGGAGTCCCTGTCGTGCTGGAGCGGAATTGGAAAAACTTGCTAAATAAGAAAGTGATATTTCAGCGGATGTTAACGCACATGTAGGGATGTGTTTATGAGTGTGTGTGCTTGTGTCTGTCACTGTATTGTATGGTGTGTGCGTGTGTGTCTATGTGGGTGTTATTGCCGAGGACAGTGCAGAGCAGAGCACAGCTTAATATCTATGTTTGACATAGAGGCCCATTAATAAGGGTCTGATCCCGGCCCAGTGACAGGACTGCTGACAGAGGAGGATCATGGGGAAGAATCATGCCCTGCTGAGGGAGCCTGGGCTGCAGGTAGACCCATTCTGCCTTCCCCAGGTGTCATTACTGATGCTGGGGAGGGAGCAGAGGAGGTAGGGCCGCTACTGACATCTACATTAATCACCCCTCCACATATCAGCCCCCTCCTCTATCCGCACACCGGCGCCCCCCACCTCCAGCTCCTAATCATCCCCACGCAGAGACCCAAACCCAGTAAGGGGATACTCAGCCATGAAAGATATCCAGCTAAGAGCTCCCCAAATACCACTCTGATCTGATCGTGAGTGATGTTGCTACCTGAACCTCTGACCTGGCACACAATTAAAAACACTTTCCTCTATCTCCCAGAGACGCAGAGGAGAAACGGCTTCGCTGAAACTACACATTTTGTCTCTGTCTGCCCGTAATTCATTGTTTGCATTTGAATTGCACCTGAATTGCGTGCAATTAAAATGCAGAAAATGTCTGTGCTGGAATGTGTGTAGTTTCCAAACCCCCATAGAACGCGCTGCTGCTGTACACACTCCTGATTTACTCGTAGATATCACCCTCCCCACTTGGGGACCTCCTATTGATCCTCAGCTGTGCTTTTATCAACATAAAAACAACACTGCAGCACTTTATGTTCACATCGCTTCACTTTCGATTGAACCACCAGATTCGTAATCTTCAACAGGGAAAATTAGAGGATGCAGTAGTTAAAGGCCACAGCACTTCATATAGCTTTCATTGAATCACAAGCTGCTGTTTTATCGTTAAATATAAGGAATGATTTAAGTCAGTGGACTTTGGGAATCAACTTGACCGATTGCAGTGGTGTCACTTGAGAAGTGGATGAGGATGGATTGGGATCCAGCCCAACAACCCTCCTAATGAATGGCTCCACCCAGGATTCATCGATGAACAGATGTTCTGAGAACAATAATGGGGAATCATCTGATTGATTATTAGTTTTGATCCAATTAAAGACACATAATTGCACAGATAAGTGACAGTACTTGTGGCAGGATTGGTTTGGGTTAAAATAAATGATCCTTTACGACATCTGTTGGTAAAATCAAACTAGCCTTCGCAGGAATGGAAACCAAATAATTATAATTGCATATGAGACAGTTTTTTTCTAATTCATGTTTTTATTATATCTGGTTTCATGTTGTTGATGCAGCCGTTCCAAACCACTGATCATGCTTTGCTTAACCCTCAATGACGTCACACTCAGTTGAGTGTGGTTACGCCTCATCTTGTGCACTGTCTGTTTGTGTAATGAAAGAAGTAATCAACCCAGAAAACCCAGTTTGTCGGTAATATTGTGAATGTCACCCTAATAAGAGATCTGTGACATTCTCCCAACAGTGGAACGAAGCATATAAGCATCTCATATTATAGTGACCGTGGCTTAGCCCCGCCATCTCGTTTTTATGTGGTGTGCCTTGCCCTGAGTAAACGCAGCCTCTAGTTTAATTAAAATAAATCCACTTTCAGCTAATATTTAGAATGTCACTGCCTCTGCTACAGATACAGGGATTGGAAGTGGTGAATAAAAGGCTGGGCTTGAAGGAGAATTACACTCTACTTACATTTCCATCAATGAAGCCAGACACTCGGTTGTTTATGTTTGAAGTGGGCTTTTCTTCTTAGTAAATGACCTTTCTCCAATTCTCTTCTTTTTTTTTGCCACTCTTTTATTTCCCTCAAACCGTCAACAACACTGATGACACAATAAATTTCTGCTTGGCTCTGTGTGTTTGTGTTTGTGTGCGTGTGGTTACACACATCTGGTTGAATCTAGGACACTATGGAGGCCCTGAGAAGACAGCATTTGCATGCAGCTCACAAACATATCGGGATATGAAGACAAATCACTGTGTCTGGCCAGCTGACAGTGCTGCCCGCCTGCAATGGGAGCGAGGCTTCCAAACTTGCAACATGTCACAGTTCCCAGTAAGGCCTTTATTGGGCGGGCTCGAACACGCAGCTCGACAAACAAACCATGAGCAGTCAAAGCTATTATTAAAGGCAATAGAAGTGGTTTCCTTTGCCAAAGCCATTCTGTCATGGTGTTAGCCTCCCTATGTTTTATTGGGAGAGTATGGTTTCCACAGACACCTTCAGGGCTCTACTGCAGGTTTCGTAGGCTTTGTTCTTTGTGTGACTTTGATGTAAATCATAAAATGGGAAATCTGAACCTTTTAGGTTTGCGTTCCCGCTGGTGTTGTGTCTGTTTAGGTAAAAAAAACAAAGGGAGCAGCTGGTGAAATTATACCTTACGTCATTTGGTGTGCTCTTATATACAGATGTGAATTTAATGTTGTGTACAGCTGGAGTATTTGCTTAATGTAAGGTCACAATAAACCAGTATACTCTGTGTGGGGGATGAGACGGTGGATTAGTTTAGTTGTTCAAAAACTACTTGACAAAATTATTATCAGTGGCTTTAAGTGACACAGGAAGTCGGCTGTCCGTAGTTTAATACATATGTTAGTGATTCAGTTTTGTTGTATATTACATTGGGCTGAAAGAGCTCTCCCTTAGTGCTATCAATCAAATCTTTCTAATTATCCTGCTGAATACAACACACAAATGGAAGTGATGGCACAATTATGTGATAGTTCCTTTTTAAAATGTTGCTGTGGCTGTCTCCTCTTATTACACCTCTTAATATGAGTATTAAGAAGCCTTGTGACACGGATTGCGATGGCTGCCACCAGTAGGGGGAGCTCACAGCTCACTCTATATTAAACTGGTGAGTGGCTATGAAAAGGACTGCAGCTGGGCAGTGGTGCAGACCACATACACATCCACACATCCACCTCTATCTCTGCACATCTTCATGGACTGCCTCTTGCCTTCTGTGTCTCATTATATTTAATATTTGATTCTTCACAAATTGTTTCCTGTGTGTTTCTGCACTTTTCCCAGATGAAGACACTTGTAATGCAGAGACACTGCCTGTCTCCTCATGCTGGTGCAGGGCCTCGGTCACTCATTCATTGATTTTATTTACTCTTCTCCTCTACTGTTTAGCATTTCTCAACTGTTCATCTTTAATATGCCATATATGGGGTCTATTGATCATTGGAAATTACATTTACAATCACCCTATGTGCAGTGCACTTGTGCTCTGATACCTGTTGGCTTTTTTTATTTACCAAATGCAAGATGCAATGCTCTGGATATTTTCAGGTTTATCTGATCTCCAGTATATTGCTCACATTGTGTAGTAAACAATGAATTGATATCCTGCAAAGATTTACGTGAGGCTATAAAGTAAAAACCTAAATGTGAGTAATAAATACTTGGTGTGGATTTTATCATCCAGCTCCACTGCGTCAATGTTTATGACTTTCCTGTAGAAACAAACAGTGCAGCTTAATTTTTGTTTAATGACTTATTTGGACTAAGCTCCAGACTCTCTTTACTTCATTTCCCTTCAGTCTCAGTCTCTCTCCCCTCCGGTCGCTGCTTATCTCCCCGCATCCGTCCGCGTTGTGTGCGTGTGTGCGGATCCTCCGTGTGTGGAGCTCCAGTGTGGCTCCTCAGTGCGTTCTGGGCTGCAGGCTGTGCCGGGTGCGCAGAGGCGGTGCGCTCCTAGCGGCAGCACTGTTCAAACCAAACAGACAGAAAGAGAGAAGAAGGATGTTGAAGTGACTTGTGGCGTGACTGCACATTTACACGTCTATATTCCTAAGCACATGGGTCTTCTGGGAGCTGGTTCCCTGTGTAATAAAACAACTTTTTGGGAGAGCGCGAGTTGGAGGCTGGCTGTGGCCATGTGTTGAACTGTGGAGAAGATTGTTGCTTTTTTTGAAAGGTGCCAAAGACGCGTCTCAAGGAACCGAGGACATGCGGAGAAGTCCATAGCCTGTAGCTGCGTTTGTTTTCCAGCGTGGACTTCCATTCCTTATCCGATTCCCTGTGTGGGCTTCATCCTGCCGGAGAACTGGCACAGATTGCGAATGAACTCACCGGGCACAGGCGGATAATTGTACGCAAACACGGAGAGTTTGGTTGGAAGGTTTGCTGGATATTTACAGCCCGAGCAGCTCCGGGTGACCTGCGGTTCAATGGATCCTCTCTGTTTTTGGACATTTAAACTGGCTGCTGTCAGTGAGTAACCTCTGCGTGTTCACGCCACAGAAACACGGAGCACACTCTGCTGTCATTTTTTTTTTTTTTGGACATATTATTTTGTGCGGTGAAATTGGAGGATTTGTGCGCCCGCCGTGGATGTTTAATATGCTAGTATGGGTCCGCTAGCGTTCATCCTCGTTGGTGGATTACTGTATTTTCAAGCTGATGGTAAGTTTGACACGTTTTTGTCGAGTTTAAACTTCTCACTTGTCTTCAAATGATTAGTTTCTGTTTGGCACAGACTTCAAACACACCCATTAGGACGCCACTCGTCCACCTCAGCAGTGTTCATTAGTGCGTAATGTGCGTTAATGTTGTTAGAGGTAAGAAATATATATTCCATCAGTTCACTGGGCTTTGATAATTAAAAGATTATTAGCTGTAATCAGGGGATACTGTTAATAACCATGAACCGTGAGGATGAGATTTAAATCCATGTTGCACCATCTCAGGAGTTGGTGTCTCCTGTTTTTTTTTTTTTTTCTTTAGTTTAATTAGATTTAAACTCATATATAAAGAAGTTGATGAATTCAACTCTTCCATCCACTGCAGCTATTGTCTTTCAAGTGTCTGTCAAGAGGTCAAAAATGAGGATAGAGATTTGCTTTATCTTCATATGCAACAGATAGAGGAAGCAGCACAACACCTGTTTTTGAGTGCTGAATATTTAAATAATAATATATGTTGTAGGCTATGAATCAGTTAGGAATTTGTTTTGCAATATTCCTCTGAGAGGGAGATTATACTACAGTGTGAAGCACAGATATCTGAGTAGAATGTCAGGTGCTGTTGCACTGGCTACAGGTTCTCTCTCTCCAGAGGTGGAGGCAGCGTTTTGTTTCAGGATTTTTTGGGGGGAATAATGGCAAACAAATCCCAAACGTGTCTGTGTTTTCAGGAAAAACACGAATGTCAGACTAAGTACTTTAACACAAGAGGAAGTAGTTTAGTTTCCGACCTGTGGACATCAGGAGCTTCACTGGCTTGTACTGTAGGTGTTGTAGTCATTCTACACTGTCTCTGCACTGCTGTGGTCATTTGGCTTTAGGATTTCAGTGCTGCACTTGTGCCCAGGGGTGTAAACTGGCTTAAACCCAAACTGGGACAATACCTCAATCAATTATTCCCATTTGTTTGATTAAACTTTAATAATGGTGATCTCTGATGACTGCTGCAGCCAAAAGCTTCAGCTCTTTTCGTCCACTCTGCCACTGACTGCAAAGTCAGCATTTAAAAAAAAAAAAAAAGAATAATAATTTTACAGGGCCTTTTTGGGAATCGCCTGCCTACAAGAGAATTTGTTTAATAGGAAATCAAAGCACGTCAACTGCAGATTTAATCTGATGATTTACGTTCATTATCAAAATGGCTGGGTGGGTGGGGGTCTTCTTGGTCAGAAATCGTGACTTGGATTGGTCCAACCTGTGACTGGTGGAATGATGGGATGGGCAAAAATGTATCACTTTTTTAAAATGCATCCAATCTAATTTTAGTGACGCTTGTGAGTTAGACACACATTTGTCTCTGTGACACACACAAACCTGCACAAACAATGAAAACCTCGTAATGAAAAACAAATAATCATAATAATCCTGTCCTGTCCCATCCTGGGCAATTTAAATGCTCGAGGTTATGAGTGATGAGTCACACTCTAGTTTGCTTTGTGCTGTTTGTACAAGTTAGCAGTACGTAAAGCCGAGGTTTTCTTCACACTGAATGCAAGAGCCTGCAAGGCCCCGTTTTTCTTTTCTTTCACCTGTCAACTCCCGCTTTTGTCCTTCACAGCTGCGAGTTTTGCTTCTGAGGCTTTTGTGGTTCAATCCTTGTGGCTTCTGTAGTTAGCAAATCAAGTTCTCTGTGTGCTGGGGTTTGGATATTTCTCTTTTTATCCTTTTTCTTTTGCAATTTCTGGCGTCTTTCACTCTGCTCAGCCAAACCCACTGGTTGCTAAGCAGTGGCTGATGGCATTGCTGGCTGCCCGGAGGGAGAGGGTGCACATCTCCCCGGGAGCTTTGGATCTTCCCAATAATTTGCCTGTCACCCTCCTCCCCCCTGACCATTTCCTTACTTCCTCCCCCGCTCCATCCAGCAAAAACTCACCCATCACCCAGCCCTTTTCAGAGGTAATCTGAGGGTCCTTATAGAGGGAGGAGCTTACTCTAAGAGTCCACTTAGGCAGACAAAAAGGTCTGGAGTTGTATTCACTGGGCAGCGTAACCGACAAAGCCAAACCTTGTGAATAGCGTCAGTCACTGTTTAGTGTGCTGTGATTAATACTGCTAGTGTGTAAGGCAAGGAGAGAAAAGGTGAGATGAAGACAGAATGGAGGATGAGAAAGTGTGTTGGGTGTTGCCAGGGCTGGGAGAGAGAGAGGGGAGGGATTGTTGAGACCTAACAGGGTTAGCTAACTCTTTTAAGAATGAGACTGATTGCAGTAGGAGATATTTCCAGGAATACAATGGTCAGCAGCTGCCTGGTTATCTCTTAAACTCCGCTGTGTTGCTATTGAAGCTGGATTAGAAGACGCTTTGCATAGGGAACGTGCACTCCTGACCCTGTGCTATTCTGAGATCTCCTGCATGCTTGTGTCTGATGTAGGACCTGGTGACATCACGCCCATCCTGGGTGACACACTAAGAGGTGCTGAAATATGTTCCCAACTTTTGGGACATTCTAATCTGTCTGAAAGGCCGTGGCGACGACCACTCTGCTTGTCTGATGCCCTAGAAAGTGCGCAGCCCTCTCTCTTCCTCTGCTGTGGTTTCACATGTGCTAAGTCAAAAGTAACTGAAAGTCAGAAAGTGTCTGAAGATGCATGGTCATGATTGAATGTGAGAGGTTTGAAGTACTTCGCTATAATGCAAAGTAAACCCAGATTAAACTCAGTCAATGATGAGGCATGCCATTGTCAAGTCATTGTGTGAGAGCCACTGCAGTGTCTCGTCCACAAATGTGATTGTTCTGCTCGACTTGGCTGAGTTTAGGCCGCGTTATTGTAATTGCGGTTCATTTGCTGGAATGGGCTCACTGTAATGATGAACCTTCATCTGAGATCTACAGGCAGCCCTTCTCTACTGTCTCCCAGGGTCTCATCACTGTCATCGAAGCCACTTCCCTTTACATCGAAGGGCACCGCTGTTTATTCTTCGATTAACGTCAAACATTGAGTGGAGGGTAAAGACAATAACATTCAAGGCGCAGATTGCAAGAGGAAGTGAATGAACATGGTAGAAAGAAATAGGATGAGTGTGTGTACGATGAAAATCAGTTTACAGGTCTCTGTGTGAGTGTGATAAGTGTTACTTGACCAATGACATGGGCCTGTCAACTACAGTGATACTTTAACGGCCAAGTGTGGTTACTCTGCGGCTTGCGTTTCAGCGGACATCAATCCCACGCGTTCAGAATCGACCGTGAGCAGAAGCACAGCCCTGTGATCACTAAAAAATAAAAAAGATTCACAGCTGTTTTAAGTTCTGGCGTCACGCTGGTCAACGCCCTTACTCTTTTTTTTTTATAGTGCAGAAGTGGGAGAGAGATGGAGAAAATGTGGCTGACTTCGCTGTGAGACCAGCAGAATGCAACGCAGGCAATATACCACTTCTCCCTGTTTTACCTCCGCTTTATTAAGCATCAGCCAAGCATACCCCTGACATTTACAGAGCAGAAAAGAGGCCTAATGCCTTAATGTTTCTGCCCAGAGAAACAAAGACAAAGGAGGATGAGAGAACACAACAGGAAAATAAGAAGGTTTCATGCTAACAGCTATATTGCATATATGTGTGTATATATATATATATATTTACTCCTGCATGATTTATATTTCCAAACATCCTCATCCTCCTCTCTCGTGTCTCACGTAGACACACATATTATCTCTGTGTCAGTTGTCGGTTTGCATGAGGGTGGAATTCAAACACTGAGGGGCGGTTGTGCACCTGTGATGGCAGCATAGTGGGAGTATATGTGGAGTTAGGAGTGGGGGAGGAGTGAAATGATGAATTGAGCATGCTGACTACAAGCGGTGAGGGACTTCACCTGTCTCACACACCTGTACTTACAGAATACACACCTGTGCTTACCCTCCTGGGCCCAGATACACAGAGATAATCCTCGCTCTATTCTCTCACCGCCTTGTTTCCCAAGCAGACGACTGAGAATTCGATAGAAGCCAACAGCAAGAAAATATAATTACTCTTATACAATCGCTGATTATAAGATGATAGTGAACAAATCCTTGTTCATCAATAGCAAATACCTAGTCTAGCAATTAAAATGTGAACTGCCTCAGTGTACAGATTACTCAGTTACAGTCTGATTGTGAGGAGAATTCTTATCGCCAGAAAACTTGAATATTTAAAGCGCACGCCGAAACGCAGACAGGAAGTCAGGATGGAGCATAACACGAGTCTGTGAGTTTTTAAACTCACTGGTTCCCCTATAACAGCGTTTTCATGTTTCACACTGCACGGAAACGTGTTTGGAGAAGCATCTAATTACTCTGTATCTCGTTGCCTTCACTTTGCCCTCTGGTCAGCTGTTTCACAACAACCTTCAGATAGAGAGGGGGTGGTATGTCAAGGTTGAGTTACTCACATACATACATACAACTACAGTAATTATACATAATCATGAGCGCAAGACCACACACGTATTGAAAGCACGCAACAGAAGCATTCAAATCTATGCCGGCGATCATGCAAGGCACTTTAGTGGCATCGAGTATTTATGATTCAGGAGGAGCGAGTAAGGAGACATTAATGCACATCAGTTAAATGTACTGTATTAATTCACAGAATTAACCACTTCAAGTCATCAGTCGATGTACCACCACTTTCCTGCTTGTTTGTCTTCTTTGTGTTTCCACTCAGTAACCAACCTTTTTATTTGTCATTGTCGAGAGTTAGCGTGACAGTTGTACCTGAGTGTCTCACCAGTGTCTTGAGAGATGAGGTCAGGCCTGGTGATAAAAATGCATGAGCTGTCTCTCAGTGTGAGACATGTGAAGATGGACAGCCAGAGCACGACACTTGAGCACACATCCGTCACACACAGCAGCAGTCCGCTGGCGGAGCCGCTGAATGCGTGTCTTGTTCCACCATCTCCATCTCGCGGCACGGCCTGTGGATCACTCAGCCATGACAGCCCGGTGCCTTTTCTTCTCCGTAACATGCCGGGGAATTGTAACTCACATAATTACATATACTCCAACCTACATTCTATCACTATAACCAAACCATAGACTTGATAAAAGTGAACATCAACTCTAGGCCCTGAAAGTGAACCCAAAATGGCATTGCCTGAAACCTGCATTCTCTCATATTACCAGCAGAGGGCGACTCCACTGGTTGCAAAAAAAAAAGTCAGTTTCTGTAGAAATCTCAGAGGAAAGGACCCCAAAGCTCACCGGGCTAATAACCTATAATAAAATATACAACAAAGCATGATAGGTATTGTGGCATGGAAGCCGTGTGATTGACAGCTAGCCCGTCAGGTGCAGGTGTAGCTGGGCATGCAGTATCCTCAAAATGTGGTTACTTGTGGTTCAAGAAAAGATTTATGAAAGAATTATAAAGTTTGTATAATGGTGGTATACCACACCATGTGCTGTCTCTACTTTTTTGTCTTCACTGTGGTATGTTTAAAAAACATTTCAGACACTGCATTGTTTCCCTGGTAGCTTTTATCCAAATAATCTTTGTGTAAGCAGATCGCTGTGCATTAATATATAATATGCTAAATTATGTTAGCATATTCAAGTTAGCACTACTAACACAAATGTCTGTCAGGCCAAGCAACTTGATTTATCTGCGTTCTCCAATATGATCACACTAAAGCAGACATAAGAATTTGATAATTGTGTGCGTCAGAGTTGTGGGAATCTGGTTTTGTTGTGTTCATACTGAGAAAACGTGCGACACCCGCACCTGGTGAGACTGGTTTTGTGGCTGAGGTCTCAGTGTGAAACATGGCACAAGCCAAGTGTCATAACCATTGTGGGAGACGGGGAAAAAAAAGCCTTAATCGCATCCTTGAACGTTTGAACTCACCAGTTTCACTTCCCGGGGGTTGATGAATTTTTCTGAGGGCTTGCTCCCGGGCATTTGTCAGTGAGAGACACAGCAGCACCCAGCCGGTGGTAGAATTATGTAACTAAGTGATTGTTTTTTTTAGCACTATTCATAACCATCAAAGCCTGTTGTTTGTTTTGTGTTGGCATGGATATACCGGCCTGAGTAGATTTAATAAGACCTTCCTTCACATGCTGCTGGCACCCCTGACCCTGTAGCCCTAGGCAAGACCAGATGAAGTGTCCCCTGGAATAGAAATTTCATAAATCTCATCATGACTTTCTATGCTGCACCCTAAAAAACAGTAAACTATGAGGGCCATTAGATTACCTTGCAGTGCTCTCTGAGTCCATCACTTGGATGCTCTGTGATTACAGCTCTTATTCCTCATGCTCACCTGCGGGGCAGAGGGCCACTGGAGGGTCTGGAGGTGGCGACTGTCCTCATTGACATGCAAGGACACTGCAGTGTGTTCACTATAGGTCAGCGCCGGCAGCACACCTCCAATTATCCACTCATCTCTCAGCACAGTGTATCATAGACACCTGAAGGCCCCCATCCTCCACCCTCCCTTCTCCTTTGCCTTCATTTCTGAAGCAATAAAGCACTTATTTATTTCCCCCTGTTCAATCTGCAGGGGCAGCTCAGCAATGCAGGTAAAGAGATTACAATGCTTGAGGGAGAATCAATTGATGCCATTCATTTTATTGCACTCCCCTCGGTAGGAACTGTCAGAGTAGCCCATGCTTGAATGTATAGGGAATTGGTGTTGGGATGTTTGAGCCCATCTGCGTCAACATTCACACATCTTGAGAAAATAAACACTGCTGCTCGCTTATCTGATTTTATAGAAAATTTACAGAGATTAAAATTCTGCTGTACTACACTAGTTTTCTACAGATGACCACTGCTTTACTGGAGCAAGTGGACATTAAGTAATCTTTATGGCTCCTCTACAATACAGGACAAGGGAAGTCAGACTATTAATCATTTAATTCACCTCTTTAAGTTTTATTACTTGGTCTGGGATCTGAGTCGTTGATTTTCCACACACACGCAGTTATTTTTAATATCAAGGCTGCAGCCGTAGTGCAAAGCAGAGGCAGGCGAGCACATGGCTGAGCACAGGCTGCTCAGAAGGGTGTAGCCGGGGAAGAGCGAGGGATGAAGAAGGTGGGGTGGCGCAGCGAGCTACATGCTTGAGTGGCCCTGGCATCGGAAATCATTTAATCTGCATCACAAAATATAGTGTCCCCACCGCTCGCCCAATGGTCCCACAGAGCTGGTGTTGTACTCCCCACACTAATCAGCTGTATGTCCAGAGCAAACAGCACCCTTATCAGCACATTACACTCCATCATAAACAGAACCCAAACTGTCCTCATTTCTTCCTTCCTTTTCCTCCCTGTGTCTCTTGTTTCCATTCAGTAATCTCTTCTGAAGCGAGCAATGTGAATCAGCCGTTTGTAGCAATATCAGATATTCTGTTTCCCACAGTTATCTATTTATATATTCCAACAGCAAGGGGGAGAGAGGGCAAATACACAGATGCAGAGTCAATACGACCCCACTACGCCACTCCCCGAAATATACGCCCGATGTGGAATTCAATCTAATGTTTGTTGGAGGCAGGCAGGGATGCAGTGAGAGGTTGGGAGCAGCTCCTAGAATTACCCTTGTGTTTGTTTTCAGAATATAGATCTTAGCAGAAGAGGGGCGGGGGGGCAGTAAGCAGAGCACTGAGGTGGAACAGAGCCCATCATGTGAGCCCGCTAGCTGGCTAGCTCAGACTTCCTCCCTCTCTTGCAATAGAAGATGAAGCGGAAGATCCTGTGAACGCCCTTCACTTCACTCTCTGTGTCTTCTCTGCGAGGATTTTGGCTGTATATCCGAGGTCATATCCAGTGGCTGAGCTGGGATACTCTCCAGCAGATACAGCAGGTTGTCTTTAGTGACACCTCACCAAGATGAGCTGTGTGTCTGGTGTTGGGGAGCACTGACAGCCCGCTATAAAGAAGATAAATCTCGGGTGCAGAGCAGGCTGCTCGCGAGTGTCATGGCAGGGCCAGTGCAGAGGCGTGGACGGCCAGTAACATCATCCCATCGCTACCCCCAGTTTCCCCCAGCCGCTCTCTCACATTTCCCCTCCGATGACATGATGGATATGACTCCGTCACCCTCACAGCGAGGGAAGGATATAACAGGACAGGGAGCAAGTGAAGGAGACGGAGAGATATTGGGAGGGAGAGGCTGAGATATATAGAGAGAAAGAGATGGAGTGGGGGAGGTTGAGGAGAAATGAGAGACAGGAGGAGAATATATTTCAGAATGGACAACATAGATCCAATGCATAATTCATTCCTTCTGAAATTTCTTTGAGGTTTTCATTTTTTTCTTTTTTGGTATTCACTAGGCTCACTGGGCTTCAGCACTTTCTGCCTGAAATGCCTCCACCATCTCACTCTCCAGATTACAGTTTTACTGAGTCCTGGCCTGGACCTTGTTTTTTTTTTCATGTTTGATGTTTTATGGAGCCTCAGTGACTGGAACTTTTTTCCTTGGTCTATAAGGTTGCCGTTGGTTACCTGTGATCAGCGCACATGTCTGTTGGCCCGAATAACTAATATCTCTTTGGGGAGCCCTTCCTTTTATGCTCAGGCTGAGACTGGTGTGGGTATTGATTCGGCTGGTGGGCCGGGATTTCTCCTGGGAGCTAATAAAAATAATTACAAAAAGATCATCAAAGGGCTGACCTTCTGTTGCACACATGAATAAATATGTGACAAAGATAATAGAAAAAAAAAACGCTTCTATGTGTGTGGTCAGTGGAATATGAGGGAGCGTGAGCTGCGGTGTATTCGTCCTGGGTTTGAACTTCAAATTTTATCTATTTTTCTATAAGTATGTTTATTTGCCTTAAGTTAAATTTCAGTGACAAATGTGAAGTGATTGTTTTGAAGACGGAAAAGACACTAAAGAGGCAGAAAGCACTGGACATTTCTTGGACAGCAGCATTACAAAGAAGCATCCGATTTCAGTGAAGCTGACATAAGTAGCCTGAAAGAAAGGGCAGAAAAGGATCAGCTTCCACCTCAGTAATCCCTCTCTGATTTCACTCTCTGTCTGCACGCTTGTTTGTTTGTTCTCTGGTCCCTACTTTCCTCCAGGACGGGGTGACTTCACAGCAGTGGTGAAAAGTAATGGTGGTGTTATTGCAGTCAGGGGAAAACACAGCGTTTTGATTGGAGCGTGTGCCGCGAGACCCAGTGAAGTGCACTCGCCTCAGCTCAGAGAGCACTTGATTGCACAGCGCCAATGATCGCATTAAAAGGGCAACAGAAAGCCCATTTACTGTAAAGAGAGTGAGAGAGGGGGCCTGATAGGAAGCTGAAAATTGACTTTCACTTCTGTGGAAGCTTAACCCGATGGCTGCATGGTGCCTTCCTGGACATCACACGTTTGGGGGCATCACAAGCAACTTTGAGCCACAGGAAGAAACAAGAAAAGACATAATCACAGGTTTTGAAAATGAAAGAGGTTTTACATGTTGGGGTTTGCCAATATCAAGATTGATGAGCCTCTTTTAAAACATACTCCCTGGCATATGGGGGCGCTTTTAACCTTTTCTGCCTCTACTCCTGACTACCCTCCTCTCAGGAAGTACACTGACCAGTCACATGCACCCGCCGCTGCCTTTTCTGGCAGTAGAAGGACAATTGTAGAGGCATCTGCTGTGTTCATTTTAACAGGAAAGTGGAGAGCAGATGGAGACTCAAGGTTTAAGTGATTAGAGGGCACTAGATTGGAATACAAATTGGATTTAAAGAAATTAGACTGATATAAATCGAATGGAGTCACCGTAGTTTTGTGCTGTGCATGCGCATCGGCCTCAGTGGAGAGCCACCGCAGGGCCAGTGGATTATGGGGGAAGCAGATGCTCCAGTAAGATAAGAATAAATATGCATTTGACACCGGGCTAGACGGGGGTCTTCATGTCTGTCCTTTATCTTACCCTCCATTTATCAATGTCACGGTGTTAATTACTGCTTCATTTATAAAGCCACTTCCTGCCAGAACACACACTTGCCCCTGTGCCCCGCTCTGACTAGGAAACTGCCTAAGTTACCGACAACTGGTGAAAGACATTGTGTAGAAACTTGCCAGCAACATACTGGACGGTTTAGTTCGACGCCCAATTGGTCATCTTTAGTTTTCCACATAATGCCAATGAGATTAGATCATGCACTGCAGGACCAGGATATCAGCACCCCCCCACTACAAACCCCTGTCTGTGGCCCCACTTAGTGCAGGACACCGGGCCTGATGACTAATCAATGACAGGGAAATGGAGGGAATTAGCCCAAATTAGGAAGAGGAGAGAATAGACTACCTCCTGTTCTGGGGTCAATATGCTACTGTCTGATGCCTGATCCCTGTTAATTCAAACAGTGGACTAGTGCACATTTACACAGTTTAAATGCATGTGTTTGCATGTGCGTTAGTGTGTCTGTGTGAACGTTTGCACACACAGAGTCTTTGAAGTGTATTTTGTGCTGATCAGTGGGATTTTACTTGCGCCTGTCCTTTTGCCCGCAGAAAAGACCGTGGTACAGCTTGTCCCCGTTTCCCCTGGGACATGCAAGTATAAGGGGTAGTGGAACATGTGCAGACCCAGCCAAACAAAGACCTGGACCCTCCACTACTTTGCCTTCCATCTCGTGTTGAAATTAGCACTTACATAAGCACAAAGGCCTACGTGGTGCACTGCTCCTCTGCACAGCTTCGTCCTATTACTCGACGGCACCGCACCGCCCCAGGCAAGGGCACAGTCATCAACTTGGCTCAATCACATGCACACCTGCAACAACTCATTTTAAGACAAAAAGAGTCCAGTGCTGCACTTCATATAAGCAGCTTGTTAATGACTGAGTCAGGGTTATTGATGATGTGTATTGAATGCGGTTCAAAAGAAAGAAGATGAAGAAAGAGCTGTTGGAAAACTTTTCCTCATTCCCCATTCCCTTTACTGTGTCTCTTCTTGTTTGATGCTGGATCAAACTCTTTGATTGTTGCATGGTTCCCATGGCCTCTGTGATGTAAATGTGTTGCTCACAGCATCTTATCTCCACGGTTAAATCACAGTCGCGCAGTGCACTCTGACTGAGCATTATCTTAGCTGCCAGACCCCCAGACCTCACCCACTGCAAGCCCTAATGAAAAGGAATGGGCCAGGGGTTTTCAGCCACCAGGAGATTAGCATTTGACATTAGTCTGGACTCCGCCATTCATATTCACATCGCATGTGTACTTTAACAACAGTGGACTCAACAGTTTTACTTGTTTGCACCCCAATGAAAGCCAAATATGTAATTTACGCTTGTGTAAAGGTCAGATGTAAGCCAACTGTATGCCTCCATTCACTGTTCACTCATGAGCCCAATTACCCACAAGCCCTTGCATATAGGAGAATACCAGATGGCTGCTTTTTGGCTGGCCTGAAATGGTAATTAAAGGCTTCAGTATATGTTTTTCACATGGTTCTTAACCAAGAGAAACCTAAATAACTGTAGAGTAATCTCTCCAGTTTTCATCTCCAGTGTGAGTTCAGGAAGACGTCCTCTGCTTTTTGACACCTAGTTTAAAATTAATGTTACTTGTCATTATCTTGTGAAAATGCAGATAAGTTTGCACAAATTCTTGCTGATTTTTGTGCTGTTTTCGTGGTTTCTTCCATCTGTGCTGTTGCTGCGTTTGCATTTCTTCATTTTCAGTAGAAGTGTTGCTCGATGGAGACGGTCTGTTATTCTTTCCCTCACAAAATGCATTGTTAAGTTTAAAGATGTGCTTAAGCACAAGATGCTGCTTAGTACATGGTAGCTGCGCTTGTAAATCAAAATGCATACGTGGCAGAATCATCTTCGCAAGAGAACACGTCTTGGACGCAGTTTTCCTCGGAGGCGTGCAGATCATTAGATAGGAAAACACTTTGAAATGAAAAGTTTGGTACTTAATTTGTGTTTTTTTTAAAGCTTTGTTTTATCAACCTCAACATCACTGATTTGCCTCAAGGGTCTTTGCAATCCTCTGGACGTATTCGGCACCCTCAATCTTTATTTAGTTACTATTTATTTATTTAGTCATTCAATGACATACTTCACATTCTGCTGTATATAATAGAGCTACATCTCAACCACATCCTGTCTATCCAGCTCCAGATGTCTTCTGAAGCTAAATGGTTCATTTAATGAATTTGTTGTTGTTAAGTCTGTTTATTCATTCAACAACTACCTTTGTACTCTTTTAAAGACAGGCTGTTGTGTTCAGGGAAGAGGTTTTTGGCTTGAGAATGTTTGATTTAAATAATCAAACAGAAACCAGCCGTTCCTGTGTGCACTTTTCCACTCTTCTTAATTACATGTCTTCTTTTTCTTCCAGGATCCCGTCTGCGCCAAGAGGACTCCCCACCCCGGATTGTGGAGCACCCCTCTGACCTGATTGTCTCCAAGGGGGAACCCGCCACTCTCAACTGTAAAGCAGAGGGGCGGCCGACCCCAACAGTGGAGTGGTACAAGGATGGAGAGCGGGTGGAAACGGACAAAGACGACTCACGTTCTCACCGCATGCTGCTGCCCAGTGGCTCGCTTTTCTTCCTGCGTATCGTTCATGGACGACGGAGCAAACCGGATGAGGGAGCCTACGTCTGTGTGGCACGGAACTACCTGGGAGAAGCTGTCAGCCGCAATGCATCTTTGGAAGTAGCATGTGAGTCAAGACTTTGCCTCTTTTTTTATTTCCTCTCTTTGTTGTGCTGCTGAAATGATGTTTGCTCGCATGATTTATAAATAATTTGACTGGACGATGAAAAGTCTCAATCTCGCTGCTTCCAGAAAATGGAAAGACTGGATTTACATTTAATACAAGCTATAAAGATAATGTAATATTCAAGTGTTTACTTGTGAACATTATAAAATCTTTTTTATTTATTTCTACATGATGGAAAATTTAATTGGCTGTAGATTAGGGAATGACGGCAAACAAATCAAGATTTGAGGCAACACTATTTTTAGAGTTGATTGCATCTTGCTTTATGTAACAGCGATCATTTCCTGTAGGCCTGAGAGGGAAAGTAAATGATATTTTCAACCAAATATTTAAATGAGATTCCATATAGTCTTGCCTTAAGGCAGTTGTATTGATTTTATCTGCAGATCTTTGTGTTGCATAAAGCTACAGTCAGACTCCATGAGAGGGATGTGGTGGTGGAGCAGACAGGGGTCTCTCACAGGTGGGTGGGGGTGGAACGACGGACACTGATCAAAGTCCTGATGGACATTCGACACAGGCTGCCTGGACTGTGTTGGTGAGCACTGACATCAGAACCTGAGATGCCGCTCATATTACCTTTGAAGATGAGCTTCCCCCCCAGCAGGCTCAGGCTGGTCTTCCTGTGGAGCGGCTCCCAGGGGCCTCAAACTGCCCATGAAGTGAAGTGGAAAGTCTCCCTGTCCATCTGTTGTTGTAACAGTCAGTGCTTTTAGCTGTATAGCCCTGTTTTAAACACTGGTGTCTTTTGTAATGTGTGTTTTTTGTGGTTCACACATTTTTGGATGCTCTGTGGTCCATGTGATTAGTCATCGTATTGGGGACTTTGAGATCTTGAGCGTGTGCTCTAGGGTTAGCAAGTGTTTTGTTATTTAACACTTTGAAATGGTAAGAACAGAAGAGACACGAAGAAGAATATCTTCCACATAATAAATATAAGTTGCAGTTGGTTCTAAGATGAGGAAACTGTAATAGGCTGAGTAGTTGGTTTGTGCTTGGGAAATGGACTGTGCGTTGGGGGAGGAGAAGGAGGAGTAGAGGGTTGGTCCCCTGCCTTCCCAAGGGCCATCCAGCAGCCCCCGTGCAGGTGCTAACTGTGTGACAGCAGCTTGATCTATCGATTGCTGTAAGAGGGTTCTCCTAGTCTAAATGAAAATTCATGAAAAATTGATGAAGTCTACAGATTATTTTTATTTTCTCTTCTCACTCCGTTTCTTAACCTTTCTTTTCAGTATTCTCCCTCTCTTGTGTTATGTGAGTTGAGCAGCAGACAGGGATTGAGTACTTGCATGGTTTTAAGGTGAGGGGTGAGAGGCCAGGAGATAAGGGGGTTAGGGAAGAACGAGCAGGGTTTAGAAATAAGATCGGTATTGACAGTGATACTGGGTTTGAGAAGGAGACGGGTTGAACAAACAATGATAATGAGCAGTACCGTTTATCAGTGGAGCTGTGGAAAACCATTTGGAAAACAACTTCAACTTCAGCCTTTTTTTTCTTAGAGGAGAATCGTGTGACATCGTGGTGTTTAATAATTAGTCTGACTGAATAATATTAGTTCCTCTATTGTTCTGCGTCAACACAGAATAATACAGAGCATTGCAGCCAGCAAGCATCCTCTTAAATTAGCCACTGCCTGGAATACCATTGCCACCAGAGGGAAACCAAACCCACTCTTAACTAAGTCCAACTCCCTCTCTACATGTAATTGTTTGTCTAAGTGTTGTCCCATCATCCAGTTCTTTTTCAGGGTGAACTAATATTGGCACTACACCTCACACAGTTTTACTCATATAAACCTGATCTGACCCAGCCTTGGGACACCAGCCCCGAAACAGAGAGTCCACTATATTGCCGTTGAGAAAACCTCTCATTATCCAATCAAAGCTGGCATATGTTTGTTATTTTTCAATTTCAGAATCACAGGAAATAACAAGTAATGCATCAACGTCAGCATCTATCCCACCATGTCGGCTCTGCCTTTTTCACACAGATGTTGATCTGCCTCTGTAGCTACCTCTGCTGTCGACATAAAGTCAGAACAATTCCCTCCATTCCACGTTTGTACCTTTTGGAACATGGAACAGGCTGCATAAAAAGGTGTATTGATTGTGATGAATTGTGGGTCTAGTGTCAGTGGGTCAAGTGCAGTTCAACAGGGACAGTTGCCACACTACTTGATCATGAAGTGCAATGAAGTTTTATTAAAGTGGAATCATTTTTAATATCAACTGTTTCATCATGAGCTGATCCGAGTCCTCAAACCTGCTTCACAGAGGTGGAGAGAAGAAACAGAGTTTGAAATATGCTGGTAGGATATTTTAATGACTTTTTCTTTAATTTAATGACTTGCTACAATTTTAATGACAAGTAATATTGGGTAGGGGATGTCCTGAAGCTGATCTGCAGGATTCCTGTCTGAGTGAATCAAGTGTCTGGTCTCTGGAAACACAATGAATGGAATCAGTGCAGTCTAATTGTACTTTATCGCCTCAAATAGAATGTAGTGATGATCATAAATCTTACATAAGAAACATATAGATATCCTCTGCGGCATGTTTTTTTTTTTTTGTTTATTTTTGTTTTCATTTCATCATAGACTCAAAGGGACATTTCAATGGGGCCCTGGGCTTTCAGCTTCCAGCCAGGTCTTCAGGGGGGCCTGGGAGGCAGAATGAGGTGGGCTGCCAAATCCCACTGCGTCGGCTTACCGCAGTGATTAGCCTTATCAGGTCTTGACATCCGTCTAGCGATTGTAATGCGAAAGCTAATCGCACAAGAAGAAGCTACATGTAAATCTATAACCATGTTGAACTGGGTTTGTGTTTATGATATGTCTCTCTCCCTCTCCGGCTTCTGCCTCCCTTTCTCCCTCCCTCCCTCCTATTGAACACACCTTTGCCCCCCTTCCGTTCACGAGTGGTTGAGCAGGACCCCGGCGAGATAATTGAATTGCAGCTCTGAAACAGATTAAACTCAGTGTCCACTGAGCAGAGTGGTGCTGCTGCATGCTGGACATCAAGCTGAGCAGCACTCACCCCTCTCTCTGTCGGAGGAGGAAAGGTGGAGCGGAGAGGAAGAGGGGGAAGAGGCCTCTGAGAGGTGCCTCTGCATTATTAATATTAGCCAGATTGGGGGGGACTTAGTCCTCCAACCCTCCAACCACGGTTCCTCCAAGTGTAAGATGTTGAACACTTGTTATTCACCAATGGATGGACAGGAGCATGAACTGCTTTGTGTTGTCTAACTTAATGGTGCACATGCAGAGGAAGAAAAAAATACTTTGCTGCATTAGGGATGAGACTTCATTAGAGCTGCTGTTCACTGTCCTGTTGTCAGGAAGATAAAGAAGTTGTAAAGTGCCTCCAGGGTATCTGAGCAGTCTGCTTCGTAACCTTATTCCTCCTCCCATCTCTCCAAAACCCACTGCAGGCCAGCTCCATGGGATGGATATGCTGCGTATAAGAGGGGATGTGCCCCCTTTTCTCTTTTCAGAATAAACTAGGTCAATGAGCAGGTTCATAAATCATTGTGAAGCCTGTGTCAGAAATGCTAGCTGCAGCCACTGCTGCTGAATAAATTGCTAGCACTGCGGATATATCTATGTATATGTAAGTGTGACAAGGCACACCTGGGGCGATAGGCTCCCAAGGAAAATGTTAATTAGCCCCATCTTTTCAGGTGGATGGATAGCAGGCGTACGCGGTGCTCCAGATAAAAGCGTTTAGGGTGAACAGTTGCACTTTTAATTGAGTGTTGGATGTGACTCGGGCCCTCTGACATGTATGTGGTTGTATATGTATTAAATGCATGTAATTGTCTGCGGGTAGAGGAACAGCAGAGGTGTGAAGACACAGAACCTTGAGGTGTGTATCTTTTACCTCTTCATTTGTAACCTTTAAAAATGCTAATGACAGAAATGAAACAGATGTCTTGGGTTGGTGCTAAATGCCTTTTGCAATGGGATGGGATGACTTTAAAAAAAGGGTCCTTTGATATCATCTAATATACCCCCACTGCAATTAAGTGAATCGTTAGGTAGCATTTGGTGCTCGTACAACAAGGTAATTAGTGAGAAAATAGAGTTGGGAGAGGTGTGAGTGGTGAAGAGAGGAGGAGGGTACCAAGCTGTTCCTGTTGTGTCCAGCATGAGGGGAAGCTAATAAAGGGACAGGCCAGGAGGAGCAGCCCAGGTGGGGAGTCAGACTGAGATGCACTGCTGAGGCTTTCACAAGCTCATCTGGACTCATTATTGCATTTCAGAGACGGGGGAATGGAGTGACAAGTGCACGCAAACAACAGACACTCGCTCTGACTCACACAGATGTACACAAACACCTGCCCCTGCGCTTCTATAAACCCCGGTAGGCAGAGGTGTAATCTGCAGCAAAGTCCTTGAGAAATAATGAAGGGTAATGAAGGAAGCGGCAACAATGCAGTCATTATGGAACATCAATGATGCATGCTACAGTTGGAGATAAAGCACAGTCACAAAAACTTAGCTCTGCCTAATCTGTATTTAAAAATGCTTTACTCTCCCAGCATGTCTCTTTAATATATTGAAAAACAGACTTGAAGGAATGTCTAAAACAAATAAAATGCAATCATTTCTGTACCTTTGAATGGCAGAGTTGTGGTTTGGAGCAATGTATTATGTACTCAAAATATATATTGATAATTGTAATGGCTGTTGTTATTGTTAAGTGCCTCAGCAAAATTGCTATTTGCTCGGAGCAGATAGACGTCGTGATGTGACAGAGGAAGAGCGAGAGAGTACGGATGCAGAAAAGGTGGGAGTGTTGTCCTTCGATAAGAAAGATGGTGAGAGCAGGCAAGGGTGTGAGAAATATCTCGGCCTGATAAACCGTGAGAGTAAAAAATCCCTGATTAAATGTGTCAGCTCTGTGTCTGTGCAGCTGGAGTTTGCTGACCTCTGTAAAGAGGTGTTGTTATCTATTGGGATTTACTCACACGATGGCCACACACACACGCATACGCAAAGACACACACACACACACACACACACACACACACACACATGGTTTTCTCCGACCATACAGCAGAAAGCTCTTATCTCATTTATCAGCAACAGATGGCTCCGGTAAATGAGAATTTCCAACTACAACCCAAACCATGAAAGAGACTGACCTGCAGAATGGAAACAGAAATTTTAAGACTGAATTCTCACAGGGAAATAAATCATAGGCATACACTGCAGTCACTACCAGCACTTTGACCTTTCTCTGACACACACACACACACACACACACACACATGGAAGTAGCTCATTCTCACACACACGTTATGTCCTGAGACTGCACTTTTTACTATCCTCAGCGGGCCTCATGTCCCAGCTCTGACCTCCCCGACTCCGCCATGGGAAATAGACTGTCTGCGTAAGCTTCTTACCTTCAGAGAGTGGAGTGCTGAAGATGGGAAATACAGAACACCTACAGAACACACAGGCTGTGTCACTATGCTGCTGAGAAATGATAGCAGTAGATGAGTAGTGCTGTAAGAGCTGAAAAGTGTGTGAGGAAGTATAGAAAGATGGTAAAGGGAGAACCAAGTTTGTGATGACCTCTGACTAACTCTCTCAGCCCCTCCTCACCTTTTGACATCCTCCACCATGTCACCTTCCAGAGTATAAACTGGATGAAACAAGTGTGTGGCACTCCGTCATGGAAGCCACGGCCCATCAGCAGAGGAGTGAGCCGTCAAGCGAAGAATGCTGAGCCAGCCGCTTCTCACGCCCATTAGTGCCCGGCAAGATGAAGCACCCGTCGCAACCGGGTTTTGTTGTGCTTCTTTTATACACCCTACTCTTGCTTCTTCACACTCTCCCTCTTTCTCTCTTTATAGTGACAGTGTTATTGATGGCCTCTCCACTCTGACAATGCAGGTCTATTGCTTTGTCTTTGCTGCCTGCCTCCTCTCTCCTTGCCCCCTCTATCTCACGTGTCTCATCACCCACGCTTCACAGCCCGGATGCTCACTCTTCAGTGACTGTGAAATGAATCTTTGCATTAACATTGGCTCTCTGATTGTACAAGTTTAGAAGCAAAAAAAAAAAAAAAAGGGAACACCTCTAGACAGGCTTCGAGAAAATCAACTTACTTTGCACTGAGAGTTATTTTTCTCCAATCAGACAGTTTTCAATGTGGACGGAGCCTTAAATTATTGAAATCTGTCTGCAGGCTGATTATTGATCAGAATTAAAACACAGACAGGGACAGAGGCTCCTGCTTTCATGGTCTGATTGCACTTTGATTTCTTTTTTTAATATTGACTTTTTCACTCCCTGTGTAGTTTTCAGTTTAATGGAGATTTATTTTGCGTACCTTCTAGATTATATGCTACTTTATCAGTCTTATCAGTCGCTCTCTCTCTCTAACCTAACACATTGGGCATGGCTGCACATGTGTGCTATTCACCAGATGAATATGTCTGATGCCACTCCATTTGCTGACAAGTGGGCGAAGGGACAAGTGAGTGATAATAATATTAATCGAAACATGGGACCCTGAGGGAAATCCTTGTAGGTCGCTGCGTACTGAGGGTGGCTTACCATTGAGTCCAGCCAGGATTGGATCCTCTGACCCCTAAAAAACCCTTTGGCCTCTTCTATCCACCCCAGATCTCTGTCAAACCATAATTCCTTAACCCAGAGCTCCCCTCCGATGACTGTGTCCCTGTAGTGACTGACCTCCCCCACCCATTTTCCTCTCTCTCTCTCTCTCTATCTCTCTCTCTTTCTAAGACTGCCAGAGATGGTAATCCATCATATGGAGCTGGGGAGGAGGTGACAGGGTGGAGGGCTGAAGTTCACGCGCTAGCTGATATGGGTTAGAATCGAATGTCGCTGAAATTGATTCACCCTCTGGAGTGTGGAATGGTGTGTTATTTCTGCACTGATGTCCCTGGTTCAAATGCCCATTATTTCCTTGGTTACTTTCACACACACCCGTAAACACACATTTATTCACACGCATACATGCCTTTGTGCAACACTGTAAGGTGCACAATGGTGCCGGGGATTGATCTCATGAAAGGGTCAAGACTCGGCCAGACCCACGATTCAGCCTGTTTATTTTGGGTTACAACTGTCACACTGCACACTGGCCCTCTGATGGATATGTCTTGTTGGAAGCACACACAAGTGTACAAAAGCACACATACCTGTTTAGGGCAAATTACTTTTGTGGCTGTTTTTCTGGTTGTGCAGACACTAAGGACAGTCCCTCTTGAAAGTTGCTCTGTGCGAACATTGGAGACATGGTGTTTCAGCTTCATTAGATTTGGAACTCAACTGTGTGAATAGAGAGAAGGAAACTGGGGGAAGGGGCACAAATTATAAGTTGAGTATCTAGTGTGTGACTTTGTTAGCTTTATGGTTTTTCTCTTGGCCTTGCACCACAACAGAGTTATCATGGGTCGGGATGTGTTATGACTTTGCGATCCCTCGATGGCATAGAGGGATATTGTGTTTGTCTTGGATAACGTTTGCTGCAAAGGACACCTATCAGCCATCAGAGCCCTGAACAGCTGCGGACCAGAGCTGAAACCTGATCATCTTGTCTACCTCTCTCTCTCTCCATCGCTTTTTCCTCTTTCCCTTTTTTCCACTCCCTCCTTCTCTCATTTCCTTTCCTGCTGTTTGAAAGTGATACTCAAAGCATTTTGGTCACTTTCAAAAGTGAAGGGAGACATGATCAAATGTTTAAGAGGGTGCTTTCTTAGACAGCTGTGGTTCCATTCCATTTTACTGTCTGACCTTTACATGACTGCACCGCTGCATCCAATGGGCATATCAGCAGAGGAAGTTGGTTGGCTGCTGTGTCTAGTTCAAGGTGACCTTGTGTGGTGAAGAGCTAATGGCTTCCCATTTCGCTGTGTCCTGACTGCTGCCTCTGCTTGTTAGACTGTTCTGGGATCAGTCCGAGGTGAAGGAGGGGACGCAGAGATCTGTTGTTGTTCGTTCAACAGACACCAGTTCACTGCAGGATCCGCAGCGTCACCTCTGTTGAGAAATAGATGGCTTGGTTCTTTCATAGAGGTAACCTGTGTACCTCAGCTATGTGTGGTTTAGTATGACCAGGTGCAGTGAGATGACATCACATAGTGAATGATACTGGGAGTTGTGGTATGTGTGGCCACCTGCTTCTGCAGCTGGCAGGATGATTAGCAGCTAGCAAGGCTGATTATTAACCAGCCAGAAACTCATCCAGCCAAAGGGACAGACAGACAGACCGGGACACTGACTGCAGTCCACATTGCCAGATATGAGCCTCTACATTGGTTGGCACAGGAGACACCAGGCAGACTCGCCCAGACCACTTAAGCACTAGCATGGCCAAAGGCCAAGTGAATAGAAATCAGAACACCTCATTCAAATGCTAAGCAGAATCTTATCTCAGTGCCTCTTGCTGCCGGCCCTTGTACTCTACACTGTCCAGGGCAAAGCTATTAACCAACATGCAGGTGCCTCCTGTGTTCGTGTGTGTGCGCGTGTGTGTGCGCTCTTAGATGGGTACATGTATAGTTGTCTGTATGTTTCTTTTACTTTGCTGCGATGAGATATTCAGAAGGAAAACTATTGTGAAATATATTACTTGAAAATTCTAACACATTGTATTGTTAGTGTGTTTCGACTGATTACTGTTGATGTACTAGTCGAAACTCGATAATGCCACACAGAACAGTACTCACCACCCAGTGAGACATAAATGAAGGCGGTGAATCATCTTAAGCTCGGCTGTAATTGCAGGGATTTGTCTTGGATCCACCGAGATCTTCTCATTCCACAGGAAATGAAATCTAATGACACTGAGTGATCACCAAGGGGTGTGTGGCTAACTGATGAGTGCGCTCATTTGACTCCACCGATCTTTAAAAGCCATTAACGCTCTCCTGTTTCATGCGCAAATTAGGCCTCCACACACAAAGGCACACAGGCACAACAGCACATAGATATGGAACTGGAAAACAACACCTGATTTGTAAATGCACGTGCACATGCACACAAGTCTGTATCCACACACACAAAAACACACACTCTGTAACAGATTCCAAACTACCTCTTTGTCTTCCAACTGGCACAGTGAACGTTTGCCCATTTGAGGTCTAAATGACACAGTAAGGCAAAAATGAACCCCAAGATACCGCGTCGTAATGGAGCTGAAAAGAACATCTTAATTGGCCAACATAAGCCATGCCTGGGCATTAACTGTGAAATTTACATGTTAGCTTCTTTCCTGTCTTTCTTTTAAAGGTCCCCGTGGTATTCATGAGGAACAGACGCTTGAATTACAACACTTCATGAATATCGATTTGGCTGCTGTTGCTGTGCAGGAGGTTATGGAATATGACATTATTCAAAACATGTTGAGTGGAATACATCTGCAATTAATCTGTTGTTATTAGTTTATGCAATTAATGTGTTATTAGTGTAATTGCCTGTTTTGGGGAATTAGCTTATCCTCTCTCACACACAACCTTGTTCTGAGAAAAACCTAAACATTAGAAATGACCTAGTATTTAGAAATATCATTTTACATATTTTAAATTGCTTTTACAATCCCTGGATGATTTATGTTAAATTGCTCATTCTTATCAGATTCTCAGACTCCAAGCAGAAGGGAGTTGTCCATATGATTTAGCTCCATTCGCAGCCATGTACATGGTTGATTGGCTGTTGGTACCTCTGGGTCCAGATAGGCCGACCTCTGCCACCTCTCGATGTGACCTCTGACTGACCATCGATTGACCATCATCTGACCCCATCGCTTAAAAACAGAGCTGCACACGGGCCCATTTAGAAGCCTGGAGAGCATCTCATACACTGCTAACAACGTTATGCTAGTGTTATTGGGAGATCTATGAAAGGAGAAATAGCCAGGGAAGTCTAGGGTTATTCCTGTGTCAGAGGAAGAGAAGCACAGACAATTCAATAACAGGCTAAAGGATATGAGCAACTGTCAGCTTATTCATTCTTATAGTACTCAAGTTATGTAATTGCTGCAGTAACCTCAAAACGTAACTGCTTCATGACAAATTCAGCCCAGATTGGTTTTCTGACATCCACAAACCTTTACCCTCCTTAATTTAGCACGGTTTATTGTTTTACATTACACTACCACTGTTTCTGCTCTGTAAGACATTTTGTGAAACTAAACCTTCCACCGCCCTTCTACATTTGCTGAGTGCCAGCCCAGATTTTGTTATCTCTCCTCAGCATCTTCAACCCCCAGCCCTCCTCCGTTTCTCCCCTATCCCCTTAACTGCTGCTCCCTAACTGGCTGTAGATGATAACAGTTTCAGCCCGGCAGCGAAAACGCCCATCCCCACCCCCCTTCTCGCTATGAAAAATCAAATAGCAACCTAGTGACTGACTGCTAATAAAATTAGCAGAATTTCTCATAAACCTTAATAAGTAACTTGACTCGATAACGGATGCTGATGAGGGCAGGAGACAGCAATGTAATTGGGAAGAAAAAAAGGGGGGGGGGGGTATCATTCATCTCAGAATCACTCAACGGTGCCAACTGGGGTGTTGATTGTCATAAATATTCCTGGACCTTCAATTTTCACCCCCACCCCCACCCCCACCTCACAAGAGCGTCTCACCTCTTCTAACTGCATCCACGTGCCAGCAACACCACTCTCAATCCTCTCTCTCTCTCTGCTCGTGTCTTTTCTCATACGCAGCAGGGGGATGGTTGGCCTAAGAACGTGGCATCATTAACTTTGTTGAGTGGCAGACGTTAGACATGCAGAAGGCTGTCCTGTCCCACCCCCTGCTGGGTGTCCCTCGACCCCCATCATTCTTCACTGTCATCCTCCATCTCTGTGCTTCTTGCTCCTTGATGCTCAGTCAAGGGTGGACAAGAGGATGCATGAAAAGTTACACATCAAATTTCAGTGTCATGGGTGTGTCATGTGATTGTTCACATCCATTTGTGTCATACATGTTTGCATGTGTATGTGCGGTCTTGAGAATATATATATATATATATATATATATTTATATATATATATATATATATTTAACGCTTTTGGATTGACATGCTTTGACCCAGGATCTTTAAAAACTGTGGACAGTCCACTATACTGCATAGTGTCAGGAGTTCTTATTGTTACCATCAGTGTGGCACGTGCTGCTCAACTCCCTGTGGTGTGACGCCGTGTCTCATTAATCACATGCCCCTGTGCTGGAGCCCTGACAACCCACAACCTGGTGGCCTACCACTTCCCCTCATGTAAGCTGGGAAGGCTCTGCACTGCTATCTGTACACAGAGAGAAGGCAACACAGCAGTGACAGAGGCCTGTGGTCATTTGAACCACCCCCCCTTTTTCAGTTGGAATTCTTCACGTCATATGTCCCCTTCCAAGCTTTTTGGCTCTCTCTCTCATCTCGGGTTCCTACGTTTGAACCTCCAGGGCAAAGGTCAGTGGATTTGTCAAGTCATTACGGCAAACTCTCAACAGCATCAGATGTCAAGAGAGTTGGCTGACCATGACGGAGGCAGGCACAGACCTCTGCTTGGTCAGCCGCTTCCTTCTGAAAAGGACAGAAAGTGAGAGAACTATCGTTTTGCTAAGCATACTCTCTCCATCTTCCTTGGCTTCAGTTTGTGTCTGGGGTGATGGGGGTGTGGGAGAACAGTTTTTAGATATTTGTGGGGGACTGTAAGGGGCTTGTTGGGGTCCAAATCAGGCTTGTACTGTGGGGTGCTGGGTCTCAAAACAGTGCCATGGTCTAGTTGTGTCATTGGCGTGTAGCTGAGCTGTCACTTGTCTCTAATTGGCTTAGATCAGCCCACGAGAGGCTCAAAGCTCACTGACCCACCCTCTCTTTCCATCTCTGCCCCTGTTTCTATCTCTGCCCCTCTCTCATTAGATCTTTTTCCTCTGCCAAGCCAAGACAATGGTCTCCACGGGGTCCTTTCCATTGGGTAGTTTGATCCGCAATCTCTCTCTCTCATTGCAGCAGGCCTGTCATTCTCTGCCTGGATCTACAATATGTCCTATTATTGGGTGAAATCCTTACAAGGGACAAGCTACTAGAATGATGAGGGAGAATGTGGAAGGCAGCTTGATCTACCACTGATTGGAGACCTGATTGATCTGGGCCCTGGGGTCGTCACAGGGTCAATACATGGACTGATGATAATACTGTTCATCTTCAGGGAATAAATCTATGGCAGCATTTTCACATGCCATTACACCTCATATCAAACCAAACAGTTTATATGCAATGTCTCCATGATTACAGTTAAAGATGCATCCAAGCAACTCGTTTGCTAGTGCTGCAATCAGTCACCATTTCTGAATCCTGCCAGAGTGGGTGTTCCTTCTTGGTCTGTGTAGGATTTACGATGTGCTACAAGGGTTCAGGGAATGACCCTCTAGTGTGCATCTCTGATGATGTTCTAATTGGATGGGGTGACCTTTCTTCACTGTAATTTTGAAGCGTCCTTGGTCCTTGGGGGTGGGAAGAGATTAAAAATGCAGCAAGGGTGGGCTGATTGATGTGTGCTGTGGTTGGTGTTGCTGTGGATGGACAGTGACAGGTAGACGGACAGTAACATATGAGTCCACAGCTGTTGAATGGGAAGGGAAATACAGACTGATACATGGGTGGTTGCTACAGCCAGCCAGACTGATTGCTAGCTTCTGGTATATTATCCCTTGCAATGGCTACAAGGAACTGCTACGACTGAGTGGTGGGGGAGGTTGATTGTTTGGTCTGTGAATGCATCAGGGCCATGGAACATAATTTAAGATAACACCAACAAAATGGCCATAAAAATGGGTCACATGGTACTTGCACCATGATTAAGTACAGCATCATTTCCCAAAAAAGTCTTTGTGTCGTTGGTTGATTGGTTGGGGTTTCAAACCTGAAAGAGCTACACCAAGGCCTCATATGGTGTCATCTAATAAGTGAATTGATTGTGAAACAAGGTACATCTGGATCGGTGTGATTGATCACATTGAGTGTTCGGTTGTATCTGATCAGAGAAGCGTACTGCAGTGTCGAGACAAAAGGAAAACCTTGAGCCGAATGAAGAGACATTGTATCC
Source organism: Paralichthys olivaceus (assembly GCF_024713975.1). Classification (NCBI taxonomy): domain Eukaryota; kingdom Metazoa; phylum Chordata; class Actinopteri; order Pleuronectiformes; family Paralichthyidae; genus Paralichthys; species Paralichthys olivaceus. The sequence continues at coordinate 20,905,465 of NC_091103.1, forward strand.
AGTCGGGATACGTGGTGAAAAACAAATCACCACGCAGATATTTATATACAGAATACATATTTATGTAAAGATATAGAACATTATACTTTCATCCCCCTATCACAATAATACCCTGCAGTAGCATATTATTTTTTTAGATATAAATGCACTATAGCTAGAAATATTTGTGGAATAAATATGGTTTGTGTATTTTTGTTTGTGTGAGCGGCTGCGAGTTTATCCCTGCATGATGCTGGCTTCTATTTTGCTTTGCATTCATGTACATCACTGTCGCTGCGCTCACAAAGCTCCCAGCATATATTTGTTTATTGTGTCAATATGAAATTTTCCTTGCTTTTCTTTGTAGCTGGAATGAGTTGAAGTGTGGTGAATGGGCTTGTTTTGGTGCATTGACTGGAGGATCCTATTTTGACAGTGTATGAAGCTGGAACTAATTCCTGCATATTTATTTGACTTGGTCTAAGCAATGTAAGCACTATCCCTACTTAATATTCCAGGGCACGCCGGCAGGAACACCCTTTTGGTGTTTCAGCAGCGTCAAACAGCCTTTGGAAGACTGTGAGTGGAAAAATGCAGCTGCCTCAGAATGTCAAAATAATTTATTCCCCTTTAAATGAGCATGGATGCATGAATTATTTTAAAACTGTAAGAAATTTGCTTCCCTGGCTTTCTTTTACTATTTTTGTCCCAAGCTAATATGTGAAAGCTGTGCTAAAGTGCTGAGAGGAAATAATCCATTAAATAACAAGTAGTGGCCATTACCTGGATTCATCAGCTTGTGCCCTTATATTGCTCAATATAGATGACGAGTCTTATTGTAAATTAGTTGTTTGGTCCGAGTGTCCCATTGTATGTTCAATATGTACAGTCTGTGTGCTGCAGCTTGTCTCTCTTCTGCTGTATTCAGATTGATGCACTACTCATTGATCCAGAGACCCAAACCACCAAGTTCATTTAAACCCTTCATCTAAATTTGCCCTGCTTCTCATTCAACATGGGACAAAAAAGGGTGAAAAGATAAAAGAGCACAAGGAGGGAAGAAAGCCTCATCCCTTTCTCCGGGCCATCATGAGCAGGCTTGAGGCGCTTTTTTTGTGTGTGGACTGCATCTGAAAAGATCAGCTTTAACAACCTAAGCAAATATCCGTGAAAAGGCTTGTGAAAGGAGGGCATTGAACCTTCTGTAGAACAGGTGTGTTTTATAGCACTGTATTCCTCCTTTGGTCTTTAATGCTCTACAGTCCCACATTTTGAATGTGTGTGTGTGTCCCGGTGGCTGAAGCTCCACTGTAGTGGTGAGCCAGCCCCAGCAGAGTCAACCCTGTGCCATGCGAGAGCTGCAGGGAGCGGGCTAACGAGGTGTCCAGGCAGCTGACGGCTTTGTCCCGCCGCCTGTGAGTGGCGAAGGCACAAAGAGTATCCTGCAGAGAGTCCTGTCTGTTCTTTGTGTCTGCCTCTCTCCTCTGTCCAGCACTTTGGGCTACAAAAGGAAGCAGCGCGAGGCAGCATTGTGGCATCAGGTGGACGAGGCGCTGCGCCTGTCCCCCCATTTCCCTCCTCCTTATCCGTAGACCACATAAGAAGCATGTATGAGATAGCTTTAGATTTCGGGTATTGTGCAGTTGCTTGGCTCATGTGCTATTTTCACTAAAGCCTCGGCGAATATCATTTCATTAGTTCCCCCTTTTCTCCCTTCTTTCCTTTTCTGTCATATTATACTGAAGTGAGTGATGATCCAGAGAAGCAGGCAGTGCTTTGTCACGTGTTTGCCACTTGTATTTGCTCAGTCTCCCATCTTCCTCTCTTTGCTTTCCTCTCTAATTTATGAACTGCTACACTTGAGTGGGCCTAGTGCCTATTAAAACCAGCACAGCGCCCATGTTTGTCCTGGCCTTTCCTGCTCCACAGGAAGCTCATCCAGAGCCCCCCTTCTAGTTAACGCCACTGCAGGGGGTGAGCAAGAAACATGGACACTTTTGTGGATCCTCTGCCCACTGGAGGGAGAGCTTTGACGCTTCTTTTAAAAGGCCAAAGTCATTTGTCTTTGTTGTTTTCTGTCTCCCAGGGATTGTTTAGAGAGAAAAAGACAGCAAGAGAGATAAAGAGTGAAATGGAGTAAGAGAACATCCCTTTCTTTGTGGATAAGTGAAGGTTTTTCAACCTGGCCATTGTACTGAAAGCTGTGTTTTGCTCTATTCTACATTCAAGGCCTTCAGATACATTTTCACAGCTTTGTATTGCCTCATCCTCACTGTTCAAAACATAATATATTAAATGAGAACAAATTCAGCTGTGGTGTATTTGATAGCATGTTGTTTTTCAATTGCTCAGGTTTTAAGCATTTCATTTCTGCTATAACTCCAAATTTTCCAACTCCATATCTGTGTTTATGGCCCTGCAAGTCAATGTTTAATCATTTAGACACCAGGTCTGAACAACAGTTATAGGATTTATGGCACCTCTGAGTAACAGTCTTCTCCAGTGGTCAGAGAAACTGTTACTGCTCTGGTGAGTCAGCTTCATGATCTGAAAATGCATAATGGAAGCCAGACATGCTCCAGTCATGTAGAAGCAGACACCAGTTCTAACAAAGATTCCACCCTGTAGGCATCAAGCGTTGTATTCACATTGACAGCACAGCATCACTGCAATGCTTCATATGTGAATGTACCACTTGCTGAGCTTAACCATAGTGTTTTCATATTGTTGTAGTAATTGGATTTAAAACAGAGGAACATTGAGGCAGACAACCAAGAGAAAACCACAAAAATCACAGAAAGGTTAGAATGGATGTAGTCCCAAAGGACTACAAATCCCCACTCTGAAATCTTATTGTTTGGAAACCATGAAACCGGATTCCTGTAACAAGTCTCTGATCAGTGGAGTCTTGGCCCAAAGGACTCAATTAGACCAGAACAGCCCTCTCTGACCAGGCCTTTATTTTGCCTCCTACCCTCTCCCAGCATGCTTCTACAACTGCAGCAGAGCTGTTTAATGCCCCGGACTGGGAGCACGGGCATACAGCACACTGAGCAATCGCATCGCTCAGCCTTTGCCCATCTCATTACACACCAACAGCGCCAATCCGCACCGCGGTGTGTGTATGCACGCACGCAAGTGTTGCTAAACAGTAAACCTGTGGCACTCCCCTTGACTTGGTGCTTTAATTGGTAGCAAAGGTATAGTAAACATATATTAAAAACACTGGCAGAAAATAGCAGTTACTGAAACATCCTGCAGTTGGAGGCAGTAATCCAGAATTTAATTTCAGTCATTTTACCCTCCTTCACTTATGATTAGAGTGAATTATGATAATTTCTTGATTATGGTTTGGCCTCTGCCTGTGAGCCTGAGGACACTCCTTGTCTGAGCTCAACAGAAGACAACAATAGGGAGCGTGTGCAATCCACTGGATGTGTAGTGTGAAACACTTCCTCTGAAATGCCATAAACACAAGCTGCAGCTCCTGTAGCACACGATGGCAATGTTTCAAACTCACTTTTATCAAACTCCGATGATGGTTGGTAGAAATGTGTGTGTGTGTGTGTGTGTGTGTGTCTGTGTGTGTGTGTGTGTGTCAGCAGGCCAGCAAGCTCTTGGCTGCCCATGTCTCAAAAAGCAATACCACTCCGCTGATTCCATCCAATCAGTGATTCAATCTGTGATTCAGATAATACAGACTGGATCAGCCATATCGCTTTCTTCACACGAAAGTCAATTAGACCTTCATTTAAAAAGCAAAATTAGTTGTTATAGATTTAATAAGTGACCAGGGCCATGGCGGACTGGGCAGAGCCTGGGAGACAGTGGCTGGAGGTCCTTGGGGAAATGAATGCCTCCTCACCAAAGACCACTCGTAATGACTTCTGTTTAGTCTTGATAATGTCTACTAATTATTTAATCAAAGACAATGGCTCTCTACATATACCTCCCACCTTAGCAGCTTCTGTGTGCTTCATTGAACAACAGCTTAGAGTATAAAGCCTTGAAATCCCCATTCACTCTCATCACTGGCAGACACACCTGGTCGGGTTTAGTTAATGCCTGCAGCAAAATGTACGACACATGCATTCGTTGAATTAGTGTTAATGGATCCACAAACGCCCCCAAAAATATGCAATGTTCTTTTTTTTAAATTGTACATCATATAAGTATAAGTAACACACTTCATCTCATGCGAGGTGTCGGCACTGGTCAGAAGGTCGATATAAAGACCCTCTGGCCTGGACAGGCACGAAAAACAGAGCATTGACAAAGTGTCTCAGCGCCCCTTGGAGCTGCCATCATTGGGTGAGTAATACTCTGTTTTCTCCATAATCAATTAGTAAGCCTTCATTAGCTAGGCCATTCATTATGTTGGCGTGTCAGGGACGGGACATGGTGCAGTGGTCGCCCCTGGTATGGGCATGTCAGTGTGTGCTGATACATGACGAAGCTCCCACAATCGCTCTTGCATCTAAAGAGGACACAGCTATTACTTTGTTGCACAGCCAAGCAAGCAGGACTGTGCGTGGCCAAGTCCACATTACTCTTTTGTTACACCACCAGCCAAGTAAGCATTATTCACTTCACTTGCACAGCTAGAATAAATATCATTTACTGCTCTCACACAAGTACATTTCATTACACTACATTGATAAAACCATTTGCTTTACTTTCCAACGAGAAAAACTGCATCTTCTCAGCATTGCTGCTGACTTGGCAACTGTCTGCGCCGCATATTTGGGGATTCTTCAGATGAGAAGTTGCAGGCACTCCCATCTGTGGCTTTTCCCTTAAACTACATTGTAAGACATCTTAAACACATCCCAATTACTCTGGTTTCTCATAGCACTAGTGAATATTACAGTAGCTTGTGAGCTGCACTAGGAATCATTAATGTAAAACAGATGTTAGATGCGTTCCCTGGTGCACCAGCTCTCACCACTGGAGTCTGTACCACTGCATCATCAACTGCTCTGCTTGTTTAGATGCATATTTAATAGAGACAGAATCTATTCTCTCTCCCTCTATATATATATATATATATATATATATATATATATATGTATGTGTGTGTGTGCGCCTGTGTGTGTTGGTTGTCAGCATTTGTGTGTCAGTGTTAAAGATGCCCACAGCACAGTCCGTCAGTCCGCTCTCTGTGTGTAATGGCCTGTGCTATAGAATTATGATGAGGGGCAGACAGAGATTAAAAGAGTAGGATATTGAATAGCCCTATGATGGATGAGAGCTGTTTGGGGATCAATTAAATAATAAGAAATTAATTCTGCCAGCGACATGCTCATTAGGGACTTAGTGAAAGGAAGGCAAGGCGAGGAAGACATGTCACTTCTGTATTTTCTAATTTTGTCCTTGCATTTTTTTTATTTCTGGATTTTTTTAAGAATATAAATATTAGCAGCAACAATTTTATTTTAGTGTATACAAAACATTCATTATCAAGCAAAAATGCACGATACATCAATTGATACATGATTTGCTGTTTGCATTCTGCCAGTCTCCAGAGCTTTCCTTTATGTTCACCACTGACCTTGTGTAAAGGCCGTACCTAAGTGCCGTTTTCTTCTTCTCTGAAAAGAAGACAACAAAAACCTTGCAATGAACGATCAAGTTGCATCTTTGGCTTCATACATTTTCATTGGTGATGTGTTAAAAATGAAAACGACACAACTGACAACACGTATTAGACTAAAATCATTTCCAGAAGTGTTTGTTTTAGCAGCTTGATAACTTCACCGTAGTGTGAATTCCAGGCTTAATTGTTGCAAAAATGATGCATTGTAAGAGCTGAAATGTATTTGTGCGGATGCAGCCTTTGTGTCGCCCGCTGCAGCTTGATTTGGCTGAGCAGAGAAACAGAGGCAAGTCAACTAATTACTGGAGCAGCTCGTATCAAAGGGCCGCTGAGCGCTGCAGTTACGGGAGCCAACAGATGTGAGTAACAGCTGTCACGTGGAGTGTCAACCTTCGCAGTGCTGTCAGTCTCCATTTGCCCTGTGCACGGGTAAATAATGTGTTGTCTTAATTCATTTGCCTTCGATTGCAACAGCCGGAGTGTAATGGATTCTAATATTAAACATGATCCCGTTCCAGTGTACAATTAGTGTGAAGCTCCACCTATTAATGCTCACATATTAATGGTGTCTCCCAGGGTTTTCTGAATGGTGGTTGTGGGCCTAGTTGTTGTAGTAGTGGGACAAACCAATTGGCAGGCGCCGGCGGTTTGGGACCCATCACTCCGCCTGCCATTGGAAGCTCTGTGGAACTTCTCTGGTGCCATAGCAGGGTCACCCCAGCAGCCCCTCCTCCCCCCTCCATGGGGAAGGCCATCCTGATGGCTGGCTCAGGGGGTGAGCACACAGACAGGGCTTCTTGCCAAGCCGGGCCAGACCCACTCAGTGCGCAGTCTGTCTGTCTGTGTGTGCAAGTGTCTGCTGGGGGGGGGGGGCATTCAATGTGCTGAAAGAGGATGTAGCAGGGGTGTGGCTGCTAAGTGAGAATGGCCGAGGGTGCTTGCTGAGCAGATGTTTTAGGGGTGTATGTTTTTGTAAGGGGTGTAAAGGGCAGTCAGAGGACTATGAAAAGGACATTTGTTGTTGATTCTGCTCTTGTCCTGAGGCTACTCGTTGAAAAATGTTAAAGATGAGGCCGGAGACTTGACAAATGGTGGTGAGCTCTGCATTTTATCAAAATTATTAGACCTGAATCTCATCTTGTGTAAGATTTATGTCTCAATAGTAATCAGGTGACTTGAATCACGTCTTAACTCCTGCAGGGTTGTGAGATGCATTGATGAGATATAATCATCATCGACTAGTTTCATCCATTGCCTGTCTATCTGTCTGCTGTGGTGTGCTGTTCTCTGGTGCACAGGAAGAAAAAACAGATGGGAGTTTTCTTTAGGGATGAAAAACTGTCAGATCAGTGACAATATTGGTTCTGGACATATGCTCTAATGAAATGGAAGCAAACCAAGACCAAGCCTAGAGAATCCCCCTACAATCTCTGTCATTCTTATTCCATTCTACATTGATATTACACCTGCAGTCAAAGAGAAATTCTCTGGCGTTTGCTTGTTGCTGTTTTCCATATTTGGTGTATGTTTTGGTGATAATTGGTGGATAGAGACGAGTCTGTGAGTATGGATCATAGCTCTGTAATGAGTCTCTCAGTGTGTACGGGTGTGAGTGTAGGTTGTGGACCAGCGCTGAATGGGAATGAGATGAATGCTGGGTGGAAATGAATTTCTAAAGGCCATGGTGCTTCATCACGGGCCGAGCTCTGCCCATCCCACTCCTGCCTGAATAACAGCAGAATTATCACTCAGAGGGAGGGGAGAGAGCGATGAATACCTCCAGCTACTACACCCTGGGGACTCTGGTACCCCCCTCCCCTCCCCGTCGCTTTCTCTTCTCCACACACACACACATTACTGAATGTACTGCACATTCACACAGGTAGAGATAGAGGGTGGGGGGGCAGCAACATTATGCACTAATGGTGCGCTCCATTAATCATACAATGATGAAGGCCATTTCCTTTATTTAATTGGCTGCCAGTATCTCAGTGTCTTTGTTGCAAGTCACTTCAGACTCACTCTGGCAGTATGTTTGTGTGCGCCCCATTTTTTGGATAGCAGAGTCCTGCATGAGGGTTTGGCTGAGAGCTCTATACAGACACATCAAACAAGTGTCTTTATATGTCTGTAGCATAATGCCAATAGTAATGTCAATAAAAGCAAGACCAAAAAGACTTAATTTCCATCATGTAGTAGGATTAATTTGGCTCATAGATATATATTTTTACATTAGAGATTTATAATTTTTTAATTAATCAATAATAATCAGTTATTGGTCAAATTAGTGTCTGGACAGAGAACCTGCATCTTAAGACTGATGTTGCATACTTTTGGTAAAAACTAACAAAATAATATTTGTTTGAATGTGTTCAAATATCAATGTTTTCATACTAGAGGTAGACAGATTGACAATGTCATTTAGGAGGGAATAGGTTTTGGGGCCGAGGCTAGCGCAACAGAAGCTAACAGACGGCGGGTGAGACTAAGGATTAAACAGTGACAGCAGTCTGATTTAAGTGGATCGAACTTCTGCCAAGTCCTACTCAGGGTTCCTGTGCAAAAGTGGGTGTAAATAAATAAAGTTTGTTCATTACTGTCAACTTTCCAGTCTCCATGTGTCCCGGCCTGATCGCCTCTCCCCTGTTTACTCTGCTTTACTCGTGTTTTGGCCGATTGTGAGTCCACTGTTCAGTTGCTGCCTGTTACTGCGGACTTTACACAAACACCCACGCTAACACATAAATGCAATGAGCATATAAACACCAGTAAAACCATGCTCCTGTTCTAAATAGATACACAATCACTGTGTTGATTTACACTTAGCACTTTCGAGAACATACTTTACCCAAAATTCCTGTTAGCTTGTGGCGTACTGAAATTTATTTTCCTCCAGAATTACAGACTGCCTGTGCACTCGAGTCTTTATCTATTATTTATACACCAGAGGAAATGGTGGTACTTGTGTGCCTCTGAACATATTTTACTCGGCTGTCACAAGAGACATTTTTCTTCTACCACTGGTGGTCCACTAATAGAGCTGCATGTTAATGAAAATGATGTTGGGAATTAGACTGACAACAATTGCAAATATATTTAGTTCACATAACATCTGTAACGGAAATATCAATCCTTCGTTTATGTATATTTAGAATTAATAATCCTATGTTCTTATTTTCTGTAACATAGTACAGTACTGGGGAACAAACTTGTGAGGATAATAAGACAATGATTTCCCCACAGTTGCAGTTACTTCATTGATCTGAAGCGTGATCTGATTTTAACGGAAACTCCCCCAGAAGGAAAATAAATGTGAAAGTTGATATTAACTACAAAATAGTAGCCACTGTTATGAATCATATCACAGGCTGTTCCTAAATCATAGTTCTGAAGAGAGTCCTTAAAGAGAATTCTGGATGTTTGTATGTTAAATTCTGAAGCATATTATCTACAGTCTTTTGTGCTGCTCCTAATTAGACAATACAGCTCTCACATTGCAACAATATGAGAAGCATAAAAAAAGAGGTTACAATTATGTGCTATACTTACAAAGGCCTCTTTGATTCACGGAACACTTGGTAGCGGATTCAGACGGGCACGTTTATTATCATAATGCATGCTGCCTGTTCACGGTGCGGGGAGAAGCGCAGGAGAAGCAGAATGCTGTGGTTGGCTTGTTTTGCTCTTTGAAGGCTGAAGGAGGGCATGGCAATATTTACTGAGAGGACCCCCCCCCCCCCTCGGCCCCACCCTGCTAGGCTAGCGTTTGAGCCTCTCAGCCGGAGGATGTGTTTTGCACCAGTACATCTCTTCCCCCTCCTCCCCCTCCTGCTTCACCCGCACTCACCCCCACTGCAAGCCCTCTACGGACACACTACACAGGGACACCCACTTCCTCATTAAAAAACCAACAGCCATTAATGTTAGATGAGGGCAAGAGGAGCAGGAGGAGGGAGAGCGGGGAGAAAGAGGGAGGTGTTTTCCCCTTGATCGACTCCTAAGGATGCATGATGAATCCTCACAGACGCACAGGCCGACACGCTGACAAAGGGGAGGAGATGAGAGGCTACAGACATTTATCCCAAAGACGGACCGACTGACATCATCGAGGTCTCGTAAAATGACTGCAGCATCTCATAGGTACACACACCATCGGACGTGTGGATAAATGGATCAGAGATTGAAACAGAACAATTGTTGGAAGTATAGTTAATGACTTTTCTGTTTAAAAACATATCTCCCTCCCTTTCTCACTCTCTTTTACATACACAGTGAATATCAAAGCAGGGCCCCGTATAGCTGGACTCTTAATACCCAGATGCCTTTGCTCAGCAGGTCCCAAAGTGGAAGGCTCCCTGGAGTCAGAAAGTGACAGGGAAAGGAGGGGGTAGCACCATCTCAGCCATGTTTCTGGGCAGAAAGATAAAACATACAGTTACTTTGAGCTTAAACATAAGCAAACATGCACACCTACCACAGGCACACCCAGATACAAGAGAGAGTTCTCAAATCTTTGCCATTGCCATGCTTTGTGTCATTGTAAGAGTGCTCAGGGCAGATTGGTTCATTCCCTCCAGGCATTGACCAATCGGTTGAGACCCTTGTCTCGATTCCACATCTACCGTTTCAATTGTGATAGACAGTTTGGTCCTGGGAATCAATGCCATCAATATTGTGATTGACCCGAGCAGCACTGTCTGTAAGCACCTAAGCACAAAGGCTCAGATTTTAAAAGCTCGGGCTTATTTAGATATTTACACGCTGATAGTTCATATACATCCCCTTTGCTTCGCTGCGGACGAGATGATCATCATTGTGCATGATGATGTGTGTGGGAGGAAATTGGGGTCATTATTATTCCACTCTTTTCATAGAGAACCTCCAGGAAGAAGCAAAAATTACAGCTCACAGCAATGTGGGTGGATGTTTCAGAGGGCATGTGTGTAGTTGTATTAGTGTGTGTGTTTGCACGTCTTTTCTTTCCTCATATTCATCCAACAGCGATTGGCTTGTATGGAGAGTTCCAGGGCCCTGATGAGGAGTGGGGGCCATGGCTATGGAGCTGCAGCCCTATAGCGGTGGCTGGTCTGTTGGGAGCTTATGTGTGTGTGTCTGGAGGCCCTGTCTGTGCGCACAGAGTTGGGGGAGAAAGAGATGGAGAGTGCGGGCAACCAGAGCTAGCTGGCTGGGTAATGAATTTACTCCTGCGGCACTCTTTAAAGCATAATTACACTCATCAAAGCCAGGAAGGCCTGTCTCGCCCACTGACTCTCAGCTAAAACAAAGGCAGAACAAAAACACGACGGCTCAATTCTGTTTCCATATCACCGTACCACAGTTACCACCACGAAGCATCATTTTTATGTCTTTTTATGTCTTTTGCCAGAATGCAGACTGAAAGGCAGATCTTTCTGTGTAGAAACGACTGGCCATGATAATTTGTGGTCAAAGGGCATAAATACTGTAGAGTTCAGTTTAACCAGTTTTTAAAAATACAGGAAAAGGTCTATTTCATTTATAGTCTTCATAAATCAGTCCTCTAAGCATCACTGTCATTGCTTCTTTTACTTGATATGCATTTCTGTGTGTCCCTGTTTGACTCTCAAATTAAACTCCACATCCCCTTTGCCGTTGCCGTCCATCCCCCTTGTTTCCCCTTGATCTTCCCCCTTTCACCTCTTATATCTGTGGGGAAAGGTCAGAGTTGTGTGTGTCCACGCACACAAGGGAGTGTGTGGTTAGCATATAAAGAGAAACCTTGCAGGGAGTGTGTAAGCCCAGCTACACCTGTTGTAGCTCTGGTGACGAGCAGGAGGCAGAGACCCAGGGAGCTTAGAACACCACCCAGCTCTAAGACTGGGATACAGAGGATCAGACACTGTGGGTGAAAATTATTTCGCACAGACATACACATGTGCACACGCCCATTCATGAATGCATGTGCAGTGTACACTTTTCTATACTAACGCACACATTAGCAACCTTTCACATTAATGACTTGCCTGCAGATCACCCTCAAAGAATATGCCAGAGGACAGCTATGGCTGACATCTGTGGGAATACCACTATTACATGTCATCAGATGAGTGTGTCTCTCTCCGCAGTCACACTTCTGGAGAAAATGAAGCAAAAGGCCTCCGCTTTGATGTGCAGACACACCTCAGTTACATCGAGCTCATTACATCAACCATTATGATTCAAAATCGTAAAACTTGACATCTGCAGTGTGAGAAACTAATTAGGTGCAAGTCCCTTTTCGTTCTATACGTGGGTATGAGGAAAAAAAGTGTCTGTGCAAAACTGGAAAGGTTGTGTCATGGTGCCATACAGATTAAATATTTTCTATAACCTAATTGCAATAAAGGCAACCACTTTGTTTGTGTGTGTGCATGCACAGTTTTTGTGCAGGGTGTGTTTAGTCTAATTACTGCAGCCTTCTCCTGATTTACACATTGTTTTTATCCTTTTTGGGGGGTGTTGGGGTGAAGGGTAAATATGAGAGAAGCGCTCTCCCCATTTTCTCTCTCTCTTTATCGCTCTCTCTCTCTCTGTCACCCTCTGTCTCACTCAATCTTCAACTTAACATAATAAACTGTTTCAGTGTTTTGTTTTCTCCTGCAAGGCCTTTGTGTCTCTGGAGGATTTATCATCTGCCTACAGTATTTTAAGGGTTTTAATCTCCCACCATTTGATTACTACCAGCTAATTAAACAGAGGGGCTGCCAAGCAGGTGACAGAGGGATGGAACAGTGAGGTGGCGTCAGTCCCTGCCCCACAGCCAGGGTTTCTTTCTTGTTCTCTGTTTCCAGTCGGTATAAAAAATAAGAAATTGGCTTTGTTTGCCTACTATAACTGTACTCGTATGAGTTTGTACAGTGAAGTCTAGTACGATATCTTCAGATCTGTTCCATGTTGTTTTTCTTCTTGGTTAAATAGACCGAGTTTTTTATTTTGCTTCGCCCTCACTACTGGACTGCCTGAGGCCAACGAGAGGGAGTAGGGCAGGATTTCAAGTCTCTGCGGCTGAGAATAAGGAACTGCTGACATCAGCATCCAAAAGTCATATTAGTGTGAATCAAAGGAGTGCAGTATCAAAAAAAAGCTTACTGATTTCTTTTTGCAAAAATTGAAATTGGCTGCATTTTTTTTCACCACAAAGTTCAGTCTCCCTTATGGCCTTTAAGCAGCAAGTACAAATCTTTATCCATGCATCCATTTGGCCTGACACCATGCCACCCACGAGGTTACTTAAACAAGGCAGCAAAATGGTGGCACACACACCGATATGAAGGGGACAATGATAAATGTCACTGATGACAATGACTTTGTCACAGTCGAGAGATGCCCTTTTCCCCAGTCCCTCCGCAGAGATGCTCTCTTCACAGGTCTCAATCCCTTGTCAAGGGGTTGAACCTGCACATCCATATGCATACTGCTACACATGAAACGAGGCGCATCTGCTTGTCTTGCGCTGCGTCTGCCGCGGTAGACAGGCAGACAGGATGTCCTTAGCCCCAAGGCCAGTGAGACGACACGGGATCTGCTGACCGGGAGAAAGGGGCCACGAAGATCCTCAGGGCAAAGCGATGCACTGCTCTGACTGTGGAGGAACTCTTGTATCTAGTTTGCAAAGCAGATTCTGTCAGCAGACCAACAATCACACTGACCTCTTCTGGCACTCCCATTTTCTTATGGGGACGTACATTCATAAGGGGTAAGGACTGTGGTACTTATTAAGGTATAAGCTAGTGGAAGAGAGCTGATTTGTTTTCTTTATCTATTGTTTGTGAGACTGATAATTTGATAATGCCCGTAGATGCATTTCTTCACCACTCAATTCTTCTTTTTTAAATGTTGATAATCATAATATGATTATCATTATTTGGTTTACTTTTGTTTTGGTTTACTTTTTGTTTATGTCCCTTTGGATTCTACGGGAAAAATATGTGTGCCACTAAATTAGTTCTGTTTAATTACGACCATAATCATCTGTCACAGCTGGAACTGGTATTCATTAACCATGGGAGAAAATCTTTTTCATAGGTACTATCTGGAGAAGGTTGACTAATAGTGTAATCTTTTTCAGTATTCTCAACATTAGTAAATAAATTCTCTTTAAATGATGTTTCTGTATGGCTCTGCACATTAGCTATAATAAAACTCAGTATCTTCAATATGAAGTGCCACCAGCGACACTTAATTAATCCTAATGGCTTCAAAACAAGCCAGCCTGCAGAATCGCCTTGTTTTTCAAAACGACTCTTCCCTCAACAATATTGCATACAACCATTTTTCCCCCTGTCGTTCCCAGTGTGATGAAATGCTCTTTCCGCTGCTATCTATTCCTTATCCACTCTGTTCTGCCACACTCTCCTTTCCCCGGCTGAGAAAAAGCTTTCGGAGGCTGCCAGAGCAGACCCGTCATCTGTTGGCAGTCTATTTGCTGTTTTTGGTGGGGGGATGAGTAATGGCAGCTCTGCTGTCCTTATCACCAGTCCACACACCTGCACTCCTCCCTGTGCCACACACTTAATTGCCCCCCCCCCCCTGTACCCCCACCTCTGCTTCAAGCCTTGATATCTGCTTATGCTCCACATTCCTGGATGGAGGCCTTATGTCCATTAGTGCTGTGGATGAACAGGATTTATAGGTTTGCCACAGCCTGAGAGCTTGGAATCAACATTTCAGGCTTGGTGGGGCAGAGGGATGCTGTTGTCATGGTGAACCGGTGAGGAGGGTCTTGTTTTTATTGAAGCAGTGTCATCCTCCTTTGCAGTGGATGTGCTGAAGAAAAAGAGTTGTGACATTTGCCTATGATTTTCAGGGCTGACAGATCCCCAGTGCTCAGGGTCAAGGCAGGTGCACCACTGAGAAAAACAATAAGGCGGGGAAAGCATAAAACAAATAGCAACAGAAGGCGTGGAGGAGCATTGAAGTGTCGTCCACACAAAACCAGACAGGCAGTCCCAGAGTGAGGGTCACAACAAGGTACATGCAAATAGAACAATGGACCCTCGTGCACGTGCCATGAACAAGCATAAGCAGTTGGAGCATCACTCTGATGCATACCCTGCCCTTTGCTTGCACAATCACATTCATTCTTTTCCCATGCAGATAAAGCAGATTTAAGTAATCTATGAATGATTGCTGTCCAACAGAAAGAAGCTTAAACACTTTTCCTCAGATTGTGCTATTCCTGACATGAAGTCAACCCAGAATCAAGCTTTGGAATTATGTAGGCAGTTTTAAATGGATCTGCATCAGTTGTTGTTGTTTTCTATTATGCCGGGTTTTATAATATTGTGAGTGAATGGACTGTTGAGCAAGCCGAACCTGTCTCTGCTTATTTGAAGGGAATGACAACTCTAAAATGTTCTGTTGTTCGGAAAGTCGGAAGATGGTTGTGATGTTCAGATTTTGAATTTGATCCTCACAGCTCTGTAACTCCAAGGTTTATTGGTTTTAATTACAACTGGTAATATGCTGTCTGTCCAAAGAAGAATAGGATCCATCGGCACAACAACAGTGAAGACAGGAGCAGATATTATACGTTATGTTTTTTTTATGTGGCACGTGCAGGACCTTAGAGCAGAAGCGAACTGTAAGCGTCAGTTGAGCTTTTTATTTTCAAGGCAGCATTACCGTGGGTTGTTGAAAGGTAATTGGAGATTTGAGGTCCTGTGGTCGGAGATTCCTCGAGCCCACTCCTTATTTGACAGGCCAGTAATAGCCTTGTCTCTCAGTCACCAGGAGACCAGTAGACTCGACCCAATCCATCCTCAACGCCTCGTGGAAGACCTCTCTCTGGAGACCCTGATTGCACCTTTGTCTATGTGCATTATCTGTCTTTCCAATAATGTAGAGGCAGAACGGGGTTATTGGCTCAATGGGAATTTGTCTTTCCTGATAAATGCACTTGAAAGCATGCATTCTCCTTTAAAATGGCGTTCTCTCTTACATTTCAAATGTCACAGTTAGTGAGTTCCCTTAGCACCTCTTTTTTTCTTTTCACTTAGGGCTTCAACTCAGAGAAAACGGCATGAAAACCCCAGACATGCAAAATAATCGTGTGTGAGAGATTGATTGCTGACACTTGTTTGAAGCGACTTGCATTCTCAAATAGGAAAGTGGCAGCCGTGGATGCAGCTCTGGCCTATAAAAAGCAGTAGCAACAGCTTTAGTATCCATCTAAGAGTCTCCATCCTCCGCTGGGTGAATGCCCCAGACAGCACCTCCATTAGGGCTCCAGCTGGAGACAGTAGCAACCACAGTTACACTCTTGTCCTGAGACCAGCTTCCAGGTCAGGAGGGTGCTAAGATGCTGCTTTTGGCAACACATCCCTCCCCAGTGATAAATATCCAAGAGCTCACTGGTTGACACCAGATTTTTCATCATTAATCAGAGCCATTATGAGACTGTTTCCCAACATTGATCCCCACTCCAGTGCAGCTGACGCAGCCCCTCCAGGCTGGATGTTTGTGGTGAAGCAGTGGGAAGGGGGGGGGGGTTATCACTGGGGGAACTGGGACAGGCTGCCCAGTCAAGTGCAGGGTGGGAAAGCGAGGATAAGCACAGATGTGAAATATTGCCTGTGCATACAAATTAGCCTGTGCTGTACAACGTGTTAAACATACACATATAAACAGTCAAATGCATGTACTGTATATATACACAACACAGAAATAAACACAAGATGCTGTGCCTGAATAAATGAATGTCTGTAAGGAATAGGATGGAATGAATCAGGGCCAGATGTCCAGGTGTTTGCTGATAGTAAATCCTTAATTCTGTTCACGAGACCATCGCCTTTTTTATTAAATTACACACACACATACACACATACACAAACACCATTACGCTCAGAGGGGCAGATGCACAGCTATTGTCTTAATTTCATTCCCCCCACTTTTCCTCAATTTGCTCGTCTTTGCACCCCCCTTGCTGGCCCAATTGAGATCGGCCTGCTGTTGCGAATTCCCAGTATTCCAGGAAATGAGACAAACCAAATGTAGTACATCCCAGCAGAGTGAGGGATGTCGAGCAGGGAGATTTACCTTCTTTTCTTTTTACAAATTATATCAAATCGGGGAAAGGAAGGTCTCTCAGCTGTGAAATTACTGATCATCCAGGTCTTTCTTGTTTCCGCTCATCAAGAGAGAACCACAGAGAGCAGAGGAGCATCGGAGGAGGAGAGGATGGCAAGGTTTTTTGCTCAGTGTGTCATCAACGGTCAAGGACAATCTTGCCAAGGCTGATTGCATGTCCACCTCCTCTGATGAAGCCAGGCACTGAGATTGTCATTGAGCGGCATGCAGGCGGTGAACTTTACCTCCAGGCTGACATTCATCATAGTCAAAATGAGTATTGTTTTCCAGGCATTTTCTTTCACATTCACCCTTAGTTTATGATAAAAACACGCAGAGATGACCTGAAGGTCAGAGTTTTAATAGAGCTGTGTGTCCGTCCATACCACACACCTTCAGACCAGTCAGCTCGGTCAGAGTGGTGTCGTGGTGGCGGAGTTGCATCTTGAGGGGAGGGGGGTCAGATGGACGCAGTAATTACTCAGATCACTGAGCATGAAGGTGGGGCCATGGACTGCTGTCATCACCAGGCGAACAGCTGGAGGCTAAAGCCCCTTCAACAGCTGGGTGATTACACACACACACACACACACACACACACACACACACACACACACAAACAGTCCTCAAGAATTATCTTCACCTGTACTGAAAAGAGACAAGTGGCCAGTGCCGATCAGTGATTGTCAGTGGCGCTGCCAGCCAACTACTTTATGCTGTCTTTACAGTTCTGTGCACTGAACTGAACTAAACAATGAAGATGGGAGATCTTCTCTGTCTCATACTGTTCATACAATCATTAAGATTGTATGAGAGTGTGACCTCCTCCATCTCCTCTCGTCTTCCTGTGTGTTTTTGAGCCGTTGACGTCCCCGTCTTGCTTCTTTATTCTTCCACATGAGGAGAATAGAGACATTAATGGAGCCGGCAGTCCTACTGTGTGAGTTATTACTCTGCTCTTTCCCTAATGGAGAAAAATTTAATTATCAGCTAATTTGCTGTGTTGTCTCTGGTGACATAAAGTTCCCCATAGTGTCGACTCCCATTAAATGCCCTGCTTTGACTCCTTTATTCAGAAACAAGGAGTAAAAAGAACCCAGGTAGGCGCAATGCAATTCTGAGCATGATTGCCTTTTGTGGAATACAGTGCTCGCATTGCACCATATGTTCGTACATAAGCAATTTTTGAAGAAACAGCTCTTAATCCCATAGTTCTGCAACCCATTATCAGTCTCCGCTTGTGATCATATTCAGATCTGATCAGAGGTGACATGAAATTACATAATGGAAGTGAGTTTTTTGGTGATTTTTTTTTCTCTGTGTTCATACAGTGAGTTTTTTGCATTTGTGTGCCGAATGCTTTAACCTGCACCACAGTCCTCCTTCACAGTAAATTGGACTGACTTCATGATTACAAAGCCGAGATAAAATAGGAACAAGAGTAAATCCGCAAAGTAAATAATTCAGTCTCCTTTGAAAGCCATACACAATGGACCTATTTAAAAGTAAGGGGCCTGCCTTAAACCTTCACAGAGCCTGTCTGATTGTTACCCAGATAGTGTGTTCCACATTTATCTGTCAGTTTCTGCGTGTAACCACTGGGTATAATAATAGTCAGCCGTGGAGCCGTCTTCCTTCCACGTATAATGCGGATGCCATCCAGTGGGACCATTAAAACAATGTGTTATGATTGGGCGTCTTGAGCAGTGAAAAGGATTGATTTCCATTTACCCCCCATTAAATTCTCAGACATCTGGCGTGCCTTTGCCAGTGCGTTTCCAACTCCTCCTTTTTGTTTTCTGTTGAAATATTCAGGAGTACGTCTTGCTTCTTTGCTCTTCCTATCGCCCTGTCAAAATACACTCAACCTAATTTATTTATTTCAATTTAGGGTGTGTGTGTGTGTGTGTGTGTGTGTGTGTGTACACTCCGCACAATCCTTTGACATCTGAATCAAAATCAAGTGTTTTTATGTGATGTGACTCTGTGATTGTTTTACCCCTCAGTGTGTAAGTGTGTTTTTATACCTGCAATGCATGCATAGTGTCTGCGAATGAGTCTGTGTGGTAGTGCTGTGTGTGTGTGTGTGTGTGTGTGTGTGTGTGTGTGTGTGTGTGTGTGTGTGTGTGTGTGTGTGTGTGTGTGTGTGTGTGTGTGTGTGTGTGTGTGAGAGACTATGCACATGCTACAGCGAGGCTCTGTGGATGCTGAGGTTGTGTTGTTGTATGTTAGACTTGCAGGCCAAGCGTAAAGACAGAGGGAGCACATGAAAAATACATGATAATCATCCCGCCACAGTGCACACAAAAGCCTAACTGGGGAGAGGGCTCTCTCCTTATTTGTGTACAGAGAGAAGTGGCAGAGTCAGTTCATTAATCCTTTGTTTTATCTTTACCCTCAAATACTTGGCTTGGTTTCTGTTTTGCTAGAGAGCCAAAAAACGCACTCTGCATTCAACACCACATTGTGGAGTCGTAGATGTTGAATGCTTCTTTAGGATCATTTGTTTGTGAATTCTATTTATGAGCGTGCTTTTGTGATGTAGTTTTATTTGTTTAATATCATTTTCCAAATTATTTCACTAGGAATGATGCTTGTGCAATGTGAATATTGCAGCGGCTGCTACTGAAATCGGCCTGAGGCTCTGTCAAAAGGGGTGTAAATATATGGGTCAGAAGTGAGAAGTGTCGGGCGACCCCCTTCTCTGCTCTCTCAGCCATTAGGACTAACACCACACAGCTGCTTATCCATGCATACTTCGCCTGCAATACAATATCTTATCAGCTGAGCATCCACACTGGCCAAATCAATTAGAGCCAGTGAATATCTATGGATCTGCAGTGTGAATGCATCAGCATCCCCCCAGCCCCTCCTGAGAACAGCTGAATTAATAACCCTAAGTGGATAATGCCCTTGCTCCTATCAACATCAAAATTGAATTCCTGCAAACAGCGAAAATAAAGTGAGGGCATGTGGCATTGTGGTAGTCAGCATTACAGGCTTCGCTTTGATGGCTGCGTATCCTAGGGTCTTGCTCTGCGCATTGAAATTTAAAATGCTAATTCTTAACGGTATCTAATTGGCAAGGGGTGTTTAGTATAAGTGTTCCTGGAGCCATTTCTTCCCAGACACACAGTGTTTGCCACCGAGTGACTCTGTTTAACAAAGAGACTGTGAGCAGGGATCTACAGTATGAAGAAAGTGCCTAGTCGAGCAGAAGCGGGTCAAACTGAAGTCTACTGGCTTAGCAGTGAAATTCGGGCTCTCTCTGAGGAGAAGGGATCCTGAAGTTCTTGAAAATAGGTAAAAATGACAGATAAGGAGTTTTACATAAGTAGCCAACCATTCATTTTTTTTTAATACCCTCTTACTGTTGAGATCTCATTGCAGTCCCTTGTTTGTTCTGTTTGAACATTCATTTAGAGAGCCCTTGTATTGGCATCACATGTACTAATCCCATTCACATGTGCTCTGATGGCATTTAAAATAATCAGGAGGACAAAGCCACTGTCCTGTGTTTCGTCAATAGTATTTGAAGCAGCAGCTCATCAGAAGAGACTCTCTGTTGTTTTTCCCCTGGAGTTTGTTAAAGTTAATGTGGCTCTGATTAGTTCTTTTAATAAGATAAAGCGTCTGCTCTCTGGAGTGATTTATTCCCAGGAAACAGGCTTCTATGGGGCTCCCATGTTGTACTTTCCAAGGACTTTATGTCATGTTTTACACCCTGTCATAAATTCAACTCAACGATGACCCTGATTCATTCGCAACCTCTTCCTTATCCTGTTCAGTCTGTTTTGCTTAATGAAGTTTTTGCTCATTTCAAGGTCATATACTTCCTGATAATGTTTTTCTACCTCCCTCCTCTTTCTACCAGTCCTGCTCACCCCCTCCCTGTCTTCATCCCTCTGGATGTCCCCTATGTCCTTCTTCATTCCCTTCATCATTTCATTCTTCTCCATCATGAGTGGATAGTCAGACTAAGTACTTCTTGTCTTTGTGCGTCTGCAGCATGTCATCCACGATGGCCCTTGAGATTGCCAAGAAAAATAGATAATGTGGTTTTTTTTTCAACCCTTAAAAGCTGCAACATGGACAAAGAGGGCACTGGCCTCTCTTTTTCAATGTCAACGGAGAAGCAGTGGGAAACAAGTACTAAATAACTGAAGTGGAAAATATGAAAGAACCAGCAAAGATGCTGCTAGTGAGAATTTATGGAATACATTTAATAGATGTGTGGCCAGCTGAATTTAAGTGATACTAATTCATTGGTTTACTCAGTTAAAACATGTGACTCTTTCTTTAACATGCAACAGATAAAATAATAAAATGATTACACTCACCATGGTGTTATATTCAAATACCAAACATCTTAGCCCTGCGGTCTCGAGACCTGCACATAATCTTTTTAGCTCTACAGATTTTCTTGGCCATGCAGTGTTTTAAAGTGGTCAATGAGGCGGATGAAGGGTTAAGAAAGCTGCCTTCCATTCTCGCCTTTGTCCCCCTCATGCAGCAGTGGCTTGTGAAGTTATTGGGGTCCGACTTGATCTGATAGAAGAGGAGATGGGGTCAGGTAATGCACTGGCCTGCCTGCAAACACTCTTTCATGCTAGACTGCCTTTCAATAAATAACAAATGTTGTCTCCCCTCACCAATATAATATTAACCTGATCTCCCCCACGGAGAGTATGGGGGGTATCTTCTGGGTTAGGGGCGGTAGAAAGGCCTCTAGGCCACACTGCTAATGGATACACACGAACACAGTGTTTGAGGATTAGACGAAAGCCCATCTAGAGGGAATATAGTTCAGGAAAACAAAGGGGGGGTTGTAGGATAGTAAAGGCATCTCATTCTACTAATTTCGACGTCAAGTCACCACCACATACTCACACCTGGTGCTTGTAGAATGCACAATTCACAATCTAGGCGAATGTGACGTATGTAAAAATGAAAACAAAGGCTTTCTTTGTGAAAAGCCTGGAGAGTCAGGCTGTTTAAAACAACATTTGTACAGAATTGACATACAGAGGCGGAGAGATCTGCACTTGAACTGTGGAGCAAGGAGGGTGGGATGCTGCAGCTCTCTGAAGTGGATTCATGCTGAGTTTCCCTTTCAATATCCCACACTTTTTATTCCTAAATTCACTTTTCTCTGGGAGACAATCCATTGGTCACAGTCTTGGAGTTAAGCAGCGAAGCTTAGGCTGCAGAGGATGAGCTCCATCCCAACAGGAGACACTCTGATTCAAAGTCAGTGCCAAATACCTGCACTCCGATTCGGCTGATTCAAATCATTTTGAGGGTTAAACACAATAAATATCTATGCTGGAGACACAAAGAACAATTACTAAGGGCGGTTTTTGAAAAGCCTCATTCTAGAGATGAGAATGAGGGTGAAAGACAATATATCATGTCTTTATCTTGCGCTTTCATTAATGCAAGTTTAATGGAAAGGATGCCGAGAGAGGAATGTTAATTATCACCATTCAGCAGAAAAGGCAAGGATGGTTCCACTGGAACAAAGATGATTCAGACTTGTTGTTCTCTTAACTTGTGTTTCTGTGCTGACAGCAGATCCGTCTCATCGCATGTTAATTTCGCCCACATTTGGCCGCTCATAAGAATCCATATGATTACATCCAATTCTTATTTTAGACAAAGAAGCTTTTTTATGCCTGTAGTCAGTCAATAGTAATGTGGAATTATTGATCTACTGTGAGCAAAGAGATAACAAAATCTATCTTTTATTTATATCTCCACTGGGTTCTGATATGTAGCAAATTTGTCAGGAAGGTTGTGTCTTGGTCTGTGGAGGAATGCAGATGTGGTGGTGAATGCAGAGTGGATGCACCATTGTTCACTGTGTGGGACTCGTCTATAATTTACAGGGTCTCCACCCCTCTCCGTCACTAATGGATGGGGGTGTCTACTCGGAGGCTGAGGGGGCTTTGAGATAGGCTGGAGGATCGCGTTTTTGAAGTCCTCCCTCCACCACCGCAGCAGATAAAGAAAGCCCCCTTAATTTGGTCCATGTCTATCCAACACAACGCGTAGCAAAGATACCGAGACAAGTCTTGAATGTGGCGCTAAGGTTTAAGGTGGGACATATCTCGTGAGGGTGAATATTGGAGAGTCGAGTGATGGAGATATGGAGGGGGGGTATTGTAAAATGCAGAGTGTACACAGATCATTACCATCCCCTATAGCTCCAGGGCTCGTCATGCTGAAGGCAGGCAGATTGAAAGGGCTAATGGGAGCCAGGGTGATGCTGTGTGGAGTAATTTAGTGCAGGAGGCGGGGTGGTGGAGAGAATGGTGGGAGGGTGAGAGACCCTTAATCCTCACCATAAAAAAAGAGATATACCGTTTCACCTTAGAGTGGGGGTGCACCTTCAATACATCGAGGACAGGTGCTCAGCTGAGAGAAAGACGGCGATCACCGCGGCCCCCGGGCTGTGTTGAAATGACTGTACGCTGAAAGCTGCCTGTCCGTCTCTGTGTAGCATAAGCTCAAAAGAGAACAGCCTTTGTTGTTGGCCTGTTCAGAGCCTTGACACCAGATGTGAGTGTCAGCCACAGGATGAGGAACAGCTGCTGTGGGCTGGGATGGAACGGCCTGGGTAAAAATACTCTTGCCTGTTTGCCTGTGAAGTTCAGTAGCCATGGTGATAGCATGGTATGGCGAGGCTCGGTGGACTGGTCCGGGCCAGGCTAGAATTTGGGCTGAGTTCGATTTGTCAGTGGTAAACAGGAAACACCATATCTACAGCAGTGACCATCACACAGCAGCTTATTTGTCACACCATAGACTGACACTGACATTAATTCATTTGTTTATTATTCATTTATTTGCTCTGCTCTTAGATGGACTAACCCCACTCTTCACTTATTTATACAGCGTGGCAGGGACATTTCTCCCCTGCTGGCTAGAGGAAGGATCAAGAAACAGGGGTTCCATCCAGATAGCTTTAGGCAGAGCCGTGTGATGAGAGCCTGATGAAATCATTGTTTGAATCTGAAGGACACAGAGGAAGCTGTCTGAAACCGTTAGAATCAATTTAATTTGAGCTTTGGGATCAAAGTCAGGCCTCTGGGCTGCTCGGTATTTTTAGTTCTGCCTTTAAAACCATCAGTCACTTTCAATCCTGATTAACTAATGGAAATCACACAATATTTTTGAGGTGTTAATTCTCATTAAATTACTGATGTTAGACAATGACAAATGCATTATGTATGAAAAAAGTCAAATGTACGGTGTAACGCTAAGCATCCAGGCCTCCTTTGAGTAGACCAGAGGTGTCATTGAATGCACATGAACCCGTGACGAGATATACGTAGAGGTGTATTAGTATTTATAAAAGCAAGAGGGTCAACATACTCCAGTGCACCGGGATTAGCTTGTGTGGCCTGGTGGGCAACCTGCTGTTTTCTGCATCATTTCCAACCGAGTCTGAGTTTTCAGAGCGAGATTAGGACAAGGCCAGATTGCTGAGTAATTGGTGGAGAGAGGCCACGGCTCCCTATGATCCCATCAAACTCTTCACACCTCAGTGGGGTTCCCCTGAGACCAGTGTTACACAGATAGACATGAGAGCCATGTGTGTGCATGAGTGTGTATCTGCAGTTTATGTGTTGCAACAGTGACAAGAAAACAAGAGGACAGGATGAATAATTAGAATAATAATGATTATGATAATAGTCTTTATTTCCAACTCTCCTTTCAGAACCATGTAGCAATATGTAGAAAACATGTCAAATACCCTTGCTACTGAATATGAAGTTTTATTTTTAATATTCAAACAAGTATTTACCATTGATCCCTGTGTGTGATGTTGGTGTGGGTGAGTGTAAGCTATCTAGTGTCAGTGCTGGAAGTCTGTTGACCTGTGCGCCTGTCCTGGGGTTCACGCCTGGATATGCAATCTTTCCCCAGCATCCCCCCTACTTTTGATCTCAGACAGATAAATTCTGCCTGACTGCCCCTCAGTCACAGAAAAACCCAGAGGTGGGTTAGGCAAGGTCATGTTGAGAGAGAGAGAGACAGAGAGACACACACACACACAAGAATAGAGAGACTAGACATGAGAGGAGGCTGCAGGGCAACAATAAAAAAAAAGACACCACAGAAAGTTTCACCTGTCATCTTCACACATTGCATCAGCACTATAGATGGGTTTCATCACTGAGCAAGCTGTTGACATCTTGCTTACACGTCCGACCCATCCTGCTGTTCAAACCAAACAGAGTAGATCCCTTTTAAACAAATGCATTACCTTCCATGCATCACTGTTGGCAAACATGCACCGTCTAAAACAATTTAACGTGAATACTTTCTTTACAAACAGTGAGCGAGCCCAAATTCCTTGCTAAGACCAGTAGATCACAGAGATTAGCAGATGTAATACTAGCAGCGGGTCACAGCTACACAAATACCATCGACTTCCCTGCCTTACCTGCCAGCCCATGTTGCCTGTCCTTATGTGTATTTGCTTAGTGGTTAAAAAGACACTGAGGCCTGTCATGTTATCATCCAGCAGGGTTTCTATATTTGTCCACCCGTCTCTCCTTTATGATTCTGCTCATGACTTACCTCGGTCCCTGACTTTATTTCTTTTGAAGTAGGTCATTTTATAGTCGGGCAAAGGTCATTCCCTCTAACTCTCTTGAGCAATGTCATGTTGACTTGTGCTCTTCCAGAGTCATTGCTTTTGTCTATGCAATGACTCCCCGCTTTACTTACTACCTATCTACCTATCTACCTATCTACCTATCTACCTATCCAACTATCCACCTAGTGTATCTACCTGTTACTATCTTGGCAGTTGGTAAACACATGCTGTATGTTGCTGTAATGGTTGGACTTGGAGAAAGGACAAGGAGAGAAGTGATATTATTAGCGTGAAATGCTAATATGCAGATAATGCTGTACAGTGGGCCAAGAGGTGAATGAGTGAGTGTCAGGGGTCCTCTGCTCCGACAGGCCCGCTGACAGACTCTGTCCACATCTGTGTGTGTGTTTGCATGTGTACAAAGAGAAGGCATTCTTAGCTTTGTCACTCTCTAAGCCCTCGGCCTTATAGACTGGAAACATGGACACATTCTTGCAATTAGCGGCGTGTGGTCATGCACACACAAGTACATGCATGCAGTGCTACAGGCGTGTAGACCATTTCTTATGAGGTGTCAGTGATTGAGCCAACAAACGTCAAACGCCTCTCTGTCGCCCACTTAAGATGTCTAAGATCTGACCTCTCATCAGACGCCATAATGGACACAGGCATTACACACATTGGACATATTTGTCGCATGGGTGCATGACGACGTTTACGGCATGAGGAACATAGCGGGCCCCAGTGGACTAGTGGAGCGCGAAAATTATGAATTTACCTTTAATCAGACAAACTGTACATAAACAAACCTTTCTTCTTATGAATTCTTGTAAAATCTCAGCGGTCTGTCTCCTTTAAGATCCCTCAGTTGAGTGTGTGTTTTCAATTTCTTTGAAGATCTTATTTTGTTGCCTTTCGTCTGGAGTCCTTTGTGCTAACAAGTCGAGTGCTGAAGAGGTGGAGGAAAAACAGATGCACACACAGATGCCTTTTTTTGCCTGCTGTCTACACAAGTGGTCTTTCTGCACAGCTACGGGCGTTCGGGTGTAACAGTGGTGTAAGGTTGGAGGCTTGACCCAACCACCACCAGCAGCTCCACCTTCCCCCTCAAGTCCTTCTCTCCGTCCTGACCAACATCTCTCTGTGGGCCTGTATCCCCAGCAGCGATGGTCAATAATCCCCTGCCTGATCCAGCACTTCAAAAACAACCCGCCCCAGTCCCTGCTCAAGCCAACAGCATCATGAATAACAATTAACACTCTCCAAAAACAGCCGTAACATCCGATAACTCCAGCCTCTCTGGCTTCTGGGGGTTCATTTGCATTAATGATTCTTCTTCCTTCATCATTCTCTCTTTCAGCCTCTCCTCTTTGTCCCACTGCCCCTGACTGTGTATCTCTTTTTTTCACATGCCCTTTACATTGTGGCCACGCTGTGCTGTTGTTTAAATCTGACAAATACAGCTTCAGAATGAAGGCTTGTAATGTAGCTACAAAATGATCCGATAAAAGATCTTATGAGGAAGGTTGTCTTCTTTTTCTATCCACTTCTTATTTTCTGCCAGGAGCACCCAGTAGTAAACAATATTACGTTTTTAGATGATGTGTAAATCCAGTCTGTTTCACTTCAGCAGTTAAGAGGCAGCATGCATTTTAGAGTGAACATAAAATACTCTCACAATCTTTTTCATATTTATGAACCCCAGTACTCTGCCTAATGTTTCCTCCTTGTCTCTTCTCTCTCCTCCTCGCCTCTCCTGCCTGGTGACGCCGTCCCTTCCCAAATCTCATCAATCAGGTGAGTCATCTTTAGTCCTATTAGTCATTTCCTCTTTATTTTACAAGTGATTGTGTTCAAAGTTTTCATTTTTCCATAATTCTGTGCGCTGAGAACGTTTTTCTTTCCCCTGTGCTTACTATAAATCACCAGGTGTAAATGCAGTTCCTGTTTTCACTGCACTACACACCCAGAACCATACACACACATACTGTATAAGTGCATATACAGTGTCTGATCACGCAAACATGCACACCTCAGTCACATCTTCACCATAACTGCTGTCTGAATAAGCTGATACTGGAATTGCCCCAAGGGATATGGCTGAAATAGCTGTGATATTTCTTTAAAGGCTCCTTTAGAGTACAAAGTAATGGTCCATTTCAGCAAGCCTGTATTTTGTGCTGGGAAATTATCATGCAGTGAAGGGAACAAGGTGGGGATCTGACAAGCTTTTCTTTTTTTTCTCGAGGAACACATCCGGCATGTGTCACTTTCTTGTTTTTCCAACTTTGCTCATCTGCCTCTGGTACCTGTTCTCTGCTTCTCCTCACCGTCTGCCTCTCCTCCCGCCTGTAGCATCCCATTCCTCCTCCCTCATTCTCGTTTCCATATTTTTACCCTCATACATCTCCCTTGCTCTCTCTTCCCCCCCCCCCCAACATCTTTCCATCCATATGCTGTGTCTGGGCTCGTTTACATGGCTGGAGGAAAGGAAAGGAGAGGGCCAGTCTGAATTATACATGCGGCAGGAGCAGAACACCAGAGACCCACCAGATGCTTGCCCTCCAGATTCACAGCTTTTGTCTCGGTTACCTCTCTTTACGTGCACTCATTGTATCTGTGTTGCTTTTATTGTCTGTGTGTTTTTATGTGTAGCCCTGTTTTAATTATTTTAGAGCAGTTACACAAACTGCA
This sequence comes from Paralichthys olivaceus, assembly GCF_024713975.1. Lineage (NCBI taxonomy): Eukaryota > Metazoa > Chordata > Actinopteri > Pleuronectiformes > Paralichthyidae > Paralichthys > Paralichthys olivaceus. The sequence goes on from NC_091103.1 coordinate 20,933,427, forward strand.
CCTTTGTTTGCTGGATGGTCACCAGCTGCAGATGATCTTGGACATTATTGTTTATGCCTGTCTCAATATGTCCCTCACTCTTGTTTATCTTACACATGAACCCAACCTTTCTACTGGGTCCTGAGGTCGGTGACTTCTCTTTTTCAAGTGAATTTGATCAACACCCCCTTCCTCTTCAGATGTGTGTGTGCAGCGTATGTGTGTGTGTGAATGTGCGCGTGTACCTGTATATGTGCAGTGGAGATTTACATGCTCTAATGATGAGGGATCAGGGTGAGGACAGGGCCTGTCACCACCCCTAATGAGAGAGGGCCCGTAGCCTGGGGCCAGCGTAAAGAATTAGAGAGGAAAATGGGAGAGGGCCAGGGGGTTGCACTAAGCAGCGGGGGGTTCTTAGGCGACAGAGGCTGGCATCTGTCTTCGGTGACATTGCCCTCATCGCTAATTCACAGCACCTGTCCTGAATTCCTCTGTACAGACATGATGTGGATACAAGAAAGAGGTGCCTCTATTCCGTGGAAGAGGACTACTGATTAGGGCTGTGGGCGACTCAGCGAGGATTGAAGCCTTTTCACTCAGGCACACAATGTCGTCCCGCTGTCTCGGCTCTCCTAAATTATGCTGCTTATTGATTCAGAATTCAGCAGTAACAACCCCATGCTGGATAACAGGTATCCGGCTGAGAAAAAATATATAAATGAATAAAATCAAGCATGAGGGGTGATTTATATATATAACTAATATTTGTAATCTATTGGAAGTTGCCAGTAGTTGTTTATTGATTTCACACACATTCAACGGTTTAGTGTGGAAGTATTTTTTTTAATGTTTGTGCCGAACAAGGCAGAATCCCAGGGATTAGCTGAGTCTTATACTAAGCCTCTAAAGATGCCCTGTAGACCTGAGGAGTTTCTCTACACTCACATCCACCTGAGGGACTTTATTCTCAGCTCTGCATTAGTGTGAGCTGCTGGTGTAACATAACACCTATTTCTATACCTTAGGCAGTCAAGCCAAATGTGTTCAAACGAGAAATGGCAAGACGAAACTCCCTGTTAAACCAATACCCGCAGACATTAGTGCACACAGGCTCACTGTAGCTGCCAACATGCATGATGTACGATAAATGTGACCCAGAATTGACTCAGATTATTACATCAGCCTGATATTATATATCTGTATTTTTTTAATTTGTATTTTATTATTAAATCTAGAGATGATAATTCTGGAAAAACTGACTACACTTTAAAAAATATCCGACCGACACCCCCCCAAAGTACTGCAAGGTCTTCAAAATCTCCCTAACGCTTATAATGACATAGCTGATAATGTGAAGTGCATTAAGGCAGGCCAATCGACTTGACCTTTGACAGCAGCAACATCCTAAGGGCATGCCCTGGCTGTTGGGAGATCTCCCATGATACACTGAGGCCACTCTGTGTCCACACATGATGCAGTATAGCCATTGATAATTCAACTAATGAGTGTGAGGGGATGACCAGGATTAACCCTCTTTAGCATCCCACTGTCTATCTGCCTGTCTGGCTCTGCCTCACTGAGCCAGAGCAAAAGGACAATCAATATCTCAGATGTGTCACACAGAGCCACTGATCTGTTCCACCACAAGAGCTATTTTGAGCAAAAGAAACTGTTCCAATAACCAAAAACTAAAACCAAAAGTAACGACTGCTTCTTCAGTGCCAGTGTTATGCAGCATTTATGCTGTGCAGCCGGCTCTGTGGTGGTCCCAGTTTGGTAAAAGACAGAGAGGATAAGCATAAGAGCCTTTTGCAGAGACCAGCACAGTGTTTCCACATGCAACAGGCAGGGCGCTGTTTGGGGATGTGTCCTGGGCCTGATTTCACCACATCAGTAGAGGAGGCCTCATCCAGCAGCCCTCTCTCCGAGCGCTTCTCCACCTCCTGACCAAGAGACCGAGCTCAGGCCCTGCCTCCACAGCTCTAATTATAACAGGAGCACCACAATCTGTAATTTATAAGTCTAAAACACTGTAATTAACTACAGCTTTTATAGGGAGTCATAAATAATGCCAGGACTTTTTTTTTTATAAACTTAACATCTCTGCTCTGGCCCGCTCAGTTTGGTTTGGTGTAACAAGGGAGACCTGGGATTATTATTCAAGCCACCCACCTCTTCTAGCCTCATAACATCCCACTCATGTAGACGACCTCAAAGACTTTTGGAGTTTTTCCGACGGGTATGGGGGATTTTGTGGGGTTACCCAAGATTACGTCAGAACATCTTGTCAAGTCCTGCCAGGTTTGGGATGTTTGACTTGGTGGTGAGAGGGTGGGTTGGTTGAAGAGCCTTGGACTCATTTGCCTTTGGTTTTCCAGTTTCCCAAGTTTGGTAAGGGATCCCCCTGAATGATTCTGATAGACTTTACTTTGGAATAGTGATGTAATTAATGACTCTAACAGAGCAAGACTGAAAACCACAGAAGGCAAGAAAAATGGTACCATATGGCTGAAGTAAAGACAGATTTCTCTATAATGCCCTGAGAAAAATATAGAACATGGTGATGGCACACACGTGCAGAGTTTTCAGATTAACAGTTAAGAAGAAGCTATATTTTATGTAGCAGCAGTAAAGTCTGCTCTGTGTGCATTAAAAAAAAACCCACTGTCTTTCCCTGCCTTTTTATAGATGTAGTTGTGCGGTAGCAGATTTTTCCAGGGTACCTGAGATAGTCAGATATGCAAGAGAGACGATGGAGCATATGGATGATGGCCCCTGCTCTAATCAGCTGCATTGTCTGATGGCTGTTTTCCTCCCTGCCTGTTTGGGTGGCTGGTGATTTATATGGTGGTCTTTACATTCGGTCCTCAGGGAGGGACAACCACCGAACAGGCTGGAACAGCTTCACTCAACGTTCTTCCCCTGTCACAACCAGCCTTCCAACTTGTTCTCCAGACAACACAAAACCACCCATATGTAGAAAGACATCGCCCTCCGTCCCAAAAAAAAGAGAAAAAAATCCCTCTGTTTTGTGTGAGAAAAGGTTAACAAAAGTGAGATACATAGTCAGACACAAAACAACAGTAAACAAAACAGAGTGTAACAAAGCCTGAGGCTGAGGAGAGACAGAGAGGTGAAGTATGGGATAAAGAATGGGCCACCCTGGGCACAAGGGAAGCTCTCAGCACCCACTCCCCAGGACTCAACAGACAATAGTCCATCTGCTGGAGACACACAGGCGCATTCAGTCTGCTGTAAAGCCCCCTCGTTTGGATTCAGCCTCCCAGTATCTTTCTCTCTCCTCCTGTTCGACCACCCAGACAGTGCCACCACCCCATCTCCCCACTCTTGCACATCGCACATATGCAGGGGATGATTATAGTCTTGCAGCCCTGCCTCCAGTTTTTTTAGTATCCACTGGAGACAGATCCTGCTGATAGTTCAAGGCGTACCGAGGAGCTGTTCGGCTGCATCTTAAAGCCTTCTCTTTAGCTGACTATTCAGCTTGGAATCAGTTAATCTCAAGCCTGCCTTCTAAAAAGCTTGGAGGAGGGGTTTTATTTTAACCTGCATTTTGGGTTTTTTTTCCAGGAAGCTGAGAATTCAGTTTTAGGTGTTATGAAGAGCTAAAAGAATAATGATCCATCCCACAGCCTGTCTCAGGAGATAAAAAGGAACACTTAAAAAAGATTTTTTTTTTTTTGCCCTTTACTTTTGAAGATGCATATAATGAATGTGCACACATATGTCAGTCTGCTCGACAGTCTGTTTCTGCTTGTTTGTTTGTGCCTTTGTGTGAGCAGTGCTGCGACTGGGACCGAGTGTGGCCCTCAGCGGAGCGGTCGGGCCTCCCGAGACGTGGCTCTGGGGTTTCCTGGGCTCCCTTGCTATGCCACGGTCTTTAATGACAATATGGTGACCCAGGCAGTGGCAGCTCCTCTGAGAGAGAGTGAGAGGGGAGGAGGTGGGACGGGCACTGATTAGTGAAGAAGAAGCCAAAGATGTTTGCCAGGCTTTAGCACTCACTGCTTTAACCCCTATCAGGCGCTCCATGGAGATTAGGCTTTATTTTGATTCAGATGGTGTGCAGCTTAGCTTAGTTTAGCTTTCCTCACCTTCGCTGATTCTGATCTGTTATGGAATTGTCTTTTTTTGTTTGTTTTTTATTTATTTATTTATCATCTTTCAAAATGAATGTTAGTCATAGAGTAGCAAGTACGTTAAACCTTATCTGCACTATACTATCCACCAGGCTCCTAAGGAATCCTGGGATGTTGCGGCCTGGATTCTAAATGATTTTGGTGGATTTAAAATTTGGGGTTTAATCTTAATGTGGTTGGCAGTTTACCATTGGTCCCGCACTGTTTCTGCGGAGGATAACTGAAGTAATTTCATGTGTGTGTACATGAACATGTGTGCACGCGTATGTGTGTTTTTACGTTCTAGTGGATGTTACAACCAGAAAGCTCTTGACGTGAAGTAGATGTTAATCCTCCCTCTAACTAAGCTGCCAGCTCTTGGGTATAATTTGAACCAATCCAATCTAAATCTCAGCGTGCCCCTGCACTAAGTGGTGGGTTTGCGGACGGCAGTTTCCGTCTGTGCATGGCAGCTTTTCTTTGATGACATAATGTGTTGACCCCACTTCTTGTGTTCCAAGCACTAGGCTGCCGGGTCGTATGGCCGCATAATCTGGAAATGAGCAAGTGGCAGGGAGTGGGGATGTTCTCTCTGAAGCTTAGCTATCTGCCGAGCAGTGATGAGAGGGTTCAGTGTTAGGATGAGAGAAGCTCAGCACATCCCTGTGGTCTTACTCCTGCCACAGCCACTTTCCGGGGACAGACGGAATGGATGCTGGCAGATGAGGACAAGCCGCCTCCTGTCGAGTAGTTCACCACAATTAAGTCTCTATGGCAACACAAACACACACACACACACACACCTGTAGGCATAATAGCAGCTGCTTGCGTGACGAAAGCAAGACAAGTTGCTTATCGCTGTATAGTTTATATGTCAGAGTAAAAATATTTTTATATAATTAATTTATTCTCCACTTGTTTTGTTATCAAACGCCTGCTAAACTACGTAGTACTCTGAACACTTTAACACCTACCATGTGTTATATAGGGTGATGCTAGACAGTGGTTCCATTTAAAATATATGTATAATCAAATCAGGACCTGCAAATATGTCTCTTCAGCTGAGCAAGCTTGCCATTCATGACAGAGGTGTTGAGATGTAGAAGTGTGCTAAAGAAACGGAATAGATGATTTATTTGCCGAGGAAATTCGCTGTCACAGCATCCCTGCTCTCAGCTCTTTCCCCGGGGCCCAGTGGGCCAATTAGACCAGCCTCTAATCCAAGGTACAACACCTAACTACGCCACAGGAGAGGAGAGGCACACACACGACACCGGCTGCTGTCATACACATTTCAGCCTCAGAAACTCCCCTGCTTTTCCATTTTGAATTCTTATCAACCTCCCCTCTGTCTAGGTTTCTTTCCCCCTCTATCCATCCCTTGTGGGGCCTGCTGCACCGTGGGCCAGTCAGACAGTATGGCTGTACGGCTGTTTCCGTATGGTTGATGCCATGCTCAGGTGATTAGGCCTCATTATGAAGACATTCGTGCTACACTAATTAACGGGCCTGTCGTGTTGCCTCTCAACCTCTGCTTGACTTCCCTCTCTTGTGCCGGCCCAAGTTCAATTTGTGCTCTCACCTGCTCCACAGCTTGATGTTTGTCCTTCCTCCATAGCAGCAACCAGATTGTAGACTTCACACTGTGACTGTACCAACTAAATGCTGACAGTTCATCTGGCTTCACCTTCATGAAGAGCAACAATAAATCAGAAATGCTGTGACACTCGATCAGTGAACACTGTCAGTGTGTCAAACATGGCTGAGTGGATGTTTGACACTGTTTTGAACAGATATTCATCTGTATGCTATCATCCTACACAGTAGCTGATTAGACAGCCCTGTAACTGACCAGTGCACGTGCACACAAATGGACAGTCAGTGCTTATCAAGAGTCATCTCTAGCAGCCGTTGGAAAAGGGACAGCCTTCTAATCACTGCACTGTTGAGTATAGAGAAAAAAAGAGGCCCCACCCTGTCAATTCAGACCATAAAGAATGTGAATATATCCAACAGAAGGGTCTATGCTTCCGTTGTTGCAATTGGCCTTCCCTTGACAGCAGCACCATTAGCAACCAGTGTCAGGGCAAGAGTGAATCAGGGCAAGATCGGATGGTCTCCAGGGGGAGAGCCGGAGGCTATGTGGTGGCTGAGGACAAGGGGGATGGGCGTCATATTGCAAATCATCAAACAAAGCAATGCGATTACTGGCAGTAACCAGTTTTAATATTAGAGTTTTGATATTGCCAGAATCTCCACTGCGGCAACTAAAAAATGTCAAACATGATTTAAAAGGTTATTATCCTGCCTAGTGGGAAGAAGACGAGATATTGTCCCCTGCTCTCCTTCAGTCTCATTTTGTCAGCTGTTTGATTCCTATAATAAATCTCTCTATTTTTTCTCCTCTACCACCATCTAGTCCGGATTCTGATGACTGTATTAAGAGCAAGAAACACAATACTCAGTGTACCGGCTGTTATGCTCCAAAACAGGTCTTTCAATAGGACATACAGTATCTGAAAATCTATATTTTACAACATAATGCAATACTCTACAATATCCTTGTAATTTATCATAACTAATGCAGTTCAAAATGCATTATTTAAGGTCAATACAGTCAACACTTGAAGTTTTGACAAGCAAGCGTACCCATTACAGAAACCTACAGAATGTAAAACAAAAAAGATCCATCCATAAAGGCTCTAGGAATCTGTGTATGTTGTCATAACTTGTACAATAAATACAATATAACACAATATGAAGCTATGAAATGTCCAATGTACAACAAAATAAAGCATCAAATCTGCCCTGAAATGTCTCAGACATGCTCTATAAATTGACTGGGTACTTTACAGGCCGTGAATAGTATGGTTCCACCATTTTGTTCACGTCAAACACCTTGTCACTTAAAAGTGATGTTTGAACCTTTTTCGACAACCACCCATCCAAAAAAGCTTGACACTGCACTTCTTTGCGTACTCAGCAATTCACCTGCCAAGTTTGAAGTTGGTTGGACGAGCGGTTGTCTAGAAAATCTAAGTAGAGACAAAAGACAGACAGAGGATTCTCCATTCAATCATAGGAGGAATGTTTTCTCCAATATAGAAACATCTCCTGTCCATCTGAAGCCCTTTGAAAAGAGCATTTTGTGGTAAATATATCAGCTCAGCGAGAGCTGTCCACTGTACATCTCACCGATCTGATCTCACTCAACGCTCTTTCCAGTTATTGTTGCCAAGGTTTACTACACATGTAGTCATCAGAAATCCATTAAAAAACACAAAAACTACCACTAGGAAGTCAGTTTTGGTTTGGGATTTGTTTCACATGTGTTAGTGGAAATATGGCTGGGGAGAGTAAATGAGCACTGAGATGAAGGGTTTAATAACCAGCTTTTAAGTTTGTCGGTGGGAAACTGTACTAGTGTGTGACAGTGTCAGTCGGACAGTATCAATGCAAAGCAGAGTGGAGTTGTAATAAACAACCTCTCATGAAATCTTACCTGCATGAATGAAGGATTGAAAAAATCACACCCTGCCTCCCAACGAGTCAAGATAAAAGGTACAGAATTTGCAGCCTGATTGTGCAGTTGCTTCACAATGACTCACAAAAACACTATATGCAACCCATTTTTGTCGCATCCTTGTCTCCTCCTAGTGCTCAGAGTTTTGTCAGAGCCAATTGTGTTCTCTGTGTGATGTCTGTATGATCTAAATACACAGGATGCCTCCCATCCTCTTGTCTAAGTGTGTTGTTGACATGGGGGGCCCTCTGTAGCAACAGGCAATCCAGGGGCAGGTCTTTGATACTTGCAGAATGTCTTGTTAAAGCACATTAGTTCCGGTGCTGACGAGGGACGACTCAGGAGAACGGGGGTGGCTTGTACCTTGATGTTGGTCTCAATAAATCCCTAGTTAGGCTGGAGAGCAAGACAAGCAGGTTTTCAAAGCCTAGACTGGGTTCAAATAGGCTACAATTAGCCTCAACTTCAATTCCTCAAATCCTGCAGCTTACTGTCCCAATTTTTCCTCAATCCAAAGCTTTCTTTATAAGTCTGAGCATCCATATTCAACGCTTTCTCAATTTCCATGCACCTGCTCTCCTCTCCCCAATGTTTCCACATATCAACGCCTCTCAGGGGACGAACAGAACTGATATTGTTACCACCCTTACCATCCCACCCATCACTACCAGTCAGTCTCCTCCTCCACACTTAGTGCGCTCCTACTTGAATGCCAGCATGAAATGATGTTTGATAAAATATTGAGAAATGGAACAAAATGAATGCATGCTAATCCAGCCTGCTGATGTGGCAGTATATTTCCAGTAAATATATTCCTCGTATTAATTTGGTGATCATACTCAAACTGCTTTAAATGAACCCCCTCTTTTTTAACACCTGTATTCAGTGATCATATTGACTTGGCACTTGTGCCGGGCTGGTGGGAAAAAGTCTTTGTCTCAAGCTTTAATTAACCCCATCTTCTTAATGGAGAATAACATGGTACTAGAAGCTTGGGACCTGGAATATAGACGTGTACGATGAGTCGAGCCAGCAGGCTGTGCGCTGCACGTTCAGCTCTTTTTGTCTGTCATCAGCAGGTTTGTGGTGTGGAATGTTGAAGTGGTGCATGCTCATTTACAAATTTGTTTGCTTCATAAATCATTGGCTTTCCTCACAGTAGATGTAAGGGGGAAACTGGCAGAGGGTGAAAAAGTACTCTTTAAGCACCCCCAGCTGCTCAGCTGTCCTACACTTGGGATCTTCCTCATATACAAGTGAAGACTGAGGCAGTGCAAATTGAACCAATCCATCAAACATGCTGCAATTTGTTTAACCTCACTTTATCAGATATATAATGCCTCTGCTATTACATGTGTAGCAAAATGCCTCAAATATACAGTTCTAACCACTTAAAAAGTAATAGATATGCGTTAAAGCTGAAAGATGTCTGGCTCATATATGCACAGACTGAGTGACTAATGGAGTACCGTTTGTTGCAGGAGGCATGTTAAAGGGAACAGAAGAGAGCACCTGAGAATACAGTAGCAAAGAGCATCAGACAAACACTAAAGAGAATGCCGGAGAAAGAGAGTAAGCAGAGAAATGGAAAAAAGTGAAGGAATAATAAAACAGTCTCTGGAAGGCAGCCAGTCGGAGTGTGAGGTCAGGGTTCAGATAGAAAGAAGAATAGGAGACTTGGAAGTCGGCCAGTCAGATTTCACAGTTTTCTTTCCCCCTTCCCCTTCTCCTCCCCCCGTTTATTGTCAATGCCAAGATCTTTTGCCAGAAAGTAATGGAAACTCCCTTGTAGCTAGTGTTCCAATATTGTAGAAGAGCAAGTCTGCTGAAAGGCTACTTTTGACTACCGTTGTCTTATATGTACAGTTTGCATGGTTTGCTGTGATGGAGTCAATAAAATGATCCACTGTTGTGGTATTACTGTGCTGGAGCTGTTCACTGTACAACCCCACCAATCTAATCTCAACCCAGTGCTCCCTGAATAAACTCAAGTAACTCCAGCTACGGTTGCTATGTTTTCCTGCACATGTAGTCATCAAAAACCAATGAAAAACCAGAAAGAGTCCGTCCCTATGGGAAGTTGGTTTCATACTGGAAGGTCCCCAATTTGATTCTTATGTGTTTCTGGAAATGTGGCTGGAGAAAGTACATGAGCAGTGAGATGGAGGGTTTAACGCCCAGCTGCAGAGTTTCTCAGTGACAAACCATAGTAGACTGGGCGGCTTTCATGGGTCAGTGTGAATATGTGAATGCAAAGCAGACGTGTTCTGCAAAAAGCCTACAGCCTACTCAGATGATCTTACCTGCATAAATAAAATATCAGATAACACTTGCACCCTGCCTCCCAGACATTCACCTTTAAAAGACAGAAGATGGGTGGGACATTTGCTGCCTGCTTTTGCTGTTGACACAATGCCCCACAATGCCACTTATTAAATCCTAACAAGCACGCCCTTGGGGCCCCATCTTCGGCCCCACGGTCCCCATCTCCTTCCAGAGCCCAGAGGATAGTTACAGCACCAAGAGGAAAACGCTGACATTGTGGGCCGCTGCTGTTCCTTGTTATTGCAGCCCACATCTCAGAGCTGTCAGGAGCTCACTGGTGGTGACATGAGGAAATTGGACTGACTGCTTTCTGGAGGGCATCCCCCCACCCCCCACTGTTCCCTGGCCTGAAATATGAGAGAATGTCCACTAGTCACTGGACCATCACCTGCTGTAGTATTTGGAGTAGCAATGGCAATGGTAGCTTAACTAGAGGCAGCAGTAGCCACTGTTTGTATTTCAAAGTTTATTTAAGAAAAGAAGCATGGTCTTAGCTTTTTTCTTCTCTCTTTCAGCTGAGGCTGAAGTGAGTCTTGAGAGAGGGATTTTGAACGGGACTCACCAGTGGAAAGAATTTATCAGCGATTAGTATGATTGGATAAACTAATCCATGGGAGCTTCCTCCAGGCTTCTCAGTCCCTTCTCCTGGGGGATAGGGGCCTGTGTGTGTCACACTAATATCCAAATATCCGTGCATTAACACAAACACAAACTACTACTAGCAGTGGAAAATAAAAGGTTGAATCATTAAACAAGTCTTCACAATAATGCAAATTTATTCAGATGTTCACACACATGCACACAATGAAACCCGCAAATTCATGCACTACCCAGAGAATCCCCTCTCCACCACCTGCTAACCCACACCCATAATGTTTTCCTCTCCCCTGCAGCTCATTAGGGATTAGGGAAATTGCCTGGAATGAAAGAAATATGTTCTTTGATGGGCCCTTTTTCATGCATATGGTGGCACAAGACACAGCTGGAGGTTCTGTCTGGAGCCAAGGAAGAGGGTTCAGCTGCAGCAAACACAGTGAATGACAGGGCGTTGTAGCCTGTTTTCTCACTGCTCCAATATGTATATTTTTAGGTCGTGCGCTTAGTGGCACTCATTACCTTCAAGTTTACCCACTTTTTATGCATTTTTGGCTCTGTAACGGATAAGGCAAAAGTTGTTTGTTTACCATGTGCCGCTTCATATCCTTTCAGCAGATGTTAAGTGAGTTGGGTCATCCTCTAACCACAGTTTTGCCCACCTCTAATTTAATTGGCTCTCCTGCTTGCAGAACTGCAGCAACATTTTCTGCTGCAGCGCAGAATGATGCCACTTTTATTCCACAAAGTTCACATTGGTTCTCCCTCAGTTGCACAACATGTGGGCAACACAGCTCAAACTGCATGGCAAACTGGAAGCCAGCAGCCTGATGGTGAGGGTAGAGGTAATGACCCCCCTGTACATGTGTGGGTGGGGCTGAGAGGTTGGACGAGCGGGTAGTGGTCTGTAATTGTACCCAGTGCGACTGCATGTTGAGTGTTTCAATCGGCCCATCTCTTCTTGATGGTCTGCGAAAGCTGTGCATCCTGTTGGGGGTGTTGGGGACCAGGGAGGTAATTGATGGGTGTTTGCCAATGTGCCACACAACAGGTTTAGCGTTAGCACCATAGGAGCAGAATACATAACGTATGAGGGACATTTGAGTAACTAAACCTCACTGCTTCTTTCACTGAGGAAAATTATGCAAGATAATGTTTTTAAATTGCCACCGTAGCGTCAGATATGCAGTAATGTTTGTTAGACTGCATCTTTCCTCTCTATAGCCTGTTAAGCTATAATACTGTGAGGCAGTTAAAGATGTGAAGGTGACAAGATGTAATCAGTTTAATTGTCAACGGGAGATTTATGCAGCTATGAGTCATTTTTATGCCCCCACTCTTCATTTGGCTGCCTCTGCGCTAGTCAATGGCAGTCGTAGCAAACATCGATCTATTAACAATGTGTACATATTGACAAGCTGTGCAGTAATGTATATTCCTGCAATTACTGGGCGCCTGCTCTCATCCTTATGCATTTCCCAACCTATGACCTTTACCCACCACAGGTATATTCTGACAAATACATTTTATATTGTAAGAAGAGATGGAGAAGGGTATTCAGGCCATCATGCAAATCTTCCAGAAACTGACTAAATTATTCATTCGTGAATATTAGTTATGTACTTTCAAATTATAACCTTTTATTTCTGCTTGCATATTTGTTCAGCTTATTTTGGTTTTATTAGCAATCTAACAATCTTAGTTTTTTTCGTTCTGACCTGCCTTTCTCTCTCTGTCTTTCACTTAACGTAAACATCCCGTTTTGTGTCTTTCTGTGGGCTCCCTCTGGATGTTGGCTTTGTTTAAACCACAGCAGAGAGGCTTTGATCATTTAGAGATGGCCTCAGCTTATTTAAGGACATGTATTTAAAGTGTATGTAAATGATCAGCACAGAAGCAGATGTCCACAGCAGAAACCTTATAGGCAGTACAAAGAAGGTAGCGAGTGTGTAACGAATCATACAGAGTACATGTGTATCATCTGTGTGTTTGTTGGCTCCTTGTGAAAATTATACTGTTAGTTTGGAGTACAATGTGGCCTCTCCACAGACTCAGTGCTAAGGAAAAGGGAGAGAAATTGGCTCCATCCCACAGTCGTTTTCTTGCCCCAGTGAAGTAAAGGGTGGAACGGGGGGGGGAAGCAAGCTTGGATTGGAAGTGGACTCTCTGCCTGGGACCAAGGGCTTGGTCCAAGAACCACAATCAGACCAGAGCTACTCTCTGTGGTCACCTTGGCCTTGTAGCGTCCCGGCACAGGCCAGTGGCACAGAAATAACAGCAAAGAAAAGGGAAGTTGTTATTGGGCCTGGGTTGATGTCCAAAATAAACATGAACACCAGTTTAAGTTGGTTTCTGAGAAAAGGGGCAAAATAATCAGGACTGAAATATAAATGCAATTATAAAAATTGCAATCGTATTTTAATTGAAATGTAAACTAATGTAAACCAAGAGTTTACAGTAGGTTCCTAAATCACTTGACACAGTGTTTGAATGTTTTAGTTTGATGTAAAAAAGAAAATTGAATGGATCTAGATCCTCTCTACTGAACTAAAATTGAGTCAGACAAACACAAAACACATAGGTGCACATAACAGGGACCTTTTCCCACCCTGCTAATGGAGGGCTCATATCTTCTTAGTCCCACAGGAAAGTTGTGTGATGTAAACCTTCCCATTGTGAGGCTAATCTCTTGTTTATGGGCCAGGGAATGTCTCTTTCCAACCACAACAGCTACTCCTTAAAAACTCTCCCACAAACCACACCGAGTCATATCTCAAGCAATTAAGTGAGCTCAGCCCAACACATAAGCTGCCTGCTCCTGGGCGTTGGGGGGCTAAAAGACAGCACTTTCATGGGGTCCTGGGATGGTGACTGCCCTGGGGGCTATTGGAATTGATTGGATATCCTTACTTAGGAATGGCTGAGTTTCTCTAAGCGCCTAGCATGCTGACCTACGAAAGATGAGGCCAGTGTCCTCCTGGCAATTTCCACACAAATCCACTTCACTACACTCCTCTGAAGCTCCTGACTTAAGTCGGCAGCTTCTGTTAATTTTAAGCTCAGAGAGAGAGAGAGAAGATGTGTGAAATGACATTGGGGTCCTCTTCGTCTTTCTTACCCCTCCTTCTGTTGAAGAGCAGCATAATGCCCACCCAGGGTCGCAGCATCAGGCCCGCAGTGAAGGTAAAGAGATGTGGGACGTACTGAAGCAGATGAATAATGAATGTGGGAGTGTGCCATGTGGTGCCAACATCCCGGGGCTGGCAGGAGCAGTGGGGTGCATGAAGGCCTCTCGACCCCCAGGGTCAGAGTACACATAGTTGGATGGGTGCCAGCGCAGCCAGATCACAACAGATCAACAACAGAAGGATCCTGATGTTCCTCTGATCTGCTCATATTAGACCTTATTGTGTGTGTCTGGGACTTCTGCTCAAGGTAGTAGACGATTGGGTGAACTAGGAAGGGAGTTTTTAACAAACTAGTTGTTTTTTAATGCAGGTTTTTGTGATAAGTTGTTTCTTTAACTAACTTTTATTTTTGTGTACTGCTTCTTTATCAGAAATTTTATAAATGCTGTTTAATCTTACTTTTTTGCACTTTATAGTGACAAACGATTTATCCTAAAAAATTAAATCACAATTCATGTCACGCCATAATTTATTCTAATCATTCCCAGCTTATAACAGCTGTAGTTGATTCAATACAGGGCCCTTAAAGTCATACTGCTTTGGGATGTGTAGCTTTATGCTAAAGCCATCTGTGCACAGTCCAATGAGATTGCATGATGATTTTGGGTCTGTTCGTCATGTCTTCTGACACAGGGACTCTTTTGATTGTGTTCTCATTTTACAGAACCTGCTTTTATGTAGCAATCACTGTTAGGAAATGGATCAAGGTTTCACTGCAAAGGGAAGAATAAAGTGCAATAGTTTATAAGCTGCAGTTTTGCTTCAGGGATGCAGGTGTAATGCTTAAGAAATAACTTCTCAATGATTGCCTGTGACATTTTTAGGCCATTGACACCTTTCTCTTTTTTACAATGAAAAATCTTACCACAAATCTATCTTGTCCTTTTCCTTCTCTCTCCATTGGTTATTTCTAAATTGTATTCACATCGGAGAAGAGAGATAAAATCCCTGCTGTTAAGTGTGGAAGTTTTTGTGGGAAAAAATAATCATGGATCCTTTAGAGAGTTGAAAATGCTCCGACCAGGAGTTTCTCCAAGTTTTGCATGTTTCTAATGCACCTCAGTCTGGCCAAAACCAACATGCAGCATAAGCGTCATCTGGCAGTATGCTTCATGTGAAAATTCCCATTCTCTGCAGGTATTTAGTAAAATGTAATTGCCACACATTTATGCTGGGAGTGTGAAAGATGCCTTTGACAACCATGAAATATGGAATAAATAGCCATTTCCTGGTAGGCCAAAGGCAATATACATAGCTTATTATTGTGTTTGGTAAAAATCGCACAGCCAGACTATCGCACCATCTACGCACATCACATTACAGCCACACATCCTGCCATATACCCCCATCGGCTTTAGCCAGCAAGGGGATGTCAGTTCACGGGTATTTAAATTGTTTTTCTTGGCCTCAGACAATGGAATGATAATGGATAATGGTGATCTGCCAGGCATAAAAAGGGGAAAAGAGAAAGTAAATGGTCAAGGTTGAGAGAGTAAATTTCCCAGGGTCAGAGGTCTAGGGATTAGCAGATGCCAGAGGGAAAACTGGAAGGATGTAGTGATGCATGGGTGGAGGCGAAGAGGTAGAGGGCATGTAGGAGTGGGGCAGGGAATACGATAGTGGTTTCAGACTGAGATCTAACAGTAACCCCAGGTCAAGGTTGGTTCCTCTTAGACTCACATGAAATGCAAGGTTTGCGTCCATTTCTTGAAGAAGATTGCTGTTTACTGTTTGCTTCAAACTAACCAGTTCTTTTTCTTTTCTTCCATGCCTACTCCTGCTGATCCTTCTCTCGTACACTGCTCTTCTAGGTAAGTGAATATTGATGATTTACAGCATGAATGTCACAGAAATTTTGTCACACACAACAACATTGACACCGCTTAAAAAAAACCCTGTTGATAGAGATGCAGAGATCGTGACAGCTAGAGCAAGTCAGAGAAGAGCAATCAGTAGGTTTAGAACTAATGCCTCTAACAGGATTTTCAACATATGTTCTCAATGTGCCCCAAATTACACACTTAAACAAGGATCCAACCCAATCCTCCAAGGCTGAGCAGTTAATATTTGCTCTGAGGAACCGTCTGTGTGTGTTTAAGCCCAGCTGGGGTCCTGGTGGGTGTAGCGGGAGTGAGAGCAGGATGCTGAAGAAGAAATAAAATCTACAAAAAAATCAGCTTAATTGGCTTGAATTAAAACTACACAGGAGGAATTGGCTCTGTGGTTCTCTGGAATGAAGCACTTGTACAAATGTGTGGGTAAGTGTGGGAGGCCACCACAGCAAGTTGCAAGTGTTCTTTTAGTTCCTTCCTCTGGCTTGCTTGGCACCAGATGGACTCTCTGACTGAGGAGCAGCTGAAGAGTTTGATGAGCCCCGGCATGGCCCCGCGCAGTGAGAGAAGCCCCGCCTTCTGCTCATGTAGCTTCACCAGGGGGGTGGAAGTATACAGCCCTTGGGAGGGCTGTTAAACTTTCATCTGCAGTTGTCCTCCCACCCTCCACAGCTGGTTCAGCCCATATCTGTGGTCCCAAAGAGGCCAAGAGCAGGGTCACCAACCCCTCTACAGCCATAAAACATACATCACTCCCACAGAGGAGGATGTGCCCCTGCTCAATTTTCTCATCTGCCGTTATTCTTGAAACCAATTCACCTCTGTCTGGGAAAACTCTTTGTTTCCCCTGGTGCTATTTGTGTGGTTCTCTTTTGCCTATACTCTGATTTCATTCCAACTTTTTGTAAGCAGGCAAAATAAAGCTCTCCACTGTCTGGTCCACATGTTGAGTATCACACTCCCCGTTGCCCTTGTGTCTCAATTTCTTACCGGCAAACAACATTCCTCTCCACTTGCTGTTATCTATCCAGGGTCACTGTCAGGGGGAAAGGGAGGTGATCCAGACAGACTGCATCTTGTTGGACCACAGGCAGATAGCAGCAAGTGAGGGCCTCCTTTGTTCTGAGGACCTTCTATATCACAGAGTGCGAGAGTAGACAAGAAAAATGATGACAGAGGAGGGTAGTGCTTTATATTTCTGTACACTAGTGTATTGTGGAGGCGAAAATAATTTGTGCAACTCCAATCTTTTAGTCTTTCGCAATCCTGCTGCTGCACTGATTTATCTTGGATGCTTTTATTATCACACACTTGATTAGACAGGTTGTCCAGAGCAGGAGCACCATTTTGGGCATCAGTCTATGTCTTGTACTGATTGTATCTTGGCAGTTTTCTCTAAAGCATGCAAAATCATGGTGGTGGAGATTTGTTTTTTGTACTTTAACGATTTCTTAAGCAAAGTTCAAGTTCAAACCAAACTGACAGCCAAGCTCAGGAGGAATCGCTGTCAGCTTGTGTTGGCTGACCCCGAATAACAGTGGAAGACGTTCAAAATACTATTCCTCAGCAGGCTACATATAACAAACATGAAATAAACCTATTAAAACTGAAGGTCTTAGAATATTGTTTGCCTGCATAAATGCACAATTCAAACCAGGCTTGTCTTTATGTGGGCCCTTACAAAAAGAACTCTCCAGAGGCCCTTGATGACATAACCAGAGTGAGTGAGAACAAGTGAGAGGAAATGACCATCCATAAAGATGGCATGTTTCATCTGTTGTGTTGTGATTATTGAAGGAGGCAGAGGAGGTTGTCTGGAGAACATCTTTAATGGTCCTCGTCTCTTTTTCTGTGATTTTCCGGACAGACTGCCCGATGTCTGTCAGCAGGGAGGCTCCTGAACCTGTGAACAATTTTACTCTGCTGCGTGTGTGTGTGTTTATGTAGGTTGTATTGTAACCTTTATATTTCATATTTTCTGTTTGGTTGGGATAGATCTTCAGCAAGAGATGTTTGCTGAATTTGAAGCTCTTAATACAGATTTTGGCATGTTATTGTATTAGTCTGAAGATTTAGTTGGGAGTTTATATGTTCAGAATTATTGAATTGGATCCAACACCACTTATCACACTGAGGACAGATTTTCATAGATTTTGTTTCGACATTCACTCACTTAATTCAGTACACAAATAACACTGCACTTATTCAAATTATAAAATTGCTGCTGACCTGATGTACACGTCTGTGATGAAGTGCAGAAAAGACAACAAGCTTTCTCCAAACAAAAGCCTTTACTTCTACTGTATTATTAGTAATGCCATAATCAAGTTTTTCATGACATGACCTTTGAGAAATATAGTCATACACATAAAAAGAAAAGAAACATATTTAATGAATATACATTTGCAAACTGCATCAGTGTACCATTAATGACATACTGTATTTATTTTATTCTCATCCTCTTTTTTTATTGCTGCTCCATGTTGCACTCCCCCGCTCCTTAATGCTTGAAAAGTTTCCTTCTCAGATGACATATTGCAGCTCAACCACATACTGGTTTTTCATCTCTGCCAATCCACAGCAGCCTTTACAGTTGGAATAAAAACTGAAAAGTTTACAAAAGTAGTTTTGAATTCCCAGGCTTTGCTTTGTGCTTCCTTGAGCTTTGGCTCTTCATCCTCCTCTGAACTCGACAAATGCAGAGGGTAGGAGAGGGAATAAGATTTAGACAGGTTTTAGAAGTAGCTCTCCAGCCAAGCTGCAGAGGAACTCTGAACTGTCTGCTCGCTTACCCTGTCAGGACCAGACAGAGGACTCCTGTGGAATGAGACCTCAGGATGACTTGTGTGTCACTCTTGGCTTATATCCTCTTTTTCACTGCTTTAAAGCCAATGGCGGGTGAGGAGACAAGCTGAAACAACCAATGTGTTGTGTAACATTCCTAACATTGTTGCCTGAGCCAGTCAGAGATAATTGTTTATTTGAATATTTCAGTGCAAGACAGCTTCCCCATGTCACTTGCTCAGAAAACAAATTACAATGAGCGAAGCGGTGATGAATGGACCTGAAAGTCCCTGTGTGCAAACTTGGCAGAACATCCTGCAGTTCATACAACACCCTTGTAGAAACAGACAGGTTCTTTTATCTCTCTTACCTGTTGGGAAATGCAATCATGCCCTGACCCGAGTATTTAACCTGATCTTTTTACTGACTCTGCACACGTCCTACCTGCAGAGGAAGGAGAGAACGCAAAGTGGAGTGAGCAAAACTGTCTGAATAAACATTGCAGACCTTGAATTTCAACATTTCTGTAATAGCTAACTACACTTGAAGTTCTCCCATGGTCGTGTCTTTGCCCTGACGGTTGTGTCCACATAGAATGTCAGTGTCTGGCTACGGACACATCAAAGACTGTTTACCCATCAAACAGTCTGTGCAGAGTAGGAGATGTTTATTTGGCCCTGGGCTCTCATTCGGCTAATATGCAGGGCTTCACTCTTGATGAATTGTCAAAAAGAAAGTACCACATTCCTCCTCTGATGGCACTCTAAGAGTGTTATTGCTTTTTTATTGCTTTCCTCCCCTAATGAGTGGAAGGGAGCCCAATTACAAGCAGAGGCCATCAGGTTTCATCTCCGTAACACATTTCAACCAGCGAGTATTATTATTGTTCATTAGGTTAGGGCCAGAATCTGCGTAGCTAATGAGAAAGCTCAGCAGCCAAGAACCCTCATGTACCAACAAGACCACAGTTCAGTTAATTATAACATACTGCCTAATAATGCCTTAAGAAAGAGAATGGCAATCATCACTCCTTATTTCCTTTTTTCTTCCTTCTTGAAAGACACATCACAGTAACTTGCATCGTGTTTGTTTTAACAGTGACTCTCAGAAGGAGTTGAGTTCAGCGGAGGACTGTTGAAAGAGAGCTGTGTGTGTTTATTGGCAACGAGAGGAGATTGGGAGTGGAGGAGGCCTGCCAACGCTGCTGTTTAAGTACACACAGCATTATTGGGTTACTCCAGTGGGGGTGGGAGCAGCCTCGATGGGCTCGGATTAGCACAGGGGCAGAGAGCGGACAGCTGGGTGTTTCTGGTGGCACACGACAGGGCTAGGTATGTGTTCATAAGTCTGCTCGAGAGGAAACCATAGAAGAAGGCAGAGAGAGAGAGAGAAGTTGGGAGCATGCACAGCTGCCTCTTGACCATTTTCCCTGCCACATTTACTCCCTCTCCTTTCACGGCCATTTGTAGTTTACACTGTGGGGTGTAAACAGGGAGCGACTTCCTTCTGTGTGAGAGGGCTTCAGGTGAAAAAACAAAGGCTATCACCTCCATCTCCGTCCCCACTGACTCACCTCATCTTCCAGTCTACCGGCTCCGAGCTCGCCAAGGTCTAATTAGCTCACCGACACAGAAGTAATTGCGAGGAGTGTGGAAACCCAGCCCGTAGCAACCTGGCTAGTGTACACACAAGGCTGCTCAAATAACGTGGTGCTGTGGCAGACAGCCACCACAATCTTCTCTCCTTTATTTATTCACTTACTCATCCATTGAGTCGCTTAGCTTTGCTTGCCATCCCTGCTCTGAGGCTTAATCACATTTACTACGCATTTAGAACTGTTTCAGACTTTATTTTTGCTCTCTGTGGCACTACTGATTTCTCTTATTATTATTTTTATTTGTAAACGTCAGTCATTCTTGCCTTATAGCAGTTATAGAAGTTTTTTTTTTACTTTATTTATTGATTTTCACATTTAGAAGCAATTACAGTCATTCATCCAATAATTATTAGCGTTGGTAGTTAACAGCAAACATACGAACAAGCAAACAGACCCCCCCCCTGCAGAATCCTGCACTAAGTGAAACTGTGTTTAGTGCAAATAGATGACCTGTGTACCCTCTGTAAGATCTCCCTCCACACATCACTCAGAATTATCTCACCCAAATCTGTCTCCCAAGTAGTTTTGAGGACAGTAAAGGAGCCTGAACAGAGGTTGTGTATTTTTGAATAAATAATAGAGATCACCCCTTCAGTGACAGGAGAGGTTCCTTAAAGATATCAAGAGCTGAAACGTTAGGGATGGCAGGGATATTTTGAAATTGTGAATTTTGAGGTACCTGAAAAAATGCAAAACAGCATCCACATATAGGTCCCTCACAGTTTTTATACCTAACTTAGCCCAGATAGAAAAGGCACTATCCAGTAATGATGGGGGAAAGATATGATTTGCCTCTAATGGTGCCCAAGTAGAGTGTCTGTAAGCCAAAATGCTGTCGAAATTGAATGTAGTAGTTATTTATATGACTCTGCCAGTGATATAAATTATAAAGAATCAAGAATGAGGGAATGATAGTTTACTTTGGAAGTTACATTGTGGTCTCCAGGATTGTGCCAAATAAAAGACACTCACAAAAACAGGACAAGGCACACAGGCACACATCATTTTCACACTGGATCAGCAGAACAACAGAGGTTAAGTCTTTTCCAAAATAAATTGAGAGTCTATTCACTCCACTTTGACAGCAGCATTTAGTAATGTAACCTGGGGCTAGTGTGGAGGGGGTCAGGAGTCAGAGGGGGTGAAAATGGACCCATCTAACCTTCACCATCGTTCATCTTGATGGCTGGTTTAAGCAAGGGAGGTGGAAAAGAAAGAAAGCTAGATTAGAGAGGAGTAGAGTCGTAGCATGGGGGGTGGGGGGTGATTCAGACCTGGCTTCCCTCTATGATGGATAGAGAATGTTTAAAGATAAAAGAGGGGTTGATGGCGGTATAACTGCAGAGCCATGCGAGAAATAAAAGATCCAGAATGAAATGATTCATCACGAGGGAAGAAGGTATTAGGCTGATTGAAGGACCAGTTAAGAGGGTAAAGGAGATGGGGCTGTGGACTGAGGGAGGGGGCAGAGGGAGTGACATAATCTCAAAGGTGTAAAGGTGAAGATTTGGTTAAAGAAGGAATTAATGGAGGCGAGCAGATGGAGCACATTTCATTCAGTGTTAAATAATCATGCCGCGTCTGAAGAGAGCTGGAGAAATGGGTTCGTATTGTCTTATCCTCTGCCTTCAAAGTGCCATTTTTCCCCTGCTGTCTGTCTAGTGGTGGGTCGTGGGTGTTTCGGGGATTATGAGGGTTAAGATGAATGGTTGTCCTTTTGGATTCAAGATGGTCATTATCATTCCCACATGGTGCCACCAGATAAAGCCCCCAAATCCTTTTTGATTCACACGGGTTTGTTGTCCGTCTCATTTTTCTTTTGTTTCTATGTATTTTCAGTTAATGTGGTACTATTTTATACCTCCTCCTCCAGCAGAGCCAGGCCTGTCACAGCCTGCTTTTTTTCTTTTTATCTCTGGCATAATTTTCAGCAAGAAAAGAAACAACAGCGTTTTTCATTCTAAGTTAATGCATGGAAATATTTTATGTTGAAAATTGAATGGGAAATAATTAATTAATTTAGTTGGCCAACAGATAATTATAAATTTAACAAGGCATTATATCGATGAAATAATCAAGTAACATTGTTTGTTTTCACTGTTTTAAAAGCGAACATTTCTTTACTTTTGTGTGTTTAAAATCAATAATAAATATCAGTGTACTTTCCCACAAACTAATTTGCTTCAGGAAACTGATGGTTATCTTCTGGAGTGAATGATGGCTCAGAGATATGTCAGTGGATTAGAAATAATTGAAATAATTATTACCTAGGGCATGTTTACTCTTTTTGTGATTTTATGAAAACACAGTTGTTTTCTAAAAGAACACTATTCATCAGCTTTGTCAAGTGTTGCATTCTTGCGTTTTCTTTCACTGGCATAGTCCTTGGCCAACCATTATTTGTGTGTATAGTGGAACTCGACAATATTTATTTCTCCATCTGTTGCCTTGGTAGCAAATTACAGGGTGTACAACTATTTCTCACATGGATTCTTTTAATGGCCATCTCATTATTCTCCAATCAGAGACCAGTGTGATTAGCCATGTCACTGGTGAAAGCCGCTCATACACAGTGGCTCTGCAGTATTGCGTCTGAATAGACTTGGAAGGAAACTCTCCAGTGGCAGCCTGAACACTGGAGCCATTCATATTCACATCCGCTTTTGTAGTGTCACTTCAATATTGTATTATGGGTAAGCATGTTGACATTCCTCTCCACTGGATTGTTGTCAGTCTCTTTGTTGTCCAGTACGGGTGAGCTGCACATTATAAATAATAATTCACCCAGCCTCGCTACATGATGCTCTTGGATGGAAATGGGTTTTAACTGACAAGGAGATGAAATGTCAGGCAGTCTGGCAAGCTCACTAGTAAATGTGATTAGTTGAGTTCAGCCCAGTCTTGGTGGTTGTTTGTACTTTATATATGTATTGTGTGGACAGCTAGTGCTCATCCATGAATGCTGTTGCTTGTATTTGTTCATGTTGGTAGTTAATGCACACAGTTACCTCCTTCAAGGAGGTTTTGTTTTGGCCCCGTCCATTCTTTCATTTGTTGGTTGTTGTTTTATTTTTTTGTCAGCAGATTACCATTAAACTTAGTGGAAGGGTGGGTGTTATTTCACCAATTTCCCAGGGAATTGTGCATGAATATTAATGGATAAATAGTGTAATTTAGGGGACTGATATCTATGAGTTCATCTTATTTTCACCAGCTTGATTGAATGTATGGGCCTTGGCAGGGTCATTCATTCTGTTAGGGATGTTGCTTAAAGCTTGGTTTGTACCTCTTCATTGGATTTACACAGACCCTATGCAAGTAGCCTTGGCTATTGTAAAACTCACTGCCACTGTGTGTGTACTTCAAACAATGGCAACTGAAACCGAGCAGATCAAGTTGGAGTTGAATAAGTTAAATTTCTAGGTAGTTGCACGTAGGGCCACTGCTTAGGGTAAATGGCTACACCGTGCATATGAAGTTGATTCAGAGCAGGTGTATATATTGGTCTCGAGCTTTTCTCTACCCTTTGTCTTTTGTGCTATGTTTGCTTAGCAGTGGACAAAGGCCTCAGCTAAGAGCATCTGGGGTGCTATGATTAAGTATTAATTCAGTCTTGTGATCGATTTTCCTCTAGCAGCTGCCAAAGAACTGAGCAAAGTGGACAATGCTAAAACCCTAAGTTAAATTAGAGTTTAACTAGATTTGTTTCTGTTTTACTCTGGGCACAAGATTCACTGCTGAGCCCCCACAAACCCTCCACCCTTGCACGATTTCCTTTTTTCCCCCACAAACGTATTTTATATAATTTTACGATACCCGCAAACAGGAATAATTCTCTTCTCTAACATTATTATGTCATGCAAACATTAATACTTTATACTAACATTATTTCTTCATAATAGATATGAAGTAATATATTACTTCATTATAATGTTAGAGGAGAGAATAATTCCTCTTTGTTTTCCCCTCTCCAAACACAAACCTCGAACACTTGTCAGAAGTGTTGAGGAATTTGTGTGCCCACCATAAATCAAAGCAGTGCTATTGTGATAAATTCAAGTCATAAGATAAGACATCATATTTCAGTCTCTGGCAAACACCGTATGTCTCAGACTTGCATCCTATCCCTTCACCTCTTTCCCAGCCAATCACTTGATCTCTGACCCCTGCTCAGGATAGATTGACGCTCATGCCACTCAGTCATTGGAGGCCTCCCCACCCCACCTCTAACCCTGCAGGTCACCAATTAGGCTGTATGTCCGTCATCCAACCAGCCATCCCAAACCTCTTTTTTCTGTAGATGATACCCCACCGCGGGGAGGCCATATTGGTCCTGTCCATTTGTCTTCATCAGGATCTATCACAGTGGAGGCCTTTGTTACCCCAGAGGGGCCCCCTATCTCTGGCTGTGTCTCACTCACTGCCTCTAACTTTCTCTGAGAGGTCCATGCATATTCTCATCACCTTTACCTTGAGAAGCAACTGATGGCAGGTAGAATGGCAACCTATTACGTTGAAGCAGTTGTGTTTTCAGCATGATAATGAAGAGGGGGAATCGGGTGCAAACAGAGGACAGCACATTGGATAATGATGGCTTTGGAGGGGCCGTGGTGCACTGGAGCATACAGTAAAGCAATGCAGCCCAGTATATTTCCAAAGAACAGGAGGGTGTGAAACTAGACTGTAACGACAGGCAGAGGCCAGTTAATGGGCCTGTCAACAGAGCCAACCTTGCTTTGAGTTTACTGTTTTAGTATCTTTTTATTTGCCTGCCTGCGCTTCTGGCCATATGACCATACATGTTTGCGCACACGTGTCCATGAGGGCCTGCTCCCGCATCACTCAAGTTGAATGGATGTCAGCCAGCAGTGAAATTAGACTCTCTCTCCCTCAGTGGTGGACTGTCACTACTGAGATGGAAGGAGGGTGAGCGGTTTGGTCCCAAGGCACTTTTAGTGGGGGCCCATTTTGAAGCATTTAATGTTTGACACACACTGACACACTGTCAAAAGCACAATGACCTACAAACAGCCATACTCTCCATCAAAAAGGTATGGCAGAGCTACAGCATAGAGCCACGTCCTCAAAGTCATGTAGCCATTAAACCAGGCAAGCAGTGGCTCTTTTCTTTAGTTTGTCCAAACACCTTTTTGGCACCAGCTCTGAAACTAGTTGCTCAAATTACAGTAAGCCAATCCATTTGATTGCCCAGCACAGTATAGGGACACCTATTGTTATTCACAGTAATCTTTGGAGTAGGGGCATTTATTTTTATTATATTCTTGAGCCAGAGACTGATTCCATTTTCTCCTCAAGGATTGTACATTAATTAAATGAACAAAACCCCCAAAAGAGCCTCCCTGAGTTTACGCTAGCAATCATTTTTGAGAAAAATTGAGATAAACATCTGTATCTGTAGTAAAACTCTACATTGCTACTTCTGAGACGTGATGAAGTGAGTGACACATGCACATGTATTTGTTGGCACATGCATTTGAAGCCATCTTTCTTCACAAGCACATGATTATAAAGTTTGGTAATTACCATCAACATAATCTTCATACTTTGCTGTTTGCGTGACGGCATTCCCCTTCACTCTTAGTAAAAAAAATTCATTCCCTTTTTTTTTCAGAACCCACATAGAAAACTGTTATTTCTGTAAACATTCTTTGTGAAAGTCTTTTTTTAATTCACTCATTCACAATCATTTCAGTGTGTAGAGAAGCAGACAGGCGGCTTTAAAACAGCTGCAGTCACACAACATGTTGGTGATATTGCTCATGCACTCCCCAAAGCATCTCTTTGTCTGACGGCTAAGTGGAGTGAGGTTACAGTCTCTTATTTTATCAGGCTTTTACCACTCCTCCGCTTCCCCCTCTCTCCCATTATGGGTCATCCTGCGGCATCTCCCGCCGCTGCGCTTAAATGTTTAAAAGCCTTTTCCTCTTCAGCTTTACTATTTGTTTATCTGTTTATTATTTTACCATGCCTCTCATTTATAATATTAGTCTATCTCTTCTTTTTATTCCTTTGTGTCCAGCTTGTTTTTCTTTTTCACCATGTTTATGTTCTCTGATGAGATTAAGTACATAGCTAGGTACTTGGCCTTGCATGTATACGAGCCTAACATTGATCCTAACATTCACGTCAGACCTGATATGTCCACTGAGAACTGAAGAAGCCGCTTTTTCCTTATATACTGTTTTTCGTCTTTCTGGTATTTTATAAGGTTATTGGATTCCTCGGGTCCCATTCACGGCCTGTGATCCTCTCGTTTATACAATGTCTGGTTGTCCTTCCAGATTTCGCTGGTGTAATTTGCGGTTGCCCATAAATGCTGTCTTGATTCACGGCTGGTAATTTAGCGCGTTGCCACGAGGGGAGTGGACAGGCCCTGGTTCCTTCTCATTAATAGTGAGGCTGCAACAGAGTGAGAGAGAGAGAGAGTGGAAAGTCCTCCAGGCTCCATTGATTCACCGCCTCCATGCTGCATACTGATGATGCAAGCAGCCATGCCTAATGCCCTAGTTCAACGACCTTAGTGAGTAGAGAGAGCATGAGGAAGGGAGACAAAAAAGGCCTTGGCCTGACACAGATTACTGTCTCCGCGAAGAATCACAGCTTCCCTCTACAGTTACACCACCACTCTCCAGAGAGGTGACTGCACTACGCCAGACCCATGTTTCGGTCTCTTAGGTTTTCCCCAGCTGTCAGCAGGTTTTAAGTCATCTCAAAGTTACGTGTTTGAGGAAAGCGGTGTGTATAGCGAGCGTAGCATTTTCACAACTCCAGTTTGTAATGATCCGTTTGTAAGAGCGAGTCCTGATGAAAACAACGGCTCATTAGCTTCCGCCAAACCACTTTTGATGTTCAGTGAAAACAATCATGACCTTGATGGCCCCTCCAGATGCCCAGGGGCTCAGGCGACTGAACTCCAAGGGGTGAGAGGTCGACTAAAACAGTTAACGGAGCAAGAGTCACACCTGACCTGACCCCACTGTGAACTGAGAGGCAAAGATTGGCTGCCACTTAGAGTCCCGGCTAATCTGTCACTCCAGAGCCTCCCATTTTGGCACGGCGCACACACACACACACACACACACACACACACACACACACACACACACACACACACACACACACACATACACACATAGCTGGTCAGGAACAGTGGAGGAAGCCATATTGAATTAGTGCTGTTGAGTAGCATGACGGAGAAAGAGAGAGATGTCACTCAGTTTTAGTTATATTTCTGGGATGATATTATTGGCGCTCCTCAAAAAAATCTGAAACTTTTTCCAGTACGCACAACAAAAGATACCTTAACAGATTTGGGAAAGAGGAACATGTGCATATGGTTGTTGTAGAGGCTCTGCTCTGTAGCATTGTCTGGTTGGCCTGTGTCAGGAATGCTGAGGCCCATCTCCTCTCCAGGGAGTCTCCTTCCACACTCACTTCATCCTCCTGCTGTTGCTGCCCAGTGGGACACAGAGGCACACACAGAGCCCAGATTAAGCCACTCTTTCTTGGCCCTTCTCCATTTCTCCGAAGACGCTAATTACATCTCAGATGGTAATAGATGAGGCCTCGTTAGCAGCTTTCAGTCCGTTGAAAGATTCACAAACATACATCAGAGGGGCCACTGATCGGTCTGAGCTCTCTCCTACAAAGACCGGACTTCACAGGGAGCTGGGGGCCCGATTCGCTAATTACACCGGCAGTTCCACACTGCTGCCCCGCACACCGCCTGCGCCAAGCAGACGGCTCTTCTCGCATCAACAGCGCTGCTCTTAGACAGGCCTACCCTCAAACCCAGGCCAAGCTACACAGGCGTGATAAATCTATAATTCAATGATTAAATTAGCTCAGTGGCTATTTTTGTCTCTCTGTAAACCAGCTGCTAATTCAATGACACTGCAGAAACCAGTTACTTTAGAGACAGTGACAGTTTTAATCTCAATTTTAGAAATTCCTGCATGTTATAGAGAGAGGCGAAAAACTCTGATGTCATTATAGTTCTTGAAGAAAATGCTGACATCTGTGCATTAAGTATGTCATTAGAGCTCTCCCTAACAAAATTACCCTAATTATGGATGGAGTTGGTTATTTAATTATCTCACTACAAAGCATGCTCGCTCGATATTAGAAATGCGATTTTATTCTGTAGAGATCCACTTAATGGAATGAAAAAAGATCTACAATTTCAACTCAAGTGTGTCATCACTTTCTCAGATGTGGATTTGTATATATAAGTGTGTGTGTGTGTGTGTGTACATACGAATGCCTCTATGTTTTGCAAATTGTTAATTTTATTATTTTTTGTTAGTTCCTGATGAAAGCTGCCAGTACATGATCCATCACTATGCAGAGAAGAAGCTCCACTTACTTGTTGAACCTATGTGCATGTAAGATATTGACTGGCATATACATCTATCGGGATCTTTATTGGTTCAGACCTGTGGCTGGGCTCTCTTCATTGTTTAAGTGATTTAATTCCACACAATCCCATTAGATTTCATTATCATTTGTGTTTTATTCCCCGGCTGTTGTGAAGGAGATGGAGTCAACAAGAAGATTAGACGCCGCTCTAATTGTGGTGTGGTTTACAGTGGGCCTGTTTGCCTGCATCGATCCGTTGCAAGAAATAATAATAAAATGGAAGCAAAGCGATGCAGGGAGGGGAGGGCGGCAAGCCGGCAGAGCCTCGTTACTGAAGGAATGATGTATTGATCGCGTACGACAGGGTGCTGTGGACCAATCAATTCTGATGGGCAAGAGGAGCCTGTTAGGAGATTCTCCTGGGTCGTCAGGGTCACTGCAGACAACAAGCAATGGGAGAGAAATTAACTCATCGAGGAAAATGGGGAGATGGAAAGATGGATGGCTCCATGAATAATCAAGAGGAAAAAGTGTTGGGCTATATGTGGAATATAATTTAGTATGGTATCGTAAGGTGAGAAGGTTTGTTTTTGTATGAATAGATTATTGGGCAGTGACACCCATACAAATTAAGCCCCTTACTCCTGAACCAATCTATACCGGGATGGGAACACAAACACTCATTAAAATGTGACGAGCGATGCAGTGTGTGGACATTTTGTCCTGCAAGTTGCTTCTGTATATGTGTATAAGTGGCTGCCTACTGTTTTAGGTGATTTAAAGTAAGTTCACCTTGAGGAAGGGACCGCGTTGTGTCAAAATAAAGGTACATAACCAGAAGATTCCGGTGTAGAACAGGTGAGTAGTTTTAAATAAGGAAGGTGAATCAAAGCAGAAAGAGGGAAACAAGAAAAGAAAAAGTTCTAATGGCAGTAGAGAGACAGTATTATCTATCTTCAGTGTCCAGCCTCTATCCTGTCTCCTTTCCCCTTGAGTACACTCTGCCTGGCCTCGCATGAGTTAATTGATAGCTTGTACGTTAATTTAAGTCAGACATGAGTGGTTGCTATTAATGAAGGTGGAACTTGCTGGCCTGACAGTGAAGTGTGGGTTCACGGGAGAGTGATCTACAGCCTGAAGCGCGGTCTACAGGCGGATGCTGGAGTGGAGCGGCCATCACATTTCACTTACGCATTCACTGTGAACTCGGAATGAATCAATTTTCATAAGAAAATCACCTCTATAAATTGGACTAGGACCCATTTTCAGTAGAGTTTTTCCCACTCAATTTGCCTGGACAAAACTCATAGAGGATAATGATAAAGTGAGCAGGAGGGCTCGCTCTCTGGCAAACGAAAGATTGGGTATTTTTGTGCTTTATCTGCTTAGATCAATGGATGCGTCCAGCCTGGCATCCAATTTGCATTTAGCCTCCATAATTGCTGGCATTAATAGCACACACATTTACAAAGTATTGTCAGCCATGAAGTGATTATGGTAATCAGTTGATGATTTCGAAAAGGCAATTTCAAACTGCTATGTTTTTTTTTCCTCAAATGAGTTGATCGACTTCAATCATCTGAGTACTCTTGCCCTGAATTATCTGTGTTAATGACAGGTTTATAGCCTGAGGACTGTTTGCCCTATGATGTGACAAAGCAAATACACGTGTATTATTTGTTTCAGCGTGTTTGTCAGCAGCACAATGCTGATGGGTCATGTTGATGCAAACCTTGAAATAATTATCTAGCGAAATCGGACTCCTTGGAGAATGCTAAGTGTTAGTTGTCACTGTGGCTCGGGGAGGTCAGGGGTCCCTTTCCTCCGCAGAGTGCTCACATGTCACCTTTCTGCCATTTAAACAGCGGCTATTTGCCCCATCTGTTCTTATCTCCCTTCTTTCTTTCTCTCCTCCCATTTCTCCTCCCTCATATTTAATTCAGTAGCAGTCCAGGGCGCAGGGGCATCGTGTCGCTGTGTGTGGGGAACTTCTCTCAGGCCTGTCTGGTGCAGCTACTGATAATTTTGGTCCCAGTCTTAACAGCATAGTTTCTGCCAATGACTCATCTTAGAAGTAGCAGACATTTTAAGCATCTTTTGTTTCGTGCATCCAGTCGGTTGAGGGGGGGGGATGCAGAGGTCCATGCTGAAATGAATGCGGAAGATGCAGTCATGCATGAGTGGAGCTCCTATCTCTTCATTTAAAGACCTCTTTTGGAGGATGCTTTCTTGTGGCTTGTTATGTTTCCCCCCACATTCAGACATGTTGTATAAAACTACCTCCATCCCTGCTATCATGGATTCAGTTATTCAGTTATTCATGGCTTGGGGCTGAATAATGAAAGATGGTGGAAAAAAACCCACTTCACTGTGTTTCTCTCTCTCCCTCTGTCTCTTGACTGGATTGCCACACTCACATTTTTACTCCTAGGCATCGGCATCAGTGATGTCAATGATATTTGAAGTCATTAAAAATAATGCCTTAAATTCAATAAAGCTAATGCAAATTGAAAATGATCAGCTGATCTATACTAATCAGGTAATGTTAATCTGTCTCCCACGGTCCACAGAATCATACATGGTTTTACACCATGCAGCCATACAGTATATTTGGTAAGAGCATCAGCATCTTGACAGTGATCTGTGCCATCAAAGAACTCGGAGTAATGCAGCACATGAATGCAGAAGTAGCTCTTTTGATGGCTGTGGTGCAGCAGAGGCTTGCATAGCACGGCTGCCGCGATTGCCACCTCTCTGTTCTGCTCTTTTTTCTGTGGCTGTGGGAGATGGAGGTGTTTGAAGGCAGAGATAAGGCTGGTGTTGTGACAATGTCAGCCACTGTCTCGTTCCTCAGCCACAGTCATTTGAAGCTCTGGACGTGCTGAGCAGTGACGGGGAAACAGCCGTAATCTTAATTTGATTACACCTGATACAGATGGAGGTGCTTTTCTTACATCACCTGAGCTCTCGCTGCATGAATTGTTTGAATTTGTTTCAGGTTACACACAGCATGTGGTTCTTTTTGTGTAGTGGGTGTCAATTAATAGGGACGTTTTTTTACATGAATTAACCTTCTAACCCTAACCAAAACAAACACAGTAATTTCACACTCATTAATCTTGATTAAGTCTCCTATGGAGAACACACTAAAGCACATGATCCCCCTCATATATAACTGTAAATACAGGGATCTCATCTGTCTTTCTGTTTTAGATTTTCTCAACAGCCACTCATCCAGTCAGCTTCAAACTTGGCAGGTCTATTCCTGAAGACCCAAGGCTGAGCAGTGTCAACTGTGATGTCTTTTGGATGATCAGTTCTCCACAAATATAAAGATAAAAACAGTAAAGGACACTTGGTTAGGGGCTGGGGTGGGGAAATCCACGCAAAAATCTACATTACAGCACGTTGCAAAGATGGCTTCTCTCGCTCAAAGCATTGATTCCTCAGAAAAAACAAGGAGCAGTAACACAACTCCTGGATCATGTTAATTATGGGGATATTTTACACAGAGACCCAAGCTTTACAAATTGATAATGGCTTATCACAGCAGTACAGCAGCTACAGTGTGCACGATTACCTGAAGCAAGATCATCCTGCAGTACTTAACTTTACCTTACTGCACAAATGTTTTCCAGTGAATAAATTAATCCACGTCATTTCCAAGTTTGAACATAAATCATTAGAAATATGGATTCTGTGAAAGAGATTCAATTACACACAGCGATTGAATGTATCACCACTCATTTGCCACTCGTGTGACAAATCCTTGTTATTTATATCATAACACAACATTGATGTTGAAGTTAAATGTGATGATGATTAGATGACTGAATAAAGTATTGAACTCTTATTGAGATAGGTTCTGGATTATGCACTGCTTAATACTCATTAAATCTCTCCATGTACCTGCCTGGCTTGTGTGTGTCCAGGAGGGGGCAGACCACCAGACATCTCGTGGAGGCCGTTATCTGTATGGGTAGCTCTAACTGAGAGAGCTGATAAAACCACATGCACTAATTGGGTTTTACAGCAACCACAGTCTCACAATGCTCCTTCATTACCCAGGGGACAGTGTGTCTGGTTGTTCCTGTGTTCAGACATATGGGGGGTTTACAGCATCGTGCGTTTGTGTGAGCTAGTGTGTGTGCCTGTATCATAGATATGTGTGTCAACCACCCCCCCACTGATCTGAGAGTGCAGTGTCTGTGGGCAATCAGGGATTCCAGCAGACAGCAAGTGTTGTCTGTGATGCTAAATGTCCACCCCAACTACAGACACCCCCCTAATGGCTCCCCAGTGTCCTGCTTTCTGGGGTTAGTCATGACGATTTCAAATGTCATTGTATCAAAGTGACCTTCAAGGACCTGGAATTAATCAAAGAAAAGAATGTGCCTTCTATCTTAAATGGCAAAAAGAGTCACCTTCGCTCCGAGCCTTAGATGGAATCATTTTCTGAATTAAACCGATTTTAGGATGGTTCAAGGTCTACGCTTCAGAAATCAGCTTTTGTCAAGAGAAGTAGTCACAGTCTCTGCTTTGATTAGGGTAGTATACACAAAATGAGACATTTCAGTAATAATTTGATATACACCAAAGTCATAGAAATAAAATTCACCTTTTCCTCATGTTATCATAGTAATCAATTTGAATTTATGATGTGAATCTGAACTAATTAAACACCTAACTCTCTGTTTTACTTGCTTCTTTAACAAACCTGGTAGAAAACCAATATTTTCAATCATAGTTTTCTTAATTTGAAAATCAAAATTTGAACTTGAATAGCGTACAAAATCTGTGTTGCTTATTATCAGCAAGTGTTTATTGTCCTTAATGCCCCTAATGTTCTGTGTGGTTGAAACACACAAGAGAACAAGACTTGATTTTATCTTTCTCACCAGACGCCTGCATAGAGCTTCAGTATCAAACAGGCACAAGCATAATCGACAGCAGTCCTGTGGCAGACCTAAGCCAAAACCCACTCCACCCCCGTCCCACCTTCTATCTTTAGAGGTTCTGGCTTAGTAGTTATAGCTCATTGAATTATTAGCTAATTGCCAGGTGAAAGCAGTATTGATTGTGTGTTGCACAGCAGCGGAGGTGATAGGAGTATATAGCTGATCGCAAACTGGATTTTCCTACAGGGTTGATATGAAGCAGGGGGACTGTAAAGATAAAGGACGCTGCGTGGGTGGGAGTAGAAATGCTCACACACACAAACATGCATACAGTGTGTATTTGTTGTGGTGTCTTGCTGCAGAATCTGTGCCCTGGAGAGCTGTGGGATCACTGTGCTGTGCTGCTGTTTAGCCACTGTCTTGTCCTTGCTATGTAGGTCATCAGTGCCCTCCAACGATATCTTATCCCATCTGCAGTGCAGTCAATACTGTTGACAGAACTTCAAATAGCTTTGGATTAGAAGTTGCCTCATTAACTTTGTTCCTTTGCCTAAATGATTAACCTCACATCTCCAGCTTACAGAGATGCATCGGACAAGTTTGTAGTATGAACACAGTATGAAACAGGGCTGATTAATCTGCCTTTTTGACGTGGTGCCTGTGAAATTTGAAAGTGGGGAAAAAAATCAAGAGGAAATGGAGAGGTTAAAAAAAAGATGGAGGGAGCGGGAGGGGGTGGCTGAGGGAGAACAGGAATGGTTTAGACACTGATCCTGAACATGGCAGCCAGTGGTGTGTTTCTGATTGTTTTCCATTTGCATGATAATGTGAGCATGGATTGACTCACACGCACACACACACACACACACACACACACACACTCTCATACAGCAGGGTTTTAGCACACAGACTGGTGGTTCCATGCTGGCCAGATTACCTGGGTGAGTATCCTGGGTTTTACTCTGTGCCCTGAAATGAATGAAATTCCCCACCATTAGCACACGGGTTACATAAGCCTCATGTACAGGTATATCCAGCCAGTAAGCTGATTACAGATGGAACTAACACAGTTACTCCTCTGTAATGCAATTAACACGAATTGGATTGTGGAATAAGCAACCGGACTGTCTGTCGGATTCTCTGAAGATGCAGAGCTCTTTCACAGAATGACGCCAGTGAAGCCGTAGCTTCAATAAATCATTGAGAAGCTCTGTGAAGCTAATGTCAAAGCATGTCAGCACACACCCTGAAGTCCTTTGTATCTTGTGTAAATACACAAACACGTGAAACAGCTATACAGAAAATCTTAGTTGAGTTCTTTGCAGGATTGTTGTCTTAAAAGATTTGTTGTGTGCTACACATCAATGCAGTATAAAGCGATTAGTTTGTTATTAGTGCTGCTGTTTGTGCATTTCTCTGCCGTATGCTTTTCCAAATAAGCTGAGAGACTCTGCAGCACAGACACTTGAGGTTGTAATTTGTTCGTGTATGAGTGTGTGGTACTTAGGTGAGCCTAATGTAGCAATGCTTTGCTGAGCAGGCAGCATCACTGCAACAATTTATTCCAAGTATTTAGATATTATGTGCAGCATTCAATCATGCTTCAGCAGACGCACATAAAGTATATAACACATCTCCTGGATGATAGCGGCGCTGGTTGCACTGAGGGGAATTTTCAGATGCACATTCTGACTAAATGGTGAATTACTTGTTCTCGCTGAGCCATAAACAGCTCACATATATATACATCCTGGGATGTGGAGATGGAGAAAAAAATCCCCTCCACGGGTGAGGCTGTTGTAAAGGTCATCCCTGCATCCCGTTTAATTTTTGCTCTTCCTCAAGAGTTAAGATCTATAAAGTGATCAATAAATCTCTCTAAATGTCTGAGCATCTAGGCTGCATGTGATTTAACACCTGCCTTATCTGTTTTTTTTTTTTTTTCTTTCCGTTTGCCACACTGACACACCTCAACCTTCCTCTGCTCACAAATCTAACTGTATCACCCCCTGCCTGAGCCATCCACATAGAAAATGGCCCGACCTTAACATTTGATGGATGTCAGAACTGGTTCAAAGTCCTTTACAAGGTTCTGATCCAGAGCCACCGGTATGGAAAATGTGTCACCTGTGATGTACTGTGGGGAACAAAGTGTCCTTAGGTGTGGGGTTGTTCCTTTCAGGCAGTATTGATTGAAGGAAAGATGATCTGAGGAGGCCATTAGGAGGATTGAGGAGTGGGGGGGTGCAGGCAAGGACAGACAGTGATGAACACCTCTCTAATCATTACGCCATGTACAACATTGCAGAAATCATCAGTCTCACATGCAGATACACACGCACTCACACAGCAGCCAGACATTTAAGCAGGATTAGTTCTGAATTTACAGTCTGTGAGATTACTACGCTCTCGCATTTGTTTATTTTTCTGTTTGCTCCCATTTGCTACCGCCATGTTGTCGGTCTGCCTCCGCATCTGCACCAATACTCACATGACTGCACACCACTGATGGGTGGGGCACTGTCACAATGAGCACAAGGAGACACGGCTATGGCACATACACAAACACATTGCATTTTTATGATGTCTCCTAGTATCTTTGTGGTCCAGGCATGCAAGATTGGTGTCTGGGGAGGGGGGTAGCTGAATACAGTAAACTGGAGCTATCTACAGCTGTTGTGAACACCTCCTCTCCTCCTCCCGCTTGTCCTGCAGTATGGTGCGGAGCACACTTGCACTCGGGGCTCATCAGACCAAGCTAGATAAAAGCTGCTCAACTCCAGCCGAGAGCTTAATTAAACCGGGCTGCCATCGCAGAGTGACACCTTTTACAAGCTCCTAACGGCTCTCTGCCCGCCGTTACTGCCAATCCAATTATAGACCAAAACAATAAAACAGACACGGAAGGAGCTGCGGCAAATAGGCTGGCTTAAAGAAAAAGTGGGGGGAAGCTATTAAAGATTATATGAAGATTCGCACAGTGGACCACAGAGCCAGGCTGCATGGGTTTCATTTTCACCAGAGATGCCTGTGTAAGTGTGCCACACCGGATAAACTGTGTGTGTGTGTGTGTGTGTGTGTGTGTGTGTGTGTCTGTGTGTGTGTGTGTGTGTGTGTGTGTGTGTGTGTGTGTGTGTGTGTGTGTGTGTGCGCGTGCGCGTGCGAGAATCCAGCCCAGTTCTCTCAGCCTGGACACAGTTCAGCAGCATCCAGGGGATTATATTTCCCTGTGGAAGGACACGGCCTCAATGTCATTAGGCCAGGGCCCGCACACACACACAATGGTTCAAAGCGCATTTCAGACTTTTTTCAGATCCAGACAAATTTCTGTCCCAGTGGCTTCTAACACTGTTCCCATTTTTAACGTAGTAACTCCTCTGGTTCCACTCTGTCGCAGCTGGACTTGTGACGTCTGTTACACTCAAACTGTCCAACAACTAAAAGCTGTATGTGCTTAAACTAATTAACTATAACAGAGGATGAAAAATTCTGAGATATTATGTTGTAGGTATTGTATTATGTTGCAGTTTGGTATTTTGTTCTGTATCATAGTACATGACGTTTTTACTCATGAGGGAAAAGTTCAGTGAGTATGTTTTAAGTTTTCCATTCTAAGACCTGTGGGTTCTCCCAGACATAATAAATGTGAGGCTGAAGGCTCCATTAGAGTCCAGTCATTTGGTAACTCATAACCAAAGAGTCTGACTTAATGAGAGACCCATGCTCCTAACGTGTTACACAGTGCTAATTCAAAGTGACGTGTCTCTGCCCCAGTCTCCCCAGACGTTTGGGGCCCAGAGACCACTAGAGTTAAATTTACCTTGTGGGCAAGAAAGGAAACCATGTCCCACTTGTTTTACAGACTTTTATTCTTGATAAGAAACAATGCATCCAGTCATAACAAGATGTGGAGAGAGTTTTTCTTTGTAAATGTTCCAGAATACGTCATCCGATTCAACTCCCAACATGCCTATACTCAGACTTTCTCAGGCGTAGTTTTATTGCACTAATTAATCATAAAGCTGCATAGTTTTCAATACTCCGTTATCATGTCCAGATATCACTGATGCGATAGGAGACACATTTTTTAGAGGGAAAACATTAACAAGAGACATTTCCCTGTCTGCCTGGGTGCACCAGCTCCTCTCCTTCCTCTCACTTTCCTTCCTCTACCCTTTCCTTTACCCGACGCAGGAAGCAGAACCACCCGCTCTATCATGATGCCTCGCTACCTCTGTCAGTGCTGTCTCTGTGCTGGAATTGGCAGGAAATCAATCCCACTCTCATCTGCCCCTCCACCCCCCTGCATTCTTCTCCTCCCTTCACGTCTTACTCCCCCTTCCGGCTGTAAAGTGTCCGTTCTGGACGGAGCACAAGCATCAGCACAACATCACGCCTTATCTGAGCAGGCACAAAGACCCATGGGCACATTGTTTGTCAGTATCAGCCAGCTCCAGTTTCAGGGCACTGTATGCATCTGCCAAGCCCCTGCAACACATTCACGGCCATAAACAAGACAACAGAATGGAAGCTGGAGTGGCCACCAAAATCATTTTTGGGGGCAGAATGCATCTTTAATTGTAGCGCCTGTTAATTACTGAGTGCCACGCGAACGGGGGAAAGATAGAAGCAGGATACTGCACATTGCTATTTATTATGTAAATGTATTCCATTTTAGAAACAATTAAGTGATTAGAAAGCTGTCGCTCTCTGCCGTCTCTCTTCTCCTTGTCCTTACTTGTCTTTTTCTTTGCGTTTGAGAATATTGCTGTAATGAAGCCATTACTTCTTCAAGTGAATTTTAATGAGTTTTTAACTAACATTTTAATGAGCTATACATTACCATAAAGCATGGATTAGGCTAAATTGAATTGTGTGTCTGTGTGTGAATGTTAATGTATGTGTGTTGGTGCTGTTAGAGGGTGTAAAGGAAAGAGGTTCATTAAGAGTTAATTATATTGTTTCTCAGGAGCAGCGGCGGCATACATTTTTCCTGGATCGGGCAGCAGACTCGCCCACTGAGGTCCTGCTGTCATTACTGTGCTGCCCAGGGGCTTGTTAGGCCAAATTAGGGGTTCTGTTTGAAAAATGAGCTTTGAACAGGGCTGCTGTTTAAATAAAGATGTTTGTTTAGGCTCATCAGCTGAATTGGAGGTAGAGGCACAGTATGTGGCAGAGAGTTTGATGGAATTCACTCCATTCATGTACAGTTGGCCCCATCGATTCAGCACCTTTGTACTTCTCACCACCTCCTCAGTTTGACCTTGATCAGGCATCCTCTCCTCATCCCCTGTTGTGTGGTGTTGTGTCTTGCCTCTTTCTGAATTCTCACAAGAGCCCACATGCTCTGGCTCTTTTATTCCCTCTCAGGCTCTATTAAAGATGCACATTTCATATGATATCACCACCTGTGATTTCTCTCCACTGTGGTATCACTGCCAGCCATATGATTCCCTTTACCAACGCTCTTTACCATATTTCCTGCATCTTATCTGGGAAAGTGACAGTGTTATTTACAATCCCTTAGCTCAGGATTTGCAGATAGGGAGAATGGCGGTGGAGATCATATCGGGCTCGGCCATGGTCTATGGAGAATGATCTGTGTGCATGCATACGGCTTCATCTGCAGAACCTAATCTGCAGTCAGTGCAGTGAGAGCGCTGACAAGCCAGTGGAGGAAACGCATGGGACAACGCTACGGGGGTTGGAAAAAAGGATGAACCGAGAAGATGGAAAGAGAGAAAAGACAGAAAATAGCCCCCTGATGGTGGTAGGAGGGAATAAGACAGACATAGAGAGATAGTGATGAGTTGTGTTAATGATGAGAGTCTCTGCTCAGTTCTCGGAGGAGGCACAGCCATAGGCACTGCCAGACGGCCATATTGTTGCAGCTGTTTCCCTAGTCTGACCTGCAACCCCTCAGTGGAGGAATATGGGGGATATGTGTGAACCTGCTGCTTGCCTGCCTGCTGAGGGGGTAATTTCTGCATCTGGATGGGGGGGCAAAGGTGAGCTCTGGCCGGTGGGAGGGCAAATGAGCGAGTCAGAGCTGGGGAAGAGTCTTGCATCCAGACAAATGGAGCACATCTCCTTCCACAGCGTAGTATTACATAGTGTGGCATTATCCTTCTCCTGCCCTCAGCGTCAACAGTAATACAAAGCACCAATGACAGCACATAGAGTAGGTTTGGTATGTTTTGTCAAGTGACATATATATTGTCTCTCTTCTCTCAGGGTGGAATTGAAAATGGCGTTATTGTAATAGCACTCTGCCGGATGAAGCGCAAAAAGCACTCGAAAGAAATGATATTATAGCTCGGAGCTACCACTCCACAGCTCTCCCTGTTTATGTGTGTGTGTGTGCATGGTTTATTTTCTAATCAGAGTGTGGGTAGAAGGTGGTGGGTCTGCCTGCTGGGTTATGGCCATGGGCTTGTAGCTGTTGTAATCTCTCGTAGTGTTTCTTAGCCCTTGACCCTGGAGAATATCTATGAAAGCACAGAGGGTCTTTTTCTGCAGTCAATAGGAAGGGAAATATAATAACAACTGCAAACATACACCAATATCCACATTTGCCACATTACAAAAAGATACCAAAGCCCTGCAGCTTTTAAAAATCGCTCTCAGTTTGTCAGGGCTGTGTGTTTTTTTTATGTGTGTGTGTCGAATGTCTATCAAAGTGATGTGAATGTCAAACCAGAGAGAAAAGAAAAAAAAAAAAAGATTTTAGACATCAGTCTGTGGTGATGTGGCAGCGAGCGCAACCTTTGTGAACCAAAGCTCGGCTCGCTCCTGTAGGTGAATGTGTTTGTCAGCACTTATCTCAGTATGCTGGCTGGAAGCTTCAGTCAAGGCTCCCCACTAATCTTACAGACAAGCGGTGTCACCCTCCAGTGAATAATATCTTGGGTGGGAGAAGAGGCCGCACTGTACAAAATATCTCCTCTCTTACCGCCCTTGCCCTGCCACCCCCGCGCTATATGTCGGGTGCTTGTGCTGTCATGTATCTGCACCCGGCTGATTTTTTTTTTTGTGTGCTGAGTCTATCTTAGGATAGAACACACACACACACACACACACACACAGACACACAGACACACACACACATAGAGACCTCCCTAATCGTTGCCCCCACCCTGCCAATCTGTTTTACAAAGTTACTGTGTGGGTGTCTCCTTTGTGTTTTTATTTTGGCAAAGACCTCCACTCTCAACCCCTTGGCTATTTCACACGGTGCAAGTTGCAACCCGTATCCTTCTTCTATAAGTTCAGAGAGTTGAAAAAGTGCCAGCTGACGGAACAGCAAATGTGCCATGCTTTGCCCCCTGCCTGCTGCTCCTTCATTCAAATCAGCCCACTCCTCTGATACTTGGGGAAATAAATAAATAAATGGAATACAAGGCAGATTAATACTTTTTTTTCAGATATGAGCTCTTTTTTAGCCTGCAGCCGGATTGGCAGATGTAGCACTTGCCAAGAGAGAGGTGTAAATGTAAAAAAATATTAATATTAATAAGCGAGTAAGCAAGGCGGCAGAGTTTGAGGCCTGCTGGAACTCTGCGGGAGGTGGGATGTTTTCAGTGGAAGAAGAGTTGAGTGTTTCATGGGGATAGAAAGGCAATTACCTTACGTCTGTCGGCTGATTCGGGCTTGAACGCCTACAGGGCCTCAGCGTTGGAGCCAGAGTTCATTCTCACACAGCACATGCACAGACCCACTTAATGAGTCGCTCATATCAAATGTGCTTCACATGGACTAACAGAGAAGACAGGCATGTTGTAATTCTGATATTAAAGCATTCTCTTGCCTTATGATTGCCCGTGACATGGTGCAGTTGAGCCTGTGGAGGAGCCTGTGGGCAGCCGTGGAGGAGACGCATGCTTATACTATTATAGAGAAAGGCAGACCTTTACTGAGGGGATAAATATTTGAGTTGAGTGTGTTTTAACTGTCGGATGTGACCTTGGTGCCTGTGGCCTTGCAGTTAGGATTAGATAGTGGACTAAAGTGTATTTGGATTTAGCCCTCCCCTCATTTACTTAGTGAATGTATCTATTCAGAGTCTGTGTATCAGCGAGCCTTAAACCAACACACAGGGCATAATCCTGACCAGTGTTGTGTCATCTGTTTGTTTGCTTATAGCTGTTTGTAACCCACTGTTTATCCTGCCCTCAACAAGTGTGCTGTGTTTTATCTGCCACAGTGTGTGTCTCCTCTGTTTTTATCTGTATTTATTTAGATTCCAGAGTAGGGATGCATTTACTGCAACACACTGTGTAGTATTAGATTAGATTAGACAGCGCGGCACAGGCACCGTAATGATGCACCTAACCAGTGTTTCTTTTGTCACTGTTCTGTTTCAAAGGAAATTGATTCTGACAGAAATCCCACGGGTGCTATCAGCAATGAATGGAAAGAGCAATTAAATCCAATGTGATCTTGAAAACAACAGGC
Organism: Paralichthys olivaceus; assembly: GCF_024713975.1. NCBI lineage: Eukaryota > Metazoa > Chordata > Actinopteri > Pleuronectiformes > Paralichthyidae > Paralichthys > Paralichthys olivaceus. Next base: position 20,975,179 of record NC_091103.1, read on the forward strand.
AGTGTATGGTCCAAACCAGGCTATGATTTTAAACAGCAGGACTTTTGTTTGTAATGCAAATACGGGGAGCCCAGTGGTGGTGGCTATGATGCCCATCCTGGCCTGGGGGGGGGGCTGCCTCACTAATTACCTTAGCTCTTTAGATTAGAGGGCAGCCCTGCATGAGAGAGAGAAAACCTCTACCTCCTTGTTTTATTCCCTCCTATCACCCCTGTGTAAAGATTCCATTTGAATTCATGTCACACAGAAGTCCCTCTCTGTACCCCTGTGCATCCCCAGGATAATTGGGTTGAAAGCTTCATCTATTCCTCGTCACTGCTTCCTTTCGTCTAAATAAATAAATAAATAAGAAGACAATGCTCGGCTTGCTGTAGAGCGGGTAAGAAGACAAGTGAATGAAGAGATGAGAGGAGCCTGGACCATGGGGACCCGTTATCCCTCTAATAATCCTAGCCCTCCCTGTCATTGTCCCCTTTGCCACGTGGAATTTACATAAGAACCTGTGGTGGTGCCCTTAATTTAGCCCTCCTCAAGCATCTTCAAACATCCTCCAACAAGCTCACTCCTTTCATCCATTAGAGGCACCACGTGCCCCTCACTGCCGCAGAGACGGACACACAGCTGCAGCCGAAGTTCCTAAAGTGCTACACCACGGATAAGATTTATTCTAGATCAAATGGATAAAACTCAGTATGAGTTAACACAGCAGGTGAGCCAGTGCCACCCCCTGTTTGTACCTTCTAAAACTTTTCTTTTCATTCGATAAGCTATTTTGTATTTCGCTCAATTTCTGAGTACACCATTAATTTAGGATTAGATGTAGTATTTTCTCGTACATATTTATGCTTTCACATTTACATCTGTGTGCTCATGCGTGTGCTTGTGTGTGATATCAGCTTTTCTGATTGGATAATGAGCTGGTTTTGTGTGTTTCACTGAACACTATGCAGGGTGAGAGGCTATCTCCATGACGCAGGGCCTACCTGAGGGTGATTACATGCAGGGCCACAGTTGTTCATCAGACCACCCACTGTTTTTGTGTGTGTGTGTGTGTAAGTGTGAGAGCACATATCTGGTTGTGCATAAGTGAGAGCATGTGTACATGCTAGTGCGGCACCCTGTGGGCTCTCACATGTGAATGACACCAGGCTTCAGGGCATTCTGTCTCTGTTTGTTCTTCTACCTCCACAGGGACTTCCATTAGCTCCAATTAGTTTCTGTTTGTGCTTGCCTAGTCAGATGAAGCTGCACATCCCATTTGAAGAGACACAATGAATTCATCCACGCTGCATTTTGCACACAATTTAAGACATATGAAAAATTTGAAATATAGTGAATATTTCGACAAAAACAACACAGTTGCACTCTTGCTGAACTGTTTCCTCCTTCTTTCCCCTCAGTGCTACGAGATGACTTCAGACAAAACCCTACAGATGTGGTGGTGGCAGCAGGAGAGCCAGCGATCCTCGAGTGTGTTCCTCCCAGAGGCCATCCGGAGCCCACCATCTACTGGAAGAAGGACAAAGTGCGAATTGATGACAAGGATGACAGGATCACAGTGAGTGTCCACTGAATAGGAATAACTTTTTTTGCCAAAGTCTACTGTTAACTTTTTTGTGTGTGTCTGGGCATGTATAAAAAAGCCCTTGCTGCTGGAATTTGACAGTGTTTCCATGTGTTGGAAGCATGGGAGGGATCCTTCGTTTGTTGCTGCCCAGCTAATGGTCTGACAGGGAAGAAATTCTGCACGTGGAAGGGAATAAATCAAAATGATCTGTGTATTTAAGTGATTTTTCTTTGTGTCTTTAGATCCGGGGAGGGAAACTAATGATCTCCAACACAAGAAAGAGTGACGCCGGCATGTACATCTGTGTGGGCACCAACATGGTCGGAGAAAGGGACAGCGAGACTGCACAAGTCACAGTGTTTGGTGAGCTTCACTTTGTTTCTCCTCAGTGATGTTGATGAGCCACATCCATGCATGCATGTATACTACATTTTCCCAGTTACGGTATAATTCTCCATGTCAAGTGGAAATACTTTCAAGGCATGTGTTTTTACAGTTGAATTTTAAACCCTGACGAATGTTCTTTTCTGAAACCCATGTGCTGTACATCATATTTAATGTTTAGCCGTTAAGATGTCAAGAAGTTGAATGAAATTTACGATTAGTTAAAATATCGACTGTTCCTGTATTGTGAAAGGAGCCAGTTATGGGTGTCGTAGTGCCGTTGCTATATTTCTTTTACCACATAATGACCACGGGGTAACAAAAATTACAAATGATCGCAGAATTTTACTCAACAGCATACCACTCATTAGAAATTTATTATTAGAGATTTATGAAAGATTCTGTTGGAAGAGAGTGCTGTGCAGAATAATACGCCTACTGTATAGTCACTGGAAATGAAATGATCTCTTTTTTTTCTCTCTGCCCTTCCTGCAGAGCGACCAACCTTCATCCGGAGGCCCATCAACCAGGTGGTCCTGGAGGAGGAGACAGTGGAGTTTCGCTGCCAGGTACAAGGAGATCCCCAACCCAATGTACGCTGGAGGAAAGATGATGTTGATGTTCCTCGTGGGAGGTAAGCATTAAAATAGGCTCGATTTCAGGAGAACATTTCTTAAGACAGTGATACAATTATTTCCCTTCTTGAGCAGCCACTTCTGAGTGTGTGCCTTCATCTGTGCATGCCAATCTGTGTGTATGTGTGTGTGTGTAGTGATGTGACAGGCTGCACTTAATGCAAAGGAGCTGTGGAGGCATTGATGTCAGTCTGAGTGACTGTTTCACACTAATGACAACTCTCACTGCCAGCTCTCACCTGGCTTGGCTGCCAGAGGGCAATAAATAGCCACATTAGGCTGTACTACGCACATTACACATTCTGGATAAAATGACTCCACACGTGGGTGCTCCAGAACCTGGCTTGCACAGTCACAGGAGGGATAGACGGTGTCTTATGTCAAGGAAGGGCCCTACAAGAAGACAAACAGAATTTGAGCTAGACAATTAAAACTGAGTGACAGGTTAGGTGGGAGGGAGGTTACAAGAAGTGTTAAGAAAAGAGACAGATAGAATGACAGGAGATACGAAGAGTGGGAGCATAGATGCTGACATGAGCTTTAAGTGTCTGCGTACAGGTGCAGCTACTCGGGTGAAATCTTGGCACAGGCACCTCGGAAAGCAAGGGAGATAATCACTCCCCAACTTATGCATTTAAACCTTTGTCAGTGTATTTGCTCATATTAGAGACGAATGTAAGAAAAAACTGTAAAAGTCTCTAATTTACAGAAGCATGCCTCCACTATTGCCAGCTGCAGACTGTCTGACTTCCAGTAAACAGCCCCTGATGATATGGTGATACTGTTGGGTCCTGTGCGTCAGCCTGTTGCTCCACTGTGAGTCACTGGACTCACAGTCAACAGCAGTGTCATTTTCCGGAGTGGACCTCAAAGAGACCAGCGTTCTTTCCCCGGCCAGCAGGCCAGTCACACGCTGCTTGGATCACCTCATAAAGCATACACTCAGCGGACCTGACATCTCTCAAGGCAATAGCTGCAGAGCTGAGCGTGGGCAGGTTGTTTGTGCCTGATAAGGATTTGGTTCGCTGGGCAGTGGGACGTGAGCACTGTGCCAAAACACATAAAAGTATTTCACTCGTGTCTTTGATAGGGAGTTGGCTCTGGAAGTGTTTTCATTTTGTACACTAATTAACAGACTTATGTAGGATGAGTGTCATGTGTCTGTGTACTTGCTAACTGTATCACCCCCTTTGAAGTTTGGCCTTATTTGGAAATGGAAAATAACTGAATACCTGAAAGAAATTATACTGCTGGAATAAATAAACAATTAATATTGCAGTGTTTGTAATTACATTGGAAGAACTTTTGTTTTCCTTCCCAATATTTAATTCTCCAGTTTCGCTTTGATGCACAAAAGCAAGCAGAAAGACTGTGATATTCTAATTTTGACATTTTCTGCCGCCTTTTCGTTGCGTGCCAAAATGAAGACTCTTCATATTGTTAAGTGACGATCTGTTCCCACTTCCTCTGCTTCTGATACTCTCTTAGCAAACATCAAACATGGATTCGGTCTGACTGACAGAGAAGCTGTTTAAAAATCCACGCAAGAATAGTTTCCACGATAACTGGTGCTCTGGAGAGGAAGAATAAAAACAGCTACTGTAGCACAGCCGTTGTGTCATTTACACTGTGGGCTTCTGTTGCTGTATCTGTCTCGGTCAGCTCTGTGGGCGCTAGAGGCAACTAAAGATCAAGCACTCCCATATGCAGTGGGGGGGTGGTCTTTGTTTGTTCTTAAACCGAAAAGGTTACACTGTCCTTATTATTATGATAAGCTATAGAAAGAGAGATACTTACTGAGGCCATTCCTTCTCTAACATCAAACTTGTCTTTGCTGGTCCCTTTACATGCATTGTGTGTATGTGTGTGTGTGTGTATGTGTGTGTGTGTGTGTGTGTGTGAGAGAGTGACACTTTTATACTAGGATGAAGGCAAATGGAGCCTCAGCTGAGTAAACAGGTCTTTAATATGCTCAGTGGCTCCAGTAGCCTCCCAGGCAAACACACACACACTGGCACACAGATAAAATGACACAGGATGGCACTGGCCTCGGTCTCTGTGGGATAGAACAGGAGATAGAGACAACACAAGACTGGTTTCAATTAGGGGACAAAGACAACAGTGCTGCTCTTTTTACCTCACTCTCAGTGTTCCACCATGTTTGTTAAAATCTAATCACCAAACAACCTTATCTGTTCTAAGACGCTCATCAACAGGCTTTGATATGGCAGCATGATAAAATAGGTTAATTCCATATCCAAATCCCTATAGATATCACAGTGAGACCAATAGAACCTCCGTACAAGTATCTGCATTGAAACCATAAATTAAAATGCAGTTGTATTATTTATGATTGGGAATTTATATATTAGGAATTTTTGACACTGACTCTAGATATAAATTTAGCTAAAGTTGTTTACATGAGTTTTTAACCACGGTCATTTCTCTTTTTCCACGCAATGGAGCACATTCAAATTAAGGACTTAACCTTTAAACTTATTTGTGGTCTATAAATTTGTCGCCAAATTAACAGAAAAATTCATATAAACTCTGTTCGGACAGGATTAGTATAAAACTCATTCCATCCAAAGCCAAAATGCAGGACCTGATGTTTTTAAGGGACAGAGATGTTTCTTTTTGCCTATTATGTGTAAGGAGAGGGCTCAAGTCTTGGAGGCAGTAGTGTTAAATACATGTAGCCCACTACACCTGAAATTAGTTATAGGAAGGCAGAATAGCTGAGACAGAATAATTACCTAAAGCTGAAATTAGATCAGCCCATTTTATGAGCTTGTAGCTTCTTGTTCTTTTTAATGGCTTTTCTTTTTTCTTTTTAAATATTCATCATGTGGGCTCCAAAATGGGACTGCATGTTGCCAACAGGTCACAAAAACCTTTTCAATGTCCTCCATTGTGATGCACGACTCTTGAGTTCTGTGTGACAATGTGCTGAAAGAAACAAAATACTAGAAAGGACCTAAATAACAAGAGGACCAATAAGTGTGCTGAACAATGGATAGAAATTGGGGCTTTCATTATCACCAGTGTAAGAGGAGGAAAATCAAATATATCCTGCTCTGGGCAGGATTAAAATCACTGACCAGCACATGTAAAATTAAAATCAACCAACCTCCCCAAGAGAAATAAGTCCAGCACAAAAGGGATTCACTCTTTTTACTAATATACGATTAGATTCACAGGGTGGAGTTGTGTGTCATCCCTGGGGAAAATCTTTGGTGTGTGTCTGCACATCCACACATATAAAAAATACTGATAGACAGTACGTACTGACTCTATGATGCTCTCCCATAATGCTGCAAAAATTGATAACCTCCATATTTTGCAGTGCTTACTCAATTCTTACCATTTTTTAATTTGTAAGTGTCATCATTTGGATCAATATCAGTAGCAGATTAATATCCGCCTGACAAGCTTCTCTGCAGAATCCTGGTGAAAACACACAGTAGCTGCTCACAAATCAGAGATCCAGGAGAGCAATTCTGTAGCGAGCTCTGTCTCCAAATGGAAAAGATCCTGTCGTAGTGTCTGAATCCGAGTGAAAAGACTAAAGGCAGCAGTGTGTGTTATCTCCCACTGCCCACCAGCTCAGTATGTGGGCCAAGTCTTTCCAGCCTTTGGGTTCCCTGTCCTGCCTCATTTGCACTGGACCCTTGTGCCCTCTCCTGTGCCTTATCAGAGGCCCTTTGGTCTCGCAGTCTATCTGTATTCAACCGTCCCTGTTGACCTCCACAGCACAGCCCCTGCAACATTCAGCAGAAAAGCTTCTCTTTCTGACTCAATCCCTCTGTGGTGTGTGTGCATGTGTGCGTGCGCCTGTGCGTGCGTCGGGGTCATTCTCTTTGAGAGAGCTGTTAAAGCTAGTGTGACAGGAGCGCTTTTGTTATGCTGACCATCCAGTTTCAGTGATTTCTCACCTCTGCAACTCAGCAGAATAAAAGACAGCAGACTATGCTTCCTGTCTCCAATACTTCTCTTGATATATAAGAGGATACATCTGGTATTTATGAGGGCATTTGTATTCGGGGGTTGGTAAGAGAAACGGCAGCAGGGTGATTGGAGCTATAATTTATCCTTTAGGTTTATTGACACGGATTGTGTCAATAGCAATATAATACTTCACGGTGTGTTGTAAGGACTATAGAAAACATGATTTAACATTAATTAGGAAATGTGCAGTCACTAATTTATTATGTGTCAGTGCTTTTCATTCCCATTCAATCCTATTCTTGCTTTGCTGCATCGCCACTGCAAAAATACTTGAGTTCGGATTTTCTCGAAGCTTTTGGTGTGTGTGTCCTTTATTTATCTCACATACTCACAAATGTAACATTGGAGCTTATTCACCAATCTAACCAGTGCAGATTTAAGCACAAAAATCGACTTACGACCGGGATGTGATTCATAAATGTCGGCATCGATCCACACATTGATCTTTGATAAATGTGGCAGCTGAAAACAACATTAAATTCATTAAATAAGGTCAAACCTCTCAGATACTGTTTGTAATAGTAATATTATAGCTTATATCTCAATTATTTACATTGAGGTGAAGAAAGTATGGACCCTTAGTGTAGACACTAGGACATATAATATTGTGCCATAGGCTACATATTTTTAGGTTTTGAATGCTTATGCTCTTATACTCTTATAGTCTTAATACACAGTATGGTCTTATATCAGTTCTCTGAGATGTATTTGCAGCTCCTGTTCTCACACATACTCCACATTGATAAATGCCGAGCTTTAAGTGAAAATAACCATAGGCACAGTATTCTGTCATTCATTAGTTTGCAAGTGAGGGCGATTGTGTGTTTCCAGGCATCGGTCAGTGAGCTGTACTTTCCTTTTTATTTTTTCCCGGTATCTGAAGCACACAACCGTTCCATCTGCTCCAAACCGCTTTGACAAAGTAAAGACTGCACTGCTGCAACTGTTGCTGTGGTTATGGAAAGAAGTAACTCTTAGGATATATCTGACTTTCACAACCCCCTAACCTGGCCACAGGGTGGAAATCTAGCCAAACGGATCTTTGATTAATATAGGATAAGGTGATGAGTGTCACTCACACTGTTGGGAAAGCTCTGACCCTGCTAAGCCATTAGAAGTGCCAAGACGGAGGGGAGCTCTGGCTAACGGCCTTACAGAGAGAAGATGAGAAGCAATAGCTGTTAATTGATTCCCTCTTAAGGGTGACAAGGCTTGGCGAGGTGGAATCCAGCCCCTTTGATCAGGATGAGGTAAAGTAGCAGTCAGATGGTGTAAGACTGGATCAGACTGTCAGAAATAAATGGAGCAGAGAGGGAACTTTGTGTCAGAGCAGTCAAGCCAGAGACCAGGTTGGATTTAGCCCTTTACTGTATCTTGAGTCTGACACATGTGCTTGGTTTGGCGCACAGCCCTTCTGCCTACCGCTGCCCCTATTCACACGTACACAGAGGAGAGGCCTGATAAGATCCTCACAGATTTAGTCATTTTGTGGATGAGTCTAGACACTCACAACCCAAGAGATAAGACTCTCCTAATGTGAGTGAATTGCACAAGTCTGAAGGTTTAACGTGGTCGACTGTGTTCCTGACGGACAGTTAAAAGCCAGGACCTTCAAGATGATCTGGAGGAGTTTTGAAATGAAATGCTTTTAAAGTGTGTCCAATAAAGTTTTCATCTCTGTTGCGGCCTTCTGCGTGCAGCAAACACATCAAGTTGACAACCCAGAAAAATGCTGTTTCATCTTGGCACTTGCTTACATTCCCATCACTCCTCATCTTCCTGCTTGAATGAATGACTCTGTACATGTGTGGATATGTGTTGGATGATTGTATACTTTGTTCTGTGTGCGAGTGTGTGTGTGTGTGTGTGTGTGTACAGTGTGCCTTTTCTGTTTAAAAAGGAGGACGAATCCGGCCGGGGGAACTTGGCTCTTCTGTCCTTTCCACAGCCCTTCTACATGTGCAATTACATTCCTCCTCTAATAGAAAACAGAGCTCTACCCCAATCCACTCACAATAAAGAGCTACTGTTCCTTTGCCCTGTGTACTTGCATGTGTGTGTGTGGCCACAACTACCTCTTATCCCTGAGTATTTCCACTCATCTTGTCATCCAGGCTGATTCCATATAGGAAGCTGATTACAGATTGATTGGGCTCATGTTTCCCTCTAATAAGTCATGTGCCAGCATGAGGTTCTGTTTTGAGAGACTGATAGAGACAGGACCAAGAACAATAAGCATGTTGTTCAGTGCGTGCATATGCAGGTTCTCCACACTGCAGAGGGTTGGTCTTGCAGATGTTGGATGATGGCTGTTGGAAGCCGTTCGAGCAGTAGAACTGTTCGTGTTTCAACAAGAATTGACAATAAATGTACTTTTCATGCCTGGTCGTAAAGTAAAAGAGCAAAATTCAATTAAAGCATATCCTGTATCGTATGACTATTAGACATTGTAGAAAGAAGCTCAAAACTTCCAATGATTGACAGGCAGCTGGCCAACATCTTCCTTTGCCATACATAGTAACAGCAACATTTGACCCAGTAGCCTCATAATCTCACACCTGCATCTCTTTCCTGGCAATGGCAGGTATGGATCTTTGCATGTCAGTTTTGTGTCATGTCAGTCGTTCATTTGATGGGTGCAGCACTTTGTTCCAAACTGAAATATCTCAAGAACTATTTAATGGATTGCCACAGTTCAAATGAAAATATCTGTGGTCCTGAGAGGATGAACTCTGGTGACTGGATAATCCTCTAATTTCTATTTATGTGCCACTATGAGGTTGGCATGTAGTTTTTCTGCTGTTTGATGCATTACCACACATTTTGGGGCAGACATTCATTTTACAAAGAGGATTCTTTGTCTAACATCAGATCACAAATTTCAGTTTGCATTTTGGTTTTCATTCGACCAAACGCTCTATGCAAAACTAAGGTTATTCTTATCTGCCTAGCCTGCACTTTTTGTTTCCTGCTAATCAGCAAATGTTAACATGATTAAATGCCAAACTAACATGGTAAACATGTCTAACCTAATACCAACCTTAAGATCAGCATTTTAGCATTTAGTTGAATGCATTGTTGTACAGCCTCAAAGAGCTCATAGCATGGCTTGTTTTTACAGTATTTGAAAGGGAAGGCTGCTGTAGAGCTGTAGCTTTTGTATCTGCAGCTGTTGATTTGAAAGAATTCAAACCTACGCTGGGACTGAAGCAGCCAGACTCTTAAATGAATCATTGCCTTCCTCCTTCTGTTGACGCACAGTCGGTAAGAGTAGGTTAATTGAGAGCACTGGGAACAATTTACTTGTTCACTTGTTCTCATAATAGTTTGTTATGGAGTCATGATGTTTTCCCAAAACCCTGACTTGTTCCTGTCACTCTTTTGCTCATCTCTCCCTCTACTTGCATGTCAGGACTTCATGCTGTGCTACCCATCCTATAGCTGGAAGGCACAGAATGTGGAGAAGCTCTTTCTATTAGCTTGTTTGTTTTTCATCTGAGTGCAGGCTTGTCCCAAAAGGTGTTGTCTCATTCCTTTGGATGCCACTCACTTAGAATCAACAGTAAATGCTTTATTCGTGTTCCCTACCATTACCTGAAGTGTGCATCCCCTCTTTCTAGAACAAAGCATTCAGTCATGACTCAGTCAAATAATCATTATGGCTCTTTAAGTACCTGTGTGGAGAGGTGGAACTGGCAGTCAGAGTTGAGGAATGTGCTTCAATAAAGCTGCCTTTGAATGGTTGCTCAGGAAATGTCATAACAGGAGAGGGAAAAAATAAGACGTGGATAGACAGGACAGATTAGTTTCGCAGCTGCCAGTGGCAAACAGCCATCAATACACCTGATGGTCGACCAGAGGGGTCTTTCCCCCGCTCTGAGGGAAATGGACCGTAGCGAACTGTTACTCTAAAGTCGCTTCAGAAAGTATTGCTTCATAGTTTATTGCCACATCTTACTATCCAATGTATTATCCAGAGTAAACCTTTTTATGTTATGTTCAAAAACCAACTATAATACATTTCTTTATCTTTTCATTAATCCCTATCTTATCCCTATATATCTATGTAACCAAACCTTGTGCAGTTTTTTTCAGGGCCATCCAGAAGCTATTAAAAGCCCATAAAAGAGTCATACTGTAGCGCAGGGTAGAATATTTCTTCATTATGATCAACATGGACTGTGTAGTTTGTTCTCAAACCGCTGTGTGACTGCATTTTCAATCTCTGAGCGGTTACCTCTGCGTTGGGCAGATATCACTGCTCGTTTATATGTTTTTAACAGTTGTTATACTACACATTTGGGGTTTGAAGGCTCAGAGGCATACACTATAATAAAAAAAGAGATATTTAAAACCCTTGTGTGAATCGTGACTTGTGGGATTATAAGTGGTAGTATCAAAAAAAAGCCATCGTGGCACACTGCAGTGCTTACGCTGCAAGGCAAAAAGCAACACGTGCATTCACCAATAATCTTTCTACATATTCTATAATCAAATAGACATTTACAGGAGGGCTTTAAAGGGTCATCATAGTGTCAAGCTCAGATGGAGTGGCCCTTTATCTTTTCATCTCAACTCTGCTCTCAGTGTCTGTGAGTGACAGACTGTGGACAGCAGAGGTCTGTCAGGCTGACAGACCACCATCACACAGCCCCCACCACCCCCGCCACCACCACACTACTTACTCACAGCCAGGCAGCACCCCCTTCAATTACAGAACAAACAAGATCATGCTACACACCAGACCAGCATCACCCCCCCCCCATGTCAACTGACATAACATTTGTATATAGGTCTTGGGGTACAACCATGTGTAAACACACAGAAACACAAACATAAGAATAATGCAGACGAATGGAAATCAGGACCAACTTTGCCTCAGTGTAGTTTTTGTATTGATATTGATTGTTGCTGTGTATAGATTCATTGCAAATGTTATACCTCACACACACACACAGACACACACACACACACACACACACACACACACACACACACACACAAACCTCTGAATATGACTTGAAAATACACACACACACACATAGAGTGAACCATTTCATGAATATTGAACAAGTTTTGTACGTTCCAACTGAATGCACAGCTCTGTGTACTGTGTGTCATTGTTGAATAATTAATCCTCCTCCCTGCAGTCTCCATTTGTCATAATGAACAGTTGTACTTGTGTGCACCTCTCCAAGAAGAGATACACTTTTCACGGACACTGCCAGACGGTCCAGCTGTCATGGTTGAAGTCCAGTCTATGTTTTATCTGAATTTGTATTTTTTTTGCATGCAATGCTGAAAGGGCAACTTGAATTTCATGATGCAAAATTTCTGTTGACAGGTATGAGATCAAGTATGACAAGGAGGACTATGTGCTGAGAGTGAAGAAGGCTTCTGTCAACGACGAGGGCATGTTCACCTGTGTGGCAGAAAACCGCGTGGGAAAGCTGGAGGCCTCGGCCACTCTCACAGTCAGAGGTATTGTTTTCTGTTATTTTTTCACATTAGCCAGCCGCGGACCACAGTGGTTACCAATACAAGAGTTGGATTGACAGTTTACTCTGTAGGGTCTACCTTTACACAAATGGAAATCCAGAATGCTGACTCCCACAGCCAAGGGAGATGTAGACAGTCTATGAAACTGTTTAATTATTTACATTTCCAAGTGCGGTGTCGACACACTCCACGACCCAACCCCCTTTCGAGGTGGAATGCTAGCCACGCTACCCTTCATGCTGCAACCACCAAGTCAGCAAAGCCATTTCACAGATTACTGGTGCACACCGCCAGTCTCACACCTGGGGTTTGCAAGGTTAATAAAAACATTCTAACCATAATTTTCCCTCTTTTCACCACTCTTCTTCCCATTAAATCCAAGTGTTTGAGGTCCCAGTGGAGCGCTTTAGAGCGACACATGGGGCCACAGGGAGGTAAAACAAAGTCTGGGTTCATTTTTTTCTTTTTTACCCTTTTTTGAAACATCTTTGTGTTTTATTTGAATGTGACTACACATACAGTAACACAGTACCTCCTGGATACAGTATGGGGGTTTCAGAAGCCCTGAATTCAAAGCCACATGTTGTCTTTACTTAGTTTTTGAAAGCTTTTTTTCTTCCTCACGTCCTCTTGTGCTCTTTTTTCTGCCCTGTACATCAGCACCAGCGACAAACACATCTTCACTTGCAATTAAAAATATACTCCACTCGTAGAATTTTAGATTTCATTAATGCAAACAGAGAAGATCCAGTAGCACATTTGTCTCTAAAAAGCAAAGCGGCTGCCCCACAGGGATTTGTGTGCAATTCTGATCGTTAACCTCTAGTGGGCGCTCAGTCCACAACCCCTTTATCTTTGTGGGTCATGAGAAACGGAAGCTTTAAGCTAAACAACAAAAAGAAACCTATCCAGTGGACAGTGGACAAAAGCTACTGAATCCTCTCTGTCATGTTTCCCTTTGCCAGACATGTGTTGACCCCAACACAACATGTCATTCGTTCTGACTTTGATTTCTTTTTTTTTGTCTTATTTTACTATGTTTGTTCTGTTCCTCTTCTGTCATTTTGTGTGTGTGTGTGTGTGTGTGTGTGTTTGTCTGTGTCTTATTTTGTTTCTTTTGTGTATCCACTCCTCCATTGTTGTGTCTCCAGCTCGCCCTGTTGGTAAGTACCCATCCTTCTGATTTGATCCCATCCTGCATGCCCATACATGTTACTGCACCTGACTGCTTGACAATCACTCACCATTGCTTAACATTACTGTGTTCGATTACAACAGGTGTTACATTACATTGTTTGCAAATTGTGTTCCCTGTTTTTTTTTAAGTCTAGTAGTTTATATTTTAGAACATCAAGTGAGCATTACTTAGTATATCCTTCAGTGTGTGAATCTCACAATATAATCGGCAGCCACAAAATATGCAAAAAAATTGTCTTTGCCAGGTGCATTTAGTTTTTTTTGTAGGTTTTTATTTTTGAAGCTGCAATGGTGATATTTTGTGTGTGTGTGTGGAAGCACCTACTGAAAACAGAAGCGGTTTTGAGTTGGCTGGTGTCATGAAACTTTGCAGATATGTAGTTGAGATCAAAATGAAGGGCATGTTCAGAGACCCATGAGTACTGAGTATCACACTACTGCCTACTGAGTTATCACTACTGAGGGGTGTTAGTAGTGTTGAGGGGTGTTGCAGCTGTTGTGGTGTCTCAAGATGGTCTAGTTATGACTCGCACTTGATCTCAACCGGCAGCTGACGTTATCACTGCATGTTTCAGTAACAACTTTCTACAGCACAGATTTATCAGGTGTAATGACTCAAAGGTTCAGAGCAGCTCTGAACTGAAGCCTCTTTAGATTCTAGACCACGTCCTTTGCAATGAACGAGTGGGCTGGCAGTGTCATAGTCTCCGACATTGTCATCTCATATGGTCCAGAATGTGTTTAACTTGCAAGTCTTGAGGCCATCTGTGGATTGTTGGAACACAAAGTAGAGATCTGTTTGTTTTGGACGAGCTTCTATCCTTTTAAGCTCCGCAACGCTGAGCAGAGAATCTCATTTGATTTCCCCACAGATGATGAAAAGGTCAAGGCAGAACCAAATCTGATACACTTAAGAAATAAAATTGTCAGAAGAAGTGAGTGGAAATGGGCGTGTGTACAGAAAGGTGGGTGCAGAAATTTAGAAACAAAAGAAATAGAGGAACATGCCGCAAACGCCAGGACAAAGAAGAAAGAGGAAAAAAAGGACAGAAGTGTCCGTCAAGACAGACTTGGCTGGCAGAAAAACCCAGACACTGCCTTAGTGGCAGGACTTTGGTTGCCAAAACAGCAGTGGCTGTTATATGATTGTCAAACTTTCAGCTTCGAAGAAGATAAAGGAAATTACACATTTTCTCTGCCTGTAAGAAAAGACAGTAATTGCTGTCGACTCCTGAATAAAATATGATTGAATGTTGGATTTTGAAGGAGGAGGTAGAAATGCCTCTGAGTGGGTGCACTGAATGGATGTCTTTCTCACTGACCATTTGTTCTCTTCACCCTGACTGCTGTTTTATGCCGAGATCTAGCCAAACCAGGCAGATGTGACTCGTCATGAATTAAATATGGGTGCCTGATCATGTGTTTCCTTAGGAGGAGACAGGAAGAAGCCTCTCATATGTCATTAAGGGTCTGTGAATCAAAACAGGGCCAGTGTGAGTTAGCCCTGAGCCAAGCTGTGAAACTGTCGCACACTGACTTCCTCTTGATATGTCTGCGTTTTTGATCTATGCTTCTCTGTTGGCCTTCTCTTCTTAAAGCATTGCCCGTCAGTATTTAATTATTTTTTAAATTTAATTTAAAAGGTAGAAAGAGAGATTAAAACTAGCGCCGCAGGTATAGAATGAGCTCAACTCAGGCCACCAGGAAAAACAAAGCAAAATACAATTAACACAGTCCAGCACAATACGACACATCTTCATTTAATTCATATCTCAATTACGAAAAATCCTCCATAATTTGCAATGAATGATAATATTTATTTCTAGTAGATTTTGTGAGATCTCACTGAACAACACTTAAGACTTTGTTTTTGACACCCAGCTGTAAACAATCATCCATACAAGCAAAACCCAATTATAAACCTCAAAAACATTCACATATGGAATTCTGTTTGACAGCGCTTAGTGTCATAAATTCAGAGGTAAGCAAAGGAGGGAATACTAATGAAAAGAGCATGAGAAAGGATGGTTCTGGCCAGCGAGGTGACAGGGCCCTCTCTGTAAGGTGTTAGACCTTATTTTTAGTCAGTAGTCAGGAGTGTATACTGTATGAGGGATAGAACAGAAGAGAGGGGAGGGAACTGAGTCCTTGCCAGAGCATGATTTAGGAGCTCTGTATCAGGCCCAGCATTGTGAGAGCCACAAGATATCCAAGCTGCAGAAGGCCAAACGGAAAGGCAATAAATCTGTAGCCATCTGTACCATTCCCAACTGTGTGTATCTTTGACAAATACACATCCCCCAAAAAGGAATTACACGGAGAAATCAGCCAAATGGGAAGAGCTTGGCCTTACTGGAACCAGCTGGCTTGTCAGTGAAAGGACTTACAAAGAAATCTAAAGAAACAAAGAGTGCAAGATGTTGCTTTGCAACAATTCAGATTTCTAACAATTTTACAACAATCTGTAGAATTTTTTTATGATTGTCTATAGTAAATGGCTTTAATGCTCCATTGTCCGCCTCACTTGAAGTTACGGCAGGAACTTCCTAATTTGTTGACTCTCATTATCTCTGCAGGAACCATGTTTCCTCCTTTATGTGATTGATGTCTTATCTTGGCAAACACTTGTCAACACAGAACCCCCCTCAGTGATAAGTAGAATAAACAAGTAGAGGTCTTGGGTCATGCAGTAAATTACCTCAGGTCAAAGTTCAGACAATTTTAGAGTTCTAATTTTATAGCTGCAGTAATTGTGATATTATCCTATAGTTGCACATCTGATTAGCATTTAGCTATGTACAGCAGCTGTGGTGGTTTCTTCATCTTTACACAACAATACTAAATGTCTGGGCTTCAGTGCGTTTCTGAAAGTAGCTTTACTATCGGTGACTGGTCAGACAGTGGTGCACACCAAACAAGCTTGTATCTTATCTCTACACCCTTCACTCTCTAATAGTGAGCTGCATGTGTCGGTCAGCAATGTCTCACTCTGTCTGTGACTGTGAGTGTGGGACAACTGCTCTGGCTCCTGATGGAGTTGTAAATTTTGACTGAGAAAGCTTCACACTTCACACTGTTTTTTAAAAGTCTGATACGTTTTCAAACCTCTTCTCTCTTCGATGGAGAGCTGTGGCAACCAGGATCAGTTGCTGTCCCTTTCGATACAACTTTGATCAGCCACCTCAGATCTTGACTTTTATATGAGATGCATTCTGATGCAGACTAAATCTTGCATATGAAAAGTCACGATTAGCCCTGTATGTCTTTACCTGTTTGTAATGGTGGATGTTTCCAGGGCATGGGTGTGCCTCTGTGTTGTCTCAGATCTAAATGCCATAGTGACCAAGGAGCTTCCACATGTGAATGCCAATGTGGCTGTCATTCATTCAGCCTCTTTCTCACCTGGATGAATGGCCAACCTGGTTACCATGGAAACGATAGTGATTGGTGTCCCCCCTGTGTCCAGAGCCTTTAGAGAGCAAACAGACAGATATAAAGCTGCATGGAAGCTCTGTACAGCACTCCCATTTTGATTTGACCATACGGTATATTGCTTGTTTTTGTGCCTGTAATCCCCCAAACCCTGATAATCTCCAGCCCTGATGTTTGACCTCGCTGTGCATCACTGCTCTACTAACACTGGTGCTTGTGCCCTTTGACTCCAGCTGCACCCCAGTTTGTCATCCGTCCAAGGGACCAAATTGTGGCTCAAGGCCGCACTGCCAGCTTCCCCTGTGAAACCAAAGGAAACCCTCAGCCTGCCGTCTTCTGGCAGAAGGAGGGAAGTCAGGTAAGAGCAAACAAACAGTGTGTAGAAAAAAAACACTCAGCACTTTGGATATTGCTCAGTGCTTATGATTCTCCTGTCTGAACGCACACACACACACACACACACACACACACATACATACACACATAAACACACATATACACAGGACTTCAATCTACACTATCTGCCATCAGTATCTGTACTACAGACACACACATGGACCTTTGTTTTCAGGAGCAGTCAAACGACAGTGTGCCAACTACAGTGCTAATCAATTTCCCGTGACCCTGCACTGATAAGAACGATCCTATCCCTCAGACAAGCAGATAACCCATTCAAATACCTGGGTGTCCTCGCACCACTCAACAACGGTGCCAATTAGGAGCCTGTTGAGGCTTGTAGATGAGCCAGAGATATGATTCAGCTCTGGCTGAGGTTCAAACACATAAACACACACAGAGGCCAACAATTACAGCAAAGTCCTCCTGAAAGAGTAAAGAGGAGCGAGACACACATGGTTACATGTTCACACAAACATTTAGTATGATACTCAGCCACTTTACGTCTCACCAGTGTGTGACCTAAACACATGACTCACTGCTGAGTCATGTTGTGAACTTGTTCAGATTCATATCCAGGTAGTGTCTCACATTGTCATTAAAGATGAGGCTTTTGAAATGAATGCACTACAAACACTTTGCTACAAGCAGTTGCATGTTCGTCTCTACACACGTTTGTCTTTGTTTTTGCTGAGGCCTTCTCTGCCTCGATCACATGGACGTATATAATGTACAAAGGCATTTGTTGAGAGAACAAATTAAAGCTAATTAAGTAAAGTAATTAAATGACAGAACAGCCCTTTTCTCACTCTTGAGGATAATGGCCTGTACATCTCATGTGCTGGAGATGCGTAGTACGCAATTAAAAAAAACATCAACATAATTTGTTGCATTAAAGTGATTAGGGGAAATTGAATACAGCTAATGTATGTACTGGGCTACATTTGTGAGTGATCATGAGAAAAAATGGGAATATTAAAAGAAAGACCTTGAATAAAGTGACAGAACAGGTTAATAATACAAGATAAAAAGTAGAGGTGATGTTTTTCAGTATCATCCTGCATATTTACCCTCAAATATGTGAGATTCATTATCACATCTTCTTTGAGCAAGGCGAGTTTATTTTGCATTGTATATTTCACAGATAAAAACAGTTCAAAGTGCTTAACATATTGCAACTCAAAAAAGGAAGGGCGGCATTATAAAACACTAAAATTAAAATGAGGAGAATATAAACTTTATTCAGTTTTTTAGCTCGGTTTATGTGTTCTCAAGATAAACTGTACAATATTCAGCATAAGTTCAACTTGTGTGGGTTGAGTGTGAGTAAACCACTGTGGACTGGAAGCAAAAATGAAAGAAGCAATGACGAGGAAAAGAGGCTTTCATAACACAGTGGAGCCTCTGGCTTGGCCCAAGAATAATTATGAAACCAAATCATCAAACTGTGGACAGGTTGTGGAGTTTGTGAGCTTGGTTAACCAAGTGAGAGATTCAGTTGCTCAGATTATAGCTCTAAGAGTCTGATGTGTGTGTGCGTGAGTGTGCAGGCGAAGAATGCGTGAGCGTTTTGTCTTTTTTCCAGGTTGTACTGGCTCCGTGTTCTCACTAATTGGCTGTTTGTTCGTCTTCCTGCAGAATTTGCTCTTTCCAAACCAACCCCAGCAGCCCAACAGTCGCTTCTCAGTGTCGCCCAGCGGAGACCTCACCATCTCGTCTGTGCAGCGGACAGATGCTGGTTACTATATCTGCCAGGCCCTGACCGTTGCAGGCAGCATCCTCGCCAAGGCTCAACTGGAGGTCACAGATGGTGAGGGAAAAACCGATGTGTAACTTTTTTCAGCGCCAGCACACTACAACACATTAGGACATGATTTAGCACCACTACAAATGTGGTGACTCTGGTGCATATGTGGATATAAACACAGATGTATATCCTCTTTGCCGGTTGATTATTTCATGATTTGTCCCTCGACTAATTAATTGTTTTAACTGACATATGCTTTTAACTTGAAGGTATTCAGTAGGTAGAGAGGAGTACAAATTATTTGTTTTTATTCCATGTTCAAGATTAAATACAGCTTGGGTTTAAGAAATGTGAGTGTGCCCATGACTTTTAGTTGCTTGGGTTTTTTGCTCTAATTTATTTCAGTTTCTTACCACACACAATTTAATTAAAAATGTCTTCCTTTTCTCCTGGAAAGGAAATAAAGCATTGCCCTTGAGTTCCTTCAGGTTGAATGATGAGAGCTTGGATGAGTGGGCGAGGTGCAAGTATGTGTATGAGGGAGTCAGCAACAGAAAGAGACACAGAGAAAGAGGAGGCATGTGATTCTGTTGGTGAGTGACAACGGTTTTCTGTGGAATGAATAAAGTGGCCCTGCGAGGTGTGGGAGTTGTGATGGCGAGATCGACGGCCGTCCATATGTCTACTGAAGTACTTTCTTGCAGAAAGATTAAAAGCACCACAGGAGCTCTTTTCAAACAAAATTGGTATGTCGTTCAAATTCAAGATCAAATTTTACACACATACGGTAACTCAGCAACCGATGGCCAACCCTTGTATTTGTATAAGTTTTTGGATTAAAGTATTTTTTCTTTATAAGGGCTGAGGAACAAAAGCCGTGTTAGCAAGACAGGTGTTAGGCAGGTCGAAGAGGAAAACAGGGAGAGGAGGAAAGAGTACATCAGGGCCAGGGTGAGGTCACGGCCACACCTGCTGCAGTCTTTATGTGATTTACTACCCCGAGCCCTGACAACAGTCTGTGGAGTTCAAGGAGATCTGTAATGAGAAATTCCAGATCCAGGGAGTGAAGGCTTCAGTCGAGCCTCGCCTCCTCCCTCTCTCGCTCCTGCACGTCCTCCCTCCACACATGCATCAGACACATCAAGTCCGAGCCATGCGTTCCGCCATGCACTTGCATCTGTCAAAATTAGCTTCCTGTCTTCCCTTAATAAGGAAAGCACCAACATCATCACTTATCCATGGATGCAGCTCATGATGTAAGCTATAGAGTCATGAAACAAAAGTCTTCATACCCATATCATTGTATTTGCCCCTAATGTACTGATAAATTAAAAATAAGTGAAATATCATTATTGAAACTGGTGTGGCAGGAAAAGTGTCTGGTTTCTTTCTGCGTAGCTTTTCTCTTTCTTTCTTAGCTGACCCAAAGCAAGGGGCTATCATACCCCAGCATAAGTGCATCATTCGAAATCACTTCCTTTTGTCAGATGTAGCTGCGAGAGAGAAAATAGGGGTGGAACTGAGGGTGTAATAATGTGTTGAAAGGTTACGAAGGTAGACTCGGTAATTAGCCCCTGCAGGTCTGACATCATTAATCCATACCTTCTAATTAATGTGGGTTCTGGGATGCCAGGGGGACTCCACATTATTCAACTCTAAATATATAAACTGCCTGTGTGCTCCAGTGCCAAATCTCTCCGAGATCACCTCTGACATCCCCACTATTTCACAGACGGAACCCACCGGCTTTTTGTGTCACATTGTAACAAATGAATTTTTTCATGAAATGGAATTCATCACAGCATTAGCATTCATCCAACTAGAACTGAGCGAGAGCAAAATATAGAAGGTTGTGCTCTCTGATTATTGGATGTTAAGATTGAGATGGTGCTCCTCACTGTGTTTGTACCTCCTATGAATATCATGATGGGTTTTCAGTAATACATAGTTGAAATTGACCTTTTATTGTGCCCGACACTGCACATAATGGAGTATTTATCTAAACCACACTGAGTCAATGGGCAAGAGTCTCTCCGCCAAACTGTACCACAGAGTCTAGAGATGTGTATAAAAATAAGGCAGTAACTGGAAACTGCTTAGCATCCCTCTGCCACATCAATGGAACGAGAAAACGCTGCTCAGCTTTTCTTTCCCTGCTTCCTGGAAATACAGGATATGGTCATTGTTCTGTGGTGCAATTACAAGACCTGCAGAGAAAATAGTCTACTTTACGATAGGTAACCACATCCACCCCCAGTGCATTTTATGAGCAGTGCTGTCACTCAGTTTATTCTGTAGTCAGACGCCTTATGTTAACACATTAACATTAAACTTCACAGAGATTCAAGCACGCGTTCACATTTTTGTCTTTGTTCCGCAGTGCTCACAGACAGACCGCCGCCCATTATTCGCCAAGGCCCGTCCAATCAGACGCTTGCGGTGGACAATGTGGCGCTTTTGAAGTGCCAGGCATCAGGAGACCCCATCCCCTCTATCAGCTGGCTGAAGGATGGGGTCAGTCTGCTGGGAAAGGACCCACGCATGTCTCTGCAGGAGCTGGGCAGCCTGCAGATCAAAAACATTAAGGTAGAGGATTCCATTGTTCTCTTGGTCCTTGTTTTCTTTGATGCAGACGCTAATCACCTCTCCATTTTCTCTTAGTGGTCAATAGCATGTATGTATCTTAATTAAAGATGTTTGTGTGATCTTCCAACACTAATGTATGCAACATTTAAAGACCGTTGTGGGCTTAAGTGTAACTTTGATGAGGTATCACAATGCCTCAAAGATGAATTGGCATCATTGATTTTTTTCTTAATTGTTTGACAGAGTCACTTAATGGCAGGACAGCTAAAAATGGCTCAGCTGGGCAGGGTTGGACGGACTCCAGCTGTGGGATAGAAACATAAATGCACTTAGAGATATATACACATGTGTGTATACATGTAAAGGCTTGGACCAGATTCGATTTAAAAGGCTCACATCTTCTTTTCCGCACTCTGAGGCCTCGGTGGAATATCTATTACGCTTGATAAAGCTGCCGACCACTGACATGTTATTTAATAAATGGAAGCAAGGCACAGGGACAAAAACCAACAAACAAGCGAAGTTCCTAAGAGGGATGGAGAGTCAAGCCAGCTGTCATCGGTCCAGGGGGTTCCAGCAGCCCACCCTAAATTAATTAGCCTGGCTTTGTTGTGGTCGGCAGGACAGAGGAGAAACAAGGAGGGGGAGTGGAAAAGTGATGGAAGGGTGGTGAGTGGAAAATGGAATATATTAGGAAATTAGTGTCAGCACTTTGAGGCACTCACATATGACACACAATTTGGCCGGCACAAGGCGAGCTCGTGAAGTCGCCCCATCACTTTAAGCGTTTCAGCGGAAGATCACATATATGCAGTCATTGATCCTGCTCTCAGAGTGTGTGAAATGAAATTGTCCCATCCCTGCAAAGTGTCATTAGTTGAGTCATTAAGTTGTGGTGTGTGTTTATATGTTGGTTTTATTCATATGTGTATGTGTATTCTGTGCATTAGCTCTCAGACTCTGGGATCTACACGTGTGTGGCCACCAGCTCCAGCGGTGAAACATCATGGAGTGCTTTCTTGGAAGTCAAAGGTACAAATGGCCTCATGATTCCATGTATTTAAATACAAAGGAAAAGATTTTTTACAACTCGTCACATGGACTTTTTCTATGAGAAAGTGGGTTATTTTTCGGTCTCCTCTATCCCCATTCAGAATCAGGTGGAGCGATTGTCATTAAGAACCATGATGAGAATGAGCTTCCAGGTCCACCATCTAAACCTCAGGTCACTGATGTCACCAAGAACAGTGTGTCCTTGTCCTGGCAGCCTGGGATGACTGGGGCTTCACCCGTTTCATCCTATGTCATTGAAGCATTCAGGTTTGCTCACTTTAATTAGTAGCCTTGGTATGTTGTAGATCACAGATATTAATAATTCTCTCATTTTATTTATTTATTTTTTTACATGCACTACAATGTACCACCTCAATGCCTTTGGAAAACATTGTGGAATAACCCCCCTCTTCTGTTTCATTACAGTCAATCAGTGAGCAACAGCTGGCAAACAGTAGCAGATCATATCAAAACCATCCAGTTCACTGTCAAAGGTCTCCGTCCCAACACCATCTACCTGTTCATGGTTCGAGCCGTCAACAGCCAGGGCCTCAGTGATCCAAGCCCCATGTCAGATCCTGTCAGAACACAAGGTAGTTTACATTGGCATGAATATGAAAATGATAGTGATAGACTATAGTGATTGTCTTGTTTATGGAACACATGTATAGTTATTTTAGAAACTGTAATAATCACTTTCACAGTTGGTATGTGGTTCCTTCTTTCCTGAGCACAATTTCTATTTCCACTGATGGGGTAAGGTCATTGTGCACCTCTTCAAAGTGTGATACTTATCAGCCCCTCTTGGCAATTTGCTGTGAATAGCTCTACTGAATCACTGGACAATTTTCCAGAGGTCAAATTCTCCATCTGAGGCCAGCTCATTAAGGCTACACTTTAGCAATTATGTAAAATAACCATGTCTACTTCTGCAAGGCCTAACTGAGTTAGTGCTATCCCTGCTATGTTAATGATCATAACAGGAAAATATGACTGCCTGCAAACCCAAAGACTATTTGATTACAGCACTGGACAGACCACAGTCTCCAGATTACATTGATATGATAAGTCCCCTGCAAAAGATATAATATAATAAAAAAGCAACCCGTGGCTAAGCTCTGTCAAATACAAGCCAAGAGTGTGTTAAGAAAAGGAAGTGGAGTCAGTGTGAATTGCGGAATATCGCTCTCATGCTGACGTAAAGGTTTTGAGTTGATATATAGACGTGTTTATTGGCGATGGCATGCATTGATGACAAATTGATTTTTCACTTCTTTCTAACTGTGTTTGGCCTGTCTAGCCCAGTTAGTGTGGCCTGTGATTCATGATGGTCTTGGTTTTTTTTCAATGAAGCTTTTTTGAAATATAATTTCCTCTTGTGAATTTTTTGCTTTCCTTCAGTAAATAACTCAAAATGTGGTTTCCTTCAACCGCACTCAGTATCTCATACACTGGAGTTTTTTATTGCTTGTAACAGGAAACAAATGCATGTGCAAAATGGGAAATGAGCTGGAAAATAGTGTTTTATTGTACATTTTCCATCCAAAATGTGTGGGAGTCTCGATTTCAGAGTTTGTTCATTGATATAGTTGTTTACAGAAAGGTCACACATCTAAAAAACTTCATCTGCCCTGGTCTGTTTTCATTTTAACCAAACCAGACAAGTTCCGTAAAACAAAATGTAATGAGGTTTTTTTAATGCAGATGAAGTTGATCCTTTTCAAATGAGGTGAACCATTTCTTTTCTTATGTGTACATTTCTGTCTCGCTTTCTCATAGATATAAGTCCTCCAGCTCAGGGTGTCGACCACAGGCACGTGCAGAAAGAACTTGGCGAAGTCATAGTTCGGTTGCACAACCCAGTCGTTCTGAGTCCCACAACCATTCAGGTCACATGGATGGTAAGCACAAGTTGTCATTTTGTGAATATAACTATTCTACTGATGCGACACCAAGAACATCATTCCTCTGTTCAGCTCGAGTTTTCCCACTGAAAGAACTTACAATCATCATTCATTTTCTCTTTGATTTTTCAAAACTGAGTCATAAACTCAAAAGGTAGTTAATGTTCACATCAGATTCCTCTTTAAAACCAAAAATCTTCTCCTTGAGGCAACATTTCAGTCAGGTTGTTCCCTGAAGCTTTGAAATGTTGTAATTGGCGACTTAAAAGTATACTGAACATCAAATGGTTGAAAATAGTTTCTTTTAACCACAGTGAACATAAAAAGAAATGTCAGAGACATCTGGCTGTTCATCAATCTTCCATGTGTCTTCATCTGCTTCCCTCTTGTAATTCAACTGTATTTTGTAAATACATTTTTTTGTTGCCTTGAAGTAAAGTGATTAATCTTATTTTCCGAACAATACAAACACACATCTGCTGTTCTACCATACATGTGTACATATACACAAGAAGCAGCAAATTCTCAAAATTAGACAGGTTTATTAAATGTGAAAAATGAGCAGCTACAGCCTCGTCTAAAATGTGTTTTTTTTTATTTAATTGTATGGTAATGAGTAAAAAAGGCTATTTATATTCCTCAAAGCTCAGGCATTCACACAAAATATGTGCTTGTTTGTTCTGATTGTGGTGGTATTAATCACTCAGATGCAGGTATTTACAGTACACAACCATCACTTAGTGGCATGGGGTGCCTGATGCCATTTTCAAATGCACCACATTAGCACTTTTCCTGGAGACATGTTTATTGACCCCTATAATAAGTCTCCCCCCTGGACTTGGTGACTAATTTAATGCTGAAGCATTTCTTTATGATTGTAATGTACAATCAACACAAAACATGGCTACATAATCAATCTGGGGCCCTTTCAGTAAACAGAGGGGCCACTCTCTGTGAGCTTTTATATTCCCAAATCATTTCATGAATAAAAGTCACACACTTAGCAGGGAATCCATTTTCCTGATTTACTCGGGCTACACTGGCAAAAGAAAAACAGCTGCTTAATATCCCACTTGAAAGCCCTGCTCACTTTTTTCACTGTTAACAAGCCATTACAATGAGTTATGCACCCACTCCTCTTCTGCATAAATTCACATTTTCCGTCTAGCTAAATGGCACAAGTTTTAAGGGAGGGGTCCTTTGTGGATTGCAGGGGGCTATGACACTTCCAGTCCCTCCTTTTCTATGGGACAGATCTTTTGTTATCACCTCTGCTGCGTATTCCTCTCATGTCCCCGGGGTGTCTGTATTTGCCGCTACATGACATTCGCATACTCACAGCCCTTATTAGATGTGGTGAAGCTTGATTTCCAGTGTCACCAGTAAGTGTTTATAACACATGTGAGACATGAGGATGTCCTTTAAGGTGGAATTACAGAAAGTATTTTTAATAGAGGAGGGAACCCTTACTTTGGGGTAGGAGCTGTGTGCACGAGGTAATGGCAGGGTGTTAATTGAGCTAAATGTGTCATAGCTGGTGATAAAAGGCCCATTAAACGAGTAACAGCCTCTTAAGAGTCGTGAATGTGATCCAGTGAGCAAAATATCCTATTGTTTAATCTAGTGGCAGTCCCAGGTAATGTCAACCAATCTCCTCCAATCAGCTCTTTTTTTGGCAATGGAATAAAGACCTAATGATTTACCGTTCACTGTCTCAGGTGGATCGTCAGTCCCAGTTTATCCAGGGTTACAGAGTTCTGTACAGGCAAACATCAGGGCTGCCTTCGCCAGGACCCTGGCAGACCCAGGATGTGAAGATCCCTTCTGAGCGCAGCGTCATCCTCTCCGCACTCAAGAAAGGAATTGTGTACGAGATCAAGGTTCGGCCTTATTTCAACGAGTTTCAAGGCATGGACAGTGAATCCAGGACTGCGCGGACGACTGAGGAAGGTATGAAGAGAGAGAACTTGCTCAACAGTTAAATTTTGGTGAACGAATAAATGGTGGTGGATAATGACCCAACAGGTTGCTTTAATATTCCTCATGATATCACATTTTATACTGAGAACTGAGGGTATATGGTAAATGTGAGAATGCATGTGCGTGGATTTTCATACTTGTCTGTACGACCTTCCTGCTGTGCTTTTTTTTTTCTTGTTTATGATTGGTGGTGTTAGTGCCAACCTTCCTCTAATCCATCACCCAGCAGCCACGGGCTGAGCTGTGATTGGACACAACACATACTTCCTCTTGCGAAGATGATCTGTCGCCCAAAGCTTGATTCATACAGGCTCTGACAAGGCCACAGAACAGTGTGGCACAAAAACGTTCACACACACACAAACTGGTCTGTATTTGAATGAATTTACCTTTTTGATCTATGTCAGAAAATGCAGCCATTGGCATTACACCATTACCTTTCCTCAACCTTCAAGTCTAATGAAATTAAATATATGATTGAATCTGAAGTAAATACACACTGTCCCACTACAGCACAGACACAGGCTCTTTGTACCGGAGACAAAGCCCCTCTTGCCACAACGTGTCCAGACCTGCGTGTACAAGAGACAGTTCACATCCTGTCGGGGTGACAGACCCATTTATTTTCCTCTTCTCAAAGGGACCCTATCTCCTGTGGCCAGCCAGTGTTCCTGCTGCTGTAGTTGAACTGCCATCACATTACAACTGTCCCCAACACACACTCCCACACTAAGACATGTATACAGTAAACCCATACATACAACACACCTCTCCCTGAGGCCTCCAGAACCTGCATGTCACAGCTATTACCAATGCTGATAACACTCTGCGCTCATGCTCTATCTGCATCCCAGTCCCTCAGAGAGCTTGGCCACTTTCTATTTCTGTCACAAGGCTGCTGCAGCACCTGGTCAGCTGAGATAGCTGATACACCGTCAGCCACAATTCTTTTGGCTTCTCAGAGACCTTGGGACTACTGAGAAGGGCAGTTAGAAGAATACGAGGAGAGGTCTAGTTCAGAGGGTGATTGAAACTTGTTCGATACCTAACACAATTAGAGAATCCCAGAACAGGTCCAGGTGGATTCTCAGGGCTCAAAAGCAGTGTCAATCCAAGTCGTCTTCTCATTCTTTTTCACCCAATGTCTCACTTTCCCTCTGGACAGTCATGTCGGGACTGATGCCTAAGATGAACTCTGGCTTCAATCTGATTCCCACTGAATGATTGTCTAATAATTTTCTATTGAGTCCCATCAAATACGCAAGAAGATGCTTATAGTTGTTCACATTTCGAACCTATTGTCATTTCTAGCGCACTAATCCATATTGATGGAAGGTTCATATCTTTCTTCCTACGCTATCCACTGCTTTACATTAGCTATTGGCTTTTGTGTATAGTTATGTTGTTTCTCTATTCCTTCATCATGCAGCATAGTGCTGTGTGTGCATGAGAGACAGGGGGTCACATTCCTGCCTGCCATACATCACGCCGCTAATGGCTCTATTAGCACAGCCTCTGAGGACGCTAATGAAAAATGTGTATTGTTTAGTGCAAATATGCATGATAATAAGCTGCTAAATCATTCATAGCATTAACTTTGAACGACATTGTCTCTGATGGCTGCCACGCACCGATCCACCACTTTGTCACCTGGATGTAATTCAACGGTGGAGAGCCCTGAGCACGATGGTTGATCAGATGCTCCCTTGGTAGATTGTTTCTAATCTGGCCAAGGTGCTGGGTTCATCATTGGACCCATTCATCTTCCACCATGCCAGGGCTCTCTGGCTCTCTGGGGGACTGTGTGGCCAATCGCACTGAGGGATGAGCTCAGATTTACAGGGTGACACATGCCATTTTGGATGGAGGCAAGGTGAGGGAGAGGCAGCTCAGGAGTAATTGACCTGTCAGTATTCTGCTGTGGTGCCTCTCCCCTGCCAGCTACTGCGGAAATGAGAAAACATTATTTTTAAAACGTTATTTCCAGTTGGGCCAACTGTTATTTATTTTTCCTCTGTCACCCCTTGTGGGGTCAGAAGAGTGTTGCCATCAGAATAACAACAGAGTTAGGTTTATGAAAGCTTGGACTTGTCTTGTTTCTATACACTCTCCGTTTGTCTGTGGACAGAACTGATTCATTTAGATGAGCTCCTCTGTGAAGGGTCTGTCTTATCCTTACCTACTGGCTTTAGTTTCATCTGGCTGATCGATGGAATCCATCAATATGTTTACTGAGACCTTGTTTCCTTCCCCTAAAATGTTTTTTTTTTTCCTATTTCCCCCTTGTCTGCGCTTCATCCTATAAGCTTGTTGACCTACGTGCTACCATGGCTGGGTTAATACTGGAGACTTAGCTTTTCTGAGAGCTCTTGTCTGACTGTGCCAGGATGTCATTCCACAAATCAATACCGGTATTCTTTGTGCAGCTCCACCACCCCAGAGCAGAGGGTGAGATATTAAATCATAGTGAAACGTTAAAGATAGGCTGCAGCCATGTCAGACCTGCCCTGGTCCTCATGCAAATCCCTCTTTTAATGAGACATCTTGACAGCCTTCAGGCACCTGTGCCATCCCCAAAGAATTACATTCCTTGGAGAAGTCTGTGCGTGCGTGTGTGTCTGATTGTATGTATGTGCATATTTCCGAGCTCTAACATTTTCAGATGTAAAATACTAATGTGCATCCCAATTAAATACTGTGCTGCCTGAACTGTAAAATAGTATATTTGATAGTTGACCTGGTTATCTTGTGTTTCCACTTTTAGCTCCCAGTGCCCCTCCTCAGCAGGTAACAGTCCTGACTGTGGGAAACCAGAACAGCACTTCCATTAGCATCTCCTGGGACCCCCCTCCATCAGACCACCAGAACGGCCTCATACAAGAGTACAAGGTTTGTGCTCAGCAAGTCAGCTTTTACTTTCATTTCAATCACACAAAGCCAAATGAAATCAACTGCATATCTTTTTTTCTCCCTCTCCGCATTAGATCTGGTGTTTGGGCAATGAGACACGTTTCCATGTAAATAAGACCGTGGATGCAGCCATACGCTCTGTGGTGGTGGGTGGGCTGCAGGTGGGAGTGGTGTACAGAGTGGAAGTGGCTGCCAGCACAAGCGCGGGGGTTGGAGTCAAGAGCGAACCTCAGTCTATCATCATCGGTAAGACAGATCGATATAAAGCATTCAAAACATTTTAACTTCCAATTTGTTTTTCCCCATGGTACCATCAGTGTTCACATAAAAAAACACAGCGTTCCAGTGTTACAGGATGAGATCAACAGAAGAGGAAACAGTGTGAAATCCCAAATTAATATTATTGTTAAAATACTACTTTTTGAAATGTGGCGTGACCACGTGTGATTTATGTGGAGCCGAGGCAGATTGTGCCTGATTTGACCCATAACTGATGGCTTGGCCTGTAGCATGTTCTTATTTCCCCAGTGTCACTCACATAATCCATCTCCCAGAGCAGAGCCCCAAGCTTGCAGTTATAATATGTTGTGTGTTTGCAAGTCTGTGGATGTGCGATTGGTTCTGTTCATGTGGTCACACAGTAATACGATAAAGAGCTTTTGTTCATCTTTGCACTCATGCACATTTATTATTTTGAGTTTTTGTTTTGAGTGTTTTTGTTCCGGTTATGAGGGAACATTTGTTCGTGCTTCATGTCTCACCGTGCTCCGAGACATAGTGTCAAGCAGACAAGTCAGGGTGAGCTGCGATTGGAGATCAATACAGACCAGGATCCTTTCACATGGTGTGTTTTACCGGCAATAGAGTGAATTAGGGGCTGAGCTAAGCAAACAACTTGCTCATCTGGGGGTTTGTTATAAGCTTTTAGGCTTTGTCTTTTTCAGTCTGCACATTATATTTCACTGCACATCCTGTAGATCCTGTCCTGCTCCCTTTGTCAATATCTCAGCTGAAATTCATCAGACCTACTTCCTTTGAGCCTAATCTAGCCCTAACCCTGCCTTGATGCATCTGTAGGTGTTATTTTCTACCGAGTGAAAAAGTGCAACACTCTCCGGGCCTTTCGGCATTATATGGGCAGCTGTCTTAACTTTCACCTTGGAGCAGCAAATCATGCACAGCAGCATTGTTATTTCCTGTTTCCCTCCAGTAGCTATCCGCCCAGCATCACATTAACGCCTCCTGTTTTTCCCTGTGCCCTCAGGTAAGGAGTTTCGGGACGTGATTATACATGGAAACCGGAACAACAGCATCACAGAGCAGATCACTGATGTGGTGAAGCAGCCTGCTTTTATCGCGGGTATCGGTGGGGCCTGCTGGGTCATCCTCATGGGCTTCAGCATCTGGCTCTACTGGAGGAGAAAGAAGAGGAAGGGACTGAGCAACTACGCAGGTCAGACTGATCATAGTCACCTATGCAAATTGCTGCTGACATTCTGCTCCCTTGCAAACAATGGGAAATTGGTCCACTACTCAAGAAATAATTATGTTTTTCTATATCAAAGCATGAATATTTTACCACTTCATTAACACTGCGCAGTCTTATTCAGCACAGATTTAATGGAATACTGTAGAAGCAGTGCGGTTGAGATGGCTGTGGTGTCAAAAGCTCAACAGGCAGACATATGTCAGCATGAATCGTATCCACAGTTCTACAGTTTTTGACAAATCCACCCACTGTGTTGGTTAATAGCCCAGGGTGGTCGGACTGAGTGGGCAGACTGGACTCTGCTGGTCACTGAAGCTGGAGATCGTCCAGCTCTCCTCCCACACACTGACCCTGACATCTTACTTGAGCGACCCTCCAGTCAATACTAGCAACCACCAAGTCCACATGCACTGCCAAGGGTTCAAAATTTAATTAGAGAGCAGAAAATGGTAATGAACTGACACGTTTTCCTGTGTGTCTGTGTCCGTGCAGCTTCTAACATTAGTTCTTCTATTATTAACAAGCAGAAATTCAAAAGAAGCACACATTTATGTCGCTATTTTTTCAGGTAGAGAGTCAGTGTCGGCTAATAGAAATTTGCTTGGTTAATTTTGTTTTCATTTCTGTTTGTTACATGTGTTTTCTTTGGTTTGTGCCACCGTCTCTGCACCTCTGTAGCCTCTGAGCTGGCTGCTTTCCTGCCTGACGCTCTGCACACGGGGTGACAATGTGGTCTTACACTGTCTGACCCCCCCAGCGCCTCTCGACTTGGCCCCCGTCCCCGGTGTGCAGACACCCCTAAAGCTCTGCTTATCTCTGCAGGCTTTTAACGCACAACTTCTCTGTCTTCTTGTTTTGCAGTTCAGTCCTTCACCTTCACCCCTGCAGGTACTGATCATTTGTCCTGTCTCCTCACCCAACCTCAACGCAGATCCATCTCCCGCCCGCTTATAGTATATGTGCTTGGATTGTCAGACTGATGGTCATGGCTAATGCAAATCCAAACCATATACTAATGAAGATTTTAAACCCGACAGAGAACCAAATTTGAAAGTGAAATGAATCCACATTTGTTATTGGCCATGACCAGGGCCCCGCAAACTTCAATTCTTATCCCCGCCCAACTTTCCGCCTGATTTACATGTTGTGTTGTATTTGTGTGTATGTTTGTTTATGAATGAAGTTTCATCCTGTCTAGTTGCATCTTACTTTTTTTTTCTCTAGAATCATTAAATCATTCTGAATCTAAAAGACGTATTTCTGTAGGTGTGATTTAGGCAGCTGGGTGGTTGATCAGATTTTGTGATCTTGTGACAAAGGACTGTCACCTGCTACTATGACTACATGCATTTGGCTGCCTTGGCTTAATTTCCTTATCGTAATGGCAAAGAACAGCTACTCTGTTGGTCACTAGCTGTTCTATGCTTAATAGAGTGGCACCTATAATGCACAAATCATTCTATCTGCGGATAGAGTGGATTCAGTCAATCAAAGATACTGTGTTTTCAAGTGCATTGACTTTTCAAAAGAACGGTTAAATTAAAATGATTCCTTTGTTCTGGATAATATCAGTGGAACTGCAGTATACACTGTCAGGGTTCAGCACATTCTTCTTTTTATATTCCCTGGACTTTCTAACCATCACTAATAGGTTTGTGTTGTTAGTCCCCATGGAAATGATTCTAGCCTTTCCAACACTATAACAACAACATTAATTATTGAACATGAAAATGTTATATAAACTTGTCTGGGTTTTAATTGAAAAATCATGTTAACTCACTAAAGTAGTTTTAATAGGTGAGAAGGGTAAAATATTGCAGGGATAAAACAGGTGAGGTGATATTTAGAACGTGAGCCACAGCACGGCTGAGGAGTCCTGCAGTGCTGCCCTTCTCTATATTGACAATTAGTTGATATATCGAGAGTGTCTTGTTTCAGCCTCCTGTCAGTACAGGATAGGTAAATCACTACACTGCTGTGGCTCACAGCCAGCAGGAAAGAGATTTGATGGAATTTTTATACGCTGATTATGTCCAACCCCCCCCTTAATGCTTATTAAAGGGGATTAATCTGTATTCATATTGGAGAAAGTGCTTATCTGGAAGACAGAGGCGAAAAGCACAGCTGTGCCGCCATGTCACTCTGGCTAACATGAAAGTATTCCACAGCAGCCTAGAAATGTGCCTGAGCACAGATAGCGACTTCAGAGGCCTTCCCGCTGCCGAGTCTCCCCTCGCCTCCACCTCCTTCTCCTGTCAGTCCTCTCTGAGACGACGGAGAATTCTCTAACACAAGTTTGTTGGTGGTGGAACAAAGACAAATGGCTTCAGCTATGACTAAATAAAGAAACACAAGTCTGTCTCAAGCTGTCAAAGCTGCGATGTATTCACACAACCCTGCAATGTTTGTTTTATCTGAGTTAAACTATTGTTAGCAGTAAGCATTTTAATTCCAGTTGCTTGTATGCAGTTGCTTAAATCTGAATGCAGTAAATAAACCCTAAACTGTTTTGATATGCTTGCTAGACAAATTTTGAATTGTGTTTTTCTCGCTTAGAACTCAGAGGAAATTGGATTAAGTAAGCCTAGGTAGTGTTGATGATGCATTAAAATGTCCTGTTAGCAGCCTCTGTAATCTATTGTGGGAGTTTCCTCTCCCTGTCATCTGCAGTACAACGTCACCCACAGAAAAGCCCCCTCTCTCTCGCCCATGCCTGGGCTTGTTGTGGAATCAACCTGAATGAAACAGAAAAGAGAGGAGGAATGCTGCCTCCTCTCTTTAATCTCCATCTGTGGAGCACATGAGCCAAATTACTAACAGCTCTCCTTCTCTCTCTTGAGTAAACCAGCTCTTTTTTCCCCAACCCTCTCTTTCCCTCTCATTGGTATGAGGTGATTTCCAAAACTCTTGCTTCTCCTCCGTGTTCCCTGTGATCCATTGAAGTTCTTAACATGCTT
The DNA here is from genome assembly GCF_024713975.1 of Paralichthys olivaceus. Classification (NCBI taxonomy): domain Eukaryota; kingdom Metazoa; phylum Chordata; class Actinopteri; order Pleuronectiformes; family Paralichthyidae; genus Paralichthys; species Paralichthys olivaceus. The sequence continues at coordinate 21,008,923 of NC_091103.1, forward strand.
AGAACTCTCGGTGCTGCTTTGTCATCACTTTGGTGAACGGAGATGAAATAGATCTTTCAAAGCCGTCGCTCACTTTGAGCCACGGAATTTCGCCAAACCACAGTCAAAGAGCGGCCCTTGTTATCAATACATCACTGTAATGGAACAGGTCACATGCATGGTTTCTGGGGAGCCCCTGCAAGCTGGAGCATCAGTAACTCAGCCACTGCACTTCCAGATAGAAAATCCAATGTGATTAATGAGCCCTCTGCCTTTTCTAATCATTTTTTGGCTGAGAATTTAATCTCAAATCTGATAATAACTCAGCAGCAAAACAAGAAAGATGAAATGAGTTTTCCCTCTCATCAGGCATCTTGTCCTTGAGGAACACATGACATCTCCACTTAATGCAAAGCAATATGCAGTCCTCATCTTTGCACTTTTTTTTTAATTTTCATGAAAGGCATTGGATGCAGAGAGACATCCGCAGCCCTTACTGAAACCATTAGCTATCCAGCTGTGTAAGAAAAGTGAACAGATGAATACATAGCTGCTGAAACACGTGGGGAAACAGGGAAATACTGAAAGTCCAATGTGTCTTAATTATGAAAATAAATCCTGCTTGTTAGTTATGTATACTAGAAAATTTAATATCTGGTGTTGCTTTTTTCCCTCCATCTTTTCCCTCTTTCTTTCTTTTCTGTCATCAGTGACATTCCAGAGAGTCGATGGCGGTCTGATGAGCAATGGAAGGTGAGTGTTCATCCAGAAACAAAACCTAACACCAAACTAGACCATCAATATTTGAGTGTAAAAAATCTTCCCATCATTACTATCTTTACATGCCTTTACGCATTTCCTCCACAGTCATGCATCACCTCCACCGCAAGCTGCTCTTGATTCTAACACTGATAAATGACTGATAGATTGATAGATAACCGATACCTGTTTGTGTGCCGACCATGCAAACCAGCGTGCAAATGTGCGTTTCTACCACATCTCCATCCATGCATCGACAGATGAACTCATAAATCTCCTCCACAGAATTAACAGAAACAATTTAAGCAGAGAGTGTTTTTATTTTGTCATCTATCTTCTGCTGCTGGCTACAGGCAACCCAGAAGCCCTCTGGAGTGATAAATCTGCCTGTCACCTTGCGTGGGCAGCTGGGATCTGAGCACATGTAATAATGTAAAAATAATTACCCAGGGGAGAGGTGTGTGGAGGTACCCCACTTGCACCCCCGTATAGCCTGCTCCATCTCAGTGTGTGTTAGTGAAAGAACAAGGGGCTTCAGAGAACAGGGCACATCTCAATGACACCAGTTACTGAGCCTTTGTGGGCATTTATGAGACTCCCTTGAGAATCATGTGCTTCCGCCTATCTACTGCTTATCACACCTGACTAGGTAAAACCTCCTGGACTCAAACACTCAACGATACACCGCCAACTAAATCTGACCCTGTGTCTCTGGGCTTTTGGGAGTTTGTGCGCTCTGCAGTCTGGCTGCAATATTTTTTTATTAATGCTTTTTTTTTAAAACCCCTTATACTCCGTGCATATGACTGGATGCCACGATAGACAATTTTGCCTGTAATGTTCTGTGAGCTGCCAGCAAGCTCTCAATGAATTAGCCACGCCATTTGTCGTGCCTTTTTCTCATCTACGTTCTGCTGCAGTTTTTCCTTCAATTTTCCACATAAGTGCTTCTGATTCTTAGTCCAGCGAATAGGATTTGAAATGTCTGTATTTGCGGTGCTTTGTATTTGTCATATCTTTAGTCAGCAGCAGCGACTGCCACAATTTGCACAGCACTGGAATAGGATGCAGTCTGGAGGACTTATTATAACGCGAGCTTCTGATCCGTTAGTCACTCTAGTGCCATCGAATCCCAGATGTTGCAACTTCCCCATCTGCCCTGAGAGTGAAAATATGTAGCACAGTATCAGAGGAAAATGTGTTCATTGGTTACATGAGATGTTTATTGCATTAATTAGACAATAGCAAATGAAGCTGCGTCTGTTTCCACTTTCTCATTGGCTCCTGCCAAATTGCCCTGACTGAACAATTACACTTAATCGATCACAAAATAAATGAATCATGGAAGATGAATAGGCTGCAGATCGGTAGGTCTGGACGATTTGATTTTGGCTGCTCAATTGAAATTGATAAAAGCCGATATGGGCTCATTCCTTATCCCCCTGCCAATAGGGAGATGGTAATTAGGAGGTAGTAATAACTTCCCATCTCAGCACTGATCAATATTTTAGCAAAGCAGATTCACTCCTATAGGCAGAGTGAACAGGTTTCACTGACACTGTTGCTATGGAGATTTCTTTTACAATCCGGGCTCTGAATGCTAAATGACAGCACGTTCCCGAGAGTTAATCTAGAATGTAATCCAGGTTTCTCATTGCTTTTAGTGTTAGCTAATGTCTACACCTCTAATCCATGTTCCATTCACTAGTCTGTGGGACCATAAACACCTGATTTACGAAGTTGCTTTGGAATTAATGCCTCTCACTTGGCTTATTTATGGGAAGCTCAGTGTCGGGGTCTGAGGCTGTATTTATGGTTTCCTACCCATCACAAGGAACTGAAATGTCTAAGAGGAAGCGCTCCAAATCAAATTTTATCTGCCAAGGTTGCTATCCATCCAAGTTAGGTGTCAACTTTTCATTAGACATACGACCCAGTGTCCACCTCCTGCCCGTTCCCCATTACTACACCATCTCACACACACACACACACACACAACAAATATCCCCAGAAGGAATCAGTCTTATTCTAATTATCCTTTAGCAGGAATTCTGCTGTGTGATAAATGCAAGGACGATGCAGCCATTTCCTCTGTCAGCTCCTTGTCTTTCAAATGGTCTTTCTATATTCGGGCTGGGGGAGGACGTGCTGGAGCACACAGGGGCAAGTGAGAGCGGCGAGAAGACAAGGTCATGGTCTTTTATTTTAGACCGTGTGCATTTGTGATGCAGTCTTACTGGAGTCTGTAAGAGAGACAATGTCCTCTCTTTTTCATCTGCTTTTAGTCTGACAGATGCTAAGCACACAGGAGTGGTGCAAGAGGGATAAAAAGAGGAGATGGAGGTGTGTTGGGGGGGGGTGATGAAGAGAAAAAAAGGGTTAGGGAAAGATGGTATGGCAAGAGAGAGAGAGAGAGAATGATAACAGTTGGGAAACATTGCAGCGAGAAACAGGGAGAAGGATGGGGAGAGATGTATTACCCTATAAAAGTGCATGTGTCTGATGCACAGCCATCAATTTGAATGACTTGTCTCCCCCGAGGGCCTGTTTTGGCATTCAGGAACCACAGCGAGGGTTCTTAGCTTGCCAGGGCTGCAGTTCATTTGGATTCCCCCTGCTGTAGAAGCTCTTCTCATTTAGAACCTGTGGCTGAGGGAGAAACTGACTGCAGCACGCCCATTACCTGCCCTTGTCCTCAGGGCTTGACTCTGTCCCAGTCCCTCAGAGCCAACACATCGCCCCAGTGGAGCTGAGACAAAAAGCCCTTTCAGGCAGCCAGGCTAACTACTGTGTTACACAGACTTTCAGAATGCACCAGTCTGTCTGTGGTCTGCTACATACAGCACTGCCGGGCACTGACAGCGGGATGTGCTGTGTTTTTGAGAAGGCTAAGCCATCCACTTCATTACACGTGGTGCTTCTCTGACCGTTGCAGGGTGAGATTTATCAGAGAAACTGCCCCTCAGTAAAATTCTGCTAGTGGGTCTTTTGTCTGTTTGTATCCTTCCTCTGCTTCGTAAACTAGTGGTTATACATATTTTAATTGATTCCAATGCTAGGTCATTAAAATTGATTCATCAATGAAACATAAACAACAGCATTTAACACAATTCCATCTGTATTTCCCATGGTAACGAGCCTCAGACGTGATTGTACAGTAAAGTGGCCCTAATGGCCTCCCAGCAGTCACCCATGACAGGTTAAAGTCTTAATGGCTGCTTTTTATGGTCCTCACCCCCTCAGGAGGGACACAACACCTGTTAAATGGAGCTGCCCTCACCCATATGCAGGCATCCCACAAGTGGGTCGGTGCATCATGGTGGGGCGAGGGCTGAGGTTTGACGTCTCATCAAATAAGATTTAGACTGTCTGGACATCACAACAAGGGGTTGATGGGAAAACACAGCAGAATGCCGGAGATATTAACGAATGACGGAACTATACATATGGGTGTCGACGTGCATTGCTGCACATGTGTGCACAGAGCAAATGTATGCATTAGTGTCTCCACGGTGTGCTTTTGCATTAATAACTCTGAGAATGTGACAAAGACCCAGCAGGAGAAACAGAGAGATAAAGGGCTGTGTATGCCTGAAGGAATTTGACTCTGTGAGAAAAGAAATGTATCTGTACAGTTCTTGCCACTATCTCAGATGTGTTTCATTAGCTTCAGAGGCTTATGGCAAGCCTATCTCAGACAAACACACATTCCTGTGCACAAACTAACATTTAAACATATGTTTCATTGTTTTTTGTCTTCATATTGCCTCTCTGCTGATTGCTGTCATGTTTTTCATCTTTTAATTCTAAATCCAGTAGCATAATGCTGAATTTAACCATGCATAATAAGGAATGAGGGATGTTGTTAGTGCAATAAACTCTGATAGTAATGTCATTGCACAGCCTGTGTTTAATACTGTGTTTTATCTTGTGTTTCTGCACAGCCGGCCGGGACTGTTGAATGCCGGTGACCCAGGCTACCCCTGGTTAGCTGACTCCTGGCCAGCCACCAGCCTGCCTGTCAACAGCAGCTCTGGGGGACCCAATGACCTGAGTAACTTTGGGCGAGGAGGTAAGTGCCCTGGTGCTGTCCCAGGCGTTTTATGAAAAGACTGACAGAGATAAAAGATGATGACCTGCGTTCCTTCCTGTTCTACCATGAGCTCCTGTTGTTCATCATGTACATGTATGCATGCGAGATAGATACATAGAGTATATGCAAATTCCATGCATGTTTGGATATACATTTGTATATCACATCAGGGGACAGCTAGAGCATTAACAATGGGGCCGCCACTGTCACCAGGCTGAGTAATGGCAAATAGTCCAGCTTGGTGTCATAGCCCATACCTCAGAGCAAGAGAATGCGAGGGGAGAGACAGGAAGAGGAGCAGGGGGTGGATGGGTGTTTGAAAGGATGGTGTTGAGCAGCCAGTCGTGAAGGACAGGCGCAGCTTGACTGGCGCAGATGCGGACACTTCCGCCATGGCTCTACATCATCTCCCCTTCACTGGGCATGCAAACCAGGCACTACGGAGAGTCTGCTCGCTCTTTCCCTCCCTTCCTCTGTCATCGCGCACACATGCAGAGCAGCAGCATTGTCCCTGATGTATATGAACAGAGGATGGAGGGAGTGAGATATCCACACATGTAGGGGGGAACAGGGCTCCGTGGAATACATAAATAATGGAATGGTTTTTTTTCATTGAGATTTTGCTGTTAAGTGCTGTTGCTTAAGATGTTCGCGGACCTGAATGCACCAGGACCCAGACTGTAATTTCATAAGTGTCAAGCACCCTTTATCGGACATGCACTTGGATAGTCCTGTTCTCTTCATCTGCCATAAAAACAAAACGATTTTGATTAAGTGCTGCAGGGATAAAGGTGAAGTGAACCTTTTTTAGAAGGCAGCTTTCTTATATTTCCTCCTCCTTTGTCTTTCCAGATATCCCCACTGGTCAAGGGGATAAGACGGGCACCATGCTCTCTGATGGAGCCATCTACAGCAGCATAGACTTCACCACCAAAGCCAACTACAACAGCGCTGGCCAAACATCCCAGGCCACGCCCTATGCCACTACTCAGATTCTCCACTCCAGCAGCATCCATGAGCTGGCTGTAGACCTGCCTGAGGCCCAGTGGAAGGCCTCGCTCCAGGCCAAGCAGGAGATGGCCAACCTGGGCTACTCCCTGCCAGACAAGAATTCCTGCAACAACAGTAAGTTATACTGAGAAAGTGAGCGTGCCAGTATGAGGTTTTTTGGGGACACTGTTGCCCTCATGTGTGGGAGGTTTAGCAAGTTTTATACAATTGTGTGTCAGCTATAGAGCCACTATTGTCGTCCAGTGACATAAAAAACATAGTCATTTAACCGAGTTCTCACACTACAAAGTTTACAGTTGTAAAAAAAAATGGTCATTTAGTATTTAAACTTTTCCACCCAAAGACTCTGAAGCCTTTTTAACCCGGCTGCGGTGGTGGGAGGCTTCCTTAAAAAGACTCATTTTTCCTCCAGCAGACATCAACTTGGTCACTCTCCAAGGTTGAATAAACATCTTTTGAAGGAGAAGTACAGTTTAGTCATCCATCTCTTTTCTTGCTGGGTTTTCATGATATTACCACTCCTTCAGTTTCAGAGTAATTGCCAATCTGTTTTAACTTGAGTAATATTTTGGAAAAGGATCCAAATTAATTACTGTGGATTTAATATGGGACTTTTAAAGCAGACTGGAGCTTCACACTTAAGGTGTGATGAGCATTCCTTGACGGTATTCTAATACATATTTATGATCTAATTTTCTAAAGTCTAAAATGGATTATTTATAGCTTTTACATAGTCCCCTCTCCTCATGCAAAGGATCTTTAAGAACTCATTTCTAAATCTCCCTGGCATCATTTTAAGAAACATGATCCCGACTTATTTTGTATGACTCTCTCTAGAGGGACATGAATTAAAATCTCTAGCATTCACTCATTTATCTATGTTTTAAATGAAAACAAAACGTAATTGTCCAGCAGATTACTCTGTTGCCTAAAAATCCCACAGTGAATGAAAAGTGTTGAATCACTCCAGCCTGTTAAGTGTGTGACTCCTGAATATATCCTGCTTGCTTGATGCTCTAACTGCATGTTTGCATGTGCTTGTGCTAAGTGCCAATCACCTGATGCCACTCTGGTTTTTGCCCTTTAACCCCCACTGTAGCCCTCCTTTTCATTCCTGACTACCGATTGGCCGATGGATTGTCTAATAGAATACCACACAACCAATCACAAGATTTCAGCACCACCAGCTCTCACAACAGCTCAGAGCGAAGCGGCAGTCTCTCAGGTTGGTTTACGCAGTGGAGAATTTTGCAAAGTAAACTGGGAAACTCTCTGGGGCTCTGCCGCTTGATTTTATGATTGATGGGTGTCCTAATTGCTTCATTGATCTGTTATTTGCATGTACAAACCTGACATCAAACATTTTTTCCTGCGTCGTCCCTTTCCTTCACCAGAGATGCTTTCCTCACTCAGCTCCCCCTGCTCACAGTGCATTACATCATGTGGTTATTTTTTAACTAATATGGGGTACTGAGTACAAATGCGATTACTGTATGTAGTGATTTTGTGATATGGGATCCGAGCTGGACATGAGTTACTGGAGCATAAAAAAGCAGGACATTTAAATAAGGGAGAGTAGAATAGTGCTACGAGCTCCTGACAGAATATTGCTGCAAGTGCTAATCCTGGGTTTCTACCATCACTGCTGCTCTTTGTTAAGGCTTTGTCTCTCACTGTGTGACTGAGAAGATGGGAATTGGGGCAGAGGGAGTCTTTCAGACGGAGTGGTCTATATACACACACACGCCATTAGAGATGCTTGGCTGGGTAAAGTGGCAAAAATACCTCCCTTTTTCCCTCTTCTACTAATGGTCACCGACTACACTAAAACCTATGTTCAGAGAATTACAATGTCATTTATAGGACAGCCCTCTGCCTGCCTCCCCTCTACTCTCCTCTTTTATCTAGTTACAAGCCACTGCCTTAACTGGTCTCTAATTCAGTGCTCCGGCGAACAGTCGGCTGGAGAGAAAGATGTGAAGTGGCCGTGCCTCACAGGCAGATCCTTCCCATAGACACTCAGGTTAAGGAAATCTTTTGCTGGGCTTAGCACATGCTGTATTTTGAGTTCATGTACTGAAAATTAACATGGAAACACTAATGTACTGTAAAATAACAGCTTTTAAGTAGCAAAAACAATTTCCTGGCTAAACCTCAAGGTTATTGTCACAAACAGATACAGGAGTGGCATCAATCATGGAGATTCTCAGCGAGATATATTAAGATTATTTTCTTAAAGAATTATCTTTGGTTTATTAATTTTCACTTATACTCAGACATAGTCTCCTATAGTAAAAATAATATTGTATAACATAAAGGTTACTACAACCTCATTCCTCAGCCAGGACAGATTGAAATATCTATCCATTATTTATACCTCTCCTGTTGAGGGTGGAAGGAGGGCTGGAGTTGATCCAAGCTGACATCAGGCAAAAAGGTAGCAGAGTGAAATAATAATTCAAATGTGTATTAATAACGCTATAAAAGTGAATGGATTAACATAAACTATGATATTCTTCTCTATACAGAATAAGGGATGAGCATCAAACTGAGTTTGTGACTGTACTGACTGACTGTATGTCTTCTATATAATGCACTGCGTGTTATATACAGTCTGGTGCAACTGACAACACAGATGAGAATTTGAATCAGCACAAGCTAAGCTTTGATTCAGACCTCAGCCAAAGTAAACTCACCATTTGAAAGGGAGAAAAAAGTAGAAGTTGCAGAGTCTTGCGCTCCCTCCGAGGAGATGGAAAGAATAATGAATGTCAGGTCTGAAGGAGGGGAGCGGGATGAAAAGGAACTGAAATAGAGCGGCTTTTATAGCAGCGTGGATCTCCACTGGGGGCATGAAGCTGCTCATTAAAACCTTTCATAGTGTAAGGGGGAAGATGTAGCTGGTGTTTTCTCTGGGTTTTTTTGTCTGTTTGAGACCCCGAAGACTCCCCGTTCCCCTCCGCCCTCACTCGCCTGACTGTGAGGCTGCAAAGTCCATGATCATGTGCTGAAGTCCGTGGTTGTGTGTGAACTGATGTGCTCCTGCACCTCCTGTATCTGTTGCATCCCACCTCATCATGTCACTTTTTTTTTAATTAAGATAAAACATGATGATAGATGACTTTCAGTTGATTTATCCTCTTCTGAATTTATTCACCCACCCATAAGTTACTGGCTGCATATTCCAAGTCTCTGCTCTGTGGCTTCCCCCTCAGCACTGACGCACCCAATGAAAACAAAGCAAGCTCAAGGCTTTGCAGCCCTACAGTTATAGGCTGGGGCCGCCCAAACCTTGGGTATAAATACCCAGAGCTGAATCTATATTTAGTGTGAGTTCCCCTTTGAAGAGAGGCACAGTTTTGTCATAGGGGATGGCTTCGCTGTGTAATTCCTGTATAGCTCCTAGCCACAGCCTCTCTCTCTGTATTTTTCATATTTGGGGTGAGCTGTAATAATTCCAGTGCCAGTCAATCCTTCCCTAGAAGAGGCTCATTTACAATATTGATGGCTGGTCTTGTGTGGAGAGACTAAGGATGATTGAACAATCACGTCAGCTCACCATTTATTGGTAAAAGTCAAGCGTCGCCCAGAGGTACAATTAGGAAACCCAATTACTTTCAGACTATACCTACACTGTAGCCGCCTGCCTTGGGCTTACAGTTGTTTCTTTTATCACTTCCATTCTTTATTAATCTCATTCCGACTCCTCTTGTATCTCCTCGTGCCGGAGATTTCTCTCACTCCTCCGTGCTCATCTTAGAAGTACTTTTTGTCTTTCTTGCTGGAAATAGATTTTAAATTGTAATATAATGAGAATTTTCTGAACTTGAAATATACAGTGTTCATGACTTCTCTGCCATCTGGCCTCCGTGACAATCAATAGACATGTACCTCATTGCTTCTGTAAGTTTCTTTTGATGACAGCAATGTACTTTTTACGGCGCTTGAGTCAAATCCGTTTATTAAATTATTAGTCTCAGTGCATCACGTTACATTGCACAAGATGCAATATTGGCAGCGTTTTTGTGGCACTGGGGGCAGTGATTACAGGCCTTTGGCAGGGAAACCTAACCAGCAGATGACAGATACAAATGTGTTCAGCAGAGTTTCCCAATGATGGCTTTCACTTGCCTGTGTGGCCGGTGACGTCAGCATGAGGTAGTTTCTGGATTGAGATGTGAGATGTTTCTGCCAGCCACAAATGTATTTATATATATATATATATATATATATGCCAACACTATGTAACCTTACTTCCCCCATATGCACAGAGGAAGGACATAGTGCATATATAGAAAAAATAATTATAACTTGGCGCTCAAAACGAATTGTGTGGTATAGGGTTGCACAACTAAAAAATATTGTACTAGTCCAGTGTTTAAACTTATTGTGTAAATACAATAATTTTATGGATGGTAAGAGTTGGCCTCTGTTACATCTACTTACAATTGTCAGTAAATTCTTAGATGTACATTATATAAGGAGAGAAATTGCTTTTTCCCCAATATTCTTTTCATGAATAGAAGTTACTGTTTATATGCTTTTGAATCCAAACCTTGTTTGAGTTTGTTTTGCTTCTGTGTGCCTTCAGGAATATATACGTATACTATATATTCCTCTTAAGTTGAAAATGGATTACGGCTTGAAGCCAAATGTGTTTTAAAGAGGAAAAAAAAAAGGTTTCTTCCGCAGTGACCAAATCGTATAAAACCCAGTATTGACCTGGCTGGCAGATTTATAAAGATGGATGAGACAGAGGAGAATCGGGTGTTGGAGGGATATGAGTAGAAATGGATGGGGTTAGCAGTACTCTGGTGTAATAAAAGAAATGAAAGTAGTAATAGACTCTCAGTGAATTCCATTAGGGACACACTGACACTACACAAGCCATTCATTATGATGATGCTGTGAAGTGAGATATTTCATTGTGGAGCCCAAAGCCTGGTGTGAAAGGGGACACTGAGGAATGGGTGGAGCACAAAGGTCCGCCTCAACTGCGTTTACTGCCGTTCTCTCCTGTTTCTATGGAGATTTGAGGCTTTTCAGCCAATCAATCAATAGAGGCACGCTTTTCATCAGGAAACCTTGAGCTTTTCTGTGGAAGCACTGTGACAGACCGAGAGCCCATTAAAACCCTGTGTTAGAAAATGTGTATGACTTTCTAAGAGTATGTTGAAATTGAGTCCAAATGGATCTGTAAATAAGATGCTAAACCAAATTGAGTTTCTTTAGAATACATATCAAGTGTTATTTGTTTTTTGAACCCACTGGTATATTAGTTTTTTTAATTGGTGCTTTTCTACAATTTAATTTTCAACGATTGTTTCTCTCAAATACATCCTCTCCTTTTGTAGGCGGTAAGGGAGGAAAGAAGAAGAAAACCAAGGCTGGCTCCAAACCCACCAAAGCCAATGGCTCGAACTGGGCTAATGTTCCCCTGCCCCCGCCTCCTGTTCACCCGCTTCCTGGCACTGAGATGGACCATTATCCCAATGAGCACCATGAGGGAGGAGGGTATGTCTACTAGTGATTAGTACTAATACACATGTGAACAGATAAATGTGATTTAAACAGTCACAATTATACAAGTGACTGGAGACAAGTGACTTTTAGTTATTGATCATGATCAGATATTGAAACCTGAGACGTTGCATAGCCTGACATTTGAGATAACATTAGGAGCCCTTCTAAATGTTCATGCAAAAAGCATTTGGAGTTTTTATATTATCAATCTAAATTATTATATAGACATTTTGTTTTCAGATAAACTCAGACTTGAAAGAACAAGTACAAATAAGAAGTGAAAACTTAACATGAAGCAGTAATGACTAGATTTCTTTGCCGTTATTGTACATTTCCCTCTAAGGACTACAGAATTTAGTGTTTTGCTCTCTGGAAAGAAAAAGACAATGCTTGCCAATGTGCACAACACCACACTGTTGTGTGTAATAACAGGGTTCAGCTCTGTTTTCTCTGCAGCTAATTACTGTACTACTGTACATCTGGAGAAGAGAGAAGGATCAACATGTTTGTGTGTGTAGAGATACACCACCAGATACACACACATCATCTCTTACACACTCTCTCGTAGAAAAACTCATATGCAGATGGCTGCAGATCAAACTATTTGCTAATCCTGTTTTCAGTCTATGGGATGACTTCCTGACTGGAAAATAAATGAAAATAAAAAAAAAAAACATGTTCGAGCCGACTCCTGCTGCTACTCGCGTGTAGACACACAGATGGTTTCAGATAAATCTATTTGTTGAATTCCACTATTGCAGTTGCATTGTTTCATAGAGAGAGAAGTGGCAGACAGAGAGACAGATTTATCCACCAACTGAGATTGAAATAGACAGTAAGGCGGTAGAGTGCTAATCCATGTTTGAATGTGCTTCTTTAATTTGTATAATATCCAGAACCCTAACCCTAATTGACTTTTTTAAGAACAGCCAAGACACCAACAGATAATTTGTTTGTAGTTTGTAGAGTACAAATTACTTTGCAGGAATAAAGTAGCAGCAGCTTATTTAAGTGTCGTCATGTGTCTTTGGTCCAGCAGCTACCAGGTCCTCTTACGTCCCATTTCCAATCCGGGAGAGTCATCTGCTTTAATAGTCTATCTGGCAAATGAAGAGTCCAGTGCACTGTAAATCTGAGGCTGCTCTTAATGGCACCAGATTAAAACAGTTAATGTCCTATGGAGTGTGCAGTGACAAATTTCTTTAATGAACATTTTCTTTATGACCAGTATTATTTCAGCATGTATAAGCACAGCTATGAGGAAGTGAAGCCTGATTAGCTCTGTAATCCCACTCAGGACACTCGTATAACAAATTCTTGAAAAGGTTGGACAAGGTCACAAAGATCTATTAATGTGTAAAAATTCCTCCTAAAATATAAATTATGTTATTTTGATAATACCACACATCTTATTGTTGTTTTGTTTTTGTATTACTGCTGCTCGTATTTCAACTAAAACTAACTGTAGGTCTCACATCACGTAGATCCTTACTTTCTTTCACTGGATCTGATTGTGGTTGGTTTTTGGATCGGGGAACTGAATACATATCTTTCTATATACTTTTACATTTCCTAATGTTTTGTATACAATATGAGCAAAAGTTGGTGTATTAGTTAATAATAAAGGTAAGTGATGAGGCTGAAGAACACAGTAACTGTGAGAATGTGTACAGTAAACATCTCCTCTCACCCCAGGTATGAGAGTGACGGTTGGGGACCGCCCATGCCGGTGCAGACCTATCTTCATCAGGGCATGGAGGATGAGCTGGAGGAGGAGGAGGAGCGGGTTCCCACCCCACCCATACGAGGAGTCGCCTCTTCCCCGGCTGCTGTGTCTTTTGGACAGCAGTCCACAGCCACACTTACCCCTTCTCCTCGGGATGAGATGCAGCCCATGCTCCAGGCCCATCTGGATGAGCTGACCAGAGTATACCAACTGGACATGGCAAAACAGACATGGTAAAGACTGTGATATTAAAAGAGCGTGGACAGATTTTATGTATCAATCAATCTGTCTGCATATCTATCTGTGCATCAATCCCTCTGTGTTGAAGGATTTATTGTCAGGGTTGATAATAGATGTTGCTGTGATTTTAAAATGCTTACTGTACGTTCTGTCCTGTGTGTATTGCTGCCTGGATTTATTTTGGCCCTGCAGTATGTCAGCTATGTGTCAGCTGTGTGTGCACTCGAGATATAAACCCATTTATCGTACCATTTTAATGGGCCCGCGCTACCACTTAGGTGGCTGCTGTATTTTACTCACTCTAAGAGAAACAATTTAGTATCCAGTTGGTTACTACTCCTACACCTATATAGCGAATTCCATTGTTGTTGCGCTCATGCAAGTCAGATGAAGACCATGCTTCATTCTGTCTGCACCGTAGCATCCAGCATTATGGCATCCATTCATAATAGTGAAGCGGTGCTGGTGGTGGGGGGGTTTGTCAGGAAGGGTTGTCATGTTACCCAGTAATGACTATGTTGGTTAGAGAGCATCGCTGACAACACCAGAGGGCCGGTAATTACAACCAATTCCCACTGCAAACTGCACCAAAGACGCTGCACTCTCCGAACAAACGTGGCTGTCAGCAGAGTCGGCTGCCACAGAGGTGACTGCCATGTGTCGACAGGCCGGGAGAGCGTGTCTTTGTACCGTCTACAGCAGCAATTAACAGGTCATTGTGTTAGCATGTTCGTAAGTGGCGCTGAAGAATAAGTGGAATTTTGTAGATTTATTCAGCACTTCCTGAATGAAAGCCATCACTAAAATGAGCTTTACATTGCCACATACACCCTCATATATATATATATATATATATATACACACACCCCACCTTGCCACATAATAACTACTGAATAATCCCTGTACTCTCTATATTCAACTCTCCTCCACATGCCTTGATGTATACTTTGAGTGCACACCAGCAGGATAATATGGTCTCTCTTTCTCTTCCCAGGCACATGCAGGGAGGCTCCCTTCCTCCTCAGGCTCCAGCTCCTCCAGTGGGCTACGTGTCGAGCACAATGGTTTCTGACCAGGAGACTGACCTGCCGGATGAGGAGGAGGAAGAGGAGGAAGAGGAGGACGAAGGCTATGGAGCCAGGCATCCCCGCGGCATTGAGCACACACCGGGGTCGAGCATGGACAACCTAGACAGCTCTTTAACAGGTAAGGTAGACTGGATATTGAATTGTTACTATTGTGGCTTCTTTGTTGATTGGATGATTTGTGTTTATTATCATTGTGATTGCTCTGTGTTGCACATTTTCGATCAAATACAAACGAATTCTAGTCACTTTGACTGGGTAACTGTATTCATTTCTCCTGTTGTTTATACAGTAAATGGATAGTTGTTCATGACATGTTTTCCATGAGACTACTACATATTCATTTTCAGGCATACATGCCTACTGAGTGCCCCTCATTCAAATTTTTAAGCACTTTTGGTAGACTCTGGAGAATTATAATTATCATTCCCCCCAAAAAAAGAGATAAGGAAGTCCATGAATTTTAAACAGGATAGTGAGTGGGAAATTAAGAGGAGGGAGAAGCAAAGCAAGCAGGGGAGAGTGACTGTGATTGAACCAGAGGAACCCACATCGTCCTGAGGAGATTTGAAATAAATTTCACGTGCGGCATATATAGAGGCCCCATTTCCATTTTTACAACTCACTGAAAACTTTTACAGCCGTCTGTCGGGGGGGGGGACACATGAAGGGCATGACATTGCAGCAGCAAAGCCGGGCTCTGGACTGCTGTTCTCTCACACTGACCAGGCCACACTGTCCATCTGTTTACTAGAGGTGGTAGCTGTTAAAATGTGTGACATGTGGCCATCATGTATTTTAGGGACAGGTTGTGATACAAAATGCTGGTGAAGCGTAATCCAGTGAGTGTCTGTCAGGTCTTCCATCAGTGTCTGTGGATACTGAAAAATAAAATCTATAACGGGAAATGTATGTGTGGAAAGAAAGTTGGAGTGAGCAGAAAGTAAAGCTGAAGGTGGAGGGAGTTGAGAATAAGAGGGTTGGCAGTGCTTCTTGTAGGTCTTCCCTGTCAGCAGCAGACCTAAAAAGTAGTTTTCCATGGGATGATGGAACAGCGGTTTTGGTAGCGCTGACACATAATACTGCTGATGTATTTAGAGGAATATAAAGCAGCAGCTGGGCCCTAATCTACTGCATCTCTCCGCCACTGTATTACTCTGAAGACAGCACTATTTCTTCTTATCTCTCTGAGAGTCTGCCTCGCACCCCATCGTTTGACAACACAGACACAGTCCCAGCTCCGGGGTGAGCAGTAGGAAGAGAGGGAGGATGGGGGAAACCGCAGAGATTTATTACGGCCACCATTTTGAGACTGTACAAATAGGGGAGGGTGGGAGTGAGATTCCTGTCAAGCCCTGCTCGATAGATTTGTCATTGTTTTAATCATATGGAAATAGGTCTGTTTTCATAATGTTACACAAAAGGCCAGTAAATCAAACATTTTCACTGATGCTCCAGAAAACAGAAACAGCTTCGTCCTCTGGGGCCATTTTTCATCACAGATTGTCTGCACAGGCCGATGTATTATTCTGCGTGGGGGAAATTATACAACACACTTGTTTCTCCAGATGAATGTAAATCCTGATGTTGGTGGGTGCTGCACTCTGGTTTGAGTCAGAGATGAAGTGAGCACATAGGTGATACCCGGCTCCCT
Source organism: Paralichthys olivaceus (assembly GCF_024713975.1). NCBI lineage: Eukaryota > Metazoa > Chordata > Actinopteri > Pleuronectiformes > Paralichthyidae > Paralichthys > Paralichthys olivaceus. Next base: position 21,024,993 of record NC_091103.1, read on the forward strand.
GTGTAGGAGGTACTGGTCATGTAACGCTAAGATGTGGAATAGCAGTGAAGCTGCTACTCCGACAGTGAGCTGAAAGCGAAGCTGTTCTGGGCGATTACTCTCCCATAAAGCCATACCAGGTTTGTGAGGAGCAGGGTCACGTCTCCTGACGGCAGGTAGAGACGCCTGCTCATCACAGGGAATGATTCTCCTGCTTAATGACATGCAGATTAGGGTTTCCGTCACTATTAATCAGTTTTAGTGGCAGGAGGGACGTGAGCTGGGATTTTACTGCCCCCCCGACCATCGCCCGTTTACTGGCCTGACTCTGTCAGTGCGGGGAGCACGTCTGGGATCAGCCTGTGGTTTTTAGAAAACATGGTTGCTCAGGTTCAAGACATGATAAAATGACTATCATAGGCTGAACCTATGTCTGGAGCATCTGGAGAAAAATCACATTTCTGGGGGGGGGGAAATAGATTGAATTTTTTATCAAATTCTAATACAATGATCAGAGTTTGATGGACTCTCATTCTGAGAATAGAAGTGCTCCAGAGGTTCAGCAGTAGAAAGTGGCAGGTAGTACAACAGAAAAGTCATTCTGTGATGTGATTTGCTGAGGCAGTGTTCCTTAGCTGAGCCGAAGGAGTTGGAAGCCACAGTGCTTTGGCTCACGCGGCCTATACTTCATTATCTGCTCTATTCTTTGTGGGAGGATTGGACCCAGTGGAATTGCTGTCTTTCTTTCTTGAAGAAAAAAAAATCTTGGAAAAGAATTTCAAAGAAAATTGCCAGACAAGATGGAGGGCTCAAGGTAGTTAGAGCCGTGGAGTTCAGTTAGCGGAATAAAAATGGATTGTGTAAGGAGCTTTTCTACCTTATGCAAGCTTATATTTTATAGAAGGTTCCAATAATCTGAGAGTATTTCACTGCATTACGAGTCAAAAATCTGTTGCAACTTCAGCTGTTGAAGGTGCAACTGCCTGGAGTCACTTCTTGTGACCGAGTAACCACCTCTTTGAAACATGCCATTAAAGCGGAAGAGATTTACAGATGGGGAAATTGGACAAATTCTTTAAAGGGGACTTCCCAGTGTATCTCAAAAAACAAACCACAAAATTTAATTTCCAAGAGGTGGGAGTGTCGCCTGAAAGCAAACTCTGCAGCTGATTGCCTGGTTGTGTTCATTTGAATCTCTGAACCCAGCGAGCCATCATAGATTAACCAACCCTTTATATCACACTCACCTTTTAATTAATCCTGCTGCTAACTTTTTGTCCCAATCGCTCTGTCTCAACAACCTTTACCCTCACACCACCCGCAGTTCTCTGTTACACCAGCCTGTTCAATCACATCAATCTTGTGTTCTGTGTGAGGGGGAGATTGTGTGTGTGTGTGTGTAGAGCACTTGGGTTCATGCCACTTCAGCAAAGTCTGCCAAACCCGTCCCACTGAAAGCTGTCACATTAGCTGACTATTCTCTGTGTTTTTGCTTTGCTAAAGTGCCATATTTTTATTGGCAGGCTGATAGTTTTATATTTGAAGTGCTGGTCTAGCTTTTTTGTGTTGGTGGGGGAAAAAAAAAAAAAATCAGACCATGAAGAAATAATTACAGTAGCACAAGTATACAAGCCAACGGTCAAAAGTTGTACAATACATATACTTCTCCCTTATGTCTCTGGCAGCTTCATCAAATAGCTGATTACGTTTGTGTTCTGATAGATTGAATCTCTTTGAAGTAGCATGTGAGCAGAGGTCTGTGTAACTACAGCAGCTTTAAGTGAAATACCTTAATGAACCTTTCACTCAGTGGTGGCTGTGCATTTCAAACAGCAATAAAACAAACTCCACCAGGTGTTTGATTCAGTACATTGTTTTGTGAGAAGCTTCATCTGTGTCACCTGAGGCTGTTGTGAGCTCACACAGCTCCACACAGGTGTGTGCTCATGGTTCTTTATAAAGAGAAGAATCAGTTGATTTGCTGTTGCTTCTCTTGTAAACTCTGGTGTGTGTTTGTGTACCTTATTTTGTGGGTGGGTGGGTTGTGTGCTCATGCGATATATGTTTTGCATGTGGTTGTGATAGATGAATGAGGGCAGGCCAGAACAGAGTGAGTACACAAAACTACCCACCTGCAAGAAGAGAAATGCCCTGCAGCAAATCTGAAATCACTTAAGTCTAGATATTTATATCATCTCTAACATCTGTACGATCTATCTAAAGTTCCATTCATCTAAATCCCAGCACAGATGTTCAGTATGGTAGATAAAATATCCACTGAGCAGAACACGGATGGTGGTCGGATAGAAACATTCTGAAATAACCAAATACACAATACAATACAAATCCAAAAAACCTGTAACCTGTGGTGTTCCCCAGGGTCCATGGTGAATGGGTGGGGCTCAGCCTCGGAGGATGACCGTTATTTCTCCAGCCATAGGTCCAGTTTGGGCAGTTCATCTGATGGCTCCATCTTTACCCACTGCAGCTTTGCCCAGGCCCTAGTGGCTGCTGCAGACAAGGCAGGCTACCGCCTGGAGGGCACTAGCCTCAGCAAGAGAGGTTGGTGTGCAGGGGCCAGCTTCCCACTGCTGGACTGGAACCCCTTCCAGCGGCAGATGATTTGTTCTTTTCTGCTCTAATTGTTCCCTCCTGTCATACACTGGCTGGTGTTTCCCACATTATGCTGCCTTGTGATTTCCTCTCCCTCTGCTGCTTTTGGTCACTGTGCCCAGGTTGTGCATGGGACCTGTTGTTTATGGCTAGACTGCGGGCATCTCCCTATCCTTTACCCTAACTCAGCCCCTGTATAACTCTGCTGACTCGGACTCTGACTTTGTTCTTGCTACATATTTATAGGATTCTACCAGTGGGGTTTCTCTTCTAATGAAAATCTTCATCTTTATTTTCTAATAGGTTTTTGGATCTTGATTAATAAAATCTTCTATTTGATGACAGCCTCAGCTCCACTCTGTGTTGGATCCTCAATGTCTTTATTAACTAGCAGGCTTTGTGGTCCATTATCTTTCTTGCAGGTAAAGGCTTGCCCCACAGGCCCCGGCCCAGCAGTCCGTTCTCAACAGATGGCAGCACAGTCGGCACACACAGCTTGGGCCACCAGAGGGCCACCAGACCCACACGCAAGCCCCGAAGCCAGGGCACAGCACCCCACCGGAGAGACGCTGGTGCAGACGGTGAGGCAGCGACTGAAAATACATTTTAAATAGTTTAAAAATTCTTGTGAACTGTGTGTCATGTTGACTAAGCTACAATTTACATATAATTTATGGATTAATTTGATTTACTGTGGGTTTCATTGGTACAGACCTACCTCCTCCACCTGAGCCTCCTCCCTGTCAGGGGCAGAGCCGTATCCAGGGGGCCCGCAGCGTAAGCAGCATGGTGCCCCCTACAGATCGGAAGGCTTCTTCTCTGGAGCGTCCGCCATTGTCAGGACCCCTGTCTGGGCCAGAGGACATGAAGAGCTCCATTGACAGACAGACACGCACTTCTCTGGAACATTATCGCCAGGCTCAAGACAGGCTGGGCTCCATGGACCGGGCTGAGGATGGACGCAGGGGACACAAAACAGGTACATGTGAAACAAAACTGAAGTCTGTAGCCATTTAAAACACACATGCTTATTAACCTGCTTACGTTAACTTGTATGTTAACATGGGTATAGTTGCGATCGCTTTCTGAATCAGCGAACGCATGTTAGCATTCTGTTTCAACATTAGCTGTAAGTCAGTTGAGGTTAACAGTAACGTTGTCTAGTGTGATACAGTTTGAGACTTTGATCAGCTTGTGGTGAAGGAGGAAAAGCCTGGAGATAGCCAAACTTATCCATTCTTCAGAAATCCTTCCATTGTTTAATCTGAACCAATCTGGCAGATGCTGGGATGGACTGAGGAGTGAATTCACTATTAGAGCCATGCGTCTAACATGGCTGCAAAAAGTGTGTCCGTTATTGTAGGCTTGTGCACTCTAGTTGTATACTAAGAAATTACCCTTTTATTTATTATAATGAACCCTGTCAAACAAAATCTGATTAAATAATTTGGTTTACATAAAACTTAGCATTGCCAAGCAAATGTAAACCATTCTGCTGCACCTTCTAAACAACACTATCTGATGATCTGAAGTGGACATTTTTTGTTTTGACTTGAGAATTTATTTGAGTAAAGAGATCATTTGTTTAGTTAGAGCGAGATGATAGAGTTTTTCTACTGCTGTGCCTTTGTATTGAGCAATTTTTCTCTGAGTTCTTGTTTTGGAGTTAGCTTCCATGCTGTGTTGAGACCAGGCTCCCATGAACAGATTGCACTGTCTGCCACTTGCTCTGGTTTCCAGAATGCCCCCCCCACCCTCCCCAATGCCCCTGTAACTGTTGCCAATATTGGCTCGCTCTGCTCCAAGTAAGGCAGGAGGCCCTAGCCACTGAAATGCACTCTAATCGCTTCAGCTTTCATTTTTCACACAAACAGGAGCCACTCTACACCCCATCTGTGTGTTCATGTGAATATGCATGTGCATTTGTAACCATTAAAGATCTCCATGCTGTGCACCCTGTTCTCTTTGAGCCAGGACTTCCTCACACAGTTAATTTGAGACTGTGAGACAAAGACAGGTGCCACGATCAGCATCTTTACTAAAAACCCCATAGGTAAATTCCCATAAGTGTCATATTGCTGACTGATTCACAGTGGCAGCTACTGAGGTTGGGGCAGGCTCTATTACAGTCATTAGCAGAGCAGTAGGGAGCAGTTTGATGAGATTTCATGCAATGACGGAGGCTGCTGAGGGTCAATGTTATGCTGCCCTGCAGCGGGGGGTGCCACGGCGGCCAGTGGTCCCTCTGTTATTGTATTTACCCCCTGATAAGGCTGGTAGCTGCAAGGCCATGTGTGAGGCAGAGAGTACTTTCTGTGGCACACCCTGGCTGTGCCTCTTGGCACCGCCATTCTGCAGATGTCAGGAGGACAGGGCTGTCCAAAGTGCTCTTTGTCCCCGTGCATCAGATGTTAGATGTTGTTCCACCACAACAATAAAAGTCACGTGATGTCTTTACTTTTCAAACTCAAACAATGCCTTCCGGTCCCTCTGCATGTGTTTTTAGAGGAAGGGTGCCTGCCATACAGTAAACCATCGTTTCCCTCCCCTGGTGGGCACAGCTCCTCCGGCACAGCCTCCTCCAAGGGCTCGACAGGGCCACGGAAGACCGAGGGTCCACGACAGCCACAACAATGGACCGCCACAGAGCACGCTGAATTCCTTGGGACCAATGGACAGGGACAGTACTCGGGGGAGTTATGTGAGTAATTCAGTCATTTGATGTTTTACAGCAGTGTTTTTTTATGAGATACGGTGAAATAGGTCAGAATATAGTATTCATCTGATTCATATTCTAATAATAAAATGACAATAATGATATACAAACAAGACACAATATGCTATTTGGTGCTTCAGAGGTGTTTAAGCTGTTCACTTATATTTGTTAAAATGGCTGTAAATTAATCCCCTGCATTTTCTTTCAGTGTATTGACAGCTATTATAAACTACAAATAAACTCCTTGAATTTGGCATATTTGGACAATAAGTTTTATTTTGATGCTAAGCTAAGTGAATCAGCTCCCTGCTCCAGAGAGACTGTGAATGAGTCTATTGTCCAAACTTTAAGAACATTTGTCTTTTTTTCATGTTTCTCACAGAGTGATCTGCCTGGGATGTAAAACTGGAGGAAACTCAGTCTGTCCACGAAAGAATGACGCCCTCCTTGTTGGGGCAACGAACTTTGTCCTCACCTGTGTGTTCTCAGAGGGAAGGAGTGCAGCCGAGGGACCGACAGAGAAAAGCAGTGTCACAGAACTGTAAATGTGATGTATAGACACAGACATACTGTACATCTCACTATGTTTTCGTCCTCAAGAAAATATTTTCCACCTCCTACCTTACTTTGATTTTCTTTTTGTTAGAAAAAGGCAAGTTTAACAAAAAAAAAAAAAGAAAACATATATGAGAACAAATTTTCTGATAACTGCCCTTGCGAAAGAGGGAATTCTGTTTCCTGTAAATATATTCTGTCACTTGTTGTTGCATTGCTATGCAAGCCTAATTCAGTTTGAGCTTTTTATTTCCATATACAGGAACAGTTGGTTTTATCTGGTTATTTGTATTATATGTGAATTGCGTGGCTGCCGTGCCATAAAATAATTGTTTTATAATCCATTGTTTGTTAATAGTTACCATTAATTATTATCATTATTATTATTATTATTATTAATTGTTTTTGCACTGCAATTTTTGGTGATAAGCACAAAAACATAGCTCCTGCTGACATGAAGAACCGGAAGAATATGTGAAGAGGAGTTTCTGTACTGTAAAGAGAAGAAAACTATATACTAATGTACAGAGAGATATTAAAGAGTAAGGCTTTGCTGATGCACAGCAACAGATAACGTGCCCATTTCCATAGTTGAATAATTGGGTGGTAGACACACAAGGTTCCTAAGGCTCTGGGGAGCAGATACAAGGCTGGAAGAATTATATGCAGACAATACTGTATTTATTACTGATGGTGACCGAGTTGATCGTGTAATTCCTAATTTGCTGTTTGATAATAATTGTTTATCATCAACATTCAGAGTTTGATGCTTTGGGAGCATTTTAGGTCCGAGAGAATGTTGTGTTCTTTTCTTTTTTTTTTTGTAATGGTCTCCAAGCATTTCAAGTTTATTTTTCTCTTGTGATTTACTGCCTAAATAATTTTAGCCGCACAAAGTTTACGCTCCTCGTTCGGCATAACGGCGCACTCACCATAAAACAGTCAAAGGGAAGGAGGAGTCGCTGGAATCTGTCGCTGTAGCTCAGTCATAGCACTTACAGACAGATTTATGATTCTTCTCAGGCCTTAATAGGTAAACACACATCACAGGCAGAGGGAGGATTTACTGTGATCGGTATCGATTATACTGCCAGATTTACCTAAAATATCAGTGGAGCAATATCATTTGTTTACATCTTTTTCCTTTTTTTTTTCTTTAATTTCCATCCATTTTTAATGTTTGCTTTTTAGAGCACTTATCGTTTAATGTTTATTATATGACACTGTACACGGTCGCTTAAGAAAACAACACATCGACCTGTTCAGTTCAGCTAAGTGCTGTTAAATTAAGATGATCTGTTAAAGCAGTAAAAGAAGTTTGGTGCCTGAGTTACCAAAACCCGATGATCAGCACAGTCACGTGTCAGTAACTTTGAGGGAGAAATGGTGTGTGTGGGATTGTAGCTTTGAGTTGGTGTGTGATCCCCCACGGCCGAGTGATAGCAGAGAAAAGCCTTGTACATTAACTAGCAGGTCGGCTGCTTCATGTCTACAGTCACAGTGTGGAGCAGAACACTTTCTATCACACACGTGTCATCTGCCCGACTCCTCAACCTCTGATTCTCAAATTTTTTATCGGTTGTCCTTTATTGATGAAAAGCTTGTTTCTTCGTATGCCTTTTAAAAACTCAGAAACTCTGATTACAACAACGTTTTTAATATTACTGTTTCAGGATTTTTGTGGTTCGATGACTGTTTGTTTTTGTCTTTTTTTGTACTGCTAATGTTGATAAAAGGGGGTGGAAACTAAAGGCCGTCAGATGCTGTTGTACTGTTGTTGTCATGCCATCGTCATTTTATATCCTCCACCCAGTGGCCAGTTTTCTGGAAATGAGGTGCAAAGAGTATCTCAGGTTATTTTACATTCTGGTGGTGTTTATGTATGTGTATATATGTGTATATATCCATATACATCTCCACTTGATTTTACCATTCCATTGTCATTGACAGAAACGTCCCTCTCACGTCTGATTCTTTCATCCCCTCTTTTTCTTTTCTGCTGTGGATTTTGATTCTGAGTATAATGTGCTGGTTCAGCCACCTAAAGACAAGATGTCAGTTAAAGAACATACCAAATTAAGATTGATATTTCTAATGTCTAATGCGTTTTAGTGTCTCTTTAATACTCATTGTTTTCTTTTAAATCACAGTGTCGTTTTGTATTTATTAAAATGATAATAAAAGTATATTGTGAAATATGCATAAAGATTCGTGAGATATAAAACGTGTTTTTTGTTCCTTGTAAAGTTTGCTGTCAGAGCCGAGCAGCGAGGCCATAAGGAGATGATCGGCACACTGTGCTCAGAGCATGGTGAGGTGCCGGGTCAGTAGTCGTCTAAGTCACTCTTCGTCCTGCATGTTCACCACACTGCTCCTCTCATGTCAAAACTAAAGAAACTAAACACCTTTGTGAACACATGAGCCAAAAACAATTGCTCACAATTTGCTTGTCAAGACAATTGAGAAAACGTCTTTTTGGAAGGATGAAAGTACTTTGGCTTTCCCTCTCTTTTCATTTTCTCAATATTGTTGGTTCTTTGTAGCCTATCTGTGTGTTGCCTTTTTGCTATAAAACAAGATTAAAAATGACAAAAAGATCAAGTTGTTGGGTGAAGTCTTTCTGTACAGTACGGGGTGAGGTGACACCTCAGTCCAATGCCATTTCTAAGGTACAGTACATTCTGCCTTCTTTTTTGTTTCTTGTAAACCACCTTCTTTATTCACTTGCATGTCCTTGTCCAAGAAGAGAGTGGATCAAGAAAATAAACTTTTACAGTCTCATCCCCATGTCCTGTAAGATAAATCCATGTTCCTTTATTTCCTTGTACCTGGATCAATATCAAATAAAATATTTTTGAAAAATGAAAAATGCCTGAAATGATTTGTATCTGATAGAAATGCTCTGCTGCAGCCGAATTAACAGATCCAAACTACTGACTATAAATAAAGATGGACGACATGTCTCTCAAACAAACGGAGTGATAAGAACATCCTTAAATAACAGAAAACATCTTCAAGAAAAAACATATTTTTTATTTGCTAACCTGGAGAAGTTGGGATGATGACCTTTACTGCAGATAGCCACCACGTCTTCCACCTTTCCAACAGTCTATGGTCCAAACTGAATGTGAAAAGTAAAAAAGAGGAAACACATTTAGATATAAGAGTTGGTAGCTTTACCACAGTAGCCTACATATACAAAGTGTGTGTGTGTGTGTGTGTGTGTAAGAGCTCCTGACTCAGCTGTGCTTTTCATGTGAAACAGTCCGTATCTTGATCCCTGCACAGAAGCAGCATCAAACACAAATCTGCTTAATCACTCTCACACTTTCAAGCTTCCTCACATGAAGCTCAAAGGGAAATGACTCGTGAAAGAGACCATGCCAAACTGTATAAAATAAGAAACAACTATTGTGATCAGAAGAGCAAATGTAAACGAGTGGTTGTTCCTCACCTCCCCACTAAACATATTCCATATTATCTTTCTATTCAGTCTTTCAGTCTTTCTATTGGAGCACTTGACACACAGACCACACACGCGATTCCTTGTTTCCCAAGCAAGCAGTGAAACGTGTGTGTAGTTGCTGTCGTAGTGAATTGTTCATTGAGCAGTGTGATGTGTGAGATGACCTCAGTGTTTTCCACATAATGTGAGAAAAGAAAAAAAGAACAGTTCTCACCGTCGTCTCATGATTCTGGGCCGGTGGAGGACACGAGGTTCAGTCTGTTGGTCTCTGCTGGTGTCTGATGTTCCTCATCATTTGTTTCTTCAGGGAATGTTAATGACACTGTCCGACCTCCCAAATGATCTGAATGAGGAGAATAAAGAAGAAGTTGTTGCTTCTCTGGTGCCCATAGATTTACTCCTCACCACAGAAGGGCTGTGCAGGATTTGGACGTGGGGATGGAAACTCTGCAGCTGGAGCCGTTTCAGCCCCTTCACATGTTTGAGCGCCAGCTCCTGAGGGGAGTCTGCTGTCTGAACGCTACGTGGAACTAATAGGGCTTGTGGCGAGCTACGCTCTTGTCTGTGTGTGGTTTGTGGCCAGATGTTTGGTGTAAATGACAAATTCAAGGGTGCAGTTTTTTGTTTTTTTTAAGTACAACCTCTTGGCTGGTGTCGTTGGAGTCACGATCCTGCACATTCAGACAATAACACACTGGTGTTCTGTGTTTGGAGACGAAAAAGTTATTACTTTGAAACGAGAAAATCATTGTTGTTTGGTGCAATATTACACTGACTCACTATAGCATCATCTAGCATCATCTCTCTCCTCACAGGTTTATTCATAATGCTCAACATATACACTGGAACCATGATATTACATCCCTTTGTGAGGTTGATCCTGATCTCAATGTCAAAGCACCAGGTTGAGACTCAATGAGGTGTCATCTGCTCTGCAACAAGAGAGCTCCTAACAGTTACTGGTAATGATGTAACTGTCTAATGGCAATACAATGTTTATGTAAAAAATCATGTCTCAATTTAAATGAATATCCTGCAGCAGTGACTCCAAACAGCTCTGTAAGTGATTATTAAGTCAATCTCTACCAACATCACCCTCAACAGATAAGTGGACTCTTCCATCACTGGACTAAACTGTTAATGTTAATATGCACCTTTAGTCAAGGTTTCGTAAATAAGAAGCTTTTTCTCTTTTTCTGCCTTGTTTTTTTTTATTAATTTTGTGAAGAAATAGTGTCCAAAGGTCAAATATTGAATCTTTTCAGGTTAAGACTTATACAACACTAAAGGTTTATGAGCAGAGTCCAGCAGGAAGATGTCCGGCTGCGGCTGCACCTGCCTACATGTGGTGGACTGTTCCCGAAGAGAAAGGTGAGTTCACTCTGTTGTTGCGTTAATGTTTGTTAATAGCTAATTTAATTAAAAGAGAGACCGTTTGTCAGGCTGTATATTTACTGGAGTCAAGCCATTTTTTAGTTTGGTGGCAGCTGCAGGCGTCTGATTAAAGATTTAAGTGACTCACCAGTCAGTCTGAGGTATTTTTTTAATTCTCTTCAGTGGCTAAAAAATACATATATACTGTGTTGACATAGAATGTATATCATATCATGACTGGAGTAAAAATCAGAGTTGTATCGTCTCTACAGTCTTTTACTGAGGATGAGTTGTCTCAGAAAACATGACGTCATGTTTCTTGTCATAGAAAGAAAATGTTCACGTCTTTAGATTGTTTTTTTAAATTCTGTCCTTATATTGAACATATGGTCGAGTGAGGAGTAGATATATATAATCAACAGCTTTTGTTCTTATTTGTTTTATGTAGATATCTCTCAGATATTTGCTGTGTCACCTTTTCATGTTTAATGTAATTATATTATAAACATGAACCTTTTTCCTGTTTTGTGCATTCCTCTAAAATATTATTTGTTGTGAGGAAACATTAAATTCTCCTGTCATTTCCCTCCATGAGCAAAAAGTTACTCATTTGAATCTGATTATATTATATGATTATTATCTGGCGTTTGTCAACCAATTTAGATCTTTCTGTCTGTTTCTTATAAATGTCAATTGTTTTCAGTTTGTTGGTTCTTATCTCAGCGTAGTATATTCATACAAAAAGAAAGAAAAGTTATTATTTTTTATTTGGCTGTAAATGACTGATGACTGGCGCAGTGGGAGAACATCCTCCCACATTTTCTTTTTGAAATGGGGCCATTAATGATTTTCAAAAAACACGTAATAACCCCACACAGAGTAAGAGAAATAATGTTTGGAACGGTTAACTGTTTTTAGATTTCATATTATCAAGGTCCAGCAGTCTATCCCGACCCTTTAAACAAACCCATCAGTATATGGTCTGCAGGATCTGCTCCTATTCCACTCTCTGTTTGTGTGTGTGTGGTAATGACTGTTCTCCTTTTTGCCGACAAAGCAACTTTCCCGCTCCGCTCATCTCTTATTTCCAGCTGTTTACCAGTGTGCACTCCTCCACCTCTTCCTCATTTCTCACAGTGCTCAGAGTGTGCAGCAAATTGGCAGTTTGCTGTGACGTTACCTGTTTCTCTCCTTTCATACGATGGTGTAAATGTTGCATCAGACATCGGTGGTGTTTGTCTGTGGAGGGAGAACAAACTGGTTATGCCAGGTAGAAGGAAATGAGTTGTGCTCAGCAAATACATACTGCAGTGAGATACAAGTTAACAGGGTGTGAGTGAGTGCATTTGGATGTTTGGATGTTAGAGAGTTTGTACTGGGAGAGGGGAGCTGCTGTGTACGTACATGCATATGTGTGTCTGTCTATGGCTTTTTCAAATTTGGTTTGAAACCATCAATGTGAAGCAGAGTACCTGTGGGGTCATATACATATTTAATATTCTTAAAATAATACTATTTAAATTCATTTGCAAAGGGTTTGAGGCAGGATTAAATAACGTGTAGGAGTTGAAATATATTGTATTTGTGTCATTAGTTGTGACTTGTTACAATGAATGATGTTACAACAGTTCAGGTTTACGTCTGTGTAATAAGTTCTATTCTGGATGAGCTGAGGTGCAAATCAGGGAAAGGAAACAAAATGCTTGTTGTGTCATTGTAACTTGAAGCGGCAGCAGAAATGAGCGGGTTCTGACGAAGACCAATACTGTTTAACATAACAAACATTTAATGTGGAGTGATGTGGCTTTGGGGCTCATAATAGCTTCATAAATTCCCACTATAGTTCCGCCCATTTTCAACCTGACGAGGTGTAATCATCGGTGTTTCAAGACGCGTGTGTGTGAGACACTGATTTCTTTCCTTTACTTTTTGTATCCTTCATACTTCTTCCTGGGAAGTTGGCATTCAATTTCAGTGTGTGTGTTTTTGAAAGCGTCTTAAAATGTTAGGGTTTAAATTTGATTTGGGAAAATCCTGTCAGTATCCTCTTGTTTGTATTTTGGTTGCTCCTTGTTACTTCAAAATGTCCTCAGCATTGTCCTCAATGTTGGACATTGACAGCTTCAGAGGTCTGTTTTAGTATTAAGGTTAGAATAGGTTGAGGATAAGGTTAAGTACCTGTGATGGTTAATGTGCGACGTTACGGGGAATGCATTATAAATCCTCACAAGTAACATAAGACTGTGTGTGTGTGTATGTGTATGGGGGGGGGGCATCTTCTCCTCGTGCTGTGTTTTTTCCTCCTCCTCTTTGTCTCTGTGCTGGTGACACAGAGTGGAGGTGAGAGGGCAGCAGTACCAATGCAACACCATTCATCACACATGTCAAACAGCTAAACCAGCTGCTGGGGGCAGGCAGCATGAATTTGCATTTCATCCATCCCTCCCTCTCTCTCCCTCCCTCCTTCTCTCTCTCTCTATTTCTCATCCTTTATATATTTCCATCATAGCTGCACATTTGATAGATGACTCCTGAAGCCGAATGATTTTCCAGCTGTTTGGATGAAAACGTTGCTTTATTGACCAACACGTTTCCATGTATTGAGCTTTGTGTCACAGAGCAGACTGGTCTCATGTGGGTCCTAATCAAGAATCAGAGGCATGGGGGGTGTAGTCACAGGGTCTGAGGATTGGTTGTCCTTAATGACAGTGTGTTGGAATGGGAGTGACTGTGTTTCTGGTTCACGTTGAGGATAATAACATAAGGGGGAGCATCCCTGTTTTTATCAGGGTTTCAGTTATCGGGGTTAACAGTTATTGGTGGTGATTACTAAAAGTAAATTTTCAAAGTGGAGACCAAAAAATGGCAAACATTTGTTATTTCTATTTTAATAAAACTACCAAAATTACTATTGAAATTGTATCTTATCAATTATCTGTTGAATTGAATAATTGTTTTAGTGCTAATCTTACACATATATTCAACTTCTGTGTGGTTGCATACATTGTGTTCTATATCCTGCAAATCATTCTACACAACACAACAAGTATAATACATAACTTTTCCTGAAAACAGGTACTTCACTTTCAATGCATCGGCTACAGGTCACTGAACAAACATTTCCATCTAGGAGCCCATCGGCAAATTGTCTTACACCCTCCTTATTAAAAGGAACTTGTGTTTCCTAACTAGACAAACGCAGTGACATGCAAAAACAGAGCTCAACACATTTACTCACAACACGTTAATACTGAATAAATGTGATATTTTCATTTGACTGAGCACAGACACATTATTCTCTGTTAGAGGAAACCAAATTGCAAGAGTGTGAACTGTATTTATCAAATCATATAATATCCCTGCTGCTTAATATCAGTTAGAAACTTATGAAGCTCTGCAGCTCGTGTGTGTCGTGTGTTTGACATAATAAGAAATAAATGATGCACTTGTGTTCCGGGCCCAGATGGGTTGTTTCACGTGGCTTAAAGAGAGCCGGTTACACAACATGTCATAGTTTACTGACTGAGGATCAGCCTAACCTAACAGAAAGTTTTAAAGGGTTTGTAATTCTCTTGTGAGTTTTCCGTACATTTCCATGACATGTTTAGATTTCTCAGCCTCCTCTGCCTGATACATGAATGCCTCTATTATTCTTTGCGATAGTAACCTGAAGGTTATCTCTCTGCACAGCTCTTCTGGCACATTTGTCATCCCACTATATTCTTTTCACATTCACCGACATCCTTGCCTGCCTACACTTTTCCTTTCTCTCCACTCATCTGCTCTCCTTGAGATCTGCAGTTGAATTGTGTTCAGGTGTGGAGTGGGAGGTGGCCTTACATTTCACCTTGCAGTCTTTTCAAAAAGGGACCATTGAAGCTGAGAGCAGGGACTTTCATGAAAGCTGAGAGACCGAATTCAAGAGGGAAAACTGTGTTGGCAGAAATAAACAGTAATTGATTGCGGTGCATTCTAATACGCATCCAGAGAAGCTGTAAAAAGAAAGCAGTGTATGCATGATTTAAATTTTCTGACGTGTGTGTGTGTGTGTGTGTTGCCACTGGATGTTTGTATCTAAGTACACTTGTCATATACTAAGTGTTTCTGAGTACGGAGCCGTAGGTGCACGGCATCTTGTTCCTGTGGGCTTTTAATCTGCCATTGGCGTCTGGTGGGACGACTTGATGAACAATCTCTTAATCAAAGCTTAATTGTTTAGCATGATCCTGAGTGACCTGCCTAATGGAAACCCCCCCTTGATTAATGATGTGTGTTAACGAACACAGTGGGAGACACCCCAAAACCTTGTCCGACTCTCGTTAATTAAAGGCTGGGCCCAACATTGTCTGAGGCTGGAACACGCTGCATAACGTAATGGAAATGGAAACATAGACGCTTCAGCCTGCTGATGGTGGTCGTGAAGCTTTGATAGATTTAATATAAACATTGCGTTCTCTTCAGTCAGTTTTTTACTGAGGTTTCTGCATGTCCTGTAAATCATCTTATTTTATAGGACATATGGTTTTACTGCACATGTACCATGGTTTATAGGAGAAAATCAAAGAGTAGAGAAATGTTTTCTCTGACCGTGAGTCCAAACTACACATGTCCTTCTTCCTTTAAATCTTGTCCATCAAAACAAGGCATTTATAAATCCTACGCTTGGCCGTGAAAACCACACGGAGGAATAAAGAAGCAGTTTTGCCATGGCCTGGTTTTGTCTCTGGTTGTATGAAGTGGGGAGAAAATATGTAAAACTATCCTTTCCTGACACACAGACACATGTCTAACTTTTATGGAAGCGTGCTCATGTTTTTCATGCAGTAGCACTTCAGCACATGTGACGAGCAGAGGTTTTGCAGATACAAGTCTTTGCCAAGGACTTTGAAAGTTGCAAGGCTGCGACACAATAGTTTTCATTGGATGCCACTTTAGAGCTGTATTTTTCTACAGTTAACTTTGGATTTCAGAATGAAAAGCATAATTTAGTCTTTAGTCAGATTTTTCAGAGTGGGCTGCACACATTACTCAACAATTTAGTAGATGTGCATTCTATGTAAAATTGCTCATTCATCATAGACTTATTGTTAAAGTCTGACAGATTTTTTGGGGGCTGATATCGTTATTGAGGACTAAAAAATATATTTTACCAAGATATCGCAAAGTGGATCATTTACAAAAATGGTGATGATTCAATGATGAAATGTTACCAAATAAATAAATAAATAATTCTGACCTAAAGTTTTACAGTTTAACCGTCAGCTGCATTATGAAGAACTGTAAAAAGAACATGTTTTCTTCATTGGTTATTCTGTTAATAATATAATTAATATCTGCAAACATATACACACACCTATAGCAATATTTCTGTGGCTCATATTGGTTGGACTTCCACAATGCTTTGTAATTTATACATGTCACGATCCTTCTTCTGCAGCATTAAAAACAGAGTTCCTTGGTTCTCTGGTGAAGATGATCTTTGGTTTCTCTTTTCTTTGCTGCCTGTTCCTACATTGCGACCAAAGAATAAAGGTCTTTCACAGTCAGGGCTCCTCAGCTCTGGAACTCACTGACCGAGGATCTGGACTTATAGAATCAGTGACATCCTTTAAATCACTTCTTAAAACTTATCGTTTCAAAAGAGCCTTTAATTAATTCTTGCATAATGTTGCATTGCCATTGGATTTTTCATCTGTGTTATTGTCATTTATTGTTTCCTATTGTTTGGGGCTTTCTTCCTTTTCCTTTCCTCTGTGTTTCTTATCTATTGTTTTTGTTTTTACTTTTGGATCTGTACCATCATATTTTCTGTATCATTTATTTTCCTTAGTCTTGAAATGTCCTCATCCTTGTTCATACATGTTAAGCACTCCATAACTTAATTTTGAAAAGTGCTGCATAAATAAAGTTTATTATCATTATTCATCTGCTGCATGTTCCTAAGAAGTTACGTGTGCAGCAAGGAGAAAGATTTTTTGGCCTCTAAGCCTGAACGTCAGCGCTCACTGAGGCATGATCAGTTAATCTCTTCCAGTCGCGAAAGGTGTTGGGGTTCATACGCTGCCCCAACATCTATCTTCTCCAGCTCGGGCCACACATGCTGGAAATGGAAAGGAGACTGAGGGGGGGGGTAACGCATATGTTAAAGGAATATGTCGTATTATACTGCATCTATAAAATGTTTCAGGTCTCATGATTTATTGAGTAATATCTTAAAAAATAGCCTTGTCGTACACGTTTTTATTTGATGTGTCGTAGCTGTTGTGGCTCTGCAGTTATCTGGTGACGAGGATGAAGATGTACCTGCACGCTGCTCCACTCTCAGAATTCCTTTACCACTCTTTTTTCCACTCATTACTTCGGTCACGGTCAATAGCAGATGGTGCAGCTGCTAGTTTAATTGTCTTCATTACCAAGGCATCTGCTTTGTGCTTTTTTAAACCCACAACACTGTGGCATCACCCAAGCAGTGGAGGCCATGTTTGAGAAATTACAAAACACACGGACGGAAGAAAAACTGTTCCTGATGACTGCGGAAATACCAGCTCTCAGAAAATTACGGAACGTTGTGTGTATTTTCCAGCAAAATAGCGCCACAGTAACCTGTTACATCTCCAATGCAAAAACACGACCAAGATAATATTAAACGTTATTGTCTGGGTATGTTTTCTACTTGCCATCTGCCTTGCATGTGTTGCCTACACCAGAAAGTCTGTAAACGAGAGAAGGAGAATCCCTGTGGCTCTGTTCGGTTATTTTCTTAGCTGCCGAGATGAGTTGTATCAAGCTGAGGCTGTGGGAGAAAAAAACCATCAGATGTTGGGCTCCCACAATCCTCTCTACCTTGGATCTGCGACAACAAAGCAGCTGAGGGAAAATGTCATCCACACATCATCCTCGACGGCCCTGCATGAATGAATAATTACTGCGACTTTGACTCAGGTCAGGGAGACGAAGGAAACGACACCCACCCTCACCCTCTTTCAGAAGAGAAGCCCTGCATCATGACGTGTGACAGGACGACGACGCTGAGGAGGCTGTGACATGCTGTGATGCTTCAGAAAGAAAAAGATTTTTCTTGTGGCAAAACGCTCGGGGAAATGAAATGATTCATCCCAGCAGCTCGGTACGTGCTCTTTCTCAAAAAGATGAGATGGGGACACGGGGGGTTCATCTGCGCCGAGGCAAGGGGGCGGGAGGACGTCGAAGGATTGGTGTTGAGCTAACTGCAGTCATGTCAGGAAGGAAGCAAGGCTTTGGAAATGCATCATTGTCGCCATTATGCTTAATAATTTGAATGACATCTCAGTGCATGACTCACAGGCACTCGTATGGGGGCTGGTGGGGTTATTAGAAATGACTCCCCCAATGATGTGTGTCACTGAAGCAGCAAATTAACATGAGGAGATGGAGGCACGTTAAAAGTAGCAGAGAAAGGGGAGGGCGAGGCGGAGATGGGTGGATGTGAAGGGGAACAGGGGGTAGACGTGCACAAAGATGTTGCTATTTTCACCCTCTTTGTTGGCGGCGGCGTTCGGCTCGTGGTGAACCAGCTCCTGCTCTGCTGAAGCTTCCTGTGAACACCAGGTGCTCCCATTGTGATAAATGATTCTCAACTGTGCCGAACAATGGCAGAGGCACCCAGATGTGTCCCTCATCACGCAGCTCCATAGCTCCTCTTCCTCAAACTACGTAATAAGCACAGTGCAGTTGCGTGTCTTCCCCCCGCTGGAAACTGAAGGCTATTTCTGCTTCCTTATAAACCTTGTTGTTCTCATGGGAGCTGACAGTCCCCTGGAAGACACCAGAGGATTGCTCTGCCTGTTTACTGACCAGCTTCTCTAATGTCCTGTTCTCTCCTCCTCTGCGATGTTCACCTCACATCCTGCCTTCTTCTTCCCTCTCGTCTCTCAGCTCCCATGCCTCCCTTTGTTTCCCTGTCTCCAGCCTCTGACAGCAGACAAGGCTTGATACATGCACATGCCTTCACCTTTTTCCACCCAGTAATTTATGCTGTCAGGGGTTTTCCTCTGTGTGGATGGCCAGGCTTTCATGTGTGTGCAGAGTGGTGTCTTGAGGTGTTGACATGTTCCTTCATGCTCACCATGAAACAGACTGCAGCAGGTAATCGATGGGGGTTTAATGCCACAGGCGCGCAGTGCAAACTGGGAGGGAACCCGACAATTAGACGGAGAAAAGGTGGGAAACTGGAGCCCAACTGAAACATCAGCAACACAAAGTTGTCCACTAAGTCCTTAACACAACAGTCACAACTTTTAACTTCACAAAGAATACAATCCTTACTTTTTGTTTTCCATCCGATTAATATAACTGAGATTGAGACTTCTTGTACATGTTTGGGTACAAATTGAGATTGAAAGTAATTTTTTGACGTTTTGGCAGATAAAAGTCAAAACATTATCCTTAATTTTGAAATAGATAGCTTAACATAGTATTTTTATCATTGTAACCTGGCCACAAAGATCCTCTGACCTTAAGTACTTACTTTAACACATAGTTTCTGAAGGTAGTTTGCACTTGCTAACTTTTCCAGGATTTCCAACCCTAGCTTTAAAAGATTGTAATATATTACAGATAGCACATCCAGCTTATTGTATAGTCCCTGGGCAATTAATTGAATCTCAATTACAGCTTCTAACGATTATGAAAACAAAGTAATCATCACAAACCGATTATTATCCCATTATATAATCCAGCCTCTCTTGCCTAAATTTGTGATGTTTCCATAATCAATGAGTAGTGATGTTAAATAATTGTGATTATGATTTTTTTGCCAAAATCAAGCAGCCCTACTTCTTATTACCTGAAACTTGTTGGTCTAAACCTGCAGCGTATTCCTGCGACCCCTCCTCTGCTTTATCTCTATGAGGGAGCTTATATCCATCTGTGTCGCCACAATACCTACATGCTTCAAATGAGATCAGCTCTCCCAGACCTCCCTGTCCACAGACGAAAAGTGCTTCCTCCCCATCCACACAATAGTCCTGTTCAGTATTCAGCCAGGCATATTGGTCAGGATTCTGCCAAAGTGATAAAACCCCATTTATCAGCTGAAAGCGTCTGCAGACTGCAGATATATCCCATCTCTTTGCTTTTGATGCTGGTGTCACACCAGTATGATTCTGGCAGGCTTACTGAACCCCCAGTGGCTACGCGCTCAAGCTCAAGATCTCATTACCAAGTGGTGTTGCTTGCTAATGAATTTGTTTCTAATGATCTTATTTGTATGTGTCTCACACAACTTTGGGTAAAACACGCTACAGTTGTCCCAGCAGGGGCAGAAGTTAATGCCTCTCTGTGGGATTTTTTTTTCACAAAACAACTCTTCAATCCATATTTTTTGTGGTTGATTTGGCAGTTTATTTCCAAGGCATCTAATAGGAATCCTAATTGGAACAGTTTTGAAACAGTTGAATGATGAAAACCATTAGGAGTTTACTTTCATTATTTATTTACCCTCCATTTAAAGCAGCCTGAGCCTCAGCTGTAAACTTCAGTTTCTTATTTCCTCGTGCTGATGTTAAGTTCTTCCTCCCACCTTCAGGTTGATTACTGAACCTGTCAACATTTGATCATAAACACTACACATATGTAATAAAGCCTTTTTGAAAATGTGCAGGAGCAGCATTGTTCTAATCGTTTCACAAATATTGCCTCAGAGGAATAAAAACCGCATCACGCTTAGATCCAATTTGTGCTACACTCACCAATTACTTTCACGGTCCACTTCCCCTCTAATACAGAAAGGCCAGATTATCTGCTGGATGTCTGGGTGCTGCACACCCTAATTACAAACACAAATTGGAAAAGCGCAACTTGTGACAAAGTATGTAGCACATGATTTGTCCTCTTACCAAAAAAAATATTTGCACTAATTTACTTTGTCTCTGTGTCCTCAATCAGATTACGCTACGCTGAGAAGTGGAGGAGCTGCTTATGTAAAATGTGATGAGTTTGTGATCTTTCTTTTGGTCTCATAATCAGATAAAACTGTAGCATGGATGTAGTGTGTAAGTGGGTTTAATTAATCTTAACAGCAGTACCAGCGTAGTTCATTACATGACTGATTAAGAGGATATAAGAAGGAAAAGACCGAATATGAGGTTATCAAATACAATATAGTGTTGTGAAGAGTTGTGTGAATCTACAAAGAGAGTTTTAAAAAGCACCATTACTCCATAAACTGCACTTACAGCTTGTTTTGCTCTTTATTGCCTCGCTTCTTCCTGGCTGGCTGCACACATCTCATGCCTGGACTCGCAGAGGACACAAGTGGTGAGGACGTCAGGGCTGATTGTGGTGTGACTGAGGAGAGAACCAGTGGCGTCGAGTGGAACGTTAATGCATGTGAACTCGGAGTCACATCCATCGGGAGCTTTGCTCTTAACGCTGAGTCAAGCTGAGGGACGGGTCCAACCTACAGAAGCTGAGACTGCGACACAGGAGACTTGATGGGAGGTTTATTGGATCAAAGTTAAAGAATTATGATGAGCACGTTAAAAGTTTTCAGAACTTTAAATTACTGACTGAGCATTATGTCCATGATCTCGCACAAATAACACAATTTCCAGAACCAATGGGACATTTTGGAATTGGTTTGTTTCATCCTCAAATCCCTCATATTTGAGAAACACTAACTAGAGTTCTTGGAAAGTGACTTAAATTAGGTAATTTAAAAGTACATTTGATGGATTTATTAAATCTTTTGACATTTTTACTTCTAGTTCCATTCATTCCCCTATATTTTTGGGATTATAACCCGTCCTTAGAATCAATAAAACAGACTGATACAGCATGCAAGTGTAAGCACAAGAAAGTTAAGTGTGTATTATTTTATGCAGCTGAGTTCACACCTGCACAACTCAAATCAAACTTTCCAGAGACAGTAATGTGCAGATAAAGACTGAGCGAGTCAGGAAACTGCTATAGAGACGGATGTACTCCTCAGCCTTCCAGGAGATAGATGCGCCCTGCCACTGTATAAATTGGCTGTCGGAAACATTGTGTGAGGAAAAGCTGCAATTGCCGGGAAGTTAGCGGTGGATTGACAATGATGGAGAGATGAAAAGGAGGGGAGGACGGAGCGAGGGTCAAAAGGGAGGGAGGTAGTGAGGTGAAAATTGGGAGAGGGCCAAGGTCAGGGTTGAATGAGATTGCGAGACAACTGTTTCAGAACAGACGACCAGCGGGACAATAAATGAAGACAGAGACGTTTTAGATTCAATTATGGACAAAGTAAAGTAAATAGCTTTCTGCTGTGGAGTCAATCTACAGAACAGTCAGCAACAAACAGGTATTAAAGCAAGTAGTGCCATCATTATCAGATTCAAAATGACTGTTGTTTTTAGTGCCGCTATACTTTACTTAAAGAGCTCATCCCCTGTGAATTGCATAATAAAGGCTGCATTAGAGCTGAACGGTGACTGGCCTCAATTCAGAACAATAAAGGAAAGAGCCACACTGTAGAAGAGCAATTATTCAAAGGTTCTGGCAGGTCTGATAAAATGAATGAAACCTTATGACTTGGCAAAGTAGCTTCATGGATAATGCAGGACTTCCTGGATGGAGGTCAGAGTTATTGGAGGACTGTTCCCCCTGTGGGATCGTTGCAAGGATTTGGCCGTACTCTGCAGATGTCTGGCGTACATAGAGGGAGAGATAGCAGTCGTCTGCTGCAGGAAGGAAGACGTGAGGAAATGAGACGTAGGCCAGGGATCAAACTATGACCGGGACGCCAGTGACAGTATCAAAAGAGCAATGCCAAGAACATTGAGTAGAAGAAAGACACAATGGTTGCGTCTCCATTTCTTCTCCTTGTGTGAGATCTTATTTGATCCCTTCAGAGGATCTCCACCTACAACAGACAGAAGATAAATTGGCGTCCCTGTAATTGCCTGAACCTTTAACCTGCAGGCAGGATGTGATCACATGACCCTGGGAGGGCTAACGTTTGGCCTCTATCACAGAACAGCGTCAGCTATTGAGTGGCTGCAGTAATGGCCTACCAGAGGGCTGGTAGCGTCACGCAGAGTAATGATGACCCATGCTCGCCTGCAAGCTACTGCTTTTCTTCTCATCGATGCAATTACTGCACTGAGGCATGGCTTGGCCAGAAGCCCCGAAAGCCAGGAGGAAGATCGCAGTTCCCTGCTGTTCGTCCTGAAGCTGCAAACACCACAAAGACCACAGTGATGCTGCGTAAATGTGCATCGCTTAATCTCTGCTATTGAAATAGATATAGATGATATTTTGCACACAGGTTGTCGTGATGCACTAATTATTGTTGACGCTCCTGCTCATGTTTGGCCCCCAACCAGTGAAAAAATGAGATGACAAAAGAGGTAATTTCCTCTTTCTCTCAAGATGGTGTGTAATTGTGTGAGCTACAGTGTGAAGGGGGCTGGTGGCGGATGGGGGACTGGCAGGGGAGGGTCTGTGTGAGGCTGCTCCCTCCCCATTCCTTCTGACAAAGACTTTAATTCACTGTAATTATACAGATGGGTTGAAATATACAGCAAGACAGGGAATCACTCCAATTATGCAGAGTTGATTAAAACTTGGACCCCATGCCAGTCTTCTGCAGGAGCATAGGAGGAGTCAAGATGTGCACGGCAAAAACGCTGAACACATAAGAGCGGTTAACATCTGCACCACATTGACCGGCTGAGGATTTCTGTGTTTGAAGCCGAAAAGTGACAATATACTGTTTGATGGTCCGGTGCATGAGGAGGGGTTTCTGCTCTTGACAGAAGACAAACTCCCCGTGTTGAAATCTCATCGCATCATAATGAAGATGGATCAACGCTATTCATTTGCTGACAACCGCACACAGTGTCGAGCACAGCCCGTCTCCTGTGTTGTGTCACTGCGTATATATAGCTGCAGCGTTTTCACACAGTCACAGGGATAAGTCCTTGGCATCTGGAGACCATGGTCAGCGGAGGAGAACGGGGAAGAGACAAAGGGAGGGAGGAAAAAATATGGGAGATGGTGAGTTAAAGAGAAACAGACGCAGAGACAAAGAGAATGAGAAGGGGAGAGGAAAAAGATCACAAATAGGGAGGAACGGAGTGAAAAGGGCAAGACATTTGTCACCCTCCCCTACAGGACTATAGGAAGAAAGAACAATATCATTAATCTCCTGACATTTCAATATTGTATTAACCTTTCTAGTGGAATTCTCTGGGCTCATTAGTCTTTTTTGAGGGGGAGAAAAATAATAATCGATAAAACAAGCTCTGGACACGATTTAGAAATATACACCAGTCAAATAACATACAACCCGAAGCCAGTCATATGATGCAATCCTGTCTTTAGCAATCGCTCCCTTTATCTACTTTGAATGAAAAAACACATACAAAAACATACCCTCTGAAAAGATAAATGGAGGTGAGAGGGTGTAGCTGTTGCTCTCAAGTAGGTCACCGTCATAAAAGAGAAAAATTGCCAGACTGTAAAACAACAGCTTTAGATGGCAACACAAGCGCATCAGCCATCTTATGATGAAAAAGAAAAAACCCCAAGGCCACACACAGCGTGATAAACCCATGTCTCATCTCCTCGCTCGCTCAGTCAGTCAGCAGCCGGCCAACGACAGGAGGATGGAGAGGAGACGAGGGAAAGAGAGGGCGGAGAAGAGGTGAGATCAACCCAAAGGTGCCGACACCCTTTAAAATCCACAGCCATGATAATCCTCCCCCCCGTGACACCTCCGCAGCCCCGCTCACCCTCGTCCTCACCCTCCATCCATCAGCGCCTGAAGAGCACCCGCCATTCACATCACAACTCCCCAGGTCATTTGACTAAGAAAACACTCATTTATCCCCATTATGTGGCCTCGCTGCACATTAAGCATCGCCAGGCCTTTTTCTCTGTCGCCATTTACATTGTTTTCCATGATCGGTCGTGTCAGGGGGTTCCTGAGCGTTCTTGCTTGTAAATGCTGCTATGACAACACATCACTTTTGAATGGTATGATTGTATGTTTGCATTGGGCATTCCAAACCTCGGGTGGGAATAAGTTGGGGTGAAAGGTTATTTCAATACTGTCATTACACGTTTACTCAACACCTTGAACAAGACAAGAGCCTTCGAATGTTTTCTCTGGATTCAAAGGGAAGTGAGTGGGCGGCAGATTCACACAGTGTCTCTCTGTGTGAGGGGTCTTTTAATTAGTGCTCTGTTTAGTAGTTTAGTAGAAATCAATCATATCTGTAACAGGAGAAAAATTGGATTGACTGGAGACTGATTAAAAATCTACAGGGGACAGACAAAATAACGTTCATACAGAAGGATTGTGAAGTCTGAGCTGAGGTATCTACGTCTTTAATATGCATGTTTGTATTAAACCACATCGTTATAAATCAACAAACACGATGATTGTAGCATCCGTAAGGTGAAAAACCTTGATTTCTCAAGTTGTTCATTTTTCGCATTAGCCAGAAACAATCCCATTCGTTTTTTTGATCAAATATTCAGTAGTAGTTGATCAATAGCAAATTATGAACAATAATGATAATCTATCATTTTAAGTAATTAATCAAAAGTCGAAATACCAAACATTTACATATAATACATTTAAATTTGTCAGTTAGAGTCGACCTTTTTCAATTTGCTACGCTGTGGTTATCAAATCCTTATGACACAGAAATGTAACTGAGATTTGATATTTTACAGTTATTTCAAATTACCACAAATAAAAAGACCACACAAATTCTACCAAATAGAGTGAGTTTAGAAAATAGGAAAAATTTTTGGAGCAAAATGTAGACAGAAATGTAAAATGTTAACGCACATCTTTTCTGCATTATTCAATTTGTTGTTGCTGTTATCGGCGCATATACTGAATACTTCAACTTCAAATGTATTCATTTAGAACTTTAAACACAACATTGTTGTTTCAAAGTTCTTTATAAAAAAAGTGATAACAGACGACCAGTGATAAGAATAATAATACTACAAAACACAACAATGTAGGCACATTGAAAGGCTAAAGAATAAAAACGTGGTACTTTTAAAAAGAATCTGATGATGGGAGGGAGAGAGTCTCTGAGACAGTCTCTGCTCAGATCTCTGTGTCCTGACTGTGAGAACAGGAGCTCTGAGATGTACGAGAGGGTCAGACCATTTAGTGCCTTGTACACAAACAGAAGAATTTTGAAATCAATCCTGTAGCTGACAGAAAACCAGTGTAGCGAGGCGAGAACGGCTGTAGCTCATATTGACTGATTTTTATTTGCCAGCTGATAAATCATTTCGCCTCTAATTTGCATAAGTAATTTCATAGTTTTTTTACTGTATCACTTAAGTGTTTTAGGTATTGCTTTGTTGGAATTGTGTTGCATTTTGCATATATTAGGAGATATTTTAGGAAAAAAAATTTTTTTGTTTAGTTTCTTTGTTTGTTTTGTTCTTCAGTTTTGTTTTCCCACTGTTTGTCTTCTATCTTGTAAACCTGAGTGCAAGTTAATTTCCACTGAAGTGAACTATTCCCTCATAATACATATATGTTTGTTACCACATAAAACTAAATAGACATTATCGTATCTATATTGCAAACATGTCTTTAAAGGTAGCAGCATCATACTACAGACTTTTCCATGATTTCTGCAAGTGCAGTGAATCTTGTAATGTTCCTGCGAATCAAAGGGCCTATAACAAAAATTCAAAACTGTAAGCACTTTGATCATGACCATGATTCATTGCTAACATTAAATGGTTGATGGTGAGTTCAGCTGATGATGCAAAGAGGACAGCAGAGAAAAAAGCTGAGGAAAGATCCGAGGAGATGGCACGAGGAGGCCATATCCCTCTGGGTTAATTGTGGGGACCCCATCAGCACTAAATAAGGTCGGTTAGACTGACTGGCTAAGTGACGAATGGATGAACAAATCACCCAGATTACTTCCCAGTTATTAAAAAAAAAACTCGGACTTGGCCGGCGTCCACACTCCCTCTCTCATTACATCTGGCACTGACGGCCATCTTTCACCGTAACTCATCTCACTTCAATTTCCACAATTTGGAACGAGCGCAAGTGTTTAACATTGATTAAGAACAAGTTTTTAGTAATAATGTGAAATTGTGATGAGTCGGTTGGTGAGATCATTAAACGTAAATGAATTTTGATTGATCGTGTGAAGAGGTGGCGTCTGACCTGCAGCTGTAGTGTAAATGGCTGTGGAGAGGGTGTGGTGAGACGTCCACACACCGTGCACCTGTGATGACGGCTTCCTCGCCGGCGTTCTCGTGAAGTGTGGCGGCGGCAAGACGAGTCGTCAGACAGTACACAGCTGTTCCCTTAATTACCCCCTAGTTTTGGAAAGAGGTTAATGAAGCAGATTGGCGATCAGAAATGAGAGACAGCCTGAATGTGCACAAAAGAAATTAGTTTCTGGCTGCTGGGACAGAGTTGAAAGCGGCAGCGGTTGAAATCATTGATTGCATAAACTGAAACACTGAAGACATAAAGAAAGAGGAAGCTGATGGAGGTGGAGAGGTTTGTGTGCTCTACAGATTTGTACATGTGCAGCATATTCCTCCCTGTGCAGAGTAATTAGGTCTTTTACTGACGTTGGTACATTAATGTCTGTGAATGTACTTCCTTCTGACAAATTACTCATTTTCTTCTTTCAATTGAAACTTCAATGAAGGCAGAAACAGAGGACTTGATTTGTGCAGGTGGTTTTTTTATTGTATTGTTTCTTTAGCCGCAGCAGTGCAATCAGTGGACTAGAAGAGACTGTGTGATCTTTTTGGGTTGTAAAGATTATTTTAGCCTTAAAGCATAATTTCCTTCCACCTGTATTTCTGTTGATTAAGCTGGAAGTTTGGGACATTAGGCATCTTTACATGGAGCCTAACATTCTGATCATAAAAGACCAAATTCAATTTTAAATGCTTCAACACCTCAGTTAGGATAAACAGGCTCTAAAAGATTGAAGCAGACGGATCAGCTGCAGAGCGAGAAGTCCCTCTCCTGATTAAACCCCTAAAAACTCATCTGTTTCTAAAAAATTACATATTTGGAAGTTTTTTCCCCATTTAAAAATCCTTCCTGAAATTGGCTTGGATTTAACTCACTTAGTATTTGTGCACCCATAAATATTCAAATGAATCAACAGGCATTCCTCCTTTTCAAAGATGAATTGGTTCTCTGCCCGTAGTTTGTTTTTAGTACATACTAGAACTGAAGAGTACCAGATAATAAGCACTGGATGCTAACGACTGTGCTGAACAGACAATAGATCCGTCTTCTGGGAGCTGATCAAACATGTGCCACAGAGATGGGATACAGATGAGAGATGAGATCGCCATTAAAGAAGACGAATGTATGACATGTTCATCACTTTTGATGGTGACACACAGCTGCTGTTCTGATTAAACGTGTCAGCACGTGTAAACACCACACTGTATTAATCACATCAACGCAAACAGCTGATCCTCAATCTTCAATCAGAATGAATTGAGAAAAGAAAAAAACAACACTACTTGCTGCTGTTGTTGTTTATGATTATAAGAAAATGAGCTTTTAAAGGGTTGTGGTGGTTGCACTCAGTGTTCGTATAATTTGTCACACTTTACATTTCATCCCAGTGAAAAACATTACACGTAGTCCTTTGTTCCCAGTACATCAGGTGGGTGCACACAATTTAGCAAACTTTCTGCAGTCACACTCACCATTTGTTTGTACAGAGCTCATCTGGCAAAAGGCCTGAAACCTGCAGGAAGTGGTGTTTAAGACCAGCCCCACAGGAAGTGGAGGAGGCCAACGGCAGATTGAAAAGGGGGGAGGTTAGATTTAGAATGGGTTCAAACTTCTTTGTTTGACTTTGCTATTATTTGTTTTAAGACAATACTATTTGTTTTGTGTACATAATTATTTCAATTGTTTCTATTTGTATGTTTCTAATTTATTTCGGTTTTTAAAGTTGTATGTTTGATTAGGTTTCCCCTGTGTGCCTGTCTGGACTAGTCCACCTGTTTATATCTTCTCCCTGTTTGTTAATTGTAAATTTGAAGTTGATGCTGTTGCCTTGCCTACTTAGTTGACCTCTTAAAATTTGGGCCCTGAATTTTTTTCTACTTTTCTAAAATATATAGGTATTTAGTTATTTGTCATTTGATAAAAAAAAGGATTTCATTAAAAATGATGAATTACTTTTTACACATTTGCCCTTTCTGCTTGGTCCCCAACAAAGGAATTCTCTCACTATATTTACACAGTTTTACTTTAGATTCAATCACATAGAAAAATGTGTATTCATCAGTACTAAAACGCAACTATAACAGTTGCTAATCAACCCATTTTTTAACTCACATACTCTGTTATTCTACTTCCCCCAGTTTTAATCCTGTACACATGCCACTACACACACAGGTAGAGTAACTGTAAGGACCAGACTAAAGACCCTGCAGCCTCATCCTGCATATTCATGGGTTTGTGGAGCAGCCAGTGGATCCGCTTAATATCCTTAATCACCTGCATCTCATTGTGGGGCCTGGACACACCTCCACTCATTAAAATGATGGATGAAGGCATAAGAGGGATGCTCTCCCCTGTTCCAAATTTGTTCTTGTTTAGAAAGGTGCTTATTAGAGAACACCTGGGGGAAGGAAAGGGGGGAGGGAGCCTGAAATGCTGAGAGAGCTGAGGAGGAGGAGGAGGAGGAGGAGGAGGAGGAGGGGGGATTCAGAGACCACAGTTGTCATCACTAAAACATTACTGAATTACACCGATCTGCTTCTCATTTGTCTCTGTCAACACCAAACGTCAGACATTTTTTTGTATGATCAAGATTCTTTGATGACACGAATTCACTGCTAAAAATGCTGTTTCCAATTACATGTGTAAATTCCTGTATTTTTATCTTCAAAACACATTATGTGTCTTTAAATGGTCTCTTTTCAAATTGTGGCAGAAGTGAATGTAGAGCACGTGGAGTCTCTTGTCGCGCTGATGCTTTCAGCAGACGACTCAGAGTGGTCGCTCTCTCGAGGCTCCACCTCGTCGAGTTGGGCAGCACTCTTCATTAACTTGTAAAAACAAGACTTCCATTCCAGTTCTGCGAGGCTCAGGAGGGAGCGTGAACAGGAGGAACCACCTCTCTTTCTTCATCACCGATGTTTGAATAAGCTGGACGGACAGCGGTCGACATTAAAGACTCCCATTGGCCGGGTTATTGCCTCTGTGAGGACAAGCAGTTGGCAGGTTAGATGTAATAAACTGGAACAAATGTATTTCTCTCTCCAATTAGGATAAGTCGCCTTCTGGAGTCGCTCGGCGGCAATAATGTCATCTTCTGATTTCGTGGAGATTTTGTTTTGCCGCGTCAGCAGCTTATCTCAGGGGCTATAGTGACTGATGGGAAATAAGATGAACACTGTATTCGTTCTCTTACGTAACCTCATTGAAGCCTCTTTACACCTAATTGGCAGCAATCTAGGCCTGTCAAATTGAATATAATCCCATCACCATTGGTTTTAGCTTCCCTCTGTGGCTCCGAATGCCTTAGCTGAATGACATGGGATGCTGATACTGTGAATAATTGAGAACACTAATGGAATTGGCAATAGGTAATATATCTGAATAGCTACTGTACAGAACAGAAATAGCTGTTTAGAGTCTGAGCCAAGGATATTGATAGTTCCCTCCTTGAAGGTGCCGTTGAAGTACATCGTGTCCTTTTGGGGTGAGGCCAGCTCAGATTATTTCACATTAAAATGCAATAGACAATGACATTGAACTTTATTATGATGCTTTTCAATTATAGCTGTAATAAATATGTCAGTAAAATTAATTTATCACTTTTAATAATGTATTTTATCTCTGCAAATTTTAGTGTCGTGTACTTTTCACATGTGGTAATAACACATCTGAATAATTACAAATGGAAGCTTTTTTTTTATCTCCACTAAGGGGATGATGTGTTTATTGGTTGGTCACTACGTAAAAATACTGAACAGATTTCTACAAAACTTAGTGGAGGATAGGACATGGGCCAAAAAAGACTTACTCTTTTGTTTTTACCCAAAGGGAATAATTTATGTATCTTGATGAAAGAAATCTGTCGTATTTAGTAAAATGATGAGTGTGTGAAATTTATTGCAGCTTGATTGAACTTGGGTCTGTTGGGCCTGGGTGGTGGTATGTGCTCTACAATTTAGATTTAACACTGAATTAATAGATAAGTTGATCAAAATCTGAGATAATAGGACAAACGAGGATGCAGTAGTTTAATAAAATGTCTATATATTGTCAATATATGTAATATCAACATAAACTAGATTGTTGATTACTGACGTTTAATAAGGATATTTGAGATATCACAGGATCGTGTAATTAATTTATGCTAGTAACACCTGGTCTAGCACTGTTACAGAACCTTGACAAACCAGTCAGATCTATCCATCCATTCATCTATCTTTCTAGTGTCCAGCTTTTAAGAAAAGTACTTTGTCAAAATTGAAACTTTATGTTTGTTAGCGTTTTTTTAAAAAGATGTGTGTCTTTAGTAAAAATGAATAACAGACAGGGCAGGGAAAGCATCAAATATTAAATTACATTTATGCTTTTTAGTTTGGAATTTATTGAAGTTTGAAATCCAGAAGAATATTGTATATTCTTTATACAAATATGGACAAATGAACAGAGAAACGTGAATAGTTTGAACTTTTTATTCATCATTTTTTTTAGTTCTTTTTCCTTTTTTGCTTTACGAAACAAATGTTTGCAGATGTTCTATGAATAAACAACAGCACCTTTCTTCTGAAAAACAGGGTGGTGACTGCCCCTGTCTTTTTGAGAAAAGAGACCCTTCTTGTCCAATAACGACCTCTCCAGATTCCCAAAGTGACTCTTATTTCCTGTATTTGAAATTCATTTAAGTGCATTAGTAGACAATGTAACCATTTCGATTAATGTGCAATAGCTGAATTTATGGTCAATGCGAAAAGATATTTACATTGCAGCTATGACTCACATTAACTGTCTGTTTTTTTCACTGGAGCTAGCGTCAGAACTGGAGAGGGAGACAATCAAAATGAAAGGAGTCTCCTTTCAAGTACAGCCTTCGTAAACAGCAACCTTTACCTACATCATTATCATCACCATCATCAGGATTAACTAGACTCTTTTGTCATACCTGTTTTCCTCCAGTAAGACAAAAAGGTTAATAGATAGAATGGTTTAAAATAAAGTTTAGTGATTGTGCTTTTAAAACCAAAGTAAAACAAATGACAAACATTGACGACAACACGAAACATAACAGTGCATTACAAAAAAACCAAAAGAAAAGAGAGAAAAAAACCCAAAGTGGCACTTTCTTGGGGCAGCTAAATAATATTGCAATTTACAACATGAATGGAAATGATAAAATAATATTTATATTTACTGGCATAATAAAATTAGAATTTTCAAAATAAAACAAAGGAAGACAAATTAGAGGTACCACAGTGGGTAAAACAAGGACATCATGTTTACATGTATATTTACAGTCCACCACTGCTTGCAGCTATTTCATTACAGTAACATGTGACTGTATGGGCTCTGCAAAGTTCTTGTCAAGCCGAGTCATGTTTATATCTGGAGTCAGATTTCACTCCATATTGCATTGGAATTAAACATAAATATACTACTGCGTATTTTTGTTTTGAATGCACCGTTCTTTTATCTTCACACACGCTCGCCTTTTTTTGTCAAATGGACATAGAAAATGAATAGTTAGAAAAAAAAACATAGGTCTGATTTCCAGATGTAAAGAAACACTACTGATGTACAGTATGATGGCAGCAAACATGACGGTGAAATACTGAGATATTTAAAATTGTAAGAGAAACAATAGTGCTCCACTCTTGGAAAAATCAGGACAGTTCCTCCTTTGTCTCTGCGGATCTTCAGCTTTCTACCATCTGGGGGAAAAACACATAAACAAACATTTTGCTCAGCATCCATCTGTCAAAATTAGAGACTGAAAAATCTACCAATATTTTTGTATGTCACCGGATTATAAAAAAGTAAACAAAAAAAGAAAGGATAATAATCAATATTGAGCAATAGTCAGATTAGGTGATATTTGTACCTCTAGCTCTTCATCTCCTGGTTGTAAGGCCCCCGTGGTGATGAGGCCCATGTCTGCTGGGTTCCTGCGGCCTCCTTCTCCTCTTCGCCGGCCCCCTGAACCCCGAGAGGACATGGAGCTGGAGGAGCTCGGGTCTCGGGGGCTGTTGACCATGGGGAACTGTGGTCTGCTATAGGGCAGAATGTCCTCTGAACCTGGGGACAGAAGAGAGTTTTAGAGGGAATTGAGACCTGTATGATCACAGGTCGTGCACAGGTTACTGAAGGATTCCTTCACATGCTGTCGTACCTGCATGTTGACGTGCCTTGTTGGCAGTGCTACTCTCGTGTCTATTCCCTTTCTCTCCATGAGCAGTCTTTTGTCTCTCCTGAGCGTCCTTGCGTTCAGATGAGCTGGTTCTGGGGTCCGAACCCTCTCGGGGCCTGTAGCCTCCTGTTGCTCCTCTCTTGTCTCGACCCTCGCCTGCTTTGGGGGAAATCACCCCCCGGCCCTCCAGTGCTGCCTTGGAGGGATGTGTGGGGGACTTGAGCACTGCTGGAGGAGGGATGGGAGGAGGTGGCAGATCTTAAGGATAAACACAGGAAGTAAAAGCACATGAACCACTGACATCCAAAAATGAAGTTTAGATAATTGCACAAGAATCTGGACGAAGAATCTGTGTACTAAGTGTGTATCATCTGCCGCTCAGCTGTCTCACACCTGCGAGGTGAGGCACAAACACAGCTGCACTGTGTGCACATACACTTATATCTGCACACATGGAAGCAGGATAACAGTAAACAGAACAGATAACATGAGACAGCCCAAATCTGGCCACAGAGCTATGAGATTGGAGTCTGAAGAGGATGAGAGGAGCGTGATGGTCGGCAGCTGGATCTCTGACCCGCTTCACTTCCCCTGTTGATGAATCAATGCTGCTCTTCTTTGAGTCATTAGTCACATGAGGTCAACCAGTGGGTGGCCTGGTCTCTCACACATCATAGACATCTAAGCAAAACGCAGAGAGAAAAGTCTTGCGCCTGTGATTTGATGGCTCTAACCTGCAGGATGGTTTTGTCTGCACCCAGACCCATATCCCAATTGGATTAAATGTAAATAAACAAGCATCAACACCTTGTCCTTCCTTATACTTTGGACTGTTTACGATGTGCAAGAATAACAGCTTTAATATACACACATGAAAGGCTAATGGGGCAGGTGATGTCTTTCCCCCTGTCTTGTTTGCGAAATCAGGTACCTTCAATACACTTTTCTCATTATCCTCCACCTCCATCCACTCCTGAATACAAAAGGGAGCCAGTCAATATCATACAGCAGAGAGGCGTCTGCAGATTTTTAATATCTCTCTTGCCTCCTGAGTCCTGGCTCAGTCAGAGTCCGATCAATGCCACAGTCTGTGAGATATAGCCCACTGCAAGGGAGGAGCCGAGCGCCTGTGAGATTTATGAGGAAAATATCATAGAGGACAGAGCGCGGCTCTGAAAAGTGTCTCTGGATTTGCCAAGGAGAGTTTATCGGAGGGCGTGGTGGTTAATTAGGCGGACAAGGCCAAGACAGCTCAAGAGACAGGGAAGGGTTAAGTTCAGAGAGGGGGGAGACAAAGGCATCGCAGTCAAACACAATATGAATCATGGGGGGAAAATAACTTGGGTTATTCTACATCCACTGTGTAAAAGAATGAAATGATTATAGGTCAAAGTGGGGTAAGAAGTAGGGAAGGGGGCTGATCCCATTGCAATGTGTTTCCCTGCCTTTTTATTGCTGTCTTTATGTACTTATAATGATGCTGCCTGCATTGAAGTCCCAGTGTGGAGTAATTGGAAAGGTAGAGCGACATAAAACAAACAATATAAATACACATTACAATACATTGTGTGGGTGGCAAACATCAGTGTTTTTCTTTGTTTTCTATCCTCCTTTACATTTCATTAAATCACCTTCCCTCACCTATCACCTCAGCACCGGTCCTGCAGACCACAGACTGGGCATGTAGGGTGGGGGTAGAGAGAGAGAGAGAGGCAATAACCTCCAAATGAAAAACAATCCATTCAGATCAAATGCAATCAGCAGGAGAACTGATGGACAGACAGAGCTGCAGACCTGTCAGTCCGCCCCCTCGCTGCTCAAACAAAGACGGAGGAGAGGGGAGCAGGGAGAAGAGCGGAGAGGGATCACTCCAGAGGGAGGGGCAGCGGATGGGGAAGAAGCCAGGATATAAGGATGCCGGCAAGAGGTGTGGGGGGTTTGGGGGGTTGTTGGATTTTCTGCTGTGATATAGCTGGTCTGGCTCCTAGTGAGCTGGATATTAAATCTCCCTGTCAAGTGCTTCCAACCCTCAAGGACACCTGACAGAAAGAGGAGAGCGAGCTCTGGGACCGCACATACTGTACAGCAGAGTGAGGGTACACACAACTCACATATAGATAAATAAAAAAATAAAAGAAAGAAGGGTGTTGTGCTAGTGAAGCTGTAACTTGTATAAAAAATTATGCAATAAAAAGTAAATTGCTCTTTTACTTAAGCAGACTAAAGCTCTTCTATCTGTGTACAGCTGCTCTGGTATTTAGCCCCTGTTTGGTTTATGTTCGGCCCCTGCCGAGTAAAAGGTGGCACTTCAGAATGAGCCAGAGCACCTGGATCAATTTCATTAGTGGCTAGAGTGGAGAGACATCCCAGTGTCAGCACAGCGAAGCCGGGCAGAGCTCCCCTGAGACAGCCCCCCCTCCACTCCTGCCCACCACTCACCCAATCTGTTCAGCAGCGCCACAGATTAGGAGTGATGCCACGTATGCATGTGCATGAAACACATGAAAGAAGATGATTAAACCTCTGGCTCGCGGCACAGCACTACTCCAATGCATTACAGTAAACTGCATTTTTCACTTTCATTTCTGTAGAGGGAATAGAGGGAGAGCCATTGATACAAACTGGCCATCTGTGTACTACAGCTGACCCACTACTGCGGCTACTCTGTCAGGGTGTTGGCTGCATCGAGTCACTGATGTCTTTTACAGACCATTGAGTTCATACCTGAGTACTTACAGTTTCGAAAACAATCTATTGTGCATATTTAAGAACAATGTTTGCAAAAGCATAACCACAAACACATCTAACAAACACATCTATTGTACTCATATAGTTTGTAGAATAGATCAAATCATAGGTTTTGTGTTATTTTCTATCATTCCATGATGAAACTAATCAACCTCTAAGAAGCTACAGTTGAAAAACTTTGAAAACATACATTTAACTCACTTCATGTTCATTATTTTGAAAGGAATCTACAGAAAAATACATATTGAGATAGGATAATTTTTACAGGATGTCTTTAACGTTGGAAAATCTCATCATTTTAAAAATCCAGACATGTAACTATGTGTGTACCTTCGTTATATGGATCACGTCTCTGGTTTCCTGGATGGCCTGCAGGATGCTGTTTCTGCTTTTTAGGAGGCCTCCTGTGTACAGCTGCCATACTCATGTTACTGTCTGTAGACACCGGGCTGCCTGGACGGTGGCCTGATGGGTTTATTTGGTATTTTCGAGCTGAAAAAGAAACAGAAATATATTTTAGGCTTTCCCATTCCTCAAAAAATCCTCGCAATAATATTTTTTGTGGATGTGGCCGACATTATTTAACCTACCTGAAGCTCCTCCAACTTCCTGGCCATGTGTGTTGGGGTACTTGGCCACTCTGACGCCTGAATACTCTGCAGCTGCAGCGACCGCTTGAGCAAAGTCAGCATCAGTGAAGAAGGATCCATCTGAAGAGCTGACTGCACTAGACCTCCCTGAAGAGACATTATCCTCTTCCGAAGCCGACCCCCATCCGTTGATCATAGAGCCGGTCACTGAACTCTCTAGGTCACCCATGCTGGATGCAGGTGTCTGTTCGAGCCCTCGTAGCAGCAGCCTTCGCGGGTGCATTTGGGCATGGTGAGGGTGTGTGTGGGGATGGGTGTGGTGGTAGTGCATCTTGGCCACCTCTGCATCTGTCTCGTCGTCCTCCTCCTCTTCTTCCAAAATGTCCTCCTCCTCCATACCGTCCGTGTCCAAGGCCAACGGGCTGGGGATGTACCCATATGTGTGTGAAGGGGAGAGGGGCCTCGGAGGCGGTGGGGGGCTTACACCATGGCGCCTGATAAAAATGAGAAACACATCAGAACGTAGAATATTTTCAACAAATTATACGCAAAGTAAAATTCACCTGCCTATTATTATGAAGAGGCACTGGTACAATAACATTCAAAATTTGAGGGTTCACAACTATGTTATTCCGAAATCAGACCCATAAATTAAGCTACAAGAAACCAGAAATGCCAACAATGATGTGAATTTGATAGTTTTGTATTATCTTTACAGCTATATAGCTTAATACAGCTTCTTCTGGCAGCTCATTCCTGAATTTATGATGATGTGTTTTTTTCCTTATGTGCTAACAAGGATGAACAGTTCCTGCTCACAGCTCTTTTAACACGCAATAGTGATATATCTTTGACAAAAACATAAAATGGAGTAAATTCAGACTGTGATGTATTACTTCTTTTAGACAACTTTCAAATCGCTGCAAGTTGATTTTCGCACTGCCCTGAAATGAAGCGAAACAAATGGCTCCCTGTGAGGTAACAAATCAAGAGAAGAATATATCTGAATATAGAGAACTTGGAATTAATGGGCTAAAACTAAAAAATGTATGAATTTCAATTACGTCAGAGACATTGTTTCTCTATATAACCCTCATGTTCTGCAACTTGCTATGTTTGTATGCTCGCAGATCGTTTGAAGTCATGCAGTTGTACCTGCGTTCGTGGCTGTCAGGTGCGTCCTGGAGCATAGGCCGCATCTCTTCCTGGGGTGAGGGGGTGAGAGTGGCTGTGGACTGGTGACTGTAAGATACAGCAGCAGGGGAAGATGCCGCCCCTCGGATGGGAGGAGTGGGGCCCCTCTCCATCTCCTCTTCCTCCTCCTCCAGCTCATCAGGCTGCAGGTACATGTGAGAGGGGGGCATGGGGCATTGCATGTCTGGGTCACAGCTGCCAACAGAGAGAAACATGCCTTGTTACCTTCACATCACTCACTGAAAACACAGATGTTTATATTTTGAAGCCAGAAAAACATGCACTTAATATTCATGCCATCCTTCTATCATGAACCTAGCACTGGTAGATTGAACACCCTTGGGGTAAATACATGTAATAAATGCAAGAAACAGGAGAAAAAGCTGGAAGAATGAACTAGCATGTAAAGATAGAGTGTGCACGCCTGTCAGATTGTCTGTGTCTTTTGGCCTGTGCTGACATGTCCCACCTTTCTTCCATTGGTAGAGAGTACTCCTCCGCGTTCCGACTCGGGGGTGGGTTTGCAGGGGGAGGGGGTAGCAGGTCAGCCCAATTCATTGTGCTCTGTTTGGGTAGTTTGGGGGTGCGTATTCCCTTCTTTTGGCCCTGACTGCCTGCTCCAAAGAAATGAGAAAAAGAAAGCATCCATCAGTCACAACAGACCTACAGACGTACATAATACCTGTCTCTGAAAAACACATCAATTATTAACGTTGAAGAAATCTCAGGTTAATGATCGAGGATATGACAGCTGATAAAATGCTTTAACAGGACTGGCTGACAAAGAATGGATTATTTTACACAATAGAGTGCCAAGGCTAATGCAACCATCCACTTTATGCAAGTGTGCACACAAACCTCGAGGTTATTACATGATGGAAAATACTATAAAACACAGTCATTTCCATACAGTGGTGTTAAGCAGTATTAACAGAAAAGGTAGGAAGGGAACAGCAGAGAGGGATCTAATTAATACCAAACTATTAGGTTGTGAACCAATGAGCTGTGAGGTGCAGTGAGCACTAAAGGGTTCTCCTTAATGGCTTGAACTTCAAACGCAATATCAGAATGGATACATGGCATTAAGGTGGCAGTGTTGCATGCCGTCTGCAATGTGTTATCATTTGTCCTTGTCCACAGACAGACATTGAGGCCCTGATGAAATTAGGCTGCTCCATACTGGAATTTAAGTAAAGCCAATTAATGGAAGCAATGCAAAATAAGCAAGGACAAACAGATATAAAATAGAAAGCAGGAAAACAAAACAAAACAGGAAGCTGCTTTTATCTAATTTGCTTCAAACATCCCTTGGATGACATTGCACCCTGAAAACAAAAGGCACAATCAAATGTCTAGCATGGTGCTCGTGCCTTTGTTTGGAGGCATTGTTGTCAGGTTCCTCCTCTCTGTATTCAGCAATTTTCCACTTTCTGAAGGCATCACCCTTTCAATTTCTCTTCAGAAAAGGCTGACATGGAAATTAATCACATTACCATTTTAAAGCAGGCATTATTAGCGTCTCAAAGTGATTTATTGCTCCCGAGGAAAACTGGGATTTTCAAATGGAGCTGCAGGGATGTATGTGATTATATAGTTCACAACAACAATAAGCTGGGAAAATACTCTGCCAGTTAAGTTAAGAGGAGCAAAACAATAAAAAAGAAAATTGTGACGGCTAAAAGAAGGAGAAAGAGTCTCTAGATATATCTTTCTTTGTTCTCACCAGAGGTACTACTGCTGCCTCGGTCAGAGCTGTTGTAGGAGCCCCCAGTGTGGCTGTCATGGGTCTGGTTGTAGGGGATGGTGGCCTGCATAGGGCTGTCTCCTCTGTAGCGGTCTGATGGTGGGAATGTTAGAGTGCATGGTTAGTGTGGCCCCAGGGAGACATCTCACAAACTCAGAAACATTCAAGCAAAGCAACCATTCACTAGGTAATCAAACAAGGAAATTAAAAACTGCATTTGAGTTGCAGCACAAAAATCATTTCACGGTGGAAATATGAAATTATGTATACCATGAAATGATATTACACTGAGCACAGTGCTACACATGAAAAGAGCCATGCAGTTAATGCTTTGTAATTCTCAGGTGAGTATGTGAACACATGCAACATCTGCACAAAAGTCACAAAACTATCACACCAAATGTGGCTCCTCTGCGGGTGCAACAAGGTTATGATAGCTTTGTTCAAAGCATCTAAAGACCCAAGATTTATTATTGTCTTGCCTTTAGAAATCTGACGCCCAAAATAAACCTTCACACCTGCCTCCATCACAAGACAACCCAGATACGACAGCGATTCAAGCATGACTCACGTTTAGCGGCAAAGATTATACATGATTGCAAGAAGGGTGATGAGGGGTTATGAATGCCGTACGGACGGGCAGAAAGAAAGAGTGATGACACTTATGTTGATTTGAAAAGGAGCGAGACAGAACCAAGGAAAATATGAGCACTAGACTCTTCTACAGGTTTCCACAGTGAGGCTGAAAGAGCCGGGAGAGGAGAGAACAGAGGGAAAAACCAGGTGGAGGAAGATCATGGCTGGAAGATGACCTCTTTAACCAGGGCTGTTGGGTATTCCACACACTCACCCTTGTTCAGCTTGTTTTGCTCCATGATGATGTACTGCAGCTGAGCGCCCATTTCCTGTTTCTGCTGGACTGAGGTGGGCTTCCAGCAGTGTTTCTCATTCAGCTCCCCT
Organism: Paralichthys olivaceus; assembly: GCF_024713975.1. Classification (NCBI taxonomy): domain Eukaryota; kingdom Metazoa; phylum Chordata; class Actinopteri; order Pleuronectiformes; family Paralichthyidae; genus Paralichthys; species Paralichthys olivaceus. The sequence goes on from NC_091103.1 coordinate 21,065,338, forward strand.
CCACCCCCGGGTCCACCTCCGCTCCCTCCGGTTCCTCTGTCCGAGTTTATATTGTTGCCCATGATGGAGGACTGGATGAGCTGGGTGGTGGCGTAAGGTGTCGGCTGACCCCCTGGACCCACAAAGCGTCCGTCTTTCAGGTTGGGGCTGTTGAAGGTCTTCATCTCATTGATCTTGTTGGACAGGTCCACATCTCCATAGACTCCTGACTCTGGCACCATGAGGTTGGTCTGCTTGTTTTCCATCTGGTTGTTATAATTGGCGATGCAGTCGGCTGGAGAACACGAGGAGGTTATTTAGTGAATCGCGTCTACTGCTGATCAGCTTTGCAGCAGTACGCCGCTTTGGTAGAAGCTTTGAAACAACACGGCCTCATCTGATCTTATACAGAGTTGAAAGTATTTATCTGAGGGAAGCAATTCATTAAAGGCTTTTGAAAAAAACTCCCTGCCGATAAAAGAGAGATCTCCATTTAAAGTAATAGATTTGTTTGCCGAATAATGTTCTTTTTAAGGTGAGAGACACAGGTGGCATTACACCATTCTTGCTCAGGCTCTCCTCCGTCTCACCTGTGACTCAATGTGGGTGTCATCTCTATTCTTTTCTGTGGGAGTGTCTTTTCTCATTGAGAGGGACAGAGAGACACGTCTGTATCAAAGACTCGGGATGAGGCACGCAGTAAAAGCACAGCTCCCACTGACAGATCCAATTTTCCCTGGCTCATAAAATATTCAAATCCTCCAGCAGATCTGAGAGCCAGCCTTGCGGTAAATACCAAGGACGGCCATAGGTGCACGCTGCTCGTGCCACACGCCTCGCATTTCAGCTGTACGGAACAGATCGACACTTCAATGCTTGATCTATGAAAGCGCCCCTATGGCTGAGATAAAGGGACATTAACTCTTATTTCTCTGCACTGTCACCTAGTCAGTGATCCTCATAATGTTCAGAGAGTTTAGGTTTGGCACACACACAAAGCAAGCGTCTGGCAAGCTCCTTAGTGTCATACAGAGGGGTGTCATGCGAGAAGTGAGGGCTGCCTTTAGCCTGTTATTCCCTGTTAAACATCTCACACCGCGTTAAGGTAGAGTTCAACACTTCAGCCTCAGAGGGGTGATTAGCACAAAGAAAAAACTGAGCTTGATGACTAGAGTCTACAGAATGAATTATTAATCCTCATTGGGGATGGTATGAAGTAAGAAGAAACTACTGAATGGCTCGATGGATATAAGGCCAAACAGCTGGATAGGAATTATGGTCTGCCCTTAAAGGCACAGTCCCAAAGTGCATAATTTAGAACATAAAGCATTTCATTACAGTCCAAGTTTCCAAGGATAGTTTTTTTTTCTTTTTCAAGACTTTGGTCAGGGTTGAAAAATTAATAACATTAAGCTCTGTTTCATCCAAGCTGAAGTTTTTGGCTCCAAGTTTCACCCTGTTCTCTTTTCAGATAGGTCACAGTGTGCCTGAGCATCTGCATATGCAATTAGGACGTGCATCCCCATCACGGAGGCAGACACAATACACATCTCAATGCATTGCCAATGATCTGATACATTAGAGCAACATTATGCATCTGCTTTACCTTGAAATAACAGCTTCAAAATCTGTTTTACAGCACACTGACTAGTAACAGGGAGAATGGGGCCTCTTTCATTCTGACATGTTTGTTACAGTACTTCCTGTTCAGGAATCATGAGCAATATGCACCATTCAGCAGCTCAGTAAATGTGGTACTACGGAGGCGGAGCTACGGTCAAGTTGATGATAACATTTTGTTTGTTTTACACTTTACAATACAGTGGTGATGTTTCTATAACATTTAATTTGAGCAAATCCCACACTCAAACTCATTTCCAGTGCATACTAATACTGACTTTATTAATTGCTATATATACAAATTGCAATATTGTCAGAAGTGAATTTTGTGTTGTAATGTGTATTTGATTTTGACGGTAAACTTGATCCTTTTTGCCGACATCTCTAGTGGTGCTGAATTAACTTACAGGCCACCTGCTCATGTTCCATACATCACTTTCACTTATTTCCTCTCCACCTCCCCTACTTTATCTCATTCATGCTCTCCTGCACTCGTATATCTCTGTGTATGACTTAGCATATACTTGTTCTTCATCACTTCTTCTATCTGGTGGACCAGGTGCACCTCTCTCTCTCTCTCTCTCTCTCTCTTTCTTCCTGGCCACTGACTGCAGTCCAGCCTTGACCTCTTCGCCCGCTGCACATTTCTTAAATAACTGAGCACTTAGGGGAAATTACATTACAGGCTATAACAACAGTATGGAAATCAGCAAAGCAATTCGATTAGCAACAGAGTAGAGCCATAAGCCCCTCTCAGTGTGCTCCTTTTATTTCCTGCCTAAAACAGCTCTACTTTAACCTCAGATAAATCAAACACACAAGCACACAGTCACTCTTAATCCTAATATTTCTCCAGGTTTTTCTCGTGGAGACATACACAAAGAAGAGATACACAGAACAACTCTCCAGGGACCTAACCCAGATATCAGATTTTACTTCCTTTTGCGCTGCAGATTCCCCCAGTGCCTACATTTCTTATCTCTACAGTTATTTTGTCAAGGGCTGCATCATTGCCTTTGAGGGGAATGTTTATTTTGGTTGTTGCCTTCGAATGGCAGGGTCAACAAGACATACCTGGTCGGCTGTACGTTGCCAAGTTACTGTCACTGTTGCCATTGCCAGCAGTGCAGCAGTTGATGCTGCAGTCATTGTGGTTGGAGCAGGAGTTGGGCCATGTGTCAGCCAGCCAGGGCTGAGTGGCAGATTCCCCGATGTTGAGCAAACCAGGCCTGTAAAAAAAAAAAAAACATGGGACCAAATGGTTAACAATAGAAAGAGACAACACCACAGTGACATTTATGTGAATAAACCGAAACAGCCACAGAAACAATATCTTAAAGAGAAGATTATGTGGAGTTTGTTTATCCAGCAGCTCACAATAGGAAAAAATAGAAATCCGGCTTTAGCTCTTTTTGCCTTTTGGCTACACACGCATGTTTGTACGTGCACAGGCCTGGGGAGCACATTAGAAAAAATGCCCTGCTAAATAGATTGTGTGTGCTTGACTTGCCCACAGCCGATGACACTTTCCCTGAGCCCTCGTGAGCATTAGCGATCCGCCTGGATTAGACAGCCAGAGAAAATTCACTCCCAATGTTACGAAATGCGTGTCCTGAACAGTCAGTGAACCACAAACGCTCCCAGAGTAGATTCCATGGTGTCACACAACATCTCTATCATTTGAAAAGTTTTTTTATTTGCACAGAGGGAAAGAAGAGAAATGCAGGCACCAGAGGAGAAACCCATGTGGACCAGTGTTTCACATCATCGTGTGGCCATCCATCTCTATTGTTTCCATGTCTTACTTCTGTTTCTTGGGCTTTAATCCCAATACAATACAAGATCAGCTGTGCAACAAGATTTTACTGTACAACCTGACCCCAGGCCAAACACGGAGAATAGATAGCCTCCTTTTGCTCATGATATGAATCAATCTAGCGTACAATGAGAATGCAGACTTCACTTGCAGTGCCATATATTGTTTCGGTAGTCAAATCTCCACAGAATGAGTCCCAGTTTGCATATCCAAACACTGAATTAGCATTGAATTACATTTCCTCATTCCCACTCAAATGACTCCTTTCTTGGATTCATTTTGGGTAATGAACACATTTGTCTTGTACAGCCAAATACAATCTCACAATGGCTCCTCAATCACCCCGGCAGTTGTATGCTGTTATTGAATGGCCATTGTCTTTGTACAGAGCTGAGAAAGCCATGCTGCATATGGGATTCAATCACAGTATAGACAGTATAATGAATATGGATTTCCTGCTGATGGCTGCAAGCATAGTATTCATTAACACATAAACAACACATGCACACTTACAGTACAGCATTGTGCATATTCTGTATTCATATAGATGTGCATTAGCAAGTTGATGCAGTGTCTTCCCTGTACAGTCTCACTGTTTATTCACAATGCACCATTCCACAACATGAAGAGTTGTGTTGTTACTGCTGTGTGTGTTTGCATACATCTCCTTTAAAGTTTTATGGTGAAGCTATGGCACAGCCTTGTGGCTGGATGTGTCTCTCCACTATACGGGATGAGGATGGGCTCCTGGCACACTATATGGGGCTTTGTTCCTTTTTGCATCATGCTTAAAGCACCTCCTTACCCCTCCTCAGCTCTCTGCGGCTTTAGAAAGACACAGCACTCCCCCTAGTGTCTGTCAAACAAAAGTACATCTGCCCAACTGCACTCGTCCTATTGTGTTCATGATTAGATACTATTCATCATTAAATGTTTCATCTGTGTAATATTTTCATATATGAAAAACAATAAATGGAGTCTTACCTTCCAGCGCTGCTCACACCTTCTCCACCTCTCTGATATGCCACTGAAAAGAAAGCAAAGAATGAGTGTCCATCAGTTACTTCTGTCATCACAGCAATCTGCATCTTTGCTATTGTCATACAAGGTCAACACAAAATAATTCATTTGATTCTGAATCATCGGCTTAGTAAGCAATGACGGCAACGCTTCTTTTTATGAGCAAGCGTGTGGTATAATTTTGGCTGAGTCACCCAAACAGCAACAGGAGCAGGAGGAGGATATGTAAGAGGCTTATGAAGAACAGAGAGGCAGAGCTCTTAGGTTGTCTGGCTCGGGTTCAGTGGGTTTGAAGCTTCGCACGCTGCAAGTTGGACTCTTTCAAGGAGCTCTAAGCTGCCAGTGTGTGAAGGAGAGATAAACTTCCAACTTTAATTACAATCTTTTCCCTGAGAGCAGAGATGGAGGAAGAAGGGTAGGTAGGGGCCTCGGCTATATGTCGATTCCCTGTCTCTTTTTCAAAACAGGAAGTGTGTGTTTTGGCCTCTTCTTGCAGCCAGAGGAGCTCTTAGATTAGCTGTCTTTAATGCAAAGTATCACTATCTGGTTGCAGATTAAAATCAGCACAATTCCCTTTTACATCCTGGTTTTAGAATAGTGCAGGGCTTTTCTCCTTCAGACAGACAGAAACCCAACCACACAAACAAGGCATGAGTCTCGCCTGAAAGATTTCCAGCAGATCATGAAACAAACTTGCAACTGCAAAATTATTCTGGCTGACTGCAAGCCTTGAGGCAGACACAAACAACACTGCTACTGTTAAGGTACAATCTCTGCTCAGACAGGATCAGCCAGTGTAACCGCAAACACATAGTGTACAGTTTTGTCTCTTTTGTACTTCCCCTCACACATTCACCGGTTCACATTCGCCACTGCACTCAGCTGCGCCAACACCCCTGCCACACCTCTGGGGAACAAAGTATTTCAGACGGATGAAAGTCCACGAGTGAAAGAAAGCGGAGAAGACTGTAAATACAAACTCGCAGAGGGAGAATGATGGCGAGGTGCAGAGAGAGCTTTTATTTTATCTGCTTTACACTGTGTCACTTCTTAGCTCTGCTGCTCGCCTATCTAATTGGTGTGTTGGAGTGCTGGTGGTGTGTCATTCTCTTAAATCCCCATCTGAGGTTGCCAGCAGCCCTTTGATCAAGTTGCCACGAGTTCTAACAGCATCTCGGTCGTGTGGCCGTCTACTTGACGAGCGCTGTGTTCTGACACAAGCACCCCCCCCCCCCCCCAAAAGAAAAAAGAAAACCAAAAATTGGTTGAAATATTTATTTTCAAAAAGATCCTCAAACAGTGCAAAAGATTAGAACATGAAGTGTCCCCTTGCTGAATTCTCTACATTCTAAATTAAATGAAGCGTTTTACTTCCACGGTGAAAAGGATAGAGCACAAACAAACATCACTCATCATATGTTCATGCAAAAAAAATCTGAATGCTTACCTGTTGGTGTGAAAGTAAAGGACGGCACTGTTGAGACAGAAACGAAGGATATTAAATTATTGTTATAGTTCTGTCAGGAGTCAGTTCATGTGACAGTTTCTATGCTTCATCACCACACAACATCTGTTCAAGTAAATAAATCCACTAGATGTATTTCAGCCTGTATTCACATGCTTCTCACTGCCCTCAAGTCTTTGATTACCTCAGACATGTCTGGACCCCGACTGAGGGAAAGTGAGTGTTGTGGCAGCTGCTGGTTCAAATCCCAACCCAGACTATCAGAGACCTGCTGGGTGGGGGTCACACACTAGAGAGATAGCTGTTGCTATATCTAATACTCACATCATCACCCACACATCTCAATTACTCCACCTTTGGCACGGACGGGGTTCCTGTGCGAGAACATCAACCCACTCCGGCTTGATTTATATTCTGTAATAAACTATGTGGTCTGTGGTTTTCTTCTATAAAATGCACTTTGTTTGTTGTTGCTCTCTTTGAAGAAGTGAAGAATGCTATAGCATGCACTGCAGCTGATGCAACGTTGTACCACGCTGGTAGTCATCCAGCGCTCGGCCTTAAATATGCGCATTTTAGAACCGTTGCTGTCTGCCTTTAACCTAAAACTTCATCTGAGAGGACAGAAACTGCTGTTTTCACATTTTCATTTCCTCAAACGATTAATTCATTCAGAACCTGCGCCAATAAATATCCTTTGAATAATCTCTTGATGCTTTAAGAAGTCGAAAGATTTTAGAAGTTGGACGACTTTTATCTGGTTGATGAATGTCTCATAAGAGCAGACTTTATCTCTTTGTAGGCAAAAGTCAGAGAAACGTAAACGTGACTAAAATACGTGAATCAGATTTCTCTTCTGTCACAGGACTGTCACAGCTGCTCAGTCTCAGGCTGTATGAAGCTGTAACTGAGCTGTGACGATGTTGGGTAATAGCTTCTCCTTTTTTTTTTTTAGCTTATTTGCTTGTATTATTTCAGTTATGAGATGTTTTTGAGGACTCCTCCAGTGTGACATTACAAAATGTGCACCATTCAACACAAGAGCACAATGTGGTTCGTACAATTGGATTCATTGTCCAGGAAATGAGAAAAGGCTGTTTGTCTGTCTTTTCTTTTTCTCCTTTTGAGTTGACAAATTGAAATATGTAATCTACACTGCTGCACTTAGACATACACATACAGTCCCACTTCAACTCGTTTCACCCCGAGTGCAGATCGCTTCTTCATGTGGTTGCAATTATACACTTTTGAAAACATTCTTCGTTACCAGTTCCAACAAAGACCGTGGCCTCTTGTGGTCTGGGGACACGAGGAGGAGAAGGAGGGGGAGCGATGCTCGCCTACTGTGCTCCTGAAGAGCTTTTTGAGTTTATGAGAGAAAACATCAGGACCAGAGGCTAATCTTAGCCTACGCAGTATGTACAGTATGTACTACTGAATCACCTCTGGTCTCAAGTTCCTTTGGTTAAAATACTAAAGGCAACATTTAATTATGGTCATAAGTGGTTAATTGCTCACATAGAATTTATTCGCATAGCAACAAATAAACAGTATCTCAGTGTTTGAGTGTTTTCAAGTTGACACAGGTATTTTTTAAAAGGCCTTGAAAAAATCTTAAGGTAACTTTAACAGAGGTTTCTCTCACTTTGACAGACTCACAATTCCTACATTTAGCTACGGTGCCCTGGTTATAGGACATCGATAACCCCTGTTTTCTGTGTGACAGCCACAGATTAGCAACAGCTAAGTCGGTGGAGTCTCTGTGTGTGTTCAAGGGTTGAAGGTTGATCTCCTCTAACCCTGGTCGTCAGCAGTAAACCTGAGCCCAGAAGTGAGTATGGTGCAGGTAGCTCTCACAGGCAGCAGCTGCACAGCCCAAGGCAACACATTAAGCCAGTCTAAACATAAATGAGACTCAGAAAGAAAGGCTAATAGCTCTCTTTATACTCTAACTATTGTGGGCAGAGGTTGGGCATGTCATGAACCTTGTCACTTCCACTCAAGTCAGGTAAGAACCCAATGGGTTACTCTGTGGCTTCTCTGAGAGGGTTGCACTGCAGCCTAAATAAGTGGAGTCAGTTAAAAGGGGTTGTTGCTAAAAGGTGGAGTTTTTGGACCTCGAAATGTACTTTACTAAAAACACACCTTTTGCAGAATCAGCGTGACTGAGGGAGAAAAAAAAGAAATGAAAGATGTCTTCATGCAGCACTCTCAACAGGAGCTCACATCACATTTTATAGTGCTCGACAGGAGAGTACTTTCACTACGACTTCACCTACAGTGCTCTATAAAGACATCTTTCTGTGTGTGACAGGGAGGTGTGAGGGAGGTTGGCAGTATGTGAGAAGAAGATGATTGACTGGATTGAAACAGAAGCCAACACACTGATCAATGCACTGTGTTTTACCTACCCAACTTGTAAGCGAGAAAACCTCTTCTAACCTCAAACCAGCAAACAGCGAATCAGAAATTCAAGTCGATCCACCTGATAAATATCACACACGCGCGCACTGACCTTTGCGTATGCCTGCATAGCTGCTGGAGAGGCCGTTCCTTTTCTTGCGGTGTCTGTACAACCAGATACTGAAGACCATGAGGATGATCCAGCAGGCGGCGCCAATGCCGGCTATGAAGGCCGGCTGCTTGACCACATCTGAGATCTGCTGGGACAGGGGGTTCTCCGGGGCCTCTGGCTCTTTCATCCGCCCAGATTCATCTGAGGACATGTGATCGCAGGATTAACATGATGTTTAGAATTAGAATGAAATGATTAAGGAAGCAGGCAAGAAAGGAGGAGACAAATAAAACTCAAACAAAGTGGAAAAATCTGAAAGAGGGGAAATCTATCTAAAATAAAAAGGAGTTGGCACAGTTCATAACTATGAACGTTCCTCTGACTCCTGATGCACACAAAGAGTTTTCATGTGTATGTGAAATGCTGAAATGTCGTTTCTCTCTTTTATTCAAAAGGCTTTTGATCCCTAATCTCACACAACAATAGCAGGTGAGCAGGTGAAAGCAACCGGAGACATTCAAACGGAGCCCGTGCACCAATGCCAGCCCGATGGAACTAAACACAGAGAGGAGAATTTTCACTGAGCAACGGCGGTTTCATAATCATATAAATAAATCCAATGAGATCATCCTCAAATCCAGACACCACGGTAATTAGCAAACTGAGGCACATCTGTGAAAAGCTGAGGTGTGAAAGGCTTGAAGCTGTTGTGAAATGCAGTGAAGCCAGCGTCTTTGTGGCTGCTCACAACAACTCGCTCTCGGCCTGTTTTTCTCATCTCTCTATTCTCTCTGTGCTTTTCCCTCATGCGTGATACATGAAAGACTTCTCTGGGATGCCCCACCCCCCGCCATTCTGAAATTTCTTCATGTTCACATTACTCTCCTTCATATCTTTTTCTGCAGTCTTTCATGTTGTAGCCACTCTTATCTGTCAACTCTCGGAGCCGGAGGCAGAAACACTTCCCCAAAGAGACCAGCTCCCTGCCTTTACCCCTCCATATCCCTCTGTCTATCTTTGTCTCAGTGACTCTGTCCATGTCTACATTCGGGTGCCTCCCTTCTCACTTCTCTGTCTCCTTAATTTGTGGCTCTGTCAGGCCCGGTGAACAGAGCATGCCAATGTGACTAAGCATCCCACAAGAGACTGTACAGGTATCTAGGCTGGAATGACGCACACAAGCTCAGAGTGTGACAAATGCATCTGGGCGAAGTGCTGGTCCCCAAGGCACATTGTTCCACTCCAGTGTTGGAACATGGCAACAATCACCACAGGAACTCTTCCGAGTGAGAGAAATTGTATCAGTTACAGTCAATGCTTCTTCATGCCCATCCCATTCAATCACACATTTAAAACCAGATTGAGTTCTCTCTCTGTCTGTCTCTGTCTCTGCCTCATCCTGCTATTCATGTGTTTTCCATCTCTCTCCTGAGTAGCCCAGCCCAGAGCTTTGGGGAATAAGAGCTGACAGAATATCTCAAAATATCTGTCTGTCTAGACTAAAAGGACAAAAAACAAGGAGAAAATTATAACAACTAGCCCCACTGCAGGCTACACTCTGTTTCTTAGTATTAATAACGTGTCAAGCCTGAGCCCTGAGTGCAGGATTCATTATTGCCTTTGTTGTTTGAAGTGAAGCAGAGAAAGAAAACATTGCATCCTTGACTGGAGAATGGAGCAGGGTGGGGCAGCCAGCTCAACAGCTCCACCGTACACAAATTCAATGTGCCTGTGTTCATTACAACTGCCAGCTACTGGAGCTAAAAGCCATTTCAAAGTGCAGGAAAACTGTAAAAGTTCCCTGTTGTTCAAACTCATCAAACTCCTCTTCTTGATGATGTCTGTAGAGCAGTAATAACTCACAATTACAGTTTTTAAGTATCCTTGATGATGGAAGGGAAAGCAGGCTGAGGCTTGAACATGTGCATTACTGCAAAGAAAGGAATTGCATGATTGTCTGTTACTAACTTGGAAAAAAATCCTATCACTGGAAACCTACTAATTTTGAAGATGACTGTATTAATGCCATTATTATTTGTCAGATGATTGGGGTTTATACTGTGAGCAAGGATACAAACACATAGAAAAACAGTAAGTGCATCCACAAACTGAAAAACAGAGTAAGATAGAGTGGATTTCCTCTAATATAGAATTAGGTTGTTCGAACTCACCGAGCTGGAAGAAGGTGATATCACTCTTGACCCCAGGACCTGCCCCGGTGCTGGCTGCTACCTCCACGCTGTAGCGGATCCCCGGAGCCAGACTGGGAATCAGCACGGATAAGGTCGAGCCGTCAACTGTACGGTTGATGTGGTACCGACTCTCGTTCCCCAAACACCAGATCTGCCACAACAGAGACAAGGACAAAGTGGAGATTGAGGGAATGTTATGAGGGTTTTCCTGACAACACCAATCTGTGCTCTCGTAATTGGTTGCTGCTGTTATTGCAACATTTTCAAGCACTGCGGGTATTGCGTTACGTCTCTGAGGAAGCAAAACATTTTACAACACGATTCTGGGTTTTACAGGCTGTGCTGAACACAGAGTCAGTTATAGTTGAGGTAGCCATAACATCTCAGTGTAGCCTTAAGCCTGTGAGAAACAAGTGGGGATCAGTAATCACCCCTATAACCCAATTACAGCAGAAGCTAAGAGCTGTCACTCCCAGGCAGGAGAGCGGTGTCTCAGTTTGACTCGAGCCACTGGCACAAAGAGAAGTTTACATTCACCTCAGCTCGAAGGCCTGGAGACCTCCACATCCTGAAGCCCTGACAATCTGATTTCTTTACTCCCCACCTCCTCCCAGCAGTAAACTAGGTTAACACATACACTTCCTTGGGTGTGCACTATCTATGATGGAGCTAGAAAGCCCTGAAATTTTCTTGCTGTGTATCTTAAAAATTGCGGTGAGTGGAATTGCCGCCAGGGCCCAGGGCTCAGTAATGAGCAGGGAATACTCTCGGGCCAGACTTAAAAACCATGAAATTACTCTATCACTCTATCACCAGAAACATTTACCTGGAAAATTAACAGTGGCTCTGCTTCGTCCTCCTTTCCACCACTAGCCTATATCCCCTTTGACACAATAAGGCCTGCCAATTAAAACACAGGGGTTCCACAGCATAAAGAATGAGAGGGTTGTGCTCTGCAAAGTGGGGACATTACCAAAAGAGCATGCATTATCGAGTAAGGAGGAAAAAAAGGGGAATTGAAGAGATGTGCCGTAAATTTAAGGATGCATTAGTACAGATCCAGTCATTATTGTAGCTAGTTGTTCTGCACAACATTTTCTGCCTATGTATTCAAATCTATTCTTTATTACATAAGATCTACAGCTGAGTACACATTTATATAGTTATATAGTAATTTAATGCAAAATACTATTAATAGTATTTATATCATTAAAAATACTCATGATTATTATCTTAGGCATGCAAAGCCAAACATTTTCTCCCATCTAAACACACAAGGATTGGAAATCACTAGTTACTAACTACCACTGGAAGATAAAAAAAGATTAGCAGTACAGCACAAATTGTTACCCTGCATGTATCCACCCCACCAATACAAGAGATATGGGCCTGTTTCTCCACCAGATGGCACTGGTTCATAAGAGTTTCCACCAGCTCCCCCGCTTTGACTCCTCTCTTCTGTCTGAGCCTGTCAGCACACAGAGGAGGAGCACCTAGCAGCGTACAAAGGTGTGCCTCAACCAGGAATTCATTACCTTTCCATGTCTCTGCATTGTCCCTTTCTCTGTTATCTGCTCTGCCTGCATCCCTGTTTGTTTTCTCCTTTGTGTCTCTACAGCACCGAGTCCCTCTCATGCTCAGACCTGGCTTTTCTGCAGAGTGCATTTTTTGTGCTGTTGTTGTTACCTTGTACTCCTGGACCACCCCATTCTGTTCCTCTTCAGGAGGGGGTTGCCAGGAGACCACAATGGCAGTCCCATTGTCCCCACTCTCCGTCACTGTAACCTCACGAGGAGGGGCACCGGGGGCTGAAGGTGGGGAGACAAAAGAAAAAACATACCTTCATACGTGATACCAATTTTTTTCCATAACTGCATGCAGTCTCACCCTGCCTCTGCTCATCCCATTTAGCTGCTGGATCTATCCTGCATCTTTGTGTGAGAATGAAGCTGAGGTGAGAACAAAGCACTAATGATGAAAATTACAACCCTTTTATCAGAAAATTGAACAGTAAGTGTTTACTCAAAACAGACAGGGAGTGGTGATGGTGGGGTGTATGGTGGTGCAATAATTAAGCTGAAACAATTACCAGTCCAACATAAAAGACTTTAGAGCGAGTGTTATTAAAAAAGCATCTTTCTACTTATAGAATAACAAACGTGCATAAATCCCCAAAAACAATTATAAACTAAATTTGGAACAAAGGAGAATTCAGCAGAAAAAGATCACACACACTCCTACACACGTAAGACACATTTATACGCACACACACAAACACACACACAAACACACACACACACATTCTAGTAAACACCCTCACTCACGTTTCTCTTAACTGTTTGCTTCAGATTACAATTTGCAGTTGGTTTTTGACCAAACCTCATGAGACTGCCACAACTGCCACACCCTATGAAAAATTAGTATAACACCGGTCCTGGAGTGTTGTATATGGTTTTCCATAGGGCCTTTTAAAGAGCTCAACATCCACTCTAGCATGCTTGAATACACCACATTTGAACCTACCATAATCCTTCCCTCACTGCCCGCTGTGAACAGCTGTTGTGTGCTCTCACACATACAAGCTGTGCACATAAAATTGTGTAAACATGAAAACATGCATGCACACATGCAAGCACTAAAGCACACTTGCATGCAGTCGCACACATTCACATCCCCCACCTTCCTCCAGCGTCTTGCCAATTTTGACATCACTGTCTGTTCCCTGGAATTCATTGAAGAAGGGGCGGACTTTGAATTCATATGTGACTCCCTTCCGAAGCTGCGGCACAACGGCGCTGTCCTCCCCGGGGGTGCGCACCTCAAACACGGCCCACTCACTCCTCTGCAGCCCCTCCGGTGAAGGCCTGTACATCACCTTGTAGCCCTGTATGTACTGTGACTGCTGCTCCACCTGGTAAATGGCACAGCAACACAGACAAAGAAAGTGTCAGCTTGACTGGATTATATGCTTCACAGTTTGTAGTGGTAAATTAGACAGTAATGTAATTAATAATTGTAGATGTTGATTCATACAACTGATACACCAGGCACTGAATGGAAAAGGATGCTAACTCATCATATCACCCTTCTGTTTATTCATCCACATCTACATCTCTCTTCCCTGTCTGTCTATGCGCCATTTGGAGCAGCAGCGATTTGTGCAAACCACAGTATGAGGTCATTGGCCAGAGGTTCCTCTAAGTCTGGAGCTGGTTAAATAGGGCCCAGGCTCCCACAGCAGCCTGTCTCATCCTGTCCTGCTCTGTAGTGCATTGACAGGCTGCTGAAGTCCAGGAAGGCGCAGAAAAATGGATCTTTATCCAGAATATCAGAAGTTGAGAATGTGACTATTTCAAAAGGATCTGATGCACGGTAGCTAAATACATGGAGTAATTGGAAGGGATTTGTCTGTTAGTTTAATCTCAGGATAATTAATGTTGCTTTTTGATGCAGCATGGTTGGAGAAAACAATAACCACTAACCAGTATGCTAATATCCCTACTAGTCCCTGTGGAAGGCGAGCAGCACTGGCTTGTAAAGATTTAAATGATTTCTTATTCCCCTGTAAAAAAAAACGCTGCGGCTCAGGTGGTCTTCATTAGCCTGAAAACTGTGCTCAATTTACCTTAACACAAAGAAATATGTTAAACCAAGGAACTCCACATTTCTAGATTTAACCAGGAAAGTGTGGAGTTTAACTACAATGTCAATCTCCGTCATGTCATGTGTTTTCCTGGAACATTCCATGGTGTCAGGGTAACTGGGCAGTAATGTTTTCAATCAGTCTTGACATGTCACTATCCTTTTAACGTTTCCTCAGTCCCATTCATCACTCACTATGGCACTTCATAATAACTGGGAACGTAGGGGTGGCCTTATGTCAAAAGGCAAAATGGGCTGTTCTTTCCCTTCAGTGAGTCATCCCACAGACTAATATCTCGGGTCAACAGCCATAATGTACACTTCAGTTATGTTGTTTCATAATTTCAAACAACTGCACATGAACCAGATCAGTTGCAGGTGGACATTCGTACTCCACATTCAGCTTGTTCTATCAAAGAAACAGCAACATAAGCTCCCAGTTCTACTTCTACTTCCTCGTCTCCCACCTATCCGCTCCAACATCTGTAAGCCATTTCCACTTAAGAGCATGAGTTGGCCGCCTCCTCCTTCTCGCTTGTATTATTTTAACAGCCGTCAAGTGTTTTCAATCTGAGAGGGCACAAGCTGGCACGCCACACACTGCTATACGGCACTGCACGGCCGGTTGCAGAAGGCTGAGCTCTGTGGTGTAGATTTCGGGTGGTTGAGTGGTGCACTATGGAAAAAATCTGCAGATTTTTGGACCTCTCGCCAGCTGACCAGTCACACTCATGCCAGAAGGATATGAAGAAAACTAAGATTGTGTTCCAGGCTGATATCAGCAGTGTCCTTCCTGTGTGCGGGTGTTAACACATTAGCTCGGCTGAGTTGCCTGACAAATTGACCATAGGTATATCACTAAACTAACCTTGGAGCATTGGTGGCCAGTTATACCGATGAACCATACGGCAATCTGTAATTGGCTGCAGCTGTGTGAGAGTGACAATAATGCAGTCATGGAGAAAATGATACTCACTGTCCACTGCACCCTGACAGATGAGGAGGAGAGGATGGTGGGGTTGTGCAGGTGGATCAGCACTTCCCCCAACTCCCTTTGGATCTGACGGTGGTCCACACCCTGACTGGTGGGAGGGATATCTGCAGAGGAACCGGCACCAAAACTGATTTACATTCTCATAAACCAGAGGAAAAGGCAAAATACTGCTGTGCAGCATATCAACTTCATATCAGTAACAAGGCAGTTCTCACCTTGTGTTTTCACAGCATCGGTGATGGGACTGGGATCACTCAGCCCATAGGCATTGGCTGCCCGTACTAAGAAGAGGTAGACTGCGCTGGGCTTCAAGCCCTTCAGTACAAATGACTCAGTTTTCACATGCTCCGCCAAGGTCTGCCAGCTGCTCCCTGATGCATGACTGTGGACACACAACAGAGCGAATTTAAGTCTAAAAGGTTTCAATAAACAAAGAAAGGAATAATTAGCGTGTTGATGGTGAAGTTGATTAGTTGTACCTGAAGGCCTCTATTATATAGGAGGTGGGCGTGGCTCCGGCATTAAGGTTAGGCTTCCAGGAAAGGGTGACGGAGGTGCGGGTGACGTCAGTGACTTCAGGTTTGGAAGGGGCACTGGGGATCAGGTTTGGGTCAGTGGGTCTGTTTGGTTGGACTGAACCTCCAAACTCTGGATGAAGAGAAGGAAAAAACATGTTACATTTAGCTGTGTTCCAAAATAAAAAAAATATTAAAATACACTGTGCAACTGAAGGAAATACACATTTTAGAAAAGTAGAAAATTGGATTGAGCTTACCTTGAACCTCTAAATAAGCTTTCCATGAGGCCTCGCCGCTGGGTGTGGAGGCGATGCAGGTGTAGGTGCCAGTGTCACCCAGCTAGAGTAGAAAAGGGGGGGGGGGGGCGATATTAGTTAAATGGAAATCATTCAAATATGTGTTACAGTTTCCTGAGAGGCAGCAGTCTCTTCCCTGCGTCCTCTTGCTATTTCTCCACTTCACTGCACTACTTATTGACAGTCTGCTGGAGTCTGTAGCAGGTAGCTGTCATTGCCTGATAATCTCAATATCATCTCTTTCAAAGCAGAAACTGGGGGGAAAGCAGCTGGAGAGGCCAAGTGACAGACCCTTCCTAGTCAAATGGAAAAGATTTTCACAGGATCACAGACTAATTGGAGACCTTTTTCTCTCACTACCATCCCCCTGACTATCAAACATGGAGGCTGCTGCCCCGTTCACCAGATGTGCTGACAATCTGCGATATATGTGGTCAAACCTTGATTATTCATATTCTTTAATATATGACTGTGTTGGGAAAAGTGCATGGAAATGTTTGGAGTGTTATTCATAATGGAACAACAATGGAAAGCACGACACGAGCACATACTTCTCTCTCCACCATGGCTGAACCATAAGTTTGGTAATTGCAAATGTGATCTGAATTAGATCTGGATCTGCATCAAAATAAACAGCTAGAGACAATCATGGTGCGCTGCCAGATTCTTTTCGCTGAAAGTGCAGAAGTTCATGAGGAAACAGAGACAAAAAAAGCTCCTTCTCTCTACAGATTATTAGATCAGCACCTGAATTTGAATCTGGACCAAAACAAATCATTGTTTCTGAGCTCATGACCTATATTTCCTCCATGTTTACAAGTATCTGAAATTTTAATGCAAGCCCTGCTTGCTAATAAACAAAACACAAGACATAGCCCTGCCGGCAATGGTATACGACAAAATTACACATGTTTAAATGTCTGTCCTGTCAACTGCAAAGTCTCAGAGTGAGACAAATAATTATTTTGTGGTTTGCTGGTGATCCACATTGAGCTGTTGTGTCAGTGAGAAGAGAGAAAGAGATAAATTGAGTGTCAACATGTCCTGACAATAACCCTCAAGGTTAGTTTTTTTTGTCTGGCAGGTAAAAAAATGCATTTTTCTCCATAATAAAATTCATGAAAGTACATCAATAAAATAAATTACCACACTCTTCATTAAAACGTTGTCGGGGAGAAATGATAATTTCATTTCCACGGTGCCTGTGGAGTTTAACAGGTGACGACAGGAGAGGGGTTCAGATGCATCTCCTCCTGCCTACCTCGCACCGGCAGCCCAATCATACCGCAATCTTGTCACCACAAGACATGCCAGCATTCATCAGAACACTGACGCGAACTCTGACCCCGTGACGCCTCCATCTGGAAGACACGTCAGCAGCCGCCCCCCCACCCGCTTGCCTCTCTCTATGCGTGTGTTCAGCGTCCCAGTTTGCCATCTCAAACACACATGTATGAGCTCAGACACAAAATCACACACACAAAACCCACTGCGCCTACTGACTGACAGGAGCTACAGACTGTTCGACTTCACAGACTCCATTTCAGACCAACGACAACTGACTGACAGCCCACCGAGGGCTGGTTGCTGGCAGGGAACACATGCTTTATTTACCAACCAGCAGGGGTTTTCTCAGCACATTATGGATGTGATATGTACAACTTTGAAGTTTATTTGAATGGGTTTGGACATTAAAGGCAGCCTAATACAAAACCTTGATTAAAAACATATTTATACTCTTATGAGTTTATTCATTCAAACTCAAATTACAAATCAACTCCAAATGTCACAGAACAGAACAGCACTGTACATTTACTTTGCTTGATGTTAAAATAATCTGAGCACGTCTCACCTTTGCATAGCGGATCTGCAGTGCACCTGTGTCCAGCTGTTTGACCCTGGAGTCATGGGTGGACACCAATACTCCATCCTTCCTCCAGAGGATGGTAGGCGTGGGGTTACTCGATGCCATACAGTGGAGAACCACTGTGCCATCCACAGCCACCGTCTGATTGGTTGGGCCTTGTCGGATAACTGGTGGCGGGCGGTCCGACACAACTGTGGAAGGAGTGAGGAGAGTGAGTAATTGTGTGGAGAGGTGGAAGGTGCAAGACTGTGAAGGTGTTCATGTGGTGAAACAGACGCAAAGAGAACAGAGGATTCAGACAATTACATCCAGCTTGTGAGAGAAAACACACAAAAGGCAGAGAATGGCGAGAAGCTGACAAACAGCATGTAGCAATGTAAGCATGTGAAAACTGCGAGGGTAGTCGGAGAGGAATTAAATCCAATTTTAAGAACTGGAAACAATTTTCTAATCATTCAGCAGCAGGAGTCAAGCCAAATAAAAGCAGCGTAATTAAAATGAAACAGCCTCAGATACTCAGAGTCTTTTCGCTGCAGCTCCGCCAGATGCCTGGCACGAAGCATAAGAACGCTCGCGGCCAACAATCCCATGACCCATCCCCCAGCCATAAAACACAAAACAAGGGAGAAAATGCTCAGAAACATCTATTCAGAGAAGACAAAGTTATTAGCATGAAGACGGTTAAACTCCTGCTCCCTGCCCACTGGGTGTTCATTCAGAAGAAACAACAACAAACAGTAAGAAAAAAGACAGAGAGAGAGCATGTTGTGTTTGACAGGAAGAGAAAGGCTGTAATGAGGGAAGAAGAGAGGCTTTAATTATGTGCACCAAATATTTTTTTTCTAGTTTTACTTTATCTCTACTGAGTGTGATTCATCATGTCCCTGCTATAGGTTGTCTGCCTCCCTTGGATTATTATCGTTATTCATAGCTCTATTGATGACCATTACTGTCAGCTCCACTGATTTACTAGCAAGTTACATTCAGCGAGGAGCGATTGAATTAATAACGTAGAGTAAAGGCAACACACAAAGATGAATGTACGTGTGCACGGATCCTCAGGAGCATGCTGCGGTGTAATCTCTGGAACGCTTTGTCTTTGCTTTTGTGCCGGGGATGATGCAATTACTAAAACACTGTCAGCGTGACCTGTAATTACTACATCTGCCTGCAGAGAAGTGGTGGCCTTGGAGCAGCCTGCTAACTTTAATAACTGTTATTATTATCCGGAGAGCACGACAGAACGAGAAGGAGAGGAGGAGAGCGAGATGGAGCGTGCCATTGTTGGTCTGAAATGAAGAAGGACATTTGGCAAATGAAGGGATGAATCTAGGTGTGTCGTGGACAATATAATAGCTGCCCAAATCTCTATGGGATCGGTGGAAACGAAACCGAGGTTAGTCCACCAGGCTGACAGGGATTGGCTAAGCAGAGTAATTAGAGGACTTGATCCAGACCTCACCACACAGCCACAGTCTTCCAACGGTAGACAGCAGCAAGCCATCCATGGAATACCAAAGGAAACATTAGCCAGTGTGAAGCCAGTGAAGCCAAATACTGAGCCACGGTCTGGGTGCACAGGCACCAGAAAGTCTCTACCTCTGACAGGAACACACTGAACAGGCCAGACCAAACCTCACAAACCTCATTTCAGATATTAATATGCTCCAGAGTGGGACCACAGCATTTCAGATGAAGAGCTTTATCCTCATGAGCCAAAGATTATCTGAAATACCAATATTCATCCTCTCAGTGTTCCTCTAATTCTCTCTCGGGCTTTGCTGTATATGCAGAAACTGTGTTTAAGGGAATGCTGCTTACCATCAGTAACCTCCAGCAGAGCCTTGGTAATGACACTGCCAGCGATGTTGAGGGCCTGGCAGCTGTAGTATCCCACGTCTGAGCGTTCGGCGTCAGTGATAGTCAGATCCCCAGTCTGGGATACAGAGAATCGGCTGGAGGGTTGAGGAGGCTGGTAGGAGAAGAGCAGGTTCTGTGGGGTACAAGAACAAAACACATAGAGTCAAGCTTTTGTTTGGCTAGAATATATTAATTGGAGAGGTTGAATAGTTCACTGTATGCAAACATCTGTCCAGTGAACTGTTCAACAAAATAGTTATTTCCAAAGCTTGTGGTTATGTTAAAATGTATTCCAAGTGGATAAGGAGCATTTTGGAAAGAAAACATTTATCATAGTTTATTTTGCCTACCTGACTGCCTTCCCGCTGCCAGAAAATGGCTGGCTGCGGGTTTCCAGTGGCCTCACACTGGAAAGTGACGGTTCTGCCAACCCCAACCACCTGGTTCCTTGGTCTCACCACAAATGCCGGGGGCACTACAGGACAGCCATGACAATGGTTAGCCATTGAATAGACAAACATGCCATAGTGTGTTATTATAGTTGTCATAATATTACAGTTACAAGTGTTCTGGCTTATTTGAAGAGAAGACAAAGGAATTTCAACAGAAGCTCTGGTGCTTGTAGCCAATTCAAATCAGTTCTTAGGGAAACGGGCTCTGGTTCAAAACTTCACATGGAGCATGCACAGCAGATTAAACAGTGCACTGATCAAATTCAAAATGCAGGCATATTATAGATGTAATGAAGAGGAGGAAAACAAGGGTTACTCCAATGCCCCTGTATTTGCATTGGCAAGGGCACCATTAAAATTTACATGGAAATTGGGAATAAATTTGAGCCATCTGTCCACGCTGACACCCTCCAACAGCACAGGCCTGAGCCAGGATGCAGTATCCATCTTAATGATAAATTCCATTTCAGACTAAGTGTGGTTTCACAGCCCAATGTCACCCATGAACCCTGACTGTAGACACCAGGCCTTGGTCTAATAGGCCATCTATGTGAGGACACTCTCTGAATGTAGAGCTCCAGAGACTGGCCAGTTCCATGTTCATTTCAAACTATATGGATATGTCCTCAAATGTATCAAATCGCCCAACGTTTCAATCCATTTTTAAAAGGGCTGTGTCGTACATAAATAAAAGCAATCTGAAAGCTGTCATTTGAAATACAGACATAATTTGTCCATGAATAAGATGGGGTGTTTGGCAATGCATAAAAGGGGGAAATAATAAAATGAAATGATGCGGCTTTACCTTGGAGGCCCATGCTGAGCATATTTTTTACCCATTAATGTCCTTTTGTCACTGTTGCCCATGACAACAGAAACATGAGTGCTGATTGGAGGGTGGAGAGGTGATAGGAGGAGGATGAAGGGGGGTTGTGACAGCTTCCTGTCTCTGTCAGGGCGGTGAATAGGTGACGGGTGACATTTCAACTTACCAGACATGACTAAAAAGGGAACAAAAACACAACAACAAAAAACGCAAAGATGAATAACGAAACAACAAACAGCATGACAGTGAGAAGAGATAAGGAAAATAACAATGTGATGTCCATGGGTACAAATCATGTTATTATTCAGTGATGAAAAGACATGTCATATTTCATCCTGGACTCATGCCCTAGGGAACACATGCTGCACACAGCACAGAATAATTACCATAAATGACCAGGAATGCATTAAAAATGCACGCACACATGAAAATAAACAGGAGAACATCTGATTCAACATTGCTTCCATGGACTAAGGAGATGCTCTGGGACAGGAAAAAAAAAGCTGGATCAAATAAAACAAAATGACAAAAATACACAGGCAATACAATGAAACACACACTACAGATGTTTAATGTCCACAGCATCGTGCTTTGTTTACTTTTTGCCCGT
This sequence comes from Paralichthys olivaceus, assembly GCF_024713975.1. Classification (NCBI taxonomy): domain Eukaryota; kingdom Metazoa; phylum Chordata; class Actinopteri; order Pleuronectiformes; family Paralichthyidae; genus Paralichthys; species Paralichthys olivaceus. The sequence continues at coordinate 21,087,010 of NC_091103.1, forward strand.
CTCTTTCCAGGTGTTGTGTGAAGGTGAACATCCCTGTGCTCTTGGTGAAGTTTAGAGCCCCCAGAGGAGCGGCTCCATCACGGTCCCTCAAACACAGCCTCGCAAATGTATACACAGTCCATAAAAACACAAGGTGAATGTTAACTGTCACTCTCTGGCCATAAATCTCCCCCGGCCAATCATTCACCTTATCTAATCCGTCTGCTCCAACAGCTCCCTCGGAAACATAAACGCTGTCAGTCAGAGTAATGACCGGCCCCTCCCTCCTCCCCCTGCCCATCACTGGCCTTTAAAATGCAGATAAGACTTAGATCAAACATTCTCAGAAGAAGACGCTCAGCGCTATCCATGTGTGAGAGGCTCTACACGCACACACACATACATGTGTGTCTAAGCCTTTAATTAGGTAACCCTACCTCTCCCCTGCTGCTGTGATCACAGTTGTGGACCTGAGGGGGAGAGGTGAGCCTTAAATCTGGCCAGGCTACTTTGTTGTGAAGTGAGCCTCTATCAATAAGCTGATCAGAGCAGCGGAGGGAAACACACAGAGCATTGTGGCCTCCAGCCCAATAGGAGGCAGGCTACGTACCAAAGATTACGGCAGAGATATTAATGGGGATTTGAGTGGTTCTGTTTAGTCCGCCTGAAATCCAGACTGGTGCAAGCAGAGGATTTGGTGTGATTAAAAGTTACTCCCACTGGAAGGACTGGAGGACGCTTTATATATCCTGCACCGCTCAGAAATTTTGTCGACTGAAATGTGGTTCCTACACCTTTGTGGAACAGCAAAAGATACACAATGCTGGTTTATTTCATGGTCCAGACGAATGAAATGCAGATAAACCGATATGGTGACACACGGCATCCGATTTGGCACCCGACCAGGTTTTGGTATTTATTATCAGTGTAACACTACGCAGACTGCTGATGAGGAAGTGCCTCTCATTCACTGTATTTTGGCACCAGTTCCAAGCCTCCTTCCAGACCCCTTACATGGCTTATTAGCAACGCCACTCTGGGGACCACCATTCCATTCAAGACCTTTCTACACATAAATCACCGCTAACGGCAAAATTAACCAGCTGAGAAAAAACATAACACATTGATTTTCTGAATTCTGTCCAATATGGTCTGTATTTACATTCCTATGGTGGAAGTTCATTGGTGAGGTTTAATTAAGAAAACACTGTATAAACATTATCTAACCAGACTGTCTGATTATTAAATGTTTTAAAATACACACACTCAATTATGCTACAACCAAAGTAGACTCAAGAGCTCAGTGACCCATCTCCCAACTCCATTCTCATGCTGCCTAGATTAACGATTTTTTTATTTTATGATGAAACTATAAATGTGTCGGTTGACTCCGCCAATTATTTTTTTCTTCCATCAATAAATTAAATATTTTACTTGACATGTTTACAAGGCAGCGGAGGTGTAGTAGACTGACAAACACATGAGTAAGACAGTGATTCACTGATTAAGTTAGTAACGACAGCAGAGCGCATTGAAAGAAAAATAGCCCCGGGCGCCGTTCCCACAATGTCGCCATTATTCACTGACAATCTCACTACAGAAGTTGTGAAATTCCCCTCCGTGTGCACAGAGCTGGATTATTCTCATATACTGTCCAGCACTTTAAAGGGATTTGCTTTGAAGGACAATATCTTCAAAGTCTCTAAATATCAGTTACACACAATATACTGCTGTGAAAAGCACATTGTGTAATGACATTGCAGGGTATTACTTCAACATTTAATCATTTTCTTTGTTGGTTTTATCGTTATTTTACGCATCAGAGCAGATTTAGCAGAAATATTCTTGAGTTCAAAGAATATTTACATTAATTCCACTTGGGCCCATTTTACTCATTTTGTGGTGAAGTTCTCTCTGCCAGCAGTTCACCGCTGAAATGATTTTACTCAGCTGCTCAGTTATTCTTATGCCGGAGCTCAGCAATCTCCCCATTCTTTGACTCTTGATGTAGAGCGACAGCTTTGGCCACAAAGCCCACAGACTAAACTCCCGCCCCCCACATTACTGTTGTCTTCACTACTACAGCGACATCTTACTACCTATACATCAAATTTGCTAGTTTGGCCTGTTTAGACCTGCAATTACCCGTCTTTTCTTTCCTTTCCTGCGCCCGCATCTGTAATTAGAAGCATGTCATTTCCGGGCGTGGGACTGTGGCCTGCTTGCCTTTAATTAGCCGGACTATTCAGTGCCCACAGCTTCCCTGGCCTCCGCATGTCCTGGTCTGGATGAAACTCAGGGACCTGAAGAGTAGATGGAAATGGTTCTAGGAACTTTGAGAGCTTGGAGGGTCGGGTCCGATTTAACTGTGACTGTTATACTTCAACTATCCTTTTAACCTGATTTTACACTTTGAGAAAGCATCAGGATTTGTCCTTTCAAGCTATGGAAGAGCTTCTTCTTTGTGCCTTTACTTCAGTTTTCACGCATGTCTGACTCATAACTCGGGGGTTGAAAGGCACAATGTACGAAAAGAGGGTCAGTGCCTTGATTCTGCATGCAGACCACAGGGAATTAGCCTGAGGTTAAGACATTTCATTTCCACTGAGGACAAAGGAAGCTTAAACATTGCAAATATGATTCTAAGCCTATTGAACCAGGGCATCAATGCTGTTCCCTTTCATTAACTAAGATTTTGTCAGGGGAGAGGAGAAGAGTGGAAAAAGGCAATAAAAGGAGTAGATATATTGACGGGTGTATTGGCAGGTGAGCCCAATCTTACTCCTCCAATCTGAGGAGCGCGGTCCTGGAGAGAAAATCAAGAAATAATTGCCATGGGTAGTCATGTGAAGATGAAGTATCTATGTTTGCAGGTGGGGGTCGCGAGTGTAATAGAATTGCCTTGTCTCTTTATATCGCTGCTGGGCTGACTTCTAGGAGTGACATTAATATGACTGACCTCACCACAGAAAGCCCCCCCGCCCTCCATCCTCTTAACCGCAATCTCCCACAGACCCGTTCTGCATCAGCGATGAGTCGCCACCAACACCGACATATTCACTGTCTTTCCATCCAATCCCAGTGTCTCATGCCACCCGCCTCCGCCTCCTTCCCTCTTTCCTCCTCTAACCCGACTCCCAACATTCCCATTAGCTTGGCGTTAAATAGCCCCAGTGTTCGTCAGGCTCTCAGGAGAGTTTGGGGGTGATCCCAGCCCCCAGTTCCTCTGAATGGGTTCTTTCTGAATGTTCACACTCTGTGACCAGCTGCTTTATATTCCAACTGTGGTAATAAGACGTCCAATGGAGAGGACCACAGGAGACACAAAGATATTCTATAGGTTCACAACTAGTACTGTATGTCTTCAAAACATGAAGAAGAACAAGCCTCCAGAGAAATGCCACTTGTATTGGCCAAATGGAATCAATTGCTGTTGAGCTCCCATGTGCATTGTTCTATAGCTATTATAGATTTTTGCGTTTCTTTTTATTAGAAATCAATCAACTAATTGAGAGCGAATAGTTGAAAGTGATGCCCATGTCTTACCAAAACTGAAGGCTATTACTGTGATGTGATGTAGCTGGGCTAAATTGCATTCAATGTAGAATGGTTGTTACCTGAGCTGAAAATGAATTATTTTGCTAACTACACAGAGTGAAAGTATCATGTCTTACCGTGGACGGTGAGCGTGGCCGATGCTTCCGCCTTGCCCACCAGGTTCTCTGCCACACAGGTGTAGGAGCCGACATCAGCCGAGGTCAGACGCCGGATCTTCAGGGTGTGGTCCTCGCGAATCTCATATCTGGATTGAAACAGAGCTTCATGTGGTCAAAATGAAATTTAACATGCAAAGACTCCCTCAATGCAACATATGTCAACAGACAGCACAGACAAAAGAGAGCAGTGAGGTAGGACGGTATTGTGTCATGAAAGGTGACCAGCAGATGAGTCATACAGTACCTTCCTTTCGGCAGGTCACCGTCGTCTTTCCTCCAACGCACGGTGGGAACTGGGTCACCGCGGGCCTCACACCTGAACTCTACGCTTTGGTCCACCAACACCACCTGGCTCCCTGGGCGACGGACAAAGCTGGGACGCTCTGCGAAGACGAACCCAGCACACACAATAAACATCACGAAGCGGAGAATGGCAGCACTTAAATAATGATTTGATTAAGTCCTAATAACAAACTGTGCCATGGGCTATTCAGAGTGAGCCAAATTTGAAATGAAATTTCAAAACCAATGGAAGAGATTAAGCTTTGAGAGAAACATTATTTAAATAATTTAATTTGAGGTGTTCTGAGATGAAATATGGGTTTGAGACAGAGACATGTTAAAAGAGGGTTTAAGCAAAAACACTGGTCAGGACAGAAACAATTTAGTGGTGCAGTACTTGGCTTTGATTACACATGATGACAATGAATGAAATAAAGACAGAACAATGAACAAAGTCAAACTCCTCTTGTCATCTTGTTAACCACAGAAACCTGAGGCAGGACTAACTATAGTCACCGAATCCCAAAGGTGCAGGGTCATGACAGAACTGCCATTGTTTATTTTTTGCATTTTCTAAGGCTTAAAAAATCCTGTGTTTCAGTGGCTCTGATCAAATTCCTTCAGTGTCGCGCCCAAAATCTAACCAGGGTGGTCGATGATTAACCAGAGTTTCTGTGTTGCGATACTCACTCATTACGGCAAACACAAAAGCAACGAGCTGGCCTTGTTTCAGCCCTGGCAGGATTATTTCAGTGTAATTATTTATCTTTACGAAACTGCCTCTGTTGTTGTTCCCTCTCACAGATTATAAGAGGTCTCTGAGGAGAAGGGGGGGTGGAGGAAGTGAAAAAATGCCGGCTGTAAAATCAGGAGTCTGGACATGCTCTCCGCTTGGGACACGTTAGAGTAACAGGGTCAGAGGTCACTCATGGTGAAATAGGGTGCAGCTGGTGAGAGGAGGGAAGCTACTGGGGTCAATGTGGGATTCGTAGTGAGGTGTGAGATTGGAGGTCACCTCACACTCTATCTGATAAAGGTCAGCGACACCATTTAGTTCTCTGGGAGATGAACAATCAAAGCTTAACATCTGGATTCTGTTTCTCACTACAGACAGAGGAAAAAACCTTAGCTGTATGTAGACAGCAAGCAAAGTATACATAGGTCTTACCAAGCACTGTAAGTTCAGCTATTTCGCTTTCACGTTCTCCAACCATGTTTGTGCCGACACACACATACTTCCCAGCATCGCTCTTCCGGGCATTTGTGATCATCAGCTTCCCTCCGCGTATCTGAGGGAACAGAAGAGGAGGTGAGAGGCTAAACACTGAGAGGAAAAGAAACTATATCAGAGTTAGAGGCACACAGGGCCTGTGGTTGACACAGAGAGAGAAAAACATTATAAAACATTTCCTGATTGCTGTGAAGAATGCTTGTGAGCATTCATTTACCAAAAGGCCATTACAACACGAAGATAAATACTCACAAACACATAATAGCTTCGCACTAGATGTTTTCTTTTTTTTTTGCTCAGAGATTCCAGAAACCACTGGACTACTTGATCTGTATCTTGCTCTGCGCTGTTCCCACTCAACTTCCACTTGAGGCCTAAATCACTATCAGTTGGCCTGCTCCTCCTCAGGGTAAACTTAGCCAAAGAACACTTCCCCAATCCAACACAACCGCAGGTCCCTGAGGGAACACCTGAGGCACTGCAGGACCACAAGCACTTTGCTGGTTACCTCAAACAACTTCAGTTACGTCTATTACTGAGCTGAGCAGGGAATGTTTGACAAAATAGGTTTCTTGATTTTTTTTTTTTTCTGTGTGTGCATACAGCTACAAGTGAGAGCAAGAGAACATACAAGCAAGTACAAGCGCACACACACACACACACACACACACACACACACACACACACACACACACACACACACAGCAGTGAATGTGTGTTTGTCCAGGTGAATGTCATGTCTGTTATTTCCCAGGGCTTTGATTACAGGCCAGAGGAGGTGCTTTGTTCTCAGGCAGTCAGAAAGTCAGCCCAGGACCCAGCACAGGCCCCTCAGCCTGTCTCTCAGCTGACAACCTTGCCAGTCATAGCCGACACAGACAATAGCCTGGTTAAGGTTTTAAATGCACACATCAGCCTGCGAGACGTGGACCACCACCTGCAAGTATGTAACTGATACCCTCATTAGAGAACCACTGACAGAGAACTTGACACACAATATTACAAAAATCTGCTTTCCCAGTGACTAACATCTTTAAGTCAAACCCTCCTATGTGTGTGTTCACTTGCAAGCTACGTCTCAGCAAATCTACATCACTGCACCGCGCAGTCGAGTTTTCATGAGAAACAAACTTCAAATGGCATGCAAATGGGTTTCAGTCTTCATACAGTAGCCAGGGGAAGTCTGAGAGTCTTGAAGGACAATTTTGCAACTGGAAATGTTCTTCTGGTTCAGAGGCATTCCTCAGCCCTTCACCCCTCTTTAATATTCATGGTGAGGAAGCAGGCGGCAGAGGGACGTGAAGAGGCTGTAGAAGGTTGGTTTATTTAGGGTACCCTGTGGTGCAGGAGGGGTTTGAAGTATCATTATGTTACTGTTTGTTTGAGGAAAGGCTTAACAGCTAAAACACTGTGACACTCACAAAGGCCCAAGGTCAGGGCAGACTATGTGGCAGGGAAAGAGGGGGGCATGATGTTGGTTCCACTGGGCTTTGACATGAGGATCCACTTAAAGGCCCAACCACTCTATCCATATTCTTACCTCTGTGTGTCTGTGGCAGTTTCCCTATTCTCCACAGGCATATTTAGAGTGCCAGAGCAGCATGGGCTGGAGTAAATGAATGCAGCAGCGGCCCTCTTTTTCTCTGCATGCATATCCTCTCCACACAGCACACACGCTGCTGAAAGCCCCAACAATCTGACCATTATCCTTGCATTACGGGGAGATGGCTCTATCCTGCTGCCTTTTGTCTCATGTCATTTGGCAATGCTGATAATGCAAAAGTCCCCATTCAGCATGCACTCTGTTGGTATTCACACAGCGCTTCATTTTCCAGGCTGATAATTAGCCACAACTACATTTCACAAAAGGGGACAATGTGCATCATTTGGGCCATTTGTGATGCTGCCGACAGACTCTTGCTCTAAAGACAGACAATGGTCTGGGCTTAAATACTGGCGTTTTCTGTTTATTTATTGTTCCCTAATTGTTCCTGAAAGACCTGTTTGGCCAAGATGAGATGAATGGGTCCAGCTGCTGCTTGTGGCACTGCACCATTAAAGGGTAAAGCTCAGTTTATACTTCAGCGTAGATCAACATAGATCAACGTTGAGAGCATTTAGACATGCTAGCTGGTGCACTTGCGTCATTTTGTGTGAATGGTATTGAGTTGGAGCCAATAAATGGCAAACAACACTAACTTTTATTTGTGGATGATGTAGACGACCATTGAAGTGTTTGATGCAGTCTTTGTCCGGCCACTGAGAAACATGTTGGGAGAAAATGCAATGTGGCCAGACCAATCAGTTATTGCGGCCTGAGTGGTCGCAATGTGTATTTAGATTTCTGTGGAGGTCACATCAGGCTATGGCGTAACATGTGTGACTGTGCTGTAGTTGCTCAGGAGTATAAACTGGCCTTAAAGGTTTTAACCTCACTTCTTTATGGCTTAGTCTAAAACCTTTCACAGCTGCTCCATGTGAAACCATGTATGTATGCGAGATGACACGTGGCATGTTATCGATGTTTATACATGGCTGACTGAAATAGATAGAAAAACACAAGAGCTTCTTCTGAAGTGTCTTTCTCTCTGAAGTTCACCCCCTCTCCTTTGTACTGTAGCCACCAAAGCCAAGTAGACCAATGCCCAGGAAAGTGCACTGCTAAGAGAAAATCCCCACTACAGGTGGTTCGGGACCCTGCTCTGATCGCCACTGATCACCAAGGAGACCGCACGTTCAAGCATGTTGCATGGTGGAAGGAATTGACTGAACCAAACACAACAATGCAGGCTGGATGAGGAGGGCCCTTTGAGGAGCTCAGCTGTTACACATAAAGATTCCACCCTCTGCCTTTTCTCTCGTCAATCACATATTCACTCCAACCAATTTATTGTACTGTAAACACATTCTTCACATTGGCTCCATGAGTGTCCCGCATAGAACACAACTTGATCTGTTAACGTGGGCGTTCACAGGACGGACTCCCATCTGTCACCACAGCTGATTACACATACTCTGATGGTCATACATGACGTCTAGCACTACTTTAAAAGTGGTCATTTGGGAACACTTAAGAGTGTGGGGTTTTGTGTGCATGACACAAAGTTTACGGTGAGTAACACCAGCTGTTTAATATACCAGACGTTGTTTTCACTTCCACAGAACCAACACTGCTGCAGGCTACAAGGACACAACACTGAGTCGTTTAGCCTGCGTTACAGCAGCAGTGTTCACATTGCATACTCAAAGGATTTTACCCATCGATGCACAAAATCACATATACATCCACCATGCAGGAGGTGGAAATGATGTTACTGTGCAAATAAACAAATCAAATAGCGCTTGTGTCTGTAAAGTGGAGCTAAAATATAATTATGGGAAAGGCCATGTGCGCAAGAGTCATACAGGCATGCTTTGTCCTCAGTGTACCTCACCTACATTAACCACTAAACTCAAGGAGCAGATATGATTTAATTCCTTTTAAACTAGGTTATGCGCTTGTTTATTTCAGTTATGCTGCTCGGTGGCCAGACACGGACTCTCAATCTTCTGCCTGTGTTGCTTTGGGGAAAAAACAGAAGGAGGGAGGGTACTCGCTCAGTTGAGGAGTTACAGTCTCAATGTGCACAACCTCAACTGGCCCTCACTGAACAACACAATGTTTAGTCATGTACAGTCCTCTGCTGAAGACTCGCAACATCCCCGGGAATAAAAAAGTAGTCCAGGCTGGATTTTCCTAAGCTAGAATGCTACAGGCAAACATCTTTTTAGTGCCTTGTATTCATTATCTGGGGAAGACGTGATTTTCCATGACTGTACTGTTAAGTTAGCCACCATCACCACTTGGGGGCTAAACTATGTGACTGCTCAACAACTGTGCAATGTGGGAACTTTGAAACCCCAACAGTCCGATTTGAAAATGGGATCCAGACCCGCACCGCTAACTTCTTCCTTCTTCCTTCTCAGTACCTGCTTGTGTTAGCTGAGTGCTGAGTCAGAGCCTTTACTTCCCTAAAGCCCACATCCAATCAGTATAATCAAACACAACTACACATCTCTTCCTGCTTAAGGAAAAATGGCTACGGACACAAAGTTGTTGGTGGAAACAGTTTGAGCTTGGATTATTTAAGACAAGTGGGGTTGATTGATGCAGCTCTGCACTGCTGGCTGAGTGTTGTTTTAATTAAGGTGGTTAAAGTGGTGGTTTCACTGTAAATCCAATGTTGAGACTTGTTTGGATTCTGTAGGTGCTGCTGCCGCTGAGAACAACTCTCTCCTCTTAGATTCCAGTCAGCTCATTTCTTCCTCCTGATCTATGTTTCTCCTGGTTGATTCAATCAGCAAAACATCCCTAATCAATGCACGGCTGCTGACTAATGAAGGACGACCAATTCTATACCATCGTCATTAAGGGTTGGAGCCACCGAAATGGGCTGCTTTGGGTTTGGTAATTGCTGCATGTGAATAATGAATCAAACAGATCAATCTTTCAACATACACTGAGGTGTTGGTAACGACATGACTTGCATCACTGGATCGTCATCATCACCCTAATATACAAAGCAGCCTCCAGGCGATGATTTAGGCTGCGTGTCAGAAATAACGATGTTAAAGTCACTGCAGTTTACAAAAATAAAAGTCAGTTTACTTACAGTGATCCTCTCGTCTCGGTCGTCAATGTTTACGCCATCTTTTTTCCATGATATGGTGGGTTCAGGATGTCCACGTGGAGGCTGACACTCCAGGACTGCTGGTTCTCCTGCCGCCACGATCACATCTGCAGGGTTTTGTCGAAAGTCGTCTCGTAGAACTGCAATAAAACAGAAAGGGAAAAAAGTCCTTCGTTAGGAAATGAACAAGGGAACAGTTACAGAAGCAGATGATTGCAATGTACAAAACAAACAATTGAAGCTTTTGCTATATTCATAAAATACATATTTTAATAGCCTGTTCCCCCATAACGTTACTGTGAATAAGCTTTACAACAGCAATGATAAACACATTTGTGCCCATCATTATCTCCAAAAGCAAAGACCTTCTTCTTTGTTGACCAAACAAAACAGGCCTACATACAATCAATCACACACACCTTAGTACACGCTGATCATAACCTCTCCATCATCCCTTCTTCATCTGTCCCTGACACTCTGTATTTACATCCCCTGCCCTCATACACCCATGCTGCCTTGACACAGATGAAAATCTACATTATATCCAATCCACAATTGCTCCTCGCTAACAACTTTTGTAGGATATGACTCTTATTTGCATTGATTACCCCTGGAGAAGGTGGCGTAAAAAAGATGACACAGCCATGGATTTCCATTATTCGGACATTAGGGGTTCATAGCTTCTCATTCTTGTTGGCACAAATTTGATACTAATAAATGGGAAGATTTGAAGGGATTAAATGAGCAAATCTGATTTTCATTTGGGGCTGAATGTAATATTGCAAAAACCCGCCCCTCTTCAAATCATTACTCTTCGCCTGCCTGCATTATCAGAATATCACATCAATATCATTACTAACTGGTAGCTGCTACAAGCAGATCAATGCATATCTATTTTCTGAGGGGCAGAGGACCAGCAGTTCTCTGGCCTCCACATCTCTGGTGTGCAGGATAAACTGGAGCTTTATTGAGAAAGTAATGAAAAAGCAACAAGCTCACTTCTGCAGACAGCATGCCAGTAATCATTTTCCCAGCTCCAATGCATACACTTATAAAAGAAAAAACAGCGCTTGTAAATTTCAGGCTGTAATTCAGGCCACACACAAAGTATGTGAAGTCAGCACAGCGTGTGCACGTGCATCGTTATCTCTTTACATACGTGATATATGTGAATATATGCGTGTTGGTTACTTTGTCTGTGTTTTGGGGATAAAACTGAGCTTTTGCCGTCTGTTGTCTCACGCTCTTCGGTTTGCTCTAAAGTCACCTTAGTTACAGATCAAAGTCTGACTCACCCGTGGACCCCTCACCTACTGACAGCCAACAAATTCCTGACTAAACCCTTTAAGCCACTTCTGTTAGAAACCACTCTCTGCTTCGTCTTCCACTGAGTGGGAATCCAATGCAACAGTAGGGACATGACTTGAGAATATGACGGGCGGTATAATAGCTTTCTCAGTCTTTCACTGCATCATCTCGTCCCAACCTTCATGTGTACATCCTCGACATTCCTTCAGTGCTCAGCGTAGAAAAAGTATTTACGAGAAACAGCTAAAAGATTCATCAGGATGAGGGATGCAACTGCAGATGTATGCACACTGTGCTGCAAACGTATAACGACTCTGTGTGTGTGTGTGTGTGTGTGTGTGACCCCCTTAACTCTCTACACTCGCTCTGATCCAACTCAAACTCAGAAGTGCAGCTGTGTGGAGAGTGATCTCATTTGCTGCAGTTAAAAGCAGATACAGTCATTCAGGAATGTAAACAGTAAACATCCGATCCATTAGAGCACCAGCTCATTCTGAAGAAACAGCGTCTCTGTTTGTATCAGGAAGGTCAACCTGCTCTGAAGAGCGTTATTGTAAAGTAGACTTTAAGAATCAAGGTGAGTCGAACACTGCAGGTGCCGTGTGCAGCCTTGGCTCTGATATATGCAAACATGCATTTTCTGTTCAAACATCTCTCGTTCTTGTTCTTCTGTACTTGATATAAGTGGGAAAAGCATAAGACTAAACATCTTGCATGAGCAATGAAGATTGAGCAATATCCTGTTGATCAAGTCTATGAGTACTTGAAAACTTAAGAGTGCGGAGTCTGTCAGAGAATTCATGTTTTCCCTGCATGGCAAATGCTGAGCCTGTAATAAATGCTTGGATGAGCGAGCCCAGTGACTTTAACTGTAACATTAAGTGCACCTCATCTGCTCTCAGTTGGTCTCCACCTCCCCTGCTGGCCTCACTGTAACTCTTTCAACTAACATGCAGATGCATCTGTCCCTCTGGAAAATGTGTGGAGGAAAAACGGGGGGAGAAAGGGATGCTGTGCTGACTAGCTGGAGGCCGGAGGGAGAGCTGGCATCATTCAGTGTTTACACCAACAGCGCAGTGACCTCCACCTCCTCCTCCGCAGCACTCACTCCCCCACCTCGCTGCCCTCTCTCCTCCTCCAAACCAACACCTCTTTGTTATAAACACAGCTGAGTGTAGCGCGGCAGACAGCCCCGAACATCTGTGTATCTGAAAACAAAATCCTTTGGGATGGAGGAAGAGTGAGTAAGGGGGAGACAGTGGCAGCCAGACAGTCTGTCAGACAGACAGATGGACCCAGATCTGGATGGGGTACAAAGCCCCGACTCTTCCGCCAGAAGCCCTGTCAGATCCGGAGCTGTGGTGGAATTGGTTGCCTCTGGCCCCCCTGGTTTAAGTAAGGTATCCAACGACTCTCCTTCCTGTATTTATCCTGCACAAGGCCCCCGCTCTCCTGACTCCCTCACTGTTCCTGTTCTGGGACCCAGAATTGGGTGAAAAAAAATGGGATAGAGAGGCTCTCACGCTGTGCACTGTCCTGAAAGTGTGCATGTGTGTGTGTGTCTGGTGTGGTCCGTGTCTGTGTTTGGGATAATGAGCCTACTCTACCATTCTGTCTCTCGAGTGAGCCTGCAGCTGTCCCCCAGCAGATAATATTTCCATCGCTATTAACAGAGGCCAAGCTCAATGTGTGTGTCTATGTGTGTGTTTGTGTGTACAGATTTTTTCAGTTTGTGGCTTAATATGTGAAAATGGGCCGAAGTAACAGGTCCCAGCATGAAGACGCCTCTTTGTCTGTCCTGGATTTGCTCAAATATGCCGATGATGGATGATGAACAGAGTAAATACCCGGAGCTGGACAGTTGTCAATACACTTTGTCAGGATAAAAAATATCTATTGCATTGAGTTTCCTCAGCTCCACTTTTCACTAAAAACAAAACGCATTGTGTGTCATCTGGCTGGCATGTCTCACTGCAACACAAACAGATGACTCTGCATAAAACAACTACATCTATCAAAGCAGAGGTTTAGTATGCAGAGGCAAACATCTGTTGGGTCCCGCCAAGCCAAGTCTAACCACACTTTGCTGTACTGTATGATAAATCGCTCCCTGGGTCCACAGTAGCAAATTGGAGCTGCGCTGAGGCTAACGCAATTAGCGGCCATCATTTCTTACACCCAAACCGACGTTTAAAGGTCAGCAGAGATGGCTGCTCTCAGCTCTGACAACTCCCAGGTTCATCACCCCCACAAACTATCCCTTGCCCCCCCCCCCAACACACACACATACACACACACTGTCTTTGCCTCAGGAAATTGAAAACAGATGTTTAAATGTCAAATTAAAATGAGATTCCTGTGCTGCCCCTCCAACATTAATGAAAATGAAGACTTAATGCCACACACAAGTCTGGGTGGGAAGATCAGATGAGCTTTGTTCTGAGGAAATTAAACCAAGTACAACAAGCTTCCCGGCAAATCTTTGGAAGGATACAAAAACAGAACCACTAGGGATTTAAGATTTATCAGAAAGCACCCAGAGTCAATCCTGCAGAGACACTGAGCAGAGCATGGGTCTCGCCTTTGGCTCTTTTTTTTATTTTCCTGTGAAACACAATGGACAGAGAAGGGAAGGGAAATGAATGATAACAGTAGAGAAAGGGAACCAAAGAAAGGAAAAATTGTAGAAGGAAAAAAGAGAGAATGCCCCATATAAATAAATAGTCTCTTCTTTTAAACAGAACAAATTAGCTCTATTTGCTTCACAAGCTGCCAAAGTGTCAGGCTATCAGGGGTCAAACATCATCAAATATTACCTGAGGATATAAAGGAGGGATGAATGGACTGTAAAATGAATACCAAGAAAATATCAAATGGCTAAGCAGCCCCAGATGTTCTTGGTTATATGCGGCCGCTTCCAGGACCAGCTGCAGTATCTTTCTACTTCCTCAACACTATGAAGCAGTGACAGGAAAAAGTTAATGTCTGGAAAACAGCAAAATGCAATATATTTTACTGCAAAAGAAATAAACTATTATAGGGAGGTTTCTGTTATATTTCATAGGTGAGGAAAACTGTCACATATTCACGGTAGCGGAATCGTTTTCAGATCTGCTTAATTCTGGTCAACTGACAGGTTTATGGGAATTAAAATAGGGCTGACAATGGATGAGCTCCCCACCGGCACATTTGTACTCACTGTACAACACAATTCCTCCGCCCCTTCATGAAAGTTGTTTATGCCATAAGGAAAAAAAACTGCCTTGTTCACAGTTAGTGCAGCTACGTTGTGTGCTAGCTCCTTCCATATCGATGCTTTTCACCTTGCCTCCAGCTTTGTCTTGTGGGACAACCACCTCTCGTCCTCTCCCTCGGTGTGCCTCACACTTTGTCTCTAAATTTCTCTCTCCCCTCTCAGCATTTGACCCCCTTATCGTACCTCTCTCTCCGTGCACACACACTGAGTAGCTTACATCAAAGACGCGCTCATAGCGATGGTGTGTTAACCCATGCCACTCTATTGCAAAGGCTGTTGGATAATTTGCCAGCAGCGTGAGTACAGTTTGTGTGTGTGTGTGTGTGTGTGTGTGTGTGTGTGTTGCACTGCACATATCTGTAGTTTGCTGGTGGGTGTGAAGACAACACTCCTGCTGTCCTCTGGAGACCTGCTGCCCCCCCCCTCCTCTCACTCCTCCTTCTCATTCCCTTGTTCCTCCCTGACCCCACCAGCAGGGAGATCAGATTGGACATGGCAGACTCCCCTCTCTTTCTCAATCTGGCTCTCGTTCCTAAGCTCTGAGCTCATGCCCTCTCGTCCACCCTGCAGACATTCTATGCTCTCCTGCAGCACGCAAGCTGAACTGAGCAAGCCCACAGCACTGTCTGGGATTGGTGATTATAGATATACACTTCACTTACACATATTTATAGATAAATTGTTGTAAATAATCATATAATAAATTCATCACACATGCTCCCAAGCAATATCCTAAATGTTTTGTTCTTTTGGGATTGAACTGATAGATTTCACATTTAGTTTCCAATGCTGCATTGATAAATCATTTTAGAAAACAATAGCATTTCTCAAGACAAGCGTGACATCCAATATGAGCTCACATCTGCAGATTCAGATTGGTTAAAAATGCTTGACAGCCTAAGTGCCTGGTTGACCGCAAGATACCTCGTGGACACCCGTAAATATGTCAGCAGGAGCAGACGCACTATTACCCGACTGGCCTTTAGGGTTTGCACCTGCACACCTTGGATGCTGTGAGGTCATCCTTCACACTCGGATGTCATGTCATTAAACGGAGACAGGATGTCCCGATTAACAACTATAAATATTCATAGCCTCAATAATAAACCATGTGAGTCTATTAGTAAATAAACAAAACGCAGGCATACCCAGCGCGAGTCTGTCAACACGATCTTTCAACTGAAATAAATGGAAGAAAACTATGTTTGAAAATCATCTGAAGATGTTGAAGATCTGACGAGTGTGTGACCCTGTGTTTTGATCAGCTTCCAGAGAATGAGCAGCACATGTGCTACTAACTGAAGAGATATACAGAAACAAATTTCACCATGCCATGTAGGGAAATGACTCAGCCTGGCCCAGCTGCTGTATGTGTGTAGAGTAAAGCAGGGGTAAGATGAAGAGGGTGGGGGGGTAAAGGCATTTACACTGTGCTGTGCCAGGTGATTACAGCCCATACCTGGCACCGGCAGCCAGGGCAAATGGCTTTATGGACCTTTCACTGGCACAGCAGAGGACGTGTCTGCACTCGCTGTGGCCCAGTGAGGTTACAGACAAGACTATTCAATCTCAGCACTTCAATCTCAACGTTACACACCTCAACAAACACATGCAGACCTCATGTGCATTGGTATCCAAATGCAATTAATTTATGTACATAAAGAAACACAAGCGTGCACACACACACACACACACACACACTTACCACATAAAGGAAAGCCCTGCTACACAGCCACACAGACAGAGAGGCCATTGAGTGCCTGTGTTTGTTTAAATGGTCATAAGTCTTCTCGTCAGGCTTGGAGAGAGAGAGATGGCGTGTGGTGAACACGGCGAAAGGCACAGAGGGCATCGGGGAGGCAGGTTTATGTGAGTGACTGAGTGAGTGACTGAGTGACTTGGCAGCTCATAGTTCAATAAACAGAGCCCGTTTGATTGGAGTGCTGGGTGAGCAGGAGTTTGACTAAAAGAAAGAACGCTTCGAGTGTTGGAGGAATGTCGGAGAAAAAAACTTAAGCAAAGTGTTAAAAAAATGTTAAAAAAGAACTTAATCTAATAAAATCCTCATAGGAGCACCCACCCCTGCAAAGCAAACTGTGCAATGAACATATGTATGGGATTATCACATCGAACGTAATGATTTAAAGGAATCAACGATCCATTTGGGGATTTGTCAGCCACTGACAGATCAGCCCGTACACTCTGTCTTCAAATGAAAGTGATTTCATGGCTGTTTTGATTCTCAAGGACATCTCGGTACCTGCTATGGCAGCACTACATCAAGTATTGTACTTATTTAATGCATTCAGACATACATAGTCTTCTCATTCAGGGCTGAATAGAATGTTACATTTAAAACAGTGCTGATGCCAATGGAATTCATTCTGTTTCCAGTCTCACGCTGTGTTTCAGGAGTTTCATGTTGCAGTAAAATAATAAAAAATGGGAGAAGCATGTAAATCAACATATTTTACAAGTAAAGAATTGACTCCACTTGCAAAAAAAAAAACCTTTCCCACATAAGATAAATGATGTAGCTGTAACAACACCGAGCTCTCAACATTGAACTGCAGCACTTATATTATGTCGTCTGTAGCAACCCAGCAGGGACCATGCTCTGCATTTAGGCACAAAGGTATAAGCTGTGTGAGTAAAGCCTGTCCTCAGCGTTGTAAGCTTTGTCTATAGGTGGAGCTCTACCACCTGTTCCCAGGGGACGCAGAGGAACTGAGAGCCCTAGTAACCTGGCTCTCACCACTCACTGCATAGCCTGGAGCCTGAAGCTCTCTGCAAGTAGACACAAAAGAGCAGATGTAACACTATCACGCACACAAACATGTACACCTGTACAGTATGCTCCCTCATTCTCAGGCTCTTTCTCCCTTTCACACATGACACAGACAGAGGCCACAGGGACGTGTTCATAGGCTGTTATTGCCCCCTGTGAACGATATTCACTGAATAAGCTGCTTCCTGCATACGTAAATGAAATATACACAATATACATAGAATGATAATTTGTATTGTACTTATTTTAAGACAAACCTCCAGTATTCTTTATTTTTTAAAGATTTATTGTATATCAGCACTTGGCTATAAATATATTGTGGAATGCAATGTAGGTTATTGTAGACACACCTCAGAGGATGAGTTTCTCTTTATAAGGACCTTGATGCAGATGTTTCCATTGGTGCTAAATCCAGCTGGAGAAACGGTTTCTATGTAAAGTGCTGACAGTGTGTAAAGCTCCATGGATTATCCCCAGTAATGAGGACATTGATTCTGGAAAGAGATGTTGAATCTTTAAATGTCATTCTCCCATGAGCTCTTCTCCGAGCACCAAATCCCACTTTCCTTGTATTGAGGAAGAGGCAGAAAATAGATGGATTTATTAAAAAACTAAATTAGCTATTAGACATGACTAAATACACTTGAGATAAGTGAAAACAATATTTTTTTAAATTTAGGACGACTGACCCTTTATGAACTCTTTCCTCTCTATTTAAGTCTGAATGTCTCGCTCTTTTCACACTGCAGCGCCTGTATTCAGCCTTACTCATCAGTATGAGGCTCCACAGCGTAATTGGATTTTACACAAAACTGGTGAGAATATGCAGATTGCAGATTTGTTGCCTTGAATGCTCATTACAGTAAATCTCTTTACCTCCAGAAACACAGGCGTGAAGACGCCAAGAGCCGTGAAGACGCCAAGAGCAGTAGAATATCTTTATCCACTTGTGCCTATAAACCCTGCTACGTGTTTTGCACAGCTCAATTCACATTGTGTCAGCTCTGTTTGCTGACAATATCTCACTGTGAGCTGCCCTCCCATCTGTGTGGCCCCACCAGCTCACCCTCTCCCAGCATCTGCAGAGATGAGGGCCTTATTAAAACAATCTTCCCAATTAACATTCCTGGTCCCTGGAGCCCCACTGGCCCTCCCCCCTGCTCCTCCAGACCTGACCCCTCCTTGTCTCTACGACGACAAAGAAGCTGTGTAGGACCCAGACCGGCCACGGGACTCTTGAATATAGGCCGAGAGGGGGGTGTGTGAGGCAACTTGTTTTTCCTCCTGAGGAACCAAAACCTGAGTGGTTGGCTGTTTTCACGTGTCTCTGCTTGTGTGCTCATATTTGTACCGTTTGTGTGAGAAGAAAAGAAAATTGGAGGGAAGGAGGGCAAGGCAATTTATATTTTTAAAAGCACCTTTCATACTCTGAGGGAGATTTAAAGTGCTATATAGGAAATACAAGCAAAATAAAAGAACAGCAGAATGAAAGAGGTAAAATAAATACAATCAACTAATCTGTATCATGAACTAGAAATAAGTTGGAAGGGAAAAACTTATCGAAATAGAAAAGTCTCTGTAAAATAAAGAAAATAAAAATAGAATAAAATACAATGATAGATATGACTTTATTAAATTGTTTAGTTAGAGGCACTGAATAAAAAAGTTTTCAACCTGATTTTAAAAGTTGCAATGAATGGAGCATTCCTGAGATCATCAGTCAGTTGTTTCCGTGCTGCATAGTGACTAAAAGCTGGTTCACCATGTTTAGATCTGACCCTGGGTACCACTAGCAGACCACTCCCCAGTGATCTCAGGTGTCTTGGAGGGTTATATTGGACTAACATGTCTGTTATGTATTTGGGAGAAGCTCTAGGAAAGAATAAATGCGTTAGCAGCAGTCAGGCAGGACATTCATCACAATCGCTCTTAATTTGACGTGACAGGCATTGATATGGGCTCGTTTGAGCAAGGTGGACGACTCATGATTTTGGGGCTGGGGGGGAGCACTGTAAGAGGAGCCCATCCGCTCGCTAACTCACACCATCAGAGAAATTACGTCCATAAACACGGCACGCTTTCCTGCAGAGTGCCATTTGACCTGCAGCTTACCCTCATCTGAACATTATGGAACACACACATCTGCTGCAGATCTTTTCATTTCTCTAACAGCCCGAGATCTCCTGACCAGATAACAGGATAACCACCAATCTCTTGCTCATCTTCCAAAAACAAAGAGACATCGTCGAAAAACAGCAGAGACTGACGGAGTGTTATTCTGCAGAGGTGCTATGCAGACAGAACCAGGGCAAGGGGGGAAATGAGATCCTGGAGATGAGACTGTTGATGTTGACCGAGGGTCTGACTTTGCTTCATGTCAGAGATAATGGAAATCATAAACATTATACAGCTCCCGCTCATTCCTTTGCTCAGCTGGACTCTCCAGTGGTTAATGTACAGCTTCCATCGCTCCAGCGCAGGATTCTCGTATGTTTGTGCGGGCAGGTGTGTTTGCTTGTGTTTTAAGACTCCCTACTGACTGTGCTGCCAGTCTGTTTGGGCTACGCCTTATTAATACATGCTTAATGAGATCCAGTGCACTTGCGGTGCGCGGATGTCTCAGGAGCATATGTCAAACAAAGTAATTCAAAGCAGAGGAGCTGGAAGTCTCTCTTTTATCTTCAATTGGCGTAATGGAAATCTCAGCGTAATACACTTAGTTTCCAATGAAAGTCTAATTTGATAGATGTTTGGGAAACGGTAGTGAGTGAGTGAGCGATTGTTGTGGAGAACAGTGTGACCATAAACTGGATTGTTGGATTACATCAGCGGCTGTTGGAGAGGTGACTGCAGAGGCGTAATATGATAGCTGCTGTGTGGAGGGAAACAGGCAGGCACAGAGGAAAAGGGGGAAGGAAAAACACAAGGGGCTCCAATGTAATGTTACAGCAGATCCCTCAGACTTTCGTCATGGCCACTTTCATTTCCACCATGCTGATCCTCCTGTAATCACTTTACCAGGTACAGGGGAAACGGGTAGACGAGGAAGGAAGGAGGAAGAGGGACAAAAAGAGGGGAAGAGCAGATGAAGCAAAAGTGTGGGGGTGTGTGTGGCGGGGTCCTCCACAGATACAGGGCGCAGGAACATTAAAGAGGGTGAGAGAAAGCAAATGAGGGATCCAAACATGTGCTGCATCTCCAGAGGGGCACATCTTTCTCTCATCAGTTTCTGTCCCCATTTCAATGGCTTCCACATGGACCCTAAACACTCCCAGATGGACCCCGAGAAGATGAAACGATGACCATATCCCTATCTCAGAGGAGATCTGTTACGGTGGGAAGTGATAGCGAAAGGAGCAGAGCGAGGGAGCGCTGTCAATGGTAGTTTGCCAAAAAGAAATAGAGAGTTGAAATTTCATCTTTAGCACTTCTACAATGGGAATGTGCATGTGATCACTGCCAAACAATTTGGTGCTATAGCTCTTCACAGCACTTGTCAAGTTGTCCAACATGCAATATTGCGTGTGGCTGATGCCAAGGAGAACGTAATGCAAGTGTGCCAGAAATTACCCTGATCCCTGTGAAATTGACACTGTGTAAGGTTTCAAGACTGATGTTAAGCCCCAGGATTTTCCATCTTTACATTTACATTAGAAGGAGCACAGACAAAGACAAAAGTTTTTCTCCTTTGTTTTATGGGACACTTTGCTACTGTTAACATGGCTAACATCCTGGTGAGGTGATTTATGATCCCTCTCCCCAGGGTACAAAGCCAAGCCCAGCAGCAGCCAGGGAAATTTAAGGCTACTGCACCAACTCTGCTCACAGAGGACTCGAAAATATCTGCTAGATTTATAGAAGTGGGAGAGAAATCATTTCCTCCTCTGAGGTGCTGCTTGCTTTTTCTCTAGACTCCCTAAAGTGAAGTTTGGCAGCATGAGCCTGATGAATAGAGAGGAGTGTGGAGGTGCATTTTATCTAAACATATTTTATGTGGTGATTCAGGTTTCTTAACTGTGTTTCTTCTCCAGCGTTTACTCGGCCTCTACATTCAAAGTCTGTCTTCTCAATCTTTTTATCCATGGCATCGCTTCCATGAATCTCATCTTTCAGAAACTGCTGAAGAGACTTCTCCCATTACATTTTTTTTAAATCCAATCCCCAAGTCAGCAAATTGTCTTCTGATAAAAAAAACCTCACTTGTACAATCGTGTCTGTTAAAGTCATTTTCAAATTAGTATAGTAATAGGTTGCTATGAGTTAGCAGATAATAACTGTCAATTAAGCTATTGGTTGTCAAGGTGACAACACACGATAAGACGTTTTCCAAATACAGGAGGCACGATTGAAAAATTACCAAGAGATGATGGACAACTGCTGGCTTTACTGGGTGACATTAACAAGACATTAAATACTGGTCCCATATCTTCTCAATCCCATCCCCAGCAGGCTGCAATGAAGCTGCTGATGGGTCTTCAAAACGTCTGAAAAATTAATATATGAACACCTAATCACATTGAAGGAGCTTCCTCTGGCAGTTAATCCTCATGGGAAGACAAGGTCTTGGTAAGGATGGTATAAAACCTATCAAATGTTCAATATAATGAACTTATTAAAGATCAGCCGATGGCGTGTTTCATTTCACTTTTAATAAGGCCGATTTATCCCCCTGGTTCTAATTTCTGTTTTATTTTCTCCTTTTCATTTCCCTGTTGCCCAGTCTTTCTGTTAAAATGTGTGAAAATGTGTAAGTAGGAATGATATTTTTTCTATTCTGATTAAAGTGACTTATTCTTTTTTTTTTTAAACCCTGACCTTCCTGTCTTATCTCTTCCCCTCACCTCCTCCTCTGCATAGCATCTGAGCAGGTGTCTACAGGGACATCCAACGGAAACAGCAACCTCCAGTTCACCTCTTCATAATGGAGGGGAAAAAAAATCCTACTCAACATGGATGCCATTCCCAACATCCAAAGGCATGTGGTCAGCCCAAAGCCCCTGTGCATCATAGACAGATTACTCTGACAGGAAAAGAGGAGCCCATCTGGAGCAGAGCAGGGGCAAGGAGCAAAGGCAGGGGGAGAGGAAATTTAAGAAATGGAGGAGGAAGACCAAGCTGCATGATTTGGTGGATAAAGAAAATGCATGTCAGGAAGACAGAGGAGTATTTGGGAGATGGGGTGGGGGCAGATGTTTGAGGTTTCTTGCCAAAGGGGGATGCAGGGACGCATGAATGATCTACAGCACCAAGTGGGATGTGCAGTTCAAATCCGGCCTCAGAAGAGGCAGGACGAGGTGAATAAGAGTTCTAGGAAGTCTGGATTATTTAAAAAGTTAAACGTATTTCAAGATCTTGTAAATGATGATAGATATAATATAACGTTGCAGAGGACTTGTTGATGGACGCTCGGCTGAGTGAGCAGTGTGTGTTAAGCTGTGTGACAGGTTAGGTGTGTGTTTGAGGTCAGCAGCAGTGTGTACACACGGCACTGTGTTAAGAGCTGCTGGGCTGTGTGGTCAGTGGTACATCTCATTAGCACCTGCGGACCCAACCGGTTCGCTGCACTCACGGAGCGGCAGCAGAGCTGGGGCGTAAAACAGGCAAGCGGGAAAGCAAACATGAAACACTCTCCTGTGCCAGCAAACAAACTGTCCCCTGCCATAAAGTGACAGAGAAAGAGAGAGATCAACAACCATCATCTCTCTCTCTCAGTATCTCTTCAACAAACTAAACATCCTCAGCACAGAGAGGTCAGGACTCAGCGAACAGATAAACCCTCCCTCCGCTCTTTCCAGCTCTCCTGAGATAAGACATGCCTGACGTGCCTCACATGAGGAGACGATTCCACCACGAAATGATGCCACAGCCTCCGCTCAGAGCAAATCATCAAATAGATCCATGTTTAACTTGCGTGAGGCTCAAATATGCCAACAAAGCCATGATGAAAGAATGTGCAGCTAAAAAGCTACATTGTGCTCAACAAAGGGGAAAAAGCTAATCAGGGCCAGGATGTGATGGGACTTGTTGGCCTCTGGAGCAGCACATGAGGGTGTTCAGCTTGTTGTGGAGAAGAGTAAAATAAAACAGAGCTGATCATGTCATGCGGGTGAGACCTATCTTGGAGCACAGGCCATATGGGTGATATCAATAAAACGTGGCTCCACTATTTCAGTTGAGCATTGTGTTTTATTTGTTGTGGCTGTAATGCAAGTCCCCTCTGCTATAGTCATAGGAACTGGACATATCCCAGGATCCTACATACACAATATCCCACATGTCGTTGTTCTGCTACCCAGACCGGAGCAGCAACAGAGTAATGTGTCATAAACTGCTGCATACATGCCAAGGCAAGAGGGATGATGGTGAGGATGGAGTCAATCCTCTGGCACCACATTGCACATCACATAGTTGTGCAAGATGGTAAACTTGTGTTAGGGATAGTATGAAAGTTTTGTCTCTCAGTCAAATAACAGCATGGATATTTAGACTCAAAATGCCAATACATTCCTTTACAAGTAATATAAACTCATAACTTTGGAATTACCACACGGACACAAAGTTCAGAGTATTTGCAAGTCATGACTGATCGATCCAGATCAAAACAGTCAAATATATACAGTTTTGTGTAGTTTCGTCCTACGACAGATCATCATGGGGCAGTACACACACAGACACTCGGCAAACAGTTATAGTCTGTATTCCACCTGATTTGCATCATTTTGGAATGTGGGATCAGACTGGCACAGCCGGGTCACATTATGTTGGAAGGAAAAATCTGCACATATTTTAACTTGACTAAAAACAAGACATTACATTCCCCTGAACCAACTGGATCTGCCTGTAACGTTTAGCACTGATTGCAAACACTCCCCCCCGAGTCCACATGCCTTCTATTGTCTGAGTCCCCACCATGTTGTCTGAATCTGGGAGAGATAGCATCTCAGCAAAGTCCTCTCTGTGGTTGCCAGAGACCTTCAGAGCCTGTGGGAGGCTGCACACCTGCACGACAGACAATAGCAAACGCTCCTATAGATCCTGCTCGTCTTTTGAAGTGGCGACGGATTTGAGTTCAATACCCCAGGTTCTCTTTTTATCTTACTCATCACTCTGCGGTTTCACCACACAGGCTTTGTGACGATAGACGGCTCTGAGATGAGTCGACCAGAGCTTTTAAGGACATTCAAGTGTTTGGTTGACCAGACAAGGTGTTCACATAGGGTGCAAACAAAGCAAAAGTGGTTCTGGTGTCTATAGGGGGGTACATGCTATGGTGGATATCCACTGTGGTCAGATCTGCCAAATTTTCATAGCACAAGTTAATTGGCATTGGGTCAGGTATCCAGGCAGAGCCAGTGAAAATATACAGATGGTGGGGAGACAAATCATGGATGATAACCTGAGAGCTACAGTATGTTTGGGTTGGGGAGGGAAAACACCACACTGAGAGAACTTTACATTCCGTACCCGAGTAACACAGCCGCATCTCTTTCCTTGGTTTGTGGGAAGACTGAAAACGCTCCAAAGCATAAACTAGCTGTGAAATACGGCATCATAAAATGCAGTGGGTTTTTCGATTATGAAGAATCAATGAATTATTCAGAGGCAACTTATGGCAAAAATTTTATCTGCATCTAGCTGCTTCATCCCTGTCTCATATTCTTTTTCTTTGGTTTTTTCTCTCCTCGTTTTAGCTCTTTCTCAATATATCAAATGTTTTCACCCCCGTCTCCCTCGTTTCTATTCTGTCTGATTAGCAGCACAAACCTGAGGGAAGACATCAGGGAGGAAACAAAGGGGCAGAGTCTGGGAGGAAGGGAGTGTTACACTGTGATTGACTGGTGCTAAAGTGGACACCTTACTCCTTGACAAGGCTACAACAAAGTCAAGTGAGTGGAAAACCTGACTAGTCAACAGAGACGTCCCACGCATGCCAGACACTGCTCCAGCGACAGCTCTGTCATCATGTGGCTAAAAACCGGCGGTGTTGTCCTTACAGTCGCGGTGTCTGACCCACTGTCTGTCACCATGTATTTTACTAGGCCTCCTTAACTACACAGCATCAGCACACGGGCCCAGAACAATGACTTTCTCACTGTACATCACAGGAGTTTACTCTGCTTGCAGATGATACTCTAGCAGCCACTGGGGAATGAACCAGTCAGAGATGAATCTTCTCTCTGCGGTGACAGAAAGGCCGTACTTTATGTCTCTGCACAAGTAATGGTCTCTCTCAGGCTCTGCTCCAGGCCACATCTCTTACTGTACATATTTATTTTGTTGCATGTCCTGTTTTGTAGACATGCACTTTTGCATGAAGCAATGAAAAGCAGATAGTTCCTGATAATATTCTACTACAACTAAAACACCTTAAAACACTAAATTTAAGAAAGCATGGTGAAAAGTTTCCCAAATTTAGATGTGCAGCTCATTATCTGCTCTCAGTAGTTGATGCTGGTTATCAGTGGTTTTCAGCTTAAAGTGCAAGTCAGATTCATATGCAAAACACATTTGACATGCTTGAATGCTGTTGAACAGCATAATGTACTACCTCAAAGTTCTTAAGGGAAATATAAATGAGTTAACTACACAAACTAAAAGCTTTTGCTGGCAGTCGTCTGCATAGAGCAAATCCATTTTAAGTCTGTGTACATTCTGACAAAGCCTTCACAACAGCTTGAACTCTAAACTGAATAAGTGAATATTTACTTGGCCCGCTTCCCGCTTCTACTTTTTTGTGCTCCTTCCAATGATAACAGTTATTACTGGGTCAGATGTCAATGATCACTGTTAATGAGAATATGAAAATATGACTCAGTGTAGGTCTATGACTCAGTCTTCTTTACCTGTTGGCCTTTTGCTTCTGATTTAAAAAAAACATGATCATAATGTGCCAGTCCAGCACACACAGGCACAAGCCAAGCTACAGAGGAGGATACATGAAAACTTCACTTCCTGAACCAAAGAACATGTTTTACTTTCTGTAATAACTTCACAAATGAGAAAGAAATTGAAATTACTTCCAGCATTAAATGAAGCTTGACTTGAGCTTGACTTGAGCTTGGCAAGATTCTTCAATTCCACCTCACCAAGCAGGACACTGGGTGCACTGCTAAGAAAACACTACAGCATCTGTCATTAATCCAAAGTATGTGCTTCAAATGAGTCACTACTACTAACAAAACCCATTGTTTAGAATGGGTGAAGTAAGCACTGGCAGTGATCACCCTGACTGATGAAGTACGAGCAATCCATGGCCACTCTACAGGAGATAGCGGAGCAGTGCCTAGGCTGAAGAGGCCCTCCACCTTCTCATCTGTTGACTAAAAGCCCTCTGTCACTGCTTCATGCATGCATCCTCATCCACCCACACCCTGCACAAGCCCATAATGAGCCCTGGGCTAATGCATAGAACAACACAATTAAAGCCAAAATAGACAACTCCCCACTCTAGAGCCATGAGCATGGAACAGAGCACTCAGAGTGCGGATGCATTTGCGTATCCTACGATGTGAGCTCGACCACTCTTGCATGTATATTGTGTCCCTCTGTGTGCGTGTGTTTGCTCTAAGAAGCACAGTGGAGATGACAGCTCCAGCTAGTGGTCCTTTGACCTGTGGCCTAAAGGCCCAGCATAAGACGGCGCTGCTGGTTTGCAGCTAGTTCCTCCCTCTGGCAAAGAATCCTTGGCAGGTCACCATGAAACACAGAGGCCACAGGCACATGGACCTGATCCAGGATGCCACGCTCGGTTTGAACTCTTGACAAAGAGAAAAAAATATATATTTCCCTTTAGAAAGTCTTGGAAGAAAGGGAAGAGAGGAACAGTCCAGAAGCATGCTGTAGTCAAAGAAATCTAAGTCAGATTTCTGCTCGAACAGGCCAACCCCAGCTGATAATAATAATTTCACTGAGGCAACATTTGCTTCCAGCTACACTATGTACGAGTTAAATTGTCTTCACAATGGTACATTAGTTATGGCCCCGATATATTTGTCTTCCTCTGCCTCTCTTTTCTTTGAGCCATGAAGAAAATCGTTCTTGGTTTCTGTGCTGCTTTGCTATTCCCCATTTCTGTCACAGCTATTATTTCATGAAATCTGACTCCTGGTATTCTGTTTCTTTTCAATTTCCTTTTCTGCGCTCCCTCCTCCTGTGTCAACCACCCGTCAGTGCACAGCACAATGTGCCAAAAATATCCCTGTACCAAAAAACAATGTCAAATCTACATTCAATTAAATGTAGCAGTTCAAAACAGAAGGAACACATTTTGCTTTTCACAAAAAAAATACAAGGAGAACTCATCCTGATATTTCACTCTCCCTTTGACTTCATCTCTGTCAGTGTGTTTATTTATTCCTCAGAGAATGTTTGTGTTTAAGTGCTTGTTTTGGACAGACAACATGCTCTCAGCAGACTACCAACGAGTCCCTGACAGGCCTCCCATGATTTCCTTTTCCCAAAGATAATATACATTCTAATGCAGAAGAAGAAAGCAGCTAATTGAGCTGAAATCTAAGCTAATTGGCTTCTATTTAGCCTCTTCCTGTCCTACAGCAGTGTGTACACACTGAGGGAATATTCTTTGGCCCACTTCAGAGAGAACCACCAACAAACAGCAGCAATCAGATGCATGATAGTGGTGCAGGGTGTGGTGCGCCCCTGGCTGAACTACTGGGTACAGACAACTTGACCTGTGTTTGTGCAGCGTGCTGCAGACGTAGCTGATAGACATCTCTGTCTCTGGCAGTTCCCACCATAACGTCCCCTTTAGAGGGTCTTAGTTACCCTCAGACCTGCCCCCAACTCCCTGTGGATCATTTTCTAGATTTCCTTCCGGTATGATGTTGTTACACGTCCACAGCATGTGTGCATTTGTGTGAGTGAGAGTGTGTGTGACCAAGGGCATAATTTACACTGGGGAAAAGAAATCCTACCTTTGTTCAAAAACGTTAGTGACCTAAACTCCCTCTGAACTAATATAGTCATTAAGTTATTTTTCTTGCTTTCTTTAAAAAAAAAAAAAAAATCATAGAATAACTCATATATACATTTGTGTCCTCCACGAATGCCCTTTTGTTTGGCCTTATGGTGAATAATGTGTGTAAGACCTGCAGAGAGACATTGATTTGATTTTATCTGAGCAACACGGGTGCACTGAAGTAGAAGAGACAAAGTGGAGCACGATCCTCAATTTGATCTACGGGGTGCAAAGGCAGAGAATTCACTGTACACGATGATGGGTAATAAAACAAATGAAGCAAGACTCAAATGCTACTTGCGCCATTGTGGCTACATGACCTACATCTGTAGAGTGGAAGAATGCTGATCCTTATCTAATGTAGGATATGGCCTGAGGATAAGACAAGTCATTTTGGCACACAAACCTCTGTTATTCACTGTATTATTGTTTTCAACTAGAACAGGCAGCTCCAAGAGTCGATGAGTGTGCCGCTTTAATTGATGCGGCAATAGGGTTTGATTCATGTTACGTTCTACAAGGAGAGAGAGCCATGAAGTATCCGATGAGGGCTCGGGCAGGGTTACATTAAAGGCATTCCCGTGAACTCTCAGCACTTCATAGCACAAGATCCCAGTCTCCGCTTTCCCCTTCCAGACAGATGCCAAAGTCATTGTTTTTTCTGAGCCGGGTTTTCAGAGAGAAAACTCGATCCCACTGGCTGCCAGTGTCACCAGTGGCCCCCCGTCCTCCCCCGTCATTCAATCCCATCTCCCCTCCTTTCAGGAATGCACTTCAGTCATTCTTCCTTAGTCTCCCTCCCTCTTTTCTCTGGACCATGGTGCCCGAGGCAGTCTGGGGGAAGTGTGTGTTTGGTTGGCCCAGATCTATTCATCCCTCTCTGGTGAAACGGGATACAGTGACCTCCTCTGTGTCCGGTGGTCCCGATCTCAGGCTCCTGTCTGGTAAGTGTCAGAGATCGACAACCTGCGCGGGGAGAGGGAGGTAACTTGATGGTTGGTCAGGAGACAAGCCAAGAACATGAGCCTGTCAGACACCACAGAGGGATGATACTAAATCTGAGTGAAAGCACCAGCAGGAATGTTCTGCAGTGAGTTTATGTTAACTGTGGCTCAACACTATGGACCGAGATCTCAGAGCCATCTGTTGTGCTGCCATCGTTCCTCTTCCTCAAAGGAAAGCAGCAGAGAATATTCAGCATCCAAACCATGACTAATAAACAATGCAGGTTGCTTGAACATGCCATACTGTACCTCAGAGGGGGATATAAATGCATCCATTTCTATGCTATTTTAATTCACTGTGACATATTTCCCATTAAGGTACAAACTGGGGACAATTACAGAGAGGGTTCCTCTACTATAAAAAGGGGGTATGTATAGCATCCCCTACCTTGCCAGACATGACAACCTCTCTACGCCTCACATTAGCATAATCTACGTTCACCGTGTGAGCTGCAATTTGTCTGGAAAATCTTTCCCCCCACAGGTTCATTATTGAGAGTGTGTCCATTAAAAACAACTGAATTACCATCACAACTGGCTCACCGTGGTGTTGGCAGTCTTTGAAAGAGTAATTGGATCCATTAAGGCTGGAAAAACTGTAAAGGACTGAGATCCATGTTTCTTTGTTTGTGTGAGTGTGTGTGTGTGTGTGTGTGTGTGTGTGTGTGTGTGTGTGTGTGTGTGAGCGCACATGCATGTGGGTATGTGTATGGATATGAGAAAATGCCAGTACATGTCAGTTCCTCTTGACTTTCTCTGCAGCAGAACAATGGTTAATTGGGACCAATTAAGATATAAATTCATAATTTAATTTAGTATTTTTTAAAGCATATTGGCAGGAAAGTAATTTTAATTACAATTCTCAACAAGCGCAGCACTGGACAGACTTTTGAATGTGGCTGTCATTGGAACAAATGCTGCAATATGAACTGCTACACACAGTGGATCACTTTCCTGACCTTTAAGCAAAACTGCATTTACCAATATTTTTTTGCATGAAAATACCATCTCATCATCATCATCTTGCCTGAATCATGGGAAGAAAAAAACCCATCATGGTTTTACTGAACAACATCAAACAGCTATCTGCTAGTTTTAAGGGGTTAAAAACTAGGATGATCCATTGGGAGACAGGTCATCTGTGCACAGCAGCCCAGCGATGTGAATCCATTTACAGTTTAAAAAAATAAAAGACCCTTTAACTTTGCAACACCTGCACCGGACAGCTCATCTTACTAATGTTACGAACAGGTATCCTTGCTCTGTGATAAATCTGACCACAGCCACAGCAAAGCTCCTCCGAACAGCCCTCCCCTTATGATGAATGAACAAACCTATGAGAGTCCTTGAAGCATGGGGGTTACTAGGAAATGCCACAAACCTATCTGTCTCAATTGTGTTCAACAGCCTGTGATTTCTATGGGTCCTTGCAGGAATGTGTGTGCCTCTGTGTGCAGGTCCTAAAAAGAATGAATGCTGCAAAGCCATTACCTGCCCAATTATGAAAGTCTCATTCAGCATGCAGCCTTGCAAAACCAAACTCCATGAAATTGATTACCCATACACCTGCACCTCATTTGTGACCATTATTCTCCACCTCCCCTGTCAGTGACTCTCTGCAGGGTGCTGTTCATTCCCCACCCAAAGAAAAACAAAAAATCAAAACACTATTTAAAGAGGCAAATATATTAAATCCTGGACACAATAACTGGAATACACATTTCCTGAAATGTAGGAAAGATCCAACAATTGCATTTTTTCCACCCATTTGACACAAAGAGAAAACAAGAGGACATGGACGACATAAAAACAGGACAGAAAGAAATAAACAAAAAGATGCTGAATAATCACCTTGCTGCAAACGTTTTCCTCTTTCCTATCAATTGCAACCCTGCTTATTTTAATTTCCTCATTCTATCCTATGTATTTCTTCCCCTTCTGATTCAGACTGACCTCCTACATTAGGCTCAAGGTTACTGGGGTGGGCACAAGGACATTCCTTTGAGACCGACGGCAACGCTTGGTTGCCACTAGATAAATAGAGATGTTTTATGGCTGCTGGTGACAGTAAAACTATATAAGATGACAAATAGGCTATTCTGAACATGCAGAGGGGATATTTGTTTTATTGCTGAGCTAAGGATGAACACTGAGAGGTTTTACTACAGTTAATCATCAAAAATATACCACTGTTACCAGTTTATTATTCAGTGACAGGTACGGAGTGGTTGAAATTTCAGCCATTACACTGATAAGGCAGCGAGTAGAAAGCCAATGGTGGCCTCTGGCTCTACTCTACTGTGTTTCTCTGTGTTTTGTAATAACGAACCCCTCAGTTTTCAGTGATGGATAAGTGCAGCTCCTGGAAAAAAAAAAGAAGCCTATTTGCGTTCTGCTGTTGACCTCCGTCACTCAGTGGGAAACTCTCTGGGGACGCCCTCCACTCTCCATCTCTCCATCCTTCCGCCTGTCCATTCCTCCCTTCATCGCTGACTGCCCAGTAGCTATGCGCACATATCTTCTGATAATGTTACAGGGCTTTTCTCTCACAGTGATACCTTAGGGGGAGGCAGGATGACAACACAGTCAAGTCAAATTGCGCACAGATGGCTTGTATCCCTGGCTGTTGCAAGCAAGAACCAATGTTGGGCTATTTTTCTCTGAGTCCAGTTTCTTGGCTTGATCTCAGTTTTTCTTCTGAGATGGACTCCAGGGAATGTCTCAACTCCCACTCAGTGAGCTCGGATGCGAGAGGATTTGGCCTTGCCTGCTGGCTGTGCTTAAAACATAGGTTATGTGGATGCACTATACCGAGGAAAATCTGCTTGTACCAGAACAAAAACTCACAGGAATGGCAGTCGGTGGTAGGCGCACACCATCATGGTGAGAGAAAGAAACAACTGTAAAACAAAGCTTGGGTAGTGAATGTGTCAGATCTGTCTGGTAATGTGTGTGTGAGGTAAGGAGTCACGCTGTGGTGGGTCCCACACAGCAGTAGCTGGTGAGTAAGTCTGGCGTTGGGCTGACTGCGAGGCGACCTCTCCTGTCTCCCCTGACTGTTGTTTTGCATTCTTCATAATTAGAAGCGCCCAAGCATGCCAGGCATTCCTAATAGAGGTGTTTTACACTAGCGGCTGACACCATCACTCAATCTGAAGCCAATGGTCCTTTCCCAAAGGTCAACAACTCAGCCTTCTCTTACTCTGAGCTGCCTCCTTCCCAGAGATGGGGGGCCCCGCATGTCAGCGTGACAAAGCCACACGCCTCCTTCTTTTGTTCCCTCCCTCCTGCCCTACCTCTACAGACCCTGGCAACCAACACTAGGGCCTGGTACTAGGTAAACCAAGACTCCCTATAGAGATGGATGACTCCTCTTCTTCCTACACCAATGAAGACGAATGCTAAGCATGAATTATTAAGGGCCAGAGCAGAGGGGAATATTTTGATATTGAAACCTTATGAATAATTCCAGCAGGGCTACCCCAAAATGAATTATCTTGTTCTCCATGTACTGCTGAAGGAGATGCTGCTCTTCGTCTCCAGGGGTTCAGGTAGTGGAAAGAGGATGCAATATGCTGTATATAAAAATGCATGCCATACGGATATTTGGTATTGTGAGCGAGGTGAAAACAGCCTGAGTTGCGATCTGTTTGGGCAATGTAGGATTGTATATTCTTTTTGATCCAGTGGTCAAAGATGGGTCCATAGAGAGACTGGGATGAGGAGTGTGTGGAATGCAGAGGGGGCTGCAGTGATTGGGATGCGAGGGTTGGGGTTGCATGTCCAATTATCTGGCAGGCAAGGAGAGAGGCGAGCCGGCCAATTAGATGAAAAAGGAGAGAGACCTCTGCCACAGGGAGACAGACAGGCAGCTAGACAGAAACATAGTCTATTGAGACATAAGCAGGAAGGAAAACTGAAAAAAAGGTCGACAGAAGGAAAGATAGATAAAATATATTTCTCTTCTTCTTTTCTGAGAGGTGAAGGAAAAGAAATGTGTATTTTTTTATACTGAATGTATAACACAGTGTATCCCTGATCACTAAAGATTCATGACTACTACACCAATAACATCCTCATTTGTGCATCAGTCAATCTTGGTAAAACCATCCATTTCTACAATTTTTCATTCCCTGGAAACTAGAACTTGGTCAATACACACACACACACACACACACACACACACACACACACAGACACACACACACACACATCTGTATCTGCATTTATATTTCTTTTAGGAAACATTGCCAAATTTTAAAAGTTATAAAAGTTATCTAGTCTATCTGAAATTTTTACTCCTTAATATTGGTATTGGCATCGGCACCCTAAAAAATCTGTGTCGGTGGGGCTCTACTGGCAACATTTCAGGATTTTACAGTGTGGGTCCCCTCTGTTAAAAGAATATACTGCATGCCAAACACTGGAATCTAATTATCATTTAACACTCTTTAATTTGTTGACACTGAGCTCCAGAAAAATTATGATTATAACCTTAGAGAATCTGCGGCGAGCCAAATACTTGACTGAATAACTCTTAATAGGGTTATTACTTAATAATGTCATATATCCACCTCTACAATAGCTCTCTGTGCTGCTGCCAGTTTTCATGAGGTCTGCTATAATTTACAGTGAGGCTGACTATTATTACTTTCCTTCTTAAAGACACTTGTCAAAGTGACTACGGATTAAATCTAAGGGTAAATATGGAGCAGGAAAAAGTCTGATTTCCAGTTAAACAATGAAACGCTGTCTTACCCTGAATATTTCATTGGCTGTCAAGTGGGAAGATGCTGTAATAATAGCAGTAACAGTAATAGTCATAGTGATACTGTCTCTCCAGCACATATAGGCAACAATTACAAATCGTCCATTCCCACTTTCTATTTCAGGAGGTCATATAGGGTGGTGTGAAACCTTGCACATGTGTTGTATAGGTAGGTAACTTTATGTTCTGATGACCATTGAAATAACAACTAGGTAGGAGCTTTGTTAGCCCAAAATAACTGCTACCAAGGCTACCGCCAAGATGGCAGCTGAGTGATGAGACTCACCTATAAGGACTTTGGTATTCCTCAGATAAATCTTTTACAAGCATGATAGAAATCATCTTCAAAATCCTCAACAGTTACGACACCGCAGTTCTCGGAAAACGTCGAATTCTATCTGTTGCAACTCATAGACCTTTTCACTGGCTTCAAAGTCTGTCAGTTATTTGATTTCTCTGCTCTATCATTTCTATGGCCTGACGATGCTGAGCGATTGCTCACTCACTCCAGGAATGTCTGGTGACTTCTCAATGTCTCATTTAAGTCTAAGCAAATTGAGGGGTTTTGAACTAAACATCGCTGCACTCTGCGGCCAAGTCAAGTCCAAACAGTGGATTCTGTCGTTTTAGACCAACTGTATAATTTCTGGCACCACAGGAATGGAGCCACGACTCTAAACTGAGACAATGCTCACTCGCTTTGAAAGAGGAGTAACACTGCCGTGCAGTCTGTCTGCCAATCCGCTATCACACACTGCGATAATGGGAAAAGGTCTTCACCACAATCACGAGCATGGGATTCTTTTTTGAGGCACCTGCACTGCACCGAAGACCGGAGGACAAACCCAATCATCATCAAAGAGGCAGAATCCATCACCATCGAGCAAGAACACTCACTGTTATACAGAGAAACATGCAGAGGCTACAAACAGGATATTAAAGACCTTGGTCCTCTCGTCTTACAGCTGCTTCTCACTACAAAGGCTCTCGCAAGCCAATAATTAGCCACAGGTCCACTTCACACGCTCGCCCTGACCCCTGACTTATTTTACTCACCACTACTTCCTGTGAGCATATTTAGGGTCCTGTTGTAAATGACCCTTTGATGAGGGAGCAGCACAGATGTTAATACATGCAAAGCCATTAGTAGTCCTTTGTGCTTAAATACATCATAATTTGGAGTTAAACAGACAAAGGTCAAGAGGGCACTCTGGCTTGACCTGGGACGGCCCTTAGCGCTCGATCAGTGGTTAGTCTTTAACAAACCTCTTCAAGGAGAGCCAGTGTGCTGGCTGAGAGAGGATGACACAGGAGGCTGCTTACTGATGTGTGAAGAAATGCAATTTACCTCTCATCAGAACAGAGATTAGAAGTAAATGCGAGGAGGATGGGGTCATCAGTCTTTTAGTTCTCAAGGCCACTCCCTCCTTCTTGCATAGCCACTTACACAACTGCCTGTGCATAATTATGCTTAATAGAACTCACACAGAGAATAAGCAGAAATGAAGCAAGTCTAACTATTCATGATATGAAAGATGAAAATGTTGAGGGTTGGTGAACAAGTGTTTTTCAAAGCTTTGTGAATACTTTTTGGGAGGTGAAGCCAACAGGCAAAGGTGAATCTGCCGCTGCATTGATCATCAGCCGTAACCACAGACAACGTGTTAACATTTCATCTTCTCTTTTGTTTCTCCTTTCTATCCACATTCTGTCAATCATTCTGTCTTCCTCCACTCTCTTCCCTGGTCCTTTGCCTTAAACTCCATTTATGTCTAATGTCTATGTTCTATCCTTGAAAGCCACATACATTATATTTCACACAATGAAGCCTGTAGTGTAGGATATATTTTTTCCTTTCATTTCATGTCATCCAAAATAAGAGATTACTCATTGTAGGCACACAGAAAGGCCCAATGTAAGTCATCAGAAGAGCAGTAGTTTGTTCATTGTGTTGATGTGGATATCAAATGAGGACATCAATAAAAATTAATACAATGTCTGAAAACACATTAAGAACTATGCTTATAATAATAAATCAGTCCATTTCTATGCTGTGGCGGATTCTCTGCCAGCAATTACAAAGCTGCATAGCACATTCACTCAGAGTCATTCATCATCAAATACTCTGATTTATGCAGAACCAAATAGCTCTAATAATTCCAGGCCCTTCCCTGGCACTCAAAAGACTATAAACACTTGAGACAGATAAAATGAGATGTATTAGCAGAGGACGTGGAGTGGGAGAGGAAGATTGCAGGGTGGCATCTGGACAGATTAAGATGCAGGAATTTTACAGCCCGGCATCCGTCTTTTGTGCCCTCTGGCTAAAAGAAGACCTCGGACTGTGCATCTTTTCTGATTGTAATCTGCGGGTGACCGCAATCAATGAAGACCTCTGTGTGCCAGATCAATGGAGGACAAGAGTAGGTGATAGAAATTCATTACGCTGGAGTGGTTTGGTTTGAGATGTGTTTGTGTTGCATAATCACAATGCCACTCATCTGACTGACTAGAATAAATGAAGGATGATTGGTAATTGTCCCTCTCACTAATCAGGCCTCAGGAGCTGCATCCCTGAGTGAGGAACAACACACACACACACACACACACACACACACACACACACACACACACACACACACACACCAATCACATGTTTCTGAGCGTAGAAGAATGACCAGACTGAT
This sequence comes from Paralichthys olivaceus, assembly GCF_024713975.1. Classification (NCBI taxonomy): domain Eukaryota; kingdom Metazoa; phylum Chordata; class Actinopteri; order Pleuronectiformes; family Paralichthyidae; genus Paralichthys; species Paralichthys olivaceus. Next base: position 21,123,677 of record NC_091103.1, read on the forward strand.
TGGAGTCAAATAAAACAGGCAAAAAGTGATTAAGGAAGCTGAGTCCATCCATAAAAGGCTGGTCTCCAAGAGATGAGAGGAGAGAATGTAGGTTACTAATCCTCCCAAATTAAAGGCATAAAAGAGATTATATCTACCAAAGCTCTCACTTGTAGGCCAGCTCGCTGTTAGCCCCTCCACTCTAAGCTTGACTAACTTCTGTGTAATCAAACGTTATTTTTTTCTATCCCACTTAAATTCTTGCAAGCACAGCAAAAGATAACATGGATCAGATGTGTGTCATGGAAACACGGTAATGAAAAGACAAAAAGTTAATAGGAATTTATGCAACCAAAGTCTTAAATCTTGTGCATACCCCTACCACACAACTGTCCACATGTCCACACGCTGTTACATATGTGCCAAAGCGTGCACACACACACATATGTAACTGCTTGAAAACTAAATAAAGACACTGTTAATGAATTACCAAGGGAATAAAATAACCCCTATGAGGGTTTAACTGGAATATGTGTGTAAACACTACTTAGATGTATTTACCTCCCTTTTAACACCTGTCCAAATACAGCACAACATTCAAATGGCTGTTTACGCTCGAGCGTAACACCACGACCTTGCTTTCCTCCTTGGGAGAATTTTTAAATAGAAAGCCGCATCCAGCTTTTGCATATGTTTAACACACATACATATTGACCCAGCTTCAAAGGGAAGTGTGTTTTAGGACCAGCTATTTAAGAAGAGCTTTAGCGTCCAAGTGTGAAAAAGAACACCCCCACGCTGACCTGACTATTTTAAGTCATGAACCTTCACCTTTGGACAAGGTGATGTCAAACTTTGAGCAAAACCAAACACAAGCTCCAAGCCCTCTTTTTTACCAGCAGGCTGCACAAGTAAAGCACTTGATCCAACTTGTAGTTAATAAAGCAGCCATTAATCACACAGTAATTCCATTTGACTGATGTGTATGTGGGCTAAGCACGCCTGTATCATATGTGGGCCACATTTAAGTGAGTGGGAGAATGCTCTTCCAGTCTGCAGAGCATTGACTGCTTCTTTTCATGTAATGAGCCTACACGATGCAACTGCTCATGGAGAACAGCACACAGATGAGTGTAAATACCATTCACTCCCTGTTGTGTCTACTCGCCTCACTGAGGGCGCAGTGGAGAGAAATGAGAACGCTAATGTGAGACCAGGGAGCACGTAACCTGGAGCAGTGCACGTCTAGAATAACTGTTATTTGCATGCGGGCCAAATAGGAGAGGAAGGAAGAGAAACTACAGCGCAAACTGCACCACGAACCCACCTCGGTAGCAGGTAATGACAGAGCAGAGCTTCAAAAATGAGTAGGTGCGAAGAAACTCGTGGAAAGACAAGTGTGTTAAAATAGGGAGAGAGAAGGAGGGAAGACGCACACAGACAGCTGTTTTTATCTTGGAAGGAAAAGTTACCCAAAGTTTCCCTTTAAAAGGAAGGTTCAAAAGAAGGAGACTGTCCTCAAATCTCTGGTGCTCTTTTCCTATAAACCTAATTATCACTAACATATCTGTCAGAGAATGAGGCCTCAAAGAAGTGTTTTGTCAGAGAAAATACATAAAAGATGAAAAGAGTGGGGAACGGAGGAAATATTCACTTTGATGAGAACACATTAATGCTGGTTATGGGCGTCTCTCCCTTGTGTTTCCATTGCCCTCCGTCATGTTCAGTGAAAGTTTAAGGTCTCCTGGAATCTCCCAAATCTCTGTCGGCAGGAGGGCTGCTTTGAGAGCAACCACATCCTAAGGGAAATGCATGATGGGAACGCTTTCATCCCTCAGAAATATGTCTCTCCCTGTACGAAGTTTATCATAACTGACACACTGAGATTCCCCCCCTGAAGTGATGGCAGGGTTCAGGCGGTTCACAGCGAATAGATCGGTGGGTTTCCAGGGGCGAATGTTCACAGGTATAAGAGTGCGTGTTCCATGAAAGTCATTACCTCTGACGACAGCACAGGGCTCATCAACAGCCTTCTACAGTTTCAACTTGTGCGATAATCTCTGCCCCTCTCATGCCTCGCGCTCTACACTCTGCTTTACTGAAAGGTTAAGAGGGAGGTGATTTGTTATAAAGAGAGGATTAATCCAGCTGTCTGCCCACCACTTGTCCGCAGGACTGTGCTGGTAACAGTTGCCTTTGTGCATAAAGCTGACATGGACAAATGAACAGTCTCTATATCCATTTATCTGATTCAGACATAAATTCATGCTGGACAAAACCAATGCCCAACAGATTCATCCTCCATTTATTCGATAAAATCCGAAATGAAAAATCTTATTCTATACGTGCAAAACAACATATGTCTACAAATACTTACAAATACATACACATATGTGATTACTCAAGCACACATACCAAACATGCTCATGCCATACACAGAAATAGACAAATACAAAACAGTTATACCTGTATACTTATCCCATAGCGCCACTCGCAGCTTACAAACTATGACAAGAAATGTGTTGCCTATCTCCCTTTATATGATAATTCGCCACGGTTGACATGCAGGAACCCAGATAAGCCAAGTCAGGCTGAGAAGATAAATGTGACAGGGGACCACTGCGAGCATGTACTGAGTTTATTTGGGGACAGTCTGGCGTGAAAGTGAGGATATGGCCCAGTGCTCCTCCGTGTTCCAGGTGAGGGCTTCGACTATTACATTTAGTTTCATTACGGCAGCAGCAGCAGCTGACATCCACCATGCAGGAGCCACAGCAGAATATCAGAAGCAGCCTCACACAGGTGATGTGGAGGGAACAGAGCTCAAGTCCGTGATTTAACTTTTAATAATAATTTAACAAGCCAAGAACCATTGTTTATCCAGGCACACATGCTCTTGTTAAGCAATGGGCTGCTTCACATTGAGCCAACAGTCTGTCACTCTTGGCCACGGACCAGCTCTGCTAATGTAGCTGGAATTTAAGTGCACCTCAACGGCAGCTGCTGAGAAAGCTGAGACCATGAAGGTGGCAGTGTAGTGGAGAAGAGATGGAAGCTGGCAGAGGCAAAATAGCTTGATTTCCTGTGAAATAAATGGAAATAGAAGAGATGAACCTTGGTAAAGTGTGTTCCGGATACTAAACATTCACCCTTATATACATACATATATATATATATATATAACGAAATAGATGATAGGCAGGGATAAAGGGTTAGGCTATTCCCTTTGAGTCCATGAGCCTGCATTTACTTCCATCAGGACTCAGCCTTCAGGAATAATAGCACGGCTTCTGGGAGGCGGGTGGGAACCTCAAGGATCTTCTGCTGATAGATGAAGAGACTGACAAGTGCTGCGGAACAATCCTGATATGCAGCTAAATGTGACCAAGGGGGACCAATAAGTTATTATGACCTACGATCATTCACACTTACCTGAAGATAGTGATTTAGTATCTTTCAACACTCTAATCTGAGTGTGTGTGTGCGAGGAAGGGGGGTGCATGAGAAAGAGAGAGAGAGAAAGATAGAAGGGGGGGAGGTTGCACACACATCCCACCAGACTTTGAGGTATGGTGATGAAGTGTGGCAAACAGACCTTATTAACAAAGAGTAAAGCTCTGACGCACCTCCTCGCCCCATCTCCACCTAAATGCAACAAAACAAACAGGGTGACCCCGCTTTAACCCCGGCTCCATCCATCCATCACCCGACAGAACACACACACAAACACACACGACCACAGCACATATCTCCACACCGTCGACATTCGGTCTGCGCCTGTGGAGGGATTCATGCTGCTTCACTCCATTAACAGTTCTATCACACACACACACACACCATGAGCGATCTAACAGCGGTCCCATATTTTAACAGGTTCGTATGATTTCTTCATTTTTAAAATTGACAGCACACTGTTCAAATCTAAGAGCTGCAGGATTGACATTTTTACATTTAAAGGCTCCTCCTGCTCTGGAACAGTTGGAGTAGTAAGTTTGCACTATAATAAAATATGATAAGAAATATAGCTCGGAAATCCTTTTTCCACGTTATTTGATAGAACATATTTTCACTGTGAAAATGTAATTTCCAACATTTATGAGGAATTTGATCTGAAGAGGAGTGAGGGCTATAATAAGGTGTATCTTTTCCACATCCAAAGTTACTGCCAACATTCTCTCTGATCTCTTTGACTTTGTTTCCCAAACTCTTTTTATTATATTTCCTAACTGTGGGTATCGAGCCGGCTAGTTGGATGGTACTTCCATTCCTCATAACACCAGACAGACAGACAAAAGATAAGGGCTTAGACAGTCAGACGTGGTCAGTAAGGCAGAGGAAATCCCTATCATTTGTCTAAGGCCTGCAGACGTATGTTCAAGCTCAAGTCTCAACCCTCCCTTTGCTTCCCTCACTGGTTGAAGGTTCATGTGGAGGTGAGGGTTCCTACCTCCCCCTCCGGTGACCCCTTGCTGTTGCTTAGTGCAACAAATCCCCTCAGGGAAAGACCTCTCTGTCACACACACACACATGTTGCTTTTATGTGCTCTGCAGGTGCTGCAACACAGTCAAACATACAAATTCTCAACACAAACACACACATTAAAAATACAGACAGAGGGCCAGAGAGAGAACAGGGTGATGGTAAGTGCATTGTTCTTTTCCTTTACTATTATTCAAGAGAAATAGATGCTGGCAATGCTTTTACTCTGACACCTTGAAAACACCCATGCTAAGCATGACTGGAAAATAAAGCAAAAGACCAGGGCTTTGGATTCAAATGACAGGTACGGTCTGTGCCCTCTATTGTTCACTAGTGGATTTGTAGGATTTAGACAGTGCTTCATGTACCAGAAACTTTAAGAGGAGGTAATTATTGTAATATGATCCTGAAAGGCGCAACTACAGAGGACAAACTAGTATTACTGCTTGGTGGGAGGGCGTTTCGGGGCAAGGGTCAGAGAGACCTGAGGTGACCCCGTGATGCATAGAGAGAACAATCAGTCAAAATGCCAGAGTGACTTTAAATCACCAAACATCTCACGAGTCTGCCTTTGTCCTCACACATATTTCTCAGTGGCACATGTTGTCCAGTTCATGCATGTATTCCCACTTACCACTCACCCATAACCCCTGAACATTTTTTCTCGACTTTTCAACCAAATAATTCTAATAGTTACAAGGCTCTAGAAACTAAACCCAACAGACTGTCTTCACCCAAAAGACTGTCCTGTATGCATACACACAGATAATGCAATGCAGGTCAGAGAATCTCAATCAATTTCCATCAGCTACAATCAATAACAGACGGTTTTAAGTCTGTTCATCCATGAAAATGCAATGTTTGATTGTATCATTGAAGGCATTGGTCCCAGACGCAGCTGCTTCACCTCTCGGTGCCCTGGCAGCACCCCTGGGCGTGAGGTGGTAATGAGAGGGCAAGGGGACAGGCAGCCTGAGTTCACCCATGGAGCAGGGGGCAAGGGGCAGTCGAGAGAGGCCAAAGGATATGCAGGCCTGACATGCATACTAAAAAGGCATCAATTATGAATTCCATTGCCAGCAATCTTTGTCAGGCCCATCACAGCTAATAAAATTGCCCTGTGATCTAAAACCCTGCTGAGCACAGAAAATCAAGATGGAGAGTTGTGCATATCTTAATCCTGTTGTCAAAGATAGCACACCTCGACATTAACTGCTCTTGTCACCTTTAGCAGGGAATATTGACATGCAGGAGGCGGGTATTTCTGTCCATCATAGTGGCGAAGGAGAGGCGGGCAGAAAAAAACATCCACTTCTTGGAATATGTTAGGATAACACATTGAATTTAAGACTAGTTTTATATTTAACACTAACATATGGATGTCTGAGGTTGAGAGAAAGAGAAGGGGAATTTATGTTGTGTTTTTTACCCATGCACACTCCACAGGGCTGTGGGTTAAGTGACAGCTTGGGCCCATCACTGAGATGAATGGCTCTGTCCTACCCAAGGCCTTTTAATTAGCGCCACAAGACTACGCACACATGTTCGCATGCACACACACCCACACACGTGTGCTGTTGTGCACATGTGTTCACAAACATGCCCTTATGCAAATTAAAAAACATGAAAATACACATTTTAAGATTTTGGTGAATTTGAATGGACTTTAATCATTTCTGTGAATGTTTTTGTCAAAGTACTGACGCACAACACCAGCAAACAACAAAACCTTTGATAAACCACAGCTGCCATTTATAACCAAAAAAGGGTGGGTGTTAAAAAAGTCATTTCCGCTGTGTGAGATCAATCCATCATCATGTTAGTGGCAGAAAAAGAGGAGGGTGGGCTGCAGTGGTGGATTGGGGGAGACACTGGAGGGGCGAGCCACCTGGTAACCAGACTGGTGCCATCAAAACCAGGACAGGAAGCAAGAGATCACAGTCCTCCTCCTCTGGCTCCCATCCATTCCCTCCCTTTTCCCTTCTTCTCCTCCTCCACCTCCTCCTCCTCCTCCTCCAAGAATCTTCCTCTACACATGGTAAGGAATGAAGCGCCCAATCCACCATTAGAGCGTGGGTGGGGTTATACCAGGGCTTGGGAAGGCTACGACGAACCACCGGGGCTGTTCCAATTACAAAGTGACTGATACCAGATGATGAAGCTTGCGGCGACTCACATTAGCATCCACCATATCCGCAGCATCTGCAGAGATGAAGGGCGATGGAGGGACACTGAGCTCTGTGCACATACAGAACCATCCAATTACTGGGGCTACTATCTATCCAGCATTACGATGTTGGGTGGAAAAAAAGAGGAGTGCCTGAGTAGGACTCTGTCAAACCTGAGCCACTGAGCAAAGCAGCTGTAATTGTGCTACAGTGAATGCTTTTATTAGAAATAGGCCCTCCGCTGAGCTGCAGCATTATGGCTAAGAAAGAGAAAGATACAGCCAAAGACGGTCAGTGAAGGGCACATAATGGCTTGATCTGTTATGCCGGTCCTCTGGAATGTACCCTTTTTTATCCTCCTTGCCCAAATCGTTCAACCGCACAGACACACACACACACACACACACACACACACACACACACACACACACACACACACACACTCATAGACAAAAAGCACATTAAAAGCAGCAATGGGGCTTACAGTACATCTGTCACACTGCTGGAGCAAACACTGCAGCCTCGCAAGACAACACCAGCTGTTCTGGAACCCCGACTACAGGTTGGTTTATAACCCATTGTTGTCTCTGTCCTGTATTTCGCTCCTCAATTTTATTTTACTCAGATACATGCTAACACAAAGGAGGGCAGTGTGTCAACTCCCACAGCTCTTTGAAGTGCAGACGACTGTTAGTTTAGACATCAGAGAGCAGCTTTTCAGTTAGCATGTTCAACCCCTGTCTGCTCTGCGCCCATTCATTGGGCACATTCGGAAAGTTAGACTCTCAGTGAATGAGAATGGAAAACCAATCACCACTTGCTGCTCAGTTTGACCGTCAACCGACCCAGACTGCATCACTCCTAAAGATATGCAGGTGCAACAAGAGCAACCTGATGAGGATGAAAAGGAAACACACTTAAAGAAAAACAAGCACTGTAATATAATCTATATTGAACACCTTGGAGTGGTGTGTGTTTCTACCTCTCATTTCCTCACTTGCTCCCCATGGAAATAAAACAATTCTTTATCTGATCTCTTTTAAATACCGACAGTTCCATAAACCTGTCAGGTGTGAGGTGAGTTACTGCATTCCAGTAGTTCAATGCTGACATTCTGCGTGGAAAATGGTCCTAGCTGCCGGGCAAGTCAAACAGATTTGATTTCACTTATATCTAGTAACAGTACGTTGTTCTTCCCCCTGCCCTGGTTGTAACAGAATACGCCTTGTTCCCTCCTGGCCTCGGGAGAAATCTTCTGCCTAGTGGGGCCAGAGATGGACAGAGAGAACCCTGAATGACTGTGGCTGGCGGCAGGTCTGTCGGGAGCAGGCTCATCAGCACTCGGTTGGAGAGGGAAAGAGGGATAGATGGACAGAGAGGAGGGGCGAGGAAAGTAGGAAAGGGGGAAATCAATAAACCAGCCAAGTGTATCCTTTCTCTGCTATGAGCTGGTCCAAATTTCCCTTTTTCTTCTTTTCACATAAAGGGACGGTCCACAGCACTCAAATCACAGAACCACTCAGAAAAAGATACCTAGAGATAGATGTCACAGGCTATCTTGGGAGGACAAAGAAACCAATCATCAAGTTTTTTGGATGAAAGGTAAAACGTCTAAGTCCAGTTGCTTACGTTCATTTGTACAATTTCTAAAGAAACCATGACCCAGATGACTGAGAAACTTCACAGACATACTTCTCCCAAACTTATCGTTGTGAAAGGATTATAGTTCTAGATATATCTGCAGGAGCAAACCAAAACCAATATTACTGACAGACTCATGGTGTGTTTTTTTTTTATTTTCTTTTCTCTCCTCATATCTGCATTTCTTGCCAGCATATATCCGTATGCATCTAATCCTTCTGTCAGTGTGTGGATATATATAAAGTTTTGGTTATGATAAGACATAAAAAAGCTGGACTCCTGGGGGGTGGCAGTAAAAGACAGCATGCCCTCACAAGCACCCTGATGCCGCTTCAGATACAACTCGGGAAAACAGACAGAGGAAAGCAGAGCTCTTCCTCCAATTCAAGTAGTTTTTCAGCATTCGAGGCTCAAGGCAAAATAAATCACACAGCAATACAACCATGTCTGACAAATTCTAGATTGTAATCCCGCTTGTTGGTGATGTGTTCAAAGGGCATCTCTGTAACCAGCATCATTAAGAGAGAATGCATTCGTCAAGCCGGCATAAGGACACTTAACCTCTGTCCGCAAAGTCAGCAAATGGCCTAATCGATCCATTCAGATCAGTAAAGAACAGAAAACAATGGCCAACAATCAGTGTGGACTCAGGGCTGAGGGCAAGGCCGAAAGCCTCTCCCACAAGGTCAACATTGGAGCCACTCTACCCTGATAAGAAGCCAATGGGTGATAAAGACGGGGAGGAGGCAGTTGAGAGTTGACACAGTGGTACTTTCCAGTCAGCCTGATTCATGAAGAAGATGAACTCATATCCTGTTTAATGATTTACCAGCCAGGTCAAGAGTCATGAATGACTTGTATTTGATAGAACACAAGAGATCGCTGATCGTTCAAAGTGGAAGATAAAACCATCGATCCTTGCTCTTGTCAACAAGTCATGTCCCTGCTATTCAAACTAAATCTATCTAAATGGGCCATGTTTGATGAAAGGACAGCTGTCATATTGGGGGGAAAGGTATAAGTAGCATGATGACAGAGAGACGCTGAAAGAAAAGGGGGTCAGCTGTGAGACACTTGTGAGCCCCCCCACAGAGGGGGGCCAGGATATTGTTCGTCAACACGACTAACCCCACGGGGCTCACTGAAAACAGTCTGGCTCTCATTTGGCCAGTCCCGGTCTCTCCAAGTGGAACGACAGTACAACAAACACACCAGCACTTAAAAATGGATATTGAAGATAGAGATTCACTGATAAGCTTTTTCCATTCCCTATGTTATAGGTCATTTGGTCAAGAGCATGATGATAATGACTAGATTAATCCAACATTTTTTAACTTATGTTAAGATGGTAGAGCTTGCATGTGCATATGAAATTAAACACAAGGGCCTCTATAGAGACAATGGGTAATATAGACATGTTATAACTGTATGAACACAACAAAAAGATGTAAATCTGACTTTTTAAGTATGAATTGGTTAAATGGCAGCATTTGCTTTAAGAGAAAAACTTTTGTGTGAATCTAATTATTCTGTAATAAAAATTTCCTGAATCTAGTCTTTTTCTCAAAGTAAGATACTGTACAAACTGAAACACAAAGTGCTGTTCTTTAAAAATTATTGAGGCCAAGTCTTTAAACATCAGCATGCTATCTACACTTCATCGACATTTTCCTGGCAATAATTCCTAAAATGTTTCTGTTTTGGCTTCCAAGTTTCCATTCACTTATGTTTGAAGCCACGGATGTGTGATTTGGCTAGCTTAAAAACCTGAAGTCTAAAAATGAAGGAAATGTTGAACAAGCCAAGACATTAAAACTGAACCTCGACAGTAGCAGAGGAAAACACAGCAAACACGGGCATGTGTCTTGTTGGTTTAGTGTAACATGCAATCATCTTTTTTTCTCCAGACAAAAAACCCCACCTCAGTTGAACAATAGAGCCATGATTGTTGTGGGCACAAAAGTGAAACTTATCTGTCATGTAGCCTCCTTCCACTGCGCAGCACTGAGGCCTTTAGAAGGAAAAGAAAAGCCAAAAAAATGTCCCTCTTGTACAATGGCAGCCTTTGTCAAACTTCAGGCTTATACATAGCAAACAAAATGGTAAATGTTTGAGCAATGAAACTCAATCTGTGCTCACTGCTCAAAGCAAGGCCTAACCTGCTCAGTTGTTTGGCAGGCTCTTTATGTGTCTGGGGAGAGGAGAGGGACGTAAAGGGAAGCGGTGCAAGATACAAAAAAGCATTTTCAGAGCTTAACAAAATACCTTGCTGTTATCAATTTAACAATTCCTTCTTTCAACTATGTATTTTCATTTCATGTCAAAGGTTGCTGCATGACTTCTTTTAAATTGCTAACCAGATGACCCTGCAGTATTTCCACATTTGGTTCTCTGGTGACAAACCTATGTTTGACTTTTGCGCTCTGTTTGGATTTGGGCCCCTGATCTCACACTGCCAACACATACAGTGCAAGTTCATAAGTCACTCAGCTGGCTCCTTGAAGGAACCGAGGCAATGAGAGTTTCTTTGGTCCAAGTAAAGAAAAAGCTCAGATGATGGAGGCTTGGCACAGGGCAGATAATGACTACTTTCTTTACTTTTTGATTCTATCTAAAGGTCCCTTAGACTTGGATGAGGGCCCTCCAGCATACATGGACTTTGATTTTTTTTTACATGAAGAAAGCCAGAGAATTCCTCCAATCTCAAGGGACTGTGATTTGGTACCAGCCTTTGACATACTTGTCAAGATTCAGAGCCGTGGCCGTGTTTGACTCACTGAGAAAATCCAGATTTATCCTCTTTCACCAAATCTCAGGCCGGGATACAAATTGCGTGTGACATCACACGGCAAAGACACTGAGCAGAACTATGTGGAAGGAGGTATGGACAAGAGGAAGGAGAAGATGAAAGGAGGCAGCAGGAAGTCACACTGACTCTATTGTGGATTTTTTTTTTCTTTCTTTGAGACCCGATGTGCCCTTTTGCAGTGGGAAATCAACCATACCTTCCTGTGAGTGACTGGTAATGAGGGTGTCCATCTGAGCTAACAACTACCAACACGTGCACACAGCTGAACAAAAAAACATTGCCAAGACACTTTTACTACTAAAAGCAGCTTTGCTTAGTCTACCTACTCACATTGTATAGTCCCTGTCTATAAATAGATGCAGCCAAATGGTTCAACATAAACGTAAGACTTGAGTTGTGTCCCTCAGCAGCATCTGCCCGAGGATAAATCTCCCTACAGCCTGCAGCTGTCAACAGGAAGCCAAAATGACCTCCACACACACATATGCTCTAACAGTCAAACATACATTCAGAATCTCTCACACACACACACGTCTTTCATCTGCCCATGACTGGCCCACGTCCAGATCTAGTGCATATCAGTTCCACCCCCTTGTAATAAAAGTTAATATTCAGTCCTGTTCAGCACCAGTCTGGGTTCTTATTACAGCCAAATTGAAATAGTGAAATAAATTCTGTCAGTGCACTGCTAGAAATAAGCAAATGAATAAGTGCTATTGGACATTTTCTAAACACATGCTATATTTAACTGCAGTGCCAGCACAGATAGCCTGTGGCAGAGTGCCGACAAACGCATGTTCTCAAAGGGTTTCTGGTCACCACAATAGCTCCTAGCACTTCAAGTGCTGTGGCTCGATCGTCAGTTCGCTCATATTTTCCCCGAGCCTATTGGTGGAAAATTTACAAGAACGGTTTTAACAGTTTGTTATTTCATGGGCTGGCAGAGTCAGTTTTGCTGAGAGCCTTGTAAATGTCTTTTAGGACCTCCAATAAGCAGCGGGGCTATTGGCACTTTGCAGAGTTGAGTACATGAAAGTAGAAGTTTCCAATAATCTATCAGGGAGAGACAGAGTGGTTGGAGTTTAGAAATAGGTGTGTGTAAATGTGTGCATGTTTGTGACTGCTTCCTCTTCGGCCTGCATCAGAAAGCATTTTGTCTTGTTTTCCATTTCTGTAATCATGAAGATAAGAGGGGCTGTTACAGCAGAGGGAAAGTGTAACTGCTCAAACAACTGCACGGCACAGATCAAATCTATCATTGATCGTCATTTAATAGACAACTGAACAGTCAACACACCTGATGAAACATGTACACACACACACACACACACACACACACGAGCAAAGCAAGACAGAGCAACAGGGATCCATTAACAGTAATGAGCATATACCAGTTAGGATGATCTCAGGGTGTGACAGCAGTAGAAAGCCAGGGGGCGTGCACCTTGTTTCAGTGCCAACCTGCCATCTGCGCTCAGCACTGGCAGAGTTAATGAGCGGATTAGACCCACATGCACAGCCGTGGGACAGGACCCCTACCCTGCCACCAGCAGGGGCCCACCACACCGGCACTTTAATATGGCTAACATGACAGAGGCAAGGTGGCTACTGCACACACGCTGAGTAGAAACTCAATGATTTTCGACATGCAAGGACATGTGGGTAGACTGTTTGACCCGTTCCTTGATGGATGACACTGTTTATGTGTGTGTGTGTGCATTTGTGTGAGTACTTTTCATGGATGTTCTAATAAAGGACTATAAATGTGAACGTGAAGAAAGCTACACTGAAGCACTCAGCACAGGGAACAAGGGGAATCACACCTCATTTGGCACAGACAAAAGAGCGGCTTGATGAAAGGAAACCAGGAGGCAAAACAATTCTATTCACCTTGAAAAGATTCATATTAGGAGAGTGGGGCAATCTGTTGAACAAAGTGGGAATATGTTGGCAGCTCTGAAAGGCACTGACCCCTGGGAGTCGACCACTGTTTACACCCAACACGCCATCAGCACCACTGAACCACCTCCTGAGACTGAGTATTGTGATGCCCACAGGAACACGGAGCCCTCAGACCTCCCCAGCTACTAGCAACATCTATATGTGTTACCGGCTTCCTCCTCACTGCCATCACCACCTCTGCTGAACATATAACACTGAGGTAGCACTCTGCTGCAGGAGGTGAGGAGAGGACGGCTGCACCCAGTGACTCAGATGGCAAACAGCCACGGAGACAATAACAACGTAAAACAGGCTGCTTACAAAATAAAGGAACGGATAAATGATTTAATACACTGACCTTGGGAGCAATTAGACCTTAATCACTTCACGCTATCTGCCCTGAGAGATACACTAATTAAAAATTACAATGGTAGACAATAAGGGAGGCTTTGTGTGGAAATACCTGCCAGCAGAGACGTTTAGAATCTATTATTTTAGGTTTTGGGAAATGTTATTTCCGAAGAAAAAAAGTACTAACACGCCACTGGAGATGCATTACGGGTCTTATCCACAAACATGTACTAGCATTCATGTTGGACATTTTAATTCATACCTTTCATACCCAATATTGCCTCCTGACCACAGCAAGGAAACTTTAACCACTAGTCAAATAGGGGTTTGGCAGAAATGTTAATTTGCCCTGTCCCCTCTGTCTGAGCTTGTTTCTGTCCACAAACTGCTGCTGGTCCTACTCCCTAAACTAAGATGGACATTCTTCCCTGCTTCTTTCCTCTATGACTGTAGAAGCCATCATCATCCTGCCCACCAATCACGCTACAGAGCACAGCTGAGGATGAGAGCGGAGACAAAGTCCAGACGTAACCATTTGGAACACAATGTTTGTTTTTACGTTTGTGCCATGTAAAAATAAAGCAGTCTTCTTCTATAAAGTGCCAGACTTCCCATTAAAGACACAGACAATTATGTTTATGTCATGGACATCCCGCTCTCCTCCCCCTGCCCCCTACGGTCTGCCCGTCTCTCCACACTGACTGATCAAGGCCCTGGGAGCCCTGTAATAACAGACTATTTAGACACTCATCACTGATTGTCAATTAGAGGTTCTGTCTCCTGTGACCTCCAACACAGTAACTTTAAGGAGCTGCTGAAAGGCCCAGTCATCTCTACCTGGTTAGTCACCGTTCACCGTTATTTAAAGGCTACTTCACCTCAAAACATCCACATAATAATGCTGAACGTCCCCGGAGCTGCCGAGACAAACAGTTTCACACAGTGTTAGCAGGCGACCAATAAACAGTAATGCACAAAGCCAAAGCCAAAGCCTAATGGCTGAATGCACTATGTGTTAAAAAAAATAACCAAATGAAATCACAGGCACTCTGAGATGTTGCATGAGTCATCACTGTTTAACTAAAGACTAATAAAGAAAAACAGACCCGAGAATAGAGTGAAATGGAATGAATGGCATGGCTTTTCTGTGCCTCATACACAGCCTATCAGAGCACTGGCAGGCCTGACGGAACATTGTCCAGTGGTGGTGTTTTATTGGAGGCTTGTATTTGTTAATGTGTCTGGGCTCCTGCACTGTTGAGAGAGAGAGTTTAACAGAGAGGCTGTTGTGCATGAGTCTGGCTGAGCTCCACTGTCCCGTCCAGCCAAACTAGCATATTCACACTTTTTTGATAAAGCTTTATGAACTGTGGGCACTCTGTGTGGGTGAATAGGCACTCTACCTCTTCACACACACAGTACTTTTTTTTAAAGTTCACAGTGTCAGCTGGGCTGAGAGCAATTGTTCCAGTGAAAGTGCTTTTGCTTTATTTTCATCACCTTTTCCTTGTCCAGTTTGCCTCTGAGTCTTTCTGTGTTGCTGAATAGCTGCCTACACGCCTCTCTTTCATGGCGTCCTCTCTGTCGCTGGAACAGAGATGCCTAGGCAGGGCATGGGTCCTAAATAAGGACTTGAGGCCTGACACATGTGGCCTGTGAACTGACAGCAGCTTTGTGGCAGAGGCAAGCAGGGTGGGAGTTGGGGGCCAGGGGCCAGGGACACTTGGAGAGGAGAGACAAGCTGAAGGAGCCCCTTGAGAAACGGCCCGGCTCAACAACCACAACAACACCTTAACAAGGGCTCCAGTCATCCAGCGGAGTCAAGCTGGAAGGAAAGGAAGAAATGGTACCACTGCTCAATGCCAACAGGAACCAAGAAACCCTGTGTCAGATGGAGAATTGGTGAAGGGCAGAGGAAAAGCTTAAAGGGAGAGTGGATGGATGATGGACTGAGGGTGGTAGAGAGAGAGAAAGACTTGGTGGGCTAACCCCCCCTTAGTGTTTGTTTCAGGCAGGAAGCTGGAACCAATTCTGAGGAAAACAAGTTGTGTAAAGGCAGAGTAAAAGAAGAAATGGAAGCAGACAGGTAAGAGAGGAAAAGAGAGCACCTTGAAAGTGTGCTGCGTGTCACAACACATTGCTGCTGCATATGCTGCGGTACCTATGAAAAGACCGGCAGGGAGAAAAACAACTCCATAAGCATCCAGAAGTAGTTCAACGTGACAGTAGGGAGAAAACACAACAACAAAGATATGGATTGAAATGACAATGCATTAGAGAATCAAGTTTTTTAGAATCACATGGGGTGGTAGTATTGGTTATCATCAGTAGTTTTTAAAGAATAGCTACAAAGCTGAAAGAACGTCAATTCGAGAGTAAAAGAAAAGGCGAGAAGGAGGAGTGGGTGGTTTTCCAGGACAGCGGACAAAGAGAAAGACAATTACAGAGGCTCTAAAAATCTATTCAGTGAATTTTTCTGGGAACCGTTCATCCTCCATCTCTCTCCCTTCCCCTGTCCCCCTGACTCACTGTGCACTCCTCTGGCCTGATCCCAGCCTAATCCTCCACTTTACCTCCATCTCAGATGATTTCACAGTTGTCAGTGAACACTGAATTTCCTCTTTCTTCCCACAAATGTTAACTGGGGAACATGCCAAGACGGTGCCCGGATAGTAAACTGGCTAGAGTGGAGAAAAAGTGTCTCTCAAACTGGCAAATGTTTCCCTCACGGTTGTTAGCATTCTCCACAACACCGAGTTAAAACACTTGGCTGACAGTGTCATTTAGAGGATGAAAACATCCAGACTGGAGTCGCTGTTCTTTGGAGAGCCATGCAGGAGAGTGGTCGCACCAGCTAATGTCCTTCGTTTAACATTAGAACCATCAACAGCTCAGTCACAGGACAAGAGACCCTCTCACTGAAGGTTGTGATGACATCTCCACCTGTTCCCCACCCATCAACTTATGTCCACACATTGTAATGGGAGTTGTGTCTTTGGCCAGTCGTGCAGGGACTGATCAGGAGCAGACTCTGTCTAATTGCCGTTAGCGAGGTCACTGTCCCTCCTGCAGCTAATGTGGATTTACTGACTTTAAATCCTGCTTTAACGAGCCAAAGAATCTATATGACAAAAAGAAAAAAACACATACAGCTGTCCAACATGGACAGTTTGGGTAACAAGAAAGGAGACAGTAGCTAATGGTTTAAAATGCCACTGAACATTAAATCCCTTCTGTCATGTCCACAATTGTGCTCATTGATTCCCTCTTACAGCTGCAACACTGTTTTGTTTTCTACACTTCACACCTCTGGAGCTTTGTGCCATGAAGCTATGCCGCTGGTATGTGACCACTGCAGGCAGTGGAGTGAAATAGGTCTGAAAGGGGGTCAGAGTAGCTGCGCTGGGGTAATGTTCTTGGCACAGACGGCACCATGTGTTACCCGGCTGGTTACTGCTACACACAGAGAGAGGAGTGAGGTGTGGTAACAGTAAACAGCCCAGACGTAGGAATGCATGGGCAGTAAAACGCTACACAGCGCCATTCTTCACAGCATCCACATCTCAGCAGGGACACAAATATCAACCTTTCACCCACACGTTCTGTTCGACAAACATTCGGCGCACTTCTATTCTCCCACTGTCTATAATTGCTTTAGTGTCTATAACTGACTATCCGACATTCTTCCTGTCTTTCACTGACACGCATGTCAACAAGTTTTTTTCCCGTTATTATTATTAATAGCTCTGTGTGTAAACCGTTTGTGGTTTAGCATAACACCACATAGGCCATATGCCATTGTGGTCACCTCAGGGACAGACCCTCAGAAAAAAAGGCTCCAGACTTGGGGGCCACAGCAGCTGAGGATTGAGAGACTGGATAACAAACATGTTTTCAGGGATGGCAGGGGGACAAGAGATGTCACTGTGAATAACACTCCAGTGACTTGTTCTGCAGTGATACTCAACTATAATATGAGTCAACATTTGTTTGGACTAACCTGGTAGATTCAATAAAATCAAGTGTCTGTGACCGATGAGAGGCGGTGCGGTTCATATACAGCGCTATGGATCATTTAGTGCGCTGTCAACTGAGGAGGGCGGCAAAAGTGAAAGCATGTGTGACATTCGGGAGGTGTCTGAGTGAGTGTGTGTTTTGAACACGTTCGGAAACTGAATGTATGAAAAAGCCAAATGTTTAATATATCCAAACATTTCTGGCCTACTTAAACACAACATAAATCCGTCCTCAGCAAGTCAGCCACACAGAGAGGGAAGAATAAAGACAGAAAAAGCAAAGTGCATGACAGCCAGTGCTACGCATCCTTCTTCATGGCAAACAAAGTCACTGTTTATCTCAGTTATGCTTTTAAACTTTAAGCCTCTATATTCTCTGGATTCCTGAACATCACAGCATGGCGAAAAACTCCAGGAAGAGTGAGATCCAGGTACACTCATAATATAGAGCCACATGTACTGTGGTCCAATTAATTCAGTGATTCCCAGGGATATTGGAAAGGCAAATGATTTAACAAAGAGCTGGGATTAGAACAGCGTGGAACAAGGTGCTTGAAGCGAAAACAAAAAAAGGAAACAATGAGCGATAAGGAAGACTGCGCAGGGAAGATAATTAATGAATAGCAGCGTCAAATAATACAAGCTGTAACAGTGGGACCTCTTGTCCTACTTCTGCTGTGTATTATGCACACACACACACACACACACACACACACACACACACACACACACACACTAAAATAAGGGGGAGGAGGAGGAATTAAGAAGTGGTTCCAAAAGGAATTTAATAGTGATTTACCAACAGACTTTCCCATAAAAATGTCTTCAGGAAATAAAATATGAAACAGCATGGGTCATTAGGAAACATGGAGAAAAGCTGGCAGACGGGGACATTCTTACAATAATAATGGTGAAGCCACACTGCACAAAAAAAAAAAAGGTCAGACAGTGGTAAAACCAAAAACCTTTGTTAATGTGGGGGGGTTTCAAGCTCACATTTCTTTGTTCGGCTGTGACCAATATAGTGAGACTTCCCCAAAACAAAACTGGACATAGCCGATTTTATATGGAAATCCTGAAAACATGTTTGC
The DNA here is from genome assembly GCF_024713975.1 of Paralichthys olivaceus. Classification (NCBI taxonomy): domain Eukaryota; kingdom Metazoa; phylum Chordata; class Actinopteri; order Pleuronectiformes; family Paralichthyidae; genus Paralichthys; species Paralichthys olivaceus. The sequence continues at coordinate 21,142,153 of NC_091103.1, forward strand.
ATGGAATATGCAACTCAGACGAGCATAAGAGAAAAAAAATCGCTGGGCAGATAAAGAATCCAGTTTCCAGAGGTGTGTATTTACTATAGGATGTGATTTATGAATTAATATTCAAATATATTCAGTTCACGGGGTCCTGCCTTGAATTATGTGAGGTAATTTTCCCAGTGTTGAGAAAGTGGCTGATTTCTGTGGCAGGTAATTGAGAGCAGTGATGTGAATAGAGTGTCGGATACGGTGAAGGCCTGACTCTCCCCTCAGCGTCAATGTCTCTCTGAGGCCCAGGAAGGAACCATTGTTCCATCAAGGGACACAAAAAAAGGATTAATTTGAATTTGGTTTACAATGCCATGCCTTTCAAGTTAATCCATCTGGCCTGTGCCCCGGACTTGCCAGCTACTCCCTGCGTTCTCCATTCATTCTGCCAGTGCTCTTTGTCTGCAAGAGGGGTAAATGTCAACTCTGCCGCTGCATAGACAGACAGAGTACTGAGAGATACTGAGGCAGAAAGAGAAAATTAAGACGGAAAGAAAATAAAGTCTGTGTTTGCTGATTTTTTTTTCCTTTTCTAATCCTTGAAATTTTTTTCCAATTATTCTGATATCTCCCTCACTTAGTTTTCGCTCCATACAAGTAACTGATCTATACACAGCCAGATGCATCCATCGATAATATATATATAGTGAAAATTCTCTTTCAGTGCAGAGGAATTATCCACAGCAATGTAGTAATTTTGCCTTAACAGATGGAGATCTGGCACTCAGATTCCGTTAATAACAGGCCGTGTGAAAAAAAAACACACAAAATAGTCATGTCCTTCCTTCCTGTGAAGTTACTAAATGGCCCGCATTATCCGGCACCCCCACTGAGAGTGTTAGGATGAGTCTCCACATACAGCCATCATGTCCGCTTCCCCCCAGAAATACAGATTATACATATTACTATAATGGCTAAGGGAATGTTGGGTTGCTGTTTGTTACTGTCTTTCTTTAATTTTATAGTTTCTAAAAAATATATATATTTTCCTAAACCATTTTTCCAGACGCTGTGGTTTCAGACTTTTGTACCCCATTCTAAATATAATAATGATGTACAGGGTGAACATAAAAACCAAATACCATAAGTTGCATAACATGGAAAATAAAACCGACACAATGATAATACTAAAGATGGAAATAGACTGGAAATATAAATATGGACATAAAAATTGAATATAAAACCACTGAACTATGATAAAATAAATTCAAGCAATATAATTACACGTTCACAAGAATAGAATGGATGGACAACTCAAAAAAATGTACACACAAGAACACTAATATACACAACTGATGATTGTGAGGCTGCAGTGAGAGAAGCATTCACAGGGAAAACATATCATCGCTGGCCAAGACACAAAGCACAGGCTCTTGTTCACTCTCTTATCCTGAGGCTGCAGTCGGACAGTGCAGCTACTGATCTGTGTTTCTGCTGCACAATTCCCAACACACCTCTGAAGGACACACACACTTCGGCAGATCAACTCGAGCCAAAAAAGAACAGTTGTGGCAGACATCTGCATGGTGGATGTGATGTGGAGTAAAAAACTGAGGGACACAGATGGGGTTTTTGAAGTCTCCTGGCCATTACCTATAGTTAACAAGCCTTTCAATTAGCAGGCACAGTAATGTGCGACTGCATATATCAATAAAACACAGAAAAATGGTTCAGTTGCAGCTGAATTAAAAGAGTAATCATTAATCCATCCAGCTCCCGAGAGAGCAAACTGAAATACTGATAATATACAGTATACAAAGAACAATGGAGGGGAAAGATTTTTAATTAGAAATGTTTTATCAAACTACTCCACCATCTCAGGCAGATGTCCTCTTGGTGCCTCTCAAATACTCCTCTGCATTAGTCAGGCAGCCCACAGTCCAGTAGATCATGAATGCAGTGTGTCTATATCGCTCTACAAATTATAAAACAAGGCAGATATTCACCACTTTTAGTCATTTAACTTCAGCACTTCTTACTTTGTCCATATTACAAAAAAGCACCATAACAGCAGCATGGCAGGCCAAGCTGATGTGGAATGAAGATTTACAAAGGACACTTTGATATTTTATTTATACATTCTGTAGTTATATGCTACGCACAGAGCTTTTCAAAGGCACCGATTCTCTGCACAATTTTCAGATTCATCCCACTTAAAAGGTTTTTGTGAAAGTGAGTGTCAAGACAATGCAAAACTGTACAAGCCATCTCCAACATATATTTAAAACCCACAGACAGCTGTAGGGTTCTTCCTAAAGCAAGGCTTCAGATGATGACTGGAAAAAATAATTATGATCTAATTAAATTAATATGAAAACAATAGTAGAAGGCCAACCGTGCTGCCTGAGGGGAGGTACTATACTCCAATTACACATTTGAATTTTATAGGTCAAATCTCAGTAGTATGGTGAGGATTTAACTAATATTCAATTACACAGTGGCTTAGTTCTAATATAAACCAGCAGATTTAGCTGTCGCTCTGTGTTTGACAGCATGCAGCATGCAAAACTAGACTAAATGGACATAGAGCTTTGGCCATGTCAGATGGATTTAACCTACAAAGATATTGCATCCCTGGGCACTTCCAGCATGCTGTCAACTTTGTTTACCAGAGCTCTTTTTACACAGGCCTCAAAATGTCAGTTTTATGGCCAGTGTCACAAATCAGATTGATGTTGCATGCTGCATAAACTGCACCGGGATTTCTTCAACGCGGCCATTCTTTCACACAGAATTTGACACTTTATTACATGAGCCGGAATCACAAAACACTGTGAAGCTCAGAATTGGAGAAATGCAGTGCACAGCCCCCACACAGTGACGAGGTGTATTGAGGTAGACAGCTCATACCACCCCGCTCTCATACAACATTAGTCCTGGCTGTGTGTTGCACATTCCAGCCCCCCTGAGTGTGTCCGGGAAGTGGGGCCCCACCACTGTGGATCCATCTATAGAGTGCTAATCCACCGCTGGGCCATGCAAAACAGGGGACAACCAAACATAAATAAATAAGAATGAGCTGAATCCCTGTCTACTTTTCCCGTTTCAATCAAGTGCGGGGATGGAAACCAGACGGCACGGTCACATTGAGGGGTCAGTCCGGGCTCAATTAGAAAGGCCCTCGCTGAAAACAGTGTGTGATTATTTTTAAGCCCTTAAAGTGTCTCTCCCTGCTGGCTGAGAAGTGGGGAAGTGGTGCTCAGGAAGAGGGGGAAAAAAAGTTACTTTGCCCCCAAACCCGCCTTTCTCCCCACACCGGCTGTCAAAATGTAAAAAGTTTATAAACAGAGACAGACGGGATTAAAGGTGCAAGGAGGGAGGTCAAAGAGAAGGGAAAGGGAGATGGAGGACCCCGAACCCTCTCACTGACAGATACCAGTCGCCAGCAAGCGCCAACCTCAGGCTGGTCACCAAGACCACACTGCTGTGGAAAAAAGGACTGGGTTCATAAGAGTCTGGAAACTAAAGCTTACTATTTATTTGTATGACTGGTTGTGCATTCAGTTCGGCTCCAGTATATGGTGAAATATAATAAAAGGCACCATGCTGAGGGAGAGGGAGTGGAGTAGTGTTAGTGGTTTATATACCCAGGGAGCATTATCATGTAAATGGTAGTTACTGTACAGTAAAAACCCCACTTTTACAAATGATAGCAGCTGAGCCTCAGAGAGGGAGGGATGTATCCTGAACGTAAGTGCTCTTCAGGGACTCTATTCCTGCTTTTTGTCTCCTTCATTAAAGAGATGCAGCTGAAGAGCTTCCATTTCCATTGCTGAACACTATGTACTTTAGCTATGAATCTTCCATATCACTGTCTCCCTGACAGTATCCATGTGCATGCACAGGTTGGTGAAAATCAATGATCCTGTACCTGGCTATGTCATGTTTCCTATTATCTCGAGTTCTCCTCAGCACACATTTGGTTTCCATAAATAACCGAAGAGGCTTGTAAGTGACTCTTGATTTGTTAACAGATGGGGCATCACTTGGAGGATTCCATTAAAACTCTGCTTGGAAATCATTTGATTGCCTTGAGGACAAACCAGTTTTGTGTTCTGCAGCTGAAAACTATTAACACACTGCCTCTATCACCTTTCACTCATCACACAGTGTATGAGCATTACACATAGCACAACATTATTTCATTACGCTAAATCCCATCCCTTCTCTGTTTTTGCAAATATGGTGACAGCGCCTCTTCAGATCAGGGACAAAGGAATACAAAGGACAGTTTGGATGCAGCATGAATGGTGGACAAATAAAGTCCAAGTAATTTGAGTTCTTTTTCATTCTAGTTGACCATAACTTATTGTCTATGTCAGAGGAACTGAGACCCAGGGGTCATAGCTGCGGCATTGCCCTTTATCAGCCTGAGCACCTCTTCTACTGGTCAGGGCCAGAGACATTTAACTCTGTTAGCCAATTACAATCCAATGCTGTCAGCAGATCACAGTGATGCTGAAGCCCCCTGATGAATACAGGAATGCTGAGGATATAAATGGGTTTCATCTGGAGTCGGCCCGTACATCCACACTGCACATACGCACATGTGCACACGTCCACACGTCCACACCCACATTCTCACACACACACATACACTCACACATCCCTGCTGAAAGGTTTTCCCCTGGGTCTCATCTGTCTCACTTTGTTTCACAAACTCACTTGTGATCGTTTGCAGAAGAAAAAAGCCCCTTAGTGAGCATCTGTTTAACTTACTTCTATAGGAGTCCAGCCCAAAAGTCTTTCAACTTGACATCAAAGCTGACCAATGGATATAGTCCCCAAAGTACTTATCAACTGTGAAAACTCACTACAGATCAAGTACGATTACTGTCTTGTAGTAGCTGTACTTTTAAAGTTTAAGGGTGTAAACAGTCTCTGCTAAAGCGTGAGACAGACGACAAAATCAGTTGCTTCTCTCAACACTGACAAAAATACTTAAATTGACCCATTTGAAAAATCACCTGATCATCCGCATCCTCTCCATAAATTCCCTTGACATCCCTGATCTCCTATAGTCCCCAAAACCTGAGACAAATGGGAAAGCCGTTAAGATAAAAAAGATTTTTCCGAGTACTTCACTGGATTCCTCTGACAGGCCAGATAGTTGAGGTAATACAGATTGGTTTTAAATGCCTAGTCTACCGTTTCCTTCCAGCAAATCTTTTGTCTACAAGCTGGATGGATGCTCATTCTCCATCTGTGGCTGAGAGGATTAACAGATGGGCTAAGGGAGTCTTATCTCACCTTGCAGAGATAAATCAAACGGGGACACACAGCGCTGCTCGCACACTGCTCTGTAGAGCAGCGGACAGCGAGGAAGGCATTTGAACAGTAATGCCACACACAGCCACCTCGCCAGACTGTTTGTTTAAAACCTGCTTTAAGGGTTTACGCTCTGCTCTGCCTGCCCTCAGGAATGAGCAGCCAATGGCTAAAGGCTGCAAGTGTTGTTTGGAATGGTCACCTTGATCTCTTCTCCCGTGACAGTTTCCAGACAACATGAGACAAAAAAGCTGTCTGCCGAGAACTTGGCATAGATTTTCTCTACCTCTGACCAGCCTCTGATTTTTTTACGCCTCCCTGGAATATCCTGACACCTACTCACGTACGCTTGTTTTGTAGTCTGAGCAGGAAAACGACGTGTGAAGCTGAGGAATCGAAATCACACATAAAAGATCAGAAAACACCACATTTACAGGCTCCCCAAGGTTACAGCGATATGTGGCAGGCGACCAAAAATTCTACAAAACGTTACTGCCGTATATATCTGACACCCACATTTTGACATATACATGCTGCTGTATTACTTGTATTCAGGGACTTAAATGTACAATTCTGCATCACAAAAGAGTCGAGGGCTGACATTTTCCTTACCCTGCATGCCAAAGTGAACGTTATAAGAGTTGTTACAACTTTATGGTCAAGTTGAATAACAGTTGATGTTCAGAATAGATATATATATAGTTATATGAGGACAGCTATAATAACATCTGTGCGACTGGAGGACAAAGCTGGCTTTATGTGGCTTTGCCTCAGGGGAAATAGTTTGAATGTCGTGAGGGACGAAAGGAAACCATATTTTCTGATACAATTCGAGCTTGAAAGCGCTGCAGCAGAAATTCTTTATGTGGCAAAGCAAATCAGGAAAAATGACCATGTCTGTCAGAGTAGTGTGCGATCGAGTCATTGCTGAGGATTTGTTCTCGCGGAGCTAATTTGCTGCAGATACTAAACAAAAAAGAGATATTTTAACTGTTTACTGCTGCTACTTTATATGCACAATTTCCATTAGGTTGTGGACGATGGAGGTTTAAAATACCCCAAGCAATTACAAATGTTTGATCGGCAGAATAGCCTCAACAACTGGTAATTACAAAGAGCTTCAGTCCAAATGATTTCCCGACGAGAGGCACATTGAAGAGAGAATACTCTAATAGGAAACTTGATAGAGTCAATGTGGCTAAATGATGAAATATTTGTGCCCAATGGGCTGAAGTTAAATGTAATTATGGTGCTGAAGGGATGTTCAATGTCATTATGGGACTATTTTAACAGCTGAGTAGATCAGGTATTCACTCCCCGCACTGTGATTCAGATGTGTTGGAGGCCATAGCTTCTAATGAAGACAGAGAGGGAATGATATGTTTAGAGATAGGAGGAGATACAGATGGTGCCGGTGAAGAGAGGCCTTTTATCTTAAAACACTATCATCAATTTTTGCATATGAAAAAGTTCCACGCCATAAAGAGGGTGCGCCCTCGTCAAGGTGACCTCTGGGCTGTGAAACATCAATGGATCAGGTGCAGGCCAACTGTTCTATTGAAGGTGGGAAGCTGAAAAGAATCACTGCGACTTCAAAGAAACCGTTGGCACAGCACAGAAAGAGGAGGACACTCATAACAGTTGACATCAATCAATAATGGTCCAGGAAATAGATTCTCTTTGTGTTGACCAGAAGCAGCGCCGGAGGCTAATCTTCATTCTAAGCCTCCAACAGAGAACAATGGCCGCAGAGTGTTTAAGAGCGTGAATTAAATTTAAGAGCAACTTGCATTTTGAACTAACTCTGCTGCACCGAGGGATGACAGCCAGCTGTCAGGCCACAGTGGCAACTGAGTGCTGCACCACTGAGGACAGCGTCTGTTTGCCAACAGCAAATAACTGCCTCTGGCCCATTTAGGACCTGCTCTTTTTTCTTTTCTGCAAACAAAAGCAGTCTGCCACTGAGATGACACGAGCTCTTCTCAGTGGCGACCACTACACCGCCCGATCAAACACAGAGCTGGACATGGAGCAAGCCCAAAGCCAACAAAGTAAAGAACTCTGAACTCACCAGAGTACATGAACACTACATAGTGCCAGGCCAACAAAGAAGAATTTAAATGTGTTGGCTCATTGGAGGTCCCGGGATCTTCTTTGCATGGGAAGTGTTCATTATCCATTAAACATTCATGAGAAACTCAACGCAAACAATTATTTACATTTTTCTTCGACGAGACCAGGAGAAGCACAGGATTTGGGTTTAAAAGCGACATGATACTCGATGCAATACATTAGACTTAAACTCATGACAGACATATTAACATTAGTCTTTGCAGGGAGCTAGGTAAGTAGCACCAAAGTAAACATTAGACTGAGCAGACCACTCCTTAAGTTTTAAGTGGAATCAGAACAGGAATCAACCTGCTTGGCCTTCAAGCAGTATTGCTACACACACAGGAAGAAAAAATAGTAGAACAGACTGGTATATTAATGGCCATGGGATTGCCAGTGAGCAGAAAAAGCACAAGGAAAATGTAGAACAATATCCTAGGTGTAAGAGCTGAGACTTTAGGGAGATATCTAAGCTGGCAAGTGCCGAAAGACCCACCAAACGCAAAACACATGCACCTATAAACACACATGCTCTGACAAACAAATGTCACACAAACACGCACACACACACTCTCAGGGACACGCACGCATACATTCTGTGGCAGCATGCTTATAGCAAGAGAGTTGCCAGCTGTCTGAGATCTTTGAGAGAACAGAACACCACCTGTCCCCTTATCTTCCCCTCATGAGCCAAGAGAGACTCTCGGTCCAACTGGAGCCTCAGCCTTCCATTCTCTCATCCCACGCTTAATGGCAGCATGTCCACTATTTTCTTCTCCACAATTTATCCCCGTCTTTGTTGTTCCTTCCCATCTCTACTTCTGCATGTTTGATCTCAAAGCGCCAGATTCCATGCAATTATTTTAAATCGCATCAAGGCTTTTCCGACAGGAGTAAATGTTGTACCTGCAGTCCTTGGCGCGATGATGAGGTTTAGATATACTAAAGGTGGACAGTTGTGCCAGATGTTCCTTTTGTCGCCAGATAGGAGCAGATGGGGTGCAAGGTCAACGTTTCTCTGTCTTGGTGTTTACATTATCTCACTCTTTCACCTCTACTCCTCGCTGGGCCATTGTTTTGCTTTCGGTTAGCCGAGTGTTTGGGTGCAGACAGGTTGATGGAAGCCAGGCCCGAGCATGGGTAAACTCCAACCACAGCTAAACCCCCTTTTTGCTGCAGTCTGAGTAAACAAGCAAATGTGATATGGTTAGGAGTAAGCATGGCATGGAATGGATTGTGTTGCTAAATGAGAGCATCATCAGTTCTGGTCGGTGACTGTGGGATTGAAACAGTACTCGGGTCAGGTGCAGTCGATGTGCGAATGTAGAGTCTGTGCTGGTGCTGGCAGCTACATGGCCATCAGTCAAATAAGAGCAACACATGCAGTTTCCAGGTAACCAGCTGTAGTGAGGATATGTGTATGAAGGCAGTGCTAATGGGCCAGAGTTCCTCAGAGTAACACACACACACACACACACACACACACACACACACACACACACACACACACACACACACACACACAGACCTTCCTGTCCATACTGTACACACATGCACACACTGCACAGGAGCACTTAAGCATGGAAGGACTATTGAAAATATGAGAGCTGGCCGAACCAGACATCTGCGAGTGATGATCTGATTGGTGGAGACCAGGCTGATGTTTTTCAGACTACTTGAGCAGCACTATAGCAGATGGAGGTCCCCACTGGGTAGCATAGCTAAAATTAACCCTACAGCTTAACATAAATTAAGCCGGGCCCCTGGGCAGGTAGCTTGAAACCCAGAGGATTGAGGCGAGTGAAGGGCAGGGAGTACCAGGCCGACAGAGACCGGGCCACAGCTGAGGAAAGGTTTCATGAGATCAGGAGGGTCCCCTCGTACCCAGAGCAGTCACTCCAACTCCTCTGAGGTTGAAAGTGAATTTACATGGCAGTGGTGAACCTTGGGTAATGTGATTAAATCGTGGCAACACACTGAGCAATGATTAACTTATTCTCTCCCCTCTCTGTGCCCTTCCATGCTGCCTCTTGCATTTCTGTCAGGCAATCAATAAGCTATTATAGCTCCAAACAGTGGGGTAAATTAACTTACAGGCTCCACCTGCAGAGTCGGCACTCTCCCATAATCCCATTGGCAAGGAAAAACGAGACTGGACACAAAGGCCAGGACCCAAGATCATCTGCCTCCACACCATGACTATCGGCATGATGCTGGCATAGAAAACAAAACAGGTGATAGTGATACACTGCTAAGCTCTGGAGAAGTGGTGGGGTAGAAAGTAATACTGCACTACGGGTATATACAAGAATAACACACTGACAAAATAAGTGTTGAAAACCAGCATTAGCGAGAGCTATAGCCTTAGTTAACTTCAGGGATGTGAAAAACTCTGGGGAAAAGACTAGTTATGTCCCACCTGGTCACTGAGGGGCTTTCTATCCCATCCATCAGATAGTAAAATTGTCTGAATGGAGCCGAAGCACCACTGATAGATGAGAATCTGATACTAGTGCGAGGCAGAGAAAGAGAGAGAGGTCTGGAAGGGAGAATAGAAATGTCACCCCGGAGCCTAACAGCAGCACTATGGTCATACAATACCAGGTCCCACTGAGTCAGTTGTCAGCTATTTCAAACTTACCCTCAGCAACACTGACTACTGTTTGAATTTTCAATGGATCCTCTCTACTTTTCTCCTTTTACACATGACGTCCCCCTGTCTGTCTTTTATCCAACTCTCCGCAGTATATAGTTACATGGAGATCCTTTTGTGTCCTTGCCACACCCTGTTCAGAAAGGTCAAACCGGCACAAAGAAGAGGTGAGGGTGTATCTGTTCTATTCACTGCTCACTCAAGCAGCCCTTCTCCTTGTGGTCTTAATTATACTATTGTATGTGTTTACATACACTTCAACAAGGATGATTATGTGTGCCCCACATGTAGCTGAGCCTGAGGTGCGTAAACTACCTTTTCCAAGTTAATAAGACGAGACAGATGCTTCAACATGTCTTTGCAGATACGACCTGCATACGTTCAATTATGTTTGGTGTCAGCTTGTGGCTTTTTTTGTTCGTCCATTTCTTTTTACGTCCTTCATCATTAGTACTGTGGTAATGAGGTCAGGCCCTTTTGTAATGTGAGACCAAGTATGCCGAGTGTCCAGGGTTTAGAAATGAACTGTGGGCATTACAGAAAGGTCATGATAACAAGAGAGCTTGCATAAGAACTAGACCATGATAATGAGCATCAGCTCTCAATCATACTGCTCCTATTTTAAAACCCACTCTTGTATCTGCCACACGACAAGGAGAAACTAATTTTCTCCCAATTGTTGCATTAATGATCAGATTAGCTTCCCAGACAACCAAGGACAATTAGATGACAATTGGATGCCATCGTGTTTCCCCTGTTTGCCTTTGTCATTGACTGATGGCAGGGCTGCAACTATCCACAGTCTGCAGCAAATAGACTGCAATTCATTTGTAGTCTGATAGCAGAAGGCGGATCATTATCAGTGTTTGGGTCTACTGCTTACCTCACCGACTCTTCCTGCCTGTCACGCTCCAGGCTCAGGAACATGCTACAAGTCCGATAAGATTTCAGACTTCTATTTTGTTCTGCTTCTTCTCCTGTCCCCTCTGTGCCTCAACCTTTCTCTCTCTATCATTATCACAGGAGACAGAATGAGAGAAAGAAACAGATGGGGGGGGGGGGTAGAAGGAGAACAGAGAAAGGGAACACATATCAGATGAAGGCTGATATAGCGCCATAGATTATTTCCCTTCTTTCTGTTTATCAGTACATTGAATCTGAAGAGAAAGAACCTGCAAGCAAACCCTTGCTTCGCAAACCAACAGAGCTTCAATTTAACAGAAGTCATCCATGTAAAGCGATGTGAGTCACATACTGACATCAAAGATGCAGCAGTTTATTGTCAATGTCACTAACAAATCCAAATGAAACCCATCCAAACCCATTTTGAGGCGATTTGTCGAGTGTGTGTCTGACATTTCACTGCTCTTGTTTTGTGCCCATGCTGAACTCTTCCAGGAGTTCACAGCTGGATGTCTGCCGTTGGTTGAGAGTTAGAGGGTATGTGATAAAGTATCAATAGGAGGTGAATTGGTGGCCTGTCTCCTGGAAGTAAACAGTGAAGACAAGGTGGAAAAAAACTGTCCGGCCATGACAAGATCTGTGCACACTCACCTTAAGTTGAGAGAGTGCCCCTTGAGCACATTTTTCTAACTTTGCCAAAATGTTGGCTGAAAATCCCTGAAGTTCCAGTCTCCAAACCCCTTAATCCTCCCTAACTCCATCGTCTCGGATCGAGGAGCATGATAGAAGGTTTCAAGTAAGGCTTAACCCAGGTTTAATAACCAGAGCATGTCCGCAGGGCAGAACGCCTCGTCATATGACCAGACACCAGAATGCAGGCACATACGCACACACAGCCCTCGCAGACACGTAAACACACAGCCTCTCTAGCCACGGGAGAGGCTCCAGACCAAGAGGAGATTACACCTCCCAACAAGAGTAATACCCAGGTCTCCGCAGAAGAAGTGGAGATTAGAGTCAGCCGCATACATTCATCTGGTTCTCACAAGCACTGACACACAGCTTACCACCAAGAGCATTTATCACACGTGGATCAGGGCCAAACACACACCTCAAACAAATATGGAAAGAAATTGATAAAGGACACACATAAAAATGAACTAACATGCACACACACAGACAACAGGGGTGTTTTTTAAGGAGAGGAAGTAAGGGTACTCTGCTATCAGTGGTCCTCCAGAGTGGCTGTAGAGGACTGGAACTCAAGAGCTCACATACTGTATCTTATCTACTCTAGACAACCACTTCATAATGTTAATATCATACTTCACTATCCTGGGACCCAGCGCCCATCCCTCCCATGTGTGCTGCACCGTAGCCAGACCCAAGGATTACACAGAGATGAATAAGCAGTTGCTGGGGTGATGGTGTGGGAGAGAGAAAAGCTCTGATGCACATGTTTTGGGGGGAAGTGCCCAGACACCCAGAAAGTAGGCTGTGCAGTGGCACTTCTTTTTCAAAGACGTTCCCGAGATATCTGGAAAATGTCATCGTGTGTAAATGGACGGACTCCAAAAAAACCTCAGCAGAAACAGAAGAAAGTGCTTAAAGTGGACTCCATAAGTCAGCATCCCCGGCCGTGTTAACAGAGACATTTCCTACATAAATGCACAGAGACGAGATCTGAGTGGGGGGGAAACAAGTCAGTGAGAAACAGCTGTGTTTAGCACATCTAATGCATTTCATCCTCTATTTTTATACAGAGAGAGAGAGATCAAAGAGGGAAATATTTATCACACTACAGAGACTTACTCAAGTGTCACTTGCTGAAAGGTATTTTAAGTTGCCTTTAAAAAAGGTACCTTATTTACCCAAGGTCTGTTTATTGTTTTATGGTGCAATTTCCTCCCACAGTAAATTCCACTGGTGATAAACTGATAATACAAATGTTAAAGATACAGAGTGGAAATTACATGAAAATTGTAACGGTGTCAAGCTTTGTTGTCATTTGTTCTTTTGCTTACTCTTGGAGGAAAAATGTTCAGGTGTACTTTAGGGGGGAATGTCTCATGTCTTTCCTGGCACAGTGGGCTGTCAGAGACGGGGGAGCATGGAATGATGGATGGGACTTTGGGCAGGCTCTTTTACCCATGTCTTTACACCTGCCTCTTTAGCTCATGTGCCGACGCCGTCACACAACTCACTGCTAGACATTGTTCACTGCACCAGAGTACACATGTTGACAGATTGATGGAATCAAACACAGACACAAACACAGGAAGTCCTGCCTCACCCAATCTCGTTCTACCTACAGTCTTATACAAACCAAATCCATTCATGCTACTTTCTCTCCCTCTGCAGGATTTGTGTTCTCTTCAGGCATGCTGCCAGTGTTTGCTGTAAAACAGCTCAAAGCACCTAAAACTCTGTTGTAAAGCTGCCCTGCTTCTCCACTCTGGCTCTTATCCACTGCTGCACCGCTCTTTCCCTTGCTGAGCATTTTCACCACTTGGCCTCGCATCTAGCCAGCAGTATTAGTTTTGGTGGGGGAGGGCGATGTTTCGGTGAGGTCATGCTTGTGTGTTTGTGAATTCCATGTTCAGAAAATCCTGAATTCACCATGACATTTGACAGATTCTTACATGACTGAAAGAGACATGGGCATCCTCCTTCACTTTACTCCAGGCTGCTGCCACAGTAGGAGTGACAAGTGCATTTAAGGCGAGATATATCAGCCGATATATGCCAAGTTGTGTAGTATGTTATGTTTAGTGACGGAAGTCAAAGTTTGGAGGTATGTTACCAGCACACTAACAAGCAGATCGTGCCATGAGAGTCACAACTCGTGTCCATCTTGCAGCGTAGCAGAAATGATTCTCCTCAAATGACATTTAAGGATTGACCAGCAGCAAATAGATGCTCCGGGTTTAATTACGTATTAATTATGTATTGCATTGATTTATGGAAATACCCTGTAGTGGTAAATATGCTAGGTCAAACGGAGCACACGCAGCATGCATGTTAAAAACTGTTTTCTACATATATGGATTGATAGAAGACGAGTTGATATGCATGAACATATCATCTCAGCAGGGTTTCACATAGTCTAGCTAACGGTTATGTGCTGATGGGGACTGTAATTAGACAGAAGCCAGTTGTTTCCCATGTACTATAATTTCGAGATTAACAGCATTGGACTAAAATAGCCTCGAGCAGCAGCACACACCCATCAACTATATATTCAGAAAAAGATCAACTAAAACCAAAACATAATTTATTAAATACTCAGGGATTTATTTTAAAGCCAACAGCATGCATGTAAAACTTTTTACACTCTATTATAATGCACAGTTTTCACACACACACACCACTGGGCCTTGAGATTGTGGAAGGGGTCTGCATTCCAACATAAAACAAATTAGAGCGGAGGCCAAAAAGGGTCTGTGGTGTGGAGCCCACGTCTCGGCTGCATGTTGACTCATGAGGCAGACCCTGGCTGTGCCGTTTTCATCAATTTGCTCTGAACCTCCCTGAGACAAATAACTGCCACAGTGCAGGAACACACTCGGCCTCAAGTCCTCTGGCAGCTTGCCAGCGCTCTCCTCTCACTGCCGATTCTGCCCGGGCTTTAGCTGTCCTGATTTTTATTTAAAACATTTCCCAGCCTGCTCTCTCATTCTCTGCTGTTTCTTTTCCTTCACCTCACTTCCTCTTACTTCACCTCATTGTTTCAATTTAAGTTTGAAACTTCTAATTATTTGCCAAAGTGTGAAAGGAGGTTAAATGCCGTCTACACAACACGCAAAAATAAATAGATGGACTGGGCTGGGAATCTGGGAATTCAAAATCAGAGAGGGTCTGCACTGTATTGTCACTCTTGTAGTAATTAAATGAAAGGCAAACATCCTGACAAATAAATATGTACTCTGCCACCAGGAAGTGGAAAAGCCTAGTTCAGGTGCAGGGCTTGTTCTTGTAGATAGTAGTGGAGAATAATGAAGAGTCGGGAGGAGAGATGGGTGAGTGCAGGGAAGAGAGAAATGTGAGATCGAGTAAATTCAGATGGTTTGTGTCAAGAGGAGGGGTTCTGTTGGGAGGAGTTGAACTGCAGAGGACAACATAAAGATCGCAATTCTTTGAGAGCCAACAGATGTAGTACAAGGGATTTCCTGCAAGAGAGACAGGCGGACCCCGGATCAGCGGGAGGTGGCGCTGGAGGTGGTGCCATTCGAGTGGCGCATGCCAGCCAACTGTCCTCCGCTCGGCAGATGACCCCTAGGAATGGCCCCAAATCTGTCAGAATGAACCCTGCCTGCTTCAACACATCCGACACCCCCCGACCTTCCCCCACTAATCAGAGTCAGTGAAGCCAGCTGGCTGCTCATGCTGACAGAGATTTCACGGAAGCATCGAGATCAATGAGAGTCAGAGATAAACTTGGCAGAATAGTGATAAAAGCACTGGGCCAGATTCGAGTCAATGTCTCTTTGCTTCTGTTGTTGGTCGCTGTACAAAAAATTCAACCCTGCCTCTGGAGAGCAGAGTCTGCATGTGTACACAAGGCCTGCAGCCAGCGCAGTGTGGTCAGCACCGTGCAGTGGGCCAGGCCACTAGACAGCAGGCCCTGAGGTTATCGCCTTCCTCGAGTGGAGCAGTGTGCCGTCCATTACCTCACTTTACTATCTCCGCATCCAGGAAAAGGGAAACAAGCTATTCATAGAGCCTCTCGGGGCCTCATACAGAGCAATGGATAAAACTCCTCTGACCTGTCACAGAGAATACTGCACACACATTGTAGTGTACAGTGAATGCTTAATAAGAGTGGGCCCATTTATGAGGACAGCGTCCAAAGATTTTTTTTAATTATGTCATGCTTTTGAGAAAGCTTGGGAGGATTTAAAATGTGCGGTTCATTATTTTTCCTTTGTCAATCTTTTAACAGTTTTCTGTCACAAACACATTTTCTATTTTTTCCTATTACTGTCAGAGAAGTCATAGAAACATGTTTTAAATACTCATGGAATACAGGTCAATGTGGCCATTAGTTCCTTATCAGATTGTCATTTTGCACAAAATGTCATTATTTGAAGAGAAAAAGAAAACATGAATAGAAGGATAATGATCCTAGCTTCAGCTCATTTAAAACACAAGGCAAACATGATTCATGGTAAGTGCATTAGTTTAGGCTTTGGGTTAAGAGGCTGAGATATAGAGATTGTGGGCTGCACTGTACATGTGGTTAATGATAAACCAAACAAACTGGGTTAGTGCTCCTAGCCTGGCAAAACAGGACTTGTTGAAACTTGGATTATGTTAACAATCACGGGTGAGCCAGGGAAACTGTTGAAGCCAGGCTTTTAGATTAGCGTTTCCAAAAAGCTGTGTTTTTAGCTTTTAAAGTGAAAACGTTAGCGGTGAGAGCTTGACAAAGTAAACACGATTGAAACCGCAACTTCCTGCTTTGGAGTTTCATTGGAAATTAAAAGCTTAGCGGTGCCCTCAACTCACTCTGACACCAAGTAAAACACACTGTCTACAATGTTCAGCACAGAACAGTATTGGCATGACGAGCATCTTTAATGACAACAAGGAATACAGAGCACTTTCTCATATACCCTCATGAGTCAGATTTATGGCGAGCTGTTCCTTCACTCTGCCTTGAGAAGAAATCTCAGCGTTTCTGGGGTTTTGCTTTTTTTTTTCTTCTATAGGCATCTTTTCTTCGGCAGGGTTCCGTCCCGGTTGCTCCGACAACATAATTATACGTAGTTAAGCATGAGTTGCAGAGAGGGGAGTGAGAGACACCAACTAAGCGAGAAGGAGAGAGAGGGCTGGAGCACAGTGGCTTGTCATTATGGGTCTGTTTGAACCTTATACAGAATAAGCAGCCCAAATTTGAGACTGAGCCAATGGCGCTGTGTACTCTGGTCCTCACATGTCCCGCCAAGTGTCTTGTTTTTCTTCTTGAAAAATCCACCTCTGAAATAAACATGGTATTTCATCTACTGGGGGAAAACATTTTTTGCACTTTGACCTGTGGAGAACACATGCTAAACACAATATTTCTTCTCTTATTTGACCAGTGCTTTGCACCTCTTTTTTCATTTATTCCACTCATCTGCTCTTATGATAAGCCCAGTCTATGATCAGGAGGCCTCTAAAGGTCTCTGATCTGATGCTTCACACTTTACATTTCACTGAGCTGACATAGAGGAGGGAAATTATGGCCTAAACCATTTGCACAAGAACAGTCTCATCTGTAAACTCCAGAGGTCCCACTACATCTAAAATTCAAAATACACAGCAGGCTGCCATGCTCTATCTGACTAACACCTCATACAAAAAACCATTACACTCACCACACTAGCAGCCCATGCAACACCCAGTCATGTCATTCCGTTACACACACATACACACACACACAGACACACCGTTGTTTCTTTCCCCATCTTGATTAGATCACAGTGAGCGGCTTGGTGACAGCCTCTGGGCATGCTGGAGGAGCGGTTGATATCTGAGCTTTCCTCCTCAGCCTCCACTCTCAGCCAGTCAAGAGAGCAAAGAGATAATATATCTGAAGAGCTGACCTCACCAATGAAAGCCACCCTTAAAGAATCATGGGAACAAATTTGTCAACACAGGTCACCACTTACAAAAAAGAGGATTATTTACTCTTCCTACATTACATCCTGTTGATGCCAATTACTCTCCTCACTAATATGTCTCCAAACCTGCATGTTGACCCCAGGAATGTTTAAATCCATTTCAAATCAAAGCTGGCCTGTCATTGCACAAGTGTAGCTGATGATAAAACACATTTCTGATTAAAGGTGACAAAAACAATGACTTAACACAAATGCATTAACCGCATTTCATTCTGTAAAACAACTTTTATTTATATCTACCTCTCTGACAAATAGCAGAGGCTGAGCCAAAACATAAAGGGCTTTGTTCTTATTGTGGCTCCTGACCACCTACCAAGGGCCCTTTAGAGGAGCACTCACCCTGGAATGATCAGGCCACTTCTCCCCCAAGGCTCTGCAGGCTTGCAAAGCCCGCTGGGCCAAACACATCCTGCCCATCTCCTGAGAGATTATCCAACTCAATGAACACATTGACTACAGAAACTGTGGAAGAAACAGGAGCCTGCTATTCAGCTGCATCTAAACCCAAACTATAAAATTCACACCCACGCTAGAGGCCAAGGAAGAAATAGAAAAACATGCTGCACTTACTGGCTACTTCCAGTGAGGCATTGTGGCTCACTGCTTCTCCCAGGTAGTTGCGGGCAACACAGACATAGGAGCCTTCATCCGGTTTGCTCCTCCGTCCGTGGACAATGCGTAAGAAGAAGAGGGAGCCACTGGGCAGCAGCATGCGCTGAGAACGGACGTTGTCCCTGTCCGTTTCCACCCGCTCTCCATCCTTGTACCACTCCACTGTTGGGGTTGGTCGACCCTCTGCCTTACAGTTGAGAGTGGCAGGCTCCCCTTTGGAAACAATCAGGTCAGAGGGGTGCTCCACAATCCGGGGTGGGGTGTCCTCTTGGCGCAGACGAGATCCTGAGTAGAAAATGACAAAGATGAAAGTTTGAAAGCAAGAATTTACACAGTTTAAATAGATTTGAATAGGAATCCTTATTTAACAGTTTCAATAAGATACAGGACACAGGGCCATCTTTGAAATACCTCACATAAACCTTTCTGCTAGATGGGGATATACTGTAGTTGTGTTGCAGCTGTAGTTATTGAGCCTCCATTCACTTCCACCTATATTTTGTTCATGTTCTCAATCAACTCAATGCCCACACTATGTAGCATGTTAGGAGGAGTCATGCACTATTTATATATGAATATACTGATACAAGGGTATATGTAGAAAATACTATTTGAAAGTAGTGGAACATAGTCTTTTAGGCACAATAACAGGTAATGCTGATAAGTAGTAAAGTAGTGAGAACAGAACAAATAAACTACCATTCTGTGTGTGGAGTCACCCTTTAATTACAGAAACAGCTCCTTTAGTAAAGCTGAGCAGTGCTGCAGCTACGCGACTCTGTCATTGTTCACTTCAAAGAGCAAAAAAGAAGAGAAAAGAAGGCAACAGCAAACAGGAGTATGACACACCTTAAAGGTAGAAGGAAATTACAAGATAAAAGATATGATGTAGGTGCACTGCATAGCTTAGCAATAAAAAGCAGGAGCAAGATTACATTGTTGAAGGAAAACAGCAGCAGCAAGGGGGTTAATACCCCTGTGCTATCTCAGGTCATTAATATTGCTCTGACTAGTCAGCTGTGGCTATCAAACCTGCTTTACATGCAAATTAGCTTCCTGTTGTTAATTCCTGAAGGGTGGGACTTGGTTGTGAATGCATTGTGTGCCTATACACACAACAGAGAGAGAAAGAGGGGGGTGTGTGTGTGTGTGTGAGAGAGAGAGAGAGAGAGAAAGAAAGCGAGAAGAGAGAATGAATTATTTCCTCCTTGCCGTATCTCAGAGCCTTTGGAGCTCATTCAGCACCAATTAAAGAGAGTCGGGTCTAATTGGAGGCACAGGCCTGCAATTAATTTACCCAGCATTCAGTGAACTTGCACCGCTGCCTCATTTCTGTGCCCTCTACCCATCCTCTATTACCCCAGAAATCTGGTGCTGAGGAGGCACCTTCCTGTGGTCACCACATATTTCAGGTCAAGTCAGCATAATTAGTGACAGCTCTGTGGAAAGATTAATAACCTCAACACACATGTGTAGTGTGCTCAGTGGAATATAATTAATCTAGTTTCCCAATCAAGGACATCATGATCATGGGTCATTCATAGTTTAAGACGAGCAGAGGCTGTGCAGGTTTTGGGAACATTATTTTGTCAGGAATAAACTTCTCCACATGTTTTTTCACACAAATCTTACACAAACACTAGGCTGTCCCTTTAGACTAAATGTAGGCTCCTCTTGGGATGTCTCATGCTGCATATGTATTTTCTAAAACTATTGGTCACAAATGGCAGTGGTTGTTTATGGCTGCAATGATAGCAATAAAAAACTAAAAGGGCGCTCGGAGTGTGCATTCAAGGCCTGTCATGCCAAGGCCTACGCCCTATCTCTCCATGGTAAAGAAAGGGAAAAAACATCCCCCAGATCTGCATGTTTATCCGGATCAGTTACAAAATGTAATGGGTTCTCTCTGGGGTCATGCCCCACCCCTCCACAAGATCTAATGGGAATCAGTTCTGTAGTTTTTGCGTAATCCTGTTAACCAACTAACAAACAGACTTGAAAACCTCCTTGATGAAGGCAATGAGCTAATAAACAGCAATAGTACTCGTTCTTTACATATCAGTAGATGTTTCATAATTTAGTAGCTAAAGTACAAATAAGATAAAGTCTTGGTGAGAAATCCCTGTAATTATGACAGTGTCTTTGTCCTCTGTGTCATTTTATAGATATTATCTGTGGGTATGAAAAACATATCTGTAGAGATTAAAGCATTTCTGAGAGAAACAGACGAGAGAGAGCGAGTGGCACATCAAGCCTTTAGCAGGAATGAATAAGTCTAATATCTGAGGCAGTTTATTAAAAATACATGCGGGCTATTGGAGTTGTCTGAAGCACAACTCGGCTAATTAACTCCAATTTATAACCTGCACTTTTCAGCGTACTGACTGTGCTGTCGAGACGCGGCCCTTTGGTCAGCCAGGAGCTGATCTTATACTACTCACTATGCAAGCATACACCCGGCCATTACCACCACACTGCACCTATACCACCACCAGCCTCCACCAGACAAGGCAGACTAATATGTTTTATTAAAGAGGACTTTGAAGAGCTGCACCGCTATCTGCTCTGCCCATTCCCTTCCTGATTTAGATAGTTCCTCTTTAATTTGAAGTGGTCTGAAGTTTGGGGTTTTATGGGGGGAGACATTAACTATTCAGATGTGGCCCACGGTGAGGAGAGCTGTGCAGCAGGCGGTGCAGTGTTTGATCAGTGGCTGCTTAGTGTACACGATTACACAGGATCTGCATGATTAAGATGCAGACTGATGTATAGTTACAGTATTGTGTTACAGTTGGTAGACAAATATTCAGCAGTTCATCTAAGGTGTAATAATACATGCTTTGTGTCTGACTCCTGCAAGTGTGTTTTGGGCAGTGAGTCTGTGAGTATCAGTTACATAATGCTATTACACTTTCTTTGTCCCTGATTGAATTCATTGTGTGTGCATGCATGTTTGTGTGTGTGCTCTGCCACACTGATCCCATCTGACACTGCGAGTGACCCTACTTACTTCAGCCCCATTACCTCCCGCCAGGGGAAAAAGACACAGGCGGTGTAAGGGATTATTCTGTCATTGCACAATCAGCCCCCCCACACCCCCCACCCCCTACAGGTGCACGCTTTTAAACGAGCTAACTCCACTCCTTTGCTACAACAACGCGTCCGAGACCAAATCTGAGACAGACACAGGAGAAGAGCAGAGTGCAGCCTCTGCTACTGAGCCCAGCTGTTCAGCATCTCTTTCTCGCTTCGAGCCGTCTAACGTTCCCTTCATTTCAAAGCACTGCCCTTCCTTCTCCTCCGCCGCTTTCAACAACCCTCTCTCCTATTTTCTATCCCCCTCTTCCCCCCTTCTTTGCTTCCAGACAGAGAATGCGAGATGAGCTAATGCAATACACAGCCTCACCAAAGGGAAGCTGGGACTTCTACTGCAAGGATCTGATCGATTGGTGCCTGAGGCAAGATTCTCCTTCTCCCTTAACCCTCACACTTGCATGAGCATTCTGTGTTTCTTTTTTTTTCTCGTTTAATCACTCACTCACTCTCACACACACACACACACACACACACACACACACACACACATACAGAGAAGCATGCACGCACACATACACAAAGTTAAACTATGCTTGAGGGAGCTTTTGCTCACTGAGGAGGTAATTAAAAAAACCTACAATTCTCTGTGACTTTTCTCTCACTGCTAAAACCAATCTCAATAATGAACAACAAACCACGAGGGCCTGATAGCAACAACAAGCACACTGGATTGAAAAGCCTCAGACCCACCCATATAGCCACCACAGGGGTCCAGACCCAGACACTGACCCATGTACTCACACCCTCTCTGTACACCACACGATTCAGGAAGACCTCTGGGGTATTTTCCCCTTCTGCAAACCAGACCCTTCCCCCCTCCATTCACTGATAGATAAGGCAAAATTATGAGATGTATTATGGCTCTCGAGAAGCCAAGGTCAATCTGCTGGCCTTTATATCATTGGGCATACATCGTAAATTAACATTATGAGTACCAGCTTCATATCGACTCATCTGTGTCTAAGGGCTAAACTTGAATTTCACCCTCTGCAACATGAGTTGTGAATCTATATTCTACGAGATGAGCATCCTTCAATCTGATCTCCGATCGACTCATCATGCAAATACTGTATATCATCACAAACATGATCCACAGAGCAAGATACTCTGGATATAGCAACACTATCACTATAATGGGTGTGATACTGCGGTGTGTAATTATATAAAAAACTACGTTAGCAGAAGCAGAATTTCATTGAGAACATTTACTGTCATGAATAGCAAAGATGTGAACTGTAAGAAAATGCAATAACGTCGACGAGTCTACAGCTTTGTGGTGCTACTAAGCTCATAGCAACACGGAGGCTCAGAGGCAGCGATCGATCCAACTACTCCGACTGAAGGGATAGAAGAGGAACCTGGAACTACAAACTAGAGTCTGAGCAGCCTCAGGACAAGGAAAAGCCAGACAGGGTCAGTGCTGTCAGAGCCAGGCTCATGTACCCCCACAGGCAACATCATTTGTACGGCATCTTAATTACAAATCACTAGTCTTCAATTTGTCCGTATATGAAGGACTGACGTAAAGATGGAGTGGAGCAGAGAGGCCGGAAAAACAAACAATCACCTCGCTGCAGTAATGACTCCAGGTTCAGTGACTTTACGAGTAAATGTGCCTGTGTCTCTGACAACTTTTTTTCCTGTGGCTCCCTTCTTGGCAGAGTGTGAAGGAGAGGAAGGGAGCCAAGCACCTGCCCTTCACCCCGGAGAAATCACAGGGGAGGGGGACAGCGAGGCAGTTTAGATCTGTTGTCAGTGTGGTCCTCTGAGGTAGGGAGACGGGATAATGTGTCCACTTCAGTGAATGATAAAAGGACATCATTTAGATCTATTCTTGCCATCCAACATATGATCCCAGACCAGGATTGCTTGTCATTGTATGAGCGATATAGAGGTGAAGTTTAATTTTCCCCACAGAGATATTTCAAGGTCGCAGAATATCATGAAGACAGATGTTGAAATTGAGAGGTGTTGCGGGAGGCCATATCATCACACCCCGTATCAGTTGACCAGCTGAGCAATGGCACAGATATAGAATATGGATCTGTGATAAGAGAGGCTAAGCACAGTAGGGCACTCCCTATCTACAGCCCCATTAATCTGTGATTAGGGCTCTTAAGAGGGATTTATGGCAGAGATAAGAGCAGTGGGCGTGTCACGGAGCCACGCCTGCCCGGGACAGGCCTGGCCGATAAATGAGAGCAGAAGGAAAAGGCACCCTTTTCTGAGGAGTTAGGGAAGATAACAGAGAGCGAGGGCAGAGATAAGAGGTGGAAACAAGGGGAGGGAAACGGAGAGAATAGGCAAAGCACTATACTCCTGCTGATCAGATGACATTAACGGGAAAGTGAAACCGGATCTTTTACCGTTTCAAAATCAGGATCCCAACCTTGGAATGCGTCACATGAATGACTTTGCCAGTTGCATCAGATCAGACCTGTTTTAATGTTACACAAGGCTATCACTTACTCTCCTAAGAGGCAGGATTAGAGCCCTGTGTGTGAGTGTGTGTGGGGGCCAGAGGTGGGGTGACTGAGGGGGATGATAGATTTCTATATGGCGTCTTTCTTTCCTCAAATCTTTGTCTCCGTTTACCAAACAGAACGAGGTAAGGTTACATCACTTATACTTCAGCAGCGCTTGAGACCATATATCAAGTTTCCGAAAAAATAGGACCACTGTCCAAATTTGTGATTATTTTTCCCATCAAAGTAAACCCGTAACACACTACCTCCAAGTTTACACACATCACAGCAACCCAGCACTACACTATTTTACTGTTTATCTGTATTTGTTGTTATAGAAACTGTCTACAGAGGATTACAACACTGCTATTGATATCTGAGTGATATATGGCCTCTGCAGACTGTTATGAAAACATGACACAAGGCTCCTTTGTTATTATTAAGGTTACGACATTGAGCGAAGATAAGGAACTAATAAGAAGACAGATTACCAGGCTGCCGACTGTGGTGTCCCTGCAAGGTGCTTCACACAATGTTCTGATAATAGATTTTATTTCAAGCAGGTAACATACCAATGGTGGAAAGTCGGGCCAATGATTTCTTCGACATAAACGAATAAACTTTATCAGCTTCATTATCACTGTTTGCCCTGTTGCTCATTTGTCACGTACAGTTAAGAGGTGAGAAATCCACTGATGATATCATAAACAAGCGACTCTCCTTCCGTTGCTCAGGGCCACAGTTTATCAACACAAGCTCCAGGGCTCTGGCATAATCACGATTGCTCATCAGGACGAAGACCTGAACAGAGGTTTAAAGACCTGGAGCACCAGCCCCTGGTTGTGTCAGCTGGGAAACACATCCCTTGCTCTCCCCTGGCAATGCAGACCAGGCTGAGAGTGAGACAGCGCAGCAGAATGCTCCTTTGGGAGGCTGGGGCCCATCCTGCTCTGGGGCCCCCATCTGGAGCGAAGACAATAGGAGCAGTATTTCCACTTCTGCTTCAGGCTTTTCCCAAACCGGCCTGACACATTTGGAAGAGACACCAGACTTGACTGCGTGTATGATAAAGGAGTGTTGATGCTCGTGAAACACCTCATAAGTCAGCTGAAGACAAGAAGGAGATCTTTGTTTCATCAGTCCTCAAAAACTCTTGAACAGGAACTACTAAGCCATGCTCCCACAAATAGAATATCCACAATAATTTGACATATACGCTTAGTAACATAGCAATGTGGAATGACTGCGAAAAGACATAAATAAGGGAAACATACTATACAATAATGATTTTTCATCAGAAACCCAGGGGACACAATTGTGGCTCCTCCAGTGAGTGTCATTAGACACGAAAAAAAAGCTGTCAAACTGCAGAAGGCCACAAGGGCAGAATTCATTCCTGCAGGATAAATGCAGCTTCTATGCTTTTTATTCACTGACACAGGGAGGAAATCTGTAGTGGAAAAGACTGGAATGCTTGTTAGGAAGCTGCCCATCAAATTGGCTCTGGAGACCCGGCAGATGGACTGAACAGAGCAGTATGGATGCAACCAGAGAGTCTGTTATGTGTGTGTGCCAGTCAGTCTAGTATTTTTCTATCCGGCTATCCACAATGTGTGTGCAACTTCCATCAGACTAGCAAACTCCTCGAGCTGACCCTGAGAATTCTCTGCAATGACCTGCAAGGAGACTACCCATCACATACTTCTCCTGAAAGAACTCGAACATCAGTGTCAAGGATGCCATTGATTCAGCAGAGCAGAGAAGCAGGGAAAAGAGCTGTAATTAAAATGGAGCCCAGATGCCACGCTCAGACCCGCTAATAGGAGGCTTCTGCATGCGTCAAAAGGAAGCACGGGGGAGCACGAGTGGGCAATTACTTCTAGTTTTTGTTTTCCGGCATTGCCAGTTTTTAATGAGGTTTGACCAGCGCAATCTCAGTGATACATCAAAGCAGCTCACAATGGCAGCATAGGAGAAGCAGGGGTAATTGAATAGGCTGGTACATTTATTTCCCAACAGGGGACGGCAAGAGTCTCACTGCTGACTTCTACCAAGACGTGAAATCCTCAGGAGATTAATAAATTGTATTTCAGAAAAGCAATTTGTTCAGTATTTTGAAAAACAAATATATGGTTGAAAGTGGCTTTTTAGGAGAACACAATGGTTGCAGCTCTATTTCAAAGACTATATCATTCAAAATTGCACCATCAGCACTGTAGGGTTAATGTAAATGATGATTAATTTAATTCCAAATCTGCTGTCTGCTCAGTTTTGTGTCAGTAACAATAAGGTGCTGCAGTCCGCTCCTCCCAAGGTCACTCTATGGACTGGAAGCAGTTTCTCTCTTTCCGGCCATGAGGGGACTGTGAGAGGTGACACGGAGTTGAGGGAGGGCTGGGAGGGGAGCTGGCTGCGGGGCGGTGAGGAGGAGGAGGAGGAAGGAGAAGCACACTCATCTGGCACGGCCCAGCCACACCGAGTATGACATTTGGGCTCAGTGCCAAGAGAAAGAACAGCTCTGATGAGATGCCAAAGTGAATTGGGGCAGGCACGGCCAAAAAGCACCTAATGCTTTTTAAATGTTATTTACTTGATGGCAGCGGCTGATACAGGCCTACTGTTGGACCGGTGTTAAGTTACAGTCCCCAAGAGCAGAGCTGATGACCTTAACCGCTTATGTGGACTATTCTAAATGTTCAGCCAAACACATTCTAGAGCCAATCTCTGACAGCTGGGTGTTGAAAGGTAATTTCAGTTAAGCATTCAGCCGGGGATACAACGGTTATGTCCAAGCACAGAAACGTGGCACATTTCTTTCTGGTGCCCTTTAGGTTAAAGGGTAAGCACGGAGCACATAGCGCCTAAGTGTCAATGTGTGCAACTTTATGTGAGTGCATGCATATATGTAAGAACGGTTCATGCGCTGTAGCTGCGGATACAAGTTATTATTAAAGGGAGACATGGCTCCCACAGGCGTAGCGTAGGTTAAGACTCAGTGGAGTCAGTTTCTCATGTGGCAATAAACCAGAGACACCAGCATGAGCCTGCTGAGTGGGGCATGGCCCGCGTCCAGCCAAATGGAACACAAATTGCCCCAA
The DNA here is from genome assembly GCF_024713975.1 of Paralichthys olivaceus. Classification (NCBI taxonomy): domain Eukaryota; kingdom Metazoa; phylum Chordata; class Actinopteri; order Pleuronectiformes; family Paralichthyidae; genus Paralichthys; species Paralichthys olivaceus. The sequence continues at coordinate 21,169,061 of NC_091103.1, forward strand.
ACTGTTCAAAACCTGGCCTGGAAAAATGAAAGTGGGATACAAGGCATGCCACGTGATGCACAGTAAATATTTGGTCAAAATTAATGAAGGGGCAAAGTCTGCCAAGAGGCCTTTTTCTAGACGTCCACAGAGGGGAGACTGTGCCCAGTCTGGCATTAAAAAGAAATTTCCTTCTGCAGACAACTGCTCACTGGCCTGTCTGCTTTCCAGCACCCACTTACCACGTCCTCTCTTCAAAACACATAACAACTGTCCAGGTACACAGTGTAGCTGTTTTCTTTTAATGTCATAACCAAAATGACTTGACCATCTTTTGACAGCACAATTTGTTAAACATTTGAATAAAATGTCTACAAAAGCCTGTTTCCTGTCGGAGTTGGAAGCAGAGGGGGAGGATGGTCAGATATGTACAAGACAGCTGTGATGACAAATGCAAGAGAGGAGAAATCCCTCCCTCCAACAGCCTTTCAAACACCCACACTGAGCACGCTGAATTTCGTTGATTTCTCCAAACGCCAAAATTGATCAACAGTGAGGCAGCCAATGAAGAGGCAGATATCACAGACAATATACTTTATATAGTGTGCATTCCAACATTTACACTTTATTAACTGCTGTCCTCACAACAAATAGGATATGACAGCTGCTGTATCTATCAGACGTCTGAATTCAGACTGACACATTTCTACCATGCAAAGTTAAGAAAGCAAATAGCAGCTCAATCAAAGTCTTTTGGCTTCTGCAACTCAGAAAGAGGAAGCCAAACACACTTGAGGATGTTGAATGGATGCCCGACATTATCATTGCAATGCTGAGCTGAGGTGGAGACAAAAGTGAATAGTATGCTCTGGTTAGAGGTCATAATGAGATGGGATAAACACTGGCTGTCAGGACTGAATGCCAGAAAGAATCACAGCAGTCAAGTAGGAAGACATTTATCATGGAGCAACTTCACACATTTTGCAACAGTGTCTCTGAGCCGGAAAAATAAGAGATTACTAAAGTGCATGTATGGAAATGGAGGTGAGGCTCTAAGTACACTATTATTAGTTTGAGCTATTCCGCATCCGATTAAGGCCTGAAGACAGACATGCAGTCAAATTCCAAACCAATTTTGAACTTAAAGCCTGAAGAACCTGTCCCTCACCTAGTGGCAATTGTTATTCAATTAGGGCTTTCATTGCACAAGCAAAGGAAGGGACGTGGGAGGGAGAGCGAGTGAGTGAATAGGAGGGAGGATGGTACAGTGGAGGGAGACTAAAAGGTGACAGGGTGGACTGATAAACAGCTCTGCAAATCTCTCAAAATGGAAAAATAGAGTTTAAAAGCTTTTGAAAGGGTGAAAATCCAGAGGCTTCCAGTCTGAGTTCCTGCTCAAATGGTTCAATGGTGTTTGCAAAGAAAGTGAACCCATGCACATTATCCACAACAAAGAACTCTAAAAACTGTTTGGGATTATTGCATTCTTTTCAAAAGGTGACATCTTGATTTTACGATAATGTCACAAAATTTTTCAGAAAGCAGGAACACCTCATAATAGATCAGGATTAGAGTTAATCTCCCAACTCAGAGCGACTCAGTGCTGGAAACTCACCCAGTTATTTTAATTTTTCCTCACCATGGTTACAGCTGAATGGTAGGAGCGCCTCCAAAAGCAGTCCTATAATAGTGAATTTCAAGGTCACCTTACCATTAATTATGTTTTCCAGCGCTTCCTCTTAAATAGAGCGCACCCCTCCTGCTTTTATCACTGTCTTTTGTTTGACAGAATTAGCCCCCAGGAGCCTGGGCATAAAGTTGATGATGTAGCTCTAGATGAGAGTGTCTTTTGAACACAACTCTTTGAATGCATCATTTGCACTATGAGGATTAAATATATGTTTTAAACAGTACATTTTGATGGAAGGAGGAAGCTTGTCACCAGAGGAAATCTTAAATACAACAGCATAGCTGAGAGGGGGAGGAACCAAAGACATTAATCAACTAATTAGCAGTCTCTCTTTTAACTGCTAATTTAATCTATTTCTCTCAGCCTCTTTAATAGTATTTTCCCCTGTCAGTTATAACCAAAGAGAGGTTTAGCATTTCAAAAGTGTATCCAGGCCTTGCAATGAGAGGGTAATAGAATGGTCACAGAGGCTGGGAGGAGGCCTGAGCTCTGGGAGTGAGGAAGAAAAGAAGGATACTGGGGAAAGGCTGTCTTCAATGCCATCGCTCAGTCTTTCCCAGTGGTGGAAATGAAAGGGAGGGCGGTATGAGCCTTTTAAAATGCACAGCGTGGAGAGCACCCCACGGTAGCATAGCTTCACCACCACAGCAAATGCCAGGCCCAAGCCTTCTAGGAGTTCCTGAGCATGCAGAATTTAGACACACGAGGGAGGTTTGCTCATATACTGCATTATAGCAAACCAAACCCTCAATGCCACACAGAAGCTTTGTACCGAGACCTTTCATTTACGCAGCACTTTTGAAAATCAACCTCACCTCTCCCTCAGATGTCCACCTTTAAAAGACAAAAACAACACCAGGATCCTTGCCTCACACTTTTCCACCACTATCGCCCTCATCAGCACATTCTCCGCCACGAGGGAACAGTAAGAACATGCAACGCGAGCGCAGAGCGCTGGATCAAGAGAACTCCCAGAGCTGATGTATCATGGTGTGTTTGACTGCTCCGTCCTCCACCTTCATCCCACACACTCCCCCATTCCCCTCCACACCCTGGGGTAGCCTTTGTGTAGCCGCACTCCCCTCCCTCCAACCTCCTCACACACCCCCAGTCCCTCGTGAAGCTTTCTCCTCCCCTCCTCCATGCCTCACAATCACCCTGTTAAGGCGACACAATGTGGTCTCCCCATCCCCGTCCCCACAGGCTTTTTTCTGCGTGTCGGCCTGCTTTATTTAAGAAAGGCTTTGCGCTGACCAGTCACAAAAAAGGCACATCTTAAAAAATTGGGCCAAAACAAAAAAAAAAAGGGGGGATGGGTAAGAGGATGAAGAGATTCCTTAAGCCCCCTTTCACCACCACCCCACACACACAAATACACCCCTCCTCTCTGTTTTTCCTTCCCACTCACATCTATATTAGTGGAGTCATGGGGAAACTAATCCACAGCAGGGCTAGATTGGAGTAAACATGCATATGCAGTGTCGAATCAGATGTGGATTAGCATTATGTAATTTGCTCGTGTATCACTGCGTCTGCAATACAAGCTTTTTGCATTTTTCATAGCAGGAAGCAAAGCTGTGGGAATTCTAAGCGTGTCATTTGTGAGCTGAGACACAAACCAGACTACACCTTTCAGCCTATAAGGACACGCCATTTATCACTTCCGCACCAAGTGGCAGTAGGGAATGTTTGTCCTCCACGTCAAGTGTCAGAATAAGATGCATTAACTATACTGACCCATGAGTCTATCCTAGCCTATATCCTGGCCACGCCTGCTACCTCGTCCTATCAGACAACTCTCGCGATGGATGACAAGTTGTGTTGCACAGTATTCTTGGTGGAGACGGCTTTGCTCTGTCTCTCTCTACATTTTTAGATCTGAGACTGACAGACAACTTGAGCAATAAAGTCGTACAAACATTGTGTGCAAGCAACGAGCAAAACAGTTCCCAATTCTCACACAGCTCGTTTCGGAGGAATTTAAAAACACCAAGAGGTTGACAAGAGGCCACTGGGACGGATTCACAGCTTCATGAGATGATGTCAGTCCTTGTTGCAGACATGCTTATCAGTCAGACTGCAGCCACGGCAAATTACAAACCATTGACGTCAGATGGATTTGTTAATTAATCCAATTAAGCGATGCTTTTAGGTCATTAATTGAAGAGCAGTGTGGGGAAAGCAGATCATTAAGAGTCACTGCCTAATGTATCTGCCCTCAAACAAACTGCTTTGAAATGTTTATCTAGTAACTCATTAATGACTTAGCCACGGTTCTCAGGAGCAGGAAGAGGACACAGGGCTGCCCCCCCCCCCACATTCCTCCATGCGGTTTCACTAAGCCAAAGTCTGCCTAATCCTGGATCTTAGGGTGTGAAACCCTGCTTGATTTGGATTAGGAGCAGATTAATGTGCATTACATGAAGTTATAGAGATATTGACACTTGTCATCTCACATAGGTGGGAGATTTTTCTACCTCAGGTAAAGACCTGAGACAGCAGAGGACGAGTGTCCTCACACAACATCCATTAAGAAGGTTGAACCCTCAAAAACAACATGATTTGGGGGCTTTTGGAATTATGGAACACTTTTTTAAAACGCTGATATAAAAAAAGAAGCGGGTAAGTGTGAGAGGTGGCGAAGGGAAGAGGTTGGCTCTAATGAGTATGCTTTCAGGCCATGTGAGAGGTAACAGGAAGAAGACAGGAGACAGAGATGGGTCTCACCTGTGCTCTCTGGTCATTAATTGGCTCAACACCCCGCTGTGTCCTGTCATAGCGTCGTGATGTAGGAGGTGGAAGGGCTCTGCAATTTATCAGCACTTACGAGTCAATTTGTCAAGACCTCAACTGCTAGGTGCTGCTGGAGCCAGGGCCTATTACACAGACACACCTCCCTCAGTCTATATTTTCATGAGCCCTGTTACATGGTTACGCTCAGATATAATCATCCAAAGAGAAAAGAATGCAGATGTTATTTAATTACGATTTAATATATAATGTGCTAACGAGGTCTCCTGAGTAGGAGAAGTGTAGCCAACTCTTGCCCTCATCGGAATCGAGCCTCTGAGATGACTATAAGGTCTGGAGACCACTTTTAGGAGAGATAACCATTTAGCAGGACAGATCACCTGATAACATGGTGAGACGTGATGGATGGAGGTATCAATTTACAGCCTTCAGACGGAGAGAGGCAGCATTAAGCACGTCACCACAAGTTTGACAGGGTCAAAGGTCTTCTAATCTCTCTCTCTGTATTTCACACATTGAAGTGGTATAAAAATACTTTATTGCAGCCACGCCAGCAATCTGGAAACAATCCTGATATGACCCACAGAGATGTTACAAAACACCATTAAGTGTTTTCTTAAGAGATTAGATATCATCGCTACACTAGAAAGAAGTTGTTATCCCTTTGATTACCAGCAAATATGAATTATTTTCATGGAGAGCTTCATATAATCCAATTTTCCTCACACTAGTGTCTAATCCAGGACCAATCCTGTGAGCATTTGAAGTCCAGTCCATCTCTATTAACAAGCTTTGTTCTCACACCTTTCCCCAGAAAACATCCCCCCAGCCAGGCATAATTGGAAACCCTGGTGTCCAACGGTCTTTCCCATAGGACAGGACCATTACTGGCTCAGCTCGAGCTCAGGATCCTTGTTGAAGGTCGAGCAGGCGCCACCTAGTTCTCAACGTTCACCTCTGACCCTACTTCCTGTTCAGGTGCTACAGTGTTTCCTCAAACTGTGGTTGTCACAGGCTTTCCACATTTTATCTGTGCCCCTCCACAGAAACAAAGAGGCAATTCAGGACGCACAAGAGGAAGTTACATTTATTATGAAGATCTAAAAAACAAATACTGACTTGAACACAGTCGTCAGAAACCTTATAGTGTTTTTAGATGTCTTATTTAATGCACTGTTAAAAATACACATTTAAGACATGATGATCTAAGGTCACTGGCTTTCACACGGAAAAACTTCACTTGTAGGGACATCTGGGATTTGACTTTGGACAGGTAAGTCATTACGGCCCTTCAGGTCTAAACCTGAAGACAAATTACACTAGTAGGCTACTTAGGCAATTATACAGGTGTGTTGGAGATATGTTAAACAGCAGTAGACGGCCTGTGTCTGCTTCTAATCATTACTTCAATGTTTTCTTTCTTGTTTGTCTGAAAGGGATAGTACACCCAAAAGTGAAAATTCTCTCATTATCTACTCACCACTATGTGATTGAGGGTTGGGGTGAAGTGTTTGAGTCCACAAAACACTTTCAGAGTTTCAAATTTGACTCAAAACTGTGTTATTTATTCTAAAAACCTGGTGTAAATGACACCATTGCAAATCTTACAGACACTTGGATGACACCACAGGAATAGTATGGAGGCATTTTATGTATTTTTTCCGTTGTTTTTTCACGTTTGAAAAATTGGACACCATTTACTTCAATTGTCCCCCCCATCGGCATAGTGATGAGTAAATGAGTAAATTTCCTTTTTTTGGGTTAACTATCCCTTTAAACTATTTTTCACAGGTTTTTCTTTGTGAAACACAATGCCCCATTCAGGGCACTGTACTTATAAAAGTGTGGCAGATACTTCCTCATAACTCGGAGGTAACTGACCTGGAAAACCCTGAAAACCCTCATGGTCCAGGAGCTCTATGAAGACACCCATGTGATGTGATGGTTGAGGAGGAATAATGTGAAGGATAATAAGGAACAATACAGACGGTGTCACATGACAAAGACAAGTGAAAACAGCCTGATTTTTGCTTTACATGAGGTGTGTAAGTGGCACAAACTAAAATAAAAAGAAATGTAAAAGCCTGCCTCATTTGATATGCAGCTGATTTCCATTTTAAAAACATTAAAAAAAATGTTGCACTCAGCTATAATATCATCCATGGGCAGAATCGTGGCATGCATGGAAACACGGTCTCCATTGGGGTTTGTGCTGTCGGTTTGACCGATGATGCTGCTCCCTCCACTGATCCCACATGGCTTCAGCACTCTATGTGTGACTTTATGTGTGCTCAGCTCTTAAAACTTAGACAACTCCTTTGAGTTGACTTTCTTGGTTGAGAGAGAAAATGTCACAGTTGTGTGACAGAATTGTGGCTTCACCATGAGATGAGCCTTGGTATCAGAGCGAGGCCTTAAACACAGAAATGTCCAATGTTCAAGATGTATTTTCTAATGGGTGGGAAAGTCTGTGCCCATATGCCCTGCAGTGACCATTTTTCACTGGGAAGACATATATTCTTGTCATGTATTTTAAACTTCAATATTTAAGTAAGATAAATCAATACAGCTGCTTTGCTCAATATATATGTGAATAATTAGCAACTTTAGCTTTGCAAATAATACAATTAATGTTCATCCTCACAGTAAAGGAATACTTTTTTTTATCCTCATCTTTTTTTGTATCGGAAGTCAACTTTCAAAACAAAATCAAAACGCTCATCAACCAGATTATTAGTAATAATGGTTATTAACTTACCTGAGCACACATGGAGAATTCCTAACAGAAATGCAAATCCAATAAAAGTTGGAGACATCATTCAACGCCTCTCTTATGGGAAATATCCTAATGCAATCCAAATTATTCAAAAAGCACTTTAGCCATCCACTCCTTCATGTCAAAATGGAAAACTAAATCTCAGAGTCCGCAGTTTGAACATTTAACACACGGGGGTTTGGTTTGTTGGTCACAGAAAAAGCAAATTATCAGAGCAGGAGCAGTTTAATACGAGCTGGCTTCTTGTTTCAGATGAGAAGAAGTGTTAAAAAGATAAAAAATGAAACAGTTGCTGGGATATCAGCACATGTTCTGTTTCAGCTGGAGTGACTAGTTTAAAACCATGGATGAATAGAAACAGCAGAGCTCTAGCCTGTCTTTGAATTCATCCCGTTACTGCCAAGCGCTCAGTGACCAGCCAGACGATTCCATTCAAATCATTTAGTTCCTTTGTGCGCAAAAAAAGGATGAATAATAAATCCCCCGCAAACTCAAAGTTCACTCAAAACTCGGTGGAAAGACGCAGAAGTCCACGCGTAAAAGGCTCCGTCCCTGCAGTCACATTATCTCAGTCCAGGTCTGAATCTGTCACTCGAGATCGGAAACTTTGCGAGTTCGCCGCGTCCTCCCTCATCCACCAGATCCGCGCACAAGATCACTGCAACTTTTCCATCACTTTCCGCCCCCGGTTTCAGCTCCGACCGATCCCCAGCGCACGTCGCAGACCCCCGGACCTCAGGCGAGAGGGGGCAAACACGGATTCATATCCACAGCATTTCATTCAAGGAAAGCGGAATACCTCGACAATTGGTATGCGCCTTTCTACCCCCTCCATAGACCCGACAATGTTTCCCTGAGAAGAAATTTAACCTCTTCGCGCCTGGATCCACTGAGCAGCGCAGTTACGCAGCGCGCACCGGCAGGGTCTGCTGGGTTGTCTTTAAATATGTCCAAGAATAAAAGAAACCTCAGAAAACTATTGACTTAATTCATCATGTCCAGACTGAAACCAAATGTAATAGCCACATTCCACTGATATTCCTAAAGGGATTTAACAGTGAACATTGGTTATTATACAGTCACAATGCTTCTAACATACCTCATGGTTTGTTTTGACTCTTTTGGTTTCATACTCCATTAATATTTCAGTATTATAAACTACTTCAGCTATTAAATACTAAATTTCCGATTTAAGACAAAGTAATTTATCTCAGCATAAGAAAAATAACCAATGCTGGTGTAATTGTGGTTATAATGTTATTATTTCTATTCGAATACATTTAGTTTTACATGCAAAACCGAACAACTAGTCTCTATAATGGACTGAGAGTTTTTGTCACGTTTCTAAACAGCTCCCATCCAGTTTTTGATATACTAATAAATCAAAAGAAGACAATTTAACATGTGTAAGTGCACTATTTATGACCACATATACTACAAAGTACATACAGTTCACTAGATTACACATAAACCTCTGGCTTCCAATGGACCTGGAAATTCCTAATAAGAAATATAGGATTCACCACTGACATATGTTTTTTGTTGTAGTTTAGAAGCCATGCCTCCACACTGGTGTGATACTGTGGCCTATAGCCTCTTATTCCTTTACGCCTCTGTAGCATTATAACTTTAGACACAGAGCCTGGCACAGGGCTACATCATTTATAACTGTGCAAGTTATCCTGCATTAAAGCTTCTGAAACGTATGAAAGGCATGAAAAGGGAAAAAGTGTGAGAGAGGAGCAGAAGATTTTCTCATTTGCTCAGCTCAAAGCTTCTCTCTCTCCGTCAACCTCACCGTGCATTTGTTACCCAACAGCGCCCCCCAGTGAAGGCTGCCTGAACTAATCTAACGAGAGCAGCTGTGGTCTGTCTCCTCTATCGGACCCAGTGGCTCTTTAGTCATCACGCCCAAGGTCTCTTGAGCTGTTAAATGCGCAAAACAGATAATTCTCTGAGCAAACACCCACAACTCATAATGACCTTTTCTGCATCCATCCATCATCTGTACCGTTTATCCTTTGTGGGCCACACAGCCAATCCCAGCTGACATTGGGCAAGAGATGGGTACAACAACACAAACAACACCTCGCACCTTTTACACTTACAGGTACTTTAGAGGATTGCAGTTGCATGGCTTTGGAGAGGAGGAGGAAGCGAGAGAAAATCCACACAGACACACGGAAACATGCAAACTCCATATAATGGGAAACAACATACTTTAAGTTTTCCTCCATCAGGGACTCTAGTTTGAGAACTGTGCTGGAGTCTGCATGATAATGAAAGCTACCCAACGGACGTATTAAAACAAAAGAGCCTGTCTTTTAGCTGCAAACATTTGTCTTTCTCACTCATCCATGTGTGCATTATATTACAGTTTCACACACTCCCTTCTGTACTCATGTGTACTGTTTTCCTTGAATGCTTCTACAGCCATATTGAAAAAATAATTCCTCGAGCCAGCAGCAGGAAACTGTGAGATAAAGGCAAATATCAGCAAAGTCTTCACACAGTGTCTGATTAACATAAGAGGATGTTAGCATTTTAAATGTTTGTTGATGTGGCACAGCACAGAACAAGATGGTAAAATAAAACACAAAGGCAGATTCTTATCATGTAACTCACAGAGCTCTCATTTCTCATATGAAACATTATAGATAGAAAATGAAATGTGTTATATTATGATAATTAAAATTGTATATTACAAAAGGAGACCCCATCATTGTTTGCACTTAAAAACTACTCGAGGACTTGATCATACCTCTAACACCACAACTTCAACTTCATAGCCTGATGGTGTATGAGACCCTTTTGTATTCAGGCTCAGTTTCCAAACTCATCTGTGGTTGTCAAAAAAAGAACGAAATCTCCAGAGCACCACAAGTTATGGCATTTGAGCCCCATGAACAGGGAGGCTCTCTGTCCTCTCTCTTCCCCCTCCCCTGCAAACTCCATCAGACCAGCAGAGGCAAGGAAAATGACAAACTGTCGGGGCTGTAATGGCAGCAGAGGGAGCGGAGAGCTTTTAACACAACAACCAAAATGTTTTGTAATAACACTTACTAGAATATAGAAGGCACAGAAGTATTAAAATCCCTGACTGAACAACCCTACGGGCATTTCAGTCTTCAACAACCACTAAAGAGAACCAAAACAGCTTTGAATATAATATCCATCCAATTATATTGACAACAATTTTCAAAGATTTGATGAGTCTTTTTTTTTTTTTTGATGACACTTACGCAATATAGCACTTTTTTGTACTTACTGTGAGAGGCCTGGTTACATTTGTGTGGTTTGTTGTGGGAGTGCCTCAAAGTCTGGTGGTTTCGTTGCAGTCCAGAATTATTAGGCAGCCGTTTGCACAACAGAGACTTCTGTAACCTGGAGGTATGATGGGCTCTGTGTGGACCCTTGTGGTCTTTAGGGACTCCCAGCATGACCGGCATGGCAAACAACACCACCAGCAAGCACATCACCTGCATGGTGAGTGGACAACACTCCAATAAAGAATACACCTTTCCTCCTATTTCAGTGGCTGCAGATTTGTCTATCTCAAGAAAAGGAGCGTCAAGCAAATCCCATAATTCACTGTCGCCCTTGTTGCATCACTGGTTTTCCTTGAGAAGGGGCAGATGATAAAAATCCAAACCAAAGGTCCTCTTGACAATTCCAAAAGACAGCAACCAACTGCAAACATCGCTGCACTTCCCACCAAGAGCCCTTCATGCTGCTACCCTTGAGATCTGCCAAATACACAAACCCCTGCAGTCTTGGCTAGTCTCCTAAATCCAGTGACAATGTTTCCCCCCAGAGGACGATGGGATCTTAATGAGGGCAACTCTATATAATGTGCATGGTGAAGTTCACTCCCTTCTCCATCTTGCTGCTCCATCGCTGAATGGAGAGACTGTCTCTCATCTCCCTGGTCTTTTTATTTCCAGTAATTCTCCCTTCAATATTCAAAAGGAGTTTGTGGACGTTCCGTCTTTTCTTATGATGTTTCTGATGCATGCAGCAGGACGGGGGATCCTGTAGGCGACACGCTGGGTCTCTTTTCAGATGTGTTGGACTCCCACACAAAACCTGGGCCCCCTCACCATAGAGGTTATGGGGTGACACACAGGCGGGGTAAGGCAGAGGAGCCCACATTCCCTTTTCCCTGACTAAGACTATTTAATGGCTTTCATTCCCGTCTCACCAGCGCACCAAACGAGATGGAATGAAACAAAAAACTCTCCCCCCTCAAAAAGATGCTCCCTGGTGAGAGGCAAACACAGCACTCCCAACAGTGTAAGAACACTTTTCCATCCTCAGAAAAGGGATGCATTTTGGGATTTCCACAGGCTGCGATTTGGCTCCTGAAGTAAACAGAAACTTGTCAGTGTTGCAGCTCGAGTCACCTTGGACAGAACGCAGCCGTCACTGGTTCAGTATGTTTGAACTCTCTTCACAGAAACTTTAGCTGGATGGTTACCATACTTCACTTGCCTCACATTTACTGCAGCCTTTTATCATTTATGTCCTGTCCTTGGGGAGACATCCTTTTATTTATTCATTGCGCCGTTTTTCTTTTTATGAAACAGTGATTCAAATTTGCGGTCTTCGTGGGCCGTCAATGGGCAGCCATCATTTTACAGCTCTGCCGACATCTCCTCACCCATCTCGGTGAAGGACCACAGGTTTAAAATAGAAGAGGGTAAACATATGGAATAGCATTTATTCACCTGAGCCAACATTTATCCAGTTGCTAACGACATATGGAAATCTTTTATTTTTAAAACTTCCTGTAGGAAGCAACGGCTGCATGACTGATGTGTGTGGTCTGCAGGATACACACATGTTGAAGGGGGACTGCTTTTTCATGTGCAGGTTGAGGAGCGCTCTCCCCTCTCTCTGTCATGGAGAATGAGATGATTTTCAGCTAGGATGACTGTTAACATGGGAAATGAAAAGACTGAAAGAAAGGGGGTGGACTTCAAGGAGTGATGTGAGGGAGGAGAGGAGAGATGACTGGAGGTGCAAAGGAGGTTAGATCATATTGGTGTTGCTATGTCACTGCGAAAAGAGGCAACTAATCATTTTTGATTGGTCGCTGAGGGAGTGATGAAGCTTCAGAAGTCGAGAGTAACTACAGAGCAGTAGAGCAGCCTCACATTTTGATGTAGCCCATGTCAGTTTGGAAAAATTAAGATGGTTTGTAGTAAATATAACAAATAACCGAAAAGTTTAGTGCACATTTCAACAGAATTTTGACTTAATTGTTTAAACACAACCAAGGGCCAAAGGCGCAATGAAACTAAAATCAATCATATTTAGATTTTGTTGAAGAGTCGGCGGTCTTGTCATATTTCTGGAACTTCTACAACTGTTACTGTAGTGATTGCCAGGCCATTTCCTCTTACCTGTCCACTGTGGACAGCACTCTCAACCCTCAGCTCCACACAAAAGCCAAAGAATATATCACTCTGGGCACCAACCCAGAATAAATCTCTTTAACCCACTGAGATGAACCTCAGAAACAAGCCAAAAAGTATTTAAAAAAGAGGACAAGACTAAAAATGTTTCTTGTCTCCATTATATTGAGAGTATGCCAGAGACGAGAGAAAGGGACGGGCTGTACAAAGCGAGAGAGATGCAAAACAGAGTGTAACAAAACATAAACAGAAGAGTGAGAACATTCCTCTCCTCACTATAGCCTCTCTGTTCAGCTTTCAGACATGATAAAAAAGAGAAAGAGGTCCAATGAAAGAAAACGACAGCGAACTGAACAAATCTGTTCCTGTTCAGGGAATGCCCCCATGCATGACGCTGCTGCTAGAAATGTGAGGTGGGGGGCAGACGCAGAGGAGAAAGACAGAGGGGTGAGCTTCAGAGGATGCCGTGACGAGGTTTGGAGCACAAAGCAGGATGAGGCGATAAACAGGCTGTTGCTTTTCCGCTTCCCTGCGCACACTCAATCCCTTTTTTCCCTGTGTCTTTTAATGGGCCTCATATTAGCATCTGTTTAGCGTCAGCCTCGACATGGCCTGTGGAGGCTGATTAAAATAACCCAGCTATCACATAACATCCTGGCAGCAACATCAAAATGCAGGCAGTCGCTGGAGTATTAGCGGCGGCGGACATTAACAAAGTTCGCATGAATGTTCTGCACTTCAGAAAAATGTTTATCGTAGATAAACACAGTACAAACGCATTATTAGAAAAGACAGAGACGGAGAGAAAACGGTTTCATGCCTGGTAAAAACCTTGATGGCTCTTATAAGACGTGAAAGCAAGGCTGAATTAGGATGTAGTTTGAATCAGGATGTCACAATTCTTCGTGTAAATACACATCATGCAAGTAGCTAAACTAACAATATCACAACACATGTTCAACTACGTCATAGCTCCCTGCTAATTAACATGTTATATACAACATTAATCATTACGTTTCCTTTACAAGTTGTTTTCAGTTTCAAGTTTCCACCTTTGAGATTCTGTTCCAAATGGACTGATGTTAAGTTTGTTATGTTAATTAAAAGTGTTCACCATCAATGTTACTATGCAGCTGCCAGCATTTCACACTACAGTATCTAATTTGTGAGTATCTGTGCATGACTGCACTGGTATAACACAAAGACAAGATCTGAGCAGGATTAGACAATATTACAGTATCTCCGACTGTCCTTGAATCAATCTTCTTTTTGTTGAACGCAGCTTGTTTTGAGCAACCTGTTGCACAATGCCTCTCCACTAAGGGATGGATGATGTCAAAATCAAGCAGGATTTAGTTTCACGCTTAACTGGCTTAATTGGTTTAGAGACAGGAGAGCTTTAACGACGGTGGAAGCTCAGGGTGAGCGAGCCAAGAGATTCCTTTGTTCTTATCACTGCTGGACCTCAGCCAATCACATGGCAGCGAGAGATCCGGGACAAGATCCTGCCCGAGAGCAGACCTCAAAAACCTCAACTGCACAGGGCAGTAGGTTTAACTTTTCAAAAATGTTTTGGGTGAACGAATGTGACGGTGACAGCTGAAACAACTGAATATAAGAGAAGCAGCTGCACATTCAGGATGTTGTCACTAAAATGTTAAATTATACAATTGACTCCAGAAATGAAAAACAAGTGAAAATGTTATGTAATGGTGGAAAAGCATTGTCATAGATAATCTAATATTCACAAATTACTTTAGTCAGCAATCAAAAACACATTTTGTATTTTAAGACTGTAGTTTATTCTTAGAGTCAAACTATAATTGTACTCATGTTGCTTTGAGCTTAATGTTATAACAGCATGCTAACATGCTCACAACGTGCATGTATAATTGTTAGCACTGTGTACTAGTGTGCTAACATTTGTTAATTAGCAATAAACAATTGGTTTTGCAGATATTTGGTCATATATTAGAAATATATATATAAATATATATAGATAGTGGCACCAGATGAAAATCCATGGAGTCACATAATGACATAACAATTCATTCTGAGCAGGACACAAATCCCTTCTGCAAATTCGTCACAATCAATCATGTTTTGTTGTTTCATTCCAAACTGTAAAGTCAGTCTTGTGTTAGATGAAAAGGCAGAAGATCACTAAAGTCATTTTAAACTGTCTTCTAAGGATCATATTTATCTGTGTAAAATGTCATCGCAATCCATCCAGCAGTCGTAGAGATATTTCAGTCTGGACCAAACTAACCAACCAACAAACTGACATTGATATCCTTGGAGCGGCACCACTGCTATAGATAAAATCTCAGATGATTCCCAGATCAAAATACATTCTGTAGTTTTTTCGGGCAAGATAAACATTCCAAATTCAAACCGTTTGGGTTTCATATTATTAAAACCAAATCAATCAAAGAAGTAAAAAAACAAATTGTTACTTCAATATTCTCCACAAACCTCAGCTGCAAAGCCACAGTGCCAGAGTTGCGAATTTCAGGGATGATAATATTTATTTTTTTCCTCAAAGTTGAAATGTCCAGAAACGTTCCAAAGCTGTACTTAGAATATCATTCTACAGTAGTTGTGGTTTCAATTGGGGCCTTAGAGCCAACATTAGTGACTGATCTCCTCTGTGGACCCTGAGCAGAGAAAAATGCAAAGACACTGCTCATGCTAAAAACATTCCTCCATCTCTCAAAGAAAAAGCCTATTCTTCCTCTCTGTCTTTCCCTGGTGCGATCAGCTGCCAAAACAAACTGGCGCTGGGATGAACGTAATAAATATGATCGATGGGAAATCTGGCGCTGCTGACCTCACACCACGCGCCGGAGTCGGGGGAGCAGGTGCTGCTCAGATTTACAGCCGTCCCCCAATCTCGTGATATTCTCCTCTCTTTCACACAGACGCTGAGTCCTGCTGAGACACAGTCGCACTGCTGAGTCTCCACAGCCCCCCACAGCTCAAACTCACAGACACAGGCCTGCATGGCTCTGGATGAACATTAACATGACTATGCATGAGTCACATCACTACTAATAAAACCAGAAATTGTTTTTATACAGATCATCAAGCCGCCAGTCATATTCACAGTTATTTCTGCAGGGAGGATTCCACAGGGCTGTCAGCGAGGTGGAGAAGCTCTTTTGATGATTATGCTCATAAAAATGTCTAATTGATCTGAAAATAAAGGCACCTCTGGAAAAAGAACAAACAAACAAAGTCAAAGACGACGCGCGGGTTATTTAAAAAAGCTGTAATTTATTATCTTGTAAGGATGTACTGCATCATAGATGGATTTGCGTCTTCAGTAAATCTGTTTTAGTAGTTAATCCTTAGATGAGAGATAAATAGATATATTATTAGGATTTTATGGACCGAGTTTAAAACACTTCAGTCCCTACGAAGTCGTGGTTTGGATTTTATGAATCATAACTTAAGTTCTCCAGCAAAACCAAACACCTGTGCAGCCAACTTTATATAACACTGGTCTGTTGAGAGAATTCTTGGGCTTGGCAGGAGCGCTAAACTAATACAGTACTGACCACAGTGGGTTGCTGTCTTGCTGTGTCAAGGTATTGAGGATGAAAAAACTGGACTTTCCAAAATGGCCCCATTCTTCATAAAAAGGTGTGAAACGGCCGCATGTGTCATATATGTTTTGTAAGCTGCAACATTTTTGAGCACATGAACGAGAGTCCTTCTCTGGTGTTGTGGCTGAGAGATCATGTACAATAGATTTCTTTTGGTCAAACCTGTTGACCTTCAGGTTTCCCACAGACATTTTCTGAAAACTGTACTCAGTATCCAGTCTCTCAGAGATTATGTGCGTAAGGGAAAATCCTTTGGGGTCAGTGTGAGTCACGTGATGTTATAGTGAGTGTGACCATTACACCAAAATTGCCTCAAAGCAACACACTGTAGCGTGTCTGACTAGAGTCTCAGCCTCCACCAAGGAGCTTGTGTTTTCACCCCTGTCCGTTTGTTTGTTTCATTGTTAACAGAATTACACAACAACTATTGAAAGGGCTTTCACGAAACTTAGTGAGTGGGATACGGGCCAAGAAAGTATTCTTTTGGGTCAGACCTGGACGAAATGGCAGACTGGGACATTTTTATTATTTTTCTTTGACATTTTCCCAGACAGTAATACATTTACTTTTACTCCAAGTTAATGTATATATGTTAGTGATGGAATTCAGAGAGATTAGAGATTACATAGCATGAATGTGAAATTTGAAATTTAGATTTTTTTGTTACTACATGAACCATTAATGTAAAGTTAAAGGAGCCAAAGAATTCCCGTCATTCCCCTTTGAGATGGTGACGAATGTGAGCCATGTGCACCATTAGAAAACACTTCCACTGCGAAATGAAAGTGTGTTTGACAGGGCAGGAGCAGCTGATGACTACAACTTAACAAAAGCCTACATCCAATCTTCTCCCCAATTATCACGAGGACGCTCAAAACGTGAATCTGAGTATTCAAATTTAATTCTCATTGTCTTTTGTGCTTTCGATCACTGCACAATTGTGCCAACTCCCATTTCGAATCTTCAGTGCCTCTTGACCACATTACTCCGCTCGCTATCTTGAAAAGAATGGCTAATAGAGCCATTTCCTGGGACGGTGCTAAGCTGAGCTGTGCGGATCAGGGAGATGAAAAGAGATTGGATGGGGGGAAAAAAACCTCCATTGGCCTAAGCAGCACAGAGGCAGTGGGGGAGCTGCATGTCGGACATTAGTACATGGATATTACTAATTATATCTCGAGTGAATTGCTCCTCCAGGCGTGGCCATGGGATCTTTCTCTGTTGTTACACTGGTAGGAGATGAGTGCTGCTGCTGCTGCTGTACTGGGGTAAAATGTGAGAGTGCGGCTGGCTGAACACGTAGCACTCACTTTGTTTCGCGTATCAGGATTACTTGAGCCCTGAGACTGATGAACATTAGGTGAGTGGCGTGGAGACGTGTCACACTGATGCTTTGGTGACTCCTGGGTAATATATGTGGGGGCGACACTGTCAAGGAAATTGGTTTTCAGGGTGGGGACTCAAGGCGAGAGCAGCAGCCAAGTAACGAGTACAAAGGACGAATAGAGAATGAAGCCCTCCATCTCTTTCACGCTGTAAAGCTGTTAGTGTCATGTATTTACCCCACCTTCAACTCAATATGGAGGGATCAGACAGCCCCTCTCTACCCACTGACCTTCCGTAGAGTTATGAATGTAAGCAACAAACTGTTGGAACAGGATCTTCTCATAAAAGATGGCAACAGCTTTTTTTCTGATTCTGAGTCTTTTAACCTTTCTTGGTTGTGCCTATGTGCAAGTGAATGAGAGTTAAACTGTACAGCAACAAAACTATGACTATATTTATGCCAACAGTCAGTCAGCGAAATAAATATGGATAGAAATTAGTCTCAATTATTGTCAAATAAAACAATAGTGTGTCTCACGCTTCAAATCATAATAAAAAACACATCTCTTCTCTTTGGCCTTCTTTACAAGTTGAGAACGTTTTTATCCAGATTTTACTTTATTATCATTAGTATTTTGATATATTATGTATCGCTGTTTTCTTGTTGCACCTTTTATTTTGTAAAGCACTTTGGTCAACCAAGTTTTTTTTTAATGTTCTATATAAATACAATTGGGATTGATATGTGTGAGTATTGTGTTCACAAATGCATTTTCCACTCTACACAAATAAATCAACCAATCAACAAATGTAAAAAAAAAAAACATCCCAAAATTAGTAAATATAAATAGAGTTATATTTTGCTTTATGCGTGTTAAATTAAGATTGTTAAAAGTGTGTGTCAGGATTATCTGTTCATGTGCATACGTTTGTGTGTGGAGCTCCTCAGAGTCTCTGAACCACAAATGCATGTTGCTGTTAATTGCTGGTGAAAAACTGGAATATCTGTTTATTCAGTGGACTGTGTGGGATCAATAAGGGGAAGTTATTTTTCCCAGAAAAATAAAATATCTCCATTTGCCCCAAACCACCAGCATAATGGTGCAAATGCTTCAGTGATGGTTAGGCAGACATCAAAATTCTTAAATTCTTACTAATTTTTGTTTGCAGACACTTTCTCACACAAGATTTGTTCACTTATATGTCTTGCATTTGGGAATGTTGCTAGAGTTTCATGATGTTGGAGGACAAAGGTGCTGGAAGAAACATGTTTATGTCTTTTCTGAAAGCAAATGGACATTTTTGTGAAAGCTGTTTCTACATTCATCCAGTCACAGCTATGAGTTAAAAACACCAACAGATTCCCATCACACATTTCTTCTTAATAACAGATTTTTGTGAAGTATATATAAGGCTTAAGGTTAATGTATACTTCAGTAAAAATGTGTCATGTGACAAAGCATCAGCTGAAAGAACTGTGTCACACAACACTTTGAATTCAACGTTCAGTGATGGAATGTGTTCTTACTATAGCAGTCACAGGTCAAACTCAGCAGAGTCCTGTTTATATTCTCTCAGAGAAAAATGTCAGCGTGCTAACTCTTGGATATTTAGGAAACAAAAACAATGTCATGTTTAAAGTTGGTTACAGGAAGGAAATTGATTCCCATCTAGAGAAAGGAGGATTAATGGATTCCAATCAGTTCATTTTAAAGGACACATATAATGCTTCTTTCAGTTTTTCTCTTTTGTCTAATGTGTTATATTGTTTTTCCTACATAAAAGTTTAAAAGTCTAAAGGAGCGCCTCTCCGTCACAGAAAACACTGCTCCTGGAACTCCTGCAAGTTGCTCGGCTGATACTTCTGCGCCATTATGAAGTTCTTTGACGATGGCCTACATTTACATAATTCAAGCCTGGCGGCTGGCACGCCCCCCTGGCAAATGCAAGTAAAACAAGAGTGGTGTTTCCTACATGCTTTAAAAATGCTTAACCAATCACAACTCCTTTAATCACCATGGTACCTGCACCAGTCTCTTGGTGTTTCAGGTTCCCTTCATACTCAGCAGGTACAATATTCTCAGTGAATAATCCTACGTCCACTCATTGGAGTCTGTGTCTTAGTTCTAGTTATACTGAGCACCATTTACATTTTCATCATATTGTGGAATAAGAGCCTGCATTGTTTTGTGTGTGTTGGTTGATATTTAAATTTTCTATTCCATTTATCACAGCCTGATGATTTGTTCAGCCACCTTCAACTGTCTGACTCCACACCTCTCAGTAAGCCTTGTTTGTTTTCACATCACTCATCTCTTCATCCGTCATTAAAGTGACTATGGTTCTAGACGTTGAGGGTTCGACCACTTTGAGGGAAGCATTACAGTAGCCTGGACCCCTTTATCCTGTAGCCAATCAGCAATGACAGCTAGCAGACCTCAGTTCCCTCACTTCTTTCCATAACCTCACAAATGGAGCAGCTCTCCAAACTTGCCATCTTTTGTGATCTGTGACAAACGCATTGGTTGCTGTCAGCAGAGAGGGAGGATATGTGCACTGATGGGCTGTCTGAAGTCACACTGAGCCTTTCATGTCACGTCACAACAACCAAAGATCTGCCTCCTCTCCCTGTGTTTTCCTGCCAAGCAGTGGCTAAAGCAAAGTTTAAGTGCAAGAGTTTTAGCATGCCTCTCTAATCCACTGCCTTCGCACAGGTCAGTCTCATTTATTATGAATGAAGTTCTGTGTAAGGCTCTCTGATATCGGGAAACAATTTAGAGCTGGCTGAGAGTCAGAGTCTTGAGGGACCGATAAAAAACACTTGTAATGTATTGCTAACTTCAGGTCAGCATGTGGTTCCTTATAAAACTCTTTGTTAGTCCCAGGTGACTTTTAGATGTCACCGTGTCACTGCCTGGTGCTGTGCTGGGTGGGTATTGTTTTATATGAAGCCAAGAACGTCAGGTTACAGTATTGATCACATTCGTCCAAAGTTCTTCCCTCAACCTGACGTATCTCAATCCTTTTTTCAGGTTCTAACAGGACAGATAACTCCTGTTCCTCAATGTCATGTGAGGAGTGTGATCAGATAAATGGAGGAACTTACTCTTAAATCAATGCATGTCTTTCTCTATGAAGGTCACTGAGATCACATGGCCGAGACTCACAACCGTGAGACGGGCACAACCATGTAGGCTCCTGAAAGTCTCTTCGCTGTAACGTTTGAAGGTGGGCTACATGTTCACCTTGACTAAAACTGGCAGCTGTCAAGATATCCTCACTTTTCCATGCGTCGAGTCACGCTCTCTGAAAATGGAGTCTTTGGCAGCTGCCCACATTATTCTATCAGCAGCAGACTAAAGTATTAGGCCACATTAGTCTCATTTCCAATTCACTGGCTGGGCCAGATCGCTTTTACTCATTTTCATGCACAGATGGGATTAAGTGGCCAGATTAAAGATGAACTCCACTGGACAAATGTATCAGTCTGAAGATGAACCCAAATGCAGTGAGGCAGATGTGACATGATTTTCCTCCTTTATGCCCTCATTCAAAGCACGTGAAGGCTTTTAAAAACTTAAAAGTAAAAATGTAAAGAATCAAGTACTAATATATGTTTGGGTTTAAACAAAAACAAAATGTTTTGACTTTCTTGCCCAGTGAGATTCTTTAAATAATCTTATAATATATACAATCTAATATAATGCTTATTGTCTGAATTTTAAGCAAAATAAAATCTAGCCCTGCCAAGCTATAGCGCACACATGAACACCACTAACAGCTTTGGCAGTTAATGTGAACTTCCTTTCACTTTGCTGAAACTGTGTGAGGTCCAGTAAATCACCAAGGGAGGAAGGTCTCCGTGCTCCCACGACAAACTGAGAACACAGCTCTGTAGAGAAAGAGCCCAGAAACCCAAACAAAACACATGCGTCATCAGTAATTTTCTCCAGACTTCTCCAGCGCTTCTGTCCCTCAGGTGAAGTCTCTCATTTCTGGCTCTTCATTTCCCTACAGAGCTCTATGGTCTGTGTAGATACTGGCTTCACCAACTAATGACTCCTGTTCTTACATTTCTCCTCCAAGACTCCAAACTTAGACACTTTTAGCTGCAGCCGCATGATGGACACTTTATATATCTGCCATGGAAACACATGTGGAAACTGCTGTCCAACGCCGAAGCTTATTTATTCTGTCCAAAGACTTCTGCACTGTGGGGTGATTTCTGATTGTAAAATGTAAACAACTTGCTCCCCCAAATGCATTTTGCTTTGATTGCTTTTCTCAGTGAAGGCTTATATGTAATGGGTTTGTATACCTTGTGTGATAAACAACACATGCCTTCTGATTGTACAGTATGTAAAAGGAAGTTTCAAAAAAAGTCTGACTGTATCCTGTTTCCGTACAAGCTGTTTGAGCTAAGGTAATGTACAGCATAAAGTCATTTCATCATCTCGGTCTAGGATAAACTCATTATTATTATTATTATTATTATTATTATTATTATTATTATTATTATTATTATTATTATTATATTCAGTTGTTCTTTCAACATACAACAATTTGTATCTGATTGGAATTGGAATTGGAAATGCAAAGTCCAGAAGTATGAATAAATGTAAAATGATTTTTATATTTTAATAAAAGAATAAATTCTCATGTGTGCTGCAGTATCATGTTTGCACATCACACTTGTGTATATTAACTTATTGTAGTATACACATACACATGATTGGCTCCAAACTAACTATGATGTCAGTGGGTAAACTACATTTAGATATAAAGTAGCAAAGAAACATTTGACATCTTCAGCAGAAGAATGTGAGAACAGCCATATCTATCACAAATACACTGTAAAATACACTGCCGAGTGCAGGTCACACATCCAAGTGAAGGCACAAATAAGCAACACATATTCAGTGTTAGAAGGAAGTGGGAACGCAGCATCAGTACCTGTGTAGCCCAAAGAGTTGTCATCCTCATGTTCAGCGGTGGGAGCTGGTGTTGTCTCATCGCTGGCCACTTCCTGAGCGACTCCAATCTCTGTCAACAATAACACCACAGGGACTGAGAACCCAGATGCATTCTGTCCGCTTTCCCCACCCATGGTCCAAACCTCCAGCCCTCTGCTTCCATGGAACAAGCAGAGAGCAAACACACTAAGAAGAACCGGGCACCATCCTTGTAAACTCTGTTTCTGGCTGCAGGATTCAAACACCCACATTGCAGCACGATCATCCACAATCTCAGCAGTTGTGTATGATGAACACTTTGTCTGGGACGAATAAAGTAATAATCTCCGACACGCGTCAATCAGTTGTCGGGTATAGATCCATAAAATCTATATGTTTCTGCAGTCGTCAGTGTTCAGCTCCTGTCTGTGCTCAGCAGGAGGTTGTTCTGTTGTCCCCTGTTCAGCTTGGGTGTAAGTGTGGGTGTCGAACGGAGTCATGTCTGCCGTATCAATAGCCATAAGTGGCTGCTCCCTGGAGAGAGCACATGGGCAGGGCGGCAGAGGAAGGGCCAGGGCACATTCTGCATGATTGACAACGACACTCTGTGTGCACACATACACCGTGCACACAGTCCTGATGCAAAATACAATGGTGCACCATTAATTGCTAATCAGCTTCTTTTGATACGGGCTCGTCTTTGTGCCTGTGTCTTCTTCAGTGTGACAGGTTGAGTGTGTGACAGGCGGTGAGAGGGCGGGACCGTGGGGGAAGGCGAGAAAAAAAGAGGGGCCAAGGGGGCCAGGATGTGTGCAGCTTATGGGGGAGATGGGTGGCTGACTGTGCCCTGATGATGGCTCAGTGTGAAATAAATCAGACTCAGCCATGCCCATTCTCTTTGTGGGCCACTGACAGGGGGTTAATTTGGGCAGGGAGGTTGGGGTGGGGCGGTAAGAGGAATCTTAATCAAAGTGCATCCAACCCCTTTAGCTGACAGAGTGGCAGTCTGTCGGAAGTATCTGTTTCCTCACTGCGATCTGGCATCACTTCTGATAAACAGCAGACGGGCAGACAGAATTGTTCAGTGGAGAGTACTTCAGATCACCAGAGTGCGAAGAAGAGGATGACCCTTCATTTCATCAGCCCCACCCACCATTAGAGAATTGACGGCATAAATCAAAGCAAACACAGTGATGACCCCAAAACCCCACTTTACAGCATTTTATGGGCACATTAATAATAGCAAACACAAGAATACATTCAACATTCAGTGATTGTGTCCCCCTGCCACTCCTGTAGTGCTGCAATTAATATGTCAGTTAAAGGGTCTCATGCTGAGCCAAACCTTTTAATATGGCACTTCTCAGTCTGTGTATTTATCCAAACACTGAAAAAAACGCTACAGGAGAGCAGGGTCTCTGTGTCACACGGACATAACCACGTAGGTTCTTCAGACACATGCACAAGAGTGAAGTGTAATGATATGAAATGACAACATGCAAGACTTGAAGAGTCTGAGGGACAGTCTGACACCAGCAGCGTGACACCAGCAGCTTTTATATATTGGAAACATACACAAACACAACAGCTGCTCATGACAAAGCAGGAGTTTGGCACTGACAGCAATTACGGACTGGAACAAGTTTCAAAATAAAAATGTGTTCAAACACAAGGAGTGTTCTTTTCAGAATGACAATTGACAAGCTAAATTCAATATAACATGTGTATGTCCAATGTTTACCTCCACCAGTGTTTGTCTGCCTGTTAGCCTGATTAATCAAACACTACAGTACCGATTTCCATGAAATGACCCAAGTAAGTACCCGATACATTTTGTGGAGCACATCAGGCCGATGCAGGATTTTTTGTTAGTCATGCATTCTTTGAGCACCTTTCTAGTTAAACGATAGTTTGTCAAAGTATAAGTCTCATCAAAACACTTATACATTTGAAGTCCATGAACTGAGCATGAATATTTTTGGCTTGTAATGAATGATCACTTCAAAACATCAAATTTACATTTTTAGACACTTAATTAATGGAAGTCCACCTCAAAAGTTATACTAAAAAAATTATATAATAATTACTGATGTTAGGATAAAATTCTTAAAGTGCATACTATCATTTATTTTGCCTGCAAGCCTCATAAACTGCATGTGGCCTTTCTGTCTTCACTCTGCCTCTGTCTGATTCTCTGGGTGGTCCCCAGTCAGAGGTCCAATTAATGACCACTTCAGAGCTCATTAACAGGTGGTGTACCCAGCTGCCCCTGGGGCATCAGGGTAGAGAGTTGTTGCCACACTGCCCCTGTTAGACCTGACACAGCCTCTAACCGCCGCTCCCCTGTTGGCTAATTAATGGGGCACATGTGCTTATAACCGACCACTGACAAAGAGAGAGCCTGAACCCCCCCCCCCCCCCCCCCCCCCCCCCCCCCCCTCCTGCAGTCCTTCCTCCTCCTGGCCCCCCCAAGTCTTCCTCAAACATGAGAGCAAGTCCTCTTCTCTGGGTCAGATTAGCCTTTCTTCATGGAACAATCCAGACTCACACCGGCAGGCGTTTGGCTCTGTTTTCATACAGGAGTTATGAGCTTGAAGAAAAGTAATTCGATTTGACTTGAGTGGCTATTTGCAACACTATGGATATGTGGACCAGTCTGCTCTTCAGCTGCTCTACAACCTGACATGACAACAAACCAAACTCGGCTGTTTAGCTCGACAAACACTGGGAACTCTCAGTAGAAGCCGGGGAGGCTCGCTGTCGTCTCGTTGTTATCTTGTCATGTAACGGCAGCAGGTCTCCGGCCGTGGCAGCTCGTATTAGTGATGGATGGGCTTGAAATGATGAGAGCGGGGAGCCTGACTCTAGGGCTTGTTAACAGGACTGACTGATTGTTTGCTGTAGAACAAGTTCCTTCACAGAGCCTGATCAGAGAGGCGGCACAGTTCTGCAACATAACCTCAAGCAATTTAAGTGATTAAATTGGTTTCTTGGAAAATGTTCTCTCCTAACATCTGTTTATTTTTTATCTGATGACAGAGAGAAAGTAGGAGCAGTCAGCAAGAATTCTAATTGTAGGGTAAAGCCAATAAGTTTTCACTTTTTTTAGCCTTCATTCTCAAAGCTGAATATTTAAACAAGAATCAAATCAATAAGATCTTAGTTGTATCTGATTAGTTTAAACCTGGATTCAGTAGTCCATTATTAAATGCAGACAAAAGAACGACAAAAGTCTTTTAAAAAAAAGCTTTCTCAGCAGAAGCTAGTCCGTCCTCTTCATCTGTTGCCACAGCACCATCACTAATTTCCATTCTGGTTATACTGTCTTTGTTTTGTGCATGACTAATAGAGTTTTAGTCAGGCCTTGAGATAATACATGCATATGCAGTGAGCCCACACTGCAGAAGAGAAAAAGAAAAAGACCAGGTCAAAGAAGAATAGAATTTTAAAAGTTTCAAATGAAAACCTTCTCTGTCGAAAAGAGAAAAAACATCTTACATGGCAAAAGGCACATTTAACCACAAAGAAAAGAGATTCATGTCATAGGATGAATAACTGTTATAAGTTATGATAATAACTGTGTGATTAAGGATATTACTGCAAGTAAAGAATAAAAAAAAATTACTCAAATAATTCACCAGCTAATCCTTGAATTGCTCTAACAAGAAAATCCAGGGATAGAAAGTCATGACACATAGCATTGAGTCAAATCAATCTGCTCATGTAACTTTCGGCAACACAACAAATAAGCCAATTTCCCAAAAACAAAATCATTATGTTGTACTGCAGCTGTTGTGAGAAAGCAGAACAAATGACACACACACACACACACACACGCACACACACACACACGCACGCACACACACACACACACACACACACACACACACACATAGACTTTTTATGATACTATGACTTCACAATCTCAAAAAACTTTAACAAATATTAATAGCTAATTGACAGTTAGCATGAAATAATTATAATAGCCAGAATCATGTCATATAAACCACTTAAGAGGAAGAATTTATGTATTATGCTATATACATCATTACGCTCCATTTTAGGTCTCACTGCCAAGCCATAGTCATACCCCAGCAATAAAAAGCCCTAGTCATGTCTGCAGTATAATTGCCTATAACTTGGTCTGCGACTGATTAAAACAATTTATTAACCAGTTAAAATATAAAAAAGGACCAATTTGTATGCTATAAGAATAAGATTTGGCTCACATACTGGAAAATTAGAGACATTTTATGTGTTCATTTGAAACTGTACGTGTTACTAAAAGAGTCAGAAGAGGAATGAGCAAGAGAGGAAGATATTTGATCTTGTCCAAACTCTAATGAACACACACACACACACACACACACACACACTTTATATTCTAGCCAGAATTGTGACAGTGACAAAATGTAATAATTAAGACTTAGTTTCCATGGGTGAACTGCAGTGAAAAGCAAAGTTTTGCAAAAGCTAACATCAAGTTATTTTAAAGATATTTTCCACAGAATCCTCTGATGTCTTTAACAGTCACAGTTTCATTACTCATTGCTCCAGCTGGAGGAAACATCAGTGTGATGACAAACAGATAACCATTCCAATCAGACTTGCCAGCCTCTGAGTGAATGGATGCATGTTGACAGTTACTGCAGTCGTACATATTGTACTTCTTCCCTAACAAGGTTTCGTTGGTTAGAAAACCAACAGTAAATACATGCACGTCAATCCTGATTGCTGGAATGTGACTGATTGTGGTTGAATAAAAGAACAAATGTCAGGGGTAGGAGTGCGTGCCAATTCACTTACTAAAAGATTTGCTTGGAGAGCATCAGCAACCAGCCACAAAAAGAAAAACAGAGACAGATCCAGGACAAATAGTGTTGATTGGCTGGAAGGGTGCTGGATATTGCATGGTCACTAAACGTCTATGCAATCACTCAGTGCCAAGCAGACACAATGAGCTCGCAGCTCAAAATGAGACTGTCACAGCTGCTGTCAGAGCACTGTTGTCCTTGTTGAGCATGTTAAATTGAAGGAAGGACTTTTACACAAAAGCTGCACTGATATCTTGTCCCTTACACCTTTACATTACATAACACGTATTATTATGCCTACTTGAAACTTTGCATCTCAGCTTCCTTCAACAACACTGACGTCTTCTGAGTTCAAAGCCTGCGAGGAGTCTGAACTCACTCTGACATCCCGGTGGAGCTGAGGCAAGCATCCTCAGAGCTGCCAAAAGCCCAGATGTCCATCTCTACGACACTGGAGAACTTTTTTATTTCTAGCCAGAGAGAGACAGACTGATGGAAAGAGAGTGAGCGAGAGATTTCTCTCATGTAGGTGAGAACAATAAGGTCTTTCAAGGATTTAAAGTTGTGTATCCAAGGTGAACAGCCTCTGAATGCCTGTTATGTATCACTCCGCTCCGGCAATCGCAGCTCATGGTCATGACTCATAAGCAGCTAGTCGGCATCCACGCAACCACAGGCGACAGACGTGTGACCTTCTACGACTCCTCTCTAAGCTGCTTCTTAAGAGCTGTAGCAGCACTCAACTCAAATAGCAGGAGGATTCTAAGCACATGGGGGCGATTTGACTGAGTAATGACAGTTGATACATGTTGTCTGAAACTTTCTCTTCTCCTACATCTTTTGTTCCACAGAAGTTTCTAAAAATATTCACCCTCTGCTTTGCTACCCCATTACAAAGAGGACAACGGATGAAAAGAGTCAAAAGTTATTTATAAGGGGAACTGGAGGCATATGACTTTGGCAAATGCATTCAGGGGGAGTGGAGCAGATAATTCAGATTCATTTCAAGGCTGCGGCACATTAATGACAAACTTGATGCTACCGTTTCCTGCTCTTTGATTCATGTAATCAGCCACATGTGCTCTAAACGCACACGCACGCAAACACATGCACAAACACACCAGTTCAAAGGGAAGAGCTCTCAAATTGAATCCTCATATGTCTATTGAATAACCTTTGAAAACTATCAATATCTTAATATGAATAATTCCAATTTCTGGAGATGCTCTCCTGACTCTCCACACACAGCAGAAATGTCTCTTTAGTTTAACTGAGATGTGTTCCACAGAAAATGTCCCCATAACCATTTAATTGCAACTTTACTTTGAAAAAAATATGACATTTCTGCTGATTAAATAAGAAAAGTCTCCATAGTTATCACAGGTTCATCTGTCTCCTCTGCTCCTGGTAAATGTCTCCAGGCTGTTTGTGCCATGAACGTGAGCCAAGGGGAATTCTGCAACTTTTTAATTAGAGATCCAGAAAGGAGGAAAGATCCACCAGAGATGCATAACCTTCACGGTCTTAAATGTAATGACAGCCGGCTTTCAGTTCACACTGAAAGCACCTATTAATCTCTGTCTCCTCTCAAGCTGTGTTATGGTCAAAACAAATGAGCAGACAGTAAATTCCTTCTGTTTCTTGTTTTTTTTTTGTCAACTCAAAAGCTGCACTGACAGGAAATGTGCTTCACACTAGAATTTAAAAAAGATATGCATATATATGTATTTATTTATTCTCTTAAGAAAGAGCTGAAGTTTATAAATGATATATGGAAATATATAAATGTACCAAAAATAAACACTGTGTTTTGAACAACGTAAAAATCATTTTATGTCACCCCTTGTTTTTTGTTACATTTGTACCAATAGTACAATATTCGGTATATTCTCAGTTTTGTCATTGTTGTACTATCATATTCTCTTTTTTACTGGCGATTTGTCGATAGCACACAATGAATCTTGGGAAAGGCTGGACCAAGAAGGCTCCACCCATTGACTCCTTTGTTGCTTGGGAATGGAAAAACGTATTTCTTGTCCGAATAGGAAGTAGCCCTATGAATGGGACTGCCTTGTCACGCTGCTGTGATGCAATAGGTCTTTAAATGCAGCCTCTGAAAGGTTGAGGCCCCAGAATCGGGACACAGCTAACGACACTCTCCAAACTAAACTACTGCTCAGACGATAAAAAGTAATATGAAAAAGAATCACAGCTCTTTTCAGACAAGTCATTTTGCATATGCATTTTGCATGATTATGTTATGTTATATATTTTCTGTGATTGCCTGTGTCACAGTTCAGTCCCCATCTGATCTGGAGGCAAGCAAATTGAACAAACAGCAGGCACTATCTTTCTTTTCCAGCCAAACACACACACACACACACACGCACACACCCTCTCATTCCACCACGGACTGGTGCTCGTCAGGGAGGACCATGTGTATGCTAATTTACTGGAGCACACACTAACTATTCACAGTCCAATGAGAGAGTGCAGATAAACCAACGCATGCCCTCAGAATGTCTAGTCCTGATTAGAGGAGATGGAAACGAGGCCTTGAGAAGAACAGTGCAGGCAAGCAGCCACTTTCTCAGCAGTGAAGAGAAAACGCACATCTCAGTGGATCAATACCAGCAGCTTATGTAACTGCGGCTGTGCCAGGATCTCAGCTCTATGTGTCCACAGACAATGATGACAAGCATCGCTCCTCTTTTGTTCTGAGTTACAGGAGTCTGCAGCTGGGAACATGGATGAAATATCAGTAAGCCGATGGCGTGGCTTTGATTTTGGTCTCTGGGACACTGGATAAGATAGTGAGACACTTCTCACGTGTGTCAAACAGTCAGGCACAATTTACGATATCATTTTTTGAGGAAGAAAAACTGGGGGATTAGAGCTTCAAACATCCACTGACTCACTGGAAAGGAATGCAAGACAGGTTGTTGGTAAGCCAGCTGAGATTAGACCCATTCATGGTCGGTTTCTAAGCCTTTGGCATTGTCAGGAAAGTTACACTGTGCAAAAAGAAAAACAGATGAGGTGTTAAATGTGCTGAAATGAAATTCATTCGGTTGTTCAGGGCCCAAGGTAAAGGAAGTGTAGTCTGTGTTTCCTGAGGCAAGTTCTGAGTCAGAGTTCTTAAGAATGCCGCCTGGATCAAGATTTACAACGTGCAAACTCTCGCTCTACTTTCTGTGACAGGTTTTCCCTCCATGGAACACTGTGAAGCAGACAAGTATGTATATTATTGAAAATTGTCCAGAGGATTTCAGAAGAAGATATCAATCCAAGCACCCATCAAAGGTAAGAAAACGACTGTTGCTGAACGACATATGGCTGCTTATGATACAACCTCCACTCCATACAGCAGCATTCTTCCATGCAATCTTCCAACTGTCACCTCATTAAATCAAAGCTTGTTTCCACCTGATATTGTGCCAGGGGGCGTTTGGATGAAGACATAATTATAGTTTTTATATGGTTATAAGACAAATCTTAATATCACATTAAACACAGGCCCCAACTCTTTTCAGTGGAAAAAAACCTTCAGTGAGAAAGACACATGCAATTGATTCTCAAGAAAATATATCTTTCAACATATTTATTAACCTTCATTATCACAAACGTCAATGTATTGTAAACCTGTCTGCGTCAGTGAAGGCAGCGTAAAATGTTGGCATTTCTGCACATGGGTTCTATGAGTCATATCCATGTGATGGGCACCACCTGTGACATCTAAGCCTATAATTCAAATGAGAATCTTAAAACAAGACTCTATATGGGAACATATGGAGTCTTGTTTGTTGCCTTGGTTAACCCTTAATAAAATATTCTCCACTGACATGTTTTTCAAAGTGCGACTGTGTCAACTTTTGCTGTGTCTGACTCTCCTCATGGGAAAATGACTCAAAATCTGTAATTCTTGAAGTTGAAATAACTGCGTCAATTACCTAAAGATATGACAGAACATGAATCACTTTTGAGAGCTGCTAGTGTCAAATGATTCCTGCCACAGGCATCTCAGAGTTGATGGTTTTGGCTCTCCACAAAGCAGCGGTGTCACATGACACATGGGAGTGCCAAGGCCATGGGGGCCAGAGGCTGTGAGGAGAAGATCGTAAATCCAGAAAAAGGCAAGAAAATGCAACAAAAGACAAAGTGCAACTCTCCATACCTCCTGCCATGGCCTCCTGCAGCTCCCCCCTCTGTCACCCCTGCACCGCACAAAATCAGCCAAATTTATTAGTGACAGGTGACTTTCTGGACTGCAGCTACAGTGCAGGGTATTGTATTTCCATTTGTGTTGAGCTCAAACACATAAAAAGCTAAGAACAGTTTTATTCCAAAGAATCGAGTCCTTCTGACGAAGAGTTGAGAAAAAGTGGTTGCACACAATACAACAGCCTAATGCAAAGGTTGGGTGATTTACACACCCTTGTAAATCACAGTCATCACCGACATTTTGTTACATTCATATGTTCGAGAGAGGACTACGCAGGGGAAACCAACGCCATGGTGTCAGACATCTGGTGGTAATATGTCCAATAGTGCCTTCATGTGGTGTGCAACTATTTCTGTGCTGTTACACTTACATCCTGCAACAGTGCTGAACTCCTTATGCTATGTTGTTCAGATTGTAGAAGAAGAGAGCGCACAAAAATAAATAACTGAGAACACAGTCTTTTTAAATTAATCTATAAAGAGACTGTTTAATATAATAAGACCAGCCCTGGCTCATTGCAGATTTCTAATTAGCATATTAATTGGGGTTCATTTCAAGTTTTATGAAGTCCACCGCCAGTCTTCATTAATGCTGATTAGTGCCACTAAGAGGGCACTGAGTCATACGTTTTGGATGATTACCTTTTATTATATTATTCACATGGCATAGCAACAAAATTGGATCCTGACATTGCAGTGATGATGTTTCCGGAAGTCAAAAACATCTAAATTTACCATGTGATTTCAGAAACTTTAGACAATTCAAAGCAGAGGCAACACCTGCTGGCAATACAATACCCTGAAGTGTAATTTTCTCTATTTTAAATTGTGCGACTGCTACATATGGTGAGAATAAAGTTTGATTCAGCGACGGGGATGTAACCTATACTCAACCTTGGATTCTGCATCCTCCCCCACAGCGATGCCAAATAACGTCAACTTCAATCCCAAATTCTGTCTGTGTTGTGGAAACAGATGGCTTGATGCAAAACACAAGCTCAAAGTAAAGCGGAGTTTTGTGAGTAATGTCTTTCCATCATGTCTGTGCTGATGGACAGAGCTAGGGATTGTTGCGAGGAAATGATGTGTGCAAACTTTTCAGTGTCAGTGTGATGGAGGGATGAGGATGTACAGGTCCTCTCAGTTCCCACCATGGACGACTAACCACTGGCACAGCTGGAATGCACTAACATGGATGGTCACTACGGGAGAAAATATGTTTTGGTTTGATAGTTTCTTAAAAAAGATCAGAAGTTGTAAAAAAATATCCATAAACTCCATTCAAATATAGAATTGTCACCTATGAATCATATCACATTGGTCCAAATGTCACGTAGCGAGAATCCCCCTGCTCCATGACCATTTCTGCTTGTGTTGCTAATTAACATCCACTTGTGCAAGTCTCAACCACTCTGCCTCCGGTCAATAGCGTGACCAAAATATGCCAGAGACAGACAAAAACAACAGTGTCTTGAGCCTAAAGCTGTTCCCGGCCTGGAGGTGTGAGGCCTCTCCTATAATTACCACATCATCAGTGGAGTCAAGGGAAAACAGAGGCCCCATCAGATTTTTGTCTGGGATGGTAAACAGCTTGCCCCTTCTTTGCTGTGGTTGGACCGGAGGCTCTGCTGCTGTCAGCCAGACAGACCGCCTGGCCTATATGTGCACGTTTATGTCTGAGTGCCCCGCCGGATGTATTTCAGGAAACCAAGCGAGGCTGTCTCCTCAGCAAAAATGATAATGAAAAAGCTGACAAACAGTACATGAAACTGAACTCATTCTGTCAAATGTGAATATTTAATGTGTATGCAGAAATCTTTAAATGCATTCCACAAAAGAGACATCAAGATCACACTATGTTCATTTGTCTAAAAACCTTTTCCTCTTTATTGTCATCATTTTCAATTTTCAACTTCTTGCCATTGCTCACAATGCTGGCCTGGTTATCTGCTGATACACATATTGGAATTTTTCTCATCACTTTTCAGCATGAAAGATTGATCCAGTAAGAACCATCATTCACACCATCCACCTCAGGTACATCTTCAGTGTAGAAACTCTGAACAACTAGTTTGGCCAATATCACCAAACTAGAGAGACAGGATACAGTACATGAACACAATGTGTTTTTGTTTGTTTATCTGTTTCTTCAGTATAAGAACAAATATCACAAACAGCTACGACCAGGCTGGGGCAAGTTGGTTAGCATTCTTAAAAGCTCAGTGTGTAGAATTTGGTGATATCCAGAAGTGAAGCTGAATACTTCCCCTTCCCAACATGAAAGAGAACCTGTGGTGAACTTCAGTTGTCATGAAAACTCAAAAGGTTTTAATTTGTCCAGTTTGGACGACAGTAAAAAATGTGGCGGACTCCACAGAGAGGACCCCCCCCTCCATGGAAATATAAAGTTTTTAAATATAAAGGCCGATTCTATGGTTAAGAAAATAACAATTTATACAAATTAGATGAAACACACCAGTGAAAACATCACTAGGATTCTTTTATATTTAATTTCTGCCAAAAATCCCTTTCACCTAAATCTTACACACTGAACCTTTAAGTAGTTTGATCTTGGACTCCTGCATCTTTGATAGATTTAGCAGCAAACAGGAGTAAACATTGGTTTTGCCTTTTTGCTGGACACAGCACTTGGTGAGTGAAGTAAGATATAGTAATCAGCAGTAATAAGCAGCTAAGCAAAGTAAGTCAGGGCTATCATTGGCTGTGTAGCATAAAAACATGGCATAGCCTAAATTATTCACATCTTTATGATTTGCAGACATTAATCACCAACAAGTCCAAACATGTTACATTTCAGCAATGCTAAATATTTAAAAGCAACCTATCATACTTCAAAAACACCATATTCCAACATAGAGCTCACTGAGGTGTTCCCCGCTGTATTTGTATTAGCCGATGATAAATAACATCACCATTATTTACACACAATCAGTTAGTGAGTCATCATGTTAGCCTCTAAGTTTCATTTTGTTTGCCACATTGTTAGAGCACCAGCTAACGAATGAAAATAAATAGTAATGTCAGCTGCATAATATCTTCTCCACTGTGTTTGAATTATTTAACAGTGATCTCATGCATGTGATGGTAAAACAGTTTCTCAGCCTCAGACCTGACAGAAATGCCCGAAGTAGTTGTCCACAAAGTGAACGCCGTCAAACGGGTGTCAGGACCGAAGCAGAAAATACACGAAAAGCAATCACATGTTTTTTCTTAAAATTTCATTTGTCATTTCATACGTCTCAGCTCCAGATGTGGAAACCAGGCCATTTGTATGTATGGACACTTGCCTGTAAAAACATTACAAGTGAAAGCAGCGTGAAAAGGGAGGAATAAAACATCAAGGGGTGCTGCAATTTGATTTTTAACCTTGAAAGACCTGCCTCAGCACTTAATGACCGTTGACCCTGCATATACTCAGAACCCCGGATCCCAGTGCTTTCACTCAGGCCCATGCCTGTCTGAGCACCATATTTATGAACCGTGTCTAATCACACTTTCCACCTGTTTTTCCACTTCTCTCTGCTAAA
Source organism: Paralichthys olivaceus (assembly GCF_024713975.1). Classification (NCBI taxonomy): domain Eukaryota; kingdom Metazoa; phylum Chordata; class Actinopteri; order Pleuronectiformes; family Paralichthyidae; genus Paralichthys; species Paralichthys olivaceus. Next base: position 21,204,143 of record NC_091103.1, read on the forward strand.
AGTTTCAATTCTTCTCATAATTCACAGCATACGATGTTGTTTTGAATGCAACAAGATACCAAGCGCTGTGCATTTTCTGCAAAATACCCATAAAATGAATACAGTGGCCGTCTTTGCAAGATTGTAAAGTCAGCAAAAGTAACCTCAAAACAGGCTTATATGATGCATTAGTTGGCAGCTTTCTGTGAAAGTGAGACACAAATATTTAAAATAATTAATAGTTTATTTTTCATGCATTTTATTCACTATGTTGAGAGGAAAATAATCAGATATGGCTTCTCCCCTTGCTCAGCCTCTATGACTAACTGACCTTCCACAGCATTGTTAATGACCTTGGGTGTTACATGCACTAATTGAGATTCACTTAATGCTACCTAATTAAAATTGTCTGAACCCTTGGAAAAGCACAGACTGACCAAAAAAAAGAAAAATAACTGCAGGAAAAATGAGAACATCTGGGCCTTGGTTCTCATTAACACATCTAACAGTGAATTAGGGCACGAATGTGAAAAATGTACTTAACTAAAATTATTTTTTAAAATTAGATATGATTACAAATATTCAAATATTATATATATATAAATATTAAGACTGACACGGAAGAAAATATCTGATATTACAGTACGAAGAATGATACATATATATATATATATATATATATATATATATATATATATACATATGTGGATGTAACTGTTCTCTGCCTGTGAGAGTTTGTGATGACAGTGTGCCTGTGGTTAAAACTGTCTGGACTCAATCTGGCCTCTGGCCCGAACCACAGGATTCAGTCCACGGCTCATTAGCACTCATTTATTCTCTCCATCTCATCCAAACTTAAAATGCCACTGTTGCCATTTATTGGATACGTGATTTCATATGCAACTCCCATGGAAAATATTTCATGCAAACTGCAGCTAAAAAAGATATTTACAGTATAATAGTACAGTTTTAAACGTGCTCATAGGGAGGTTTCATCATTTCATTCCAAATGAAACCAGAGACCGATCCAGACCGAACCTCCTATATGAAGGCAAAACATACTTTCATCTACACATCGCTAGATAATTTGTCTTGACAGTATTGGGGGCAGAACTACGTTTTTCACACAAACCACAAATCTAATACAAGAGGTAGCAGCAACTGTAGAAATAAAGTTTAAACTGCTGCACTCTCATGATTAAAAAATGTATTTACTTTCCTCGCAGGAATAAACAGAGGGAAAACCCTTAAACAGCATCTGTGGAGAATCTCTGGAAACAAATAAGATTCTTATACTTTGAATTCTGGGGGGGCAGACAGTCATATTTCTGTGGCTTCTCTGCGCATCGAGAGCAGAGTAAATCAGCGGTAAATCCTATAATCTTCCTCATCCATCATGAGGCAACGTCAGAGAGAAAAACCAAAACCTCAGTGAACAAGACAGTGGTCTGTTTTGGGGACTTACAAGTTCAAGTCGGACCAAAACTAATTTTTATGCATGAGAACCGCAAATATACTGGAGGCTGAATTATGGGTGTCATTTTTGAAAGAAGGTCGGCCCATCAGCTTGCAGCAACACAACTAACCCACTCCTGACTGGTCCGTCTGACTAGTCCAACAAACTGTCGGACTCAGAGGTAAAGAATGTGCATAGCAGAGCGTTCCGTTGCGCTGGGGGCACATGTAAGCTGTGTGGACCTGAGGTGACAACCTTTCCCTACAAATAGAAAATATGATATTTTATTCATCATGTACACACACCCACACATACGCATACTTAAACACGTGCACACAGAAATCCCATTTTACGCATTGGTCCTACTGTGGCTTCATGTACTGGCCAGTGTGTGTGTGTGTGTGGCAGAGAGAGATTTGAGACACAAGGAAAGAGAAACAGCTTCTACACCAACTACAAAAGTGCACATCATGCTCCGCAGAGAGAGGAGCTCTGCTTCGCACAGTCGTAGAAGAGATTTAGTCTGAGGTAGCAAATAATAGCTGGTGACATTATCACTTACATCAGCAGGCTGCCCTCATGCATATCACTATATTTTTTGTGAGCTGCCAAATGGAACTTTTGTGTGCAAACTGCAGCCTGACACATCCAGTATCCGAGAGATAAACTCAGTCACATTATTTTGGTAGCCTGGCCCTTCCACATTTTATCACAGATGAAGCTTTTTATAACTGGATAAGGTGACAAGATTAGAAAACACTGATACACAAAAGTCACAAAAGACAGGTTGCAGTGATTCTATTGTAACATGGACTGGGAGGACACACAATAAATGAGGTACACTTCAATGGTGTCAGAATTCAAGCTAAATGTTCACCTGAGCAGAATCTCCCAAAGTAAATGTTCCTATTATGGTTATACAGAGTAAAAGGGCACATTAGTACAATGTAAAAGAATATTGATGGGAACATTTAAACCTGAATTGACTCCTCTGCTGACTGTGTCGGGGAAGCAGAAGCTGTAAACGCAACACTGACGTATCAGCTTTTAATTTGGTAGTCAAAGTTGTTGTTGGCATTTGCGTATGCACACATCTGGCAGATATGAAGTAACATAAGTCCAAGATTCACAATCCTTTCAGCTTCGCTATTCTCTCCACTTAAACTTCAAAAAAGCACCTGGCTCTCAACAGCTAAGATTTTCCACTGAAAGCTGCACTCTCATGATAAAATATGCCTGGACTTTGTCAGAAACTAAATTTGAAATGAGTTCTTGGATTCAGAGCTGAAATCTAGAGCTCCACTGCTCACCTGGTCACCACAGCTTGATCACAGGCCTGTAGAATTCATAACCAAACCATGAATGTATAACTCCTGCAGTAAAAATGCAAGTGTTGTCAATAAAGTTGATTGACTGGGAGAATGTGCACCAGCTTTTGTATTAAGTGCTGTTTTACATCTCTGGTGCAAGTGAGAAGGTTGAGATCTGAGTACGGTCCTCTGAAATACATAAAGAGAAAACAGTCTCACCTATGTTTTATCGACAGCTGCTTTTACAAATGAAAGTGAATGAGAGACACTTAAATCTTAAATTAGATGTATTCACAGATCAATCAAAACAAGAACCAATCTCCAAACCAAACCCTCTGTGATTGTTTGTGTGACCTGTTCTCAAATATCAATATTCATTCATCACATTTTGTACCACAAACATCTTAAAATCACATGAATGTCATCTTTGTGTCAAAATTCATCTCATGACTCTTTGGTCAAACCTGAACACACATCATAATTATGATGTTAACTTCAAAAAAATATACACAAATAAGCTTAGAAATCCTCCTCATTCAAACATCACATTTCAAATTCTTTTTCAGCGTCATATTAATACATCGATAGTTGTCATTAGATCTAATGAAAAATGAGTCTGTATCTATTAATATTTGTGGGCATTTAAAGAAACCTTATCCAGCGGATTCGGTAACAATGCCCACGGCACCTGATGATGACAGCCTTGGCAGCAGCGTAACTCATTTGACTGTTTACTGTTTAACCTGTTCAAAAAATTATTATTTGGTGCCAGAGAGGGGGCGGGACTTCTGTGTTTTTTAATTGGTTTGTTTTTGCTGCTGATTTACTGTAGAAAGATGTGTTTGTACAACAGTTTGTACAATGCAAACCATTGAGTCAACCTGTGGACGATCTAGAGTGCCCTGCATGTTCTTTTATATATTTTACAATATGCAAAGTTTTTCAGCATAGTTCTATATCCAGATATTGTCAAATGTGAAAAACTCGCTTAATCAAGTTGATTTGTTTTGTTCGTAAATAATGCACCTACATTTCCTCCAAGTTCAATATTTATTGAAACTCATGTTTGAGCTGTGTCAATTTAACCATATTAACAGTAGATCAAGAAGAATCTATGGGATTTGAGACCATGGTTGTATTTTACAGAATTAGCAAGTAGCTAAATATAAACCAGAACCCATGACTTCCATTGCCACTGCGAAAGCTATCACTTTTCATGCCACTGCGAGACCAGCTCATGTCTCCTTGGCAAGTGACCTGCTCCGGGTTGACTTAAAGCCTCTTCCATCCCATTCCAGTCATTTAATCTTGGAGCGGTATCAAGACTGTGATCTCCCTTTAACCTCCACAGAGGGGACGGACACAAAAGGGACACACTACCCACTTCATCACTCAGCGTCAAGCAGCAGTGGCATGCCAAACAATCCCATTAGGCAGCAGCCAAAAGCCAGCAGCAATGTCCTGAATCAAACCGCAGCTCTCTGCTCATTTCAGCATCCTCTCTCCCGACATCCATGCACTCATGTGTCAGCATATGTAATGAAGTCACTCAAAGCTACACTCAGCTTTCACTCTGAGGAAATAGGCAGCCCCATCACTCGGAGTAGCTTTTTACAACTCAACGCTGATCAATTAATGACTACGAATGAGACTCTGAGAGAGTTATTCATACAGGAAAATTAGAGTGATGCTGAGGGAAAGAAGAGCACAGGGAGCGGGATAATAAACCATGAATTGCACCTCACAGCAATTCCAACAGCAGAGAAGCACTTTCACAGTCACGTACATAGTGATAGCTCTTAAAGCCTGCAACACATGCCAAGGTCGCTGGCCTCATATTTGCGATTTATTTCATTCTCATATCCAGGTGCCTGCAACAGAGAGATGAGCTGAGACTCGAGCAGCACCCGGAGTAATCAAAGTGGCACACAGTTTTAGTGCTTCCTGGATCATACTTCACAGGTCCAGGGAATTAAACAGAGCACAGGAAAATAGCCTGTTTGATCCAGCTGGTCTTTGTAAAAAATTAAAGAGCAGGAGGAGGAAGAAAAGCAAAAAAAAGGAGGAGAGCGAGTAAAGTGTAGGAGAGAGAGGATGAGTTACTCACGGCCCCTGTCTCCTTTCCACCTCCAGCTTCCCTTGTGCCTCCCCGAGCCATCCCCTGGTACACAGACTCCACTCAGCACCTCCGCCAGCACCACCAGCAGCAGCAGCGGCATCCGCCCACTGGCCATGCCTGCCTCTGAAGCTTGCATCCCGGCTACAGCACAGAGTCGAGGGCCATGGGGAGCGATGAGCCACACTCCACAGTCATACCTCACACAGCTGTAGCGAGAGATCCAAAACAATAACAAGCAGCTGCAGCACTGCTCAGCTTCTCCTGGAGCGTTCGCCTCTGGGCCACAACACTGACGCCCCAGAGGGGTCACACACTCAACGCAGACATCCCCCCCTCCTCCTGGTGGATTGGAGTGATCCCTCTGAAGGTAATAGCTTCACAGACTGGCTGTAACTCCAGCACTGGTCAACAGGCAAACTAAGCCGGGGTTTCCAGATCTTTAACTCCAAAATATCAGTGTTGACTTTTTCCTCTCTTTGCACTTGTCCTCTTCCTCTTCTCACTGCTTCTTGGAGATGGGGAGGTATTTATTGCTGTGCTGGTCAAGGCTCAAGCTGAGCTCAGTGGTAACAGCTCCCATGAGTCGAGGCAGCACAGGAAGGAGAAACCTGATTGTCCTCTTGCAGAGCAGCAGTTCACAGTTTGGACCGGTGACACACAAATGATCCAGCAGCAGCCAAATCTCCTCACCTGCACCAGGCGCGGATGGAATGAGGGAGTGTGTCCAGGAGTGTGTGTAAATGCAGGTGTGTCCTCCCCCCTCTCTCTCTCCCTCTCTTCATCCGGCTATAGCACCCGTCTCAGATCACATGAGGCAGTGTTGATATGAAAATAAGAAATAAATCACGGAGATAGTTCACTACAGAGCAGCCTTGACTTTGTCAATAGAGCTTCTGAGAGAGAGAGAGAGACACACAGAGTGAGTGAGTGAGAGAGAGAGAGGGAGGGGGGGGGGGAGTGCATCTCCGAGCAAAGGAGGGAGGGAGAAATAGAGAGAGACTGAGTGAGACAAGTGTGGGGGGTGTGAATAGCAATTTCTCAAGTGCAATGGCTGTTGCTCTTTTGCGCAGCCGTCATGATGATTCCACAGCCCGACTGAGCTCAGCAGTTGTAACCTCTGCCCGACTGTGTGTCTGTGTGTGGGTGTGTGTGCGACTGGAACAGGTTTCCACTGATCTAATGTTTTTCCAAATTTAAAAACAAACAAAAAACCGTGGTTCCCGCAAGCCCGACCAACCGACCCTCCCAGCATGCACCTGTATAGACATGTACGCAAACCAGTTTAAATTGGTGTTTATGTGTGTGCGACGGTAACTCAAAGTAAGACTTCTGAACAACTGAGTGACATCAGCTTTGACAAACTTATTATCATGCAATGACAAATCTGAAGAAGAATAAAGCCACTTCATAACATACTAAAATTCAGAAGTTTAAAAAACTTTAGGCTGATTTACACCTGACCTTTACACTTGATTTATACTCGACTCAACCTTCCTCTACCAAACAAATTTGTCACATTTTAAATAATAAATCTGTGTCTCGCCTACAAGACCCATTTCCGGACAAAAAATCATATTTTTCTTTTTCTAAAGGTTCTTACAAATACATTATCTGTAGTGTATTGACACACACACACACACACACACACACACACACACACTCACACACACACACACACACACACACACACAAACACTCACACGCACACACACACAAAAACCACAAAGACTATTTTGGTGAAAAACAAGCTCAGCAAGTCTGGGTCTAGAGTTACATTGCCCGTTTCCTCCGCCTGTCAGGAGGCAGGTGAGTGCAGGTTAACGTGGGAAACTGGAGGTGTCAGCAGCACCTCCCCTTCCGCCCTCCCCCACATCTCTCTCTCTCTCATATGCCCTTCATCACTGTCGGTAAAATGCCTCCAAACAAACATAATGTCATCCACATAGATGGGAATTTACAGTGTGTGAGGTCAACGAGAGGATGAAGAGAGCTTAAACTCGTTTGCTTGTTTTCTGTCACAAGCTATCCACTGGAATATAGTCTGCAAGTCTCTCTTTCTCTTTACATCTACTGTTCTCAGATAAGTCTGATCACCTGATGCTCTTATTTAGTTGAACACTGTGGCTAATGCTAATGCCAAGCATCTCTATTCGACATGTAATCCTGGTGTAGTGGCCCATAAGGACCATGTTCCCTGAGATATTATTAATCATGTTACATTAACCGCTGATGGAGGCCTGATTAAAACTCTCTAATGATTAGGCCTCTGGAATAATTACCACTGCAGTGAGGACGGACCACTTCAACCCCTTGGGACGCCGGAGCAATCTAACACCGCTACCTGCGAAATGTCACTGCTAATGCCAGCGGCTCAGAGACCTGCACAATGCAACGCAAATTCTACGCAGGATGATTAAACGCTGTGGCAGTAACAAAAGAGGCAGCATTTTACAATCTGTCCTCATTGAGCCAAATGCGTTTATTTATAAAATGTATCTTTGTTAGTCTGCTCAGGAAGAGATTAGCTTCATGTTTACAGACAACAGGTGGATGGCATGTCTGAAAACAAATAGTTTATAGAGAATAGATGGACTGATAAAAGATTATTGTGTCAGTAATTATAGACTTAAGTTGTGTTGCTTTGTTGTTTGCAGTATAACAAAGGAGAGCAGGTAAAGAACTGTTATTATTTGAATTGAGCCAAGTTGAACTGCACATGTGAGATGTTGGTAGTGTTCAGTTTCTAACTAATTATGGGTGCCTTGCCAGTTGGGGGCTCCGCCAATGCCAACGCCAATGCAATGCACAGATTCACTTATATTATTATTTTATAATTCAACTTGCTCCCATTTAGTCATTTCCCAGCAAATGCTGTTTCTAACGTGTATTACCACTGTATTACTTTTCTAGATAGGTCATAAGATATTAATCACAATCACAGATGTGATTCTAATACGCATAAAAACATATTATATTGCATATTTAATTTCACTGCCTGACACGGTTGCTGTATTTTGAATGAACATGCACACTATAAACTTCACCCAACAGAAAAAGCACCACAGCTGTGTCACTGAAAAATTCAATTGCACTCATACATTACTTCAACTCACGCACATATTCACACAGGGTGTCATGCTCTGACATTTTTGCTACTCAACATTAACATTATGGACGGCCTCACTGCCGAGCTCCATGTATTTTTCATGTGTGTTCTACAAACTCAATCTGCGGTCATTTTAACCACCAGTCTAAGAAGGATAAATGTAAAGTACAATACATCCCAGAAACATTTTGTCACTCGGTTGCAGAGTCAGCTGATACTGTGCAAAGTCTGTTTGGTACAGCCTTCATTTGCACCTTCGTAACTCCACAACACTGTTCATCTTTGGCACAACCCTGGACTTATTTATCTCCATTTGTCAACAGCTTTTGGCAGAACTCATTGTTTCAGTACACATCTTGTCAGCTGTGGTCAAACCTCTGCCTCGTCTTTTCATTCTCTACACGCTCTCAGTTGTTGGTGCCAACAAAGAGCATGAACTGCTGTTTAATTTGCATGTTGATTGTGAAAAATTATACAAATAAGCTGTTCTGTGCTGAGCCACAGCAATATTTTGTCACAAAAAACTACCTTGAGAGGGTGAAAAAAAGGACGAGGCACAATTATTCTCAGCCAAATAGCCGGTCCCACTCACTGCCAGACAGGAGCCAAATTTTAAAAGAGACATAAGATGCCTTTTCAGTCTCTCCTTCCTCTAGTGTGTTATATAAGTTAAATGGAGCTCGCTGAAACCCCTCCTCAGCAGTCCGGCTGATACCTCCACAAGATTGTGACGTTAAATTTGCATAATGCACACCTTGTGGCTGCTCTGGGATGCCCCCTAACAAAGCTGGGTAAAGCGAGAGGCCACCATTTCCAACACAGAAGCTGATGACTGAGCACAACACAGATATTTTTTGAACTTTAAACCTTTTAAAGTAACAACACCAATTCAACTGATAAACCTGAATATAGAGGAGTCAACCTTTAAAGCCAAAATACTGCAGCACAGGGATCTTGAGTCTCCAATTTAGTCTAACTATCAAACCCTTTGTGCATCAGCTCCAGCCGACTCTCTGACTCATTCACCTGACTGTTCAGCACAGCTACAGACTTGCCTGTCTGAAAGAACTGCTCACCCCTGCAAACCTCAAACCCTCAGATCAAGTGACAACCCTCAGGACTAAGCAAAAATGCTTATGCTCAGAAAAGTTACAATTCTAAGTAAGTCCTTGCACTCATGTAAGTGGAGCAACAATAAGCATTTGTTTTTTGGGTGCAGAATGGTGCTGAATAGCTTCTTATGATCAAGAGAAACACACACATAATACTTTTAACACTGCAAAATATTATCTCACTGACCTTGTGCATGAAAACTATTTAGCAACAGATTTGTTTTCTTTTGTCGTACGCAATTAACTCTGGTCAAGTTGGCGGCAGAACTTCAACTTGAACAATTTCACTCTCAAGAGTAAAATATTTAACTTTTATAAAGCTGAAATCTCACGCAGAGAAAATGTGATGGATCCCCTGTGTTTGCAGAGGACACATCGCTAACACTTTTCTTCACCACGACAGTATGATGATTATGAAGCTCACCCTCTCTGTTCTGCTGACGTGATGTGACAGCAGGGGTTGATGGGTGGTACAAAGACACCCAGCAGGGACTGGACATTGGTACTTCACAGCTTGGAGCTCAGCTAGTGTTTCAGAGGGGGGGAGCTTGCACACACTTTGTACCACTCATACAAACTCACACATGAAGAAAGGAGGGAAGCAATGGCCGAGGGGAAGAGAAACTACAGTAACTTCATACATTTATCTTTGAAAACTTCAAGATTTGAAGTTTGGACTTTGCAGAGAGAGAATGATCTGAACATCCAGCAGCAATAAGTCAAACTCTCAGAAGACCACAGTTTATCCTCGGTTTCAGGTTTTTCTGCTTAGTGTTTTCTTGAGGTGTAGCAGATTTTGTAGAAGAGTAAAACCAGCTGCTTCCCCCTGTTTCCAGCTGCTAAACTCAGCTAGCTCACTCATGGCTCTGGCTCAATATTCAACACAGTCAGGAAGAGCGGGTCGTCCATGAACCTGAAGGTGGGTGGTTTGATCCCCAGCTCCTCTATAGTCCACACGCTAAAGTGTCCTTGGACAAGAAAAACCGTGTCAGTGATGTGTGATAGACAAAGAGCTGCATGTAGAGGTGCTGCATGAATGTGAAAGGAAGTGTAAAGGGCTCTGAGTGGTAAAGCGCCCACACTGCCAGGTGAACTAACAGGTGCCCCTTACAGCACTTTCCTACCTTTAAAAGACAGAAAAGCGCTTAAAAATACAGTCCATTTACCATTTACTTGAGCTGATTTTAGGTTATAAAGAAATGTGTCCTAAAATGTCTAAATATCCCTTTGAATCCATGTGACCCACAGAGAGCCACACCAATAAGCTGCAGAGTATTTGCCTGGTGCTTTTATTGGCCAGGGTATTACATTTATATTGTAGTAGCTGATGATTTGCCACAACAACAGTTCCCATTGTACATTTATAAAAAGGAGCAGTGTAAATCTCAATGTGCTTTTGTAACGTCACAGTACAATAACTTACTGTAAATCTCTGTATGTTATTTAAAGTGCGTTGAGTACGGATTTTTCATGATAGTGTTTCAGAGAAGGGCAGATGGATCATAAATTAGCCATCAGGACTCTGGTGATTCTGTTATGACAGGTTTTTTTTTTTCTCAACCTACATACCAGAGATGTGAGTGATTCATATTTCATCACTGTCTCGACCTCAAGAATGCAAAGAGAAATCAGGATCCATCCACATTTGCGGAGATGAGGTGTTGACCCCAGGTAAGAATTACTGCGTGACACACGACACACTGACAACCAGTCTACAGGTTGTAAATACAGTTCATCGCCGGATCTTCTGCCCGTCCCTCCAGTGTGTGCACGCTTGGGAGTAGAGCAGTAACATTATTCTACTGTGTATCAGTGCCGCAGAGACCGTGCTGTTTCCGAGTGAGTTATGTTCCACATGTATGATAAACAGGACCGCACCCAGCATTCCCTGCATGACCAGGTTACGATGGGCCACTCAATCAACACCACTGACCCACCCACAACTCCCTCTCTGTCTTCTCTGATACACACACACACACACACACACAAACAGACACAACCTCACCTCTCCAATGTCACTCTCTAATCAATGAGAAGTCACAGGAGGAACCTGGCTGAAGGTTAATGTGTGCAGGGGGAAAAAACCCCACATGTGATCACAACATACTATGACATGAAGGGAAAGACACTTCACACACATTCACTGTCACTTTAAATCTTCATTCTATGTAAGAGCTAGCTTTAAAAGCCTGAAAAGTGTTGTTCACTCACGTACGTCCCATTAGACGGTGAATGTTCGTTAGTGTTTGTGTGACACGATATTATAATCGCTCTGAGGTTTGACAGAGATTTACCGTCAAAATTAAATGGTGAAAAGAGGGATGTCCATTTTCGGTTTTCAAAAATATTGAGGGAAAAGTTCAAATATCAAAATGAAGCAAACAAATGCTTGTTATTAAAAGTGGATAATTGTGACACTGACCGTGGTGTTAAAGACTGAAAACAGCAAATCAAACCACATTTCTATAACAAATCAATGTGCTAATGTTAGCATCTGTTCTTTTATAGAGAAACAGGGCCGATGCCATTTGCCTCCCCACCCTGAAATCCTGGTTCTATTCCCAGTAATGGCTGTCGTCAGTGGCCCCCTCGCAGTGAGATTCCAGCCTGCAGCACTATCGTCCATATCCCACAACGCACCGTGATTTACAGCTGCTGCTGCTGCAGGGCCATCTGGACCATAACCACTCCTGAACACTCAGCATTAGGCTACATCGCTCCCTCCAATTCACCCTTTTACTCTCTGTGCATGCATTGTTTGTTTGCTGTACATCTCTGTGTGAAAACGTCCAGTATTCCGTTTTCCCACATCAATGTACAAACTTGCCTTTTGAATCTTATTCCATCTCTTAGATGTCTGTCTTCAAATTCACTCCAAAGACACTGATGCTTTTTTACTTGATTTCAATGCAAAATCATGTACATCATGCAAAATGAAGTAAAAGTAAGAAACTAAGCAGAGGTATTTTAATTAAACGTGCAAATACCTCAAAAATGTAATACAAAATGAAAGTGAGTGCACATAAGCAGGATATAGTATTTATTTTAATAAACTGACTTACACAGTACATTGGAATCTCTCTCTTTTTCTCCCTCTCCTGTACACATACTGACACAACATCCACAGTCATAGCAGTGGGTAAATTTGCTTTTCCTCTTGGAAAAATCTGCTTTTGCTCACACAAAAAAAGCTGCCAGGGGCTCTTGGGTAGTAAATTATGTCAGATATGTGCTTTAAATATGTCAGCTATCAGTGCAGAGTTCACTTCAGTGAGGTTTCCCTCAAGACACCTGCACCCTCCACTCTGGAGAGTCCACACAAACTCTGTGGGAATTACACAATCTGAACACAGACACGCTGGCGCTGGCATTTCCCCAAGTACACGGGTGATAATCACATAACCCTCAGTGTAAATGTGCCTCATTCATGATTATGGGATTGTCATAACTGCGGATATGCATCTTTTAATGCCCCGTGCCTCTGGTTCAATGTGTCTCTGAAGGGCCGTCTGCTGCAGCTTGTGCTCGTTGGACTGTGTGATGAGAACCAGGTGAAACATCTGGTGTCGTATAAAAGGTGTCGGAGCATTAAAAGTAAAATTGCACAAGCTTCAAAAGAGATGCCTCGCACTGCACCAGCTACAACAGATGTGAGGGGGGTGCTGTTGAGGTCAGCTTCTGTAATATGGCTACTCCCCAGCAGGAGGCAGTGTGTCACACCGTCAATAATTGAGGCAAGCCACCTCAGCCAATGATTCCACCTGAAGGAGATTCGGGGACATGTGAGGTCGATCAGGGTTTGGGTGTTGACGTGACACCTGACTCCTAAATTAGACCCTGCTAGATTAGATCTGTAAATCAGCTTCTCTGGAGAACACGTTCACTTACACCAGGGATTGATTGGAATAAATTATTTACAGCTCATATACTTGTACACAACATTCCATCGACTAAGAGCATCAAGGACGAGCAGCTTCTCGAGTCCATCAGAGCAGAGGAGCATGTGAGACGTACAAATGAATAGAAATTGACAAAGCAGTGATCTGATTTTGTGCTTCACTCAAGGATAGTCTCATTCAGCAGCATTCAACAAAGAGCACAAGAGTGTTCAACGCTAAGCTATGTCATGCTACAATTGTCTGGCCCACAAAGTGTTACTGGAAAATATATTGTTTTATATATATGTAAATGTATATATATATATATATATATATATATATATATATATATATATATATATATATATATATATATATATATATATATACATTTATATATATACATATATATATATACATATATATATATATATATATACATTTTTATAATGACTTCTATTTCTTTCTGGCCTAAAATCTACTCCTCAATTTTGAAAAAGTCAGCAGAAAATGTGTGTATATGCTTATTCAGCACATGTACAAACTATTTAATGATGTTGTGTGGGTGTGTGTGTGTGTGTGTGATGTGTACGTGCATGCGTTTCTCATAAAATGTTGTGTTGCACAGAGGGACACTTCAGACAAAGCTGCATCTCACTATCTTTTGTGCTGCAAACACATCACACACACGAGAACAAATCACAAAAAGGGCAGCAAAAGTTGTAAACATCAAACATTTGCTCCATAAAATTGTGCCAAATTGTCTCACAAATAAAAATATTGCAACTGTGTTTATTTGTAAATCACATGTAAGTACCTGCTGTTGTGTGTGGCAGAAGATAATGGGGAGGGGATGTGAAATATGCAATCTAGCCAAGAGGTGGCGCTCTAAACCAAGCTGAGGTGAACTAGAATAGTCTAAACTGAGTCTTCATTAGGCCTTTTAGCTCACTACAGACAGAAAAAAAGCTCTTTGTTAATTTAGGTCAAATAAAAAATAATAATAGTAATAAAAAATAATGAATCAAACTTACAGGATTACTTCTGTATTTCAAATATATATTAAAGTAATTAGCTCATGCCACTGTCTATTTATTGATGCAGGCATGAATCATCATCTTTGCTATATCTTTGCAAAATATGAGCTTTATATTTGTGCGTCCTCTCATCTTTCATTGTGTCTATCAAAAATGTGCAAAGCCATAGGAATCACTGGGAGTGATTTCCTTTCCTCTTCCAAAAGAGGGCAGTAGAGTGTCATGTTGCGAGACTAGCAGGGCCACAACTTCCTCACAGCTATTGTTATACTTTCCTTGACCACATCCTCCTCACACTGTTTCATTGGGACTAATTACAGTGTCCTTCATGAAAAGCAAAATGTAAATGATTAATCTGGTTTGTTCTCAAATTGATGCCAAAATGGCTGCAATGGGTAAGCGTCCACTAATTGGCCAAAGTAAACACATACACACACACACAGACACACATACAATGAATACTCAAGTCTCTTTCTCCTCCTCTCTCACCAGAGGCCTCAGACAGCTTTATTTCTCCATCTCTACACTGTTTCCTCTGTCTCTCGCTGTGAATTGACAGACCAATAAGCCTTTAATCCCTTTAATACAAACTTCCAACAGAATCACTTTTTAATTGCATAAAATAAACAGTGAACGCGTAACCAGATCTCCTCTCAGGATAGATTTAGTTCGGCTACAGACGGCGGATTAAGTTGAAAAGTAAGCCTGCGAGTTATCTTGAGGGGTAGAAAAAAAAAATGGATGAAAGAGCGGCGAATAGCGCAGGATGTCACAATAATTCCTGTGCAGCGAGGAGTTAGCCAATACATGAGGAGAATAATCATATGGAGATGATGGTGGTGGCTCTGTGATTAATGGGCCCATTTTCGTTGCACAGCTTGGATAGTGGGCCTACTTGGCCCCATTAGGAAATATGCCTACAGCCACCCGGTTCCTCTGTATGCCATTCATCAGGCAGATATGAGCAGCAGAAATGGTTTATTCTCTACATCTGTGAAATATGCAGCATGAAATATACGTAAACACATTCCTGTATCCCTTTTTATGGCACTTTTTGATATGATCTATGCCTGTGAATTTATGTCACAGGATATCACGTCTGTGTTATTCAAAGTGAGATGGAGAGCAGAGACATGGCTGTGCTCCTATGTCTCATGATTGGATCTACCTGCGGCACAGAATTGGCGACGGGAACATGCTTGTGTATTTCCTCCCCCTGTTTGATCGACTACAGGGAACGAGCGTGGCAAACGCTGGCCAGACAGCCGCAGAGACGTGCCAGTCCCCCCCCCCCCCCCCCCCCCCCCTTTTAGAGCGGTATGCAAATCCACTGTTAAATTTCATTTTTCTAATCCCTTTAATCAGAAACAGGGGAATAAAGCCAGCTGGTAGGAACCCATGTTAAGATGTAATTAAGCATCTGATTGAATTTCAGTGCATACCAGAGTGTGTATGCCAAGGCGAAGGCAGGAGACGGAGGAGGGGATAGAAGACGGACAGGGGGAGGGATGGGCACTTATACACCAGATTGAGCGTTGGGGTTGGCGGGGGGACATGTTGCCCAGCGATGGGGGACCGGGAGCTTGCGGCGGGCTTGGTATTTTCCAGCATGCTCCACTGCATGAGTGCACAGTGATCAGAGGCACATTTTTATACATTACCAGGAAGGCTCCCATGTCAATCATCTTCCTGCTGGCATCGAAATGGCTTTTTACTGCTTGAGTCTCAACAGAAGTTCCCAGAAAATAGATACAAACGCCATCGCTACAAGTCGCCTCTATCAGCAAATACGCGAAGAAAAGCAGTGCAGAGGCTGTTATGGAACATTGTTTGCCTGTAAAGTGAATTCTGACACAGCCTTTTCCATCTCATTCTACATATCACCACACAGTACTCTTCTGGGGTCAGTGCTGACAGTTTTACTGCACACACATATTCTGCAGCTCACCTGGGAACTGGCCAAACATGAACACAACCTAATTCTTATCTAGTTGAAAAAGGCTCATGTGTGCAAGAGAATGCACACCCACACACACACACACACACACACACACACACACAAACAAAAGGGCTCTGTAATGAAATTCATTCATTCAAAATGTATTCACTCGCAGAAAGAGACAATATAAAACCTGGTCTGGGGAGAGAGAAGAGCTGTCACACCAGTTTAGCTGGGCTTGGATATAGAAAAGATCCATTACTGAGGCCTTTCATCACCACACACTGCACGCTACCTGTGGGGCTCAGACACAGAGCATGAGATGAGGGAGGGGGGGCCCGCGGAGAAAAGAAAGGCAGACAAAGACAGGTGATGGTCATGTGTGTGCCCTCCCACCGTCCTTACCAAGTCATCCTTCACCCTTTACACTGCACCATGGCCATCAGTGCCCAACGTCCATCTGCTTGCTGCCTGGTTAAGACCAAGACTAAAATAACTACAACCATGCTACTACATTTTCACAAAAACAGTGTTGGCAGCCAAGGAGAATGCTGGTTGTTCTCTTCAGGTATGGGGTCATATGATAGGAGCCTGTTGAATCAGCAAACACGATGTCGTGACCGAAAAGACCCAATCACAAAGCAGTTGTGTGTGTCTATGTCATTGATTCCAAACTAAAACACAGCTCCACAGTTTTTCAAACTAAAACCTGGTCAGCAGCGTTCTTCTCACTTTCATCAGCTCTAAAAGTTTAGATTACTGTGGCGTAAAAATCTAATAGTATGGACGAAGCATTTAGCTGCCCCCAAACAGTATCTTACCCTTACTGGTCAAGAAAATTACTGAAATTAGTTTCATCCCTTACAAAACCAGTGCTAATTATTTGTAATGTTCATTTTTAAGCTTCAGCATTAAAATGATTACCCGATCTTGTATGGACTCCATTGAAAAAAACAAACATATCCGACTAGAGTATTTAAACTTTTATTTTCTTACAGCTTAATGTTCTATGGCAGCTCAACCACCCTTCAAATATCATTTAATTTTCTTCTGAGTAAATCTGCGCATGCACACTGTGATGCTTTATTGCAAGCAAACATGTTTTATCATGGTAATATTGTCTAAGAAGAATGAGTGTGTAAAATCTAAGGATAACAACAGGAAAACACTTCTCTGTCACTATACTGAGACATTTAAAGCCACATTATCACAACCATTTACTGTATGTGTACGCAGAGACAGAAAGCTCTTTGTACACAAACCATTAAGTGGAACTGTTATGCGTTTGTTTACAATTTATTGTTGTGGATCCGCTACTTTTTTCAGGGAGACAAAAAGACGGATGTAAGCAGTAGTTCAGAGAGAGGTGATGTATGATCAAATGTGAAAGCGGTATTGATTTCCCTCAATTGTGTTTGCTCCGTTTGCCACTATTAAATATGGATTCTGTGCAACTGCCATCTTGACTTTGTCTTGAAATTGACACTCTCTCTATAAAGGGCTATAGCTTTTTCAATAAAGCCCTGTGTCAAGAGAGATCGGCCTGACGCAGCCGGAGACTCCACGTTTGATTTGCTTCAGAGGCGGCAGGCAGCCGCTCTCAGGTTAAACCACGTCAAGATCAACGGCATCAAACACAGAGCGGATGACAGGAAAGCAGAGGCAGGAAGAGGGGGAGGTTACACTAAAAAGGACAATGGCTGCACTAACTTGTACTGAGGTTGTTAATTCATTAGTCTGTGCTCATGCGGTTATATGTGCAGACAGGGTTCTGTTGTTTAATGACAAAATGGTTGGGAAAATAATGGTCAAAAGATCCTAAAAGACATGCCCCCAAAATAAACACCCAGTAAGTGGAAGAGATTAATCTCTGTTAGGTTTCTGTTGTAGTGCCGCCCCAATCCCCTAGTGATGGTGACACTGAGCCTCTGTTTCCCACCCACTCCTTAGTTACTGTTACTCAAAAACTGGCCTTCAGCTTCAGCGTTATCAGGAAGAATCTGCTCGTAGACAACAGAGATCAGAAACAGATGGATTATTTAAGCGGTTATATTTCTCTAAGCATAAAAAAAACAACATTTTTATAGACAAAGATTAAATGAAACCTTTAGCGAAATAAACAGTTTATTGTGTGTTAGCGCATTAAACAATGAAGTGAGCATTAAGTGAGAATGTATTTATTTGACAACTATATCCTGGGGTTACAGAGCGTTGGACTGATTTCTCTAAAGGACGATGATCTCTGAGAAATATGGCGGTGACCGTACAACAAATGCTCCCTGCAGCATCCATAATGGCCAAACATCCCATTCACTGCTGTTCCTGCCTTTGTATAGAGATGAATAAATCTAAGGTGATGTCCATCTAATGCACTGATTAAAGCCATTGCCTGTGACGAATTGCACATTACCGTGGATGCCGTGTCCTTGTGAAGCTGCTCCTACATTGTAGAATCTATTTGTTTGATTAATTAAAGAGTTTCTCTGACCATTAACGGCAATTTCAGTGTAGGTGCAGCTCAGCAGAAGACCGCTGAACAAGGGAAGTAGGAAGTGTGAGTTCTCCACAAGGGAAAGGTTGATAAACCTGCAAATAGTTGATCACGTTTGAGCTCACAACCAATGATCCAAATATAAATGTAAAGGTAGTTCTGCCATCACAATTATAAAAACATGAATGCAATAACCAAAAATGTGCTGCAGAAATGTCCATTTTAAGTGCTTTTGGTTTCGGGCTGTTTTTTTGAAGCAAAGTCCAATTATGGAAAATCTTACTGCTAATAAAACAACAAACAAAAGTCTTGTGGGAAGTTGTGTCCATTTCTGTTGCACTTCAATGTAATTGCAAAGAAATAAAACTGGGAACATAAGATACAGTAAGAAAAGTACTTGCTGAAGGATAAAATAAAATCAAGTAAAAATAATGATTAAATGAAGAAGTGTTATAAAGTCTGGGAAATATAAAAGCTGAAATCCAACTAGGTGACATTTTTCATAATTTATACAAGAACAGTAACTATATGTTTTCATAGAAATTAAGGAAGTATGCAAAATTGATTAAACTGCACAGATCATACCCATGTGAGTGAATAAACACACATACTAATTATGAGGTCTATTTAATTTGATTTATCTTATTTCATTTTACAAGCTGTCTTCATGTGTGTTCTCACAGTAAAAGCATTGAGCAATGCTGCATCTGCATTTTGACCTATAGATTATTATACAGAGACTCACATATGTAACCACATTGCATGCACACTAGCAAGTATATACTCTTACAGGTATGTTATCCCTACAAAGCTGGTCTCATTATTCTATGTCCCCTGACATTTGAGGTACCCCAGAGAGCTCCCATATTAATCTCCAAATGTGCGTCTCCTGTTCGCTGCACACTCCCGCCCCTAATGACAGTTTTTATCATAACTTATTATTGCTGACCCAACCCTGAGCTGAAATTATGTTAATGCCACATGTTGGGTGTGGAAAACATCTTCATGTTTTGCTCGGCGTTCGCTCAAGCGGGAATCTAATTCTGCTCTCCAACAGTCTGAATGAATCGGCTTGTTACGGGTTGAATAACGTCCGTGCGGTGGGAGACGGGCTCGGCCGGCTGAAGGTTTAGAAGGTGAGACCCACTTAGTCAGGTCCCGCCTTATCGGATTGTATCCCCGCCTTATTCATTACCTTCCATCACGTCCCTCATTTGCAATAAGCAATATCGTTACAGGATGATTTGCCTCAAACGTGGGGTTGAAGTCACATCTCAAGGCAGAAATAACTGCTCCAAGATTTGTAATCTGGGCTGCAATATAGGGCGGTAATAAAGCTTCAAATTCACTCTCACCCACTCCCCAACATGCTCTCTTTGTTTTGCCTCTGCCTCTTTGACGCACACACACACATCGAGGCAGGCATCTGTGGAGGACAACACAGAACCTCAGCTTGAAAAGGATTTCCTTGAACCCACAGCATCTTAATTGCTATAAATGCTTGTACATGTATCCACAGTTTCTGCTTGTGTTGGTTTATTCATCTCACCTGAGTCAGAGACATGCAATTTGTCTCTAATTCTGTCTCTCAGCTTCTCATACTCTCCACTCGTCTCTGTCTCTATCTCTTTCTGTCCCTTGTTTTCTCTCCCACTCCTAACAGCCCCATTTGCAGTCATTGACACCAGCCTCTTGCCATCCAATTTATTTAGGTAGTTAACTGAGCAGCCTCACACACAGCCGGCCTGATTTCCAATTACGCTGCGTTTTTCTGCCTATGAGAACGTCTGTGGCCTTGAGAAGCTGAACCACCGCTGCGGCTCATCTTGATGTGTGAGAGGCTGCAACCCCCGATGGCTAGGCCGAGATTATATGTTCAATATGAGTGATCTCCTTGCAGTGTTCGGATCTATACGTTTCTCTCCTTCTATAGTTATCCTTCCTATCACTGTACTTGACAGCCATGCAGGGTTCTTGAGTACAGTCAACTCAGCTTCATTTTGACAACTTGGACCAGCTTAGTTAGAGCAAATGAATCTCACCCATTCCTGCCACCATGTGGTAAACCATTGGTGGGCACGTCTGACGTCTTAATGGTATCCCCTGAGCTGGAATCTCGTCCCCTGTAATTACACACATTTCCCCTAACCACCGTATCAGAGCATGCTGGCGTGGCCAAGTGTGTGAGTCCCAATAAATTAGCAGCTTGTGATGAAATTAAAAGGATCCCGGACCTATTTTGAAAACTAAGCCTCGAATCCCCATCATCCATCACTCGCAAAGCATAAAGTCTGTTCACAGAGGAAGCCAAATAAATTCAGACAAGAATGCAGAAGGAAGCTTGTGATGTGCAGTCTCTGGTTGACATTTAACACCTCACACATTTCGTTTTCCTTTCTGAAAATGTCATTCCAAGAAATTAAAAGTTTCTGAATTCCTGCCCTTTGCCGTAAATGCAAAGATGCTAACAACACAAGTGTTTCGGGAATAACGTTGGTCGGGTAGGACCAGGAAGAAAAGAGCATGATGCTTATCAGTGGCTAACAATTACGCACATACCTTCATAACTCTTAGGAAATTAAACTGGTTTGTAGCTGGTATTGTCTGCTGCTGTGATAATAACAAGCATCTCAGTCTCACTTCTCCCTTGTTTGCCACAAAGTGTGCGTGTGATAGCGGATGGGGTCAGTGGTGAAGGGTGTGAGCTATTGGAGAAAAAGACACAGGGATATAAAGAGAAAGACCCACACCTGCAGATGTATCAGAGTTGGAGGTGGATAGAGGCGCCTGCTGTGGGGCGTTTCTCCCCCGGCGGCTGCATGGACATTGATTGTAAGACGGCTGAGGATCAATGCAGCAGCCTGCAGGCGGGGACAGATGGGCTGGTGCCGCTGGAGCACCAACTCTTCCTCTGCTGTCAGGGCCAGCCAATCCCAGACAAGCAGCAAAACAGGGGACATTGAATTATGAGCGATGCAAAAACCACTGGCAAAGCAAACTGGGGCATTTATCATGATTTGGTTCGGTGTATAAAAGAATGGGTTTACAGAACACTGACAGACTGATAGAGAATAAACAAATAAATATACATCCAGTGAGACTCCGAGGTGGATTTCCCCACATGTTCACAGAGATGCTAACACCAGAAATGGAGGACAAGGCGAGTCTACTGAGAGAGCACTCCAAGTTGTGTTTAAGCTTATTTTCAGGTGTGCTTGTTATATCTCTGTATTTTCCTTGTTTTCCAGGTCTGCCTCGGTCGTAGCTTCTTCCTCTAAAAATAAACAAAGAATGGCCTCTCAGTCGGTAGCTGGAGTACTTCTCCTTGGCTCGAGGTCAGGGATTTTGTCCGCCAGGGATTCTGACTTCTACAGGCTTCTCAGTACTCTAATGGGGCACCGAGGGAGAGGAGGTTTCAGTCGGGGGGCTATCTACCTCCTGTGGCAAGCTTAATTGGGTATAAAGAGATGTAGCCCCCATGTGCCCTCCACCTCAGGGTAAAACGTACGATATGTTTAAGTAAAGGCTCCTGACGTGGTGTGCAGGTTAAAGCTTACTCTGCCTTGAAGGGAGGGATGGCGCTTGCCTGAGCGTTTGTATTCCTGAAGTGTGCAGGACATTACTCTCAGATGAACAGTTTTCAGTTTTTCCTGATGACCACAGTGGTGCACTTACGGCTCTGTTGGAATTACCTCGGTTTCAAGGGGAAACTGGCCTTTACATTGATGAATGGACTGGAACGTCACTGCTCTCACGCTTTCCTCAATTCCTTCTTTAAACAGATAAATCAAGACAGAAGACATCGGGTATGTAGCAGCACTGGGGCACTTCCTGTGGTACTGCTGAACATAAAACCTCCACACAAACAACAAACTCAATGAAACAACCCAATAAAAATGTGGATAAATCACTCGGCATTTGCAGGTCAATAGAATTGAACAATAAACGTCTTTTCCACCGTTCCTTCATCAGCGTTTAGAAAATATAGGCCGGCAGAGGAGATGTGGGGGGGTGGGCTCAGCATAGAGGGATGTGTTAATGTGTGGTAATACACTAAAAGCCATGAGGCCTTTTGCAGGAGATGGATTGTCACTACTAAATTAGTGTGTGTGTGACAGCTCCAGTGCTGCACTATAGGTCAGGGAAGAGCCATCAGCTATGGCAGGTAAGGAGGGATCGACAGGTTCAGTGAAGTTATTGTTCCTGTATTTATAGATACATGGAGACAAACATACAGTTGGAATAAAGCAGCAGTCACTATTTCTGACACTGATTCCATTACCTGAACTGATACAGTAAAGTATTGATCACATACTATTACTGTCTTTGTACTAAACTTAACTGCATTCATACAGTCCTTGTATCCAAAGCTCTCTACAACATTCCTCCTATTCTCATTAGTTTACAGGCTCACACACAGATGAGCTTAAGAACCTACTCTATTCTAGCCTTACAAGGTAAATATCTGCCAAAGTCATATTTATGATTCAGCAGACTGGGTGAGTGCATCTCAACATTAGTATCCAAGTAATGATGTTTGATTAGATGAACAGTAACTCCGCTGCTCAGCCAATATGACCTTTTCCCAGACATCAGTATCAGCGTACACATGCGCTGATATGAATGCTTTTATTTCACAGAAGAAATAATGCAGAAAAGATTTGTAATTATGTTAACATTGAACACAAAAATATTTCATAACACAATTTATGGTTAAATATAAAATATTAAACATCAATTAAATGTATTTGTAATAAGGGTTTGATGACATCTAAGGATTCCTATGATTCCTACAATATTTTTTGTATGTATACCAGCCAATATATATCGGTATCTGATTTTGTTTTTTATTCCCCAATATTGGAATCAGCCCACAAAATCGTTTGGGCTCTAAAGTTTTCAAAGTTTGTAACTGAATTTGAAAAATGTAATGATTTATGCAATGAAATGAAACTGCAAGTCTGGCAGTGGTGGTAATGAGGAGGAACATTTTATTGTTGCTCTCATCTTCCATCACTGCTGATCAGCAAATCAAGCCGAGCAGTAAATGCTCTGTTAAATGAACTGCTGATGTAACTCAGTGCAGAGACCAGATGAAATGTTGACACACTCATGTCTAGACATCGTACTACGACAGTCTGCATGTCCACTGTTTGCACCAGGGACAAATTACGTGTGTTGTTCATAAATTGCAGACGATGCCCACCTGAGGCACAATGGACACATCTGCAACTAAAACAAAAAGAGAAAAGCACTTATTCCAAAAAGGGATTTAAATAAGTAGATTTCTTACGTTTCATGTGAACTTCATATCATAAACATGATCAAAACCAGGTTTATACTCCTGTTTGCACGTAAACACACTCAATGAAACAGATAAAAGCCAATAGAGATGAGAGTAGTTAAACTATAAAGAAATGACAGACTTAGAAAGAGCAGAGCAAGTTTCCTCAGAGAAACATTCTTTTTGATATTATTTTGACACAAACAAGGATGGCACATTTCATTCCCCATAATCTTTCCTCTCTCATGTGAGACATGTAGAGTATTTCTCAGTGGTGGACCCAGTATTACCACATGACGGATGGGAAATCAATACTAAGCGGCTCAGTTTTCATTGAACATATGGCGGCAGAGCAGAAACATCTGGAAACGTCAAGACTCCTGAAAGCCTAAGCAGGTTGACAGGTACAAATACAATACACAGTAAATGTGGATGTATCGCTGATTGTAAAAAGCTGACCTGGCTAACACGTCACAGTCCCAGCAAGGAAAGTGATGAAATGGAATCAAACCCGTGTAAATCTTTACTGCAGATGTCTCTGGTGCTGACGTGGTAAGGCGGCGAGGGGGTCGTGTTTGACGGCACATGTCAGATGTACTGAGGACATTTCACGCAGGAGTGATGTGAGCCCTGTCAGCTACTCCCTCACACCTCGTCCCAGTGAGCCGCGTCAGCTACCTCACTATTGATTGTCAGGCTTCTTTGGGGAATTTGGTTTGATCTGTGGTTGAGGGAGAAGTAAAACCAATTCAATAAAGAAATCAGATGTATAAATAAGCAATGTTCTGCATGAGGGAGCCCAGGAATGACACAGTGGCATAGTCACCTTGACATAACCCTGCAGCTCCCTCCCAGGGCAATCAGCCCTGACCGGCGCAGTAAAGCCTTTACGCACTGACACCACTAATGACCATATGTGCTTTTAAATAGATAGAGAGCAAATGTCTTTCAGGTACAGGGTTCAGTCGGAGGCTTTTTTCAGAATGGCAGAGAGATTTCTCCATCGATGTATATTGCTACTATAAAATTATAAGACAAGTGTTAAATCTGTCATTAAAGGGCTCATTAAAGTCTGTAATTGCTGAGCTGGATAACATTTGGTGCTGTTAAAAAGACGGTGTCCTGTCATTCATTATTGTTACTGTCACAAGGTACTAAGAATGTGTACAGCACTGACAGATGTTGAGGATAAATATCGAGAGAGGGAAACCTCTTCAAGCAAGATGCTACTCACATGTGAGACCAGGGACAGAAATCTGTGCTTCACCTGTATATCTTTAAGCTTTCGCAGAAACTTAATTGAAGATGACAAAAGAAGATTAAAATATATGATTCATTTATTCCTCCCACATGTTGCGATTCGCACTTAAAGGATATTCAAGCAGCGTGAGCAGTTTTCTTATTCAATTCACCCAGTGGGTAAATCATATGTCATCACAGCTCATGAATAACTTTCTCATTCAATATAATTAATTTCCTTGGAATTCATTAGACTTTTGCCGAGTTGATAAAAACACATGAGTGAAGTATTAAAGGACATTGTCTCAAATGGGAGTTCACAGTTAACACTGCAACTGATGCCTGGTGGAGTGAGAGTTGAGTCTCATCCTCATCACTATGCTTCTTGCAGGGTCAGGAAACATGAGCTCAGCACCTTGGCCTCTCCCTCAGACATGTAGAACGGCCATGTCAGCACACTCCGACGACAGCCGCGACTACGGTCCACTGGTGCAGCAAACAAAAGAATTGACCAAGCTTTACTATGGATGCGGAGTGAATGCAACAAAGTGGGATGAAATGATATGACCACACCAGTTCAGTACAAGGGGACATTGGGTTCTTTCATAGTTTTTAGCTTTGAGAGTTAAGCTCCAATCAGTCGCAGGTAAAGATGAGCCACACTGTGAGTTACCTCCTCTCAGCCCACTCATCATCAAACACAGCTCTGATCAAGTGATTAGATGAGTGGTGTGTATGGGTTGAAGCCTCTGAGAGCCTGGCCCCCCCCCCCCCCTTCGCTGTGCCGACAACCCTGGGCGGTCCGGACAGAGCGGGAGAGAGAAGCGAGGATGAGGTAAAAGATATTCGGAATGGCAGTTCAACTGACAGCAAGATTAATGACCCAACACACAAAGCTGGTGAAGCATTGGTCCTTTTTGATAAGACGCCCTGGACCCCTCCCACCACCTGGCTGCAATTCATGTAAATCGAAGTCCTGCAGTGGCCAATTAATAAGTGGCCCCGGCAAACGATACTGTCCCTCACACCCTCTGTCCCCAGCAGCACTTCATCCAGAGAATCTGATACTGTATTGCAGACGGAGAGAAGAAAAAAGACCTGTCAGAGATTGTGAAGGGCAGTTATCTATGGTAATGTCCCGGCTTTAGTATGGGCGAGTGGAGAGGAGTGTGTGAGTAACTCTGTGCGTACGTCTTCGCGATGCAATTTATGAGCAGTCCAGAGGTAAGTGTGTAGGTTGAAGGCCTCTTCAGTGCTGCTGTTCATATGGAAATGAGAAATAATGAAGTCAACACTGTCAATTTCACGTCGCTCAGCATTGTCATAGCAATAAAGGGCACGAGAGTTAATTAATTTCAGGTAAATCACTGAACACAGAATGGAGGGAAAATGATGTCACAAACATTGAAGGGTGGGTATTGTGCTTTTGTCAAGGTTTATATCCTCACAAATCTGTCACACAGAGACAACAGAGGTCTTTAACCATTAATAACCGTCAACACTGTCTATTTTCACATTCATTTGTATCAGTGCAATAGAGTAGTAACAGCCTTGCCAAATCTCTGGGGCCAGATGCACAAATCCCACTGTGTACATTGAAGATGCCAGTGAAATATGCATAAGCAGCCTTTGCACCAAATGTGTAATCCCTTGCATACACATTGTTATACATCTCATTATCTTCTTACAGCGCAGTCATTGTGCAGGAGCTCACTCACTGTTAGCCTTAGACGCATGTAGCCAATTCAACCATGTTTGGATATTAACCAGATTCATTCTGACCTTCATCTTGCACGGCAGCGTCCTCCAACACTGCCCCGGCAACCTTGGTGTTGTTACACACAGATATTATGCATCAGCATGTTGTGAGCTTATTGATCGATGACACAGACATCAGTCAAATCTGATCTGATTTATGTTTTTGTTTTAAAAAATACTACAGTTTGACTCAGATCACCTAAGCTTTAAGAGAAGGGATATTAGATGTATGTGTAAATACTATTAAATGCAGCTCAAGTCTTGAAACTGTCAAGACCAAGGGTGTGCTCAAAAGGCCCCCCCCCCGGATAAATAGTTGCAAAAATTCCCTCTTTTTATATAATCCCCCTATTTGACACACTGGAATATTTGCTACTGACCTCAGTTCACTTGTGAAAACCCATGCGTGCATGGTGTAAAGCACATTTGGAAGACCACATGGGAGACGATCACAGTTTTTCAACTCTGTCTGAAAACAATACTCGCGTGCCTATATGATACATTTACAGAGTTATCAAAGGGTTTGTTCCTCTGCTTTGTGCTGGGGCTGAAAGAAATCTCAACAAAAGGCAAATCACTTTAGAAAAACAAGTGGGTCTTTACTGTTTCACATAGCCGCTCTGCACTGTCCAGTGAAACACAAGAAGGGATTTCATTATAGAAAAATTGTATTTTTAGAAAATATCTGCTTGATTAGTTTAGTAATTAAAACTGCTGAAACCTCACATTAACTTCTGCTGAAGTGTAGAAAGTGTTTTTGAACAGAGGAGGGACTGCAGATTTTGTCGTCCATCACTTAAATTGGATTCGATTGGGAATGGATCTTTTCACAGTTAGTTTAGACAGGTGGAACAATTAAAGCGACCACTATCTCTTTCACTTTGCTATATGAGCACTGGAGTGTTGCATTAAGAGCTACGCAAAGATCTGAAGATATGTTTTGATGAAGAGAACATCTTAAAAACAATCCTGTAACTTTTGTAGACAAGATGAGATGTAGTTGATGTTTCCCCTTCAATATTTAAATACATGCTGACAAATGTGTATCCGGAGGATTTAAATAACCTTCAACAACCACCGGAACAAACTGGTCAGAAATCCTCAAACAGCAGTCAGCAAGTTACTATCAAATCTCTTCAGGCATAAAAAACTGTGACTAATACTAATGTTATACCAATAAAATTGGCGTGAAGGATATATCAATATATCGTTTTGAATAGCTGCCGCTCATGGGGCACTGTAACCTTCAAGCTCCACTTTGTGCAGTCGACTCCACAGAGCTGATAAAAGCAAATGCTGAATACACAGCCGCAGTTGTGCACCAAAGCCTGAAGGTGTGACAGACACAGGCAATAAAACTCAGCAAAGAGCGGCAAGATGGTAGAGGCAGCCCCATCTAGCCCACCCTTACCGACGAAGACATGACATTAATATGAGACGGAGAGAGACAGGGGAGAGTGGGGGAGGTGCATCATATGGATTCGGGAGAGAATCAGAAACAGTAAAAAATGACACTTGATATAAGTCAGCTGAATACAGTTGAGGTTCTACCAGCATCAGCGCCATCACCATCAAGCTGTCTATACAAACTGAATTTACAAGGAGTACATGCTGGCGTGTGTTGTGCACCTGCGTCTGACTAAGTGCATGTGGGTTTCTCCCTTTCCCTGCATGTTGTGGCCCAGCTCTGTGTGTTTAACCCCCACACTTTGCCCCGCCATATCCAGGCAATCACATGACAGAGGCCAACGTCCTCTCAGCATCCTTGAGCGTCTGCGATGAGCGCCCAGCCTGTGACTGATCACCCGCCCGTTCCTTCTCGTCAGCACTTTCGCTCGCCGTCAATGCTCCTCAGTAATAAAACCAATGTCATCCCGCTCCTCGTGAAGTTCACATGCGGAGATAAGGCTGGAAAATCTGTCAATGGCTTTTTGTTCCAAATTAATTTCCCACTGTCTTTGTGTACACCATTTCCTGGGTGGCATTTAGTGCTGACAGCGAGCTAATCTCCCGTTTCTTCCTTGTCTGATTTCAGTACTTCATTAGGGGAATTTGCTGCTTTAAAGCAATTTTCTCTTTCCAAGTGCGTGTATATATGTGTGTTCCTAAATGGAAATAATTGATCAGGTGAGCTTGTTCTGGAGCAACAGGGGTACCTCTTTCGTTAATTAAAGCTTCATGAGGCTGCAGTAAACATTAGAGAAATGGGGTTGTACATCAGGCTTATAAGCCAGACATGAAGTGCAGGGACTTGATCCGGGGAAATATCTTGGAGCCCATCAAACAAAAGCTTGGCAACTGCTAAGTACACCTCGTCTGTCAACCTCAAATTGTTCAGGAGAGGAAAATGGAATCCTTATACTCATAATCGAATTGAGATAAAAAAAAATTGTGGTCAAATAGTGAGGGAAATGGAAAAAAGGTTTGGGTAATATCTGGCCATGTTAGTTGGAGCTATGACAGGCCTATTTTCTTATAATCTTACTTATATCTTTCTGCTTATACTTACTATTATATCAAAACAGGAAAATTCCTCAAGTCTAGGCGGGAATCCTATCTTCCAATGTCCCCTAACGTTTCTTATCCAAATCATAATGTGTGCAGCGACGACGGCAGCGTGCTGGAACAGGGCTGGGAGAGCCTGTAGAGATTATGAGGGTGCAGGTGGGACA
Organism: Paralichthys olivaceus; assembly: GCF_024713975.1. NCBI lineage: Eukaryota > Metazoa > Chordata > Actinopteri > Pleuronectiformes > Paralichthyidae > Paralichthys > Paralichthys olivaceus. The sequence continues at coordinate 21,233,523 of NC_091103.1, forward strand.
ATAGCATTTAGGGGAGATAAAGAAAACTCATAAAAATAGCAATGTTTCATTTCCTAAAAACACAATCGATGCCAGGGCTTTGTGACAGACTACTATCAGCTTGTGTGTAGTCATAGCTCGGTTATCGTTTCTGTGAATGGGAAGGTAAACAAAGAACACATATGTATACTGTGGCTGGAAGGTTGATGCAAACTTTTTGTGTTGAAACCTAAAGACTGAAGTTACACATATTGATGTTAAACTAAAATGTAGCAGAACCTTTGGTTTAGTTCAGTTGCTGCATCATGTTCCTGTTTTTAAAGCTTCTTTTAGACTTGGAGACTTTTTTCTGTGCATGCACCTAACCTTTCAAAGAACAAAGCATTTAAATATTTCATATCTCAGACATTTAAGTTTCCTAGAAATTCAGCTGTAAAGTCTCTACAGCACAGTGTAGAGCATGGAGCTTTACAGTGCAATCACACACATGCTTTTATTATAAAACATATTGAGCCCCCTGGAAAAGTTAATATTTTAATGATTTAAAATAAGACATGTAAAATTTGATTTTTTTTTTTTGATCACTGTTGCAACCAATCAGTTTTTAAGATCACAATTAGTTCAATGGACGATAAAACATGAAAATGTTGCACTTTTATTGACAATGTACATCGACACTTGAGCCTGGATAGTCATTTCCTCACATTGTGGAGAATTATGAAGTACTTCATTTCCCAAAGGATGTGTTTCTGTGCATTGATTTTTCTGAGGACGGAGGCACAAAGTTTGATATTTTTCAACTTTCAAACCGAATAAAATCCCAAACAATATTAAATGTCTTTAAAATGCAGTACAGTGAGGAAGCATATTTTTAATTTAGTTGAATTGGAGAGTTATCTCATTATTTATCAGTGGTTGCTTCTGTATTTGGTTGGAAATGTTAATGACAAAACAATATGTCCAATGTTTCTTAATAGAAATCTATAATCTTTAGTCTATAGAGTTGTGTCAATGTTTGTGCTATCATTAAACTTTCTTGGGTGCAATTATGTCAATATATTGGACTATTTCAAACAAAGCATGAATAATGAAATATCATATATAATATTTTTACTCGATTCATAAATGGACACTGAGGAAGGGCACTACAGGTGAATTTAACCCGTCGAGTTGAATGTTGCAGTTTTATCTTGAAAAACAGGCTAAAAAAAGAGAGATAGATCTCCTTCCTCCTCCCCTCTTCATCATCGATTGTCTGCATGTCTGCCTCTGTTTCTCAAAGCAGCAGAAGCCAAAGTGATGGAGACAAAAGGCGGTTTGGGTATTAATTCAGCGCTCACATCTTCTTTCAGGATCCTTTCACATGCAAAATGTCAGGCTGCGCACTGGGCAGAAGGGGACGCTGACAATTACAGCCTCACATTGAGACCCCGTTGGAGACTGACTCTTCAGACTGATTGACAAATGAAAGAGCTGAAATAGCTTCCATTTAAAACGGCCACTTGCCATAATAGCGGGATCATCTCCAATGCCTTGTCTCAAATGGGAAAAGGAAAAAGAAGAGCGTGCATGGGAAATTGAGCTCACAATTCAGTACTTTACAAAGGCCGTTTAGACTACATGCACAGAATACCCAGTGGTACTGCAGATCCTTTAAAGCTCAAATTCAATGGAACATCAAGATAGAGTGGCGACTTCCAGGGGAGGTGGGGATTTGCATCCAACTGTTCTCTTCCCTTCAATCTAAAAACTTCTACTGACTAATCCACTGCCATGCACGTCCTCAGATGAGCATAAGGGATGCACACAAACATACACTGATTAACCAAAATTGCTTTGTTTATAAAGTGAAAAGTCAACAGACATGTCTGGGAAATCTCTGTTTGTGACTTCTGCAGAGAAAACCAGAGATGTTCATTGTCCTGCTAAGCACGCAGATGCATAGATTTCCAATCATGGATGTTGCTCAATTTGTCTGCTAGTCCCTCGGCGTACCCAATCTACGAAGATGAGCCCGGAATCCAAATCAACAGTTTGTGGAGATGCAATGCACTATGTGTGCCTCATCACACATAAAACCAGAATGTCATGCGTGTTGCAAATGACGATGTATAATTACTTTGGTTCTTTTTAAACACATTTTCATGCATATATGACAGAATGGAATGATATTGGACTCATAAAACAACAACAAAGACATGCAGGCAAATGTTTCAGCCTCATAAACATGTGTTGAAGGCAACGGTGTAGTCGAGGCTAAAGGAATATTATTATTGTTTGAGTTAAACCTCAATCACTGGAGTCAAAGAACCAGAAAATAACAAATTATACAAAAGACAGAAACGGTTTTATTGTGATGAGGGGGTGGGTTATCACGACTCTTTGTGTTCACCTGAACTTTGGCCCTCAGGATGTGCAGCTCGAAAAGCTACAGGGCCAGAAAGCTTCCACAGTGACGTGGCAAAATATTTTAAAAGAGCCACAATCAGTAAAATAACCGAATTATCCATTAATATACATGAACAAAGACACATCAAAAGTAATATATGTCTTCCTGTTAAGTGCATGAGAGGCATGGTAGCCACAGTAGACACAACACAGGTATAAATAACAAGTACTTGTGTCTGAGAGCACAAACAGCTGCAGGGGAGTGCTGCGTGCTGCTGTAAGAGCACAAACAGGTTCTTTAATGGAGAGAGGGATGTGAGGAGAAATTCATTTCTGAGATGACACTCTCCCGCAGCCCCACAGCACAAACCCTGCGAGAGGGATGCTGAGGCTCCGAGGATGGGGGAGTGGTGGAGGGAGGGGGTGTGCTGGCAGTGGCTGTGTGTGTGTGTGTGTGTGTGTGTGTGTGTGTGTGTGTGTGTGTGTGTGTGTGTGTGTGTGTGTGTGGGAGCAGGGCAGATTCAGGTTTGGGATGAAAAGATGCTGAGGTGCCCCGTGTCATGTCTCTATGGAAATCAATAACCTCTGCTGCATGCACAACAATCCATAAATGTACTTACAAGTGTGTGCCCACACACACACACACACACACACACACACACACACACACACACACACTGCACAGCGAAGGAAGAGGCAAAAACATTTTAAGTTTTTATTCAATTCAAATTCATCCAAAGAAGGATTTATCAATAAAGTATTTATTAATTCACTGTATCAATGTTCAATAGAAAAAGATCTTATTGCTGCTCGAAGGATGTTCTGTTTTACCTCAGAGTTTGAAGGTGCATGTGAAGGTGGTGACTCAGATTAGTCAATAGTAATATGATATGATGACCTTACAGCTCAATGACTAACACACACTTGTGGGGTCAAAACATCTGATATTAAAGTTTCTTTCCAATTTTATATGAGTTCATCTTGATGTCTTGTTTCTTTCTAACTTCAGTTTTTGTTACAGGAAGTACAGCTGGTCCTGAATCTCACCTTCCCCTTGGGCTGACTCAGTTACAGATTCTGCTCTAACAGTGACACGCAAAGAGAGTCAAGGTGAAGTCGCACTGGACACACATGAAGCTCTAACTGCAGGTGTGGAATAAAGAAACTGAAGCTCAGGACATCAAATTTCAAGCCTGAGAGCAAAATATGCCAGAGGGAAAAAAAAGCTGTGCATTCTGTGTGAAAGACACACAAACACACACCTTCATGACAAAAAGAGAAAAAGGCTGAAGAATAAAAAGGAGGAGAATAATAACACAACAAATGCCCAAACCTCCTGGAGCAGATTTTTCATCATTAAATGATGGCCTGAGGGCGGAGGGAGTGTGATGAGGAAACACTGGCTTGTGCCCTGCTCTGTAATTAAATGGCGGCCGGATGGAGTGAGAGGCAGGGAGATGATAAACACTGGGCTGTGTGCCCCGGGACAGAGGAATATTGTCAGATGCTTTAAACAATAACATTATCTGTGAGTAGAGCTGCTTTTTCTCTTTTTATAAAAACAAAGAGGGCAGACAGACTGCTTCTGTTTTCTAATGGATTCACAATAGCCTCTATTGAAAACAGAAATGTAAAAGAAATCTAAAGAAAAGGAAGTTTGCACATGCCAGCATCACATTAAAATATGCTTGGTAAAACAAGTAATATTGCAAAAAAACTGGCTTGAGATTATTAGATTTAAAGGAGGTACCAGCTAAAAATGTAGAAAGGAAGCCTCATGGTAATTCAATTTATCTGTATATTATCTGTACTGAGCTGGAGACACACCCTGGACAGGTCGTCAGTGTACCACAGAGCTGACATACAAACTATTCACACTCACATCTACTGTAAATATAGAACAGCATGTCATTTGACTGGGGACACCTCCGTACCACCACTAAAACGACATATCTCGAAATGTACCATGTATCTTTATGTTTTTGCTGTAAAGCTGTATAGACAATAGTTCAGTGACTAGACCTGAGATCAAAATGTTTTTCTGCATTGACATATTACTGCTCTAACCACGATAAGATATTTCAAAAATGTTTTTCTGTAAAATGAATACAATCATGTAATAATATGACAACAGTGTGAGTATTTATGTGTGCTCACAGCATAGTACATGGTATGAATAGCTGTAGCATGGAAACAGCGGTTACAAAAACCAATGTTACTAAACTACATAAGGTTTTATCGTGCAAGCATAAAAAGATGAGTTATTTGAGATATTTTACGTAAGACTACAAATATCACACTGCCTGAGGGTCAGGCTGCTAGCGGTTTTAAAAAAAGAGCAAAACAAAATTTCTAATGGTTTATCTTTTCTATCTTTCATTTCCATCTTCTGTCCTGCCACAGATGTGGAGTGTCGAATCAGGGAACAGACATCATCTACATCCACACATCAACAAGCACAAGAGATCTCCTGACTTTTGATTCAAGGCTTTTCTGTTCAAAGCCCCAATAATGACTTCAGCTCCAGAGTAAACAACTGCATGAACACACCTTGTTGTGATTCCATTAAAGACAAAAGCAAACACTTTGCTCCCTGAGCACAAATACTATCATATATCATACTTATAATGGAGGTGTTGGGACAGATTGAATCCCCACACACACAACTAATAATGTAGTCTTGAACACACAATAAAAGGAATTGATATGTTGTATAAAAAAAAGGGGGAAAGGGAAAATAATGCAAAGACTAACAGCTTGGATAAGCGTACAAGCAGTTTTAACTGACAAGACTCAGATTGGTTTGCTCTGATGAATCAGTCTGGACAGTGTTCAGGGAAAAAAGGTTTAGTAAAGGTTTTTTTTGACAAAGCTTTTTAATATCTCTTAATAGAATGAATGGTGTCATGAAATTATATCGTTCCAGCCTTCAATCCTTCCCCTTCTCTAAAAATGGCACCATCTCCCTTGTGAAAGAAGAGTATAAAGCAGCGGTGAAATGAGGATTCTTCACGGAAATACAATTACAGGACATTTTGCAGAGTACTGCATAAAGCAATCAGAGATCCCTCCAGAAAGTTGGCAAGGACAAAAATACTTCGTTTTTTAATGCCTGAATATTTTATTTTGACATTTCATTGGTAAAAAGCTTTCGTCTGCCCTTTGCCAAACGGAGATTGTTGTATTACTGCCAGTCAGGTTTCGAATTCTCTCAACGGGGATTGAAGATGAGTACAGTCATCCCTGAAAAATGGCGGTGACTCCATGGAGTCGTGTGGCCAATGCCAAAGTAGCCAGCTTCATTTTTCTGGCTTTATTTTCAAATTAGATCCGACATCAGGAACGACCTTCACGTATCATCGAAAGCCAAGATGCTGACAAGGTTGCATCTGAGATAAAGGCCAGTGATCAAAATTTATGGAGTGAGGCCACATTGTGCAAAGAGTGAAAGAAAGCGTCTCATCAACAGTGAAATGAAATGTCAAATTAGTTCATGCTGGTGTGTATGTATGTGTATCTGTTTGGCTGTGTGTGCACAACAGTGAGAGACAAATAGACCAACAATCTGCCATCAGATGAGACCCCGAGTGGGAGAATGAGAGGAAAGTGTGAGTGTTAAATATGGTGCTTATGGTGCAGAGGACTAATAAGGAGAGGGTCAGCAGCACAGCGGCAGCAGATCTATTCTCCTCCAGGCTCCTCATGGCAGTACCTGTTATAAACTTCCTCTGCCATCTTGCACAATTGGTTCTGTAATTTAAAAAGGTCAGCATGGCTCCTGTGTAATTCAATACTCTCATGGTGCTGTATTAACCACATATTTAATCACCTTTGGGGTGGCGAGCAGGCTGAATACAGAATGTAAAGGGAATATATGGAACCCAGAGTACAACACAGGCCTGGCTCTTCCACCTGATATCTACTTGTGACTCACTTCATGTGGAGGATGAACACTTTATGCTCCAGTATAGCTTAAAAAAAACATCTGGAAAACTGAGTGTTTTCATCTAAGAGTTCATCTGTGAGAGTTTGTTTTAATTAGTTTGCACAAAGGAAGAAAGATGAGTAAATCTAATTTGGTCAAGTTGCACTGTGGCTATGACAGATCCAATATCTCGTGTTATGGCGTTGGGTTGTCTAGACAATCGAATCAAAGGGCAGGTCGGCCGATGAAGACGCATCAGTGGAACGAAGAAAACAAGATTAACTATTGTGACACTTTCACACATATAAATATTGCATGTGTCAGTCAGTCTCAGATGCTCTGTGGGTCTGCAAACGCTTTTGAGATAAATTGCATCAAACCTCACAATCCTTGGAATGTAAGAATACAAAATCAGTGATGCAAAGCAGAAATTTAAATTTAAAGCTAATACAAATCAAACATTATACGGCTCTATCATCCTCCCCAACACAACCCACCTCTAAAATTATATGAGGCGCCTGTTGCACAGAGGCTGGTGAAGCAATATGGACATGATCAGGAGGTAAATTAGAGTGAACAGACAACCTCTTTATCTTTATATATCTGGTACAATAAAGTTGTGCCTGCTTAGCTGAACAGATGGAAGAGAATTCAGTGCAGAGTGAAACCAAAGAGAAAAGTTTAGATAAAAGAATTGTCAGTAAGTATCAGCTTCCAACACTTCATAGACTATTATGTCCAGTTTTCTGATGTAATGCAAGCAAACTAAATATATTCATAATACTGGATACAATTACTGCACATGGTCAAATTAAAACAGCTTTAATATTTCACTTTTATAGTGTTTTAAAGTTTTAATAGTTTATGAAAACTTGAAAAACTGTAATATTAATCAGTTAATATTAATCAGTGAAATATTCAGATATTCTAAATTCTTGTCGACATGTTTTTGTTTGCTTACACACAGTATATGCCATGATCAGACATTATTTTGAGTTCATAAAGGCTCTATACATTCACACTGATACATTTAAGAACAATGTCCACACCTCAAAACGGAAATCATATATGATCATTCACATACACTGGTCATGTGTGTGCTGGTCATATCCCAAAGTGTCTTAGGAGTACAGCAAAAGACAGACTGGAATTTGTCTGACAGAATACACACACACTCAAAATATGAAACACGTAAGAAACATCCAAGCCCTTAAAAAGAGAAGAAAAACAAATCCCAATAACCAATGTTAAAATAAAGAAGCCAAATGTTAAAATGAATAAAGGCTCAATAAATAAAATGTATAGAGAAGAAACTGCAAAAGTATGTTCCCTTCAACCTCACATAAAAGTGCTTGAGAGTCAGAAAAACTGCATCCATCACTCTAACCTCCCCAGTCTTATCATTGCTTTTGGGAACTGCCAGTGTTTACTGCAGAGAAAATTAAAAGAGCTGTCAGACAGCAAGTATGCAAAGAAATAAAACCAAAGTGATGCCTTGACACTTCTCTCTCACTGAAAGACATCGGAAGATAGAAGACACATGGCCCGGGTGGAATTCGGATTTCCCCACATCTAGATGTTTGTGACAGTTTCTCTACTGTGCTCACACATCTGCAGAAAGCACAACTCATGACTCAGATCTGACATCCCTCTCTGGTTTGGGTGAACTGTCACTGAAGCTTAACACCTCGCCTGAGGCATCAAGAGCCTTACATAACACAGAATATCTATTTTTCAAATCTTTGTTCCCAACTCCGATACACGTGCAGATAATGTACGTCACGCTGCCATTATGATTCTGATGGATGTCACCTTGTAACTTTTCAGTTAGAACTAGAGCAGAATAGGAGCATGAAGTGATATGGATAATAAAAGACCTGGGCTATTATAGCATGTGATGCCATCACAAAGTGTCAACTCACCACAGGCTGAATTCAATCCTAATAACTGCTGCCAGTCACAGATCCAGCTCCACGGGTTATATTGAAAGCATTTTTGCAGAGGTAGTGATCCCTCACCCATGCAAGCGAATTCTCACAAACTCACACGCACGCATGCACACACGCACACACTATTAAATCAGAGCAGAGGGAATGACATGCTGCCCCCTGCTTGACATGTAAATTGCCTCCAAGATAGTGTCAAAATATGAAGAGAAAGAAGGTGGTGGCTTGAACATGGTAAAAGAAAATGAATGAGAGGTGAAAGGCAATAGAAGGAGCCAGAATAGGTAATAACAGAAAGCAGTGGGTGTGAAATGCTCTGCTAAGCAGGGCTGCATGGACCCGTCATCCAGTCTGATGAGAGCTGGGTGGAAAAAGGAGTGAAATCAACACGGTGTAACCGATACGACTGCCAATTATGGTGACATTAAAACGTCTGTACGTGATTTTCTCATCTACGGCATGATTTAGGTCGTGTTGACGGAAGGAAATTCTTTAAACACACTTCTTGAAAAGTCAAACTGAGCCATAAATAATTATACCTGTACCTAACAAGATTTGAAATTGTGTATAAAACAGGACGGATGAGTAAAAAAATTATCTTCAGACTAAAAAACTGATTCAAAAGCGCTACTCATTTCCACATGAGAGAGCACTATGACATATTGCTTTTGGAAAATGCATAAACTGATCTAATTAAAAAGAAAAAATTGAATAAAACCAGGAGCTATTTATCTGTCACTGAAATTTGAGGAAAATAAAAAGTACAACAGACATTTTCACAAATGTCTTTCTCCAACTTCACCTCATTACATTTATGCAAAGATAAAAAAAATAGAGAAACACAGATTACATTAATTTATTGTATTTAGCTACGTTTATCAAGTGTTCAAGGTGCATTTCCGTTCATCTAGTGTAACTTCTATTGTAGCACAATGTCTCAATGTTTCAGATACGGTGGGGGTATCGGATGCTCAGAAATTTTTAAAAAGCATAGGTGCCACAACTGAGATGATAACACATAAATTGGTGCAATATCAATAGAAGTCAAAACACAAGCTCAAACCAGAAGCAGAGTGTTGAGGCTGAAAACCAATTGTATACATACAATACTGACAAAACTGCATATGACTTGATCACAGCCTTTAAGCCGAGGTTAAATTGCTCCATTTTCATTTTTACCTACTATGCCCCATTTAATTTATCCTTGTATCGATAGCTAGAACTATCAACCTCGAGATATGTGCAAGAAATGACTCTAACCTGTCCTCCCTGAGACCGGGGATCTGTCTCAGAAAATGTTTTATCAAAGAGATGATGGTGAACCCTATGTCCAAGTCTATAAAACCATATGTGCTGATGTTAACAACATAACAATCTTGTTGCAAACTTACTTATATAACTCCTCAAACTTTATAGTTACTTAGCAACAATAAATCACTGAAGTCTGAGCAAAGGTGTCCAGTTAATCAGAGTCAGACAATCACACAGACTCACTCACAATCGATGATGATGGAGCCAGACCATGAAGTCTTAATCACTGATGAGAGGACATGCGGAGTAATATGAAATGTCTTACCTGGGACTATAGGAAGCTCTTGACCCCGGGCCATTCGAAGCAGAACCATTATAAAGAGGGGTGTTACCCCTGACCACAAACGACGCATCGTGCTGCTCACTGTCCTGGCATCACTGGGCGTCAATCTGGGGAAAGACAGTAAAACATCAAGCAATTAAAGGGTGGTCAGGTTGGTGGAATATCCCTCTGTTTACTGGATAAAAAAATAATAAGAAACTTCAATATTTGATTTATTGTGCAAAACCAATGAAATAGAATACCAGGAGAAAAACATATTAACTACAGCAGCATGAACACAACAGCAAAAACATCCCATAACGACATTTTAAATCATTACTGAGCAGGCAGACAAAACTGAATTCTGTACTGACTTCTTTTACTTTGTAATGATATGGCAGATGAATCCATAATTTGTAAATGTAACAGAGTTCAGAGAAGATTGTGAATCGACTCGCTCTGATGCTGAACTTCTTTGTGTACACGCACGCTGAGGCAAACACGCTTGCATGCACACGGCCACACGCAACACGGCCACACGCAACACGAATGCCTTTGTGTCAAATTGATTTCAGACAGGTGAGACAAAAGCGTCAGAGTTTAGTGGTGTGTGCGAGACAATGCTGCCGCGCTGACATCACCTGCGCACAGTGACAGGGACCGTCTGTAGCTTGGAAATAAATCGGAGGATTCTACGGATCAGCCATCTGTGGAACAACCTGTTCACCCTTGTTTGATTACATCCAGCAGGCCAGGCAGGCTCGGCTGCTCCGTCTCCTGCTCCATCTCCGTACATCTCTCTCTCTCTCTCATACTTTCCTCTCTGCACTGCTACGCACTCTGATTTTCTCTTTGCAGCCTTTTTCCCAGGCATGAAATATTCCGAGAATTGGATATGCTTCAACTAAAATATGATGGACTAGCTTTATCATAAATTCCAAGGCACTACAGTAGTGACAGTCTCTTCAAGCCTTGAATCTTTTGAGATGATGAAGAGCATTTAATATCGCCTCCTCTCAATAAAGAGGTGAATGTGTGCAGTAATGAAAAGGACTGCTCCGTTAGCAAAGCTACCACAGCTCAGAAAGGTTTTGCTCGGTGTTGCATGTACCACTGTACTATGTTCTCCTTCCAATCATGTGTTAAAAGCCCCTTTTATTTTTTACAAACCTTTTTAATCCACACAACACCAAAAGGGCCATTTTTGTGCCGCCTCTTTTTCATGCCACCCCCTCTCTTACTCTCCTCTCTGTAATGGGTTTGAAAGCAGAAGAGGGCAGAGGCATACCAATCCCATTACCAATCCCAATCTTATCAGCAGGTACTTGGTGGACCCTCTTGCAAACCTTTATATGAATTTCCTGGAATTAGAAGAGCCTCTGAAAAGGCCGTCTATCAGATCTCAACCATGGGGAGCTCATTGCTGCGACGTGTGTTATCATCACTTCTCATTGTTCCAATGTCACAGCAGAGCCAGAGAATTATGTGTCATATTTGCACAATTGCGCCATTTGTATTTGACAAGCGTATTCCCAACTAAATGTGCGATAAAGAGAAGTCGCTGTGGTTTCCCCCTGTGAATTCCAGGTGTTTCTCTTCGACGTTGCCACCTGAACCAGCAGCATGCTCCTGAAGGAGCGGCGGACTAGGTTCTCCCATTTTTCTTGATAATGGTTTCAGATAAACAGTGCATCGTCCTCTCGCAGGCAATCTGATAAATACCCAATTACTAGTCAGGAGATGAGTGCGACAAGTGGGCGCCAGGGGTCTTCGGTTTGGAAATGTGGTATACATGACCTCCTTCATCCAGAAGCAAGTGGTGGGGTGCTTGACTAGGTAATTCAACTCATCACCCCGTTCCATTTAAATAAATGAATGGAAGGATTACAGATAAAGGAAGATTTATTTGAGCCTTCCCCTCTGGAAACCACAAACAGGTACGTGAAGATGCATCACTTTCCAATCAATGACCGTTTCAATGTGGTCGTTATTACGCCTGCTTCCATCAAAGGAAATGAGCATGTTTTACAAGAGTTGGTTTTAGTGGCCCTCTCTGCATTCACTTTCAATTCTGTTGGAGAGAAATGAAAGGCTCTTATTGTCCGTCCTTATCTGACTCAGTGAGTGCTGAACGGATTGAAGCCAATTAATCAGCAGTGACAAGAGGCATTGCTGCTGGCTCACTGACCAAGTCCCACAAAAGACAAGAACCATCAGCAGAACAGTCACTGCCCACATATTGATTTTTGGATGTCTGCTAATCCCGGACAGTGTCATTCAAAACCTGTGGTTTCTCATTATGACACTTCCACATGACCCAAGCACTTCAAGTCAATCGGGCAATGGAGGGGGTCACACCTTTGTTAGCAAAGTTACACAACTTTTCCATTTATTTGAAACAAGGATTTATGCTTAACTTAAGGGTAAGCTAGTTGGAGTTAACCTCAGAGCAGGAGTGAACTTCTTATTACCTCTGACTGGGACCTCTACACCTCACTGCTTAATCCATTTCTCTTTCATCTTCTGCTTTTGTGCTTTTGTGTTTCTGAAGCCCACGGACAGACTAAATGTATAGGAAAGCAGGGGGACACATCAAAGTGGACAGTAAAACAATACAGCAAGTACAAATATAGTATTTCAATTATATTTTATATGGACAGGATGTTAAATTTGCTGCATCCAGCATCTCACAACCTACATATAACATGTGAGTATTATATTTAGACAGAGTTTAGATAATCCAAAATATGCAACCAATTTTCACCACTGCTATTAACGACCCTGCGCTGTATCCATCACCATTAGGACTTCAGAGTTCAGCATTACTGAATGCTACTATAGTGCTTTTTCTTCCTAATCATATAACAAGCATGTTCAGTAGCAGGTACAGAAATTGAGAGATCAAACATAACAAGAGACGTCACAGGGATTGCACACGCTAGCAATTAATTTGTCTGATGGAATTCAAGGTCTTAGTAATATTAGGAATGGTAATGATTAGTAAGCATGTAAAGTACAGCACATGGTGCTTATGATTGAGAGGAAAATATTCAATCTGCTGTGAAGTTGATAGATTGAGGTTAAGGGGTAAAGCCTGCATTTAGCTTTTAACTCTTATACTTGCAGCAGTTTACTCCAAATATAATGGTTACAGCTGACAGTAAGTGTCATCAATATTAAATCTAGTATCTGTGCTGCAGCCCAGTTTGATTCTGGCTAAATATCCACTTTCAGCACATTATAACTCGGCCAAGTTTGGCTTCAATGAAGTGGCCAAAAATCACAGTAACATGAGGCTGGAAGAGCAGTGGAAATAAATCTGGATTTGTCTTAAAGTGTAGATGCAGAAACAAATCCCCTCAAGAGTTGTTGTGTTGTGCTACATCAGCATCATGTTTTGATGGATAGCTCCTGTGCCTCTCAAGCACTCTGTCCTCCATGTCACCATGGCTACTCCTTCCTCATAAAAGTGCCAACACTTCCTTAAGCATCTCACATTCACAGCACATTATGCTCCATCACTTCATTACAATAAAAGGATTAACCTGCCTGGCATCTGTAATGCACTTGGTGGGGAGGGTGGACAACACGAGGCTGAACCGTCCTTCCCCCTGAGCGTATATATAGATCATACTGTTCGTGCTACTAATCATCCAGACTCCTGTGGGGGCGACGGTACAGACTGTGGTAACATGGGGGGTTAAGAAACAAATATGAAGCCATTAAGATGTCCTGCATTTGACTTGCATATGCTCTGATACATTCCACAGGGATGGACCTGGTTTCACTGTCCCAGTTTATAGTGCTAGCCACTGTATGTCTTATAGAGTGATGCAGACTGGTCACAAGAAACACTTTATATGGTGGAAACTATTTCCGACAGTGTTCAGTCAGGCCAACATCTTTTCAATTTTTCATTCCAGGATTGATGTTATTAAATTGCTATAATTTAATAGAGGTAAAGGGTCTCTTCATCAAAAAACTGGCAAATCGATGATATGAGGAAAAACCTGAATTACAATAAATTAGAAGAGCCGAAAGCACTCCAGTGTGACAGGGGAGATGGGCTTGGTCACATGAGGCCTCCCCACAGTGATCCGTCTTCTCATGAATGTGATCTGTGATAAATTAAAAGCTGATTATTTCCTGGAGGGAGAAGCCAAGCGCTCGGCCCCCAGCCCCCTCACTGGCGGTGATGGATTAGTCCAGAGTCTGCACTATGGACCTGTCCCCACTGACTGCACAGCCATGGATGCCACAGGCCTAAGTGCCTCCTATCAAGATGCCATCTCTGACAACTCTTAATTTATTTGAATAAATGCTCCGCCATCTCCTTAAAGGACAATTCAATGTTTTCGTGCGACAGATGGATGGTTCTTTGATTTTTTTCAACATCCAATCCCTTTTTAACACTGGTACATGAATCTGTGGAGACATATTTATAAAAGCTTTTATGTCAAGAAAACAACATTTACTTAACACAAATGCAGCTGTATTGTATTTGTGTGACCTAAGCTTATGAATGAGTGGTTTCATGATTAAAAGCACATTTTTGTCCTCATATTTTCAGTTAAATGTAGTCACTGTAATATAATATGCAGTAAAAGTAGCATGAAGGGCACAGGCTAATTCCTGATGAGAAATGTGTCATGATAAAACAGTGTTATTGCAGTCAGAGAGCACTTGGCAGCTATAGGTTCTGTGTGCGAGCTCAGGTGCGCCTCCATGAGCTATGCTTTTTACATAATGGGCCCATTCACATGTGTCTGGACCATTTTTCCTGGGTCGGCATCATTTGGATGGCCAACAGTGCAATTTGTCTGCAGTGATTGGGTCTGCCCGTGTGGCGACAAAGGCGGTCTGTCCGAGCTATTGTGTCCTTTTGTGTCCCATATGTCAGAAGTCTGCTGCACAAACAATGCAGTAACTGCCAAGAGCACAATAGTCATTATCTCCTCTAGAATCACTGTCATTATCCGGCTGCAATCATAACTCTAATTACAAAAGTTGCTTTGTAAGCAGGTAGATTATGCAATGTTAATTACTCACGCACAATGCTGCAAGTGCGTGTTCAAATGCCACTCTTTATTGTGCCCCGCACAAAAGCAGCACACGTTTTACCCTCTGCCGCATGCAAAGGAACGTTGGGTCCCTTGGTGGCTGGATTAAGTCCTCGTGGTGAGATTACACTCTTGTCATTAATAATATCACATTAATAATAGTTGTAATAAATCACTCATAGACAGATCATGTGACATAAACCAATATATATGTGTGTGTAGCTTTAATTGATGAACCTCACCCTATTAACTCGTCCATCTCATTAGTCAATCTCACCTGAAGCATCAGCTGCAGAAGCTGAACTGTTTTTTAAACTATTTTCCAAGATTTCAGACTCTATCACTTGCGTTCTTTTTCATTCTCAAGGTGCCACTTCCCTTGTTCCTGCATATAGATAACGTCATTGACCTCTTTCCTAACATACTGAGCTTTAGAATCAGTCACAGCCACCACGGCACAGCCACAGAAACATGCTGAGGTAATAAAGGTTTGAACATTTACAGAATGAACTGACCAAAAATTGACTATGCCATTGTACTAACCTTATAGTTTATTTTCAAGGTGAATCAATATATGTATAACCCATTTTCAACCATGCATTCTTCAATAGACACATTCAGCAGCAAGTTTTCTATACACACACACGACTCATGATGACTTCCTCACAAATAGCACAACAACAGCCTTTTTGCATTTATCACCATAAAGGTGCACTTCACCGACCCACTCTGGCAAATTAAACCCTCAGAATAATATCTCCATCATTGCTGTATTTCTGTGCTCTGACACAAGCATCTATCTGGCTCTGGAGAGCAGCGCAGCACAGCCTGCCAACTCGGAAAGACCTGAAACCATGGGGCAATAAAAAGTGACATCAGCAATGGGAAAGTTAATAGTGTGTTTCAGATGCACTTTCTGGAGGACAGGAGCAGCAGAGGTTTCATTCACTGTAAGTGACAGTGGCTGGCAATCTCCCTCTGCCTTCCATATGCCCTTATGAATTCCAACCTGCTCTCTGTAATAACTTATAAATAGGTAAGGCTTCCAGAGGGGTTTATGTGAATATCGCGTCTGGGTATGCACAGCATTTATTGTCTGTGTACAGTGTTGATGGTAACAGCTTGTTCTGCTTGTTCATCTATCTCATCGTGTGGTGTGTGATTGCAGTCGGCAGTTTGCAGTAAGTGCCACACTAGTAGTTATGCAAGGCTATCGACTTGATATGATTTCTAACTTTGAGGAGCTCATTTGGGCACAGCTGTCAACGCCTCAAGCTGAATAAACAGAATACAGAAACATGCAGACAGACTGACGACAACATGACTGCAGGCGTCTGTTTAAAGTGGGCCACAGGCACATTTTCTTCTTCTGAATACATGCCCGGTTCAAATCTGACATACTGCTCATTGCATGTGATTTATATTTTATCATTTTTCTTTGTGGGCAAAGTTAACCTGCTGTCATCAGAGCAGAGTGACGTTCAACAGCTAATACTTAACTCTGTGTTCCATGATAAAAAAACAACACACACACCTATAACTATATCTATCAATTTGACATTTCAAGACCATAGACTAAATATAAAGATGGATGACATGGCCACTCCTTCCTCCTACTATCCAGAAAGCCAATACATATTGAAAACAAATGCTGCCATCTTGGGCTGATGATGTCATTTGGAGCCAGAGCATGTGCAGCAGCGATTGAGTGATGAAGTCGGGGTATTGAGGTCCCACGGATCAGTCTGAGCTGTCAATCATGATGTTTCACCCTGGTTTTATAGCATTAAATCATGAACTCTTGAACATATATTGGTTATGTATTTAAAGTTTTTGGTTTGACCTAGGTCACATCTGCTAACACGGAGAAGGCAGGCTTTTAGGCTGTATCCATCCACCTGTGGGTGATGGAGACGCTTTGGCTTCGTGACGTACATCTTTATGCACAGTACATGATCCAGATTTGTCAGGAGGAGCACGATTCAGCAGGTGTATAAGGTCTTCTGTGGCTCTGGAGGAGCTTTGTCAAGACAGAGAAAATAACCCTGATGGTGACATAATCCTTTTTTCATCAGGGTTATCAGGCCTCGGGCTCCTCAGAGACACCGAATCTTCAATAGGAAGCTTGAGTTAAAACCTGGGAAGTGGAAGGTCTAATCACAGATGTTTTTGCATTGCATTAGAGGAAGCGTGGGAGATTTTGAGGCTCATATGGGAACTAAAAGTCAGCTTGCAACAGCCTCTGCTTTTTCAGATTTTGTTTGAAACTTGTCAGATGTGAGAGGTTTAACTCACTTAGGACACCTCTGACTTCTGTTATTGTAAATATTTTACCATACGTCAAGAGAAATATCTTGTATTCATAAGTTAAGTTAAAGTTAAGGACTTTTGTATTAATTTTTTCACTTTTTTCTCTTTCACTTAAGCAAAAAAATAATCATTAGGGCTTTCCTCAAATCCTTCAAGTGCTACTTTATATGTCAAGAGACGGACTAGTTTAGATGTGAAACTGGTGCAGTTTCTATGCTTACACTGGGCTTGACAACTCATAGCAGTAAACGTTCATGCTCCAGGGAACAGCAGACAAGGATCAAATGTGTGACGTGAGACATGAAAACCATACGTGGATGATCAGCTGCAAAGATCAGGAAAGACAGAGAGAAAACTCAGGTAGATAATGAGAACACAGAGGGTTCGAACAGACTGACAGGAGCAGTGGTCCTGAACATGTAGGAGGTTCAACAAGCCCCTGACATGGTGAGCCCTTCTCCTCGGGACCCTGAGCCTTCAGCAGAGCACGTCATCTCTCCATGAGGATTTCATCACATTAGCCTAATCCAGGCACGGAGATAGCGGCCGCAGCCACACTGTACCATTCACAGGCAGACACGCTGACAATAACCAATTAGAGCTATCATGCATACTGTAATTAGCAAGACTGACTGATGTGAGCTTGTGTAAAATATATTCATATTATCCAAATTACAAATAAGCACATTCATCTAATTAGCGCTCATAGCTCGCAAGCTTAATTAAAGTTAATGCATTATGATACCCAAAAATCCAGAGATTACAATACTCCAAGGTTCTTGTTAATTAGAGTATTCACACATTGACAGACAGGGATCACAGCCTCCTTTTCCCCCTCAGCCAATTAAAACTGAGGGTCAACATGTTTTTTGAAATTTTTCTACAAGCCTGATGAGAATAATTTCAAGTCCTCCAGCTAAATCTTGCTCTTTCGCCAAAATATCGTCTTGCTTTTCAAATCCTCCCTATGAAATGATACGAAAAGCCAAATGAAATTGGCAGTTAGAGAGTCTGTCGTCCACACAACTCCGCCTCAATGTTTGTATGCAAAAGTTTACAAAAAGGAGATTTTCACTTTCCTCCCTCTGTATTAATCTTGACTCTGGCGAGCACACAGAGAAGCCTGAGGTGAATGTTCATTGTATCGCAGAGGACTCACACTTTGCAGAATTACCTTTGCTCCCACGTACTCTGCGAAGCCGCATTAACATAAAAGGGCTCATTACAGTATTGCGTGGCTGTGGGGGTCAGCTTTGTTATTAATGGGGGGGCATCTGAAAGAAAAGCACCAGTGTTAATTTGTTGCTGGACCTGGGTATAAATCAGACAGAGCAGCCTCCTCACACGTTGCCCTCGTTACTGCAACTTTTTTGCAAGAACCGAAAAATTCCCGTGCTGTACTCAAACGGATCATCTCTGCTGTGTTTTACAATTTGAGAGCATATGAGGGCAAAGATCTTGAAAGAATGAAGAAAAACTGCCTCCATTAATAAATTGTCAAGAGAGAAATATACTACAGAAAAAATATGGGATCTCAAAGCTGCAAAAGTTTCACTTTTCGGTCTTTAACACTTCAAGAAAAAGTTTGACATCTTGGGAAAAGCATTTATTCCTTTTCTTGCTGAGAGTGATTGATAACACTCATTTGTGGCCTACACATGGAGCTATACAGCCCTATAGTTACCTGAGCTAACAATTGAGGTTCCACCTCAATGTGGCTCCCGAGATCTTAAATAAATAAATGATGATGATGACACCCACTTAAAACATTGACAAAGACAACTGGAATTTGAAAAATATGTATCATCATCGTACTTTTTTCGAATGCAACAAACCTGCCGTGGAACTCAAAATACAGATGCCTCTCTATCATTATATTTGCTTGACTCATTCTTAAAAGCTTTACCAAGTGTTTTTGAGTGCTTGGGGGTTAGAGATGAGAAAGAGCCAGCCATTGCACCCAAACAAGAGCGAGCAGCCGACTGCAGGGGTTTTTCTATTTATAGTATGATCATAAAAGGGTACAACAAGTAGGATGTTTCCTGTCTCGTAGCCCCAGGAGGTTTAACATGCTCCAACAGGGCTAAATGGGGAAAATTCAAAGAATTAAAATGCACCAATCAGGTAATAGAAGTCAATGCAATTTAGATTTGCCAATTTTCAACTTGTACATCATTATTTTGAATTGAGAAGACATACAATCATATGTCATACCAAATGTTAAGCACAATTAAATATGGTCGATGATTAATTTAAGTTGATGCAAAATACATTTTCATTAGTACAGAACTGGATTGAATTACAGCAGATCTCTGGGAAATCATTCTGCTATCTTGTGAGATTGATAGCAATATAATCTAGTCCAGTTTAAAGAGAATAGTTGATTTGAGAGTTTGAAACTGGATTTATAATACTGTATGTGCTTACATTACGGTTGGCTTCAGGCATTCGGAAATACTCTGAGGAATAAGGAACGTGACCTGTTTTTCTGCAGATGAAAGGGTCATTCAATAAAATAATATCCATAAATTACATCTCGGGATGAAAAGTAAGCTGGGGAGGAATATGCTGTGCAACTGAATCAGTAAAGAATTTGTTCATAACTGCATTGCGTCACTTAGGGTAACTGGAGATACTGTATGCAAATGCTTAGACTGATGAATATATACTGACAGCAAAAGGGTTGTGTGAATACAAAACAAAAAACAAATTCAAGTTAAGAGTTGCTCATGCATCATAATAAGATCAACGGCTGCATAAGGCTTTGGGCTTCATCATATTTGCATTTACCTAAAATAGCACCACTTTGCAGAGCTTAATTGACACTGACAGCTCAGCAAATCTATAATACTAATAGGTATTATTTACCAAGTAAATACCTATTTATATTTTCCAAATTGTGAAGTGGACAAGGGTTGTGCCATAAACACACCTTGTGTGCTGGAGGATAGCAATTGAAAAATATCAATGGTAACAACTTAAACTGCACATTTGACCTTTTACAACTGTTTTTTACAATCCAAAGTTAAGCACTAAAAATGAGAGTCACTGCGTATATATTGAATAATGGACAGGAGCCAGTTGGAGGCATCCATGTATGGTTGCTTTCAAATACTTTGTAAGTGGACTGTGTTGTCGAGTTGGATGCATCACAATATTTAATTAGTAGAAAAGCCCTTGTTGCCCGCAGACAGAGCCGGTTTATTTCACAGTAAGTGAACTTGCATTAGTCATCAAATAAAACAATGAAGAACGGGAAAGAATTGGCTCAATAACAAACTGCATGACTGAGAATAAAATCCTCAGGGAGCACTGTGTTGAGATAGAACCTCACTTATCATACATTTTGCTTAAATACACATTGAAAATTGGCTTTTCTGCATCAATATCTTTCTATAACAGAAAAAAAAAAGATAAAATGTAAATGAGAAGTGTATGTGCCAATTTCTTGTTCATTGTTTGGCGTCCACAATAATATATATATATATATATTGAATCCAGTAACACTAACACACTGTTGTTGCTGTTCTTTACATTCACTTGAAGAAACGTTTACACAAAGACAAACTCAGGCACACAAGCTCGCAGACAGACTCAGAGGGTATTCCTGTCTCCTGCACCCTGATGTAGATGGATGCCCCTGGCTGCTGATCCTGAATCTACATTAGGTCATTACAATAAACAGCGTGGCCCAACGACGCCCGCAAAGCGGAGGAAGCAGAGCAGCTTGGGAGGAGAACTACTCTCTCAACCCTGTGGGGAAACAACGTTGACACAGTCATCTGTCTTAGTTACTCAGGAGTTAGACCTACTGACACACACACACACACACACACACACACACACACACACACAGACAGAAGAGCCGGGGCAGCCCCTGCAATCCTGCTATGTTGTTATGATACTGCATTAAAGGAACTAATGGAGTGCATCAGAAAATACTGAAAGCATCACAGGGAGAGAAAGCAGCCTGGTTGGATTTAATGAAGACAAAAGTATTAGGTTGTTGGGCTTTGTTGTTTTCTGGTCAGCTGCAGGCAAAGTGCAGCAAGGTTGGACATAACCTCACTTCGGCACAGGTGACTTCTGACCCTGGGTATCAGGTGATGGTAAAGTGGACCAGATCACAGCGGAGAGACGCCAGTGATGAGAAGTCTGGGGGGGGGGGGGGGGCGTGGGGTTGGAGGAGAAAAGGCAGGACAAGGGCGTCACTGCGGTGAGCTCTCACTCCGTCACCCAGGGGCTGCCTGTGTTTACGGAGCTGTCAGTCACGTGGTGAGGCCTCTCCCAGGGGACACGGGCCACCAGGGCGATGAGAAAATAATAGCTCCTTCTGTCAGAGCTTCCAGGGACAGGGGTCTGATGGACACCGCTGGGAATTAGAGCCAGCCTCCGAGACACATCCCATCCTACACTTAAACACGGGCAGGATAGACAGTCACACACAGGGCAAGGTGGAGGAAAAACACATTGGTCTCGCCAATGATATCAATACCTGCGCAAGGACCCCCTCAATGTCTGTGATGTCCCTGTGTGTCCTGAGGGTTTTACTGAGACGTCTGAGGTAAGGGGATAAAATGAGTCAACATTATAAACTATTTTTAAAAGCAAGATGATGCAGCATCTTGTATCTTTTCTCTTTTATCTAAACAACCTTTATCTTTTTGAAAATGTGGCTATGACCACAAGGACGTTTAGGAAACATAAACCTGAAGAAGTGACCTTAGCAGTTTGAAGCGAAGACATAACAGAGTACATTTATAAGGCCTCTGGGATATCGAATGTATTCTTGTTGTTTGCCTCCTTTGATTTTTAGGGCATCAAAGCTTGTCAGCAATGTCAGCTCTCAAATCTGAAACATCCACACACATCCCTGAATGGATCAGCAGAGTTTTCAAAGTCCTCACAATTCAACTTTAGCATTAGGAATGCCATCTGGCCAAAGAAAATGTGATTGATTACCTATCTCAGAAGATTTTCAAGCCTCTGCAGTCTAATTTTCATATTGCACAAGAATGAACAGCAATCAATGGCTGCCTGGCAGGAAGGAAATCAATCTAAAAAATTGTTTGATTATTTGGAAGAGGGTCATGTGTGGAGTATTAACTGTTTGCAATGAATGGGATAAAACTACAGGTTGGTTTCTAAAGCAAATAGTGCCACACTTGTGCAACACAGCGAGGTGGACGTGCCTCAACTCCACCTAAGGACTGCAGCATAAAGAATTAAAGTCATGCTTTATAAAAGAGCTTCAGTATAGCCCTTGGTGATGAGCCGAATTGGAAACCACTGCCCCATCCATAAAATCAGACTTTAAATCAGGCTGAACCACCATTAAAAGGGTTGAGAGAGATAGCCGGGCTCATCATTAGTACAAACACTCAGAAATCATCGGGTAGCATCTGTTTTCTGCACATCCTCCTACATCAATGCTCAGAGCAGTACGCCTCGGGGAAGGCTGCGTTCGGAGGGCTATTCCCCCGTCTCTTACCATGAATAACAATCTCTCCCTCCAGGTAATTAAAGGGGACAAACGATGTCCACAGGGCCAAGCAAGCCCATTATTAAGCAAAGCAACTATTACACAGAGTGTGTACACATGAGGAGAAATAGGCTCTTCACACACCAGTCCAGGAAACATAATGGCCATTGATTTTGAGTGGACTCGCAGAGAGCGCGTTTCACTATATCTATTACAGAGATTAGTCCATGTATCTTTTTATCTACCTGCATTAATGCAATGCTGCACATTATACGCTTTGTTCTTCGCTGCCTGAAAGGGGGCGTCTAATGCCTTTGTCTCTGTCGGGAGCCCAGACAAGGCGATGCGCTCTTTACTGATGACCTGCCCTCTGTCGTGGGCTACCACTGATCCCACAAACTGCATTGACACACCACAAACACTGGCACAGACACACAAAAGCAGATTCCTATGCATTATCCCTGCTGCACACGGATTATGCACATTTATGTATGCAAACACACCATACAAATTAATGCACAAACATACACATACACAGAGTGTATTTGACTTTGTTACAGAATTAGAGCAGTGCAGACATCTGAGGCACAGACACACTGAGCACACCAGCCAGCTGTGTACTTTCTCATCCCAGTTGGAATTGGTTATTGACATCAAACACTGAGCTGCTGCTGAGCATGCACAAACTTTGACGCTATGTTTAAAGACAATGCACGACACAAAGAAGCTCATTCAAACAACAGACCTCATCCTGAATGCAATGTAGAATGGAAAGGCTGCAGAAGTGACCTTGCCATGTGTTGTTTTTTTTTTTATTTATGGATTACTCATCCCGTCTTGTCACTGTGTTGCACCATAATTATTCATTATTCATGACATTATGTATGCTGCAGGTAACAAAACCAAGATATTGAGGTAGTCTTATCCCATGCAAGATCACTAGCTCTAGTCAGTGATTAGTTATATCTGAAAGACTAGGAGGAGTAAATATGGGGCTACAGAACAGAGAGGAGGCAGATGGACGGGCAGAATAAAGGGGTGGACATTCTTTTCCTATGAAACATCTTGCTCTCATCAGCCTCATTTCCACATTTCAAACTTTGTCCAAATACTAGTCCGACCCGAATCAAAAGACACTTTGCAGACCTCAGGAATGAAAAACAACCCAAGCACATGTCAGTGTCTCACACTGGGGTCTGGGCAGTTTTACGTCTTTTAAACCTGATAAACAATACAGCACCTAAGAAGAATCACAAATGAATAGACCACACATATCCTGCCTAATGCTGGGCAGTATGGGCGCCACTGCTGGATGTCCAGACTGTAATGTAGATGTTTATCACAAGATGACGGAGGTGCAGAAAGCTGGTGGCAGAGAAAAAAAAAAAAGTAGATAAGAGTGGTGCATTAGTGAAAATGAATCTTTATGCTGCACCTATTGTGATGTTTGGCGTTATTTTTACATCCAGACACCCGGATGTTTTAAGGGCAATAAACACATTTAAATGCCTATTTTTCTTATTAAAGTTGAACTGACATTTGAATTCCCTTAACTTTTATTATGTGGGTAAATGTTAACTATGACAACACAGCAGCTGTTGCATATATCTCTGTTTTTCAGAGGAGTTTAAAACAATGTAAGCTTCAGGCTCCTGAGTGGGTGTTTTTCATTGCAACTGTTGACTGACATTTGAGAGCCAGCATTGCTATGAGCCCTGTATGTATTATGGAAAAAGTTTTTCCACTTTTCTGATACAGAAATTGCAAAGTAATGAACTATTTGCTATTTATAATGCTCATAGCTGTAAAACTTTTGGTAGGATTTGTAATCTACTGAGAAAGTGAAGTTATATATGTCAGCCTATAGGAAACTAATACTAATTTCAGTTTGACTTTGATCTTTGACATAAACTACAGATGCTGCACATTGGCTTTGACAGTGGTTTTCTGATCATTTACATTTGTGTGTAAGCTTTTCAACATGAGTAAGCCTTGTTCATGCTGAGGCGGCATGAACAGACCAGGAGCTTATCTCCCGATGCAGGGGCATGAAGCAGCTTACAGCAGGTGTTCAACACAAACCCATGGATAGGATAGCAGTCCATCACAAAGGCTTACTCCCAGCACCTGTGCTTGTATGGTTAGTGGCTAAGATTGCTTGAATTAAAAATATAAATATTGTTATAGCTTGGCTTGACCCCCAGTGGCAGTCAGGGTCAGTGCTGACTACCACCGGGGATCAAGATCATACTTTGGGAGTCGTGGAGCAGCAAATGCACAGTTATCCTGAGACAAGTCACAGAGTCTGGCCTCAGCCACATTTTCAATCTCTTCCATTTCACACGTTATGGAGCTGCTCATTGGGATGACATTGTCGATTTGGGAAAAGAACAAATTCCTCAGTTATGACGGGAAGGTGAATGTTGTGTCGCTGTCCTCGCAGTGAAAGTCAAACTAAACTGGTTCAACAGACAGCATACCAGTGGTAGCTCTAATTTCAGTAGCATTATCATAGTTTGACATATTTTTCTGCCATCACCAGAACCTGACACAAAAGATCATGCTTGAAAATTAATGATATATGAGATTATCTGTTAGCTCCTGCTGAATACACACACACACACACAGCGTATATTATGATGAGGTTTTTTTTGCCGAGCAATCTTCCAGGTACTTAACAGCTTCACCATGTGGTGCTGCAGACTGTCTGCTTGATTTACACAGCACTGAAGCTCCTCAAGAGGAACGCGAATGTATCTGTCTCCATGCCTTTGATCAGCATCTCCTCCATCCCATTTCCTGTTCTCCTCTACTCAACAGCAGCCATCCTCTCCTCCTTGCCCTGTTGTTATTGTTGTTGCTGATGAAGAAGTCAGTTATTCTTAACTCGCAGCACAGTATTCTGCCATAGTCCTCAGTGCATTTGACTCCTTGCCGGATGACGAATTAGCATAAAAAAGGAATTCACAGACTCAAAGAGGAATCACTGATGATGCATGAAACAATTCAAACATTTACATGATGCATAATTGTTGGATGATTAAAACAAAGCATCTAAATGCTAATTGTTATACTTGAGCCAGACAGAAGGTGTATAAAAAGTAATTAAAAACTGTAATCTTCTCCCTAGCTTCTCTCCATCTGCAGACAACTGACAAAATCCAACCAGTAAACATACCCGACTCCCTCCGGACATGACTAATTGACTTGCCACCATGGGTGACTGACATGCCATCCAGAGGGCACCATAATGGCCATGTCATGAGGGAATGATGAGACCTGTCGACAGCGAGCATCTCTCGACCTTTTGCATGTGAGGTCGGGTGTTGGAGGGAATACGATCCCACTGCTGTCGGACCCCAGCGCCTCGGGGCTCGGAGTGGATGAGCCAGAGATGACGGGGAACTGCAGCTTTTCAATCAAGCAACCTTGCAGGACAGCGATTTCATTCTATATAGCGTTGGAATGAAAAATAAAAACAATAAAACACAAATCAATCGTCAACAGCCTCAGGCCATTCAAACATCTTGAGGGTGGAGGGAAGATGAAGTAGCATGATGATAACTATCTCCATCATCTTGACCTAACAAAGGGTTATTATCGTGGGGTTTGTTTTTAGTTGTTGTTGGTTTGTTTCTAGAGCAGTAATATTTTCTGTACAAGAAATATCTCATAGTAGTTATAAAGGTTTTTATCATTCTTACTGTTCAAAACCAGTGAATATGAATAAGTGACAAAGAGTTTTGACAACAGGAAATGTGACTGCAAACGTAATCGCAATAACCAAATTACAAGCTGTCTGTGTGCTTTTCAAATAATCTTCACACATATTAGTTAGTGCTGTGGTCTTTTCTCTATTCATGTTTAATATGCATCTTGTCTTATTTCCAAATATCACTAATCCTGTCAATTAAATCTGTTATTTTTATGTTTTTGCTGCCATACACAGAATTCCACATTTTCCAATAAGCCCCAAATTCACGGTGAATAAAGAAATCCATTAAAGAAACAAAAGTAAGAAGGAGCTACAAGTCATTCGATTTATGTTGTTATTCTAGATGAATGATTTCTCATTCGTTTCTTTGTTCTACCTGATGTCTGTGTTAATTATGATCCAGTGTGATATATTCAAGACTTCAATTCAAGACAAAGAAAATGATATCATTCTGACATGTGGACCTGACAAGGACAAGATGTCAGACAACGGGGCAACATTTTTCCTCAAAAGCATATTCTTTGTAATGTAAAAACTAGAAAATAAACACAAAAGAATAATTGATAACTTGATAGAATAATGTTCAAACAGCAGAAGGAAAGTTTTAGTCTCATCTCATTTTTTTAAAAAGCAATAATGCCTTGTATGAAGAATCTATAATATCTTTATTGTTAATAATAATGTATGGTCTAAGAAGAAAGAAAAAGGTGATGATGCCTAAATGTTTCTTCACAATTCAAAGCAGTTTCCCTATAAAACAGGCAGACACAGGAGCTTGTGTGAAACAGTGAAAGCAAAGCATTGATTTGAAAATCCAGCCGACAACCCTAAACCATCATAGAACTGATGTAGAGCACACAAATATAAAAAGGTTCTTAAGCTCTCACAGTATCAAACAAGGCTGGAGCAGAAGAAGAGAAAATGTGAAAAGAAGGCACAGCAGCTGCATGGACAACGCTCCACCTGTCCACATATCCTCACAGCCATGTTGTAAATCTCACAAGTGCAGAGCGTCGGATTAGTGATGGGAGCAATCACTGGGAGAAGGCTACTCACAGTGGGTGACAGGGATAAATACACAGCACCGTTAACACCTGAGACATGTCTGACAACATGTAAAAGCCACTAGACCTCTTATTTATTGGCAAAGAAAAAGTTCAGGATAGGATGGATTAAAGAGTCATGTAGAGTGTTACACCACAGAGTGGATATAGGAAGATCCACTGAAACCATATGAAAAAGCGAAATAATGATGAAAAATTGTGGTTTCACATTCATATTATTACTTAAGCTTGAATATAATAAACACACAGTACCACAATACTGTAAAGTACAGAGCTAGACATTTTATTGGTTGTCCATGACAGAGACTTAGTCTTTGAGAATTCCTCCTGTGTTGATCCACAGTGTATTGATTCATCATCCCTCACTGTCCGCTGCAATCCCCGTTGAGATCCTGCTTTCAGTACGCCAATACAGTGCTGCTGGCTGAGTTACAAGCATCCCACAACACAAACCATGCATCACTCATGTCGAGCAGCCCGATAGATACATATTATGGCGGCGTTTAGCCTTTAAATTTCTAATGTCTGTCTTTAGAGAGAATAAAACCTCCACCTGCAGGTTCGCTTCATTCCCGTCTCTCCCTTTCCCTGGGGTGCGTGGAGTCATGTTGGAAACTTTCAGCACCACAGAGAGGGGACAGCTCCGCGTCCCGTCAGTCTGTCAACAGGCTGCTCTGACAGGTAACACACACACACACACACAGACACACACACACACACACACACACACACACACACACACACACACACACAGACACACACAGACACACACACGCACACACACCTGTCAAACCAGACACACACTGCTGATAGGAAGCCTGTACAATGAACTGCTAGTTTTATGGCACCGTGACATGAAAGCAGTGACACATACGACTTGCTGTATTAGACTCCTGTCTCGTCGTGTGCCAACTCTGCGTAAAAGCAGCTTTACGCAGAGTCCTGTGCGAGCTCCTTAGTCTGAGCAGTATCTATACCGAGGACAGCTGCAGAGCTGTGATGGTAGAAATCATACAGACTACACTATAGACGCACAGATAGCGTCCACACCGGCAGACAGACCAACACGAACCATTTTCACCCAAATTGCGCAGCACGCACACATGCACAGGCGCGCGCTCTACAGCTCGTGAAATCTAACTTACCTCTCCAAAATGAGGCGAAGGCTGCTGCACGTTTCTTCCACTTAAAATCAGAGGTGATCCATAACCAGTGCGTCCGTGAAACTTTTATTCGCTGCGCACGTTGTGGAGAACGACAACCGGGGGGAAATCTACAGCCTACAACTATGGAGCGACTTGACTCGGACGCTGGTTTATCCTCTTTTTAGAGACAAAGCACTGGAAATTCAAAGCAAGGCAGGGTCCTTCGGTAAAGCTTATCCTTCAGGGTGAAAAGAAACCAGAAATATCCCGTGTGTCGTTATGTGCAGCGCAGCGGTGAAGAGCGCACACTGATCTGTCCATGCTTCTTCTGCCCCTGCAGGGAGCAGCCGCGTCAGCCTCCCCGGGTCCTAAAGCTGCGCTTAACTAATGACACCGGTTATCTGCCTGCGAGTCTGTCAGGAGGCTGGAGTCACGCAGCCTCTTCAAATTACTGCTTTTTAAAGAGCCACTGTGACACATGGTCTCAGATGTTAAAATGAATGTCTAACAAAACGTGTAAAATCAAACAAAAAAGCATCACAATCAATTTTCCATAATCACCTATTTTACTTTGTCTCAATGATCGGTCTCCGTGAAACAGTGGAAACAACTGAGATCATTTCTGCGATTTGACTCCAAACTGGAGGCTTTAATGTTGCATATATGATCTTTTCAGTACATTTTCTTGAAGCTGTGAGATTTCACAACCAGCTTCTCTGGTGAAAGAACAAACTAATGATCATGCGGCTCATCAACCAGTTTAAAGGTTCATGTGGATATAATTGAGTTTCAGTGCAGCTTCCCTTTAAAGCTTGATGGTTTCACACACTTTGAGTTTATCAATATGATGTGAGTGACTCAAAGCATGTTTACGTAGAGTATCTAAAGTTTCAGCTGTGCCATAATGTCCCTTTAAGCACAGCATTGTAACGGCCAAGGCTCTGAGCTGCTGTCTGGTGGCTCTTGGATTCTTCCTGGAGGTAAAACACTTCATGCATGCACAGCGTCCACGTGCACACAAGCATTGAGTAAAGTGGAATATAAATAGGAGGGCGTGGCGATTAATTATTACCTCCTCAGCTGCATTACACATCTCATACATTTTAAACAGCCATGGGAAACACGTGACAGACAGGGCTGACCAGATTCAGAGCTCAGTTCAGACCACAATTCTTTATTTATCAATGTCTCAAGGTGGTAGAGTGACATATTCATAAACTCTGAATACATAATATTATTAAATACTGTATATAGAAATAGATGTAACAAATGAGTTGTCAATATTTCAATGTTTATAATAAGAGGTTATTAACAATTATATTTATTATATATTATTTTCCCTTACTAAATTTTAAAAACTGCCAAGCAAGGATTGCTTTTGTCCATCCAACCACTCATCCATCCACCCACCCATCCTTCTACCCATCCATCCATCCATTCAGTTTGTCAAATCATCAGAGCGTGACCATGAGCTATCAAGGCTGTGATCCATTAATTTCAAAGTGTATATTTGCCTGAGCCTATGAATGTCTTGATCCTTTAAGGCAAACACTTTTTAAAATACAGTACAGAAAACAAATTAACTCCATTCAAAAATCCCCACACCCAGCGCTCATCTCTTTGTAAATGTTATTTTTCCCTCTATCAATATATTCTATATATTTGGCTTCACATGTATCTCTATATTGATGCATTTATGTATTCCATCATCCTCTTGAATCATTCCATCAACTCATGCATTATGCTTCTTCTTTCTTTTCTCTCCCTTGCTTTTTTCAAAAAGTCCCATGTATTTCTAAAAAGGTAAATATGTATGTAACCCCCCCCCCTCTTCAATCACTGCAGAAGCTGCTTTTTCAAATAGACCATCAGGCTACTCCTCTTCTCTCCATGCATCCCAACAGCCTGTCTGCCCTGCGGTCAGAGAGGGGCGAGGTCACGTCTAGAGGGAACCGAGAATTGCAATCAGTCTTAATACTGTCCACAAACTCTTTATCCCACTTATGGACCTTTAGAGAACCTCATCCCCCCCTGTTATATACAGTGTCTGTTAGGCAGAAGTTTCAGACTGATTTAAATGCACCAAAGAGGTGATAATTGCTGTGCATTCAATTGTTTCATAACAGTTATGCTTCATTATATTTCAGGAAAATTACTTTCAAGGTCCTTGTTATGAGCACAACATGACAAATGATTGTCAACATTAAACTGGATAACTGCATAGTGGTTTATTATTAACATCTCAATAGAGCAGCACAGGTGTAAACAGAGCCTGGAGGAAATGATGGGTGGTCTAAAATATAAACCCACCCAAAAAATACAACCAAATATTGTACGAGGTATTCCACCAACACAAACTTCCATGATCAAATCCCATATGTTTCTGTGAATATACTGGATGGATTCTTTACCTTTACTCTCCCTTTAAGCTCAGCCCAAAAAATATACTTAAGGTGAATGTTAATGATGAATAAAAACTTTGAAAATTAGTTGAAAATCAACTAAAAGAGGCTAAAATGCTGCATGGAACTGCAGATTTGGATGCTATCGATAGTGTTGCTTTAACATTAAGGTATTTCAGTAAGTAGATGTTGGTCAGGACAGAATGGTTCATGAAATACCAGTCACATTACGTAAGTTAGAACAATCTCCTGGGATCCTCATTATTTTTAATATTGTTGCATTCATTTTGTAACTGTGCAATGTCTTTTCCTGAGCCGGAGACATGCCACTGTGGGTCCTACAAAATGTCAGAATATGATGTTGAGAGGCTGCTAAAGTTCAAATCCATTTACATTCACTTGGTGTGCCTGGTTAGAGAAGAAAACTGAGGAGTCAGCTGCTGACACTACTTGATATGCAGGATAAGCTCTTACATCTGCAACTAATCATATAAAACCCCAAAAAAGCAATGACACACAATGCGGTCAAGCATCAGTCTAGAATAAAAGATGTGTTCATTCATTATTCATTATTTGTTCAAGTAGCACACAGGTGAGGGTACAGAAAGAAAAACATGTATGATCCAGGTATTTACATGAACAAATATGAACAGATTGTAGAGTAAATACATTACTGCATCCATCTGTAGGATAAATGCTCATGAGATCGAGGAATTAGTTGCGATAACTTATGCAAACCGCTGCCTCACATTGTATTGAGAAGGTTGTGTGGCAGCTGGTCGGTGGGAGAGTGTGAGATTAAACTTTACACTGATTCTAACAGGACTTTTAGCAGAGATCTGCTCGTGGCATCTATTCTTTTATCTTCTTTGAAGATGTTGCAGCAGTAACTGAAACTGCCACTAGCGAACCAAGGCCGAAACTTCACAGGTGCTTTATGAATTCACGAATTTTACGCTTTACAATTCAGGTAACTTGCAGCAATACTTCTGAAGTGTGTGTGTGTGTGTGTGTGTCTATGGCAGTAAAAATAACAGCTGAAAAGAAAACAGAAGCAGTTGCAGATGGGCATTGGTTGAGATGAATATTAACTTGCAGACAGACAACACAGGTTTGTTTCCCAGAGAGACGACCGCATGTTTGGATTAACAACATCTTTCTATTCCAGTATCATAATACTATTACACTCATAATAGTAATGACAGAATTGCATGGATGTACCTCATCATTATACTGTAACTGTGAATTTTTCCACACAAGTTGCACATATTTCTCCAAGTGAACAGTGAGAGTTGCAATAGCTGGTGTGCAAATGTGGGAAGACAGAAAAGTCCAACTCGGCAGAGTTTGCAAATGGAAACTCGCTTTAAATAAATGAAATTAAATCTCTCTGAGGACTGAGATGCCAGAGCTTGCCAAGTCAGTTGAAAGTACCAATGGTAAAAAGTTGGACACCAATGAATAGAGAAAATTTAGAGTAATCTTAAGAATATAACGGTTTATTTGAAACATTTTCTGACACTTCTGGAAATGAAAAGTATCACTTCTGATTGGAGTTGTTTCTTATTTTTTAGCTTTAACAGGTTCGAACAAGTATCGGTCGGATTTCTGACGAGATGTTTCAAAAGCTTAGGGAGCAGGGTTATCTGGAGGTGCTCCCTTCACTATGGACTTTGCTGACTTAAACTTGTCAGACCTATAAAATACCAAAAAAAACAAAATAAAAAAAAAACAAACATATATATATTTATATATAATTAACACATATAACACACTATAGGAAAGGAAAACAGAAAAATTGTTTTTGGTGTTTTACTACTGCATCTTCCCTGAAGTTTTTGCACACAACTTTGAGTAAAAGTACGTTTTGCATGTCCCGTAGATGCGGTGACCTCAACTTTGATTAATATCAAGAGATTACACATCCAAATCTGCAGACAATTATTATGAAACTAAAAAAATTAAGTTCAACTCTCACCCTCGCGCTAATCAGCACGTCTCCTGCATATTATCTGTTCATTAAAACACATTTTTAGGGGACAATTGTTAGGTTAACTCCCTTTATATGTAATAGATATTGCATGGTGAGTCATTTCTGCAATGTTAACAGGAAACCAAATTTCTCTCTCTGTCCTTAACTGCCTCCCTGAGCTGCAGAAAGGACACGTCTCAGATAAAATGGGAGCTCTTTGAATGCCTGCTGGCTCGGTGCTCAGTGGGATAAAGGCATGAAATACAGTATGTGTCAGAGGTTTTCATCTACTATCCCTTCTTTTTAAGCCCTGTGCAGTTGCGCTATGAATCCTGTCCTGGGGTGGTCTGCTATCCTATCAGACTGGGGTGTATAGAGAAGAGAACGTCTTGCTCTGTCCCACTCCTCAGGCTCACATGATTCTCTCTCTCCGTGCAGTGCCTCTGAGCTGATTTCAGACTCACTCACTTCTTCCTACAGTCCTAATTGCTTGGCCCACTTATGACTGTGATGCTGTCATCTTACCTCACAACAGCCTCCGGTGGACCAGGATCTGCCACAGCATGACAAAAAACCTTTTTCCCTCAGCCTCACCACTCCAAATAAAAGACCCAGCCGTCTATCCCAGTACCATGTTTACAAAAGAACAGAAGCAGCTGTCACAATCCGATCGTGGAGTTGATGTCATTGTGTTTATGTGTTATTTCCTCTTCCTTCTGCCTGTACAGATGTGGAGGCCGACAGTGGAAGCTGCCTTGTTTGTTCGATAACTATTGTTGCTTCATAAAATATATGTTGTGGCTTCACAGTTCACAGACATCCCATTGTATAAACTAAAGAAAAATCAGGCTAAGCAGGAGTGGCTCCCTGAAAGTATATTTACATACATTAAAGATAATGCAATCAGCTCCTAAGACTCATAGCTCAGAGAGGGTTGATAAAATGTAAAACAATAAGATCAAGGTTCACAAAGTCATTGGGAATCATCCTCTGGGCACCACGAATGTCTGTGCAGAATTTAATATCTATCCAAAAAGTTGTTGAGATATGAATGGTGACCAGGTGACTGATCTGTTAGTTCCATGTGCAATATCCCAGTACTGACAATCAATATCAAACATTTTAAATAAATAACTGATATTGTATTGCTGTTATGCAAACAATAATATACTGTAAATCCATCCTGCACCTCCTTAATTATTCCTTTCAGGCGTGATACAGCAACTATCTGGTTCACACTCCAACATTCATCAGTTATTAGAGTGGAATTAATAATTAGAGCTATGTCTCTTATAGCAAGTATTACATGCAGGAGATAAAAATGTGATTCTATACTCTGCAATGTTTAATCTTTTGCTAATATTGTGAAAGATAATAGTAATGTAAGACATTAATAGGACAATTGGTCAATTTATGATGCCTCTGATCAATGAGATCAATTATCTGCACAACCCTTGTAGGTATTAGGATTTTGAAGTATTTTGAGCACAACTCATTTGCCACAAATGAGATAAAAACACACAATAAACAATGGTAAAAATGAAATCGACTGATATATTACTGAAATATTGGTGTTATAGTTCACAGAATACATTATTATCTTAAATTATTCAGGCTATGTTAGTATTTGTAGTGAAAATCTGAAAATTGGGACAACCCTATTGTACAAAACAGTAAAAGCAGGTTTTCGGGCGTAATGTGGTAAAGTCCTCCATATCTAAAGTGTAGTTTCGAACTCTGCAAATACAAATATACGCATAAACACACTTTTTGGTACACTAGCTGAGAAAAAACTATAATATACCGCAGATGTCAAGGTAAGTGATATTTGTTGTACACAAGATGCTGCTTGCCTCAGTGAATTCTGATTGTCCTACACAGACCTTTCCCCTGGCAGACATTTTGTCTTGGTGAGCACAGATGTAGCTAATAGCATTAATAATGGCTGCATTCCATTTCCCTGTGCACGCTGGCTCACTGGCTCGGCTCACCGAGGCACTGAAATGGAAATGGGCCGTCATTAGAGCCACACCTGTGCTCCCCCTTCTATGACAAGTAAAAATGTGTGCCATGCACAGCAAAGGATGATTTAGTTCGTCAACAACATTTTTTTGTTTAAACTGGAGCAGATTACAACCATTGAGCACTTTGTGCTTCTTGTACTATTAGCAAAGGCGGTAAAGTCTGAGGTCCGCGCCTCAGACTTTACCGCCTTTGCTAACGGGGGAGAGGGAATTGTGCTCAATTCTGTTGTGATAGATTCTCCTTAAAAGTCGAGATTGCATTTTTATTATGGTTTCCGCAGTGCACAAAATCCATAGGCATTTAGTGTTTTATAGGCAAGCATCAGAGTTTTACCGCTCACCTGGGATGCCAACAGCTGCACAGAGGGATACTTCCCCCGATCACCAGCTCCCCAGCTAATAGCTTCTTGTATTGGAAGTTAATTCTGAGATGGAATTGAATTATAAACAACATCCAATCAAATTCATGTCAAGCTGCAAGCAGGTGTTGGGTTTTTTATTTTTCAGTTGGTAATCTAACACATGAGCCCTCTCTCCTCTCAGCTTAAGGCCACACCCTCCAAGTATTGCAACCCCCTCTGACAAAATTCTCATTTCACAAGGCATCGGTACGGAGGCACACGGGGGACAGAAGCACTACACCGATAGATTAATGTGGATCCATGGAGAGTAGGTTTCATCACTGTCCAAAATGTCCAAGCAGAAAATATTATCTTACACATCTCACCAGGGGATTTATCTGTTAAAACATTTATTCTCACATTCAATTACAATTTAGTTTCTCATCAAAGAGAAGAAAATGACTATGTATGATATCACCATGGGATATAGAGACAAATTGAGCCTGATATCCTGTTTGATATTGCCAAGCAAATAATTCTGATACAAGTACAAATGTACAGTGTGCGCTTTTTCCAATCTAACGGTATTGAATTAAAGCTCGATGTGTGTGTGAGGTGGCAACATGTTGAATGATGAATGATGGAGGCAGCTTAGTTCAGCAGGAGACGGATAGAGGGAGCCCACCAGTCCCTCCGTCTTCTCCTGTGGGACACAGTCCCCAGACACAAACTATTGATCCAGCAGGTTGAACTCACTGTTTGACTGAATGTCGGTAGAACAAGATTCCAGGGATCTCATATCTGAGTTACTTCAACAAGATGTATTAATCACACACGTTTACAGGCTGCTCTTAATAAAACGTGCAGGTTGCTGTTGACTTAGCTCAGCAAAATATTGGCCACATACCAAATACAGCTGACAAACAGGACGGATGTTTGACCTTAATGTTATCAGGTTTCATGTCAAAACATGTGGTGCTTTAAAAGATTGATGTTTGATACATTTTCCTGGTTTTATGATAATTAAGGTT
This sequence comes from Paralichthys olivaceus, assembly GCF_024713975.1. Lineage (NCBI taxonomy): Eukaryota > Metazoa > Chordata > Actinopteri > Pleuronectiformes > Paralichthyidae > Paralichthys > Paralichthys olivaceus. The sequence continues at coordinate 21,269,880 of NC_091103.1, forward strand.
TGGAATTACATTTGTTCGAATTGGAACTACACAAGCGACTTCTCTGTGTATGTTAACATACTGTACATATCTATGAATCCATGAAATGAATATCTTTACAAAAGCATTTATTATATTTCTTAATATCTTTATCGCCGAAATACCAAATTATCCAGGATAAATTTCACCCCTTTAAATGTTTGCAGCAAAAGGCAAGGTTAGCATTTCAACACTTTTACATATGCTAGTAAGAAAAGTGAAAAGAAAATAAGGTATGTTTTGCATATAACAGAGTGTAAGCATGGGACCACAAACAAAAAGCAAGTAAAGCCAATGCAAAAACCAATTTCTCTGGTCACGACTGATTTCATGAGAAAACAACTTTGCTTCACTTGTCACACAATAGCTGCAGGTGAGCGAAGTGAAAGGTTGTTTTTTTTTCTTTGGGGATTTTTCCCTAAAAAGATAACGGCCTGGGGTGGAGAGCCACATGTTTGCTGAACACTGAACCAGAACAGGGGTGAGGAGAGATCAGAGAAGGCATTTTAATTACAATGAACAAAGCACAGCTTGTTAAGTAAATAAAAACAAGAAAAAGAAAAAGTGCTTTCTAGCCTGACGGAGGCCCGGTGAGCTGAAATATTTTTACCAGCCTAATGAGTCTGTTTGGTAAAAGTTTTGAAACAATATCTGTGCATGGGGAAGATGAGATTTAACATTTGATTTATTTGGTGTTCGCTCACACCCTCCTCTTTAGACAAAAAACTACATGTTTGCTCTCCCCCACCGTGTTTCCCCCTTCAAACATCGATGTCAGCTAAGCTTCGGCACATTTGCATTCTCGCATCCCCCTCAGATGTGGCCATGAGCACAAGAACCCTGCGTAGACTTTGAACTTCATACAGGGGCACATGCATGAAGTCGCAGGACAGAGAAAGTGAAGAAAGGTGCAGAGAATACCTAATGCACATGAAGCCTGCACTCTCCTCCTGGTTGAGTGGTATAGGCTGGTACACATAATGTGCTTTACAGTCAGAAGAGGTTAGCAGTGATACAGCTGAATGCTGGGGACAAGGAGGAGAAGATTGCAGTGAATGTGTGAACGGCTGGTTATCTGTGGCAGAATCATTCGTGAAAGGAGGTTTTGCCCTTTGATAGAGAGAAGATGAAGGGTGAGGATAAGAAATGGTTATTGATCGATGGTTGCTTTATCTGCCTTAACCTCGCTGACCAGACAATGCAATCTAACTTGGTGCAGAAAGGTGCAAAGGTGCTGATGGGTTTTTAGAGCACTTTATTCTCATTTGTACAGTTTATATATCGAAGTTTTGTCACCTCGCATTGGAGGCATTTCACTTTTTCTGCCCTTGTCCCAGAACTTGAAAGCCAAACATTTTATTCCAAAACATTTGAAAAGGTAATATTAACACTTACTTGTCATCATTACAGCTAAAGTTGTCCATAATTATATATTAATAAGAGAAAACTTGAGAAACGAGGGGTCTCTGCAGTTCATCTCAGTTCCCAAAGCTCAGGCAAACCCTCTGTTTGCTACGTGCTGGGCAACAAATGGCAAATATAACAGGTTCAACTAAAATAAATATTATATCTTACATTTTGTACAAGGGTTGTTTCTTCTTGCGGCGCTGCAAATATCTTGTGAAGTTCAGATTCGGTATTTTCTGTTTCAGGAATTAAGTTTAGCTTTGCTGATCAAACCTGAATCAAATATATATTGTCTGGCTGCACTACAACTGTAGCTTATTAAGTGTGATTGCCTAAAGAAAAAGCACGGGCGGATTGCATTTGCATCCCCTAACACATTACCATTCAATAAACAGAAAGCACTGGTATCATGGGAGATGTGTGGTTTATAATGAGGAGCCACGCTGCTGTTCTCAGACGTTCCATAACTCACGAAATGCACAACTCCAGATATATACAATCAAGCAGAGTACCTACACACACGTACACAAGTGCAGACACATACACATATACGCACCATAAAGTCACTGAGTTCATGCCAATAAAAAAAAAAGACGCTGCTCCGATCCTCCCTACAAGCAAAGATCATTTTGGGAACACTGATGGAATATGGTGAGCCCATGTGGCTCGAGGTGGATATCAATTAAAATGATGCATGGCCCCAGTGTTTTCTAATTGGGACATGGTGATGTATTTAATAACACACATTAGAACCCTAATTACAAATAAATTGAGCTGCATAATCAACATACTGGGTTGGGTGGATAAATATCCTCAGTTGGAGGGTTTCTGTGTGTGAAGACATCTACATTTCAACAGACAGCCATTTGATTTCTTTGACTCAGTTCGTGTTTCACTTAATAATCAAGATCAGAGTTGAGCAGTTTCTTGGTTACCAAATGATAAAGTTACATCCAGTGATGCTAAAACTTAATGGAACAATAGATACTTTGATATGATGATTCAAATCCACATTAAAAGAGTTTGTAAACCAAAAATTGTGTCTTTATTAGATGATGAAATATGTAGATTAATCAGGATAATTTAAAGAGTTAACAGTTCAGTTTCCCTATAACTACAACTAAACTATAATTTTTTTTACCTGCATATGTTAAGACTCGTGACAGTTGATTATCTCAGCATTAATGTATAGTGTTGATGCAGTTTAAATTATAGGTTATATATTCTGTAATCTAGAGAGAAAATAATTTTAAGAGTATGACACATGCTCTTTCTATCAAATAACTGTGACTATAATTTCTGCGAAGCACTTTATTTCCCGAACATATTTGACTTTATAATTTCTGAGAATATCTAATTTTCCTCTTGTAAATTACAACTTTGCTCTTAGAATTTCTGACCTTTTTACCTCATGCTGGTGAAAACCAATGGCCCTAATTTAGAAAAAGAAAGAAAAAAAATCACCCTTGATCATAATCATTTCCTCACTGGAAAATCATCTCTCTCGGTGTAATGGCCGACTGTGACTTCATCTCAGACCGGGAAACAAAGAAGTCAAATCAATTGCATTAGTCCCAATAAGGCAACAAAACCTTTCCACTTGGCAGGAGGTGCCTTCCATCACAGATAATTGGAATAATGTATGGAAAGGATGTAATGTAAAAAGGCCTCCACAACCTTTGCAGTGAGTTATTAGTGCGTGTGCTGGTTGAACAAAGGCAGCACTAGAACGTATGTGGAAAACATTATTTTTCTCACAGAGAAAAAAACAACCTCCCGCTGTATTGAATCTGTTTTTCAATGTGCTCATGAAGGATCATTGTTGGGCAGGGTATGTCTAACAAAGGTAAAATAGGTACAGGCTGGTGGAAAACAAAAAAAAAAACAAGGTGCTTTTGTACAGTTTCTCAGGGAGGTCAGCAAACTGTAAATAGCAGTTGTACATCCATGCTGACTCCAGCGTAAAAACCCCTCTGAGCACATTTTATGGATCGAAGAGAAACGTTTGACAAGTTCCCTGCAATCGGATGTGTCAGTATAAAGGATTATATGTTTTATGGGGCCTGGTCCGAGCAGCAGATCCGCTCCTATAAACATGCACTACAATTTAGCCCAAGGTGTGCACTGAAAAGGTTATCCAACCGCCTCTTTGAAAGTGCCTCTCAAAATGAGTGAGTGCCTCGGCCGATCCAACAAACTGGAGCCGTGCACACAGAGCGCTCTCCTATCAGCGGCTGAAAAACAAATAAAACTTTTGTCTTAAAATATTTCCTACTCCTGTCTTCATGAATTTAACTGTATCCCTGGTATAACACAACAACTCTAGCTGCATTTTCTCAAACGGGAGTAAACACACCCAGGTATTGATCGCAAACTCACTTGTAGCCAACTGTATTGGTTATCTATATGGTAATTCAGGGTGGTGTGTCTCATTTTATTATTTCATCTTTCTCTGTCTCTTCATTACAACAATACAGCGCTGCGAACACCACCTGCGTATCTAGATAAGGCTATTTGAATGGATAACACATCCTCCTCTACATAGAAAGGGTTATCTTTAAAAGAGAAAGCCCACCTGCTTCTGCAAAGCCATTCATCATTGTAGCCATGTTCTCCTTTGTCTTGGGTGGATAATTAACATAACTTTGCCAGAAAATCCCTTATTTAGCGGCAGAAAGATAGATAGGTGGATATTATCTGTCGGACAAGTTAAAATGTCAGAAACGGTACCATCGCTGGATATGTGTAGAGATCCATTTAAACACAGAGCCCTAAACGTTTTTTTTTATTTTGGCACAACCTTCAATCTCATTTATATTTTCTATATGTGCTGACGTGCTGCAGTGCAATCACAGCTAGAAGATTCCCTGGCTGCTTCTCTCACCTCTGACCATCTTCCAGCTTCTCACTCCTTTTTTTCCGTACATCCGCAGCAACACCACCAAGTCGGCAGAGAGCTACAAGATCCATCTGTGACTGAAGTGAAGCCTACGAAGTGGTTGTAAAAGAAGTTTGTAGTTTGCTTCTTCAAGGAACACAGACGCTGTGATCAGTTAGACGTGAAATAAACGTCCAAAGAAAACTTCTCATTCAGCATAATCCACCTCTTCTCCGTCCATCTGTGAGCGCTGTGTTCCAAACAGATACATTTTTTTCTAAATTTCTTGGCCAAACGCACGACTTCTGCCTCAATCCCTGTCCAACATGTCTTCCAGAAACTCGATTTATACAATATCTGCTCTTCTGATTTCACACAAGTTTATGTTTTGAAAAAAGTGTAGTTTCACCATAACAGTTTTCACACAATATAATGAACGTATCATTAATATTACTCATAATTAATACTTATATCATACATGACAAATCTTATTTGCATGCATCTTTGCTGAAGACATCTCAACGAGATAATTTGTTAATGTCAAATTTACTGTCAATTCTGCCACATGTACATGACAGACGTGTCTCTCTGATCCCCAGTTTAAACGTATAACTACACAGAACAGCAGTATGCAAAAAACTAAACATATAAGTACGCAACATATTAAGTACTCAAAACATAGTAAACAGTACAACATAGTATGTAGTCATAAGCCTTAACTCAAGTGCTTTTGTTGGTATCCTCTGTATCAAACTCCTGGGAACTGAATACTGACAATCAGCTCAACCTCCTCCCTGCCACGTCTGATCTTCCAGAAAAAAAAAGTGTTGTCAGGGGTCAGACTACAGGGAAGCACTCCCTCGTTACAACTGTACTGGTTTAGTAAATAAGTAAAAGCAGAATAAAATTATTTCTGAAAGAATTTAGAAGCAATATCATTGTCATGAGTATAATTTGTGCACATTACAGTCCCTTACTTCGTCATCCCACCATAATCATTAGTTTAACCTTCATCACTAAACCCTTCATCTTGTTTTTTAGTCTGAAATCCAACAGATTATTCCCTCCATACTTCACTCTTTCAAAAGTTGCTTGCTTATAAAGTTTGGATAAAAAACACTCACAAACTTTTTGTGTGAGTGTTTTTTATCCTGTGTGCTATGTGCCCATTAATTTCCAATTGACCATGTTTTCTGCAGAGAATCAAACTCTAATCTTTATAACATTCACCTTTCAATCTCAAAACACAGCGTTTGGGTGCAGCATCACCCTTAAATCTAACTGATAGCTTTCTGAAAATCTGTATGAAGAACTTCAGCAGTCATTTTAAGATAAAAGAAATTAGCACCTCCTGCTCTGTTTCAAAGAGTTGTGAAACAGTCTTTCTGTGCTCCAGGCCACATGCTGGCAGCAGTAAATATAGTTAATGACATCCTCTGCTCCACTGCCTCTTTATCCAAACTCAGCAAGACACAGATCTGCCCACCCAGCACTTCATCACTGTGAACCACACTAAAAGGGACCTGATATTTTTAATCTGACTGACAAATGACTCTTCACAGAAGCCAAACACTACAAACAAGGAGTGATCTACTCATGTCAGTAAAAGTTTGGGTTGAGTTTAGTGAAAAGTCCAAAATGACCCATATGATTGTTATGAAATGATTCATAGTTCATGTTTTCTAATTTACCACCTCCATGGTAAAGCTTGGGTTATGTTAAGGCAATTGCAGCTGCTTGGTTTAAGTCAGGGCTACATTTCTTTAAAAACTAAAAGAGGTTTCTTGTGGGGAGAATGCGAAGAGAACAGGCAAATGGGTCATAAACACAAACATTTACACAAACAACTGATGCTGTTTTCTCTCTGGTGAGGACAATCTATGAAAAAATAATGTGCAAAGGAATTTATGCACATTTAAAATGAGCACTTGTAATATTTGCAATTCAAAAACGAGAGTGAACTCGCTGCAAATGTGAGTAAAAAAATGTATGTTGTTCTTAAACTTGTTCAGTCGAGATAGCCTGATTAAATGCCCACCTGCCTTAATGTATCAATAGAGATTGACCTGAATTTAAAATAAAATATTCTATTCAGCTATTGAGATCCAGTTCTCATTTGAACTTACACATTCAACTTTTCAAAAAGTTGTTTAAGAGCAGTGCTGCAATTTAAGCTGATTTAAATGTTGCCATTAACGCTTGTAGTCAAACTGCTCTCTTTTCCTGATTTACAGTTTGATTATAAAAACATGTCTTCTGATTTTAGCCCACCACATTCCATATTTCTTTGATTATGAATATTTTACAAGCCATTGCTGAACCAAAGAAACAAGGACAGGAAATTAATGAAAGGAAAAAAGAGTCCCTAGGTCAGTGGTTCTGTACATGAAGGAGAGGGAGAGAGAGGGAGGGAGGACTAAATTCAACAGAGGCCAACGTCTTTATTCTGGACGACATTAGACTGTATGAAAGAAGGATCATATAAGGATGACATGGAATTCATTCCCTGTAATTCCTCTCTCATCTCTGTGATAGAGTACATCTCATTTACAGCAGCTGAGAGAATTAATTTCCATCTTCATTCAAACCAGGCCACTGCACACTTGACTTTCCACCTGAGTCTGAATATGCATTTAATTAAATGGCCATCCAGTATTTGCAATGTATATTCAAATTAATCATACAAATCACATACATTTTGTTTTTCCATTAATCACATCGAGCAATAAACCATTAATCATGTTATTACAACAATCTAATTATGTGACAGAGGCGAGAGACGTCTGAATTCAGCAGCTCCGAGGTGTTTGCGATTAAAGGTCAGGTGTAAATCCAACAGCCGCAGGGGGCAAATGCAACTAACCAGCGACTTTTACAGCCCAAACATTCAGTGCAGTGTATTGCACCCTCAAACATGCACTCATGCCATGTTAACGCCAGCATGTTTGACAGGTCAGCTTGGACGGACGGAGGAACTCATCGATCACAGTGCGGACACATCTGTGATGTGCACGGATCTAAATGGCTGAGGAGACGTAAACAGCTCCACATGCAAACTGTGCCCACTGAGCTAATGGGAGAAGTGGAGGAATAATGAATGGGCACATTTGCAGTCATTGTGTGAAACACCCTCATTTCTCAGACTGATGCTCATTCTCATTCCAGCCACACACACGCTCCCCTATACCCCTGCGTCTCTCTCTCTTTCTCGCTCTCTCTTTCTCTCTCTCTCTCTCACTCACACACACACACACACACACACACACACACACACACACACACACACACACGCTGCTCTTCTCTTTCTTCTTTCACCACTCAGCCCTGCCTGCCTGACTCCCTGTAGAAACCAGAGGTCACTGGTGTTAGAAAGAGGAGCTGCTGGATTCAGAGAAAGAGAGAGGGGGGAGAGAATGAAGGGGATACAGGTTCTAACCTCAGATAATCTCATATGGCCTCTGACCTTATAGCCTTCACATCAGCATACGTGCTGGAGAGCAGCCTTAGACATACATGTCAGTGAAAACCTACAGTGGAAATGCCATTTAGTGCATTTTCAGAGTGAGCATTACAACTGTTGGTTTTAGTATGTGCACCTTATTAGAATAACTATGAAATGCTCAGTACACTACAACCTCCTGAACGCAACTAAACAAAGACAATAAAAATACACGTTTACCATGTTTGCTTGTGATTTTTGGATTTAATGAGTTATCAGACTGGTAACTCTGTTTCTGGAAATTCTTCTAGAACGACCTGCCTGAGGAAAGTAGGTCGGCTGACTCATTCATTTATTTTAAGTCCCTTCTTAAGACATACGTTTATCAAAGGGCCTCTCAAAATGTTCTGCCTTTTTGAACATTTTCACTTTTGCATTCTAAATCTGATGATGAATTATTTGTTTTTATTGCCTTATTTTTCTGACGTTCTCCATTACACGGGGAATCTATTGCACTTCTGTCCGTCCGTGGAGAGGGATCCCTCACATGTGGCTCTCTGAGGTTTCTACGTTATCGTTTTCCCTGTTAAAAGGGTTTTTTGGTAGTTTTCCCTTCCTCTTGTTGACGGTTAAGGGCAGAGGATGTCACACCTTGTTAAAGCCCATGAGACAAATTGTGATTTGTGAATATGGGCTATGAAAATAAAATTAGATTGATTGATGATCTTGTCTGGCTCTTTGTAATCAATGATATTTTTGTTTTGCTGTTATATATTTGCAGAATTTACGAGCTTCGTTTACTTTTGCTTTACAGCCACCAAACTTTCAGCCACTGTGACCATGACATACTGTACAGAGCAGAAAAGTAGTACAGAGGAGGTCAGGGTGAACGGTGGGTCTGTACAAAGCTCTATGACACAGAAGATTTCTGTTTTTGCTTCAGGCGCATGATGCCTCCGGTTTCTGTCAGTGTGTCAGGAAGGGATAATGTTGGGATTACTCATGTAATCCAATGATATTATTAATTATTAATATTTTGCAGTTAAGTTCATTATTAACATTTTTGCATTTACAGTAAAAGGTCTCCATTTGGATTCAAGCATTTTGTCATTATGTTGATATGTCAAATGGCATCACATTTTGTATTTATATCTGGGAATTTGACTCCAACCCAATTCCCCCCTTTCACGCAAAAGCACCAGACTAACCAGGCTAACCCTATTTGTTGATGTAACGGTTACCAAACTAGTTAAAAATCTGGCCTCTATGTTCATCGAGGAGGAAAGTTATCCAAATTACAAAATACATTCACAATTTGAATTGCTTTGGTTAAACCCTCAAAAACTCACAAGGAATATAGCAGTAATAGGACACACAACCGCACAAGGCTAGGCACTCAAAACTATTAGCCCACACAAAGGAGGAACCAGTAAGTAATTATGACTTTAGGTGGCACTGAAACTCACTGCTCTCTGCTGTCTAGTCAATGACGTCACACGGCTGCAGCAAAGATTTTAGATAATGGTTATATACTTGGCTTCCATGTGCGTCTGAGAACAGAAATTAAGTCGGTTGCCAGATAAATGGATCGAAGACGTCTGTCATGTTATTTTGTCTTGTTGTATTATCGCTGGTGAAGTTGACTGTTCAAGGCCAGATCAAACATCAGGCCATCGGGAGATGTCCCCGTGCTTCAGATGTGCAGTCTGTAAAAAAGAGTATGTAACAGGATAGCATAGACACATGGATTATATGAGGCATACCAAAAATAATTGCATTTTACTTTATGAAAAATGTAAGAAATGGTTGAATTAAGAACATTTAGTTCTCTCAAAGAAATAAATTATTATTTATTTTGATTTTGTGTGATTGCATCACCTACATCTTTGCCACCATGGAGCACAATGAGTTTGCTCTATGCTCAAAGCAAACACAGATAGGCTGTGTTTATCACACGCAGAGGAAAAGAAAAAAAAGGGGGGTAGAAAATCTGGTCCTAACAATCATTTACTACGTTTTTTTTCCTCGGCGTCCTTCCTCCCTCTCACCATCTCTTCAGACGGTCGCAGCAGATCTCCTTGTTAGTAAATAAATCATATTCATAGAACACCTGAACTGGTGAGGGGTGCTGGGTGGGATCAGGGTACCAGGTGAAATATTTCAAATAGCATTCAGTTTTTGCAGTGACAACACACACACAAATGTTATGGACAACCAAACCATCAAATCTCACACACATACATATTCTGTCTTGCTGTCTCCATCTCCATTTCCATTTCTTCTGTACAGAGATTTTACGATATTGCCATTAAGAAACATACTCATTATGTCAGCTTTGCTTTTTATCGATGAGCGATGTTGTCTCACAAGGTTTGATTTTAGATATTATGCTGGTGCATGATGGGGGAAACGTGAAATACAGTTGGGGAAACTGAATTCAACACAACACAGTTATGTGAAGACCTCTGCTGCCGGAATAAAGGTGGAACAAAGAGGCCCCCTTCATTTTTAGTATCTTTTATAAAGAAAGAAGAGAAGTGAGACAGAAAGAAAGGAGCAATATTCCCTCCTCTAACAGGGGCTTCTAACACACACACACACACATTAACTGACAGCTCAACACTGTCCCAGGTGGAATTGTGGGGAGGAAGAGGATTTGCATTTGTATTTTTCCAATATTTCCTCTGGACGGAGGATCATGAGCTTACAATGAGAGACAAAGGGATCGGGCGGGACTGACTTCAAGAAAAGAAAACATTCATTTCCTCTCATCTTGATTCTTTTTTTTTTTTATAATTTGAAGTGAGTGCTGTTGGACCTGTTGTCAGTGACTGTGGGGAATGGCAGTGTTGTTGAGGCGATGATGGGTTTCCTCTACACATTTCCTACTGGGAGGAGAACACGCAGTTCAAACCTGAGGTCACACACACACATGCAGTGCAGCCGTCCTTGTTAGCGGGCTCTCAGACAAAGGGCTGCTGCTGCTGCTGCTGTCAGTGTGTTACTGGCTATGAAATAAGATTTCATGGATGCTGGACTTTCTGGTTTAGGAAAATAAGGTACATAAATTAGCATGAACTTCTGTCTGACTCAAGGAAAAAGCAAAGTTAAAAGATAGATAGGGTGATTTTGATCATCTCTTGCCTGTTGTCTATAATCTATTCCCCTTGATACAAACCACCAGACATCAGTAATACAGCATCTCTTGTCTTCAGTAGATGATACATTTGTGATATAACCTCTCTTGAAATGGTCAAGTGACTTTCGACAGCTGATCATTTCCTCTACACTGGGTCTGTTCTTCTTGATGAAGTATATGACTGGAACTGAGGCTGGTGCACACACTCAATCAGATCATGGTAAGTGATCAAAATCACTGTGACAAATGTCCCATATATATGAACCAACAACCGAGTGAAGGACACAGCTTCACTCGCACCACATGGACAATTCAAACCAGCACCACTGTTAACATCCGTGACTACGAAACAACCACGGACACTCACATTGTAACAACCTCAACAAATTGAATACCAAAATGTCTTTGGTTAAAATAAACTAGTGTTTTCTAAACCAATGCCAATATCAGGATGCCTTCTTATAAGCGTGTCTTCTAATTACTGTTGGGACAATAAACCTATGCAACATTAAGGCAAGAAAATAAAGTAGAAAGACTTATCAATACTAACAGTCAGATTTATGTGCAAAAAGTATTTTTGTATAATGAGAAATATGATGAATATTAGCACACACACATTCTTAAACTTCTATCCTAGAGAGGACCCCCTATAGGCATGATGCATTTGTCAGCCCCTTACCCTAATCTTAACCATCACAACTAAATGCCTCACCCTACCCCTGACCTAAACCTTAACCTAACACCAAGTCTTGACCATCAAATATCCCACTGAAAAAGTGATGAAAGGCCAAAATGTCCTCACTTTCCAAAAATGTCCTCACTCCGTAAGGTCTATATGCTAAAAATGGTCCTCACAAATATATAAGTGCAAATACACACACACACACACACACACACACACACACATATCTTCCATGCCCAAACCTGCAAGGCTCAAAACAATAAAAACACACATGGCTTCACAGTTCACTTTAAATTTATTGTGTGAGCATAAGATAAATATTCAAGTTTTCAGCAACGGCAACCCGACAACTCTTTATTAGCCCGGCAACTGTTTAGGACTCAAACTGCACTTTCTCAATCTTACACTGTGGCTAAGAAAAACACAATGAGCTTAGTCATGATCTGATCCGAGTTCTTCATATTAAAAGTAAGACCCAATTCTAAATAGAGAAATGTTGAGAAGTGAGTTTGCCTCTTTAGTCGGATGAAATATCATTTAAACTAATTAGAAGTTATACAGTTATAGTGAAAAATGGCAGAAATGTGAAATCATACCTGGAAGATACCTTATCTCTTCTGGTGGATGTAAGAAGGAAGAGGGAAATTGGAAAGATGCAAAAGGACGGAGATAACAGTACTTTCATTCATACTTCATACAGAACAGAATGGTGCAGAGATAATAGTCTGTGGTCAGAAATGTTTAAAGAAAATCCAGGAGTAAATTTGCAGATGGAGGCTTTTTCCTTGATTTTTTACTTTACTCTAGCTCTACTGGACTGATGAAGAAGTACAGGGAATAATACCTGAGTCTGTGTGCCAGAGCTCAGCTACAGCCTGTCCTTAATGCTGATGTAACTCCATTAAGTAGTGTCAGCGCATAAGATGGTTTATTATTCCAATTAGACCTATAAGAGGTTTCATTGAGGAGTATGGATTAGTCGGTCGCCACCGGGAGACATTAACTGTTGCACGGTCTGTCCGTATCAACTTCGGATTAATTACAGCCCTGTCCCCCGTAGCGGTTTTGTCTTTCGGGTTAGTAATGATGAGCAAACACTTAGAATGATGAGAATCTGTGGTTTGACTCTGAACTGTTTTGATAAAAGATAATGGAAGAACGGTGCAATTATGTGAATTTACTTTAAATGTCCTAAAACAGCCTTATGGTGCGAGGTCTGACATATGGTGTAAAACGAAATATTGTCTGGATCACTTAAAATGTAGACATTCATCTAAATGTTTTGGATTTCTTGACCTCTACTGCAGGAATGTGATGCAGTAAAATAAACACCATGTGCTTCTAATTAGTTTTTCACCTCACAACAACCATCCTGTAAATCGGGTGAAAGCATCAATTGCATCAATCTCACTAAAACTATAGAAGCACTGAATAAAAGAAGTGTGATATCTGAGTCTGTGTTTATAATGCAGCTCTGCTCCCTGTGTTCGTTTTTACTACAGATTCTGACCTGTCTTGGATATTCCATTCAACATGTATGATGGTACGCATGTGTTCAGTTCAACTTATTTGGAGGTTGGAGGCAGTTTCATCATTCATGTGGTGCAACGATTCTCAGGTAACACAAGAGAGGAGGTGTTGCACCATTTGATGCAACACACCTGACTTTTCCTCACAGGTCAAGGCAGAGGACATCATCCACTCTTATCAAGTCAAATTACAACATACTGAGAGGATCATGCCGATATCACAGCGACAAGTTATCATGAACACGTACATTTGTGGTTTAACAGACATCCAATTATCTCATGTGAGACCAGACATGTTCAGTTCAGAACAAGGTTTGGATTTCTACCCATTCATCCTGAACTAATGGCATCTCCATTGCCTGTCCAAATAAATGGCACGTCCATTAGCGTTTTTTCAATCAGATCCCGAGGGAAACAACTGCTAACTTGACAAGAGCCATAATTCTGGTAAAGATTTAATTGTCAGCTTAACATTAACATCACTTTTGGTATTTTAAATAAACCAACCAAGTCATTTTATGTATTAAGGAGCGGAATCCAAGTGGCCCTCAACATATCACGTATACACCCTTTAAGAGATTTTGATAAAATTCTAGACATAAACCTTTAAAATGACTAAAATGATTGAATTAGTTGGATTTGATATGTTTTATATTCACAGTGAAAGGTTCAGTGCGTTAGGTGAAAGGAATTTTTGGCAGAAAAGGAATATAAAATAATCCTAGTGATGTTTTCACTGGTGTGTTTCATCTAAATTGAATGAATTGTAGTTTTATTTACCATAGAACGGATCTTTATATTTAAATACTTTATATTTACATGGAGGGGGCCATGTTTTTACAGTTGTCTAAATTGGGCAAACTAAAACATTTTGATTTTTTAAGACAACTGAAGTTCACCACAGGTATTTCATGTTGGGAAGGAGAGGGTGAGGTGAGGGGTATTCAGCTGCCACATGAAACTTCACCTCTAGATGTCACTAAATTCTACACACTGAACCTTTAAATGCCGACAGTCAGGACTTGACACAGGCTACAATGTGGAGAAAAACAAAAAGCACAGAAATTTTCTCAAAGTTTATATTATTAAAAGTAATGTACAATGTTCCTATGAAAATAAACCAAATGTGTAAGAAATACACATGAATTCATGAAGAGTAAACTCCAACTCCTCAATCTAAATCTGTAAATGTCTTCAAAATGTCAGTCAATTGTAAACACGGAGTAAGCAATCTGTGAACCTTTGCCCTACAAAGTTTTTGTGATTGAGAAAGTGACCTGAGCAAACAAGCCACAGAAAAACTAAATCCACACAAGAACAGATTTCACTGCCTCCATAGAAAAAGATAGGATGACAATGTGGCCTCTTTTGGGTTTTTTGGAATATACTCTAATTTGTTGGATTCTGTGAAGTGTGAACTCTCGCAGATTGATTTTCTTGGGGAGACGCAAACAAAACAATCCACTTGAATCCATACGCTCACCGTACTTGTCCCCGCTATTTTTAGTTGTACTTTGTTTGAATGCGTTCAAAGTTGCATTGAGTTGTGCAGTGGGGAAGAGGCATTACAACCATGAAGAAGCCGGCAGGGGAGAGGCTATTGATTGTGTCACCTTTCCAGAGGCCCGAGGCTGTGAGGGGTCTCTTTGTGGGTCCGGCTCTCAGTGGAGGACTCAGGCACTTGTACATGAAAAGATTGGGTGTATAAAGCAGCTGAGGCTGAAGGGGGGGAAGCTGCACGGTGCTACAAACCCTTCTTTTATGTCCTGCTGTCTTTCTGCCTCTGCATGTCTTACTCTTTCCCAGCACTCCCATATCTCTCTTACTCATTCTCCTCCACATGCTCTCTCAGCTCTCAGAGTTTTTTTATTGGGTCACTCCAACAATATTTTATCCTGCTTTAATTTGGTACTTCTTCTGAGAAATGCTCTGCACTCTCCCACTGCTGGTCACATATCGACAGACAGCGTTTTATTTTTGGCAATAATGCCATCCACTATAGTTTCTGTGGCAACAACAAGGCCAGATGGCTTCAGTGGAGAACAGCGGTGCTAAAGTGGTGCACTCTCTCTTTAATTTGCTTCGGAATTGGAAGTGTATTGTTAAAACTAATTTCTTTTGTCTAGTTCCCCATTATGCTGTTGTCAGAGAGGCTAATTAACTCACTCGAAAAATGTCCCACACAAGCCATACAGGTGCGTTTAGAAAAGGAAAAAGAAGCTGAAGCACGTGAAGCCATGTTTATCTCACCGAGGCCCAAGTCATCTGCATTCATGGCCAACAATCAGCCTGCAATTACAGTGTAACCTTGGCTAATGGTTCTGAAGAGTCCCCTCAAAACTGTTGGCAGTATGCACACACACATCAGCACACACATGGTCAGGTGCTGTAATGTCCAAGTTCAGTTTTGAAGAACAAAAATACACAAAACATCCATTAACAGTGGGTCAACAATTCAAGACTGTTTTTCGCAAGCACGATCATTGTTGGCGTAGTCTGTTATGATAAAATTACAATCTATTTGAATGTCAGGATAGCTAAATATATTCCTTTATTAGTCCCACAACAGGCAAATTTGTCGCATTGCAGCAGCAAAGGCAGAAACCAAATAGAGGCATCAGTAAACCAGTAATAAATAAGTAAACATGCAATATAAACATAAGGGAATTTAAAAGTAGCAACAACATACACAGCACAAACAGGATTTAAAGAGTGTAAGTAGGATTGCACATAAACATAATGAAATATTGAGGTTGACAACTTGTGAAAAGACCTAAGGATTAGATCTAGACCAAATTCACGTGTTGATGAAGTAAATTCATTTTTAAAGCTATATTTGCAATTTTGTTTGGCTGTTTTTGTCTTTATTTGGGTGTTGGAGAGAGAGAGAAACAGGAGCAATGAGAGAAAGAGAGACTGAGAAGTATGACCTGCATCTGGGAATTGAATGGACATTGCTTGATGGTGATCTGCCGGTGGACCGTGTAAACATCACACAGCGACAAACAAATTCTAGAACAAGCTGCTGCGTGATACTGTCAGACTCTGAGGATTTACTCAGCCGTACATGTTTCAGGAGGAGAAATTAAGAAAACTGTCAAAACCACGTTTTGATAGAAAACAAACATTCCTTGCCTCATCATCACTAATGATAAAGCCTAAAAGACAGAATAATGGAAGCACAAGCAAAGAAATACCAGATCAATGTGGGAAACTACAGAGCAGAAGATTAAGTCTACTTGTTAATGAGAAGATACAGTTAATCCTGAACTGCCTTTGTTTGAGTTCTGATGATCTAATTAGATTTGTTGAAACAACTTAACCTACACATGATCTAGAATATCCTCTATGTTTATTCTGAGCATCACAGGACACTCGGTTAAATTTCTAATCTTCTTATATTCCGTGATCGCACAGAATTTACA
The DNA here is from genome assembly GCF_024713975.1 of Paralichthys olivaceus. Classification (NCBI taxonomy): domain Eukaryota; kingdom Metazoa; phylum Chordata; class Actinopteri; order Pleuronectiformes; family Paralichthyidae; genus Paralichthys; species Paralichthys olivaceus. Next base: position 21,286,397 of record NC_091103.1, read on the forward strand.
CCTTTCCCTCGTACCGCTGCTGAATCAGTCTGTGAATCGGACCATGTCTCAGCAGAGGTGTCTCTCCTTCCTACTCGGCTGATAAGGATTATATTTATCGCAGCAATGGATAGCTCATTAATTTCTCCACAAATACCATCCGGCAGGGACAACATCAGACTGCAGTGCGACTTAAACAAAGCCAACACGCCATAAACTAGATGATGAGTATCATCCTCGTGTACACACTTCAACTAAAAAAGAAAACACTTTTTTTTTTCTGTTGTTTGAGAGTCCCTGTGAATTCACACAAAGCCACTTAAAGTCACAGAGGAAAAGGTCACGCTGATTGAGGGGACAGCCTGGCTCAACGGGACACGGTAACAGGAGCATTCTGGGACCTTCTGAGTGGCAGGATTGCATTAGACATCTTGTCAGGTTGGAGACAGTCAGTCCACCGACTGACCTGTTGTGCGAGATGTAATTACCCGCTGCAGTTCTGCTGCGTTACAGGTAATTGATGCTTATTTCCTGAGGAAGGGTTGAAATCTGTATTGATTGTCAAGTTAGGCAGACCAAGTTTATCACCTGGCTCTCTTCCTCCTCCCAGAAGAATCAATATAATTTTCAGCCAACAACCTCCTTCACCCATCTTCACCAGCCTGAGAACCGAAGGTCCCACTCATGCTTATCTGGCCCATACTCTTTAATTTACAATGCCTTCATAGCACAGTGCCGTGCCACAGAGCTCCGCTTTAGCTCCTTAACTCCCCACTCATGAAATCTAATTACAGCCTCGCCCTCTAATCTGGAATTAATTCACTTTAGATCAAGGTGATTGATAACGGCCCTCGGAAAAGTCACCTAGGTTACTCATCAACAGTCTGACTTCACAGTGAATAAACGGGTTGAACCTGACTGATCAGGGAGTGGACTGCTGTCCTTCCCAATGTATCCACTATGTAGATGTTTTCGGGGCCAATGCTGATCCTAAAATAAATACATTGGCAAAGGTTTGGTTCCTAAGATGACATTATTTGACCCATATGACAAAAAAATGTGATAGTTCTACTTTATCACAGATAACTGTGCACAAAAAGAAATTGAATGCAATGACACATACAGAACTAGAACATAGAAAATAAAAATTTTTCCTGTAAGATTTTAAAGTAAACACATTTTTTCTGCATTCATTATTCTATCAAATTGATGTTTGCAAATTGAAAAATGTTGAAAAATAAACGTTGAAACCAATATATCTAATAGGAGGTGCTTTTAGATGGATTTTTTGGGTTTGTCTATGGATGCAAATTCCACTGTTTCTAGTCCTTAGGCTAAGTTGCTGCAGCTTTATATTTACTGTACAGACATGAGACTGGTATCAATCTTCTCATCCAAATTTGGACGAGAAAGCTAATAAGTCTAATTAATAATTTCAAAAAAATACTTTAAAAACCATGTGAAATACCTCTCTTCTTACTTTATTTGGAAATTCCAGCTGTACTAATACAACAGCTTCCATAGTTTATGCAGCTTTTCCCATCAGGGACAGAAATACAGTGGAACACACTGTACAGTGATATGGGCCGTATCCTTCCACAGAATCGACAACAATCTAAGTTGGAGTCTGAGGCTGATGAACACCACCTCCCCTGTAGAGCAATAACGTGCAGTGAGCCAGATCCTCAAGGAAAAAAGCAGCAGGTGCAGGAGGGCTGAGCATCCCTGCCTTTCTCCTGAATAGTGCCCCATGAACTGGCTGCAGGCTGAAGAAATCTCCTTTGCTCTGCTCCCACCATGCAATGAAATCTCCAGTTTATTCAAATTGACAAAGGGCACATCAATGAGTCTTTTGCAGAAGTTTGGTGTCAGCAGAACAACTGCTTGTAAAGGAAAGGGAACGTGGAAGAACATGGGAACCAACATTTTGGCATCGACCTCAACCTTCTGAGACGCATGAGTCTGACTGAATTTCAGCTTCATCGTGCATCGTTTCTCATGCAATTTTCAGAAGAGAGTGAGGAGAGTTCAACTGGCTGCTGGACGGTAGGGTGGATTTCAGGCAGAAATTTTGCACGGCTGTTTTCATGCTCTTGCACAGTTACTCACCAGTAAATTGCCCTAACCCGGAAAATAAGACCCTCACTGTGCCTTCACAAAATAGCAAAACAAAGAGAAAGTGAATGCAGGACAAGCCATGTGAACACAATGAATCATATGAACAGAGAACAAATAAGCTGTGCCTGCCTGTTTCCTCCTCCTAACAAGACTGACATACCATCAGTAAGACGTTCTCATTGTTCGTGACGTTCCAACACACAGAGTGGCCCATTTGTCCGAGGCAAGATGTTCCTCCCTTCTTAGCTTAGAGAAAGAAAACAAACTTCGACTTCTTACTCTTTGACAATAGCCAGTCTGGTCCGGAGGGACCACACAGAGAGTCAGCACATAAATAGTGAGCTCTCAATACGACACAAAGATTTACTGAGACAGTGTGAATAGAATTTAATAACACTTCTTAAATCCCACAGTGAATTCAGCTTAAGTTGACTCTTTCCTTGTTTAACTTTTATTTTATTTTTTAGCATTTGCAAACATTTATCAGTCAAGTTGTTTTTCTTATGCCATGTTGTAATGTCATAAGCAAATGAATTGAAATTAAGGTCACCTCTAAAGATGGTTTGGTCTTTGTTTTCATCACAGTTTAAACTCAAACTAAAGAAACTAAAGACCTTGAAGGCAGGAATGCAAAGGAGCATTACTCAGGGCATCTGTTACCACAAAGCAGATTTCAACCTGGAGGCACAATGACACATACTTCAACTCAGACAGACTGGTTTCATCTTTCACCTTTGACAATTTAAACTCTGCAAGTATACAAACGAGTTTAACTCCACAGCTGTAATAGAAAATAAGACCCAGACAACCAATGTGCTCTTCACTCAAGATGAGCACAGGCATACAGAACAAAAGAATGAGATAGAAAGATAAAAGGCATCACACTTCAGATTTAATGGACTCTTTGACTCCATTTAGACACTTAATTTCACCTCGTTGAATGAATAAAACAAACTAGTATGTTAAGAGCTCTGTCGAAAGGAGTCAAAGTCTAATTATGGTTAATAACTGATGTGACTTCATGACAGTTAAATTGTTTTCAAGAGGGAAAAGAGAAAAAAAAAGACTCAGCCAATGTTCTGTGCTGAAGTCACTGAGCAGAGCCTGTACACATATTTACAATTCCGTGGGTGACTTTATTATTATATATTAATAAATGATTGTGTACTAGTAATCCAATAATAAAAGTCTAATTTGTATGTCCAAGAAAAGATTTGTTTGAAGAAAATTAATCTCTCATTCACAAGACTTCTTTAGTTTCTATGTAACTGAGTATTTGACAGTTAAAGTCCATCAGGCTTGGCAGTTTGTATAATAGATGGAGGTTTTCAGTGTGTAATTCAATAAGAGGGTTAAAGCCCTGATGGGTCATACACCTTCAGCTCTTCATTCTGGCCTGACACACACATTTGTATTTTTCATCACTGAAACAAAGCTCGTTCACTCGATCTCGGGTGTCCCGGCTGCGGATGAGTCAGCGCAGCTCTCCGTCTCCTGTGGCAGTGGAAGAAAAGGCCGACGAAGCAGGACAAAAGCAGGAATCAGGTTGTGACTGCAGAGGAGTCATACATCTGAAAGATAACAGTGGAGTTGAGGTATTTCTACAGTCACTTCAGGGGTCTCAAGTTACTGTCATGTAACTTTTTGAAAAATTAATGAGTTACGAAGAACGCAGACAAAAGAAAACCTCTTTGCAAACTAACAAAGCGGCACTGTCATGCTTTACATGCTTCTCTATTCATACGGATGCGATGGATATGCCTCGTTTTTACTTTCCTCTTCACCTCTGGAGTGGTGGAGTGATCTCTGTGTAATAAATAAATTGTGTGCGGTTTTTCAGCCGTGAAATGCTATGCTCTTAATTAGCAGACAGTCTTTTTTTCTGTTAATCCCAATGCATGTGTCATTCTGTCTTATTATATCCTTTTCACACATCTAAATAGATGAGGTTCCCGAGATTGCAAGGCTTAATGAGATGTAATGGCATCGAGAGGAAGTTGAGACATATTCATTATCCCTATAAAATATTAATTTTGAGGCAATATAAAGGTTATAGTAAATAAAATCATGGAGGTTTACAGAACTGAATGTGATGGTTGTGCAAGTTATAATTATTTTTACAGCAAAACAAAATTATCAACAATCAATTATGTAATTCAAAATAAGCAGAAAAGGTTGAATGGAGATTGTTTAAGGATTAAATCAATATGTCAAATGTAGTTTAATTGTGATCCCAACTGCTGCTGTAAGTCTGTAACTAACAGGCCTTTACTGCCCGACTCTGGTGCATGAATGTACCTGGTGACCTCGAAGACTCATCAGTATTATTCACCATACACACAGCCGTATGTTTGGGTCAAGATAGTACTGGGTTAACTTTAACCAGGATCCATGAAAATCACTGGGTCACAAATCAAACCCATAACAAAGGACCCCAGGTTATTTTTTTATCATAGTACTCTTATTCATATCATAGCCTCTCTTGTGATGCTGCTGTTTTTTTTTATTTTACACACAACATGTAACAACAAAAAACCTAGTTTGATGACATCACAAAGCAGCATGGGATCATGGGAGTTGTTGTCTTCACAACCATTGCTGAGTCGCAGCAAGTGGCAATGAATAATTGGGATCCATTACGAGAGACCATTAAAAACAGTGTGAAGATAAAACAGCTGACTGGCTAAATGCAATTTTCCTTCGTCATATGTCATGTGCCCCAGAAGTTATAACACAGACGGGTAAAGCAAATATGATGCAATTAATATAAGAAATGTTCCCTGATTATAATTGGGGATTTCTCTGGGGTTTCTACATCGTTGGAAACATTTTGGATAATGAAAGTACACAAGTCAGCAAGATATACAACATGGGTCTAATTGTTTTTTTTTTTAACATTCTAATGAAGAATTGTTACATATTATATTTTTAACAGTAAAACTTTTACAGTTTGGTTGGAGTTGTTGTGTCCAACATTTGGTTGCAATGATGTTTTTTATTTGGATGATAGCTTCCGTCTGTGTGGGACTGTGGAGGCTGTGACTATTTCCTGGAAACAGTACAGTGCATATCCAGTACATGTGAAATTTAAAAAAGTCTCAGAAGAAGAAAAAACTTGTTTGTTAAGAGAAGCTCAGCTGATCATCTGTCTCTAGAGTTCAATGGCGTATCTGTTTATGTAATCTTTAAAGTTGAGCGTGAAGAAGAACCACAAGCTTACACATTGTAATCTGTATGAGAGGTGGCTACCCTGGGACCTGCGGGTGGGTGAGTGATTGAAGAGCTTCCTGTTTTCCTATCTCTCCATCTCAAATAACACTAAAGGATGATGAGGAGTGGCTGGTACATCAAAAGTATCCCTGATTGCCAGGCGTCTCAGAGAGAGATCCATCACTGACATTTAGAGTTAGTCTGATGGCCAGAGATGGAAAGGTTACATTTCAGATGTTTTAGGCTGAACTCCCCAGCAGGGGTGCAGCCAGCATGAGAGGGGATCAGAATATAAATCGGCGGATATCAATTCACAATAGACAGGAGCAAACAAAGGTTGAATTCATAAAGAGCTATAAGGAAAAGTTACAGTGTAGGAGGATGCTAATGGAATATTTCCTTTCCCTTGTGTGCACTGAATATGCTGGTTTCCTTATCACAATCTCTCAAATCCTCGGCTGAGGGTGGAGCTTAAATGTAGGGTAGAAAAAGTAGATGGAATTCCTCGACTATAGCCAGCAGCAGGCGAGTCTCCTCATCTGGCTGGAGAATAATGAACTGCAGAAAAAAAAAACTCATTTGTAAATCTCTTCTCAGACCAGGCTCCTATTTTGCACATGATAACATCACCAAACAAAAGGCTGCTTCTAACTGTTTATCAAATTGAGTTTTGTTCACTCACAATGAAGAGAAAACATCCTCTTCCTGTGGACACTATCATTTCAGCATGAATCGCAGCGCAAAAAGCAATTATTGATATGGAAAATGTTTTGGCCAGTCACAGTGATTGAAATTATATTTCACAGCTGTGTTTCCTTGCATCATTTACACTTTCATGCATATTTGAATCCTGGCTTCAACAGCTGCCAGAGCAAAGTGTACAACATCTATATAAAAGAAAAGAACAACAGAGCTCTGACTATATATCTTCTTCTTATGATTTCTCACATTGAGCTTGGCCTTAATCAAGATGTGCTCTCAGCCTGCACATTTTCAGCCACCTCACATACAGATTAGATATATTTCAGGATGCAATATGCAGAAAATATAAAGATTGAATGTCTAATTGATATGACGACCAGCTTTGCCTCCCAAGTGAGCAAAGATAACACACAAGTGGTGATGTGATTAACGTGAAAAGGACATTTTTAATGGAAGGAAACCACAAAAACCCAGATGACATGCTCCATCCATGTCCTTCCTCACCCACTGTGTTTACAAATGAGCACTGCTCCCGTCCACCGGGAACTGCTTGAAGCAATGATTTTGGATGCATAGCAGATCCCTCCACCATCCCTTCCTTTGAAAGCACACACTAATTCCCTTTCCCTGTGCACACAGAGCTAAGCAGGGTTCCCAATGGACCAGGTCCATGCAGAGTGGGGTTACAGCTGAGCTGACTGGCTGAGCATCGATGAGAATCATTGAGAAACCTCCACGAACAACAAGAACTCAAGCACAATTGTAAAGGTGCTGTGTGCTTCTCCATCCAGTTCAACCAGTTCATCACTCATGAAAACACACAAGCCTCCACTGACATCAAAGACTGGGGAATGGGACATGGTCTGTATTTAAATAGCGTTTTTCTAGTCTTGACGACCACTTAAAGTGCTTTTCACCCATTAATACACACTATGCATGTGTGTGCAGCACTTTCTCTATGAGAAGGGGCAATCTGGGGTTCAGTATCTTGCCCAAGGACACTTCGGCATGCAGGATGGGGAAAATCGGTGTTGAACTGCCAACCATTCTAACCAAAGCCACAGCCCACCCCACTAAATCAGCTGATGAGTACCTAAAACAAAATATGACACTGTGCGTTCTGTGTTGGTGAAAGTGCCAAAGTAGTGAACATGTCACTCTTGGAGAAGAGAACCTCATTATATTATTCACACAAGTAATGACACAAGTCCACAGTGTTGCGGAGCTGAGCTCACACAATTAACCTGCTGCCAGAGAATGAAAGTAATCAACCCCAGCAAATCAAAATGTATAATTAAAATGCAAATCCTCAGGGCTCTCTACAACTCTAAATGGATTATTTCAAATTACCTGTCATAAAAAGTGCCATTAATATTGCATCGCTAAAAGCTGCTGGAATTCTGAGATAGATGGAACATGAGTGAGTAAATATTACACACTGGAGGAGAAATGTAGATTTCTAGAAGCTGTGTTTGAATAGTTTGAATGCATGAAGTCATGAATTGAGATGAATCTGCTACATTTAGAGTCAGTTGTCTATTTTGTGATGATTGAGACTTCAGCCAGTGGTTTGAGTTTTTAGCACCAAATGAAATCAAAGAAATGGTCACTTACTTAGAAGCTGAACTACAGAAAAATGTCTGTGGTCATTCATGGATTATGAGACGAGTCCCCTGCCGCACGTGGGCCGCCCACTCGTCTAACACAATGGTAACATCCATAGATTCAAAGACAAAGAGACAACATCAACCAACATGTAAGTTATGGTCATTTTCTGTCCTTTTGTAAGTACATTTTTTTTGTTGCCTTTTTGTGTCTGTGGTTCCTTTGCTTCTCTTTTGAGAGGTTTTATGTCTTTCTCATTTTAGCTTGTAGTCATTGTCTTGTCTCTGTAGCTGTTGATTGTCTAGTGTTTATCTTGAATGTTGGCAGTTGTGATAGGTCTCTTTGTGTTTGTTAAGTTTCTGTTTGTGGTTGTTTTGTATCTCTGTGGTTGTTTGTTGTCTCTTTTTAGTTGTGTCGTGTCTCTTTTTGATTGTTTATAATTTTGCAGTAATTATGTGCCTCTACAGCTGTTTTGTTCCTTTTTGGGGGGATTTTGTATCTCTTTGGCAATATTCTGCATCATTTGCTGCTGTTTAGTGTCTCTATGTGGTTGTTTACTGTCTCTTTATAGTTTATTAATTTACTTTCCAAACGCTTTTTTTCAATTCAAAGTATCTGGCCGTTGGGTCGATGTCCATTCAGTAGTCCAACCTTGTCTGGACCGCCTGGTTATTGAACTACAGATATAAATTCACCACGAATCTGCTTTGGAAAAAAAACAACCCGACTATTCACCAGCCAAAACATTGATCATTGTGTCCCCACACATAATGAAAACTAAACAGCACATTAAGTCAGTGGTGGACTTCTTAGCCATCTGCTGGTTCTGCGATTGAATCTGTAGTTTAAACAGAGCCGTGTGGCAGAGCCCATGTGTGTTGGTTCACCATCTCGTGGTGTGGATGGGGGAGGGCTGTCTCTCGTCTCATCACCGTCACCTCTGAAGTGAAATGAAGCGTGTCTGGGTTTTTGAGGGAGGTATAGCAGCAAGATTGGGGCATTGCTCATTTTACTTAGCAGATTACCAAGGAAGGGGGGGGGGCACAGCGTTGGAAGGTATTATGAAGAGTGATGAGCAGGAGTAGGAGGATCACTAAGATGTAAAGTGCTTCATCTTGTGCCTCACTGAGCAGTAAAGAGATGGGGGCCAAACAGGTGGTGGAGCTCTCCATCAGAGACTTCACACAGCCTGAGCATCGTGAGGCTAGACACTCAGTTCAAACTGTGTGGGCAAGTGTGTGTCTGCTGATTAGTTCCACTTGCAGTGTCTGTACCGAACATGAAATCTTACTCAAATGAAATATTTTATTACAATCAGACAATGGAGGTCTCCTTAAGAATAAAGACAGAAGAATGTTTCTTGGAAATATAGAACAGGGACAATTAATCAATCTGCAGATGTGTCAAGATTCCTCTGCTTGATTGATATTAGGGTCAAATGCACAAAACTCTTTAATCTGAATTTTTAGATGAACAGAAGTGGTTGCACTGCTGATAAAGTTCAAGTGAACATAAGACAATCGGTAGCATGGGAAGGTGCAGACATATTGTATGTGTAGGTAAGTGAATATATGTAAAAGCTTATGTTCAATTTCCATTCATTAATTTAGGGGGAAAAAAAACAAATATTCAAAAACAGCTTCACTTCATAGATCCATTAATAGTGGAAGGGATTTTAGAACAAGTGGCAACTGAAATAATTTGAAACAACACAAACACTACCCCAATTTATAATGACAACTGTTCTGCCATTACTGTTGATTTAAAGATACTATACTAAGAACCATCGGGACTAAATTAAGAAGTTGTGGGTTTTATCAGGACGTCATTTGTGGACTCGCCCACTTTAACATCAGAGACTCCTGATGTCTTCTTCCTGAGCCTCTGACAATAATCTCCTGCCCTCTTTAATTACACACACAGCAAAAGCCTAAAGCATCTCTCCTGTCAATCATCATTCCTACTAAATCCACTGCCATTTTGAAGTCTGAGTAATAATTGCCAGGAAAGCTCTTGGGATAAAATGTATAAATATTGCTACTGTATGAGTTGATCTGTGAACGTCTGAGGCTGGCAGTGTGTGGAACTGTACTATAAAACAATTTCTTTTTTTCTCACAGACACTAACAATTCAACATCCTCCTCCATCCTGCAGCAAATTGGAATGAGTGAAAGAATGACTTATCTGTGTACGAGCGTGGCTCTCATGCCTCAGGGAAGTGATTCTGCATTAAATTGCTATAGTTGTTATTGAAAATAATTCAGTGACTGCAGGACACATCACTGTGGACAGATGGGTTTTTCTTCACCAAAGGCTATAAGCCACTGCCAAGCAAAGCAGAGGGGCATTGTGTGTTGCTTGTCTTGCAATGTGTAGCGTCTTGTAGAGTTGAAAGTCCACATTTTCATGTGTACAGATAAACAGTCAGGCACGGGTGCTAAAATTTGTCTCCTCCGGGCTCTGCAGTACGGATTAAAAGTGGGGGTGTTATCTCCCTGATGTCTAGACAGGTGGCAAGCAGAGCCCAGAGTTACACAGCCAGCCACCTCTCGGCCCCCCGTCTGCTTTCTGTACATTTACAGCCCGAGGCAGACTGGAGGACAATGGGAACTTAAGAGCCTGACACTAACCTGCAGCAGCGTGTGAAGACGGAGATGAAGGTAAACACACAGACACAAGTCACCAGCACCTTCAAGGTCAGTGGGCGCTGTCTCTCTTAGGGGAGAGCTGTCCGTCCGACTCTGCCTGCGACTGTGTTTGTCAAACTTCTACTGCTGCTCATGTGTTGCACTGATCCCTACATGCAAGTTTCATCAACCCCCCTCCCCCACACACACTTTCCACTATCTGGTCGCAGCCCCCTTTGGGAGCGAATGTACGTAAAAGATGTGCACTGCTTATGCTGAGAGCGTTGCCGCTTTACTTTGCATTCACAGTGATGCTCCTCTGTCTCACCGTTTCTCAGCTCTGACACTGAATTATTTGCCTCAACAGATTGCCTGAACATGGTGATTGAAAAAGCCAACAGTTGGAGATTGCTTCAGCCCCCCCCCCCCCCAAAAAAGATTTTTGCTAGCAAAATGCGTCTCCATGCTGTTCCCCATTTCTGGTTCAAAATAGGCTTCAAACTGCAATAATGACACTCCTGTGGGACGGTTGGATTTTGACCGACGGTGGGGTAATGTATGCAGATGATCAGTCAACCAGACTAAAGCGAGGTGGGGGGGCAGCCGGTGTGCGCAGCTCATGTCCCCATGTCCCACTGCTCGACTGGCCTCCAGCTGAAGCTATTCCATGGCACCGCTGACATGAAAGTGCTCACTGCAGCGCAGGCACTGAAGATTATGTTACTTTAGTGTTGATCATTAGTAATGGAGGAGGGATAAAAATAAATTAACTAAAGGCCGTATAATAAATTAAGCATGCTGCTGTGAAGAGATGGATGTGAAAAACTGTATTGAGTGATATTATAAAACGTAATGCTATGGGTTATGTTTTATCGAAGATTGAGGATCAACCCGAAGGACATTGAAAGACAGACAAGTAAAGAAGCATAGCACAGGATCTTAACCTTTGAGTGCCATGACTGAGAGTGCTCTTCTGCCTGCAATGTCCGAGCAGGTGAGAAAACTGACCAGAAACCGACAGGAACTATGTTGTTTATGTTTAAATACAACCCGAGCCCATACTTTCTGCCGATTAAAGGCACATGTATTGTAAAAAATGAAGTAGAGAGTCAATCCAATGTGACTAATCCCAACCAAAAATCATTTAAAACAATTTGTCCGAACTCGGTCCAACCCATCAGATCGGTTCAGGTCAGGAATCCACACTCTAGTATGATCCTTCTCCGAAAGCCGGCATCTACTCATCATGTCTCGCCCGTCTCCTAGAAGTTACATTCATACACTACTGAAATGTTTTACCTATTAGGTTCTGGTGGAAATGTGATTCAATTTAGATGAACAAAACTAAAAAACTAAAATGAAATCATAACTTCCTTTTATAAATGTCCAAAATTCAGCCTCTCAGTGTTGGACATGACCAGAGGTTACCTTACATCATATGGAGTAAAAAGCCTGTGAGGCACTTCAGGCAAACATCTTGAGTTGTGATACGGTCATCCCTCTACTCGCTGCTGTGCATCATCAAACAATCGCTGCAGCTCACTGTTTGAACTCAAATTGAGTTTTCTTCACTGCTCTTCCCACCTGTGGGCTCTGTTCCCCGTGTGGAAGAGTTTGTCACGATCGTAGACTTGATGCTAAATATAACTCTGTGTCCTCTGTATTAAATATGTTCCATTAGAAGAAAAGAGGCAGCTGAACTTCCACATTTTCAGCAGTTCTAAATACATCTGTATAGTGGTATGAAACATTGCTCACAATTATATTACTTTTCAACATTATAATAAAGAATCCTTTATTATTTTTGTTTTGTAAAATGTTAGAATAGAGAAAATAAAGGAAGGCCGTGCAAAGGTTTGGGCCCCACAAGAGATCTCGGATTAACCAAGGTCTCAGGCATTGATCACTTTGTTTGGGCCGTGGCTTGTTCACGATCATTATTAGAAAAAGGACGGGTGATGCATATTTTAAAGCTCTATGATAACACTCACTCAAAAACTGTTCTGTAAGATTTTCAGGAGAGTTGTTTCTTATATGCTCATGATGTAATTAAGAAATGGCAGTAAACAGTTTAGGTGGAGGTCAAGTTGAGGTCGGGCAGAACTGCGAAACCTCTGCACATCAGTCTCAAAAGAAAATTGTTAACGCATCCTCCACACAAAATCCGGGGTCAATAATTTGTAAAGGAGCACACCTAATGCATTGTTTTGTTTTTTTTTAAACTAAGAAGTGAACAGACATATGTTTGGCAGAAAGATTTGATAAAAAGAACACATCAAATTAAGCATTGGATCAGTCATACTTTGGGCTTCTGTTGCAGCCAGAGGCAGGAAGGAAGAAAAGGTTCAATTAATTACCAGTGAATTCTGGAAGAGAAAACATCATCAGCAAAAAAAGCTGAAGATGAAAAGAGGCTGGCGTCTACAACAGGATACAAACACACCTTAAAATCCAATTGGCGACAACCTCAAGAAGTGAAAACTGAAAACATCAACTCTTAGCTGCTGCATGACCAATGTTTATAAAATGGTAAGAGACGTGCTGTGGATGTGACGTTAACATAACTTTCAGTCGGTGTTTCAAGTGAATCTCACAGTAGAGGTTTGCTAAAGAAATACCACATCACAATACAGTGCCTCCTCTCATATTAAACACACAAAGAGCATTTTGAATCCAGCCTCTGAACGAGTGCAGTGAACAGCACAGGAAGCTGCAGCGATGCCAAGTTACTGGAACAACTGAACCAGATCAGATTAGAGAGAGCGGGTTCTGTTGAGAGTTTTGAAATGCAAACCAGATTTAATGAGTTGAGTCCATCTGCTCGACTGCAGAGCCGAGTGACATGGACACCTTGTGGCAGACACCTGTGTCCATGGTAACTACACAAAATGTGATAATAGCTGCAGTGTCCAAATAGTTAAAAGGCTTTGTAAATGCATGACAAAAATAAAATAGGCTAAAATGTCTTTAGTAAACTGTTAGTTCTAAAAATCTACTTTTACTAAAACAAATAAATATGTTCGTAGAAAGACTATAGAACCGTAACTCAATGGAAATCATGTGCCTGCTCTCTCTAATGTCGTGATCCATCTTCTCACAGATTTCTGAGAGCTGAAGCAAAAGGGTGGTTTGGAGGTATATGATTTATTAATCTCGTCTGCATGAGATGGAGCTGTGATTAAGAGTTATGTTTCGCTGCATCATTTGGGGCCCAAAAGGGACACACTTTGTTTTGCAAATGGAAGCTTGATGCTTTTTGGTTGGTCTTGAAACTTTATAACTTATTTCTTATAATTGAAGTATGGCTTTTTCATTGGATTTGCATCTATTATTGATACATTACTTTTAGTGCAGGTCTGCTCTGAGTAATAGCATGTGTGTGTGTTACTGGGAATTTCCTCAGAAATATGTTCTTGTTCCTTGACAGAAAGAGTCAAAGTTAAAAAGAAAAGCAGCATCATCTAACTGTTGGTTTGGACTTAACTCTTTATGAAGATTAATTCACGGGGAGCTTATTTGTTTTTAGCAACAACAGCAGTCAGTGGTGTGTGCATAGAACAGAAAGAGAAGTTAATGAGAGGTGTAGACTCTCTGCCAAGATTGGTAATGAACCTTGAACTATTCTAAATCCCTCCTCTAAGAGGGTCAGCAGGATTACACTACTCCACCAATTTACATGAAATATTTGTGAGGCCTGACCCAAGGAAGAGCCCATAACAGGTTCAGGCTCAGGCTAAACCCTTCGAAAAACAAGCTATTCCTAAAAGTGCTGCCAGTTTGTAACATGAATACAAATTTGACCTGTTGAGTTTTAAACCGTACAGTAACAGTATGAAACGGTGGAAGAGCAAATTTAAAACAAAGGAATCTAGAAATAATTAACAGGTTTGCTAGTGTTGTAATTGCCCCTCGAAATTGACGTCTTGCATAGAGTACTTGGCGCTGTTCTAATTGTGGGACTTTCCAGTGTGACATTGCAGACATTCTAGGTCAGGTTAACTCTACACTGCAGGAAATCACTTCATCCTCTCATCATGGAGCGGCGAAGAAGAAGAAAATTGCAATTTTATGGTTTTATGGTTTTTCACGGATGCATAGGTTCTCGTACTCGCTGCTGCCCGACCCAGCATTTTCAGTAGTATCTGAGGCATGATGCTGGTATCGCAACTTGATATCTAGTTAGATTTGAGTCAACAAAGTTCTCATTGAATACCACACTTAGTTTTCTGAGTATAAAGACTTTCCACCTTGCCTCCTTTAATTTTATATTACTTTTGTTCACTGCTAAGACTCATGCCCATATCAGTGTGAGGTCTTATAAGACTGTTCAACAGAAATGAGAGTCATCAGCTGTATTACATAAAGTATATACAGAGTGAAATAAATGTACAGATGGTTGTCATTATATTAAAATGTGCTTCTGTAATATAATACAGTTAGAATCAGTTTTATTTGTGACCAGTGCCTCAGTCGTGGAGCTATAATCATTCATTATAATGGAGGACTTTATGTGCTAATTGTTATCATGTCACTGATGGGACTGCAAGTTACGGGGGGGTGGTAATGAATGAATGTTTCTCTTTACCAGTTTAATTTACCCCCCCATCCTTAGAACTAGAAGGGTCATTAAGTGTGAGATCAGGGCAGCGGTCATTAAAGTCATGGGCGCCATTAAGAAGGAGAACGAACCTTTATCAGCATCTCCCTCCTTGTGCTGCATGTTCAACGCAGCATGAAGGGAAAACACTGTTGTATGTGTGCAGCAAGGGCGGCATCATGCATCCTTGCCTTTCATGGACCTTTTAGGGCAAGTTCCCCAATTAACTTTAATGGCCAATAATATCATTTTATGCTTTTCTCTCTATTCTCTCTATTCAAACCCCTCCATGAATCCATATTGCGCTCCTCCATGCCCTCGGCCTCCCGTCCCGCACAGCCAACTCCTCCTCTTCCATCCTCCACCTTCCTCTCCTGCAGTGTCAATGGTTTAAACGGATTGCTCACGCAGCCAGTTAACCTTCTCATCCCATAAAAAGTATAATTGGTTTACTATAGAAAGGAGTCTTATCCATGCTAGGGATAATCCCTCAGCTTGATTAATGCTTCTCTAATCAATTGATGTCTGGGAGACCCGCCTCTTCAGTCACATCCTGTAAAAGGGGAACAGCTGGCCTTTCTAAAGGTCAGGGAGGGGGGGTACCTGAGGTCAGAGGGGCTGATGGATCAGGCAGGGGGTGTCAAACCACTTACACACATTAACAAAACTGCTGTGCGACTTTTAGGGAGTTGTCAAAGAGTGTGTAAAATAATCACAGGGTTTATGTTGCATCTGTGTGTGTGTGTGTGTGTGTGTGTGTGTGTCTCAAGTAATGTGCGTATGTTTCACCAGCTTTTATGACTCACAATGGCTCATCAGAAAGCAACCATTTTGCCAGAGGATTATGATCACAAGGAGCACAGTTGGATTTTTAAGCTGCGGGGCTTTGAATCCAAAATTGGGTCCGGCAGGGTAAAGGTTAAGTTTAGGTGCAGCGATGGGGGTCACAGTTAAGGTCAGAGGGTCAAGGATTGTAATGGGATATCCTCAAATGCATATTGCAAGTATGCGTCTCGTGTGTACGTTTACCTTGAAGGGCATCTCATGCGAATTCATGCACGTGTCTAGGTGCACACATCTACTTCATTCATATTCAATATGCTGCACAGTAAATACCCAAAGAAATGGAGGAAAATACTTCATTTGGACAAAATAGCTCTGAGATGTCTTGTGCATTGACATCACGCAGAATGAGAAAAGATCCCTGGGTGTATTGCTTTTGTAATTTTCTCTTCAAACAGGACGGGCTATCATCTTTGCAACCAGCACTGCTGAGAGGTTTGTGCTCCTTTCAGAATAGATTTGAATAAGAGTTGAAAAATTGACACAGAGCCTGCTGCGATGTATGAATATCAATGTCACCTCTGATGGAGCCGGATGGTGGACTGGGAAATACCAATTCATTAGGAGTTCTGGATTGGGACAAACTATTCCACTTTCAACAGAGCTGTTTGTTTGTTTTTTCGTCTGTGTTCCTATTCTTTATGGAAGAGGTGACAATGAACTTATCGTCGACTAAAACACTGTAATCAATTCACAATTTACCAAGACAGGCGCTTAAAAGATGACCACGCTGAACAAGATGTCACCCCTGAGGACTTTGAATGGTAAATAATGAATCACTACATTAGTACAATGTCTGTTGTATACATTAGCATTCAAAGTGGACATCTAAATTACTTTGAATCCATAAGCGTCGCTTGTCACGCTGAGATGATGTATATGCTTTTGTGTCTGACATGATCCTCGTGGCTTAAAAGAGACAACAAAACCTGACCTCACTTACTGTATTTGAGTTTATACACTGTTCGGCAAACCTGGAAGCCAATGGTGCATTAATCTCTGAGATACACTGACACTAATGACCATGGACTGCTGATGTAACAAAGGCAGTGATGAATTATCTCACCAATCATTCGCTACAGATGTTTTGCAGCTATCAGTTCACCACCACTCTCTTATTCTCTCCCTCTTCCTCCTCCTTCAACTTTCCACCGGGTGTCACAGCTGATCGGCTGGTGATTTAGTTAAACTTGTAAACAACAGCAGCCATCTGTCTCCATCAACTTTAATAACAGCTCAATGCTTATTCCCTTCTTTGTAAAAAAAAAAAACAGAGTGCAGGCAGCAGGCGCGTCGTGTTGGCTTAGAGGGAAATCGCAGCGCGGCCCGTGTTAGTATGCACATACATGCCTCTCCTATACACGGACTCACTGCGACAACACTGCAGGCAGAGATGGGGGAGATGGTGAAAAGGGAGTGGGGGTGGATAAATGGGGGGAGGGATTAAGGGAATAGAAGGGGAGATCAGCGTCTGAATACTCTCACCGTCTCCTCGAGGTCAGTAGTTTGGACTGCAAGAGCCACACGCACAAAATCACAGCATCTTTAATTGGAGCCCGGCAAGGTGCGTAGGATAGATATTTCACCCACACACAGGAAAATGCAATTGATTTGTAATGGCTCTGCGTTGAACTAGTGAGCGAGCCCCTCACTGTGTTGTTTTATTATTAATACTCTTGAGCCAATGGGCTGTGCAATATGCATCGAGTGACCTGCCCTTCCCTCTTCTTATGCTAATCGTCATTGACATTTCCCGCACACAGCACGCCCGTCCTGGTCGCTCTGCAGTGGACCAGAGAACCACCAAACATTAGCAACTATAAAATCCCTCCAACGGTACAATAATCCACCCTGAGACGGACCGGAATTATAGTCGGCTGCATCGGACGCTGCGACGCCGACTTTGAAAAGATGTTGTTGTCATCTTAAAGGTTTGATGGTCAGGTAGTCTTTGTATGTGAAGGGCTGCAGCATTCATCTTCTGCCCATTTATCATCCCTGTCTACTTTTCTCCACTCCTCCATTCATCTATCCGTCCATTCATCTCTCCATCCATCAGTTCATATAGCCTTTGTTCCACACGTGGACACATCAGTCATGGCCTCAGTGATGCCTGGGCTGTTATATACAGACATCTCATTCCAGCCGTCTACCTTTTTTTCAAATTGCTTAAAAACACTTTGGTGCAGGTGCTTAGTTGTTGTTATTATTACTATTATTAATGTGCTGGTACAGAGTGGGATTTTTCTCTTGGCAGACCATAATTTTGTCCATCACTATGACAAAAGTCAAATGGAAAACAATTTATGCTCCATGGCTACCATTTCAAGTAATTCCTTTGACTATTTTCGCAGTACTCTTTGGCACCATGGGTCGAGTTGGACTTTTCAATTACAGCCACAGAACATCCTTCATGTTGCATACTGTGTCAGCTGAATCACCAGACAGTCGGTATTTTCTGCAGGGAAAAAAAGCCTGTTTATGCAGGAGAAACGAGAAACTGACTTTCCCCTTATAGGTCCGATCTGTAAGATTTAGGTGAAAGGGAGAAATTGGCAGAAATTGAATATGAAATAATACTGGTGATGTTTTCACTGGTGTGTAATCGAAATTGTCTGAATTGTTGTTTTTTCTCTTTATATTTACATCGGGAGCAGGTCGTCTCGTACATTAGTCCAGACTGGACAAACGAAACACCTTTGAGTTTTTATGAAAACTGAAGTCTACCACAGGTTCTCTTTCATGTTTGGAAGGGGAGGGTGAGGTGATGGGTGTTCAGCTGCAACATGACACTTCACACGTAGATGTCACTAAATTCTACACACTGTACCTTTAAGAGAATCCTCACATTTCCCTTCTTTTCACCACAATCCTGCCAACTCTGAAACTTTTAATAGACCAGAATTGGTCATCTCAGACGTCAACAGAATTTCAAGATCTGTCTGCATTAACTCATAAAGCTGCCACTGTCTTCCTGGATTCAATTCATAAAAACTCGTATTTTGTGATCAAAACAAGGAGGGATCGATGAGTAGATACAGACTGAATAACAATTAAACTAATTGTATTTCCAGGCTCCAATACAAGCCAATTAACCTTACACTGAGACAATTAAGCGTGAATGGAGTGGTTCAATATCACAAATGTGAGGCCGTCCAGAAGTTATTTGCAGAATGGTTTATCTCTATTGAACTGCATGGTGCCAGCCTTATAGCAGGTCCATCCACTGTAACCAGCCTCTGTACTAAGCGCTAAATGTGACCCCGTGCCTTGTCATCATTTAATGATGATTCATGCCGGGCTTCCTGCCCCTGCAGTTCTATACTCCTCGCATGTTAATGGTGACTTCCTTTTCCGACGTGGCTCTGTAGGTTCATCCAGGACAGAGAATAGGTTTATGCATGCCACACCAGAGACCCTCGGCAGACCTCACTGTGATAAACACATGATTAGGGAGACAAATGATATTAGGGCCAATCATCTCCCGCCCACTGTGGTCATTAAAACACCACACAGCAACAATAGATCAGTACTAATTGGATGCAGAATATGACCATAACAACACATTACTCCCATCAATCATCGAGTCTGTCTTTGAGGAGAACTTAAGTTGACCTAACGATTTACGTGGTGGTGGTCGCTGTTATTTTCTTTCAGGAGTGCAACAATAAATGTTGTTTACATGGGATTAGATCTATTAGCTTCATCATGGCCAACATGACTTGTGATATTATCATTGTAATCAGGTTGTCACAATCATATTATGGAAGAGATTATTGTTCGTTCTTTGATATTTTAATCTTTTTTTTATTTTATTTTTAAATAATATTCAAATTTGATGTTTTCTGAACACATTTTGTAATAGATTTCTTATAAAATTGGCATGACAGGAGAGCGAGAGGCATAAATAAAATAAATGTATCGACAAGGTCCTCACTCTAAAACAAACTTTGCAGTTATATATATGGTTTTTGTCTTGACATTTTGTGGACTCATTGTCCAATTTCATATTTAATCTGTTGTTGTTGATGCAAATGTTTATTTTTGCCCATTGAATATGTTATAACATTACATTATATTACAAATCATTTAGCTGATGCTTTTATCCAAAGTGACTTATAATAAGTGCAGTCAACCATGAGGGTACAAACCCTTCAAAAAAAAGTTCTACTAACTAACTAACCAGAGTTGACGATGGTTATCATCTTCATCACAAAGGTGTAGTTGGAAGAGATGTGTCTTTAGTCTGCGGTGGAAGATGTGAAGACTTTCTGCTGTCCTGGTGTTTACGGGGAGCTCAGTCCACAATTTAGGAGCCAGGACAGCAATTAGTCGTGATTTTATTGAGTGGTTAGCTCACAGTGAGGGAGCAACAAGCCGATCGGCTGATGCAGAGCAGAGTGGACGGGCTGGGGTGTAAGGTTTAACCATGTCCTGGATGTAGGATTGGGCTCAATCCATTCGCAGCACGGTACACAAGTTCTAGTGTCTTGAAATGGATGCAGGCAGCAACTGGTAACCAGTGAAGAGCAGTGGCGTGTGAGTGAACTTAAGTAGATCGAAGACCAGTCGAGCTGCTGCATTCTGGATGAGCTGCAGAGGTCAGATGGCATTAGCAGGCAGACCAGCCAGGAGGGAGTTGCAGTAGTCTAGGCTTATAAATTATAAATATAATTTGTATTTATTTGTCTCCCCTTCTCTTTTATATATAATCTCTATCTATATATATTATTTCTAATACACTCAAATAGTTCAATCCTTTCTCTCTCATGACATGATCATAAATATAAAATTCATAAAAAACCCTTATTAATCTGAGTGTAGGCGCCTTTGGCAAATTCCTCTGGAATCTTCCACACTGTGCTGCTTTTCATTAATAACATATCATTTAGCACAAAACCTCTGTTGATCAATGTGTTCTCCTCTGAAGCGAAGACGCTTCCTTTGATTTCCGTGACACTCTCCTTTCTGGGAAAGTCATTTTAAGCATGCTTGTCACAGTTCGAGCCAAACCAAGGTGAAACACTAAGTATATTCAGTGCACATTAATAACAGTGTGATACATATTTTTAGAACATAATAAAATAATTTAAAATTCAATTCTGATTTATTAGTGGCTGCTTTCTTGGATCCTGTTTATTAGCTGCAAACCCCTCTAACCTTGCATTAAGTTATCACAGTCCTTTTTTTGCATCAACTTATTGATGAAAGTGTCATACTTTTAGAAAAGCTATAATATTAGGGCTAGAATGGCTTCTCAGGACATTATCAATAAATTGGTCGGGTGGTCTCTAACCCCTGAATGACCTTCACAAGTAGGCGGCTCTGCCCTCATACCATCCTCCTCCATGGATACTATCATCAGATCACATGTGTATACACACCAGTCACCTGTCAAATAGAATTGAACGGTGATCTTGCTCACACACTTCTGTCAAAAAGCTGACAGTCAATTGTAAAGAATCCAATAAAGGTTGAGTCAAGGATGCGGTGGCCACATTGGTTCAGACGTCAAATAAGAGGTCAAAGTTCCAAGACAGGCGGATCAAAACCTGGACGTGTGTGAAGTAGAAACAAATTGCTATCAGGTTATCGACAGGAAAGACGATGCTTTTTCGTGTGATTGCTCAGGTGATAGAGTCAATCCAGACTGTGCACTGCTGAGTAAAAAGTAATGTAAGTAAACAAGTCAGCAAAACATCCGACAGAGGGGGGGAGACTTTGATCAATGACTAACAGCTATTGGTTTAATTTCATTGATGAAAACAATGGCTGTGTTGTAAGAGAAGATGACGACAAGACGGTATTGACTTCAATAAACAATATTAACGCCAGTGAAGAAATACGATTTTTTAACCTGTGCATTACAGACATGCTTAATTGTTAAATTAAAAAAAAGGGGGTAAAACTGTATAGATCACATAAAACAATGATTTCTGGATGACAACTATTTAATCAATGTTAAAATAATAATTCAGAGCTGCCAATTAATAACATTAAATATAAACTGTGTAAATCCACAGAGTGATATGTTGGTTAGCATACATGCCTAAGGCCTGTTTGGCTTATAGGACATGGAGCCCTCAGGCACATTGTGCATACTGTATATCTATTGTTTAACTTTGGAGAAGAGGGTGCAGAGGGAATGGAAAGATGGATGGAGAGACAAGCAGCAGATTATTTGAACACATAAATATAACCACATAACGTGTGTTTGTATACAATAATTTATTTTATTTTCAATTTTCAGAATTTTAATTTAACAAATGAATTTAGCAGAAGGTGACATCTCAAATTTGCTTGTTTTGAATGACCCACAATTCAAAGCCTAAACATATTTGGTTATTGGATTGATTGATTGATTGATTGATTGATTGATTGATTAAGTCTCTGGTGATCTTGACCTCAATCATCAGGCTTCAGAACTTCATCACTGTATGGGACACAAAACCTGACTTAGTACATAGTTGAACATGTACATGTACTATTATCCAACATTAGGTTTTATGAGTAGGAGTCAAAAAGGGTTTATTAATCTTTACCTCCCATGGATATTTACATATAGTCCCACAGAGGATTAATATGTATTCTTAAAAAAATCAATTAAGTCCCTGTCTGCAAGCGACAGACACGCTGGACGCATCTAGATTTAAAAGTCAGATTGTGGAACGGCTCTTCGTGCAAACACAATGAAGGAGAGAACCTCTGAAGGTACGAGGTGAAATTAGATTGGAAGTGTCCATTAATTTGTGTGACAGGAAGCTCTCCTCCTCTTCTCTCAGCATGATCTCATCTGTTAAATGACCCACATGAAAAGTCCTGACGGGGGCTGGCTCCGTTAACAACTGTGTCTTATTACCTTTCAGTAGATGTACTGGTAAACTCTCCCAGGCTGGAATGCAGGATGTTAATGTAACAGTTTGGTTGTTATTTTGGTTCTTTTTCAGCAGGATTACACAAAAAGCTACAGAATTGATTTCAATGAAAAAAGGATGGGACATGGGCCAAGAAGGCACAATACATTTTGGAGCAGATTGAGAAAGTTTTTTTTACTTTCTTAAACATTGCATTTCTTGACATTTTTACCAATTTCCCTAATGCATTAAAATCTAACAAATTTAGAGGACCGATATGTGTGTAATTTGGTGGAGATCCATACAAAAAATTCTGAATCTAGCAGATTTAAATGTGGTTTCATATGGGGACTGTCAGGCCTTGTTGGGGGTTTGCACATTATGCCATACAACCCAGAGTGCAGAGAGTTTGGATAAAATACCATAACAGTAGAAATGTTGCTGCCTCCATTTGTTTGTCAGAGTTACATTATCATGTTGAGCACATGCAGTTTCGTGCGGTGATATTTGGCCTCCTATAATATGACATGACATTGTTTTAAGGTCACTTATTTGAAGTATATTCACTTTTTAGTTTGTTGCACAAAAGAGGGTACATTCTCAGACCGGCTTTGCAAAGAATAACACAAAAACATGAACTAAAACCCGTAAAAACATTAGATTTTTTACTTAAATCTTCCCAAATTTGGATATTGGATATTTTAAATCAAACAATCAGTGTTGGTAATTTGATATTATTCCACTGGTAGTTATTTGCTGTTAATCACCAGCACCTCTGACTTTTGCAACAGGGGGTTAAGTCTGAAAGTAAATATCTGAAATCCAGACATCCCACCAGCAGCGTGAGTCTAGGAGTGCTGGAGGGGATACCTTTATCAAATCACTGATGATTGATTACCACCATTTGTGCTAAAGGACAGTAAAATCTTACTTAACGCAGCTTTAAGGCCCAACAGCACTATAAAAACACTTTAAGGTGATGTTAAATCCTTTATGTGTGTGAATGGGCGACATCCAGCCTCTGCCTTTCCCCCTCGCCTCTCTCCGTCCCACTTTCTGCAGCGACGGTTGTGATGACCGTTGCTGAAGGGCACTCTGGATGAGTTTATTAGAAAGTATCATCAAATGGTACTCAGCTCCAAAATCTGACAGCTCACAGGTGAGTAACTACCTGTAAAATAACAGTTTGTCCTTCAAAAAACGAATGCCAAAGACATATATACAGTGTACAGTGACGTGAAATATTTTAGTACCCTTCATAAAATGGCTCTTTCTTCTCTGTCCCTCTTTCAAACATCTATTTTTCTTTGGGATTTGATGGCTCTCGTTGGAACTCCTAATTGGCAGTCACTGTACCGAGTGTCCTTTGAGCTGCAGTTTTTGCTATAGGGGAGATTTGAGTGTTCAAACCAGCTTTGAAGTCCTCAAAAGTGAATGCTCTCCCCACTGCTGCGGCAGCAGAAAAAGCAACGTCCAGATGGGATGGTAATTGAATGGGAGAGGTATAAAAGTCTACAGTGTATTTCTCATTATTACCATGGCTAAACCAGCGCCAGAGCTCTCACAAAGACCTACCAGGTTCACTCTGCTCCTCTTCCATATGGACCCTCGTGCCTTTGTCGGTGGGTCAGAGCACTTGATGTTCAGAGCAAGAGGACGGCCTTTCATGTCTTCACTTCCCCTTTCTTTTAAACTCAAATTGTTAATTGCTTCTCTTTTACATTGTCCAACTGGACATTTCCTTTAACCTTCTAAACTTTTTCTACACAAATCCCACAAATTACCCGATCCGCCTACATGTGTAAAGTGAATTTCATCATGTGCTAAACCCAATGGGCCCGTACACAATTACTGCAAATAATCACTGTTGTTGTTTGAGCAAAGTCTCATTAGCATGACGCAAATTTCCGAGAGCTGCTCTTCCAGCTCTTTCTGCACATGTTCGGTGCCTCATGTCTGCATTTCCAAGAAATGAATCAAAGAAAATAATTACAATATACTCGGGCTGCGCGATTAATCATCTCTGAATCACGATCTCACTCGTCTTCAATCTCATGATTACATGACAACAATTCTGTCATGTTTGTATTAGCGGGGAGATCAAACCCAGCGAACCCTTTTCTCCATGAACCGTTACAACAAATGACAGAACTGTGGTATGATCTGTGGGGAGGAGGAGGAGGAGGAGGAGGAGGAGGGGGAGGAAAAGATCTGAAAACAAATCTAATGTTTGCATGACATAATGAAATAAAAACAAAAAAACGCTGCTGTATACAACTTGTCGCTCATGTTTTACTGTCACCAGTCCAAGGGAGGAATAAATTAAAATGCCTCTGTTTCTCTTTGAGACCACAAAAGGATGATTTATTACACAGCTGGTTACAGAAAAAGGACAATGATCAGGGTTTACAATGTTCTCGTTCGACACCGTCACGTAATATCACACAGCACAGTAAATAATGCTTTGTTTACATTTGCTGTTTACATTGTGAGAAGCTGGCACGCTGTGCTGAGACAATGAGTCGTCATTATTTTTCCATCTTACTGAGGAAAATATGTGACCGATGTAATGAAAAGCATCAGCGGAGTGACCCATACCCTACACATGTGCTGTATCTAACCCAATCAGACTGAGCTAATACCAACTTCTTATTGTAATCACGCCATTTCATGATGATGTCATGTATACCATGTGAGGACCAATAATTGGTTCATCTAAATGACGGTGATATGATTGGTCGTGTCTTTAATTTTCCTCATTGCAAAAGTTACTACACTGCCTGACATCTGATTTGCAGACTTCATAATGACGTCATGATGGCATCATTCCTACTAAATGGTCGCATTATTTTTCATTCTATATAAGCTTCATGTCATGTCTATAGTACTACTTCATTGTGACGTCTTCATTCCATTGGTTATATGATATCATATGATGGGGAATCATATTCTGATCTCTGATAATAAAGACAAATATGCATTATACAATATATACAATAAATAACTGTTCTTACTTCATAAAGGTTATAAATGTTCATGTTGAAACTATAAAGAGTGTTGACTTAAAGTCATCATCATGTGAAGGTTGTAGTGATACTGAGAAAAGAAAGCCATGATTAATGAACTGTTAGTGAACAAATGCATTAGTGTTGCTCTCTAAAATCATTTTATTCCTATTTGTATATCTGTTAGCAGTAAGATGGAAACATTGCAATGTACATGAATCCTTTTTTATATCAGACAGATCTTGTATATGGGAAAAAAGGCAGAGAGAAAAACAGTGCGAGTGCAAAGTGTCTGGATCCACTATGCATTCTTCCAGTATGATGCCAAAATATGCTCAGGATTATTGTTATTATCAAGGGTCAATGTGCAAAGAAAGCATATTCAGCTGTAAATGTTCTGTTTAATGCTATCAACTAAAAGCCTCACATTGCTCTGCTCTCGAAAAGATGAATCCATTGACCCTCTCTCTGCAGCTCCTGTAGGAGTCGGTCTTAAAGTCTGAGAAACAAAAGCTGAGGCAGAGATGGCAGTTCAGCAGAGAGGATTAGGCTGCAAATCTTCAAAGAAATCCCTCTCCAACCAAAGCTGCTCACTTCTGCAATGCTAACACTGTTTATCTTTCTTTTTTTTTCTTAACTGTTTTTCTTTGCCTTTCTCTCTTTTGCTCCTTCATCTGCTGATGATGAAACATAATTTCATGGGAATACACTCACAGGTGCATTACAGAGGAGAGGGTTTAATACCAGCCACAAGAGTGGGTCAGCTTTAATGCAGGCTCCTTGCCTGAGGCCAGACCGAGGGACCCTTCTTCCCCCCTCTTCTCTCTTTTTTTCCTGCATTTCTTTTTAGCTTTTATGCTGATAAACTACCTCCCTCTCTCCCTCTCCTTTGCCCCATCACACTCTCTCATATGAGCATGCATTCAGGAAGGACCCTGGGGGAAATAAACATTTAATCAAAACCTTTTTAATGCCACATAATGAAGTGATCAGTCAACTATCGTCTTTCAATCAGTCAAACGCACTACAAGGTCGAACATGTATTATTTTTCCATGAGCAGAACAGTTAAAGTTCTTCCAGTTGTACACCTCTTTGAACCTCACTGATCGCCATCTGGGTACTAATTTATATATTTATTTATTTTGCAGCTTGTGTTAGAGAATCAATCATCTGCAGTAGAGTCAGTCACTCACTCACAGTCCAGTGAAGTTTTCAGTTAGTCCACAGAGCTGTCATGCATGGAGAATTGGATTCAAGGCAGCTGACAAGCAATTAATATCAATTACAGCAGGAAAGTGTGTGAATGTGACTTCACCACTTTTTCCATGTTAGAAAACCGGCACAGACTCTCTGGCAAATGGAATCCATGTATAATGGAGTCCAATGCACTGTATTTCACACTCCGCTAAAGGCGCTTAAAAGCAGGATTTAGGAGTCGGAGTCCCGGCACAAAAACCCATCACATGGTTGCTGCTGCTATCGCTCTGCTCATAATTGCACTAGTGGACTTTTCTCTTTCACGTTGGCTAGAGTGAGTGACCGGCTTTGTGCACACCGTCTGATGATGGTAACAAGAGGGAGGGGAGCAGCTGAACAAAGCATTATGCAATCAATACCACTGGTCAGTCGGAACAGAGAGGTGCTGATCTGTTGACTCAAGTACTGTTTACATAGATTTTCCTCTCTCTCCACAGCACATGTCAGAGAAAAACAAACCGAGCACGGAGGAAAATAAGAAGCACTTCCTCATCACCAAAATATGAGAACTGTGGTGGAAAAGAACCCCCCCCCCCCAGCTGACTGAGGGCTCCTTGGAAGGTGCAGGGGCAGCGATCCATGTCAGAGCAGAGCAAGGTCAAGGCCGGGCGTTCCTACGTCTGTAAATTAAAACTGTCGTGCTGAACAATGGACGGATGATTTCAATTAAATTGTGCCGTGTGTATGGGCAAGATCTCAGGAGTCAGTGGAGAGCAAACACAACGGCTTTATTGCTTTGGCATTATTCCCCGCTGCGACTGAAACCTCAGATGTCCCTGTGGGTCGAGCTGATGCCCTCTGGGCAAACGCAAACATCCAGTCACTGGAATTTGTTCAACTCAGTGGAAATAGTTTGACTCATGTTGTGTTCATTATAAATTCATCACTGTTATGGCAACAACTCCAGCTTATAGAGATCAGTTTACATTCATTGAAAAGCAGCAGCCTTTTATTGGTCATGCTCTCACAACTGAGGTGAAAAACTGATTGTCTTTGTTATCACTTGCAAAACAGTAACAGATTTTGAAGTCATAGTTAAAACATAGTTATATAGTTATTTCAGTGAAAACAGGTTGAAATGGCTTTAAACAAATGGATACAGTGAGGAAATGTGGTCGAAATGGGTTATAATTAATACAATTTATTTTAATATAGCATAAGATCTCAATGAAAAGTAATGCTGATTATAGATTACTGCTCTAGTTTCCTATATTCTTAATAGTTTATCTGTTTGTTACTTGGTACTTTCCTGTAATAATTCAAACTGGGCATTTATTAATGTTATAAATCGAAGGTTTCAATCAAACAGTTATTTTTAAACACTAACATTTCATCCTGAGGTTAAATACCCAGAGGAAACATCCTTAGTAATTCACCAGGCTTCCCAGCAGTGTTCATACTTTGTTGACTTTACTTCATTAATTTCTGGGATTAATTGTGACATTTCTGTCCTCTGTGCTGTGAGCCAGATACGTGTTCAGGGATACAGAAAAAAAAATGTGTCAACAGAGTTTCCTTTCTCATGTCGGCAGTAATAATGCGGCACGCAAACATTTGGAGATGAAAATGAAAATTGGAACACTATATTTAAATGTTGTCAGTGCACAAACATGGAGGATGGAATTGGAATTTGTTAGTAGCATAATAGTGACAAATATTAAGACAGATTTATTTTCTTAACTCAAGGTTTGTACCTACATTTTGAGAATTATAAGGGTTTTGTTGGGTGCCTGTATTCAACTATTACTGGGTATATCCAAGTCTGATGGTGCAATCTGATCGGATTGACCTTTGTTCAAGAAGTGGCAGCCGTCACTCCGTCCAAGCATCAGTAACAACCTGACCTTCACAAGATGTCTGCTGTTTGAGCAGCAACTGTCTGCTTCTGCAGTCTGAAGGAATCAGATGTCATCTCTTAACATTTTGGGTTATTTTTAAAAGATTCAAAGACATTTACTCTTAAACTGTTTGTATTTTCTTGAAGTTTAATGAACTGTAAAGGTGATTGGTTTGTTTTCATCAGCATTAGTGTTTAGAGACTGTTTGGAGACACCAATGGATTGTCAGCTGGCCTAATTAAGGCGATTTCATGGTTGCCACACTTTGGGGGATTTTAATCTGAAATGCTCTGCTGTGTTTATGCAAACGCACACAATTAAAAGCATATCCCTTAAAATTAGCTTCATCTTTTTTCTCTTCCCCCCAAGTTTGAAAGCTTTGCCTTAGGTAAACTGATGTGCCACCCTCTAGTGGAGCTGAACGTTAGCATTTATTCTTCATAATCACATTTAGTTAAAAACTAATTGGCAGAGGCAAGGAGGCATGAATTGAGGGACAACAAAAGCCACAACTATAATTAGATTAATGCTTGCAAAATTGTAATAATTTCATTTGAAATAGGAAGAAAGAAAAATGCATGAGATAAACAAGTGCATAAAGAGCAGTGTCCCACCCTTAAACAGCAGCTCCCACAAAGCATTGCACTTCAGGCTCCTTCCCTCCCACTGCAATTAGAGAGGAGCACATCAGTTAACCTGCATACTGTACATATTAATATCCCTTCATGAGACAGATCCATGACTTGGTGCAGCTCAGCCACGCTGCACAAAAAGGCTGATTTCCTCCACTGGGGAGGCAAAGAGGCCTCACACCCTGCAGCCACCCCCGAACTGAAGAGAAACAAGGCGAGTGCAGGGGCTGCTTGAGGACTCATTTAAGATATCTCTGTCCTCTGACAGGTGACATCCACGGCTTCGTTTGACACCACCAAGGCCATTTTTAATGAAACTGGACTGCTTGTTCTGCTCAGCAAGCCCTTTGATATTGTCCGTGGAGCATTGTACAATAGCTTGATGTTAATTGTGGCTAATAACATCCCCCCCTTTACCCTCCTCCGTCCGCCATCTCCCACGCGGAGCATTGTCTGTGCCTGGAACACCTTGGACTGCCGCCAGGAAGTAGAGACACAGCAGTGTAATGAAAAAGCACAGCGGCAGACACACACTCATGTTAATTATGTGTTTAATAAATATGCAATAACTACAGCTCCGAGGGCCCATCTCTGTGCTGCACATCTCTACAACGCTCACACTGAGTGTGTGTGTGCTTTCAATGATACTTTCCCTGAAAGTAAAGTATGCTGTAGTTATATTCTCACATTGACCAGATGTTCACATTTTGGAAGTTGGTCTCTTTGTGTGTTGCTTTGAGGGTCTAATCCTGATAATCCATGTCCACTCGTAGCGCTGGAGACAAGATGCATGCCCACTCTTCCCCCCGTCTGTCTGCTCCACGAAAAGTCTCTAAATCACCCACCGGAGCTCAGATTGTGGTTTTTACAAGGGTGATTATTAAAGCTGGTGATCAGAGGTTCTCCAGAGATGACAGAGATACAGCTCATAACAGATTCAGGCTCTTTTTTTTATAATGCAAAACTGTTAGTCACTCTTTAAGCTGTGTTGGCGAATGACGCAGAAAATATTAGCAAGTGGTTTCAAGAAAGAAATTTGACACAGTCCATATTGTCCCTGAATAACTCAAATTATTCAGATGGACTTCAAGTGTTAGTACTTACAGTTTGAAACACAAATAATGAATAATGTCCTGACTAATAAAAAGTTACAGTCAAGTGGCCTTGGCACAAAATCCTGTGAAATTCCTCTCTAAACCTCTCTAAGTGACTGACTGCACGGTTGAATTACTGATATGAAGGTCGGTAGCAGCTGGTCCACCTCATGGCTCTTATCTTTTCAATAACTAACAGTAGCCAGATTTCTCCTCCCTTCCTCTTTTGTCAACAAACACATGCTCATCCCTTCCTGTAATGTTCAAATAAACTGAACCTTAAATGTATGCATATATCATATCTTCATGTTTATATTCTACATATTACATGATTTAAGGTGTATTCTAAAACCAAATAAATATTTACAACAACTAAAGTTATATACATTGCAGTTCCACCAATTCTCTCTCCAACACACACACACACACACACACACACACACACACTTATAGCCTCAAACTTAAACAAAAAGCTGATCGTGAATGTGTATTTGATATTCATCACTTGTGAAAAAAAAAACAATAGTCTTTGAGATTTAAAGCTAAAAAAAGAAAAAACTCACAGTTACATCTAAGTGACTCATGAGCTACAAACATGTCTGTGATTCTTATGCAGACTCCAAATATAACTCGTGCTAAAACCGCTCTGTGGATGATGCACTGTACAAATACATTTATTTGAGGCATGCAGAAACGTGGAGGCCACACAGCAGAGGTGGTGGTGACGTATGCTGTGCTCTTCTCAGACGTTCATGGGCAGATGAGAAAGGTTGAACAATTCAATGCCATGTCTGAATACTGTGTCTGAATTCTCTCTCTTGGTTCACAGGTCACATACTAACACGCCGCAGCACAATTCTGGGCATGTTTGTGATGCACTGGGTATAGACTGCACCAGATAACTTCTGATTTCACAATCCCCGAATTGTATTCAGCCTCACAGTCCTCCACCTTCAAATGGACACCCTGTGGGCTGTGGGTTTGTATTTTCTCCTGGCAGATGCTGCCTGAGGTTACTGTTTGCCATCAGTCTAAGAAGATCCTACAACCACAGACCTTCTTGCAGCTCTTTGTCACAGCGTGATCGCAGAAAATACTTTGAATGTCTCACACATTCTTCTCTCAGCTCGTTTCTTTTTTTTCTCTTTCTTTCTTTTGGCCGTCCACCCCTATCCAATAACTCCCTGGGTTTTTTTGTGGAGCTCAAACAATCTGAGAGTGATCGCCTGGAGCACTAACTCATCTGGAGTCGGGCCAGAGAGAGGGTGAGACGCAGAGAGGGAGGGAGGAGGCAGAAAGGCAAAGAGATGAAGACAGAGAAGGGGGTTGTTGAGAGAGAGAGAGAGAAGGAGAGAGTATGAGGTTTATGGTCCGTTCCCCCTTTAAAGGAGCGATTGGGACTGAACCAACACATTCTGTCTTTGTGTGCCCTATTTTGCAGTGCCTCCTAGTGAAGAAAAACAGAGACGCTCCAGCAGCTTTAAAGGCAAGTTCAATGAAGACACATAATTTGAGGACTTCTAACTTTGTCCCAGCTGTTTGAGGAAGGCATTTAAAGATCGGCATTAAAAACACCTTCAATGAATCGAGCCCTGACCTCAACCCCCATTCTGCAATTTTGGAATAAACTGGAAGGCCAACTGCAAATCAGACCTTGTTGACCAACAGGTGAAGTTACAGGGACATTAACTCAACAGCTACTTTACTTTAATTTAAAGTACACATCTGTACTATCCAAAACAATCTTGTATACTACATCTGTCCTAAAATATCTTGATACAGCTAATCATGTTTAGTTTTCATTGACATTGTCTAACATTCAAACGTGTTTTTAAGGTAGTGGTGGAGTTGCACTAAACAACATTACATTAAGAGGTGTGGCTTTTTTTTTTTCTCTTTTCTATTTTTCATTCATGCAGGTGCAGAATATGCAGTCCATTACACCACCACCACGAACACATAATGTTTTATTCAGAATCAGAAATACTGGGGTTAGGGTACTGAGCCCCCTGGGGTCTGCCAACAAGATATAGAAATATATACAGACCAAAAATTATAATAAATAGAAATATAAAATAATAAATAGTAGTATGCAAAAAAACAATATGTTAAACTACGTGCTTTATACCACAACATTTAATTCCATGTACTTTGCCCAAACATGTGCACATGCATGGAGGTAAATCACTTGTCACTAATTTACAAATGAAAGGCAAATTGTTTACTTAAAAAAAGTAAAGTAAAGTAAAGTAACATTAATTGGGGGTCGTTTTGAGTGTCAGGATGGTTACATGTAACTGTCTTTAACTGCTATAATGTTACCTTGTTGATATTATTTTTACTGTCACTGTTTTTACCATGTTAAGTGCCTTTGAGTATCTTTTAAAAGTCTTATACAAATAAAATGTATAATTATTATTATTATTACTGTTATATTTAAAAACTGAAAAAAATGACAGATTCATTTTTGTGCTGTGACAATTTCTCGTACAGAGCGGAATCTTGTGTTGTCTGAGCTTTAGAATATCAGAGGGTATTAGAGAGGTGAACAAACAACCAGTGGGAGGAAGAAAAGGAAAGAGGAATGTTTGTGAGACCCCCAAATATTTTCCTCACTCATGCTGCGACAAAAAACTGCAGGAGGGTCTGTGGTGCAGCAACTTCTGAGGCGGAGGAGGAACACAATCTCAAGACAACCTTGCACAGTGTCTGACGGAAGAAAACAAAACCACAGGGAGTCTGTTTGATGCTCGAGGAAAGTCAGGACAAATAATAAAGCAGAAAGTATAATATAATGGAGGATGAGTTTGACGGAAGTGTCGGCCAGTTTCGAACAGAGGAGCGGATTTTAGCCCGTCACAATGATAGTATGATATTCTTAATAAACGCCACTGCAAACATCAGACAAGAGGAAGAAAAAGCTGTAGAAGGAACACCATCATTATTTTATACATATAAATCACCTACCTCCACATTGGAACCTGCTCACCCTGTGGAAACGGCTGTATAATATCTCTGGCTCACTACCACCCCTGAACTCTAAGAAAACAAACTAACTTAGGCTTAGAGCAGAGAGGGTCAAATGCAAAACACTAAGTTGCATTATGGGAATCGTCAGGTGTTTTATTCACTTGACAAAAACAATGGACTACGACTTAAAAGTCAGCTGCTCTGATTTTGAACTACTCCATCTCTATCTCTTATAAGTTTCCCTAACTTAATGAAAGTGTAATACTGATTAACTTGAGTTTCATTAATGACCTTTTTCAACTGTTCTTCTCTACAAGATTCTTTAAAGTTCAAAATAATAAATCCAACACAAATTGATTCACAGCACATTAATCGTTTTTTTTCTTCCTTTTACTTTTTTTGCTCAGAAAAGTCAAATTAAGGCTTAAACTGGAACAACATTTACTCTTTACAGCAACAGTTATTGGGATATTGAGCTCTCTGCTCTATAGTGGGGTGCATGTCAGACTTTGCATGGATCCTAATAAACTGATGGGACATGTAGTTTACAGAGAAAAAGTATGAGAGTCAAAGGTATGAGTCTGATTCTGAGAGAGTTTGGTCCAAGTGCAACTTCCTCCAACTTCACCAAGATGAAGAACTTAAGAAAACATCCCTGACTTTTTTTAAAATTCAGCTTGAAACTCGAATGAATGACTAGAAATAATAATCAATGTAATGTAATACATTCATATTGAGGTTTGTTAGGGTGTAGGCGAAAGGTATATTCATGTTTTGTAAATTGGTTTGATTATGTGACCGTGCTGACATTATTGGAAATCTATGTTTCAGACAGAGGGACAAAAACAACACATTCTCCAAAAAATTATCAATAAATGATTTTGATTACATTGGATCAATGATTCGATTCCATTGGATTGGCTGCCTCTCATTTCACAGCCATTAAACAAACACTTTTATCTACACAGGAAGCATTGGAGTTTCTTTCTCTGTGCTCAAAGCAGCTCTGTTTCAATCCGGTAAGTGATCACAGCTTGCTCACTGCAAGCAAAGAGAACTGCACCTCAACCTTTTACCTCTACCTGTAATTATACCTCATCATGCAGCACACTCACTAAGCCGGATTACAAGAGGCACACAGACAAAGGTGCCATTTTACATCTGACGTCACAAAGAAGATGAATCCTATATATCATAAAGATATTTATACACCCCTCACCTCACCCTCTCCTTCCAAAAGTGAAAAAGAACATGTGGCAGCCTTTAATTGTCATAAAAACTCAAAAGGTGTTTAGTTTGTTCAGTCTGGACTAATGTAAAAAACATGGCGGCCTCCGTAGAGCGGACCCCCTCAATGTAAATATAAAGTATTTGAATATAAAGAGCCTTTTCTGGGGCAAAGAAAACTACAATTCATACAATTCAGATGAAATGAACTAGTGAAAACATCATAAAGATTATTCTACATGAAATATCTGCCAATAGTTCCCTTTCACCTAAATCTTACACACTGGACCTTTAAGAGGCCTGTGTGTGCAGCTTGATTGAATCTAAGGGGATTATTAGGCCCTGGTGTATGTGCTAAACTGAGTGCCTTTCTATTTTAAAATGCTTTGAAATCAGTGTTTTCCTTTAGTCCACTGTTGCGTTTTTCAGACTTGTAGTGTCAGCTAATCCTCTGCTGCCTCAGACACTGTCAGCACAAGAATGAACCGAGAGGCACTTCTGTCTGCTCCAAAAACTGGATTACAGCAACAAGAAGCTTACACTCCCGACGACTCCAACAAGCAGAGAAACAAAGCTATCACAACGCCTCTCAATGTGTGGTGATTAATAGTATTCTATATGCTCCCCTTGTATTTTCAACCCTGTGGTTTACAAATAACAAAGAATCCCTGTAGTGCAAATTTAGTACAACTCTCAGAATACAGAAAACAAATAATCGTCCAGAGGTTTCAGTTGGACAATTATTTGTTTTCCATCTAATGCTCTGGATGATGTCGGGGTATTACACGAACACACATCTTTTCCATCATACAACTGTGTTTCTTCAGGGTGTTGCTGCAGCGATGTGATAGAGACGTGAGCAAACAGAGGTAGGCTTGTCTGTCTCACCTCTGGCTGAATCCCTTCGAGGTGCCGAGAGTGATCGCGTGCTGCTCTCCTCCTCCAGCCGCTCATAAATCAAATAATTACATTGCCGTTCTTGAGGGAAGATAAAAGTTTTCCCATTAACCAGCGCTCATTAACCCACTTCCAAAAAGTGCAAATATAACTTGAGGGAGCTGCACGGCTATTTCCTTATCGCAGCCTATTTAAATGTTATACATATACTCACTAAAAGCTCGGTTTACATGCATAACAAGGGATCCTGAGCACTGTGAGCAGCAAGTGATCATTTTGCTATCAATATTTTATGATGTACATCAATTAACCTTGAACTGTCTGCAAACTGCAGACAAATGCTCCCCGGTGACTGAGTCGGAGGAAGCTCTGTCAAGTCCAGGATACACTGTGCTGCTGTGATTGACAGCATTTAGAGAGGGAGGGATCCAACTCTACTGCAGAAAAGCCAAACGTCACTCAGTTTATAAATGTCTGCAGTCTGTAATCCAGCCTGAAGAGGCTTTTACCACTGAAAGTGATTCTGGATGAAGGTTTGCTATAAAATCATCATTAACACTCATCAGGAGTGTTTGTTTGCCTTTTATTTTATGCTTTTGTTCCGTGACGTGTCGTTAGGCCTGTTCATACTTGTGCATATTGAAATGACATGATATGAATTAAATAAGATCTGGCTGTAAAATCCCAACAGAGATGAGACATTTAATCTTTCATCTTTCTCATTTGAAAGACGTTCCTACAAAGCCAGAGGGTATGAGGCACACGGAGTGGTCGCTTGCAGGTCTAACTCCTCAATTTCAAAGATATATATCACGCTGGGACAAAGCCCCCGTCTCTGCCCTGCCATCACAGGACCGTCACAGATGACAGAAGGAACGCTTTGGTCCTGTACGACATGAGACGGGGACAGGACAGGCGCGCCGCCTGTGATCACATCACACTGCTGATTACTGAGGAAGGCAGAGGGATAAGAGCAAAGCCAAGGGTCCGATTGATCACACAGATGCATTATGGGATGGTAAGAGCGAACGGGGACAGTAAAGTACCTTTCTCTGCTGTGAAATGTAACCCACACAACCCTGGCCCTCAACCACCACCTGACGGATAAACCTCAGGCACAATCTTACTGTATGTATTACATCAAATCTAACAAAAATATCACGCATGTTTGTTGGTAGGTTTGTTTTTTGTTGGTTTTTCAGCAAGATTATGTATAAACGAAATGGATTTACACAAAAGTGGGATATGGGCGATATCACATGGTCCAAGAATGAATCACTTTCAGATCACTTTCTTTGACCAGAAATCAGGCATATTTAGGAGACATGATATGATGTATAGGATTAAACATTACAGGGCAGGGATCCGGACAAAGATAAAGATCCAGGATATTTGCCCTTAACTTTGGTACCTGCTTTAGTTTTAATTCTATGATGATTGTTAGTTTTAGTTTTGTTTCTAGCAACAAAAATTAAAGAGATTCTAATCAAATTTTAGAAGTAAAAAGTATTTAGTCTCATTTTCATAGGATATTGTGAAACTGCTTGTTCTAAGAAAAAAAGATTAACTGTTGGGATTTAGTTTGAGACATGACAGCGAAAGTCTTTGACACAAAGGCAAATATATCTTTGTTAATAAAGGATTTATGTCTGACAGCCCACGATAATCCTGCTCTTTTTCCTAAAGATAGTTGAAATGCGAGCAGTGTTCAAGGAATATTTTGGAT
This sequence comes from Paralichthys olivaceus, assembly GCF_024713975.1. Taxonomy (NCBI): domain Eukaryota; kingdom Metazoa; phylum Chordata; class Actinopteri; order Pleuronectiformes; family Paralichthyidae; genus Paralichthys; species Paralichthys olivaceus. The sequence goes on from NC_091103.1 coordinate 21,323,580, forward strand.
TTTTTAAAAAGAATATGCAAATACTTTTAAGCTCAGAAGATCAATTTCACTGTGCAGTAAAAATATAACTGATACCAGTGGAGAAATAACGAAAATGTGGATGTTATTCTATTTCTTTCCAATCAAGATGAAAATCCACCAGCTTTAATTTAAAGTCAGGTTCTAGAGCCTCAAGCTGAACATGACCAGTAAATCCCCAAATTTTTCATGAGCTATAAAAAAAACAGCTTGGATAATATGATCACAAAACTTCAGTAGCTGTGGTTTCAGTGAGTCAACGAAGTTCCACAGAGAATAACAACGTAGAAGAAATGAAGTGAAGAGTAGCTCAGGGAAGTGATATTTCTTAAAGCCATTCCAATAACACTGAATTCCTGTGACCTTTACTGTTCGGAGAGCGACTACAACTGGTCTGCTGAATGTTCCCACAGATTAAGCACAAAATCATTAAAATAGCCGCGCTGGCAGACGGACTGGACACATCAGAACTGGAGCCAAATGTTATAGCACCTTATGGAGTGTGAAAGGTTAACTGGGGAAGGAGCGTAACGAGGAGAACGAGCCAGAAAACAAGAAGTTAGAAGCGTATTTGGGTATGAAATTGTAGCGCAGGTCTATTTCTGCTTTCATTCATCTTAAACACTGGTACTAATATGTGTAGATCTAAATATGAACAACATTCTTCAGATGCATTTAATGGTTTAATAAAGGATTAAAAGCTCCTAATGATGTTTCACTGGATGTTTCGTCTCCTGCTGCCTCCTCTTATAGGAAGTGACTCAGTATGTCTGGTCTCGGTCAAAGTACATATCACGGCTCATGGGCCTTTAAAAAACATTTGGTGATGCTGCTTTCATTATGCTCTGGGACAATGGAACAGCCTTCCAGAGGATCTGAGATGAGCTGGAAACGTAGATATTTTTAAACAGGAACTAAAACCTCATCTTTTCAGCCTGGCTTTTATGTAGTGTTTTATAATTTCATTCTTTTTATTTATTCTATCTTGTTTTATTAACATTTTATTGTATTATAATGAGTTACATTGTAATCTCTTACAATGAGAGCAATGGTTTCTGAACTTATTAATCCTTTTTACCATTTTGTCAATCACTGGTAGAGCACTTTGAAATGCCATTGATTAGTTTGTAAGGTGCTATATAAAGTTTCATTGACTGATTTAGAGTTACTATTTTCAACAAAGACCCTCCGCTCACACCCTACAGGATAATAAATAAAACACATAATCTGATCTTGCTTTTACCAAGTCCCAATTTACACTGAAATAATATATCTGATATTAAAAAAAGTGTGAGTTGCAGTTTGAGCCACTTTCTATGCGAGATGTTGAAAACGTATGTGTTTCATTGATGTGCACATACAGAGACCTTCACGTTTGCATGTATAGATTAGTCAGCAGTTGGGAAGCCGTACTGTGATGATGGCAGCCAAACCCACCATCTGGAGGAGAGTGGGGCTGAAACAGCTCACGTGTAAAACAGATTTAAAATCACACTAACAGTCAATGTTCATTTAATGCACTGTACTGTATAACCATAGTATATACAGTCGGTAACCATATACAATGGGTTTTTGTACTCTCACAAGTAGCCTGAAGATTGCTCATCTGCTCAATACAAAAAATCAGATACACATAATTATGCAGGCTTACAAACAGCGTTCAACACATTTTAAATTCAAATCAATGTTTGATGTCGCTGCCAAATATGTTGATGTAATACTTAGCCAGGATAATTCTGCTTACACTGACGGATGTTTGCCAGCTTCAGCACACCCCCTCCACTGAGCGCAACATGCACATGTTTATGCAAAGTTTTTAACCTTCAGCTTTGTGTCTTTCTAGTAAGTTATGTTAGTTCTTTGCATAATCTTAGATTTTCTAACTTTTAAATTCAAATATTGACAGCAAAATTAATCAAACAGCTGCAAATCATATTTGTGTTTTTCCAGGATGAGTTTTGAACATGCATGCACAAATTAGTCATAAAATAAAAGAGCCAGAACCTTTTGGAAGATGTGGTGAGTGAGAAGAAATAAATTTTAATACATTTTCACACCTTCTGTGTAAAACATTGAGCACAGCTCTGCTCTTTTCAGAGGTTTTTAATCTTGCATCAAATGGTTGTTTTATGAAGCACAAAAATAGACCGTGTATTCCAGCTAAATAAGTTGCAGTTCCATTTTCACTTCTTATCATCATGGCATGCTTTTGGCCCGTGAGTAGCTAAAATCCAGTCACCCTGCATTTTTCTGATATATTGAGGAGAAGGGGCTATTAATCCTAACTGAACCTGTCAAGATAAAGCAGAGCTGTAGTGGATTGTGCATTATGCTCCTAAAACTAGGAATTTATTGTTATGGCAATGATTACTTGCCATGAATCTATCTTCACATTATTTTGAAAGTCACTGAATTTATGTACGGCTTTTACAGTCAAAACAGTAAAGGTTCTGCTCTCCTCTAACTAGAACAATAAAAATACACATCTTAGTCAGCAGGTCAGTAAAACAATGATTGGACAGTATGATGACAAAAGGTCAGATTCATTAAGTGTTATCAGTGAGAGCCTATAGAGCAAGAGGGGATGTGCCAACAACAACCTCATGTTAGTTTGATAAATCAATCCTGGAATATACTCAGACTATTTGCTTAAACACATTTTTAAAAAATATCTGGTGCTAGAATGAACAATGAATATATTTTACAGTGGAACATTGGACCCCACTACAGTAACACATATAGTTGCAGACAGAAAACATCCAAAGAAATATTCTATGTCCACATATACTCAGTGTATATTGTCTCTACATGTAAAGGTCAAATTGTTACAATATCAACTGGCACTTGATGTTATACTATAGCACCAGCATCTCAGACCGAAGCCACAACATCCAACTCCTTTGTGTTCTCAGCAAGATGTTACCTATCGTAGCGATGCACTTTGCAAAGCCCTGTGATAGCTGCTCTTAAGAAACACTCAAACACAACTGAATGAAGTTACCCTGTCTACAGGAAAGAAAATAAACTAGTTAAATAGCTAAAGGACAACATTACTTCACAACATAGAAAAGAGTTGTATACTACTACATACTAATATTAAAATTGTGTATAAATAAAATGTTGGTGTTTACCCACATGAACTTGTAAGCAGGAATGTGGTGTTGCAGAAAGAGCAGTCTGATTCACCCTTTTCAAAAATGTCACTAGAAATCCTTTAGCATGGCCTGAGCTTAGATAGATCCCCACACAGGGATTTGTTTCCTTGGATACCAGGTACCAAGTACATACATTAGATCCTCTTTCTGCAGTAAATATTCAGTATAACAGTCACAGATCTGTGCTGACTGATTATATAGTGACAGAACGCAGCAAACAGCTATTGTTCTTGCAGCTGAATAATTATCCATTATTCTGTTGATAATTTAGATGATTTTAACACATCTAGGGGATTATGTTAGTGTGAGGTCACCGTGGTGATGTATTGTGTAACTATAGAGTGAGTGAGAATGGGTCATCTTTGTTCCGTCTTCTCCTGTGAGCTCCGAGCAGCTCCCTCCCCTCATCCCTGATAACTCTCAAACTCAACGACTCCATCAAAGAGCTGACAAAATGCAGACAGGCCGCTCTCCATCACTCTCAGCGGTGGTGAAATAAGCTCTGGATCTGTTTGTTCAAGGCGGGGGGGCTCCATGGGCAGTGACAGGACACAACGGTCGACCTGTCTACAGAAACAAATGGCTCGCAACACAGTTCATTTAAGTATTATTGAGATTCTTTACACATAAGGCGGCCATCAATCATTGTAAATGCTGCATGTATTTTCTTTAAAACTGTCAACTTCACAGTCCAAACTAGTTGGCTATCCAGTTCTATGACTTCCATTATATTGATATGTTGTTCTGCATGGAAAGTGTTTAGAAGCAGCAGATTTTTTAGCAGCTTCCTCCCACAGTTCAAAGAAATGCAGATTAGGGTTAGTTGAGTGAAGACTCTAAATCATCTGTAGGTGTGAATGTGAATGGTTGTCTTATGTTAAAGAGCCAGTCCAGGGTGTACCCTGCCTCTTGCCCAATGTCAGCTGGTATTGGCACAAACCTCCCCCCAAATCTCAAATGGCTGGATGGACGGACTTTTGTTAATTGTTTAATTTGGATTACACATTAATCGCACTGAAATTGATGCTCGTTTTACAAAGGATGTTTCCCCGTTTAAGATTTTATTTTCTTACAAGATCTACCATTTAGGCATCGAGCCAGTTTCTCTCAACGTCCGAAGATGTGAGCTTGTGTAAAATATTGACGCTTCCCAAATATTTGCTGGGAAGACTTCACTGTCTGCAAATGATCTTACTGCAGGGAGCTCTAAATATCTTTATTCTAACTCCATCAAGATTTTTTTTTCATAGATTATTCTGTTTGTTCACTACATTGTGTGCATGGCTGAGCAGTCAGCTTAGAAGAAAAAAAAATCAGCTACAGACACATTTCTCATTCCGCCAGCCGCAAAGCACCAGAGAAAATACTGATGGTCCAGTTAGCTGCACGCCGTCTTGTTAATTTCTCCTGGATAAAATGCGCAGCCCGCTAATGTTTACTTACCCAATTACAACAGCCACAACTCCAGCCAGCCACACTTAAACCGAAAAGTGTGACGTTAATTGCCATTTAAACGGCCTCTTTCGCCTGCTAAATTGTTAGACTGCTTATGTTGTCTGTAAGAAGATTGGTGCTTTGGAGGTGGAGAGATGATTCCGAGGTTACACGATGCAGAGAGACAAAAGGGCACAATTAGTTTCCCAATCACTTTGCCAGGAAGAGCAGGGGAGAATCAATACTCTGATTATGTGTGAGGACGTCATTCGCTTACACCGAGATCAAAGCATCAATAGTCTAAGCTGAAGGGTCCAAGGATCCATCTACACATGGTCCATAAGTCATGTGTTGAGGATGGCTAGTCAAGCAGACACATAAAGGACTAACTGCAGCACGATATGTACAATGAAAAAAGTTATCATTACCCCAGGGCCTACGAAGTGATGTTGGCTTTTATTTTCTCATTTGCAATCAATAATGTGAAAATTCTCAGTGGAAGCATTTAAAGTGTTTTCATCAATGGTTACTTAACAGGAGCATCAAAAGGCGACTGGTTGCAGTTACGAGTTAAAAATACGATAGAAATAAATGTTCATTGTGGTTTTGTGAAACAAAGTTGTTCTAGTTATATATTTTCTAGACAGTCAGAGGAAAGTCTGGCTGTTACACAACTCCAGCATCTGCAAATAAGAGAAGGTCACGTCTCTGCCTTAATTACTTTTTGTTACCCTGCATGTCTGTTTATTTTTGATACTACTATCCAATCCTGTTACAGGTCACCTCACTTTCTGCTCTCCTATTTCCCCTCCCAGAAAGTATTTAGTCTCTGTAGCCCTGTCCCAGTTCATGAGCCATTTCGGCCGCGAAGGCCGAGTAAAAATTAACTGTTAATTAACTTGTCCTGCCCTTACTGCTGCCGCCTAGCAACAGAGTTGCAGTTGGACATGACAAGAAGGTTTTAACGCCCTTTTTTATATGTACCGTTCTGAACAGTGTGATTACGGTATTAAAAAGTATGTCGAAATGAGACATGTGGTGTAACTGCAAAATGCAGCCTCTGAAGGATGTCTCTGTTTGTTTTGTTCCACTATGTTCAGCACACCAGCGTTTTGTTTTATATCTTTGCTGAATGGACTGACTGCCTGTGGACCAAACATTGCGACCATTGGAGCCTTACCCTGGCTCTGAGACTGCGTTTGAGTCCTTGCCTGCTTTGAAACCGGTGTGACAGAGCAGACAATCAGAGGCAACAGCATTCACATATTCACAAGCTTCAAGAATCTGTTCTCTCCACGCTCTCCTTTGAGGTAAAAGGATTCAAATGTTGCTTATACCTTCGGACTGTTGCTTCAGCTATTGTAACCCATGCAATATGTAAAGGCAATCACAATGAAGCACAATAAAACTATAGAAAAACCTGGGCTTTTTTTTTTTTTTTTAACTCCCCACAGGTATAAATCATTCACAGTGTCCTGAGTGGAGTATCTGAAATCGAGTAAGTCTATTGGCACATTGTTCTGTCCCTTTACGGAGAATGGGAAGCAGGAGACAGATAAGTGAGTGAGATGAAAGAGCGGTGCACCTGGCAGGTCCATGCTCCAACATCTTTGATCCACTGAGGCAAACATCAAACACTCTGTTGGGGGCTTTGAGTGGACGCCAGCTTGCGAAGCACTCGACACTATAAGCACCAATCTACAGCGTAAAGTGCAGCACAATGAAAGGGGGGGGGATTAAGAAAGATGGTTTTTCTGAGGCTGAAATTACATCAATTGTGCGGCCTCTCTAAATCGAAAGCAACTCAGATGTGATCATTCCAGTGATAATAGAAGTGAAATTTCTTTGCAATCACTATCAGAGGAGGGGCATCATGAATGTGCGGCGTGTTTTCAGTTAGCTCGCTTGCTGACCCCGCAAATATAAAATGGACAAAGAGATGTTAGTATTTTTGGAATGCCCTCGCAACCTGATGTCCCTCCACATCCTCAGACACAGTACATGTCCACAGTGAGCTTTTATTGTGAAGCAGTGCCTGCGTATTCCCTCTTATTATAGATTGCATATGTCTCTGAGTTATTGTCCAGATTATCATTTTTTGATATGAGTATTTTAAAAGAAAAAGCTAAGCTTTTAGAAAAGTCAAAGAACCAATAATTTTAATAATAATAATAAAATTAAAAGCCCCTGAAAACTTGAGTTTGACTTTATATTCACAACTAAAAATTGAAATCATCACATGTTTGAAACTCAATCTTGCTTCATCAGGACTGTGTGATCAGTTTTATTTAACATAAGCAAACACCCTCTCAACTGTCACATATTTCTAACTAGAGAAAACATTGTGCAAACATAAATCTCATATCAGATACTGGTCAGCTATTGTGTGTCCATGTCTGACACAAGTCATTGTAAGAAACTGATAGAGAAGAAATGATTTTATCAGAAAAGCTTTTAAAGCTGCTTTTATAACGTATATCTGATATATCTACTGAAGCACTTCATACTCCCTTACTGAGAAATGTTAATCAACTTGTAATGTCCTCATTAACAATGCCAACCGAGTCTATTGAAAACACCAGCTAAGTGGAAGTGATGCTTCTTACATACAATGTGTTTGCCTTCATGTCTCTGTGTCGAATGCAGCGACTATTAGCCCACACAGATTTCAGGCATTGCAATGACTGATTCAAACAAACAGGAAGCCTCCAAAACAACAGCTCTGTCATCTTTGCTTTAGTGAGATACACCGTTTCAATCACCTCTCACTGCTGGAGTGAGCAACAACATGCAGCAAACAGACTTCGGAAATACTTCTGTTGATGCCTCCACCAACCAGTGCAGTTTCCATGTTTCTACGTATTTCATATGAGGTCACTGTGGCCTTTGCCTTCGACCACTGAAATGTAATCTCATAAAAGAGGTGGTCTTTGAATTCACAGGTAGTTTCTTCCATGACACACCTGAGCCATTGGAATCTTGCTCCTCTCTGGAGATTGAGAATGTTGCAGATAATATTGCTGTGGTAATTTTTGATGAAAATTATATTTCTCAAGACAAAGATGATCCAGAAAAGCCCCAGAGCACACCCTCTCTCAAAAAAGGTGCCTGGAAGGATTAAGACATGCATTGCAAAGCAGATTGCCCAACCGCCATTTGTCATATTGTTAGAAACTGAATAACGAGTACTCTTACAACTTCGGAGTTGAAAATATACTGTCAATGTCAGTACAAGCTGTCATGATCGATGTTGGAGATTTGCTTCAAACAACAGATGGTGAGATACAGCAGGGACAGAATGGGTCTAAATGGATCTAAGTTATTTTCAGAGGTGAAACCCTTGTGTTCACCAATAAGCAGAATAATATCCTCAAAGATCACATTAATAGGATGAGCCCTAGGATTACATCACGATCAAAGTGCATAAGCATAAGTGTTTTACCACTACGTGCTATCATAACAGCTCACATCCTTGCAAAAATGTGGTGTTTCTTTGGAGTAATGAGGTGGTAGCTTCACACACAGTCTGAAACTCTCACTTACAGGGTGGTAAAACATGCATTCGAATCTGCTTTGCTGGAGGAACCAGTCAGTGTGGCCAGTCCCCCATGTTCCGAAGAATAAAAGAGAAACTAGCAAATTGTTCAAAAGTTGATTTCAAGGATCTTTGGGAAAAGGTGCTCAGCAATCTCGGATTGCCAAACACCATCATGGAACAGTTGTTTGAAAACATATGGGCTGAAATCAAGGATGAACATTTTGAGATCGACACGGAAACGATGAAACACCTTGACCAAGCCATCTACAAAAAATATTTACAATAATGAGCATTTTACCCTGCAGCAGTGAAGTTGATTTGCTTCATCTGTTCATAAAGCATTCGGGAATGTTAAGCCCCCTGACAGCAAGTCAAGGTCCAAGACATGTTACTGTAGAAACTTTAAAGTCACAGAGGCCTTTACCTTTGACCTTTGGCCACCAAAGGTTATTCATATTATCCTAGAGTCCAAGTGAATATTTGTACCATATTTGGGGACTTTCCTCTAGGCATTCTTGAGATATTCCATTCACAAGAATGCGGAAGATGAACGGACAACTCATAAACATAATGCCTCCAGCCACTGACTGTCGCCAGCATGGAGGTACAGCAAAACAGTTTTGAACAATAAAATATATCAACTGGTTAAAAAAAGTTTAAAAACAATGTAAAACCCCGTACTTTAAATTTATGACCAGGACTATGTGAATGAGTAATAGTTATAAGTGTTGCTGAACCCTGAACCCTGCGAACACTGATGAAAAAAAGAACAAAATCATCACAGACCATAAAATAACACAGTGGGAGGAGAAGTAAGGCCACTGGTGGCTGTTCGACTCAGTTTAAATTGTGGTAATACTTTGTCATCTTTGTTGATATTGGAGGCATTGTTAATAAGTATAGGAGTTTTTCCACAAGCAGTTTCTACCAATGAATTATCTGTGATTCTGATTGATATTTGCCAATTGATTAGTTAGACTCATATTGTAATTACTCAGTATGATTAGAGCAACTTGACACTTGAGTGACTCTTTGCATGCTGGGTGGAGGATGCTGATAAAGACATGGAGATCTCTTAACCAGTAGAGAATTATGTACATGATGGGTATAAGCAGAATCAATACAGTGGTCTGTAATAAATACACATGATTTATAACCTTGTCAGTCCAAATGTGGATGAAACTTGCCAAGAAAAACAGCTGCAGAAAGGTCTTGAGACAGAGAAGAACTCTCTTTCTGATTGAAGCCAAAACCACAACATCAAAAATCTTAAGTTTCATGAAAGATGGATCTGATGCTGCTCATGTGTAATGAAAACAAGGATGGAAGTGAAAAGAGTCTGAACTGCAGCTGGCTGTGAAAAACTTGTTTCAGGAAATTGTAGGGACAACATCAAGAGGGCGAAGATGTTTTATATGCAATGTAATCTTGGACAAGATTGGAGTCAAAATGGAGCCAAAATTTCTACGGATATTAGAAACTGGCTGTGAAAGAAATAAACTTTTAAAAAGTTTGGCGTGTTTGTTGCCAATATTTGAGTGAATATAGCATTATTAATTATAGATTATATAGAGAGAGTTGAGTCATAATGAAAAAGCCAACTATTAAAAAAGGAAAAACTGAAATATCACATTGACATGAATCTTCTGACCCTATGAGATTGAAATGTAGCTCAGGAGCCTTCGGTTTCTCATGGTCATCTTTGAGATGTTTCCACATCTTGATTGGAGTCGAGCTGCAGTGAATTCAGTTGATTGGAAATGATTCAGAAAAGCATAAACCTGTCTATAAAAGGCCTCACAGCTGACAATGCTGTGAGGTCAAAGGAACAGAGACCTGGAGAAGGCTACAAGAAAAGCCTGCTGTGAAGGTTCTAAAGAGCAAACTGCACATTATTCAAATAGAGGAAGTTTGGAAGAACCAGGATTGGGGCAGGAATTGGTGAGGAGAAAAAATATTTTGAATGTATTAAGGACTGCAACAAAACATGATGTGAAAAAGGTCGGGGGGACTGAATACTAATACATTGTATTTTTCATACAAAATGCACCTATGCTTCTGAGAGTTAACCTTCCTGAACCTTGAAGCTAATGAATATTTTCCCTTCACTTATAAGTAATTGACAGATTAGTAATATATCCAATTATGGTAAATGAGCGACATGCTCAGTCAGTGGTAACCAGAGGACTGTCAGTTTATTGTTGCTCCTGAGGACGCCCCACTGATTGGCTGCTCATCCAGCTGCAGAGAAAAAAGGGCTGACGACCGTCTCCAGTATAATTGGGCAAATGAATCAATTACATCAATGGCAAATTACAACATTCATGATTGATTCTTGGAAAAATCGAGCATAGATCGTCCCGCAGTTCGATAGTTATATATTCATGTTACACAGAGCATATTCAGGAACTAATTAAATCTCAAAGGAGAGGATCGATGTTTGAAGTAGCATGAGAGAACTATTGATCGTACAGAGATCTCTTGTAGCGGTGATTTAAAATTTTATGACAAGATACAAGCTTTTATTTTGATTAAGTTGTTACATCCTCAAGAAAAAATAAAATACATAGAATATAGACATCACAGCAGCCGAAATTAATATAGTAAATCCAATAACCTTTGGGTAAAACAATGTGTTCAATTAGATGATACTAAACTCCTGTATCAGCGAACAAGCTGCACAAACAGATATCTGCTGTTTGCATCCTCACTGTGTGTAATGTAACATTTATTGCAATTAAATGTAGGCATAAGACTGATATTAGGCACAGTGCTAATGCTCGTCTGCACAGCCCTTACAAAGCAGCGTACTATAACTATCATCAGGAGAGTTCACTTAACAGATCAATACCTCAGACAGCAGGATTCGAATCCTCATGTCCCAATGCAAGGACAGAACAAATATCAATGAAACCATAGTTATGAGGCTGCTCATGCTCAGATAATTTCTTCTATCCAAAGACAAACATCTTAATACTTCCGTCTGTTTTCTACGTAAGGAATTACTGGAATAATGATGCATACAATACAGTTACACTGTCTCTATAAGTGTTGTAATCCAAGCTTCTTTGTTCATTGTTTTGGTACCGATGCATGTGACTAGATGGGTTATTATCATATCAATTACAAACCCACACACATCTGGGTTGTGTCTGCAATGTGAAATGTCAATGTGCTTTATTCCTGGTACAAATAACTCAATAGCTTATTGGTGCCAGCTCAGATGTGCAGTGATATGACACCTGAGTGGACAAAATTGACCCCTTTTCCACACGTCAGGGGTGAAAACACTGTGCACACACACCTGTCACCTGCGTTGCTGTTGCATCAGAATCACAGCAGTTCAACTGATTACAGTTGTTATGGAATTTTCATAGACACTGTCTCTTGTCCTCTCTGGGGCAGAGTGCAACAGGCTGTTGTGTTTGGGAAAACTGAGAGCTTGGTGAAGGTCAAAGGCTTCACTCCCTAGACATCATAGATATGACACTGCGTAAGCAGGCAATACTGTCTCTATAACTAGAAAATACATTTGATTGTTTAGGAAGTAGCAGGCCTATAGATTAAATGATCTGCTGGGGTTTAAGGTGTAACTGCAGGAAAGCAGACTTCAGAATATGAGAGAGCATCATGCACAGATGTTGAATTCTGATTTTCTCCCTGGCCAAGCTTCAATAAATAATTCAGCACAAGATGTCAAAGGGCTCCTGAACGCTTTCTTCACTGATGAGTTGACCATTGATCAGCAGATTTTCCAAAACAGCAGTGGGATGCACACGGCACTGCTCGACTATGCAAACAATGCTATCCATGCTAACTAGCTGAGCTTAAGCCTGAGAGAGGTTTTATAAACACACATTTAACATCTCAGATGCTGACAGGAGGACCAACATGCAGCCGAGACACGACGGATCAATTTTTCCAGCCTGCACAGGTGGCAGCTCACTCTCACTCTAACAAGAGAAAACGTGCATCTACTGGCAACTGAACATCTAAAATATTCTGCTTATACTCGCCGGTGTGAAATTTGAAAAGAAAGATAAGAACAGAGTTAATAGTTAATATTGTTGGGGGCTTTTCCATGATGGAAAGCTACAAGCAGCTCCACCTTGGTTTAGAAGTGGGTTTTCTTCTCCTCGATATGTAAATAAATTGATGTTATACGCCACAAGTCAACTTTCCGTTACTTATATTATGAATTTGTTATAATTGGCTTCCTGTCAGCATTGTTATGGAGCAGATAAGGGGAGTTGTAGCAACTAGTGGCAGTGAATATTGTATAATTCCCGAATTCATTTTGACTCATTGCATTGATGCCTGCATTGATTTTAAAACCTGCCAAAAGAAAACTGCAGACCTGCAAACTGACGGGAATTTGAGAAAATGAAATGGTTCAAATTGTCAGGCTGGTAAAAAAATAGCTTAACAGACAAACAGTAGTATTGTCCTAATATTTTGCCTATTTAGATTATTCTACAAAGACAAATTGAAGCAGAACCTTAATATATCTATATAATCTCCTGAGAGATCCTCAAACTTAAAGTACAATGATGGTCATAAAGGCAACCAGACAAATTTGATGAGGAAAAGATTGTGGCTTGGGTTACAATAGGTGTTTTCTCAAAGTCTTTTGTTATCATTAATTAAAAGCATTTGTAAGAGACGTGGTTGCAGGCAAGAGACACTAAGCGCTCTTTGTGCATTCCTGCAAAGCTTTTTTCACCTTAATAGTATTTTTTGTAAAAGTAAAAAATACATTTAGTATAGTCCGGCCAAAAAGTCAAAGTCAGGTCTGCACTCAATTTGTATTTTGAACGGTTTGCCTTTGCACTGCAGAAAAATCACCAAAAAGGTCCAAGGTTCATCTCACACAATGGTAAAAGGTTAAAATCCATTCACAGCTGAAATATTGGTTGTGTCATTTACAGCTGCACTTCCCTTCCACTCTCCCCTACGCCATTGACCTTTTTCTACTGTCCACGTCTCAGTGCCAGTGGAGGAGAGTATTTTGGCCACACTCCATCTCTTACCAAATGAGGCCAACTGAGGAGGAGAATCAATGTGTTTTTCCCCTAGTCATAGGAAACAGCTGTCATGCTGTCGTCTGGTACAGCGCCGGGCTGACTTAATGCCAGATTCAGCTGGGAGAGTCGGCAGGGAGGAGAGAGCTCCCCCCCTCCGTATAAGCTCCTACTGAAAGCATCACCTGAGCAAATTTCCACTTGCTCTGCCTCCCAGCTACACTCAAACCAGAGGGGACACAAACAAAGAACCGGCAACGTTCCAGCAGGGTACCTTCCTGGCACCGCTGCTGCATTTCAAAATATCCATCCCAATTAACTGAGTATCACTTTTATACGTCCTTGGATAATAACAAGCAAATGTTGAAGGTTATGCGTGGAGGTAAATGATCTGATATAATAATAATAAAAAGCCTGTTCATATAGAGGCAAAGACACTGACAATAGTTTCAGGGAGGGAACGAAATGCTTGAAAATAAAAATTTGAGCGGGGAGGTTTCCATGCAGACCATGACCATGTGTTTCATTAGCAGGACCTGACCTTATCTCCCAGAGATATGGCCAGCATGCATAATGGGAGTAGGCCCTTTGTGCCAAATGCTGCGGGCCAGATCCCCATATACCTCTCTGTGGGTACAGACCACCCCTCTTTCCTCTTTCAAGCCACAGCTGTACACACAAATACACAGATACTCAGGGATGCAGACAGGCGCATACAGAAAGCCACTCACCTCCCATGTGTTCAACACCTCTTTCATGTTGCTCTTTGCAGTTACTCCCTCCAGAGGCTGCCTTTTTATGAGTCAGGAGGTGATGCCTGAGATTGTAACGAGGCTCACACCCTGTTAGAGACACAATCAGGTTTTATTTTACCAGGAAGCAATAAAGGACAACAGTGAAATCTCCATATCAATCTTAAAAATGCATGCATGTCACAAAACCTTCTTTGATTGCTTTAATTAAAAGAAAGGGAGCGTGCATGTGTATACACACACACGTGCACAGTCCTGAGACTGTTTGTACAGTATGTGCATGTGCACAATAAGACGAGCATCTGTGCAAAGCTCAGAGACTAGCAGAGGCTACCTGCTCCATATTCATGTGTTTCCCCATATGTGATCCACCACTGTAAACAAAGAATATTAAACACAGGCAGCCTAATGAATACGTACACATATTACTCACAGCGCGACGAATCGATAGAAATTCCTCTTTCATAAAATATTTATTGAAGTAATATTCCCCGAGCCGATCACTAGAGTTCAACAGCAGACCTGAGCCGAACACAACAACTCATCACAACACAAATCCTGACTTAATTAAATACATTAAGTCCATCAATCATCCCCGGCACGGTGGATCAAAATCACTACAAAACTAATATTCACAGGAACCACGGCTTCCTTCGACATTTCACCGTAAAGATTTTGCAGTATTCGTGAAATATGCTTTGAAGTTTTCTGCTTTAAAATCCTGTTTCTCATGATATTGATAGAACAGTTGAGTCTCATCACCTCTAAATCACATCAGAGTGAGTGTACAATCTCATTAATTTTCCAGGATGTGTACAGAGGCACTTTGGTATGACTGTGCACTGGAGTCTGGGACACCAGCGAAGCATGACAGCATTGTGGGGCAACGACTGGCACCGCGGTTTTGAAGACAAGTAATAGAAAATTCTGCTTCAGACACCACACCCGCCTCACCACCCATCCGCTGGGACAGACTCTGCTTTCCAAACCTCTACAGCTGCTTTTTAGTTCTTCCTCACAAGGCCTGCAACTAGATTTGAGATAGATGATGCCATAAAACCTAAACATGCCATAAATCCCTTTTTAAAACAGTTTCTGTCTACCTATATTTAACTTGGAGATCTATTACATTTATTTGTATTTAATAATTAATGAAGCGATTCTGCATGTAAACAAAAATGCAGCCTACCCTCTTGCCTTGTGTCAGCTTGAAGACAAATAGCGATTGAGCTCCCTCTATTGGATTTAAGCATCAATCTGCATTCTGTTCAGAGGTGGGTTAGAGGGGCCAGTGATAGATTTTCTATCTTGTGTTTTATTTCTAAGTTATATAGTTAACTAACATTGAGCCTAAACTGATTAGTTTCCTTCAATCTCTATGATTTGTATGCTTCTTAACAGAGTACCAATTTAAAAATGGGTTTTTGCCTAAAACTAACAATTATTTAAATTTTTTGTCAGATATTCTTGATTAAATTAAATTGTCACTTCCCAAGATTACCTTTACAAATGTCTTTTAATCAGCCAACAGTCCACAACCCAAATATATTCATGTTTAAAAAAAAACAATAAAACAATATATTTTCTTTGATGGATTTGGACTTATTATCACAGAGTCGCCTCATTTGAAGAAGATAACTTCTTCCCGGCACATCAGGTGAATCTCATTGATACAAAGCACAAACTGTTCCTCTAAAGTTTTTCAGAAACATCTTCCGCCTGTCAGGTGGATGATAAAAATCAGGCCATGAAGCAGTCGCTGTCAAATTAAATTACCTTTATTCAAAGAGGAATTATGAAAGTAATGTACTGTGAACAAGCTTTGATTTGGTATGAGCCAACTTCTTGAACATATTCTCCTTGGGATTAATTATTCATAGAATCTAAGCACTAAAAGCATCAACATCAGGACTAAACACATAGACAAAATGTATCAGCCTTAAATCTTTGTTTAGTAATTTAATGCACAGCCTGTAACCGAGGCTACTTATTATTCCTGTTTCAAATCGGTTGTGCAGCGACCAGTATGGATTCAACCAATTTACTTGTGGATCAAGTGACTCAATTCATTTTCTTAATAAGAGCAGGAGTTGCAGAGAAGTGGCCGCATTGAATAAAGCTTCACAGAGTCTGTTACAGTCGAACTCATTCCAGAAAGTTTTTGTATTTGCTGCAGCAGCAGAGTCCAACTTTCTGAGCAGGAAAGTGAAGCCGAAGGTTCAACTTATTATAATGCTGCCTGAAACTAACCTCAGCTGTGTGTCCATCTCCCCGGCACCTCCTCATGAGGGACACCTGATTATTTGTCCTCAGTCTCGGACCGTCTCTGACTGCAGCCACATCCCTGCAGACACACTTCATAAAGCAACACCACTCAAGTGTGCTTAACACAGTCCACAGTCGAGCTGTCACTCCGAACCATATTACTTAAGCTCCCTGATGATCAAAAAGAAAATTTCAAGCGGCTACTTTCAGACCTTGACAAAAAGAGATTGGACGTCAGGCTAAGTATTTGATATCTATGACAGGTTACGGTGTCACCACTCTTCCAGGACTCACAAAAAATTGGTTTCTTTCATTAACTCAAGCACGAGAGAAACATGAATGAACAAACTGAATCCAGTCCGAGTATATATTTAGGACAGCCATGTTCATGTCAGGCCAGGAGATTAAACAACAGCCATAATAGAGTCTCACGTCCCAAACAAAGTGGTTTGCTGCTCTATCAACAGCAGGTTGGCCACCGGAGGGGCCACCGACATTTCAGATGGGCCACATCTTAACCCCCTCAACATCCATCCTCTCAAACATCTATGAAATATGTATGTGAGGGGGGAACCAGTCGGAGAGGAAGCAGGGAGAGCGTGTTTGTAGACTTCATAAATAATTGGACTTGGAAAGGTTACGTTTAGCATCAGCTGGACGGAGAAAGAAGAGTATGAACGTGGCTCTGGAATTGGCAGGAGCACATTGGTGACCAGACCACAAGCATGAAGACACCTCTGATATTTATACTGACACATGTGCGGCACATGATGTGCCTTTATGCTCCCGCACACATGCACAGCCTAAATCACCCATATATTTACATGCGGTTTAAGATTTTACTCATGTTACAATTTCAGTACACAGGCTGTCTAAAATAAAATGCAAAAATATAAAAATACATACATTCATGATGTATTTTATAAAGCATCGGCATGCTGCGATCTCGGAGTTAATTATTTCACTATATTCTGAGCACTGGGAGAAGTCACTTGGGAACCTTTTGCTCAAGTAGCCTCATTTATAATCAGCTCAAACCTGGCTCATTTATCAGTTGAAATTATTCAATGGTGCATGCCTCATTAATACAAAAAAAGATGACTGCATTCACTTTATTTGCAGGGTAGCAGCACACCACTTAACACGATTCTCCAGCAATAACATACTGTATTTTCATGCCATGTAATCCATCTTGTAGAAAGTGTTGCCTTCTTCTTACTGTTGCCTCTGGCTGGCTGTGCTGCACTAGATTTTTGCCTTTTTCACAAGGAAGAAACTCCAAAATAGAAAGAAAACTGAAAGAAGCTAAATTCTATAAAGTTAAATCATTCAATTTAGACTGTGCGGGAGGAAGGACAGAGGGACAAGCAGCTGTCTCCAACACTTTTCTTTGCTTGACCTTTCCTGCCAGGACGAAGAGGCTCCTCTAAAAAGGAGCGGAGAGGCAGGAGCTGATGGAGCGATGTCTTTAATGAGGTATGCTGGGGCTGTTGTCTCTCCTTTTAATTAGACAATTATGCAGCCTCCTAGGGACGAGGGAGCGTTTGGGGTCGTATGGGAGGGGGCGGGCGATGCCACGATGCCACACAGAGGTAAAGAGACTAAATCACAGGTGACTCCCTCTGGGGCGAGCACAGACCTCACTCTCCATTTAGGAGCCATTATATGCTCAACCTATTTAAATTCAGTTCAACCGTCTTGGTTTATTTTCATTCTGCTTTTTGATTAGTCCGGTAATTACCATTCCACACTAACACTTCTGCAGTCCGTCAATGTCAGATGGCCTTTTTCCAAAAGCCGACGACAAGGAACTTATACCTCAAAAGAGGATCTACTGCGGATTCTTTGCCAAGTAAACAAATACATTTGCGAGCAGGACATTTGAAGCTGAAGCAAGATTTCATTCCACCAGTGCCTCATTTTGCACCGGAGAATTGTAATTACAGATTCACTGCCATCTGGTATCTGCGCTTGTCTCTGCCCATTCTTTACCGGTTGCCAAATCCGGCTCCGGTTTCCTCCACGGTGAATTGCTTTAACCTCATGTCTGCTGTCCCTGCGGATGTGTCGCTACACTACACGCTCAGACGGGCAAAACCAAAAGCACAACACACGCAGGAGGTATGAGATACACAGCGAGGTGAAGGTTGAGGCAGCACGGATCCACTTCTAAAGAGAGGTCATAACTCACATAGATGAATTGCCGGAAATCTCAAAAACTGATGAGACAAAATTCATTTTGGTGATGTATGGAACACTTCTCACTGCAGTATTATTTGTACATTTTTCAGCACAACTGAACGCCCCCCATTTCCTTTGTTTACTCTTTTTTCTTCCATAGAAAAGCATAAATCAATGTATCAACAAAATCCTGAAACTACATCATTACTGTTATAGACATTTTAGGAAATATGTTTATTTGCCTTTTTGCTAAGAATTAATTGAGGAGATCCACTCAACTTTCACTTCCTTCCATTTTTGATTTTGCCAACGTCAGCAGCCAGTTTGCTCGTAGACTGGAAATGGGGGGGACTGAAGTCTGGCTCTGTCCACGTATAAAAAAGATATATAAATCTAAATGCTGACCAGTTCTTCTAAAGCTCACCTATGCAGTGTCTCATTTAATAATCCATACAAAAGCAAGAACAAAACTCAGTAGAGCACATACTTCCACCGAGGCCCAATGCCTCAATCATCAACAATCGTTAATTATTCCCCTGGGAAAACAGTGATAATGTCAAAAACGCCTTATCCCACAATGTTAAAGAAAGTAAATACAAATTCCTGAATTCACCCCTTTGTCCAGATCTGCGCCAAAATTTCCTTGAGCCATCCCACAATTCCTTCTGCTGACATATAAACAAATAGACAGAGGTGAAAATATAACTGACTTGTTGTTGTTGTTGTATGGGAGATTCTGGAATATATCCTGGAAAGTACTTCATTAACTCTCAAGATTACTTTTTACCTTCAAATAAAACTAGGCTAGCCATTGTCCCGTACCCAGACTTTATACAAGGCTAAGTTAATCATTTACTCCGACAGATATAAGAGCCGTAACCATTAGCTACAACTCACAATCAGAAAATAAGCAGATTTTCCAAAACATTGAACTATTCCCACAAAAGCCTCCCTGAGACTGTATATTGTTGTAGATTTGTAAGAGAGGAACACACGTACTGTATGTGCAGTCTTGTAAAATCCCAACTGCAGCTTTAACTATAAATCATCATCAGCATCCAATCTCTCCCTGCACTTATTCATATGCAATTCAGAAAACGAGCGACATTTCCCAGAGAGGGAGGCAGCGGCCCAGCCGAGAGCCCGACTGTACATCACTGCCACCGCTGCACTTAGAATAACATGAAACCACTGCCCCTCACGATATCCCAGCATGAAAAACGCTCATTATGTGATGACCGCGTGGAAGCTGCTCTGCGAGACAATTAATCCAACATTACCACTGGTTCATCCCCAGTTCAGGCTCTACACTGACGGTGTAAAATGTCTGTGTTGTCTGTCTGTAGCTGAGAGTTCACACCACCCATTTTGAGGAGGTCTGACCACAAATGAGCGAGTTTGCGAATCATGATGATGATTTTTGGGAGACAATTTTTGCTTCAGACAAACACTTAAAAGAGAGCAGCACTTTCCAAAGAACGAAAACCTGAATGCAACATCCCACAAGGTTTTATAAGATTTCAAGGCCCTCTCAGTTTTGGAATATGACCAAATATTTACCCCAAACAGTTTGGGATCGTGTTCGACCCTCATTTGGAGAGCTGAACAAAACAAACAATTGAAGCAAACAATGTTCAGTGAGGCAGAGACATCCACAGCCATGATAAAACCTCATTCAGAGGAGAGGAGTTCAATGTTCCAATAAAACACATTACAACTGATGAGAAAACTTCTGGAAACTAAACATGCAGACTCTGTTCAACTCTGTCAAAATAACTCCACAGACTTACTTTTGAAGGCCAGTGTGAGTCTGGATGTCTGTGTCTGCACAGGCCTCTTTGACAGTGAGCAAACAAACTGCTCCATTCAGCTGCTGGTTCATGTTTGTCCATCAGTAATCCTTCAATATAGACCTGCTTTGTCTTTTAAAAACTACTAGATAAGACTGTTGCAAAATATTAGCAGCTACTGGCTAATTCCAGTGTATGGTGGCTGCTGAGGGTCATACAGACTTTTCTTGAGTTTCCAATTTAAATTCTCAACACACACTTGTGGAGGTGGAAGCCTCTCCTTGATAAGAGCTGCTGTTATTCTCTAAATGCAAAGGAAAGGAGCCTCAATGCCTCCTATCTTATCTCCTTCAGCAAAGGACACACTGCACCATCCTTTACAAAAGGAAGGGAGATAATGTCCCACAATTCCTTGCAGCAGCAACATTTAAAGCGCCGCTTAATGCTTGTGACATGATCCAAAACTGATGGAAATCATCACATCCTCTGTTGGGGATTACGTAAAACTGCTGAGAAAAGTTTTTGAATGTGCCTTAAAAGAGAGAGCTTTGGGTAAATTTTACACATTAAAGAATAACTGGAATCTGGAATAATTTTAACTGTGTCAAAAAGTGTTTGAAATATAAAAAAGTCTTGATGTTCTCAGGTTGATATGAATTAATCCAACAGAACTCGTTCCAAATAAACATCAAGTTGGAATCATGTATTTTTAAATCAGTCTTCCAGTCTAACATTGGATGCTGTTGTTTTTCCCCTCACGTGTGATTCAAAGATTCATGTCCCTCCAGCTTTTTGTTGCATAATTTTTGGGTTTGTGGTGTAATTTGTAATTTGGAGCCTTTACATTATGAATCACACACATACATCATTCACCAGCACCAGGAATAAGGATAAAATGAGATATAAAGTCATCAAACACACACACAGACAGACACGAGTACTTATCCAATATATTGGATTAAAAGAAATGAAAAATATAAAAAAGATGTTTAGTATTGGACCATATGAAATGTTGTGTTAATGACCATTATTAAAGGAAGTCATGATAAAAACATTAATTTGCTGCTCTCCTATAGTCTTCACAGTATTTCATAATGAGCTCCATCTAATTCATTCTTTAGAAAAACACCATATGCCAATGAGCCGACACTGCGCAGGGCACCAGGGCCTGTGAGCCCTCGTCCAGGCTCCATGGATTTGCGTTAAATTTTTTTATTCTCCGCTCACGACCCAAGGTTGTGACTCTGCCTGGCCTCACGATTCCTGCTGCACAGTGTGTTCTCACTGAAGGCCATGCTGTCTCAGCTTTCTGTCCCACAATCTGCAAATGCTGCCCTTGCCCTCTCGACCTCCTGGAGCTCAAACTGTCAACCCTGCACAACCCCAGAAGTCCACTGTGTGGGGGAGGGGGGCTGGAGGTGGGGAATATATGAAAATGGAAGAAAAGGGAAAGAAAGATTAAGGAAACATGAGAGAGGCAGAGAAGGGGCTGTCGAGCAAAAGACAGAAAACAATTTCGAGCGGTGAGAATGGGGAAGAAAAAAAAGCCAAAGCACTGGAGATTGAAAGGCCTCTTCCTCTAATTTGCACCGTATTCATCACCTCCGAGGGCAGGCATGGCACCCTTGGCTGCAGGTCAAAGGAAAAGGCAATTTCCCCTCAGCCCGTGTTCAAGCTGCTTCATTCCTCATGGATAAACTGTACTTTTGAAATGTGTAGAAGTGAGAGCATTCATCACCAAGCCAGGCCTCCCCCGTCCCTCCTCCTCCTCCTCCTCCTCCTATGCAGGAAAGGCTGGGAGAAGCGAACATGTCTGATTAATAACTTTCTCCTTGTGCAGTTAAGGGCCGCTCGACGGGGCCACTGTCAGTCAAGAGGGGCAGCGTTGGGCGCACTGCCCACCTAATTCGCTTACTGAGCACTGGGCAGCGTGCCCACCCAGCAAAGACGCAGAGCAGACTGTCTCGGGCTGTCAGATGTTTTTTTTTCCTTCTTGGAGATCCACCATGCTGGTTCTGCCAATGAAGACACCAGAGGTCTGTTACAAATCCACTCTTAACACTCACACATCTTCAGCTGGGAAAAGAGATGAAATTCTGGCAAATGAAAGTCAACAGGACAAGCGAACATACGCCGAGGTTTTGAAACAGATGTCAGAACAGAAGGACGAGCCGCACTTACATTAATGAAGGCAAACAGGGAAACTGTTACTGTTAAATTCAGCTTTTAATGCAAAGAAAACTGTTAAAATGTTAAAATCACATCCCGTCAATGTGGCAGCCAGCTCGACTTGAGAGGCAAAAATAAACTTCATTCTTCTCTCCTATCACATCAAATTTCCATCTCCCGCTCACACACTGAATTCCTCTCTAAAACATCACTCCCACTTCAGAGGGATGGAGAGAGAGAGGCCTGGAAGTAGATGGATGATGATTATTCAGCCACACTCTCTCTTCTCGTTCTCCTCTCCCCATTGATCCCGTCCCATCAGAGAGACTATAAATATTAATAGGAGGGCTTTGTTTTAGCAACCTGTGTGAAGATCAGAGCTTAGAACAATAGAAGTATCTGGACACGCATTTCTTTTTTTTATATTGCAGGCAGACAGGCGGGCAACCTGCCGCGTGTCCTTGGGGGAGGGGAGCCTGGGGGGGAAGCCCAGCCCTCAGCCTTGGGCTCAGTGCATTCAAGTCAAGGGCGGCTCAAGGGGAACTGCTGCTGTGGTAGACCTGCTTCAAAATGATTCTTTCACAGGCTGATGAGCGGTGGATGAAATCGTACACAAAAATACATTTGGTGAAAGACGGAACATGTACAGTTTGTGTTTGTGTCTGGTTTTTATGTGTTTTACAAAAGTCTTTGTACCACAAAGACAAAAATGTGTCTCTGGTTATCGTTTACATCTCTGAACCATAAGGGCATTATTTATAAAAAGATTCAATTCACCAAAATCACACAAGAAAACACTTGCTGAGTGTTTGGATTTGAATATTTCAGCATTTGGGGATCTGACAGTATGAGACTTTAGTCATCAGCCAGTTAGCATAGCTTAGCACAAACACTGGAAACAGGGGGAAATAGGTAGCTTAGCTTTGTGCAAAAGAAAATCTCCAGCACCTATAGCACTGTAGGATCCATGAGTATAGTCAGGTGGCAGTATAGTCATGTGGTTATATTATAACGATGGTCTTGTAGTATTTGTTATAGTTTTTTGTGTATATATATGATTTATTATTATGATCACAGTGATCAGTAACACTGGGTCACATGGGTGGTGATAACTCTGTTATTATTTTGCGTATAACTAAAAATAACTTCAGCTTCATTTTCCTGAAACTAACTTTTCCTTTTTTTGTCTATTCCCTAAAGGCTCACTAATCATCTCATTTGATATGGTTTATTTAATCTGTTCAAGAAATGAGTTCAGTACTTCATATTCTGTCCCTGATCAAGTCTGTTATATTTTGATTTATATTCCAATAAACCAAACAAAATATCTTTATAAAAAGTATAACTATGTTACAGAGATCTTAAAGTCTCAGCACATAAAAACTGTTCCGTTGGAGCCCACCAAATATAAAAGAGATGCTGGGTTTCTTGGTTTGGGGGAACTGACCCTTTAAATCGATTAAAGAGAAAACATGAAACAATGAAATACGTTAAAAATGAGCCTGTGGATTGGACTCTGCCTCCCCACCTCCCAGTTTCATTTAATGTCTCAGAATAACATGTGTTTGTGTGTTATCTGACCTCCATTTTCTCATCCAGACCCGCCTGAGAGGCCGAGCACGCGGGGTCACGGCACCCCTCCACTTGGATAAACATTTTAATGTTGTACCTGACATCATTGTAATCACAGAGCGGAATCCTCCCTCTGATCGCGGAGACAGTGATGGAGGGGCTGCTTGGGTTGCAGAAAATATCCTCAGGATGAAACCTGGACAATGGTTTGACCCGGGACACGGAGAGAATGAGAGGGGGGGGGGGGGGGAGATGGCTGCCGAATGGATCCCTCCGGTTAATGGGAGTTTATGATTTACAGCAGATGTTGGCCAACTCCTTTTCAATCTAGAAACAATACGTTTGACATGGGGCCCATTTCTTGAAGGGAACGAATCGATGATACAGAATGGTGTGGGTTTTATGAGAAGTTGCGCCACGCGGGAGTATGACTGATGCAAGGCGTCCAAGCTGATCGGCCGAGCGCAGACGCTGCCTCTGTGATGTGTGGAGACGGAGGGAAGCAGGAGGATGGGTGAGATGTAGCCACTGTTAGTGCCGCTCATGTATTCCCATTACCTAGAAGTCACAGAGCTATGAGGACAAAGAGGATGGAGACACTGTAATTTGAAACTTTCTCAGTCGAACCTTGAACCCAATTTATTTCAAACAAAATGATTTGAAAAGGACAAAGTCGAGTGTTAGAGTTTTGGAGAAATAAACACCAGGGAGTCATTACTAAACCCTCTTTTTACAGATGCTTCCAACATCTGGATATATGAAGTTACAGATTTGGGTTCGTGATGACGCACATTTTTGTTTGGAATTGGAAGAAAGTTGCAAATTAAACAGGGTTAAAATCATTACCAAGAAGATTATGTTTCGCTGCTGTCTGTTTATCAGCAGGATTACGCAAAAACTACTGGACAGATTTTCACGAAACTCCCAGTTCCTCTGCCTCTCTTGATTGGTCTCTCCAAAAGCTACAGCCACAATATAATTATAATATTGTTTTTCCTCTTTCTTGTGTAGTTTAACACCAGATTACAGACATTTAAATCTTACATTTTCAGCCTCTTTTGTTCACAAGAAAGTGTTCTCGACAGTCCTCGACACAGACATGTGGTGCAGCATTTAAAGAAATCTAATTTCAAAGTGCAGCGTCGGACTAAACTGTCACTCCACAGAGACATTTTGTCATTTCAGACGTCGCTTCCTCTCACAGAAATGTGCAATCAGCGGGGGGAGTGTTGACTGCAAGCTCAAATGGAGAGAAAGTGGAGCAACAACAGAGTCCTGTGGAGTTTTCGATGAATTCGTTCTCCTACATTTAAAAAAGTTTGTTTGTAATGTTAGTAATCATTAGCATGGCTCACGTAATGACACGTGATTTATTCATGTTGTTGAAATAAAATGCGCTGCCTTGATTTTAAATGGGAGTAAAACAAAAATAAATATATGGAAGAAATAGCAGTGGGAGGAAACAATCAGAAACAAACAGAATTAAGAACAGTGGGGTGTGCTGCTGATGGAGCCTGTCCAATGGTTTGAGAAGGGGGGGCAACGACTAAATGAAAAGGCATACTGGGGCTAAAATTGAGATTTTTAGAGCTGAACAGAAGAAGAAAAGAGCAGGTACACAAGGTAAGAAGAAGGTAAAGAAATGAATCAGGAGCACGTTGTCCCTCTTTGTTGTTCAGGTCACAATAGGAGCCCCAGCCAACAGAAGAGCGACGCAGAAACGTATGTACACTTGACTGGTTTGACGACACAAGGCCGTTTCTCTTCTCCATCTTGAAGCCCTATTGAGAGAAACAGCATGGTGTGTGTGCTTGTATTTCATTTGCTGGGAGCCACTCGAGAGTCTGCAGTGTGACCTGTAAACAGGTTTCTCTGCCTCCCAGCCCACGGTGCACCGGTGTCGCCCATATCTGCCACAGTGGCGAGCCAAGCGTCGCCCCAGTCACGCTCCGATGGCTCAATTTAAATGGAAATTGGATGAACTGCTTGGAAGTGATCCAGCCATCCAGAACAATTAACCCATATTACCGGCAGGCCTTGGAGGAGCCATTTGACTTTGAATGCAAACAGGGGGAGGAAAGCTTGAGGTATTTAAAACTGCTGGACACAAAATAGCCTCAAGTGCAACAAAGACGTTTGTTGCTGCGTTTAGTACAAGAGATGTCAACGAGTTTCTTTTGAGTAGGATTTAAATGAACGATAATTTCACTACACGGTGTCATTTGAGTGATAATAAAACTGTATCCGAGGGGTTTCTATTATTGCTTCACTTGATAGATTGAAGCCCACATCCTTATCTGCAGAAGTCACAAATATGATGCTGTCTGAAACTGAAATTTACAACCAGCATTAGAGGCAAAACCATTCACAGATAGTAAAGGTCTCTCTTATCAAGACAAAATAAAAAAAAATTCAATCAACTCAGTCGAAGTCACTTTTCATTTGTCTCCACATTGTCTGTGATCTGATAAGCAGACCACAAAAATATTTGTTCACGTTTGCAAAAGAAAAAGTAATGTCCCAGAATAGCTGGGTGTTGTAGTTTCCTTTAGAAAATGTTATTCAAACAGCGGTACATAGTTTTTAAATAGGGATTTTACAGGGACTATTTTCAGTTCACACATTTGCTGCTTTTTTAACACTTATGATGGCAGGATGGTGCGTGTCAGTCCCACGTTCATGGTAATGAAGAGAAAGTAATCTGCGTCAGTAGTTCTTTCTCAATAAAAAAAATACATGTATAATCAAACTTCCATATACCTCATGTATAATCATACTAATATACTATTTCTCCTTAAATCTTCAACCATAGTAGCATCCTCTACATTCTTTATTAGGTGTTACTCTGACAAATGTATCGTCCACCTTGTATTGGCTGAACTTATCCTTTAAGGTGATGGTGACATTACTCAATGATGAAAGGTTTTTTTCTCCACTGATTCACAAGAAGTTCAGACGTGCATTCAAAATCTATTTAGAGTCAATGCACATCATTAAAAATTGAACAGTTAACAGCATCTAGACATTAAAAGAGAAGTGTTATATTTTAAAGAGAGAGAAGTGGGAGCTCATCATTTGCTTCGTGTCTGGTGACATGTTTCAAAAAATGACGGAAGAGGAACATGGCACGATCTTGACATTAAAGGATCAGTTCACCCAAATAAAACTATTTCATTCATCACCATTCTATTGTGTTGACAGCAGATGACTCACTGACAACTATCTAACTACCCAGGCCTTATAAAAGAAAAAGCAGCTGGAATCAGAGCGCTCTGTATGCAGGAGACTGAGGCGTGCTGGACTCTCCAGTCAGTCAGGTAATGGATGAAATTGTGTCTGCTGCACAGCTTATAAATCGCAGTGCTGGCAGTATTTATCTATGTCTCAGACAATCCAAGTGGGAGATGGGAATGGTGAAATGAGAATCAACAGCCGGCTTCTCCTCCCCTCAGCTCCTGTCAGGTCATTTCACCCTCCTAACCCTCCTCTCCAAGGCAACATGTGAGCAGAAACTGATAAATATGAAGCAAGTGGCGAGCCGCCTCCCTGGGACCCGCCGCGTTCCACACAATTTCTGGGGTCATTTCAACATACTTTGTCCAAATCTAACTAAGCTGCCTCTCTTCCTGAAATACCCTTGCAAAAATATTACGCATTTAAGCATTTATTTCTCTTTTAAACCACTTCCTGTCCACTATTACCACGTTGAAGACCATCGACTCTGATCCTTTGCATATTTCATCTTGCAAATCGGAGGTTTTTTACACTCCAGTGGCGGCAGATCTGCATCGTAATAAAAGGCGGCACATGAGATATTCCTGCTCTCCCATTCTAGACAATCAGCCTTTGACTCTGTCTCTAACAGTCACACCTTGTTAGCACATCTCCGAAGGATAGAATAGAGGTGACAGACGTGGTCATGGGGAAAAGGGTGGATGGAGAAAAGAGGACGGGAACACAGGGAAGTAACAATAACACGCAATTTCAGGCCTCATTGTAATTCCACTCTCATCTCGGTCCCAAGTGACAAGCGGTGAGCCACCCAGGATTCTAATCATTCCTGTTGTCAGATTGGTACCACAAGTGAGATCGACTTGATTGCTTGAACAAATTTGCAAAGTAATGATGCAATTTGCTGCAGAATGCCTTGGGAGGGTGCGGGCCGTCGGGTTGTTGCGGTCTGTGCAGAGACTCGCGGGAGAACAGGCAAGTTGTTGTCTTCGCTGGGAGGCTTGTCTGCAAGTAAATTAATATCAGTGTTAATCATTACACCTGCAAGATATCTGCATGGTCTCAGACGGAGGGAAACAACACAGTGCAGAGGAGAGTCAAAGATTTTCTTTGGGAAAATCCACCTTTTCACTTTATTGCTGTTAGTTAGACATCGTACGAAGCAGCCTAGCACAAAAACTATCCACCGCTATAGCAGAACTTCTCAAGATTCATTTATTTGAACATGTCAAGAGGTCACAACAATACTACGCACCACAGGCTGCACATAGGCACAACAGAATTCTGATGGATGTGTTGAGAAACAGCTGGGAGTTTGGTTTGGTTTTAGGGTTTGGTTTGGCATCAAATAAATATTTTATGTTTCTTTTTACCAGGACACACATCTATTATTGAAACCACAACGACAGGTTAATTTCTTCTAACCAAAAACGTACGTTATTTATTATGAGTGATTTAATTTGTGCCATATCTCCTGGTGACCAGTAGGGGGCATAGACTCATTAAAGTTTTGGCTTGGGAATCACAAAGTGTTATAATTGTATATGTCATAAACATATTCATTCATTTTATATTTAACAAACAAGATTCCACATGTTAATTAACGAGATTTAGATGTGGCCTCCAGGTGGCAGTTTTTGTTCTTTATGCTAAAATAAGCCAAGCTAACCAGCTGCTGTAGCTACATACTGTATCTGACAGACAGGAGCGTGTTATCAATCTCCTTGTCTAACGCTCTGCAAGAAGTGCATTCCCCAAAATGTTAAAGGTTTGATTTAAAGGATTAATACAACATGGTTTCAAACGTATAGACACTGAGTCTGTAACAACCCCTGCAACACTTCAGGAGCGTTTGATCCTCTCCTGTAATGAGTCATGTCATTTTCCACTAACTCCACTCAGTGAGCGCCGCAGCCTGATGAACCCCAATCATCACACCCCATGAATATGAATGGGTTGCTGTCCGTCAACTCATCGCTAATGGTTTAAGAGTCCAGTGACATGGTCGTCCGCCAAATATAAAGACCGCTTATTTCCAGCGTGCAAGATTCCTCACAGCAATTACTCCATTATTGAATTTGACACCTTGTAATAGAAAAGACTTACAGAAGGCCGAGGTGTGAGGAGATGAAGTGCGTATGTGTCCTGCACTAAAAGGACTCGTCGGTGAGTCATAACGAGACCTTGACAGCAACTTCACTCATGCACTCTTTGTAAACAAGTCCAGGACCAACTGAAATTATTCATTTTAATACAACTTTGTCAAACAGGGAAATGTTTGCCCACAAAGCATCTTCTCTCTCGCAAGGATTCAATATAAACTAAAACCTAAAACTGCAAAAGAAAAACTCCGGTTTTCATGTTTTATGTGGATGGATTTTATTCTTAGGTGTATCTTTGATGACCTGTTGTTCCTTACTTCCTCACAATAAAGCAAAGGATAACAACTTTAACATCTTTGGCCTGAAAAAAAAAACCAAAATATGATCAAATATAAAAGAGAAATGAAAAGTGGTGGCACTGACATTAACTACAGAGTTGAGGCACGTTACACATTTATATTTCAATATTTCTATTTGCCAATACTCAATTTGAGATACTTGAATGAGATCAAGTCAAATATTTGTTGTTTTTACTACACTACTAGTGGAGTATTACAGCTACTTACAAGATTGAAATATTAAATACAGAACAAACATGGTCTAATTTTGAAATTATATATTGTTATAAATTCAACAACCAGATAAAATTGGTTGGTTGAAACCAGTTCTGTTTCAACCAGCTACAGCATTAAAAGAGCTATTTACTGATTAATCACGAATGAACAAATGCTCAATACAGTAAATTCTTTCTCCACTGTAAATTATTAATGCTTTTTTGATGTAAAATGAACCTGTCTTAAAATACAACATGTGTTCTGGGTGCTTACACATTGGTCGAGATTATGGTCTAGATTTTCCCTGTCAGGCATCATCACATGCTCTATGCCACAGTGCGGCCGAGTCAGTGCTTCTCGTTAGATTGGTCTGTGTAGTGAACTGTTACTGAACCACCGCTGAGCTGCTGGAACCGCTGGAGCACCACTGGCGAAACGATCATCCCGACATTGGTGGGCTGCTCCCTGCTCCCACTGGCAAAGCAATCACTGTGTTATTTGGGAGAGAATGAATTACTGAACATTTTGAGATTAGACTGCTTAATCCCCAAATGAATGGCCCGGAGCATTAACAGAATACATTTGTGTCCTGCATCTGTATTGTGCGGCGTTCATTCTCCATCACCTGCCATTCCATGATTTTTAATGTGTCTCACATTATTAGCTATTTTTGTGGGACTGTGCAAGCAGGGATTGTTCCTTGTGACGGTCCCTGTAGTGGTAGCATAAAAAGTATGACCCTCTCATCTACTTTTTCTTTGTAGATAATCCAACTCTGTGTCTTCACGCATCTCCTGTGGCTGTGTTTGATTTGCTGTGGCCCTGACCAAAGCTCAGCACACTGTGGTGTTGGCCCTGATTACCAAGTAGCACAGATCTCTGCAGAACCCAGGAGCCAAACGAAAAAAGGCAGCAGAAATCATGGTTGGTTAGCACAGTTGAAATAAAGGCAGCAGAGGATATGAGAATCCTTGCACAATATGAATGAGTCAGAAAAGGCTCGGCCCTACAGCGATTTCCATCATCTCTCTCCTACTGTGATACCAGGTTGAAGACCGGAGCTCGCAGCGTCTCCCTTTGTCTTGCCTGAGATGGGTGATTATATAGCAGAGGCCAGCAGAGGAGACACAAGTCCGCTCCTCCACACTGAGAGGAAATGCAATGTTCCACAAGACTACACTTTCATTACTCCAAATAAATCTCCATTAAACAAATGCCACATGCATAATTATTCTATAGGAATAATTATAATTGTGATTAGTTTCTTCATGGGCCGACCTATGTAAATTGTGATTGACATCCGGCAAATATGAAGTGCATAAATCTGGTTTCAGAGATACACTGCAACACAACAAGCAGCAGAATACAGAGGGAACAAAGGGAGTTGGGTCAGAGGAGCATGCAAACATCCATAATCTAATATATACAAGCCTGAACTACTGTATGGTCTTTGTTTAACGAGTCCACAGTCATAGAATGAATTACGTTACACAGAATATAAAGCTCAACGTAAGGTATTCATATACGTTTCTGTCCAAGTTGTTATCTCCTGCAATTGACGTGAAACGTAATTATTAGAAACACTGTTCAGTATAAAACTACACCTCAACTTCACCTTATATTCAATCAAGCTGCAGCAAATCAGACACACTCACAGATATCGGTCCTCTGAATATGTCTGATTTTAAAAAAAACAACCTCACAACGTTTAAGAAAAAATAATAATACAAAATTCTGGCTCTGCCCCCTGATCCAGATCCAGAGCATCCGAAATCTGTGTAAGCACTGATATATATTTACACTGTGCTTCACTCTGTATTTGCATTGTTGTAGAACAACATCAGTGTCAAAACATATTTGTTTAGTATGAGCGCTGTAGTAGTTTTGAGCATGCTTCACTTTGTAAACTACATTATGTTCTCTGAGTCTGGTTAGCATTTGTATGCAGCATGAATACGTCCACAAAGCCTTACTAGCAGCTACGGGGAAAATGCTAACTGACTTGTTGAGAAAATTGCATTTATTGTTTAAAAGCATCAAACCTTCGTTAAGGCTCCATTTATAACTGGGTTGTTGTATTGGACTGCATTTGTTTTACCTTTGTGATACTGACGACTTTGTGTAAATATGACCTATAATCCGTCAATAAACAGGTGAACAAACATTCACATCCACACTGTCCAAGTTGACTCCTGTGGAGTAAATCACAGCAATATTTTTAGGGTATAAAAGCAGTGGAGACATTTCTAATAAAAGAAATACACCTGTTGGAAGTTAAATACATGATGCAACAGGACAGAGTGTGACTGTGGACTTTGATTTGTTTAATCTACACAAACAGAAGCCAAACAGTCACCTACCACCAGGGGTCCCTGTCTTATTTCTTCAAAAGGAAGCTGGAGTCTTGATCTGTCTGACTGTTCGGGGGTTCCCGCTGGCGTGGCATTCCCAATATTCATGTGGAGACGGTGGAGCCCATTATGACCAGTCTGTGGCTGCTGTGGGTTCCACTGATGTGCACCTTTCATCTCCAACCATCTCTGAGGATAACAATAACCAGCCCTCCCCACCCTTTGAACTCACCAGGTGGGGGCAGCAGTTCCAATAGGAAGTGAACAGATGACTTCGGGGAGGAGAGGGGGGGGGCTGTGTTTCGCATTTTTTGTTCACGCATTGTGCGGCTGGTCTGTCAATACATATGGTAAAACTGGTGTCAGCAGGTTTAATGCATATGCAAAAGAGCCAGACAGGTTGTGTGTGGCTTTTTTTCTTCTTTTACATTTTAATGGAAAACTGGGAACGACAGATAAAGCCATTGATAGAAAATGAAAAGAAAAAAAAAAAAAAAAAGGCTGTGCTTCGACAACCACAAACCAGAGGAGACATTTTCAGGCTGTGAGATCCAGACCTGCCCTTTGGAAACCAATCTCTTCAGAGCCACTTGGCTTCATCTACACCACCTGAAAAGAGGAAAACTGCCAAGATATGAGACAACCACGAGATTAACAGTTATGATATGTTCACATTTATTGTGCAGTGACTTTTATATACATACATTTTATACACCTAATTTACATGAACAGAAATAAATTAATCTGCTAATGTTCTCGAACTCATCTGGCTTTAGTGTTTCCACTGACTGGACACAGCAAACTTTGAAGGAGTAAAAGCACAATAATTCCAAGTGACACATGAGTGACAAGGCAGTTATACACGAGTCAATGTAGTTTTCATTAGTGTTATATCTTACACACATAAAGAAGCAGTTGGTAAGAGTTTGTCCGAGATAAGTTGGAAATCTTAAAAACAATAACAGGACTTTTTGACTGAACGTTTGAGGTCAGTCGTCAGTTGCTTTAAAAACTGGGTGACAAGGTCAGACAACAACGTCATGACAGAGCAGAGTCCCTGACAGCTTTATATTTGGAAATCTTTGTCTCAGCACAATTCTCTAAGAGTCACTTGTACTTTTAAAAACAGATTTTCTGGAGAGACTATACATATCAGTATCAAACCCAGTTAAGTTTTTAGTTGAACTTTTGAGGACACTTTACAATCAGTAATAATCTTTTTGAAAAACAAAAGTTTGAGATAATGTTAAAAAACAAAACAATCATCTGTATAGCAGGTAAGACAAAAGAATAAAAGAATAACTCGAAAGAAAAGGAAAAACTCACTTCAGCACGATATAGTGGTCATATTAGAATTATATTCGAATATTATTGTTTCATAGTTGTGTGATTTTTTTAATTTAAAATACAAAGATGTATTTCTTATGCATGTCTATACATTCCTTTCTTGCTATATTTTGTTGTAATTCAATTAAGGCATTAATTTATTCTAAAATATTCTTTCTTATTCATAAAGACTTATCATTTTTGGTTAGTTTATGTTTAGAAACTATCTACCATTGTTTCAGACAATGAAGCCAATCAGATGCCCTGCAGAGGTCAATATTTCCAATGAGAAAAGTCTTACTAACTGCATCTTTAATATGACTATTACTATTGTGCTACATACAGTATTGATCACTAACAGACACAAAGATAAAATACATCTTAGCTAATTAGTGTGTTATTTATAAAAAGTAAATCTAACAGGCTAATGTGAAAATCATCTTTAACTGTGTACATCGTAGTGTGTGGAAACAATCAAAAATACATTAGATGGAGGGGCTGGGGCCCACGCGAGTGGAGATGTGGCCATGGGGAAAATAAAACATGACCCACTGGAGACGTCATCTCTAGGTTTCCCATATACGCAAACTGTAAATACAAACATGAACCTGCTCTCATCTTTTCAGTCTGAAGGAACGGACAGGGAGTCTATCTCTCTACAGCTAGCTTATGATATACACTGACACTAACTAGAGTGACATGCCTATGTAACACGAAACAACACATCGACTCCAGCCTCCTCTTCACCGTACAGAAACACAGAGAAAGAATTTACAGGATACATTAATGGGTCTTAAGCACTAAACTGCTGCAAGCAGCGAGAATTCTAAGCTATCCATACATGCAGCTTGTGGTGAGTCACTACAGTACTATTCAGTGGTTGGTTGGCGGCTGTGTGAAAACCCAGAGTTTGTGTTTATTACTATTATTTCTACCACCAGATTTTCAACATGGCTCTGCTGTTCCATTAGCCTCACACTCCATCTATTCAGCCTCTCCTTAATGTGAACAGGTAATAACACGGCAGCCACCGCATCACCACACCATATAGGAACATCTGATTATTGCACACAAGCACTGAACTTGCAAATGTTCATGCAGAATGTATGAGGAACACACTACACTCAAATCAGTGGTTGCTCACTATGTGACAAATGACCATACAGTTCTTTGGAAGACTAAAATACATTGTTTGGGATGATCAGGGACATTTAACTACGTGGCACACTATCGAGCATTTGTTACACCCAAAGGTGGTGGAGAGAAGTGGAGTGATGTTTTAGAAAATCAATATTAAGATACTCGACACCATCTGACTGCGTTACAGTACCTTCTTTAGACAGTAGAAAAAGAGGAGTGTTAGAGATGATAATTGCACTGAGGAGAAAAAGGGAAGGAGACAAATTCTGTGAGAGAATCTAACGACCTCTTTTCCAAGCAAATTCTAGCGTCGGCATGTAAAATATATTACATCCATATCCAACATTCATAGCATTGTTTCTGTTAAAACACAAAAATAGTTAAAACTCACAGAAAGAATCCCAGCAAAGAAAGAAAATGATACCAGGAGTTCATCTGTTTGGAGATGAGTATAAAATTGTTGTTTAAACTAAAAGCCAAAAAAACTGAAATAGATGCAATCTTTTCAGACACACATTTCCCCCAGAAACTACTCCACAGACTAGACTACTGACTAGACAAGTGAAACGGTCGTAAGGCGGAAGGATGAGAGGAGATGTGAGAGTGAGACGGGGTTGTGGTGATGGACCCTGTGTGTAATGGAGCTTGCATCGTCTTCACCCCGACTCAAGGGGATTGAGAGCCTGACCTGTAGCTCTTAAAGCTGCCCAGCAGACTCTGCACCCCTTTCTTGACACGTCGAGCCACAGAGTCAGCAGGCGGAGTGGGCAGGCAGGAGGCGAGGCCTGGTGGACGTGCATCCAAACATTTCTGGTAGCGAAGCTGTAAAAAGAGGAACACAGTATAAATGGTGTAATCCAGACACTAGACTAAACACTGGAGTATACATGTAAACAACTGTGATTCACATTTGTGCTGGAATAGCTTTTGGCTTTGGAAAAGAACAAAAAAACTAAAGACAATGCATCTCTTCATCTCATCTCTCCATCTTTTGGGCTTTTATCATATGTTTATCTGTTTACAACTCACCATGCAGGCAGCCTGGACAGCCTCACTCAGACTGGCAGCGTTGGGCTCGCACCAAAACATGTGACAGGCAAAATCTCGTGGACCCTCCGCCATGATGAAAGCAAAAGTGTGGACGTCCTTCCCAACTCCCATGAAAGACAGGAAACGCACCCGGTTCTCTGACAGAACTTCCTCATTCTGGATAAATGACACAGTAAAATAACTTAAAGGTGTATGTAAAATACACTGGGACAGAACAATGGAATATTGCAAAGGTTAAAAATACGACAAA
The DNA here is from genome assembly GCF_024713975.1 of Paralichthys olivaceus. Taxonomy (NCBI): domain Eukaryota; kingdom Metazoa; phylum Chordata; class Actinopteri; order Pleuronectiformes; family Paralichthyidae; genus Paralichthys; species Paralichthys olivaceus. Next base: position 21,359,479 of record NC_091103.1, read on the forward strand.
CATTTAATAAAGATAATATAACAAAGCTCTTATGAAACTCAGTTCATGTTGGATTAAATAATTTTAAATATTTCTGTTTTAATGTCACATTTGTAGTTTGAGTAAAGGAAAAGGAGTATGTTGAATCAAATCTGAGTGAAAGGATGTGACATAAACAGCAACATTTGACATTAGAACATGTCGGCATCTGTGTTGAGGTTTCATATTAAGGAAATTTTGGTCCCTGATTTAAATCATCAGACTCCTCGTGTTGTTGTCTGTTACCTGTTTTGAAAGTATTGTCAGGGTGGCTGGTGCAACATTCACAGAGACAGGAGTCCAATCATTTTTATCTTTGCCATTCATTGCAGCCTCTAGCGCATCATTGATTATATCCACACCTGAGAAAGGAAAGACACACACGCACACACACACACATTGCGTTACTCCAGCACCCATAATCATGAAAACAAAATATTCTCAACATTTCAAAGCAGCTGAAGAATGAACATAAAACATTACATATTTAAAAGTGTGTTCTTACCGACTGGCTTCGCCACAGCTTCACAACCAAGATAATAAACATGGAAGCGCTGGAAGAGTTCACTTTTTGGAGCCGGAAACTCTGTTAATAAAGGAGGAAGCAATAAGTGATCTGTTGTCACACTTTGAATTTTGACAACTTTCAAAGTTAAGACACTTTACCTTCAACTGGGAAAACCATGGGTTTATCTGGGTCAGAGTTGAGTCTGCTAACTCCTGGCTTAGTTGCCTTTCTCTCCATCATAATCTAAAATTTAATTGAGGGATGAAAACATGTGAAGTTCATGTATGTAATCCATGGCTGATTATGAACAAAGCCACTGTATTGACTTAATCATGAAACTAAATTAAATGCAGCAGCGGCAGACCTTTGAGCACATCTCATGTAAGCTGGTGGCGATGTTCTTGGCGGGTGAGTCACAGCGGAAAACATGACATTTCAGAACTTGGGTCAAGTTGTCCCGAGCCACATAAGCAAAATCCCTGCAGGTGGAATCAGATGCAAAAGGTCACATTCACATATTCAATTATTAACACAGCCTAAATGTGTGAGCTATACAAATATATGCTTACGTGCACATAAACATAGACACATACACTGCAAGAAAAAACCTCACAAGACAATTTGAAAAAAGAGAAGTCAGTGAAGTATACCTTTCCCTTTTCAAGATGGAAAATGCAGCATGAAAGAAAAAACATCATGGTTAGACCAAAGTACAAGTCAGGATGTTCTTTTTGTATGTAATGCTCATAACCGTCCAGCAGAGGGAAGCAGAGTTCAATAAGAAGAGTAGGATGTGATCACCATGACAGAAATCTTCAGGAAAGTCAGGACACTGAGTCACTACAACAGGAGTGTGTATTACTTTAAATGTGAATCTACATGCAGAGTTAACTGTACAATGGTGTTTATTTCAAAATAATGAGAAAATCTGTGTCATCACACACAATCTGGGAGAATATGAAACTAAAGTGAAAATTCAATTAAAAAAGGTAAAAAGGTATCTTAATGAAACAATTATAAGACATATCCTGTCAGTTAAAGTCAGAGAGAGTTAGTGAACTATACATATGTTCCTATTTTTGGCCCTACAATGAATATAATGGATACTAACCTGCCGTTGTCTCTGCCCACACCCCAGACACGGATGCTGCCGATCGGCTGAGCATGAAGCAGAGTCTGTCCCAGTGGGTCGATCAAGTTCATGGTGTCATTCTCCAGGACCATCAACATGTCCTTACCCTGTCACAACACACACAGTCTCAATACGAGCAGCCTAGCTTCACAATATTTTACCCATCAGTAATATGTGATCTGTGGGCTGCTTTTGAATTAAGTTATCTATACAGACATTAGTGCTCACTATTTGAGATTTTGCTTCAATTCTAATACATGAAAAATGTTCTTAAGGTTTTTCAATATACAAAGAGCTGGCTTTAGTAACTGAATCAATCATTTTCAACTAAAATACTTAAACGCTAGATGCCAATATCTGACAATAACAACGATATTCAGCAACAGAGAGATTTTGCATTTTGGTGTCATTGTGCACTAATCATGAGTGTTAAACAAGTAAATTGTACTTTCAAATGCATCTTGATTAAAGCAGGCTGTTCAATCGTGTCAGTAAAATCCCCTCACCTCTCCCCAGATACCAGCAGTGTCATGAAGGTTGTGTTTGTGATAAGACAGCTGCCTGATGCAGTTGTTGACAGCAACGCTACTCTTGCCCGGTGCCATGTCCTCCTCAGACATCTCCACCCAGCCCAGTGAACGCACCGCGAAACACTGAAACGTGCAGATAACACAACATTAATAAAAAACAGGACTGTGCAGGGAAAGTGAAGAACACAGCAACAGAAATGTTGTTTCTGGAAACACTGGGACAATATAGATAGATAGATAGATGTGGACCTTGGTATTTGTAATTAAGATGAATTAACAGCAATAATGTCAATAACAATAATGAAAAATTGCTCATCAAAAAATGCAAGGGAAAGAATACTTGGCCTACCAGTACCAACTGCAATTACAGTATCATTTTCTATTATGTAAATCTAAGAAAAAATATTTTCCCATCACACACAAGACCAAACAAGCATTTATATCTACAATACTGATCACAACAACAAAAACAATTATCGTTTAGATTCTACTTATAAATTCCTCCGTTACATTTGAGCCTTGCTGAATATTCTGGAGCAGTTTGCAGCCATAGTGCAGCCCTGTGAAAACAAGCTCCAGACCCGATGCCAGTCTTTTGGTTGAGATCAACAGCAATGGAAGTTTTCCTAAAACTAAATCTGGTTGTGAGACAATGTTTAGTTTTATCATATTCAGGATATCGAACACTGATTTACCTTAGTTTCTATGTCTGTGGAGAGTGGAGCGAGCTTCTCGTCTTCCTCAGACTGGGAGATATTGTAGCTATAATAACAAAAGGTAAGAGTACAACAAAAGGAAAATCAGAAAAGGACAGAATGCTAAATAACCCTACAATGAATTAAACCACTTCCACAGCACATACTTGAGATTGATGGATGCATAGCGTAGAGTTGCCCCTTCAAACTCCTTCAGACTTTGATCAGGTGCAACTTCTCCCTCCTCCTGAAGTCACAGATGAGAAAAACAGACAAAAATGTCAACTTTGCTCAAAGCTGAGACATAAACTTGACAGGCCAACAGTTGGTGAATAAATAGTTTTAATACAAATATGATAACTGGCATCTTGAAATACTCAACAAATGAAAAAGCATGCCATGAGAAGTAGAGGGCTTGGTAAAAACTAAATTATGTTTTGTATATGTACCAATACTGAATAATTTGTCTGAACTAAATGTAATGTCTTCCAAGATGTACCTTCCACAATTCTGCTTCACCAGCTCCTTCATCTGTGCTGGAGAGTTGAGCCCATGATTCCTGCAAAATATAACAAAAGTTAATATTACCTGGGGCTTCACGTCTGTGTCTCCAGCCAAGTTAAAGGAGTGTTAGACCTCACCTCAGGCTCCTCACAGGGAGTAGTCTCCAGGGACATAGTGGAAGACATCATGGAGTCACCAACTTTGCCCATGGGTGAAGGAGGCTCCCACTGGGTGGTGCCTGTGGGGATGTGCCAGTAGTATGTGCCTGATGTATCTCGGACTCTCATCCATCCTGAGGGCAGGTCTGTGTCTGTCTCAAAAGCACTAGAGTCCCAAAAGGAATCTAAATGGAAGGAAGAAAAAGTGAAGCACAGGAAAGGAAAAATGTGTTTTATTTTTATTGCGCCATATCATACATAACTTTCATAATCTCAAGGCATTTTACATAGCAAGGTTGAGACCTTAAAATGTTTAAATAAACCCAAAAGTTCCACAATGAGCAAACACTTAGGGGACTGTAGAGGGAAAAAAACTCCCTCATTAACTGGAAGAAACCTCCAGACTCAATGTGGGCGGCCATCTGCCTCGAACTGTCGAACATCGACCGGGTTGTCACTGTTGGACTGGCTATCGGCAGCACAAGGAGAAATCATTCCACGTTGTGGACCCGATGAACACTCAAAACATCCATATAGTACCAAGTATCCATGACAGGCAGGCAGGCAGACACCTGCCCTCTCCTGTCATTCCATTGTGCATGACAGTGTACATGTTCATTGGACATCACATGAATCAATCCAGTTCAGGAATAGCAACATGTCCACATGCTGTGGTTAACCCTGACGACCTCTGAAGCCTCATTAACATTCAAGAACCACACCACAGTTTACTGACACAAACATTTCAGTAAAATGTAAGTAAGAACCCTTTATGCAGATGTAAAACACGGTGTCACACTCTTTTGGTGGTTTCTCTCAGAAATCCCATTGTATTTATTAAGTGTGTATTCCAACCACTGTATTTCATTGCAGAAACACTTTGTTTGACAATCACAGCACAGTGTAGGTTCTCCTGAGCTTATACGTAGGAAAATCTGTGCTCTTCGCAAAAATGTCACTGTGAAATCTCCAAGACCTATGGAGTTCTAAAACGGAAGAAGCACCAAGGAACTCTCCATTCACTCTAATGTTAAATTTCTGCAAGTAGCCTCAAGTCAAACTTTTTTTTAACTTGCTCCCATGGTCTCATTTTTTTTACTTTAACCACTAAAAAGATTGGCAGACACATTTCAGCAACCTTGCAGAGGACACCAAAGCAGACCTCGACAAGCAAGAACAGATGTTGGCTATGAAGTAAAAAGAGATGGAGGAGAAGGATCTAAATGAGACCAAGAAACAACTAGATAGAAAAAAACAACTAGAGAAGGAAAGAAAACAAAGAGAGAAGAAGGAACTAAACGAGAACAAGAAACAACTAGACGAGAAGATTGTTGAATCACCAAGAGACTCCTTCCTGTTGTCAACGCTTTGAAGAAGCTCAGGCCGAGCAACGGTAACTCCCTTTCCCCTCCCTTCACCTCTCCACCTTACCACCTCCCTCCCATCCTCTCCCACATTACCTTTCCCCTCTTCTCCCTCATGTTTCGATACCCCTACCCCCTACCCAACCTTAACCCCTTACCCTTCTTTCTTCTCAAAAAAAAGACACTAAAGAAAATAAAATCTAAACTCTTTGTTACATGTCCTCTCTTCACTCTTCTCTGTAACTGCAGTTCTATAACATGGTCTGTTACAAGGCAGAAACAGGTGTACAGTTATCAAACATTATTTTCATAGTTGAGGATTTCAACAGAATCAAAGCCTTGGCATTGACAGGTTGTTTGTTTTATTCTCATTTTTGATTCAATCTGTTATGTTGTTATTTCCTGTGAATATGTGAAGAGGAAAATTTCCCTCTGTATGAACTAACAACTTGTTTTCTCAAGAAGCATCATTCTGTTTTGGAATGTGGTATTACACCTTAACATCAACTCCATGTAGTGTTTACCTCTGTTGCCATTAGGAGAGCTGTCAGCCGTGTTATCCTGAGTCGATGCGGGCCAGCTGGACTCTTCATCACTCGGTGTCCCATTCATGTTGGAGAAGAGGAGGCAGGCGTTTCTCCCCACAACGCCGCCCTCCTTCTGAGACTCCACATCACTCTGATCTTCTGCCACTCTCTCTCCACTGGTATCACCGGACGTCTCCTCATCTTCCTCTGAATTGTTGTCTTTATCTTTACCGTCCTCTTCTCTCTCCTTATCTTTCTCCTCGGTGGACTCCAGGGTGTCGATGAGCAGCGGCTCATTGAGGATGTTCTTGGACTCCTCCTGACTGAGACCAGGGGTCATTGCGATTTTGGGAGATTTCGTCTGCTCCTCGTTTTCCTGGTGTTCTTCCTGAGAGGTGTTCTGATGAGGAAACTCTCCCTTGTTCCCATTCTGGCTGATGTTGCAGTTGTGGTCCTGATCCTGATGGTTCTCGGCCACCTTCCGCAGCTGGTTCCGGCCTTCTTTCACCCATTTGGCGTTGTTGCCTGTGGACTCCTGGTCGCACCAGTGGCTGCTGTCATTCAGCTTGTTCTTCAGCTCCTCGTCTTGCTTTTGCTTGTTCACGACATATGGCATTTCTTCATCGTCATGGCCGCCCATGGTAACTTTCCATGTAGCTGCTCTGGTGGGAGGAAGAGACTTGTTAGCATTACCGTTAGCAATGAAGCTAGCAGGCTAGCAATAAATAATAGATATTCAGTCGAGTTTCTCACCGCGGCTTGTGAAAACGAACCACGATGATGTTATAAATATGTTCTGGTGATATTGGTAGCTGGTAGCTTAGTAGCAACCACAAATAGATGCTAAAATATACATTAAAATGACCGCAAGCAGCACCAACAACCTGGTGACTGAAGTCAGTTTGACACGCGTCGATTCCGGGTTACCATCACCGCTGTGACATCGACTGTTGGATTTTTCACACGAACACGAAACGCACTTCAAATAACTTCACTTTCCATCAGCTATCACGACATTTTTCTCTTTAGCCACTGAGCTAATTGTTAGCTCATCGTACCATTTTACATCCAGTCGGCTAGTGGTTAAATAAAAATCAGTCTGTGAAGACAGACTACATGCTAACATGCTGTGATGCGTATCAGATGCCATCGCAGCGGCTGGAAATAACGGGCACCGTCCGCCATCACCACCGCCGTCATCTTGGCTAGGCTAACATTAGCTCCAAAAGCGAGTGCGGTGACTGTGATTCGCGAAGCTTGTGTTGATAACATGCGACTTACCAGCTCCGCTAAAACCTCCTGTTGTCGAACTGTGCGGACCCGTGCGAGCTAACTACATATTTCCCACGAACCGTGAGGGCTGAGTCCGGGGTGTTTTCTGTCCGTGGGCTCGGCTGCTGATGGAGGTCGAACCTGCGTCACCGATTCCACGTCACAGCCCGAAGCCCGCAGCTGCTGCCACTCACCAAGGCAACGAAGAAGAGAGGAAGTGTATGAGACAAGAAATAAAGTATAGCAGATCAAATAAAGTGCACTTCTATACAGTTTCAGGACATTATTGATCCAGGGCTGCATTTTGTCAGGATTAAATTCATCATGCATTAACTCCATTGCACCACTTTATATGGGTTTCTTCTGATACACTTATAAATGGCTCATAACTAAATTCTTTTATCAGATGTTCATAAGACCAAATAGTTTCCACTTGACATTTTTGACATTCATTGAAAGAAAATAAATAAAAAAACAAAACAAGTTCATCTGGAAATTCTGTCGAAGTGAAATAATAATAATAATATAATTCACTTGTAACATAAAAACTTAAAGGTCCAGTGTGTAAGATTTAGGTGAAAAGGATCTATTGGCAGAAACTGAATATAAAATAATCCTTGTGATGTTTTCACTAGTGTGTAATTGTACAAATTGTTATTTTCTTTACCCTAGAATGTTCCCTTTATATTTAAATACTTTATATTTATCGGGAGCGGGTCCTCTTTATGGAGGCCGCCATGTTTCGAACAGTCCAAACCAAGCGGCAACAACTCTGGCTGAGCTTGTTTGTTGTAAGGCTGGTTGCCCTGACGAAGAAGACAAAGACTTCTGCGCTCCAGTTTCTTTGTTGAGTAAAATATTGTATTTTATTTATGTGTCAGTAGTGATAAGCAGGTATCATTGTCTTTGTACCTGGCTTGTTAGCTTAGCTCCGCTAACCTCCAGGCAAGATACCAGCAGTAATGGCGATACTAACAGGAGCGACGGGAGTTATTAAACCGACATGAACCGGTCCACACGGCGGAGAGAGAAGCGTTAGAGTTTATGGTGATAAATCTTTTAAACTGAAGGCGTGTTTAGAGAATAGACTCCACCAAGTTAGATATTTAACGTTATGTAAAGTTGTTCAGCTCGCCAACCTATTTGGCTGTGAGTAACTTCAGTATTAATGTTTTATTAGATTATTGTTTCTGAAGTAACGTTAGTGCAGCTGCTGCAGTGTGAAACTGCTGGACTGTATTTATTACCACATTCATTAATATTACCACAAATCTAGATTATCATACTGCAGGAACAGATTAACTGTGATCAGCTGAAACATGAACTTGTCTGACTTTAATGACTCTGTCATTTGTGTGTCAAATAAGTAATGACTCAGACATCCTGCACCCATGGATGTCCAACATAGGAGACAGAACTGGACTCCAACATGACTGAACACTGAGTCATCATCACTTAAGCACTGACTCCAGGTACAGACCTGTTTTCATAACTTACTAACAATTAAAACAAAGTATTGCACATAATACAAGACGCATTGCAGAATATGCAATACTTTTAATGTGGAAGAACTCCATACTGCACATTCATTGTCTTGGTAGTACACTGTTTAATCCCAAACCATATTCAAATACATAGTTGAATATCCACAGAATATAACACTTATCTCTGCAATAATGCCATACTTTTATGTTTCCTGTCATTTTATTTGGGACGGACAAACCTGATGGACACAGCTGTGCTGACCGTGTTCCGTCTCTTATGGCAAAAAAGAAAAGAAAATATATATAAAGTTTATCAAATCAGAAAGTAAAAGATGAACATTGTTGTGATAACAGTATTACTTTTTTTTAATGACAGAAATTGACTCAATATTATTCATGACACTTTGCAATGACTGCCAACTGTAAGCAGCTAGAGGTTTAAGCTCAGTTTAGTTTAGTTGAGGGAGGAACACATGATGTGTTGTGCAGATGAAGCTTGTGCAGGTCGTCCTCATGTTGACCAGCCTGAAGCTGCCGATCTCCACCATGTTGCTGCTGCCACAGTGGATTCTGAGGACATCAGGTGCTGCGGTGCTTCATGAAATGACAGTCATAATAATACATTATTGTAAATTCACATTAGTCCCTGATTACAGGATCACTAATTTCAGCTAGTAAACATCTTTGATATTTCTAATTGAAATGTTTGACTTAACTGTTGGTAATTTAATACCTACAAGAAAGTCACATAATGATACTACCACACTAAGCTAAATATCAGCAGTTAATATTATTGATATGATAGAGATTTAGCTTTTTTAATGCTGTTGTATCACATCTCATAGAAAGTGTAAACTTTTCCCCAAACATTGTCCAGTTCCCACTAAAAATCCACACATTCAGGTTTCCCATACTTTTCCTTTTTAATATACTTATATATAAATACATACATTTGTATAAGTCATTCTTGATTTTGGCTTCAACCTGTGATATTCGGCACAAACGAGCAAGCTGGTGGAGGCACAGAAACAATACAGGTACAGGGGACAACCCATATGAGATATATATAAATTCAGAAGTACTATGGAGGCCCAACATAATAAAAACAAATGAGTAAACAACTCAACAGTTTGCAAGATATTAATATCACACCCATAATGCCCCTGCCACCCTCGGTTGGCAGCAGCTCCTGATGTAGCCACAAAATTAGGAGAAAAGGCATTACCCATTCTTGACACCAAAACATATTCAATCTGTACCTAAGACATCCATGAGTAACTTACAGTCCGGTGCAGTATTTAAACACGTGATAGTACACGTATTCAACATGAAAATAAGTCTTAAGTGAAGTGAAAACCCTTCAGGACATCGAGAAAAAGGCTGATGTTACTTTTTTGCTAGTACAGCTAACAGTCTTCAAATCATAATAAAACAGAGTTTACAAATTTGAGCTAGATTACAGAAGAATGTTTGAGTAATCTAGTAAATTACAATTATCAACAGAAAAGCAGCGGTGTTGTAATGCATAATCCCCCCCATGATTGCAACAACAGACACTGACATTTTTACTGTTCTGAAATGAAAACTTAACAAAGGATTGTACAACCAGTTTTGATAGGATACAGTCAAGGACCAACGCTCAACACAGGCCAAGCTCAACACATCACTGCACAGCCAAGCTTAATGGCACAATCCTCATGGGCAACGCTCACTAATTCATAAACATTTTCTTATTACTGGTTTCAGACAACTGACATGCTTGCCCCAGGCGAATACAGTTTGTTCCCAACACAACAAACAGAGAACTTCCCCAACAAGACAAGCTTTGGGTTAATTTGTTATTTCTTTACTTTTATTACAAAAGGAGCAGTTACTGGAGAGGGTGACATTTTAAAGTCCAGATAAAATAAGGCCTGAATCCTCTGAAACAATGCAGCAAACTGTCATGCTGACCTCCACAGGTTATTCAGTCACTTAAATAGGATTGTACTCAGTCCACATGATTACAGTTTAAAAGACGAACAGGCAATATCAAGCTCCTGTGTATATAGCTTCAGCAGATCAGTGACAAAAATGAGAATACACATTGAAAAAAAAAAAGAAAACAATATAAAAGTAGTGATTGTTGCTGGATTCATCTCAGAAGCTATAGAGGCGTTGAATGCAACATTAGACAGAAGAGTTTAAGGCAATACCGGTAAGCACCAAACCATCACATCTTGAGTGATATCTGGAGGAAGATATCCAGCAATTCATTGCTTCAGTACAGGATGGCAGGGGAGATTTTTTTACTTGTCCTGCATTTTTTCCAGAATTGGCACAATCATGTCAAATTTAGGCCTCTTAGCTGGGTCTTCATTCATGCATATCTTCATGAGCTTGCAAATGTGTGGTGAGATGCCAGGGGGGATAGTGGGCCTCAAACCCTCCAAGGAAACCTGAAGGCCCAAACAGACAGAAATTAGATACTGTTACATTTGTAGACAGATAGTAAATTAAACGTACTAATGATAGTTCTTAATTTTTCTCAGTCTTGCCTGCAAACTATTTCTACTGAGCTGGTTTATCTAATGAGCTACAGTTCAACCAACCTTCATGCCAATTTCCATGTTGGACAGGTCAGCATATGGAACCTCTCTGGTCACCAGCTCCCACAGCAGGATAGCAAAGCTCCACATGTCTGCTGACCGACGGTTGATATCTTCTGGTTTCTTCTGCAGGGCTGGGAACCACAAACGAAAAATGATCAAAGTTACATGGAGCGAACACACAACAGACTATCAACAGTCTGTCTACTTTCTACAAAAAGCCCTTGTATTGAGGCACAGTTGATTGTAAAGTCAACACCTTTAAGTGTGCACATTGGATGTGGAAAAATACAAACTGTTTTCATTGCAGTCTGATTATAATTTGGCCTGGATCTGGACAAATCTACAATGCGTTTTTTTCAAGGGAATAATTCATGGATCTTAATGAAGAAAAACTGACATAATTTAGGGGACTGATAAGAAAGTGCAATATGGTGTAGCTTGATTGAATTTAAAGGTCCAGTGTGTAAGATTTAGGTGAAAGCGATCTATTGGCAGAAATTTTATGTAGAATAATTCTCATGATGTTTTCACTAGTTCGTTTCATCTAAATTATATGAATTGTAGTTTTAAGGCCCTTTATATTCAAATACTTTATATTTACATGGAGGGGACCCTCTCTACGGAGGCCGCTGTGTATTTTACATTAGTCCAGACTGGACAAACTAAACACCTTTTGAGTTTTTATAACAACTGAAGGCTAATACGGGTTCTTTTTCATGTTTGGAAGGAGAGGTTGAGGTGAGGGGTGTTCAGCTGCAACATGCAACTTCACCACTAGATATCCCAAAATTCTACACACCGTACCTTTAAGGGGACTGTTGGGCACTTTGCTGAGTGCCATTCTAGTGACAACTGTTTTGAAGAGCTGTGCATTCAAGTTTCGATAATTTGCATTAAACAAAAATAAATTCAAATAAACCATGATGGATATGTAGCTATGATTCAAATCTACATTATACTGAGGATTAAAAATTACTGCATATATTATTTAACTGTAAAATGTAATAATTTACTTCAATTATTTAACAACATTATTGAACATTGTCTTTCCATCTGTTAAATTCCAAGTTGTAAAAGTTACAATGATGAGTTAAGATTCTTTTCCTTATCCAAATTTATATATTTGTACCTTATCAACAGCAACACTGTGCTCTCAGTTTCACGGTTCACCACCCACTATACCTACAAAATATGGAGGCTGTTTCTATGGCAACTGTAGGCATCATCTCTCTTATATCCAGCCAGAGACACCATGAGCCACGCACTCTTCTGTAAAATTAAAACCTCACTGCAACAAAAGCTCCCTGGTTATTTTCACATTTCATAACCAGTTTATGTTTCCATCTTGCTTGAGTTTCACTGTATCTCAAGGAAAAATCTGCTGCCTATTACATTTAGCTCAGAGACAGTTGAGAGAAGCCTGTATCCATCATTCACGCACAAGCTTGTGTGGCTTCTGCTGTCACTTTAGATCTGTGCTGTATGAGTGATGCCTACCCTCAGGGGCTACCCATGCAGGCGAGTACATCCTGCCAGGACACTGGAAGGAGAACTTGACATCTGCCATGCTTATCCTGGCTGTCATGTCTTCATCTATCTGTGAAAACAAGAAACACTGAGTGAGATGTCATTTTTAAGTGTAACAGACATCTTCTTGGGCAATACACTTTATTTTTATAGGTCTTTTATGCAAAACAACTGGATAAATTCTGTTGCTGAAAATCACAACTTTCTCTTACCATAACACTTTTGCTGTTGAGATAGTGGCGAGGGATCATGGGGTCAAGTGTATGTAAGAAGGCCATTCCGCAAGCAATGTCCAGAGCAAACTTCACCGCCTGCGTCTGGTCCACCACAAAGTCTGATGGCAGGAGTAGGAGCAAATAATAACATAATATCAGCCACTTGGAGCTTTCACCACATAACAGATTGACAGCCAAATGTCCTGCTGTTCAAAAAGTGATGGAAACATAATGACAAATACCTAAATGCAAAAAACTCACAAATCCCCGCAAACCACAGAAACCGGTGACAAGTACAGAGTTTGTGACCGGAGCAAAGTACTCACTGGTGCCTTCATGCAGCACGTTGTAGAGGGAGCCATAAGGCATCCAGTGTGTGATGATGATGGGGTGAGGGGCGGGAGGAGACTGACATGCTCCCAACATGGGTAGGACATTCGGGTGGGAAAATATCCTGGGATGGAGCCCAGAAGGACGGACACAGGAGAGAGACAGAGAGACAGACAGACAGACAGACAGACAAAAAGAGGCAAATCCACAGAGGATTTGACATAAACAGACGACTTGTGTGAGATGCAACACCCCCCCAAAATAAATAATACATACATTTTGGTTCAGCACAATGCAAACAGACAAATGAGTGAACACAACCAAAGCACAGCACATAAACGTTGTAATAAGACAGGATTAAATAATTACCTGAGTTTGGGATACTCCTCATTAAAGTCTCTGCTTTTCCTTGTGGTCCAGTCGCGGACTTTTAGCAGCTTAACAATAATTTCATTCCCTTGCCAGCGTCCCTGCCACAACTGCAGACAAGATACACAGACAAATTGGAGTAAATGACATGTACCTTTAAGTAATAATCAGCAGTTCTGCATGAATATTCAGTACAATAAAACACTGAAGACATGAATATATTACCTCTCCTGATTGGTTCTCATTTAGTTTAGCAATGAAATGAAGCTGTTTGTAGTCGACACCTGCATGTTTGTTCAAAGTGCCATTGCCTGAAAACACAAGATCGAGACAAATATCATAAGTTGGAGCTCAGATCCAGACTCCATTATGTATGTAGACCACCACGTTGACAGAAAAACTGAGACTCACGGGGTCGTGTTCTGGTGGTGCCCTTCCAGAATGTATCCTTGAAAGGAATTTTAGCCATGTTCTGTCCCATTTTCTCAGCCTTTTCTGTTTGATAGAGAAATTAGAAAAAATTCAACACAGAGCCATAAAACAGAATCATGAATGGCTGGTACTGAAACTCCTGGAATTAATTGCTGTTATGTGTAGTTGGAATACCTCTGAGGAGTTCACGTAGGTGAGGTTTGGCTTTGTCCATGGGTGTTTCCCCATATTTGTTACAGATGCTCACCTGTGCCCCGTTAGTCACCAGGTCCTGGGAAGGAATAAAGAGTGGTTTCAGTGACATTTGTTAATGGTTATCTTGATGGGAATTGACATGATGAATAAGAGAAGCCTCTTCTGACACACCACTAGGGGGTGCACTAACCTCAGCCACTTGGTCTTGGCCCCAGAAGCAGGCATAATGCAGTGGTGTGTTCCCATGCTCATTGGCTGCATTTGTGTCTGCTTTGCACTGGATCAGCTAAAAGAAAGAGAATCCAATGATTATTTACAAAACAAGGCCGGTCAGATCTTGTTTGGGCTGTATACAGAGATGAGAGTTAATGCTGCCAAGAAAAATCATGGAGGTATTTCTTGTCTGTGGACACATACCAGAGGTATTGAGACACGACTAATATTAAACTCAATTGCTGCCTGGCAGCTATTCTAAATCAGACACTGCAGCAGAATCCTCACATCGTGGCAACGGTGCTGTGTAAAGCACTCACATACAGATCGTCTTTATATTTCCTTCATCGACAAAAATGTATGCCTTTTAATAAACTCAATTCTTAACAGATCACTTTTTGTTTCTCCTTTTTACCAACTACAACTGCTTGAAACACCCTACTTCATAAAATTGACAACTACATTGTCACATGACAAACTGTATGTTGCATCTCCAAAATGAAACCAGTGGATAACAAACCATTAAACATGAGATGTCTCTTAAAAACGGGCAACGCATCTAAATAAATAACCAAATAAATAAAGATTTAACTTATTTTTAGGTAAATCATAAATCCATTGTTCTTCTCTAAACAAGTGCAGTAGATTTCAGAGAATTAGATCTAAAATGTAATGCAGTAGAGCAGTAGATTTTATATATCATACTTGCAGCCACTTTTCCTCGACAAGAACGAAACTAGTTAGCCCTACCTTTAATCAAAAATGCTGATGGTAGTACTGCAAGAACAGACAAGACCTTTGTTTGTGTAACTGCTGTTCAGATGACATCAGTTTAGGATTCATAATATCCTGTGTTTATCAGGCAAACTGAAAGAGACATATTCAAGTGAAATTTGAAAATCTGTAAGTGATTAGTGAAGGTTTTAAAACCCTCAATATAGGATATATTCAAACAAATATAACACTCACATTGTAATTCAGAAAATAAACCATAGATAGTGTTTAAGGCTACATCAGGTTGTGTAGCTTGTGTTGTGTCAATCATCAGAAAAAGGAAGAATAAAACAACTAGGAAGGAAGATTTGTTTTAATGGTGCCTCAGTGTTAACA
Organism: Paralichthys olivaceus; assembly: GCF_024713975.1. Lineage (NCBI taxonomy): Eukaryota > Metazoa > Chordata > Actinopteri > Pleuronectiformes > Paralichthyidae > Paralichthys > Paralichthys olivaceus. The sequence continues at coordinate 21,374,653 of NC_091103.1, forward strand.
TAAGCCTCACCTTTCCCACAATGTCTCGATGCCCATGGCTGGCGGCAAGATGAAGAGGTGTGTCATCTCCACGGTTCATGACGTTAATGCGAGCTCCTCTCATGATAAGCATGTCCACCACACTGGAGCGTCCTTCTCTACAGGCCCAGTGGAGAGGGCTGAAGCCGTGGTCATCTCTACGAGAGAGGAGCATTCATGTTGAGCACAGGCTAAACAAAAACCTTAAGCACAGCAAGGAACTATAATAACTTCCGAACAAACAGACAGAAAAAGTTACAAAGTACGACTAAAGGGAGTGAAATGTACACCAGAAACTTCAACCTCTCAGTTATCCACATGAAGTTTACTCATGTATACCACCACTCCTGTCTCCTGCAGTTCTCTGCAGTAAGGGGGGGGGGTTACTTTTCATTTCTGCCCAGAAGACATGCAGTTCAGTCTGAAAATGGTCTTCCAGATTTTTCACAGTTCCCCTTAACATTTTTAAAAGTGGAAACAGAAAGCTGTATTAATTTTACATCCTGGCCTGCTTTGTAGATCATCGGTTGCTTAGGACAGCCAGTGGATGAGTGTTACCACAAGGTTTAAAGAGACAGAGAATTTATCAGCTCTGGAGATGTCATCAGTTGACGATTGCATTAGGCCTTACAAGTGCAGAAAAGTCAATCTACTAGTGAACGACATCCTGAGTATTTTACAAGTGTAATTGTGTCGTAACTGTATGAATCCGCTCAATTAGCTCTTTGGTTTGGGCCCAAATTCAGAGTATACAGCCTGTAAGCTTTAAAGAATACCCCAATTGATAAAAACTTTAAAATACTTGAAGTTGCAAGAATATTTGGTGCAACTATCTAAAATGTATCCAGTACAATCTAACAGAGCAGACACAAAGTAACTCTTACCCCTTAGTTTTATTTTAATTTCCTTTTTGGCATTTAGAGTTATGCTGCTGTTAAAGTCTGCCATGTTGAACAGAGAGGGGTTTTCAGTATTTTGTCCAATGATATATAATTTAACAGAACTTTTAACTATAACCACAAAAATGATCATTTAGTTGACTCAAACAGAACATTATAACCTTTATGAAGGTGCAGTTTACAAGTACTGTTACATTAGACTCCATTAGTTTTAGCTAGTTGCACCAAATAAACTTGCAACTGAGTTCATTTATCTGAACATAAAACACTAAGTTGTTTCTTCACTGAGCTATGGGCGTGAGTTAAGAAGAATTTTATTTGTACTTCTGTAATTTTCTCCCTCTAAAAAGGAAGTTGGTGCAAGAAACAGCTAACAGGCCACTGGCACTCATCACTCATCTTTGTCTCAGTGACACTAGCAATGAAACATGTAGGACAGTGGCCTTCATTGCATGGCAGAGTGACAAATGGTGCAACTCTTCAGGGAAAACAAGATAAAGACAGAGCGATAAAGATGCAGCAAGAGCTGAGTGTCAGTGTCAATCAGGAAAAAACAGTAGGGCGAGCATTAGCTACTGTCCTTATAAAGGCCAGTGAGACCTCCTTCAGCAGTGCTGCGCACGCACACACTCTGGCTGCTGCTGTGTGTGATTGTGTGTGATTTCTCTGCCCTCTCTCCATGGCTGCGGTCACCTTTTCCTCTAATACAAAGTTTTCTTTCTCTGTAGAGTCTCTGCTCCCCCTGTCTTCATATTTAACCCTATCCTCTCCTTCCCTCTTTGTATCAATAAAACAGCTGGACTGTACTGGTGATATACCAGTATCTATTCTCCATTACCTATTCTACGGGTCCTTCATTCTTTCTGCAAAGACAGTGCACAACCCTTTTGTCAATAAAGTTTGGTACTTTTCTGAAAATATGAGTGGGCAGACAGCATAATAATGCAATCTGTGAACTGAGGGAGTATTATGAATCTGCAGGAATTTGAACCCTCTGCCCCCCCACCACCAATTCACTGGCTTGTATTCACACATCCTGCAGAGCTCGACTCTAAACAGCATCAAGAGCCCCACAGAGACCCTCAGTCCCACAACACACAGTTATTTGTGCATCTAAGTGACCTACTGCAGTCACACCACATCTGCTCCCAGAGCAATTTCCTCCCAGACCAAAAGGACAAATCCTAAAAACTAATTAGCTAACGCTTATGAGACAAAAACTCCCCACAGGCTCGCTCCTATGAATTTATGGGTTTTCTGTGTCCGGTGTTCCATTGCCCTGTGAGAACTGCATGGACAGTGTGGGAACACACAGAGCTAATTTACAAGCTACCAAGTTCTGTCTGCCAATGATGACAAAACACTTTATGACAGACGACAGATGCAGTGGGATTTCTCCCAGTGCCCATGATGGCCAGTCCAACAATGGCAGAGTGAGAGATAAAGAGGGGGAGGGAGAGAGCAAACACTACATTTGAGAACTTTTATATTATTACAGTGTAAATTATTTTTCCGGTTCATTATGAAACTGTGGCAGGATAAATTACACTAAAGCAGTCTAGTGTTCGGAAAAATAAAACGAGCCTAATTCAATAACATTTTCCTCACTGGTTTTGGAGAAGAGCTTCACTGTCACAGCACAAAAACTGATTACAGTATTCCTCAGAGTATTCCAATTTATCCAATACTCAGTTACTCACAGCAAACATGATATCTTATCTGGTATTTTCACATCATCTGATGAATTTCATCGTCTAATTGATTGATGATTATTTGCTAAAGCAGGCAGCACCAGTCCACCAAACTGTTTGCTTTTGTGGTGAGGCTCAGCCCTCTGGTTTCTAAGTGCATTTCTATTCAGGGACACTTTTTAGGGGTTGATGGTCCCTTTAAGCTGGCTTCATCCACACAACCCAAAGGCACTTGAGTGCCAGGGTTTTCTCTGTGCACCCCCTCCACTCTGGCTGTGGTAATTTATTTCAGGCATTTCCACCTGCCAACAGAGCTCAGTTTAGCAGACGGAAAAGCCAGAGGAAGCGCCCCTGTCTGCACCCTGTATGTGTCTGGCCTAACATCCCCACCAGGTCATATAACAGACCCAAGCTGAGGGAAAATTCATTCACATAAACGTCTGAGAAATAAAAAAGAACCTCAACAGAAATACAATAAACCAGTTCTCTCAAACTTTGTATTGAGAAGTCACTTGTGATGTCATTGAAATAGTTGATGGAACAATGTTTTTCCTTCTGTAAGATTTTTTCTCTCTCGTCAAGTCGATGGAGCTGTTCTACAATCATGGATCAATACTGTAAATGAGAAGATCGGACGGAAGCTGACAAATTGCTACCAATATCTATGTTGACCACTACCAGTCCAGTACTGTAGAAGACCATAGACAATACATACACTACGCTTGAGTAGACTGTAATTGAATGTTGTTAAATGCAGAGTGGTTTTGGATGATATGAAATTGATGTTTTCATTATAGATTAGTCTGCTGATCATTTTTCTAATTGTTTAGGTATATAACATCAGAAAACTGAAAAAAGCCCATCAATGCCATTGTTTTGGTTGTTTTGCAGACCCAACAGTTCAAAACCCCAAAATGTTGTCTTTGTTATAATGTAAGAACAAAGATAAAATATTGTTGCAGCTCTAGAGTGATTGTAAGTATTTTGGAAGAGTGTGTTGAGTATTTTTTAAAGTACATTTTTCAATCAAAACGTGTACTTAACCTGATTATTTGTCTTGTGAACATAGCTACAGTCAGTGGCAGAAAGGGAAGTATAGCTGGCTTAAATTATTGCTCACACATGTGTAGGGATTTTAACATACATACAGCCAAAGAAAACAAAAAGAGCAGAGAGCTAGGTCCTCCGTATGAGACCAAAGAATGTGGCACTGAGGAGAGGAGATTGGGCAAAAGGCCTCATAATCAAGTTGCAATAAACTCGGTTTTCTTAACAGAAAGGGCCATGACAAACAATTATTTTAATCATCAATTAATATACCAACTATTACCACAATTAATACTTTGTAATGGCCAGTGGGGTTTCTTTTTTATTCCCAATGTTTTATTGAACATTTTCCATGACAAGCTCAAGGAAATGGTTTTGGACAATTTTCTGATCATTGTAAAAACTTAAATGTATGAATAAATGTATTATAGAGTCTATACATCTGAGAGGCTGAAGCTCAGACAGTATTTCCATTTGAGCTTGAGACATTAATATTCAGAGAAGACCGGATAACCGGACGATGACTGCACTGTAAATATTTGGCAGGATTTTAAACTTTGCAATTAACTCTTTGAAAACATTGAGGAAGTGTTGAAAAGGAAATGAGCGGAGATATCGAATACCTTTGGGAGATAAATACCAGAAAGACATCAGTGGAGGAGGGGATGTGATGTGATGTGCTATGGCTTACTGTGCATTCCTCTTTAGAGAAAAAATCCCCCCCCCCCCTCTCACATACACTGCAATATTCTCCTCCCCCTGTTTTGGTAGGTGGTAAATGGTTCCCTTAAGGCATGTGTGTTACTCCTTGTAAGGAGTAGCAGCATTCCACTACCACTGGGAGTTACATCAGTGCAAACACACTGTCACCCAGCAGCAGTACAGAAAATATTCAAGAGGGTCGGATATACTAGGATAAAGTGGGTTTCCTAGAATGTATAAAGGGGATCTGCAGGGAAATTAAAAGTCTGGAATAATTCTGTTCCACCCACTGGCTGAGATATATCAACCAGAAAAGGGAACTTGACATGTAATTAGCTAATGGGCAAGTCACATGTCGGGATGCATGCTCCCACACTAGCTTAATGTAATTAAGAAGTCTCACAACACTGAGAAAAAAGAAACAAATACAAAGAAAAGCAGAGCAAACAAGAAGTCAATACATATTTTAAATATATCTGCACAAATTGTTAGGATTCAAAATGGAAATAAAATCTGACTTTGGCATCTTGCATGAGCTGGTTACTACTTGCAAACTGCATATTATAATTGTTTCACAGCGAAAACCACAACATTGAAGTCAAGATAAGAATCAAAAATGCCTAAAACAACAAAGCTGAAAAGAAGAATTTGATTCACTACTCCCATCGTTGTTTGCTCTAAAAACAAATACCAATTGTCTAAATCTAGAAGAGTCCAACAGACAAGCTTTCTGGGTGGTCATCAGAACCTGTCTGGTGACAGCCTATATGCTAAGTTTTTTTTCTTTCAGAGTCAACTGAGGATACAAAAGAATCTCAGGACTGACTGGTTATCTGAAACTATCAGACAAATACTTTGCGAGGTAAACATGTCAAATCTTACAGAAGCCTGTCATATTCTCAGCAACTTTTCTTACACAAATCCTCACAGATGTCAGGCTCTGTGGAGCCTGAATTTGCAACAACACCAAGCGTGACTAACTCTACCATCTCTGCATGTTTCCTGTTAACATCACGCTTTTGAATTATTCTGGTCGCGGGATCTCTGCCTGCACAATGCAACATTTAAAGGAAGCAAAGGAAATGCAGTGTAGCTGATGAAGTTGAAGGTCTGATTCACGTCATCCAGCATCACAGAGTCATGTTGTGGCAAGTCAGGAGCAGTAGTAGTACAAAATCGTCTACATGACTTAATCTGTATAGAAATTTTGTCAAAGAGGATAATAAATATGTGCTATTTTGGCATGGCAAATTTTTCATTACATATTTTTATGAGATTACCATCTGGATACAATTGATTTGGAAAATTATGGATACTATTTACATCCCACTGTCAAGAGAATAGATAAATTAATAAACCTCGACTCACCCTTGGTTGAGGTCATTCTCTGTATTGTCCAACCATAAACGAACTGCGACTGCATTGCCTTCCCGGCACTGCGTGAAGATGTCATCCATTTTGACTGGGGTGTGCTTCCTTATACTAAGATGCACCCTTAGGAGTAGATGAAGTAGTGAACAATTGGCCCAAAGGGTTGAGGAGAGTCCTGGCCAGCATCAGTCCCTCATCTGGGACAGTGAGGGACCCAGTCAAATGCTCAACTGCTCTTCAACAACCCTGACAAAAAGAGGACAAAAAAACAGGAAAGCTGCTGTTAAAACACTTTTCTGTAGCCAGGTACACTTTTTTTCACAACATTAAAAGAGGTAACTGGTTTTAACACTGTAGCTGATCCTCTCACAGTCGATCCTCTTGTACAAACTAAAAGAAGAAAACCATGTATTGAGTAATCTTCTCCACAGTAATACTGGGTGGGTATGCAGATTACAGCATTGTGACTCACAACACTTGGCCATGACTGTCACCCAGTACACCAGAGTTTTACCAGTGTATTTTTCTCTGGTGTCATGTTCATTTGTAAGATTCCTTATTATCAACAACTGTTTTATCATTAGAATGTGTATCTGTAAGTTTTCTTAAGCAATCCATACATTATGTCAGAAATAAGTAAAAATATAAATCATCCTCTTCAGCCTTAGCTCTCCACTGCCTTCTATGCCTTCGGTTTTTGAACTATTGGACAGACAAAATAAACTAGTTGAAGATATCACCCTGAGCTTTAGGACATTTTAAAAGAATATTCTGCCCATTTTTGGCCTTTATTGAAAAGAGATTTAGTGATGGTTTACATTCTGATTTGACCTTAATAAACACAGTAGATATGAGGAGAATGCAGGGTGAAAAACAAACATTCATCCTTAACGTTTCACACAGCGTGAACTGTAATAAATGTATTAGTTGGCTACATGAAAATCACAAGTGCAAGACATAACGGAAGTAAACAGAATGAGACAGAGGGATTAACAACTAAGGCACGAGAAAGAAACACAATTTTGGTTTAATTACAACACCCATGAGTGAGGGGACACAGTGCAGAGACAGGAAGCATGTTTAAAATGTGCACAGCAGCTATTGAGCAAACTACAACCGCAGGTCAGGTCAACACATCATAAATCCACAGCTCACACAGAATGGGTCCATGTTTGGTTGATTTCCATTCATTCCTCAAGCAGTCAACATAAACACTGCAACAAGCTGGACTCGCACAGATGAGCTCATCGGTCACAGTTACCAGCAGCAGCCCGGCTAGCTGCACTGCTATCCGGGGCTAACAGAGGATCAGCTCCTTTAGGTCCGCTGCTGATCTCTCCAGCTCCAGAGGCATATCACACACGTGACTAAACTGGAGTCTGTATAATATATATAACTGTAATGTATCCACAGATACACCAGCTTCCTCTGGTTGACTACAGGAGCCACAGGCAGGTTTTTTTGCTAACAAGCTAACAACCTAAACTGACGCCGCCAACAGTGTCTCTGTTTCATTTGACGCATACTGACTGAGAATGGCTCTTCCGGCGCTGGCTGCGAAGTGTAAGCAGGGGAAAGGGTGAGATACATAGAATAGACATTAAACCTACCGGATGTGTTGGTCTGGTTCAGTGTAACGAGCTCAGAGCACAAGTTATTAGCAGCGTTACGTTATCTCCACAAGTGACTGTGGGCGACGTCCACACCCTCACTGCCAACCTACGTGCGTCCCCGCTCCCTGCAGGCCGCCCGAAGAACTGCAGGAGGTTCCAAATATTCACGGCCCCAGGTCATGTTTTTAAAAAAGCTAATTCTTTCATAATTCACAATTATGGAAGCAAACATAAAGATCCTGTGAGTCAATATAATGAGAAACCTTCCCAAAATATCACTTACTATATCATTACTATGACTTAGTATCCCATTATTATGACTTACTATCTGATTATTATGACTTACTATCCCATTTTTATCACTTTCTTAGTGTCTCATTATTATGACTTAGTGTCTCATAATTCTCTTCTCTGACTAGACGGGTGTATAAAATGATCAAAGTAAAATAAAAACAACAGTGTCTGACACACAGTGTCAGTAAACAGCAAGAGTACCTGGCTGCAGAC